>NC_135331.1:160935597-162185597 GCF_023851605.1 Tamandua tetradactyla | reverse complement strand
ACTTCTTGCCCCCTAGGTCCAATCAACATGATATCATCAATATAATGGACCAGTGTGAAGTCTTGTGGGAGGGAGAAATGATCAAGTTCTCTGTAGACAAGATTATGACATAGGACTGGAGAGTTGATATACCCCTGAGGTAAGACAGTGAAAGTATGTTGCTGATCTTACCAGCTAAAGGCAAACTGTTTCTGGTGGCCCTTACTAACAGCTATTGAGAAGAAAGCATTTGCCAGATCAATAGCTGCATACCAACTTCCACGGGAGGTATTGATTTGCTCAAGCAATGATACCACATCCGGAACAGCAGCTGCAATTGGAGTTACCAACTGGTTGATCTTATGATAATCCACTGTCATTCTCCAAGATCCATCTGTTTCCTGCACAGGCCAAATAGGAGAGTTGAATTGGGATGTGGTGGGAATCACCACCCCTGCATCCTTCAAGTCCTTAAGAGTGGCAGTAATCTCTTCAATCCCTCCAGGAATCTGGTATTGCTTCTGATTTACTATTTTGCTAGGTAGGGGCAGTTCTAGTGGCTTCCACTTGGCCTTTCCCACCATAGTAGCCCTCACTGCAGGAGTTAGAGAGCCAATGTGGGGAATCTGCCAGTTGCTCAGTATGCCTATTCCAATTATGCATTCTGGAACTGGGGAAATAACCATAGAATGGGTCTGGGGGGCCCACTGGACCCACTGTGAGATAGAACTGAGGTAAAACTCCATCGATCACCTGACCTCCATAAGCCCCCATCTGACTGGTGGACCAGAGTGATGTTTTGGGCCCCCTGGAATTAATGTCACTTCTGAACCAGTGTCTAATAATCCCCCAAATAAATGATCATTTCCTTTACCCCAATGCACAGTTACCCTGGTAACAGGCCATTGGTCTCCTTGGGGAAGGCTCAGAGGAAGATTAACAGTATAAATCTGTGGCAGTGTAACAGGGTTCTCCCTCAAAGGGACCTGGCCTCCCCTTCATTCAAGGGGCTCTGGGTCTGTAAACTGTTTCAAGTTTAGAAATTGATTAAGGGGCCATGACTCCGTTTTTTTGTAATTCAAGTTAGACTTCTGTTTGTTTGACCTAGAGCTCTTTTGTTTATACAGCTCAAACAAGAATTTAGTAGACTGCCCATCTATTGTATTTCTAGGTACCCCATGATTTACTAGCCAATTCTACAAATCTCTGAGAGTCAGATTACTTTGACTCCTGCTTTGAATATGCTGTCTATAATAGCCACATTCACATATTTTTGGCGATTAAGTGCTCCCACCTGGCTTCTGCCAACTTGGAATCTGGTCATGCCCATTGTGTTTAAGGATTCCAGCTCAGCGACAGCAGATCCCTCAGTAATATCTGACCTTCAGAGGAGTGCAACTGCAGAGCTCTTTAGGGACGATGGTGGTAGCCTCACAAATTTATTTCTCACTGTTCTGGTAAAAGGTGCATCCTGCGGACATTCCTGGAGTTTAAGTGCAGGCCCTCCATGATAAATCCACTCTAACATTCCAATCTCTCTAAGCCTCTGGATCCCCTCGCCTACATTATACAAGGGCACTTCTGGCATTTCAACCTCAGGTAATGTCAGCCACCTTTTGATCCATGTTTCAGTCAACCATCCAAACAAACTCTTAATGCCTTTTTTGAATCCCTCAAGCTATAGCACTGAATGCAGAATCTCTGCTTAGTGGGCCCATTTCAATAAATTCAGCCTGATCCAGTCTTATATTCCTCCCACCATTATCCCACACCCTTAATATCCATTGCCACACATATTCCCCTGATTTTTGTCTATAGAAATTGGAAAACTCACACAGTTCTTTTGGAGTATAATGTACCTCCTCATGTGTGATACTTTGTACCTCACCTTTAGGGGCCTGTTGGGACTTTTAGTTATAGGTCTGGAAGAAATTAGGGGCATTGGAGGTGAGTCATGAAAAGAATTAGAAGTATCTTCCAAGCTATTTGCTTCAGGGCATTCATTTGCAGTTTCAACTGGTGAAACAGAATTAATTGCTCTAGGGCTAATCTTTTCAGGAGGAGGTTGGGTGGCCAACTCCTCAAGGCAGGCTGGAGGTGGGGTGGCTATGTCCTCAGGGCAGACTATTACAGGATTGTCTAGAGAAGACTCAGCATGACCTAGGGTTTCAACTTCACCACCGACATCATTATCAATCCATATGTCGTCATCCCATTTTTCAGGGTCCCACTGCTTTCCAGTAAATGCCCTCACTTTAATGGCAGACACCATGTAAGGCTGAGATTTCAGTTTACATTATAAAGTTGCTACTCTAACAATAAGATTCTGAGTCTGATTTTTGGAGATCAAGTCTATGGCTACAGGAAATAAGATTTTCCTTCAGGACACTCAGAGAAACATTTACATCTGTCAGATGGCACTTAAGCTTCTTGTTCGAAACCTTAAGCCCATCCCTTTCAGTCATTAATGTTCACAGTGGATCTAACAACAACCAGCCAACATCTCTATACCTCTAATTTCCACAAAACTCCATTAAGATGTCAAAAACATTATCCCCCAGAGCCTGGCTTTGTATAAGCAAAGCATTAGAAGAATCAAATGGTGATATTTTGACTGTCTCTTCTGCCAACTCACTCCATGGATTGGCAGCATCATTCTGATTACAGGAATCAGAGTCCTTAGTGCCTTTGAGTCCAGGCAGAGTAGAAAACCATTCTTAAAAACCCATTTTTAAGATTCTGTTTCTTAAGAACCACTCCTGGTACCAAGTTGTATTAGTTAGGGTTCTCTAGAGAAACAGATCAACAGGAAATATTTGTAAATATAAAATTTATAAAAGTGTCTCACATAACCATGGGAGCATAGAGTCCAAAATCCATAGGGCAGGCTGTGATGCTGACAATTCTGATGGAGGGTCTGGGCATACTCCAGAAGAGAGGTTTGCCAGCCGAAGCAGGAAGAGAACCTGTCTCTTCTGCATCCTCCTTAAAAGGCTTCCAGTGATAAGAATAAGCATCACTCATTAAAGAATACATTCCCCTTGGCTGATTACAAATGGAATCAGCTGTGGATGTAGCCGACATGGTCATAATTTTATTATGTGAAATGTCATAGCAACAGACAGGCCAGCACTTGCCCAATCAGACAAACAGATACCACCATCTTGCCACACTGACACATGAACCTGACATGACACCCTTCAATAGGTGAACAAACTGTGGCAAATCCATGCAATAGAATATAATATGATAAAAAAAGAAATGAGCTACAATGCATGTTACTAAGTGAAGGAAGCCAATGTGACAAGGATACATACTGTATGATTCTAACTATATGACATTCTGGAAAAAGGCAAAACTCTATTATAGTGACAATAAAAAGATCAGTGGTTGTCATGGGTTCAGGGGGTGGGGTCTTGAATAGGTGACACATAGGGCATTTTTAGAGCAGTGAAATATTCTGTATGAAACTCTGTGGATACATGACATTGCTTATTTGTCAAAAATCCATGACCTTTACAAAGTAAAGAGTGAGCTTTAATGTAAGCTAGTAATGTATCTATATTGTTTTATCACTTGTAGCAAATGTATCATATGAATGCAAGCTGTTAATACAAGGGCAACTCTGTATGGGTAGGTGGTGGTGGGATAATATTGGAACTTTGTACTCTCTGTGCAATTTTTCTCATAAACCTAAAACTGCACTAAAAACAAAGTTTATAAAAATAATTGCTGGGCAGGCCATGGTGGCTCAGCAGGCAAGAATGCTCGCCTGCCATGCCAGAGGACCCGGGTTCGATTCCCAGTGCCTGCCCATGTTAAAAAAAATAAATAAATAAAAAACAATTGTTGAACAATTCACATATGCTTTTCTCTTCGGGACTCAAGTGCCAGTCAAATAGTTGGGAACTCTGGACCTGAATTCAATCAGAGTGCCTTCTAACTCTACTATCCAAGACATGGCCCCTCTATTTCTAAGCTGATCTATATTTAAAATTAATGTAAGAGTGGTTTTTTTTTTTTTGTGAGAAGTCAGATGAGGCATATAAGCATTGCATCTGGCATAATCCAATATGTAAAATTGTGATAAATATACTTTGATGTAGGACTTACAGTAATAGCAGCATCAGTAATAGTGGCAACAGTAGGACTCTAAGTAGAACTGTAGTAATAGTCATAATTTCAGTACTCATTAAGTGCTATTGGAGATCCAGAAGACATTTGATTCTTGCTCCTCAAAGAGTTTAGAGGCTTATTGCATAAAAAAGATTAAAACAGGAAATAATGGTAACAGTCAGGTCATGTCATTGGACGTGGGCATGCTGGTTATATATTGTGCTGACTGTGTGATCATATGTGGCATCCTTAAACACAGGAGCCTTGTAATAGCATGCAATAGTGTAGTATATAATGTGCAAGTTCTAAAATAGTCAACAAAATCTTCATGGCAGAGGAGACTTCAACTCACTCTAATGACAAGTATAAAGGACTATTGACTTTATTTCACAGAAGAAAGAACATGCCATAGAAATGAAATAATTGTTCTTGTGGGGTGTTGAAGAGATATGTATGGGTAAGGCAGTAGTTTCCTGTTGGGTAATACAGAGAAAATACATTTGTTGGAGTAAGGTAAACAGCATATTGGAGATGGAAGGGAAATATTTTTTTAAAAATGAAGAGGAGCTTTAGTCACATGTGAGACAGCATCAAGCATTTTTTTTTTTGATTGGTGTCACAGAAAGAGTAGAGCAAAAGAATTGAGTAGAAAAATTCCCAAATTTGATGAAAACTGAATCTTACAGATAGAAGTTTCATAACCATAAAATAAGGTTGAAACAAACAGAATTACTCTTAGAAATATCATAGCTAAACTGTTGGAAATCAGGGAAAAGTGAAAACATTTTGAAAGGAAAGTGGAAAGTATATTCAGGGAAAGAATGATTTGTATTGTGGCTGACTTCTGATTAGAAATAATGAGGCCAGATGATAAGAGAATGCCATTGTCAAACTGCTGAAAGAATAATAAAATAACAATAACAAGATAAATAAAAAACTTATTAACTCATGAATAAATAAATCTATGCTTCCATGAAGTGAAAATACTCTTCAAAATGAAGTGAAAATAAAGCCATCTTCAGACAACAAATGCCAAGAGAACTTGCTGCCAGCAAAATGCACTACAAGAATTTGTAAAGAAAGTACTTTGGTCTAGACAAATGACACCAGGTGGAAACTTGAAAGGAAAGACTTATGTGGTGTGCTAGTTTGAATCTGTTGTGAACCCCGGAAAAACCAAGTTCTTTAATTCTCATTCAGTATTGCTGGATGGGAGTTTTTTGATTGTTTCCATGGATATGTGACCCACACAATTGTGGGTGGTAACTTTTGATTAGCTGGCTTCCATGGAGTTGTGACTCTATACATTCCAGGTGGTCTTGATTAGTTTACTGGAATTCTTTAAAAGAGGAAGCATTTTGGAGAGACATACAGAGCCACAGAGCCACAAGAATCACAGAGTCCAGCCAGCAACCTTTGGAGATGAAGAAGAAAATACCTCCCAGGGAGCTTCATGAAACAGGAAGCCTGGAGAGAAAGCTAGCAGACATCACCATGTGCCTTTCCTGCTGAGAGAGAAACCCTGAACTCCACTGGCATTTCTTGAGTAAAGGTAACCTCTTATTGGTGCCTTAATTTGGGCATTTTTTTTATAAACTTACTTTAGTTGGAACATTTCCAAGGCCTTAGAACTGTAAACTTGCAATGTAATAAATTCCCCTTTCTAAAAGCCATTCCATTTCTTGGCATATCACATTCTGGTAGCTTGCAAACTAGAACATGTGGTTAAAGCAAAATAGAATAGATTTTATTTTAAAGATTTCCTTAAAAATCATGTGACTCTGAGCCACTATGTTGTGGTTATATATATATATATATATATATATATATATATATATATTTGCAAATTTCTTTGCATGTTACAAATGGTAGTGCTCCATTAAGTCTGACTAGACAGTCCAAAATTAGCAATGCAAACTGTAATGCCAAAAGCAGTCACTAAAAGTTGATATAAAGAGGTATAGCTAAAACAAAAAACAAAAAACAAAAAGAGCAAAGCAATCAACAACAACAGAAACAAACAAGAAAGACAAGAGGATCAAAAGAGAAGGAAAGTAGGACCAGAGAGGAAAAAAAATAGATGGGAAAAGTGATGTTGAAGAGGAAAATGGCATGCCTATATCCAACAACATAAATAATTATAATACATGTAAATGGGATATGCCTTCTAATTAAAAGGGCATAGACTGCCCAATCAGATAAATAATTAAGACCCATCTGTATATAAAAGAGATAAATTTTATATGGTAAAATACAGATTCATAAAAGCAAAATCTTAGACGATATACCATATCTTAGGAAATAGAGTAGCTATAATAACATCACTAAAAATATCACATTCCAAGTCAAGGATAATTCATTAGCAATACACAATGGTAATCATAAATAATTATGTTATATTAAGAAGTAAAAACTGACTAACCTATGGGAAGAAATAGAATTACTTGGAAGTAATGGCATTCTCTCATCATCTGGCTTCCATTATTTCTGCTGAGAAAACAGCCGCAATACAGAAAGCTTACTTGGAAATTTTAAAACCCTTCTCTTAGCAACTGTTTAGAAGAAGTAGGGAAAAAATCATTAAGAGTATTTGATCAAAAATATCAACCACCTTGATTTAACTGAAATTTATAAAACACTGCACCACACAAATACACAAAATGCATTGTTATTTAGTACAAACAGAACATTTTTATTTATTTAGTACAAAATATTGATTACAAAATAGTAATATTTAATACAAAATATTTATTTAGTTCAAAAGCTGAACACCAGCTGGAGATGTTACAATTTAAATGTCACTGTTTAAAATCACAATTTAAATTATTGAAATTTAACAGAGTGTATTCTCTGACTTCATTGTAATTAAATTAGAAAAATTTTTAAAGTCCTAATATTTGAAAATTCTTGTATCCTAAATAACTCATGGATACAAGAAGAATCAGAAAATACTTTACAACAAATGATAATGAAAATCCAACCTTTCAAAATTTGTGAGATGCAGTTAAAGCAGGGCTTACAGGAAAAATTACAGATACAAAAGCTGTTATTAGGACAATGAAAAGTTTAAATTAAATGATTCATGTTTCCACCTTGACAAATTAGGAAAAGAAGAGCAAATTAAACTTCAAAGTGTGTAGAAAATGGAAATATTAAGAAAGAAATCAGAAATCAGTGAAAAGTATGACAAATAATGAAGAAAATTATGAAAGCCAAAAGTTAGTTATTTGAAAGAATCAACAAAATTAATAAACTCCTAGCAAGATAGTGAGGAAAAAAAGAGGGAAGGGAAACACAAATTTTCCATATCAGAAATGGAGTGGGATAATAATTACAAATATTAGTGACATTAAAAGGAAAAATAGGAAATTGTATCAACGCTTTATGCCAATTAGTTCTATAATTTAGATAAAATGAACAAAGTTGCAAAACATTTGCAATAAAAGGTGAAATAAAGATTCTGAATAGCCTTAAATTTATTAAATGAATTGGATTTTTTGTCAAATGCTTCTTCCCAAACCCTTGCCCTTACCAACACACACACACACACACACACACACACACTCCACCTCTGCCCATATTATATCACTGGAAAGTTCTATTAATTAAGGAAGAATTAATATAAATATGCACAAATTCTTTCAAGAAATAGAGGACAAGGGTGAAAAAACTCCCGTATTCCAGATACTAAAATCTAACAAGAAAATAAATGAAAACAAAATTATGGACCACTATCTCTCATAGACACAGATACAAAAATAGTTAACAAAATTATAAGAAAACAAATCCAAAATAATGGGAAATCATCATACATCAAGACCAAGAGAGACTTAGCCCAGTAATGCAAATTATGTAATTCAATATAATTCACTAAGAAGATAAGTGAGAAATAACAGAATAAGAAAAACACAAAATAAGATGGGAGGAGGGACAAGATTTAAGAGGATGTTTAGATTTCCTATTTGGTGAAGGTGTGTTTATTGGTTTTCTTTCTCTTGGGGACAATGAAATTATCTAAAATTGAGAGTGTTGATGGACTGTGGACATTGGGCATTATACATGATCCCTGATGCAGGTGGCTGAAGGATGCACTGACTGAGAAGTATATTGGTGAATGATGGTGTATACATCTGATCAAATATGATGTTACGAAAAGAAATGAAGTCCTGAGTTATACAATGGTGTGAATGAATATGTGGGACATTAAGTGAGACAAAACAAGCCAGAAACGAAAGAACAATTATGGTATGGTCTCCTTTAGAAAATGCTTATAAGAAAAGAGGGGCCTAGATTATAAGCTCTTAAAGCAGACACGTAGTTCAGAGTTACAATTGTTATTTCTAGATTTTGAGAGTCTAAATAGCAGGATATATATATATATATCTCCAGGTGTTTAGAGATAAGAATGAAACCTATCAGGTTGGGGTTAAAGTAATTAAGAACACAGGAAATAGGAAATAGAGTCTATATTTCCTAAGTCTATATTTTAGAACCACACCTACTCTTTGAGACCAATGGAAGAAAGGTTTATTTGGTCTGGAACCTAAATTTTCTGTAGCACATAATCTAACTCAACCTATCTCTATAGCTCATTTGAAAAATTGAAACACAGGGAGCCCAGAATAAGAATGAGGGCCATTAATCATGTATAGCTTAATATAAAGCCTGGATACATCCTAGAGTATATTAAGCAGATAATCAAAAAATATTGGCAAAGTCCCTTGAGGGATGGGAGAAAAAATGTGGAACTATTAAAATTTACCATCAGGGAATCCAGCTATAGGGACACACAGATCAATTGGTCAAGCCTTTGATCTTGAGGCTTACTCTTGTGAAGCTTATGTAGGTAGCAGAAGCTTAGCCTACCTGTAGGGATGCCTAAGAGTTACTTTCAGAGGACCTCTTTTGTTGTTCAGATGTGGACTCACTCTCTCTAAGCCCAGCTCTGTAGGTGAAATCACTGCCTTCCCCCCTATTTAGGACATGATATCCAGGGGTGAAAGTCTCCCTGATGGTGTGGGAGATGACTCCCAGGGATGAGTTTGGCCCTGGCACTGTAGGCTCATCATTTCCATCCCTGACCAAAAGGGCAAAAGAAGTGCAATTAATAAAATATCAGTGGCAGAGAGAGTTTAAATAGAGTCAAGAGGCCACTCTGGAGGTTGCTCTTACGCAAACTTTAGTTAGACATTGTTACCTATTATAACTTGCCAAACCCCAACCAGGACCATTCCAGCCAATCCTAAATAACACCTGGGGTAATATATAAGATTCCACAAGGGGTCCATTCACAAGAGTAACTTTCCAGAAACTTACAACCTCCAGATGGGTCCCTGGACCAGATAAATCCTGAAACCTAGAGGGCCCAACCTCTCCAGAACATCAGGTAGTTCCATCTCCCTACCCCATATTACTGACAGACCCTTCCAATATGAAACAATTAGAATGGCCATAGCCCAAACACCCCTAAAGAGAGGGATAGAAAGATCAAAGGTGATGGTGGAATTATACAGAGAAGATAGGATTTAAGAAATAAATATGATTGCTGAATTATTAAATTGATAATTCTTTTAGTCCCCAGTATCTTAGAGCAGCTAGAAGTAAAAACCTAAAATTGTGGAATTGTAACCCATGTCAAACTCTGAAATATGTTCTACAACTAATTGTCATGCTGTGCTTTGAAATTTATTGCTTTTTTTGTATATGTGTTATTTTTCACAAAAAAAGAAAGGAAAAAAGTCAATTGTGGTGTTGAAAAAATATTCAAACCTTCTAGCCTCCTGTATTCTGGAGCAGCTAGAAGGAAAAATCTGAGAGAATCATATGGTAGCGCATGACAAATTCTGGGATCTGTCCTGTAACTACTTGGTGAATAGTGCTTTGAAAACTGTTTTTTTTTTCTTCTTTCCTTTGTATATATGTGATATTATACAATTAAAAATCTTAAAAAATAATAAGAAAGAAAAACACGTAATTTTTTCAATAAAATAAAACAAACCTGCCAAAATTCAGGATCCACTTGGATAAAAGTTCTCAGAAAACTAAGAGGAGAAGGAAACTTCAATTTGATAAAACACATCTATGTAAAACCTATAACTATCATCTTTCTGTTAAAATACTGAATATTCTTCTCCACACAGATTGGGAAGTAGGTAAGGTTGTCCATTCTCATTACCACTCTTCAGTAGCCAGCACCAAGATAAGAAGAGTAAAAGACTTAAAGTTGGAAAGGAAAAAGTTAAGCTGTCTCTAACTGTCTTCTTGTAGAAAAATATGAGGAATCTACAAAGTCACTATTAGAAACAATAGGTGATTTAATAAGCTCAAAGAACATAATATGAATAAAAAATCAATTTTATTTCTTTATATAGCAGCTATCAATTGAAAAAACAAATTAAAAATTTTCATTTATAATAGCTGCCTAAGAAATAGTTAGGAAGAAATGTAATAACAGACCCTGAAAAATATGTAACACTCCTGTGTGAAATTAGATAAAACCTTAACATAAGGAGAGAGTTATCCTTTCCTATTTTGTAGGACTCAATATTGCTAACATGTCCGTTCTTCCCATATTATATTCAACTTCAGTTTAAACCCTTTCTTGACCTGGGGAGGCTTTTGAATTATCAGGGAAATGTTAATTAAAATCACTGTGAGATACAATTCATAGGCACAATATTTTAGTTACCTTAGAGCTCAAGAAAATACCATGCAATGGGAAAACTTAAACAATGAGAATTTATTAGCTCATGGTTTTGAGTCTAAAAGAAAGTTAAAATCAAGTCATCATCAAAGTGATGCTTTCTTCCCAAAGACTAGTGTTCTGGGGCTGACTACTGTTGATCCTTGGTCCTGGGCTCCTCTGTCACATGGAAATGTGCATGGAAACCTCTCTTGACCTCTCCATTCTCTTCCAGGTTCTGTTGCATTTCAACTTCTTTCTTCATGTAGTTTCCTCTGTATGAATTTCATCCTGCTTATAAAGGATTCCAATAGCAGTATTAAGATGCATCGTTGTTAAGGTGGGCTGCACCTTGATTGAAGTAAACTCATCAAACCGTTCTATTTACAATGGGCTCACACTGCAGGAATGGATTAAACATAAAGGCATGCTTTTCAGGAGTACATATAGCTCCAAACAACCACATTTCACACTCTGGACCCCCAAAGGCACTTTTTCTACATAAAACATCCCAAATGCCTTAAGATATTTCATTAATGATAATAAGTGCAAAGTGTCATCAAAATCAGTTATGAGTGTGGTCTGTCCTGGGGCCCAAACACCTTTTGTCTCTGGACTTGTAAAACCTAGAGAACAAGTTATCTTTTTCCAATATACAAGGGAGGGACAGGTTTTGAATAGACATTCCCATTTCAGAAGGGAGAAATTAGAAAGAAAATATGGGACACAGGTCCCAAACATTCCAAAATCCAATAGGACAAAGTCCACGATATTTCAAGATCTGAGAATCAACTATGGATTGAGGTTTTGTCCTCTGAGCCTGATGGAAGAGCAGCTCTGCCCCTTCCAAGTTCTTGCATGTGGGCCATGCTCGATCCAAACACTGGGGTGAAGGCCCCAAAACCTCCAGGCACAGGGATAGTGGCCAGACTCTTTGCACACCCAGGGGCACAGGCCCCACCTTCTTCTTAATGGTGGTCAGGCTCACAATGAATGTCAGGACATGGGCCCATTCTCTCTAAGAATTGGATCATGCCAGTATCCGTACAAATGCTGGGATATAGGAACCACCATTTCCAAGTACTGAGGTGGCAGCACTCTTCCTGAACAATGTGGTGGAAAGCCTACCCTCTTAAAGCACAGAGACAGACTCTCCCTTTCAACACCCAAGAACTTGCCTGTTCTCTTGCCTCAAGGATATATCTTCAGTCCAGATCTTGGCTTCCATGGTTCTGTGGTTAAAATTATTCTTCCCACAGTTTGTTCCTTCTCTGTCCCTTTCAGTCCAGGCTGGCAGTGGTTCTGCTCAGAGATATCTCACAAAAAACTTGTTAGCTTTCTGTGTAGTTTACAGGGGTCCAAACCATCCGACAAAAGAATTTTTAACTGATCATTCTAGGATAACTACATTTCCAATTCTGACTTGCCCTGAAATGGATGACTGATTCCATGTTCAGTTAAACCCTTACATGAGATACTATTCTTCAGGGATTCATTTTCCTGAAGCTCAGAGAGGTCCCTGATAGAGCCACTTTTGGCCCTAGACTCAGAGCAAACTATCTGAATAGGCTAAGAAATTTCTAAACATCAATTTATTTTATGTGTCTGTGTGCCCAAGAGTTCTGTTCTCGGCTTATCCCTTTCCTCTCTCATTTACTATAAGTTGCAAAGAGAATCCATGTCACACCTTCCATACTTAGCTTGGAAGTCTCCTCAGATAAATATCCAAATTCATCACTTTTAAATTCTGCCTTCCATCTGACACCAGAACTCAATATCACTAATTTCTCTGCCATTTTAAAATAAGGATCACCTTTCTTCCAGTTTCCAATAACATAGTTCCCATTTCCTTCTAAGACTTTACTGGAATTAACTTTATTATCCATATATCTACAACAGTCTCTTCAAAGAAATCTAGGCTTTTTTTTTTTTTTTTATCAAACAGCTCACAATTCTTCCAGCCTCCAACCATTATCCAACTCCAAAGCCATTTCCACATTTTTAGTATTTGCAAAACAACACCCCCTCCTGGTACCAAAATTTGTTTCAATTTCCTAATCTGCTCAATGAAATACTGTGCAATGGGTTGGCTTAAACAATGGGCCTTTATTAAGTCATGGTTTTGAGGCCTGTAGAGAGCCAAAATCAAGACATCACTAAGGCAATACTTTCTCCTTGAAGACCCTAGCATTCTGGGGCTGGCTGCTGGTGATGTTTGGTCCTTAGCTTGTCACATGAAAAGGCACATAGTGGCTTCATCTGGCCTCTCCCTTCTCTTCTACGTTCTGTTGATTTCAGCTTTGGGATGTTCAATCTATGGCTCAGTTAAAGTATGGGCCACCTTAATAAGGATGGATCTTAATCCTATTACTGTGGCTCTTATAAGGACCTTATAAGCAGAATGAAATTCAGAAAGGTAGAGAGAAAGCAAGTTGAAAAGCAGTGGAACTCAGAAGAGAAGAGAGAGGTCAAGAGAGATGTCCCCTGTCTTGTGTCTGAGGAGCCCAGGATCACTGGAAGCCAGCCCCAAAATGCCAGCCTATGAGAAGAAAGCACTGCCTTGGTGATGCCTTGATTTGGACTTTTTTTTTTTTTTTTTGATTTGGACTTTCTTTTAACTTCAAAACTGTGAGCTGATAAATTTCCATCAATCTACCTATTACATGGCATTTGTTTGACAGCAAAGGAAACTAAAATACAATAATGGCTAAAATGTTAAAAATCAGTAGTACCTAATATTGCAAAGAATTGAGCCATAGTACTTTCATACATTGTTGATGAAAGTGTTAACTGTATCTTTTTAAAATGATACAATCATTTTGAAAAATTATTTGGCAGGTTCTTATAAAATTCAACATATATTTAGGCTATGTGATAGTAATTCCAGTAGTAGGTGTTTTTTCAACTAAATGAAAACATAAATTAACAATAATACTTGCACATGAATATTCATATCAACTTTTTTACACAATATTAAAAACATGAAAATAATACAACTACCCATTAACAAAAGAATGGATACACAAGTTATGATCAATTTATCCAATAGACTACTATCATGCAATGAAAATGAACAAACCATTGATATGTATCACCACATATATGAATTGAAAAAAATTATGTTGAGACAAAATATATACTACAGGATTTCACTTATGTGAAGTTCAAGAACACATAAAACTAACATGTGGTAATAGAAATCAGTAAGTGATTACCCATAAGGGGAGGTGGTATTTGAATGGAAAGGGTCATGAGGGAACTTTCTGGCATGATTGAAATATTCTGTATCTTTTTAAAGGTGATGTCTTCATGGGCATGTTCATTTGTTGACATTTATTGTACTAAACACTCATGCTCTGTGCATTTTATTGTATCTAAACTGTGTATCAATATACACATTTCCCTGAGTGTGGTCCTTTAAAATATCCCCTTTGGAAGACAAAACATAATTTCTGGGCTGCTGACTTTGCTTACAATATGTTTAGTTTCATCTGTCATAGAATAAAACTAATCATATTATTCTATCATCAAATTTCAAAGTTGTTCAGCATATTATTTCCTAACCTGAGCTATACTTATATCTGGAACTGATATGTTATATAAAGTCTTCGCTGACTCAAATGGCAAGAGAGAAGTGAAACAGAAGGGAAGGACAAAGGAAGACAGATAATTCTGTAGCTGCTGAGAGGACAGTAACAACACCTCATAGACTCTTGTATTAACCTGGGGCTGGAAAATTCTTCATTAATTCTGCATTTAAATAGTATGTGTTTCACTATATTAATATAAAAATGTAATATTGAAAAGTATGGAGCCCACTTTTGAATTAATATTTTGAAATATTTAAGGAATTCATGCAAATATTTAAAAGACACAATTGAACAATAAGAAAAGAACCCTGCATATTTGGCAAAAGTTACGAATAGACTCTCTTCAAAAGAATATACATCAACTGTTAATAAGCACATGAAAAATGTTCAACATCTCTAATCATTAGGAGAAAGCAAATTAAAGCACATGAGACACCATTTCATGCCAATTGGAATGAACAAAGTTCAGAAAGACTGATGTTATCAAGTTTTAGTGAGGATGTGGGACAGCTGGAACTCTTACACACTGCTGATAGGAATGTAAAATGATACACTCACTTTGTAAAAGTTATGGCATTTTATGATAAAATTGATCAAATATTTACACAACGATCCAGCAACTTTGAATGTTTATCAAGAAGAAATGAAAACATGTCTACCCAAATAGTTACATGAATGATCTGAACATTATTTTTCATAAGAGCCCCAAATCTGGAGATAACCAAAATGCCATTAACTGGTGAATGGATAAACAGATTGTGGTACATTTATATCTGGAATAGTACTCAGAACAATAAAGAAATGAAATATTATTAGATGCAACCACATGGATGCAATGTTATGCTAAGTAAATAGGTCAAATACAAAGATTACATCTTTTGTGACTCTATATGAGATTCTAGGGAAGGTAAAATTATAGTGATAGAAAAAAAAATTATAGTGATAGAAAGCTGACCAATGGCTGCTAGGGGCAGGTGTGGGGAGACAGCAGTAACTGCAAAGGGTCTTGAAAGAAGCTTTTAAAGTCCCAAAACAATAACATGTCTCAATAGTAATAGTGGTTTATACAATTTCATGTAATTACCAAAAAGTCTTCAAATTGTATCACTTAAAATGGAGGTTTTATTGATAAAGATGATAATCCAACAAAGAATTTGAGGTTAATATTTCAAGTATAATTGGGAAATGCACAGGCTATTATTTCCGGAGTTAGTCTATTTCATAATTCACTTCTTTTCTTTTAGCATATCAGATTTGCTGTTCTTAGAACAATTAAAATCAATTAATTTCCATATAAAGTAGTAATGTCCCCTTCTTATGCTTTTACAAGGCAATTTAGATACTGCCAACCCATTTCTTTTCCACTACTCTTCTCCACTGTTTTGAAGCAAAGCAGGATAGATTCTTCTCTAATTTTAAACTAGCTGTGGACTCTAGAAAGCTTTAATTAGTAATAATAGAAATCTGTTACTTCCCACATATAGTGCTCTTTTTCTCCTTAACTTTCTTTTTAAATATCTTAAGATTTCTGTGAGGTTTGTAAGTCTTCAAGTAGACTTTTGCACTGAGATATAAAAAAAGCATTTTAGCATATTATTTTCCTGTCTTGGCAAGGACAAACCAATCCATCAACTTAGCATACTATCTGCAATGTGCAAGGTATTATGCTAAGTGTTAGTAAAAATATGAAGAGATATACGACAAAGCAGGTAATTAAGGAATTTGAAATGTACTTGATCCCGAATTAGCTGCAACCAAAGATAGCTTTTGAATTCTTTTTCTAACAAAAATTCTTGTTTTTTTAGAAATGCTTACATCTGGTTTTTAAAAATTGCTTAGCTTTCTCAGTTTGGCTTTTGCTTAGTTCACCATGACAGAAGCTCTCGCTCTTCTATAAAATTCTGATTCTTCCCCTGTATCATTACCTCCTAACCTAGTTTTTTCTCATTGTCTTGCTCTCTTGCCCTGGGATGCACATTAGCAAGGCAGAGTGCAAGGGGAATGGAAGAGGCTATTATCAGGCGTGTAATATCCACTCCTCATGTATTTGGTTTGAATAAGGGAAGGTTTATAGGTGGTCAGGTCAGCATGCAGAGGATTATGGGATCCCAACTCCTATACCAGGGACATACTATATCTGATAGTGCTCTTTTGTAGAAACATACTTTTGAGCAAAAGACATTTCAGGGTTGAAGCACCTCCTTTAGTTATTTCTCTTGGAGCAGTCTTACAACATGGTGCCTGTCCCATCGATGTGGGTGGCCTCCAGCCTATAGATGTGTTTTATTGACTGGAACAATGTCAGCACAGAATTGATGGCCAACATTTAGAAATAAAGAGCTACTACAGAAATATCTGGATTTCCAGCTATTTTTGCACAATCGGAAGATCTGGCAACAGTAGCTCATCTTCCTGCTTAGCAAAAACCCACTGGTGCAGGGTAGCAGTGGCCCACTTTGGATGGGCAGGCATTCTCCATTTTTTACACACCCAAACATTTCTTAATGCCATTTTGACCCTGAGACTTATTATCACTTATTATTTATAATACTGCTTGAATTATTTTTTACCATAGCAGAATTAATAAGGAAAAAATATTTCTTGCACCAAACTGAAAAAAATTGCAGTGCTGTAGATCATTGGCATGTCTGGTAACCTACGGGATCCCAACTCTTATACCCAGTGTAACTTTGGACTGTGTGATACTGTAAAAGATCTACTGCAGTGGAAGGAACAGGTATGCTACGGTCACTTAGTCCTAAGCTTATTCTTTTCTGCAGAATATACAGAAGGAAGAATCTTCCTGCAGAGTTATTTTCTATTATTATTTCATTGTTTATAACAACACGATGCAATTCTATTGAGACAATACAGTCTATGTATAGACTGCAGTCATATTATTTTGCACTAAACTGATAAAAATTCAAACATAATTGTGTAGCAAAAACAAACAAAACAACAAAACAAGACAGACATTTTAAAAAGGAGACAAGCAAGAAAGAAAAGAATTTAAGAATGCAGCGATTCTGCCTACCATTCTACTCATTACGTACGCCCTGAAGTGAGAAATGCATCCTTGTTCTCTCAAGCATCCTCAGTTTCCTAGTACTTCTCATTGTTGATTGCAGATGAACCTCTGAACAGTATCCTTGTGTTTAAAAAGCATTTCTTCCTTTTATAGCATGACCTTTTATAACATGACCCAATCCAAGGAAAAGTCTTACAGTCACATAATGCAAGACCCCACTAAGTTTTCCTTTCAACTTCTAAATAACTATTGTAATCACAAACTTTCATGGGTATATTCCCAATAATGAGAGTTGTGGCTGTCAGAGCCCATCTATAGCCTCCCTTATAAACAAAGCCAGCTGTGTCCTTGCTCTCTTGAGTTTCCTTTAGACGGCTCTTTCTTACAACATATGCCCACTAGCGCTTTAAGATTACCGTAAATTATATTTTCCTGCTCCTCTTATTTTTCATGTTTACTACCCTTGAAATGCTGTGTGACTCCTTGTCTTTCTCTCATAGGGGTTTTCACGCAAAACCTTGTATTTCATTATTTTCTGTGTGTCTTTCCCTCCTGCTGCCTCACGTAGCAGTTCCATTACCTCATCTCATGTTCCGTCTCTTTCAACTGGTTTTAAAATGCTTTGAAAATTAGAGGTAATTAAAAGTCTCCTGGCTTAAAACTTTTTATTTCAGAATTTCAAAATACGACTATTTAACAAATAAATATCAAATTTTCCCAAGTCTATATTTTTGTTTTCATTCAGGCCACCTTGATATCGTGTTACTGTGCATTTGAAAGTGTAAATAAAACATTTGCTTTGGATGATGATATTTAGAATCAAAGATTATAAATTATCTTCTGGTCACAAATATCAAATCCATAATCAGTAATAAAGCTGTATTCCTTAATTACTTTGCTTTTACCATCTGCCAAGGCATACATTAAAGAATCTAGTAAACAAAAGGAGTGAGCTATAAACTCTGCCTGAAATTCTAGTGGAACACCCGTAGGAGTTTTCTCTTGCGATAAATGACATATTATTTCAATGTAAGATTTGAGGTAAGGGAAAGGGAAAGTAGCTGTCAAGGAAGATTGCAAGGCTGATGTGTTATATATATATATATAACACACATATATATATATAACATTTGCCTATTGAGGCAAACCTCAATAGTTGCTTTTAAGCTTTCTTAATTTTTAACTCTCATTTGGGCTCTAACTCAACTTTGATATCCTACCTCTCTGTACATAATTGCTTACGTGCTCAAAAAGGCATTTATATTATAATTTGTTACATATTGAAATGGACGTGCCCTGACTGAAGTAGCAAGATAGAAAATTCTGTGCAAAACTTTACGGCAGTAACCATTGGGTTTGAAATTTGGAAGTATGTATTTGAGGCTGAAAATTGTTTTCTATGCTTGGGCAGTACATTTTCCAGCACACAGTTTTCCATCAATTTGAGACACATAGAATGTTTAAGCTGGAAGGGATTTTGGAAATCATCTAGTCCAAGAATTCATTTTATAGATGAGTGAGTTAAAACAAAAATTATAAAAAGTGTAAAGATAGAATCTCTAGCACTTGTTTGAAGATTCAGTTGTTATGTCCCAGTACTATAGCTGTTAGAGGATAAGATCAAGCCAGAAAAAAGTCACTGTGGGTATAAAGTGACAGAAAAAAGTCACTCTGGGTATAAAGTGACAGAACTCTAGATTAAAGGCTGCATCCATTTTAGTAAGAATTATGTCATCCATGGTCGTAGTTACTATGATACCTTGCCAACTATTATGGAGGAGGTTGGCAGCAACTTCTCATAAAAATAGGCTTCCATTCAGGTTAAATCATTGATGACACTGATTTCTGTAGGACAATTTTAATTGTGTTAGACGGTAAGATTATTAGCATTGAACATCTGAATTTTATTAACCATGATTGATATGTTAACCTTTAAAACATTTTGAAGTGTGAATCATGAACATTCTATCTGCATAGGAAGGAATTTTAATTTTAAGAATATTGAGACTTTATTCTTATAACACATTGTAAAAAATTTAAATAATTTAATTTATTTAATATATATTTGTCATTAGAATGAATGATGTTGTTAGGATAATGATAATCCTGAAAATTTCAATTGTCCTTTTTCAGTCAGTATGCTATTCTATCATTGCTTCTTGTTTGTTGAAATCACTGGGACCAGTTGTAGAATGTGATGTCTTAATTATAACTGCAAAACTGGAAATGAAGAGAAGATGTTTTATGCATAAACTTCAGTGTAAACCTGGAATTTTATGAATGTGGGGAGCTAAATATCCCTATAATAATATAGTCTGAGACACATGAGAAAACCCTGTCTAAACCAGAAAGACCATGTTTAATAGATCTATCAGTTGTCAATAATCTAATATGTGCACAGCCCTATAAAAGGTTGTGTAGGTAGTACAAAGACAAACAAGAAAAATGAAGACCACCAAAAAAGGAAGTAAAGTTTTTCAGAGTCTAAGAATTCATACAAATGGGCAAAAGTCTTATATAGCTATTCATCACACAAAACTTTCAGTATTTCTAACTCCACAAAGCAGTAGTGACGGAGTACAAAGAAAATAACTCAAGCAGTACCTCGTTTCAAATCCTGACTCAGCCCCACTTTAGCTGTGTGACAATGATTGCGCTTCAAAATGTCTGAGCTTCCGGTCTTTATTTAAAGGTGGTTGAGATAATGTATATAAAATGTCTGGCATGCAGTAGGCATCAATATACCTTAGTTTCTGTCTTTTTTGAATTCTAGGTAAAAGGAGAAGTACTTGGCACACTTTTGCCTAGGAACCTGGGTTTCTTACTCTATTAGGTAAATAAACTTAAATTAAGTGGGACATTTAAAAAAAATTAGACAAAATCAATTAAATTAGAAAAATGAAAGGATGGAATGCAAGTACTGTTGTAAAATCCATTAATTAAAGCCACATCATTATTTAATTTTTCAAGATTAGAGACTGAAGGAAAATAAATTTAAGTAATAGAGGTTGGAAGGAATAAAGATAGGATTAGGAGAGTGGTTTATGCTATGCAAAGGAGAGAAGATAAAAATGTTACCAAGGGCGGTGAAGGAAAATTTTAAAATAGTCAAGCTGGTGTTATAAGCTAAAGTGCTCACACTTGGGAATTTATGCCAGGTAGCCCAACTTTATGAGATTCTAATGAGAACCTAATCCTTTCTAAATGAGACAGAAGATTATATTTTAATGGTATGGGACAAAGGAAACTCTTGGTCTGTGGCCAAATTATTTTACTAACTTATAACTGTTTTATGAGGAATGTAGAATGAATTTGTAGGTTCATCTCATATGTAATATGGTATTTGGGGATAATATTGATAACGTTCCCTTTCAATGTCTATGACTTTGTAGATTACTTTGCTTCGTGTATGGAGTGATGAAATGGGCAAGTTGTAAATATGTTAAATGGATAGAAAGGTGAAATATAGCATGATTTACACTTAAATACATCAGGAAGTATATAGCAGTGGTTACAATATGGGCTGGAGTTAGACACAGCTGGATTTCAGTCCCTGCCTCTTCATTTTGTGATATCAGTGAAGTTATTTCACAGTTCCAAGTCTCAGTTTTCTCATCTGTAAAATGAGTCTATAAATACAACTCACTCATGCGGTATTCATGTAAACCATTTAGCACAATGCTCAAATAACCCCATTATTTAAGTTAGCGCTTATCATTATTCACTCAGACCAGGATGGAAGGAGTGGATGAAGGGGGAGAGGAGGAAGGGAAAAGAAAGAGAAAGAGAAAAGGGAAAGGAAGAGAGAAGGATAGAGAGAGAGAGAAAGAAAGGAAAGTAGGAAGGAGGGAAAGAAAGGATAGTTATGGTTAATTTCCATAAGGCTAAAATTTTTTTTATTTGTATTTTAACTTGAGATCTCCAGAAAAAAAAATTACATACTGCATGAATAAATGATACATCCACTGAGTTTTATTTTTCTTTTTTTTTTTTTAAAGAGGGAGGAAGGGAAGGAAAGACAGAGAAAGAAGGAAGGATGGAAGGAAGGAAGTGAGGAAGAAAGGGAAACATTTTTAAACATTTTCTTGTTTTATTATATTTTGTTTGTTTGTTTGTTTTTTACATGGGCTGGGGCCGGGAATCGAACCGGGGTCCTCCGGCACGGCAGGCAAGCACTCTTGCCCGCTGAGCCACCGCGGCCCGCCGAGTTTTATTTTTCTTAAATGCAATTCCTGTAAGTCACAGTCTAATGCATATTGAAAGATTTCAGATACACATGCCTAAAAATCGCATTTAATATAAAGGTTGGCTACTGTCGTATCCTGTCTATCAGCTTCTTTTAGAGCTTTCAAATCAAATTCACTTATAAAAGAATTAGAGTAATTTATAATAACCAGCTGAATGTCAATTAGAAACTGAAATTAAGATTTAATTATGCACTAGTACCAAAGCAATTGAAATATGGTGTCCTTAGAAAGTGTCATTTGGACATTAATGTTCTTAATGGTAAATCATGAATGGGTGAAACAGATGCAAAGTTGCCAATTTATTCTTACTTGAAGCAAAAGTTAAGAAATTTTAGTTTTCTCTTTTAAATATACTTTTGTACCTTTTCAAATGTTTTAGCTTTCATATTTCCATATTTCAGACAGAAAGTCTGGAATATAAATGCTTTATTGTTTAAGGGCTATGTCCTAAGGAAAACCTCCATTTTAGCACAAATCTGAAAATTCACAAAAATTTATGTAACCACAAAATGTTTCTTCTTTGGAAATCTGTCAAACAAAACCAATAGACATGAACAAACTGGGGGAAATATTTGCAGTTCACATTACACAAAAAGTGTAATTTCCCTTATGTATAAAGATCTGTAAGAAAAATTACAAGTATATAATGGAAAGATGAACCAAACATAAGATAGTCAGAAAAAATAAATTTTCTATAATACTTACATTTAAAAAAGATATTTGACCCCATTAATAATAAGATAAATGGCAGTTAAAATTACTAATACTATTCCTCAATTTTTTGATAAGCAAAATCAACGTATTTTATAACCCTCAGTGCTAGCAACTTCCGGGGAAAATGCATTTTCACATAATGGTGGAAATAAAATTGGTACAACTTCTAGGGAGCACAATTACCAAACAGCTATCAAAATAAAAAACAAACATAGCTTTTGCACTGGAAGTTCTGCTCTTAGTTTGTTTTCTTTTTTTCCCCCAACCAATAGGTCTATTTACACAAAGGAGAAATTAATCATTTTAGAATGATTAATGATACTCACTGCAGAGTTTTTGTAGTAGCAAAGGATTAGGCACAACCTAAATGCAGTAAAAGAAGGCTTAATTAAATTATGATATATAATGAAATGCTATTTAGCTGTTAAGGTTAAAATGGTCCTATAGGTATGTGCTGGTTTGAAAGGATTAATGTACCCTAGCAATCCATGTTTAATTCTAATCAATGTGTGGGAGCAACGGTTTCTTCTAATACCTATTCAGTACCATAGATTGGAAACTTTTGACGAGGTTGTCTCCATGGAGATGTGACTCAATCATTTGTGGGTATTAAACTTGATTTGATGGAGACGTGTCTTCACCCATTCTAAGTGGGTCCTGAATGGCTTACTGGGATCCTATAAAGAGAAGCATTTTGGAGAGAGTTCCTTTTGAGAACCAGGAGAGAGTTGCAGAACCATAACAGAATGAGAGAACCACAGAGTCCACCAGCCAGTGGCCTTTGGAGATGAAGGAGAATGCCACTAGGGAGCTTCAGGAAGCAGGAGTCCTGGAGAGGAAGCTAGTAGACATCACTATGTTCACCATGTGCCTTTCCAGTGGAGAGAGAAACCCTGAACTTCATCAACCTTCTTGAATCAAGGTGTCTTTCCCTGGATGCCTTAATTTGGACATTTTTATAGACTTGCTTTAATTGGGACATTTTCTCTGCCTTAGAACTGCAAACTAGCAACTTGTTAAATTCCCCTTTTTAAGAGCCATTCTGTTTCTTGTATATTGCATTCCAGCAGCTAGCAAACTAGAACAGATTTTGGCACCAGAGAAGTGAGGTGTTGCTGTGGTTTGCAAATACCAAACATATTGGAACAGTTTTTAAATGGATAAGGGGGAGAAGTTTGATAGAGAAAGCCTAGAATGCTTTGAAGAGACTGTTGGTAGAAATGTGAACTCTAAAAATACCATACTTTGATGAAGCCCTAGACAGAGATGAGGTGTGTGTTATTGCAAACTGGAAGGAAGGCAATTCTTGCTTTAAAATGGCAGATAATCTGGCAAAATTGACCAGTGGCTTTGGCTAGAAGGCAGATTTTAAAAGACATGAACTTGGATATTTATTTAGCAGAAGAGATTTCCAAATTAAATGTGGAAAGTGTAGCCTGGTTTCTCCTCACAGCTTATAGTGAAATGTGATAGCAAAGAGATAAGATGAGAACTGAACTGTACAAAGAAAACAGAAATTGATGTTCTGGAAAATTCTGAGCTTTCAGGAAGGGAGACCCCAGAGAATAGTGCCCCACATGAGGATTTAGCCAAATGTGGGGCTAGTTAGCCATTTCAGAGAAAACCAACATTGGACATGGAATTATCCAGGAAGAATTTGTGGAAACTCCTTATGTTTGATGGGCATGATCTGAGGCTCCTGCATAGAAAGCCAAGGAGAGTGTTGCAGGATCTGTATAAAGCAACCACTGCCAGTCAGGACTGAGATGGACAGAGAAGAGACATGTTGGAGGAAAAATAACTTCAGAGGTAGAATTATGGAAGTTAAAGTGTAGAGTCAAGAAACCTCAGACCAGGAGAGTGGACCCACCCAAGCACATGGAGAGGGTGAGTTTGCCCCAAAGGCAGAGGATGGACCTTCCACCTTGTGGTAGCGGAAGATTCCTGCTGCCTCAGGCCTTGGAGAGGGTGCAGCACGTTCCCTGGACATTGGGAAGACCCTGGCTGCCACCACATGGAGGGGTTGAGTGTGCCCCAGAAATGGCAGAGAGCCTGGGTGCAGCCCTGATGCTTCGAGAGGGTGGAGCCGAGAAGGTGGTCTCCTCAATGTCCTCCAAGGCTGCAATCGGAGAGAGGTGGACCACTGCATAGGCCCTGGAAAAGTGTGGGACAGCCTTTTTCTAAAGCCCTGAAGAGAAATGACTCTCAGACTTTGAAATCTAATGGACTTTGCCCTGCAGGTTTTCAAAACTGCTTAGGTCTGGTGATCCCTCTGTTCCTTCCTCCCTATGGAAATTGATACATGTATCCTATGACTGTTTCTCCTTTGTAGGTTGGCAGTAAATAATGTATTTTGAGTTTTTACAGGTCCAGAGCCAGAGAAGAACTTTGCTTTAGGGGGGACCATACCTGTAACTGACTTGGTACTGGTTTTAACCTTAATTGCACTTGTAATGTTATTGGAATGGTTTAAGATTTTCTGATATTGTTATGCAGTGAATGTATTTTGAATATGGAAAAAACGTGTCTTTTTTAGGGCCCAGAGGGAGGAATGTGCTGGTTTGAAAGGATTTATGTACCCTAGAAAAGCCATGCTTTAATTCTAATCAATCTTATGGGAGCAACAGTTCCTTCTAATCCCTATTCAGAATTATAGGTTGGAAACTTGATGAGGTTATCTCCACAGAGATGTGACTCAGTCAATTGTGGGTATTAAATTTGCTTAGATGGAGACATGTTTCCACTCATTCTAAGTGGGTCCTGTTAGTTTACTGGGATCCTATAAAGAGGAGACATTTTTGGAGAGAGTTCCTTTTTGAGAATGAGGAGAGAGCCGCAGGACCATGACAGAATGAGGAGAGAGCCACAGAGTCCACCAGCCAGTGACTTTGGGAGATGAAGAAAGAGTTGCTTCAAGAAGCAAGAGGCCTGGAGAGGAAGCTAGCAGATGTCGTTATGTTTACCACACTATGTTCACTCTGTCTCCAGTACATAGTGAAACCCTGAACATCATCAGCCTTCTTAAACCAAGATATCTTTCCCCGGATGCCTTAATTTGGACATATTTATAGACTTGCTTTAATTGGGACATTTTCTCAGCCTTAGAACTTTAAACTAGCAACTTATTTTAGTACCCCTTTTTAAAAGCCATTCCATTTCTGGTATATTGCCTTCCAGCAGCTAGCAAACTAGAACAAGGCACTAATAAGAAAAATACCCAAAGTAAAATATATTTTAAAAATTAATGTTCAATACAATGTTTATAATGTACTACTATTGTGAAGAAAGCACAGCATATATATTTCTGTGTTAGGAGTCTGCAAGACCACTCCCAGGATCTGATCCCTAGGAAGACTCTCAGCACTCAGAGTATATCCATGCTCATGGCTACTATTTGTTATAGCAAAAAGGCAGAACCCAAAATCAGCAAACATAATAGGCCATGAGACAAAGTCTAGATGAAATCATGTGCAAGCTACAAGAGTCTTCTCACAGTGGAATTGCACAAGTCATGCTACTTCCTCTAGTGATGTTTTCTACCAGGGAAGGTCATTAGAACTTTAATGCATAAGGTTTTTATTTGGGGCTGTTTAATTAGGCACCTACCTCTTAGAATACACCAAAATTCCTGACTCCAAGCAGGAAAACCAGTGTTCAGCATAAACCATGTGGTCTGCACAAATAAACAACCCAAGTACAGTGAGACACTCTTATTAGTTAGGGAACTGTAAGAATCCTCTCAAAATCCACCGTTCTAGATGCTGGACAATGACTAACCTTACAAGTGGGTCTTTCTAAGGATAGAAGTTTCAAGCCTGCTATACTAACTCTTTTCCAGGTTATCTCTGCAGGAAAAGAATTAGCCAGTGACTGCTTTCTTCAGAAAAACTAATTGAGTGGCTAAAGGAAAGGAAGAGATTTAGATGGAATATGTGTGGTCTCATCAATATATACTCTTTTCTATCATTTTTTATTTTGTCACCAAGGCACATATTGCTTACTAAAAAAAAAAATAGGAAGGTTAAAAAGATCTCTGAGTTTAGTTATTGTTTATTAAAGTGAAACTTTTTCCTCATATATCTTACTGTATTGTCTCTTCATATACTGAGTTATTCTCACTAACATTTTAATTTTCAATTTCATTTTTGAACATATTAGAACACAGAAATTCGAAGAACAAGTAGTGTTTACGTCAAGCAAGAGAGATGAGTTAGGCTAGATCAGTGCTTCCCAACCTTTCTATGTAATGCTACACCTAGAAAATTATACTATCTTTGCAGACATTAGGATATATAAATGAAACCACTTGCAGCTAAGACTGTGGGTTCCAGCCGCGTCAGCCCAGCAGTCTCAGTGAGTACAGCCATAACCCATTCCAGAGACTTTCCCAAACCCCAACATAGTTAGATAAAGAGGTTCTACTTAAACCTCAAATACATATTTTCTTTAGTCTTAGATTTTACTTTTGATTTTAAAAGTTGCCTTCTGGTAAATGAAAACAGTGTCCCAGTCAAACTGACTACTCTGAGATTCCTTATGGTTTCACTTCCTTCCCCATTCACTGGAAATAGGATTCCTTGCCTTTTCTCTATCTTCTCCTGTACTTTCCAACCCAAAGGCTTTTGCATTAGATCTTGTAATTTCTAGGAATGTCCTTGCCTTCCAGCTCTTCAACTGATGAATTTTTACTTATTTATCAAGGTCAAAGTTAAATTCTGTCTCTTCTTCTCTGAACCACCTGTTTAGCATTCATTTCTACCATCTTTTACTACATTCACTTTTACCTCTAATTATAGGTGGTCTCCTAATACAGAACCAAGAAATTCTCAAAGGTGTGCTAATACGTATACATGGTTTAACATCTCTGGTAGAGCTTTTGATCAGCCACAACCTGCCCATGTTACCTATGTTTGAATACCTTAATCACATATTTGAATTATTTCATCATTTAAGTTAGTTGCATGAGATTACTTAGAATTGACCGTTTACACTTTAGAGAGATTGAGTTAAGTTACTCCTTTGGGTAAGTGATGTTATACCTTGCTTTATAAAAATGACAGCTCCACATACATTTTAAGCAATCTAGTTTATATCATCAGTGAGAAGCAAGTTTGTTTGTCAGGTATATATGACTCTATTCTGCCTAATTTATTTATATTCAAGCTTTTATTTGTGGTAAGAAAGATACAACTACAGCTTATAATAATTAAAATTGGAATTTAATTTGTCAGAGGAGTATTTTTACCCTTTCTAGTTTATCAGTGTTATGAAGGTGGAGATTTTGAACAGCTTAGTTTTTAGATTTATATTGTAAACATCAGTTTATAAAGATTTCTACTGTATGCTAAAAGGATAATAGGTTTCTTCAAATTGCTATGAAAATTTTTATAGGTACAGAAGATGAACGGCAGTTTTTATTATGTTAACTTAGTTTCCAAGAATTCTATCTCTTTATGGTTTCTGATTAGCCCTTGTACTGGTTTGAAAGGATGTATGTACCCTAGAAAAGCCATGCTTTAATTCTAATCCCATTTTGTAAAGGCAGCTGTTTCTTCTAATCCCTATTCAGTATTGTATGTTTGAAACTGTAATTAGATCATCTCCCTGGAGATGTGATTTAATCAAGAGTGGTTGTTAAACTGGATTAGGTGGAGGTGTGTCTCCATGGGTCTTGATTACTTTACTGGAATTCTATAAATGAGGAAACATTTTGAAGAAAGAGAGATTTGGAGAGAGCAGAGAATGCTGAGGTACCATGAAGCAAGGAGATTTCTGAGAGAGCAGAGAATGACATAGCCATGAAAAGCAGAGAGTCTACCAGCCAGCAAACTTGGTAGATGAAGAAGAAAATCGCCTCCCAGGGAGCTTCATGAAACCTGAAGCCAGGAGAGAAGGCTAGCAGATGACGCCATGTTCATCATATGCTTTTCCATATGAGACAGAAACCCTGACTGTGTTTTCCATGTGCCTTTCCACTTGAGAGAGAAACCCTGAACTTCATTGGACTTCTTGAACCAAGGTATCTTTCCTTGGATGCCTTAGATTGGACATTTTTATAGACTTGCTTTAATTGGGACATTTTCTTGGCCTTAGAATTGTTAACTAGCAACTTATTAAATTCTCCCTTTTAAAAGCCGTTGTGTTTCTGGTGTATTGCATTCTGGCAGCTAGCAAACTACAACAGCCCTGAACTCAGAAGACACTTTGTACATGATTTTTGGAAGGCAGATATGAAATACCAGTTGTAAATTTTATGCTCCAAAGTTTGGAACAGGATGTTATCCATGTTTTTGCTGAATTGGCAGCTCATTTTGTGGCAGTGGAACATCACTTGGACTGGTCCTTTCTCCAGCAACTGCTGAATCTCCTTCAGCTTCTTCGTGTTCTGATCAAGTACACATGCAGTTCTGTGGCAAATGCTGCCAGCTTTCCCTTTAGGTTACCCATAGCAGAGGCTGAAGGTGCTGAGAAATTAGGTCTAACGCTTGATTTAACTCAGGTTAAATATTTTATGCAATAATATTTCAAAGGTAAAGCTGCGTTCTTTGTATCACAGCAAGAGACAGCTGGTGTCGGTTGATTCCTTAATTATTAGCAATGTTGTATTTAATTATATGATTACCTCCATATCAATCATGGAGGTAATCAAAACCAGATCACTCCATTCTGGAGGTTGATTTTCCTCTTTGCAATTAGTAAGAAATCTGTGGGGTGATACTTTTGCACCATGGCAATCCTATACATTTTTGATCTAATAGTTTTCATATTCATTGCTGATTCTGGTCTGTTCACAAAACAATAGTTATCTAATTTTATCATTCCTTCCATATATATTTTTTTTTTTTTTTTTTTTTAAAGGAAAGACAGAGAGAAGGAAGGAAGGATAGAAGGAAGGAAGGAAGGAAGAAAGGGAAACATCTTTAAACATTTTCTTGTTTTATTGTATTTTGTTTTTCCGTTTTTTGTTACATGGGCTGGGGCCGGGAATCGAACCGAGGTCCTCCGGCATAGCAGGCAAGCACTTTGCCCGCTGAGCCACCGCGGCCCGCCCCTTTCCATATATTTTTAGTTTGCATTCTGTTAAAAAGCTTTTTGTTTATTAAAAGATTTATGATCACTATAAAAATGTCTTTTGTTGTTGGAAGACATTTACCTAATAGCAGGTACCAGTGATCTGTTGTCCAAAAGTTGTTTTCTGCTCACCTCTCATGTATAATATTCAATGAATCAGGTGTGAAATATGTGAAGAAAGCAGGAATTCATTTCTGAAGTGATGCCCAGGTGGATGAATATTCAAATGAAAGCTAAACCCAGAATAAGATTTATTGGACAGTTTGACATGGTAAATAGTATTGTAAAAAAACTCCACTGTGAATCTGAACTATGGTTCACTTTGAATATTTCAAGTTTATCTAGGATAATGTCCATAGAGGGGCCTACTATAGGCCTATTATGTTCATTCTTGATTAACTCCCAGGAGTCTAGGTATCTCTGGAAGAATTAAGACATCTTTTGAGGTGGACAGACTTGGCATATGCAAAGTGGTTATAGAGTATTTATAACGAGGGCTCCATGATCTCTACTGAGATCTCTTTATCAAAGGAATATATCAACATGGCTGACATGAAGTCTATCAAAAAAGCTCTGGTGGAAATCAGTTCAATGTCAAGCACTATCACCTGGCTTTCTGACAGAAGGACATTGGACAAAATAGTGCTTCTGGAGATTCCTTCAGAAATTTTGACTTCATGGTATCTTTAAAAAATGGGAAGGTATTTTCCCTGTTGAAAGATATTTTAATAAAATTGTTAAATTTCTATATTATAATTATGTGAAACATATTCATTTAAGAATCAATAAATAATGAATTATGTAAGAAACCAGAGATCTTTTAAGTATATCTTGTTAGGATGGATTCGTGAAACAACAAATATTATAATGATATTTTTTTAGCATGATTATATTTTAAAGAGTATTTCAAGGACATATATGTGTGTATTTGAACATTTGTATGTACAGACATACACACACACGTATATATATATATATATATATATATATATATATATATATATATACACATATGTATATATATGTATACATATGCACACACACACACACATAAATGCCCCAATGCTTAGAAAAGGTGGGTTCTAGACTCCACGAGAGCCTGGTCACTGTTCTGGCACCTGGAAAGGATGGAGCTACCACTCCAGCAGATCTAGAGGATAAAGCATTGCTCCACAGATGATGGATTTTTGCCCTGTCAGTTTCAGACTTGTTTGGAACCCATTACTCCTGTTTTCCTTCCTATTTCTCCATTCTAGAATGGGAATGTTTCTCCTATGTCTGTCTCACCATTCTATTTTGGAAATAAATAATTTGTTTTCTAGGTTTCACAAGTACACAGACTGAGAGGAATTTCGTCCCAGAATTAACCATACCATAACTGATTTTGGACTTCATGTAACTGAAATGATCAAGGAGCCTGGAATATTAGGATGGGTGAATGCATTTTACCTGTGGGATGAACATGTCTTTTGGGGTCCAAAGGGCAGACTGTGGTGGGTTGAATTATGTATCCCAATACACACATGTTCTTAATCTCAATTTGCGTTCCTGGGGATGTGAACACAATTTTCAAAAGATCCTATAAAACCACACTTAAGGTGTAGCTGACTGAGTCAAGGCAGACCTTAACCCAGATTATTGGAGGACTTATAAAGAAAACTTTAAAGTCACAGAAGCCAGGAGAGGGGAGGACATCACCATGTGATGGGAGGCAGAAATATAAGCCAAGGAACCCCAAGAATTGTGGGATGCCAGCACCAGAACACCAAAGACTCAAGGAGAAGGACTAGCCTTGATGGTAAATTGATTTTGGACTTCTATTAGCCTCAAAGCCATAAGCCAATAAATTCCTTGTGTCAATACATTGTGTGGTATTTGTGATTGAAACTCTGAGAAAGTAAGACAGTAGAGAAATGGAAAAGAATGGTTGTGGATTCTTGGTGAGAAGAAGCAGAGATTGGAAAATATCCATACCCAATAGCCACTATTTTTTTGGTATTTGGGGATGCTGTCTACCAGAGTATAGGGGATGCTGTCTACCAGAATATAGGAGATGTTGGTAGTATTGAAGGTTTGAGAAGAGGGATAACTTTTAAGAGCAATGTTCTGGGAGATGGAAAACATACTGACCTAGGAGTTTTAAAGGAATGATTCAGTGATTGTGAGACCCAAAATTTGATTATAAGCCATGAGTTTGTGAAGGGACCACCAATCTATCTATTGGATGTATAATTTTTTCTCATTTCATTCAATAACCAATAAAAGTAGAGGCACAACCTATTAGATTAATTTAGAATTGGGAATGAGCTGGCAAAAGCAGTAGAAGGACCAATAGGTAAGGGGACCGATGTGGGAAAAATAAAATATTTGAAAGGTTGAAATATACAGGAATAAAGCTAAATTCGGAATTAAATTAAGTATGCACAAGAGCCTGGTTTTCTGTCAAGTAGAAGGAAAAATGAAGTATGAACAAATGAAAGAGATGGAAGAGCAGATTTTTATCTGTTGGAAGGGAAATATTAAAGTTTAAGAGAGGAGCAAGTTGGATAAGGAAAAGTCCATATTTTGATATCTTGATATCTTCGGAATGGTTGAGTCAACTGGAGAGTGGAGAACATCACTGGAGTTTAGAATATAAGGGAACTATTAATATTGAATAAGTTATGCACATAAGCCATTGATATCAACTAGGGTACGGAAGAGAGAAGAAAACTCTGATACTCTGAAAAATGATGAAAGTGGAATAGAAATCAGTCAAACATAATGGTGAGGAGGGTAAGATAGTGTTATCTATAGATGAAAGCATCAATATATATGTGTATGTGTGTGTGTGTAAAATATATATATATATAAATGAAAGCAGAAAAGCAATGGTCAGGAAATAACATAATAACAAAGAGAGTGCTAACATTCCCTTCCACCAAAGTCTAGGTGTGATATTAGGGCTGTAGTAAAATGGGCTGGACTACTCTAAAGTTAACTGAAAATGAAATGACACCTTCAGGGGAGAGCAATGTCTAAGTCAAGTTAAGAAGATGTAGGGGATAGTTGTGAAAAGGGTAACATGCTAATGTGTTTATTTGTTAATCAAGTGACATTAATTAATCAAATTATAATGTTCTATTACTTTGAAAAAAAATATATAAAATAATATATAGTATCTTGTTTTCCCAGCTGCTATCCCAAATACAACAAAATAGTTTGGCTTAAACAACCAGAATTTATTGGCTCACGGATCTGAGGCTAGGAGAAGTCCAAAATTGAGGTCTCAGCAAGGGTATGCTTCTTCCTTGAAGACTGTGCCATTCTGGGAATACTGCCAGCAATCCTTGGGTGCCTGGCTCCTTTGTCTTATAGCTATGTACATTGGGGTGTCTTCTTTCCCTTCTGGGTTCCATTGACTTCTAGCTCTTCTCCATGTGACTTTCTCTTCATAAAACCTTCAGTAGTAGGATTAAGGTCTAACCTCATTTGGTCGAGCCAAAAGTTAACTAAAAATAGCACCTTAGAAAGGTCCTGTTGACAACAGTTTCACACCTATAGGAATGGAATAAGATTAAGAACATATATATGTATTTTCTGGGATATAAAATTCAGCCCACACATATGATATAATGAACCTAGAGAACTCACAAATTATTGGGTTGACATGGGTTTGGTAATAACTAACAGATTCACTAAGAACTAAGAAATTGTGGGTCCTAAGGGAAAATTGTTATATCCTTAAGTAAGAGATTTCTTGACTTGAACCCAGGGTCACTTCCCTATTATTTCTAAACTTATAAGTCAAGCTAAATCATTGGACTGTCACCAGTCCTACTTTTGAAATGACCTGAAACAGACTTAGTCTTACCAAAGAGCAGTTTAAAACTTTGGCTATTTTCCATTGTATGTTAGAGCAGAGGGGTGGTGAAAGACCAACACATAGATGGCTTGGAAGGAAGATATTTATAGTATTTGGATATGATTGGTTTATAGTGGTAGGTGTCAGTGAACCTGCACATCTGCTGAGTCCGAAGTAATTGCAGCATGCCTAAGGCTTTTCTGGTTCTTTGGATGATGGATATTGACAGGTAGGAAGAGGATTGTAAAGAATTTCGTTTCTGATTTATAAAGATCCCCACGGTGTCTGTGGGTTTCAGGGGGCTGATGTATTTCTACTTTACAGACTGCTTACCTTGTATTCACAATTGTGTCACAGTCCTCCCAAAGATCAATGTGTCTGAGGAATGGGAAAGGACTGATGCTTTGCTCTGAGTAGGCTGCTCATAAATGATCCCTCAGAGTCAAAGCAGAACATAAATGAGTGCTTCCAGTGGCCTGTTGATGAGCAATGTCTGAAGGGACTCAGTTCCTCAAAAACTTCTCTAACTCAGGCCAGAGGAGCACTGAACTTGAGATGAAAACATGGCAAATTCTTCTAGGGCAACATTATTTTTTACTCCTTTAATTACTAACGTAATTTAAAGAAAGAGCAGGTTCTCTTTCTAAATATTCAGCAAAAATTCCATTGGTTATAAATATGAATATTTTAGTGAAGGCCAGATAATCTTTTTAAAGGTGATGTACTACGATGTTTTAAAAGAAAACAACAGAAAATTGGGTATACTACTGTATTTTTGCGGAGTCAAGCCAGTATTTTAGAATTAGAAGAGGTAAGTCATGAGGAGTAAGTGAAAAGAAAAATTAATAGTAAATCTAGGATGTGGTTAGTAGAATGAATAGGTTTTAAGAACTCTCAATGCTGAATGATAGGATGCTATAGTAGGTAGGGTAATGGCCCCTCAGAAACGTTCACATCCTAATCCCTGGAATGCATGAATACGAATGTGTTATGTTAAATGGCAAAGGTAAGATTGCAGGTAGAATTAAAGTTGCCTAACAGATGACCTTATAATTGGGATATAATTTTAGATTATCTAGGTGGCCACATAGAATCACACATATCATTAAAAGTGGGAACCGGAGGCAGAAGCAGAGGTCAAGGGATACAATGTGAGAGAAAGATAACCCACTGTTGGAAATGATGAGGAAATAGATTCTCTCAGGTACTTCCAGAAAGGCATGCAACCCAGCTGGCGTTTTGACTTTAGTTCAGTGAGACCTGTATGAAACTTCTGACCTACAGTAATATAAGGTATTAAATTGGTTGTTATAAGACACTGTGCTGGTTTGAAAGGATGTATGTCCCCTAGAAAAGCCGTGTTTTAATCTAAATCCCATTTCATAAAGGCAGAATAATCCTTATTCAATACTGTATGTTTGAATCTGTAATTAGATCATCTCCCTGGAGATGTAACCCAATCAAGAGTGGTTGTTAAACTGGACTGGGGAAATGTGTCTCCACCCATTTGGGTGGGTCTTGATTAGTTTCTGGAGTCCTATGAAAGAGGGAAAATTTTGGAGCATGAAAGAGATTTGGAGAGAACAAAGAACGCTGCTGTAGCACCATGAAGCAGAGTCCACAAGCCAGTGACCTTTGGAGATGAAGAAGGAAAATGCCTCCTGGGAAGCTTCATGAAATCTGAAGCCAGGAGAGAAAACTAGTAGATGACTCCATGCTTGCCATGTGCCCTTCCAGCTGAGAGAGAAGCTCTGACTGTGTTTGCTGTGTGCCTTCTCACTTGAGAAAGAAACCCTGAACTTCGTCGGCCTTCTTGAACCAAGCTGTCTTTGCCTAGATGCCTTTGATTGGACATTTCTATAGACTTGTTTCAATTGGGAAATTTTCTCAGCCTTAGAACTGTAAATGAGCAGCTTATTAAATTCCCCTTTTTAAAAGCCATTCCGTTTCTGGTATATTGCATTCTGGCAGCTAGCAAACTAGAACAGACACTAAGTTTGTGATATTTTGTTACAGCAGCAACAGAAAATTAATAATAACACTGACTAAATAACAGAAAGTGTTATAAATATTCCATCTTGTATAGAGTGTTAAATGAAAATTTTCAACTATTTTTTCAGTAAAGTTATAAACCAGAGTTTCAAAGAAAAAAGTGCAATCAGTTCTATAAGGAATTCCATCTGTTCGAAGATATAGAAAAGTCTAAAAAGTATGATCTGCTTTACCATCTTGGAGAACAAATATGATCACATATCTATAAAATTTGTAGTGGATAATTCAAGCTTCCACATAGTGTTATTCTTTCTGATTTTTCATGCACCCTGTAGTTTATGTAGACTAAAGGGGTATGTCTGAGCTATGAAATATATCACCTGTGTTTGTTATTAAAGCACGGTGTCATTTTAAAATATTGGTCCATGTCTGTTTGCCAGAGCACTTTTTGCACATATCACCCAACAGGTTGGTTTAAACAACGGGAATTAATTGGCTCATGGTTTTGAGGTTAGAAGAATTCCAAAATTAAGATACTGGCAAGACTTGCTTTCTCTCTCAAAACTGCAGTGTTCTGGTGCTGGCTAATGGCAATCCTTGGGATTTGTTGGCTTGTATTTCTGCCTCACTTAATATGATAATGTCTTCTCCTTTCTTACTTCTGTGATTGCTGCATTTTCTTAATAAGGCCTCCAGTAATTTGGATTAAGGAGCATCCATCCTGATTCAGTTAGGCACATTTTAGCTAAATGTCACATCTTCAAAATGTCCTGTATATAATGGGTTTATACCCACAGGGGTCTAGATTAAAACTAGGAGAGTGTTTGTTAGGATATGTAATTTAACCAACCAGTCTTTCAGGGTCTGATGAATACTTATCTAAACCCTAGTAGTACTCTTACTGAAATAGACCTTTTCCTAGGCTTCAGTGATTCATGCATCCTAGAATTCAAGAGGAGACCTAGAGGACTTTGTTAATCCTCAAACTCAGCCACTATTTCCCAATTGACTTGGTCAACTCTGTGTTCTTTTAGAACTGGCTTTTTCTCATTAATTGCTTGTCTATTATGTTGAGCCTCAATTATCAGCAAAGACTTCTTCTCTCGTGTTTATTTCCCCTGGGGGTTTTAAGTCTATCCTAGCATCAGGAATTAGTGGTCACCTTGACCAAGTAAGTTCCCATAATTGTGGAATTTTCCTTCGAAGAACTTAAGGTCTCAGACGCTTCTCTCCTAATAGACCCTTTTGTTCCTTGTACAGATTTTCTTAGCAACTCCCTCACAAACTATTGTGATTATAAAAGTATACCCAGGTGTGCCAGTTTGAAAACATTATGCATCCCAGAAAAGCCATATTTTAAGCCTAATCCAATCTTGTGTTAGCAGTCACTTTTAATCCTGATTCAGTATTTAGATGGAAACTTTTGATTAGATTATATCCAGAGAGATGTGGCATGTCCAATTGTGGTTGTGATCTTTTGATTAGATGGAGATGTGACTCCCTCCATTCCAGATGGATCTTGATTAGTTTGCTGGAATCCTTTAAAAGAGAAAACAATTTAGAGAGACCCAGAAACGACAGAGCAGGTAGAAATTTCAGAGCAGAGTTGACACAGATGCTGACAGGTGGAGAACAGACACAGATGTTTGGAGATGCTTGGGGACCAGCAGAAGTCATCATGAGGTGTTAAGCAACCCAGATCCTGGAGACAGCCAACAGAAGCCAAAACAGGAAGGCCAGCCCTAGAGAAGCAAAGTGAGAACCCTCACAGGAACAGAGGCTGAGAGCAATGCAAGCCAGGAGCAAGGGACCAGTAGAGGCCAGCCACATGACTACCCAGCTAACAGAGCTGTTACAGACCCATTCGCCTTCCTTGAGTTAAGGTGGCTTTCCCTGAATGCCTTAGTTTGGACATTTTTACAGACTTAGAACTGTAAATTTGTAACTTGTTAAATTCCTTTTCACAAGGTCATTCCATTTTTGGTATATTGCATTCCAGCATCTTACAAACTAATGCACCAGGTCACAGGAAAGGACAGCTTTCAATAATTATGTTATATTCTTCACTTATAAATAGGTACTTCCTTGTTTGCCGTATATTTGCACTCAAGTGGATTGATCCTAGAAAAACATTAGTTCAAAGCAATTTTTCTATTTCTACTTGTAGATCAGGAAGTAGCTGGTAATTAAAAAAAAAACTCATATGTATCTAGTACATGGGTAATAAGGATAATTTCTTGAGATGTTCGGTTGTATTTTCTTCTCTCTGCTTTATATTGTTTTTCTTCTCATATCTTAGGAAGGTTTCCTGGCCTTTTTGTCACCTTGCTTCTTTATTGACCCAGTTAATTAATGAGAATAGATTTCAGAATGGGCTAGAGAGGGGAAAGTATAGAGATGAGTAGTACATTTTAGGGCCAGACCTGAGTAAATGTGAAATACTGAAGAATCTGTGAGATGATTTGAAGGATAAAGAAAGGCAGAAATATGAGTTTCTGGGGGGTATATTAGTTTTCTAAACTGATGGAATGCAATATACCAGATATGGAATGGCTTTGAAAAAGAGAATTTGATAAGTTACAAGTTTACAGTTCCAAGGCCCTGAAAATGTCCACATGAAGGCACTAGCAAGAGGTTACCTTCACTCAGGAAAGGCTGATGCCATCCAGGACACCTTTGTCAGCTGGGAAGGCATGTGGCTGGCTTCTGCTGGGCCCTTATTCCTGGGCTTCATTGATTTCAGCCTCTGTTTCTTGTGGTTTCCTCTGTCAGTGTCTGTGGGCCTTCCCTTAGCTCCTCTGGGAAACAACTCTGGGTTCTGGCTTGCTTAGCATCTCATATGGTGACATCTACTGGGCTCTGCCTGAATCTTGGCATCTAATCTCTCTGTCGGCACTCCAGGCATCTCCAAACGTCTCTGTCTCTGTTAGCTCTGAAGCAACGGTTCCTCAAGTGTTTGTATCAGCTCTGAAGTTTCTCCAAAATGTTTCCCCTTTTAAAGGACTCTAGTTAAGTATTCAAGACCAACCTGGAATGGGTGTGTCACTTCTCCATCTAATGAAAGGGTCACACACACAATTGGGAATGCCACAACTCTATGGAGATAATCTAATCAAAAGCGTCACCTTGCAATATCGAATCAGGATTAAAAGAAATGGCTGCCCCCCACAAGATTGGATCAGGCATTAAAACATGGCTTTTCTGGTACATAATATTTTCAAACTTGCACAGGAGGTGAGAACCTACCCAGAGTAGATACTTTGGTCCCACTAATATGCAGAATACTATATGGAGGATTTTAAAATACAAAGTAGAGATATTCAAAACTAACCCCTCTGGAATTGCAAGTCTGGCTAGGCCTGAGTTTGGCCTGGAAATCCTGTGACTGCCTCTTTCCTGGAGAAATCCAACCTAGACAATGGGCCTGTGGCAGAGATAAGCCTGGTCTGAAGTCCACAGGACACTTCTGTAAATGATTAGACTTTATTAAATTCCCAAGATTCTCATTTACAACATGAGCAAGTCCTGATAATGATGCAGAATGTCGACCCCACTAGCCCTGCCGAAGGTGGACTTGAAGCAAATTAAGTATCATTTAAAATTAAGTAATGGATGTATATGAATCCAGGTGTTGTGCAAGTAAAGCAAGATTATTATAGAGGGTAAGTTTTTGCCTCATGTGAGCTCCCCAAAGGAGGCAATATTTCAAGTGAATATTCATGAATGAGTAGAATTTCACTGAGTGGATCCAGGGTAGACCCTGTAGATTGTAAAATAAGAAACATATGTGAAGACATAGGAGCTAGATGGAGTTACTTTGTGAAAGTCTAGGATGTTTTTGTCTAGACAACAGGCTTTTAAAATGGATTTCATATGACCCAGAATGCTTTATTCAAATATTCATTGATTTCTTCATTATTCACTTAAAATGTATTGAGCACCTATTCTGTGACATTAGCGTAAATTACTAAAGGGGCTGGGAATTCAATAGCAAACCACAGAAACAAGTTCCTGCTTAATGTTCTAACGAGGAGAAGAGGCCAAAACATATAATCAAATATATAATATGATGTTGGACAGAGGTAAGTGCTACAAGGTAAAATGAAGTAATGTAAGGTTACAGGGTGTTATTTTAGACAGAAGGGCAAAGAAAAGTCTCTCTGGAGTGAAGAGAGGAAGAAATACATAGGAGTATTTGATGCAAAAGCAATTCAGGCAGAGGGAGCAGCAAGGGCTAAGGTCCTGAAGGGTTGGTGGGGAGAGGATGATTGACATCTTCCAACAGTTGTAAGTGGCGTCTGGTAGGGGGTGACACCAGGAAGTAAAGCGTGGGACAAAGAACGTAGGTGCCCTAGACTATGGAAGAGACTGAATTTTATTTTAAGTGTAATGGGAATTTTGGAGGGCGTTGAGCAAACCCTGATAAGGTTTACGTTCTGAAACCAATAACCCTATGTACTCTGAAGACGGAGAACAGGGTATAAACAGGGACATAAATTAGGAGGCCATCGCTGTGGTCCAGGCCCGGGATGAGAATGACGGCAGCGGAGGAAGCGGGGTAGAGAGACGGCACCGAGGCGTATTTGGGTTGGCATGTTAAAGAGTCTTTTTAATAATGCTTCCAAGGAGAGCTTATTCTGTAATATATTACTCCAGGCAATGGGGAGCCAACTGACCCAGGAGCAGAGAAGCTCAAACAGCTGCTGGCCTTTTACCATCAGTATATTCACTCAACATTCATTCCTATAACCCGAACAGTCCCACCTGGGGATGTGGCAATTGCAACATTGATGACTGGTACATACATCCTTGCCCGGACCAAGAGAAAACTGATGTACTTTTATATTTTCTCACCTGCTACAAAGGTCAGAGGTAAACTGTGTTTAGTCGCAGAAAATGTATGGTAACATTTGTATGGTAATATAATAATAATGTATGGTAATAATATATGATAATTATAATGATATATTTTTATATTATATAATATATTTTTATATTATATAATTATATATATTCAATATTAAATATATATATATAATAATAATGTATGGTAAATAATGATGTATGGTAAATGTATGGCCTTTTTCTTAATGTAGGTTTGTTTTAATGTAACAGTCCTCTCAAGTCTTCTCAGAAGTAGATGGGTTAACAACATAAAAAGGACAACATAAATGCAATGGTCATTTTTTTTGTAAGACACACAGATTATGTGCTTTTATCTTTAAGGATGAAAATAAGAAAATTTTTAAAGGACAAATATAGTGATGAATCCATTTGATCAATTTTACACAAGGACTTATTCCAGTTAACACAATTAACCTAAATGAATGGAATTATACAGTTTAACATAAAAAAAAGCTTAAAGAAAAATACCATACTTTTTATTAATTCCTGACAATGATTCTAGTTAGAAATTTTAAAGACAAACAGAGTTGGCAATTTGGTAAAGATACTCAGAAAAATCTCAGATAATGGGTCGGAGAAAAGTGATAAGCACAGAGGTCTTAAAAGACTCTCAGTAATCTAGAGAACAAATTTTTCTCTTCTGGTATATATTTATCTTTTATGAGGATTTGCTTATTTATTTGTCTTGATATAGCTTTTTCTTTCGAAGATCTTCAGTTCACAAAATGATAAGTATAGTTTCTGAATAGCTTCTTGTTTTGATTTGCTAAAGCTGCCCGAATGCAAATACCAGAAATGGATTGGCTTTTATAAAGAGGATTTATTGTTACAAGTTACAATTCTAAGATTGTGAAAGTGTCCAAATTAAGGTACCAACAAAAGATACCTTCTTGGAGGAAAGGCAGCTGGCATCCAGGACACCTCTGTCAGCTGGGAAGGCATGGGGCTGGTGTCTGAGGTCCTTGCTGTGGGTTTGTTGCTTTCACCTTTTGACTCCAGTGGTTTTCTCTCCAAGCACCTGTGTGTCGGTAGCCGTCTCGCTCGGTGTCAGGTCCCCGGCCGGCGAGGGAGACAGGGGGAGAGAGACGGGCACAAACAAAACGACTCGGGCGGTAAAAACGGGTTCGAGACACACGGCGGTCGTAAGCACAGGCTTTTACTGGAGTCAAGCTTGCATACTCTCAGGCAGATTCCGCGCGGGCGAAATATCCCGCGGGGGGACAACCTCTATGCGGCCGTCAGGTACGGCTCCCTGCGGGTCGTCTCCACCCACCCTGTCCGGGTAACCTCTTATATACTGTGCCCAAACCCAATAGGTTAGTGCCACGTATACAGAGGTGATTGGAAGATAGGGTTGGTGGGCGCGTGCGTCATACGCGGAAACAGGATGCGGGCGCCATCTTGACTCACTCGATGGGCGGGGGGAACTCTAGAGCAGGCCGCAGCGTGTCCACTAGGCCAGACCCGGGAGGCGGCTCTCCACACCTGTGCCCACAAACTCTGGGTTTCATCTCTTAGCTTCACTTGGCTCTCTCCAGGTTCTACCTATTTCTGTGTGTCCTTGTACAACACCTGGGGTATCTCCATCTGGCTTCCTTTGGACATGAGTGAGCTCTCTTAAAGAACTCTGGTAAATGGATCAATACTCATCTTGAATGGCCGGGGTCACACCTCCACAGAAACAATCTTATCAAATGTTCCCACCCTAAACAATAGGTCTGCCTCCACCAGATTGGATCAAAAGAACATGGCTTTTCTGGGGTACATTACAGTTTCAAACTAGCATACTTTCCAGAATGAATTTTTGATTAGTCCCTGTAGTGGTTTGAATGGTGGCCCTCTCAAAAAAAAAATGATATGCCCACACCCTAATCTCAGAAACCAGTGAATGTGACATCCTTTGGGCAAAGGATCTTTGCAGATATAACTAGGTTAAAGATCTTCTTGAGATGAGCGCACCCCAGATTTTATCAGTGAGCCTTAAATCAAATGACAAGTGTCCTTCTAAGAGACAGAAGAGAAGACAGGCAGAAGAGAAGCCTATGAAAACAGACACAGGAATTAGACTTATTTCTGTGCTACATGCTAAGGTATGCATAGACCCATGTTCTGGCTGGAAGAGACAGATAGGATTCCCCCTAGAGCCTTTGAAGGAAGCATGGTCTTGTCAACACCTTGACTTCATTCTCTAGATATCATTGGGATTTATCCCCATACTCTATTCATACTTTCTCTTGTTCTTGATTTTCACCTGTATCTCTGAATTCCAACTAGTAATATTTTTTATTTTTCCTGAAAATTTACTTTTAAAATTTCTTTTGGTATAGCCTACTGGTACAGCCTTTGTCTGAAAATGTCTTCAATTTTGAAAGTTATTTTTTTTTCTTCTTATAGAATTAAGGTCTGTAATTATTTCTTTTCAATGCTTGAAGTTATTTCATCATGTTCTGGCTTCCACAGTTTCTTTCAAGAAGTCAGCAGTGGGTCTAATTTAGCTCTCCTTTGAAGAGAATATGTTTTTTTTATCCTCTGGGTGTTTTTAAAGTTTCATTTGTTTGTTGCTTTTTTTTAGCCATTTTAGTATGGTGCACCTATGAGTAGTTTTCTTTCTTTCTTTTTTTTTTTTTTTTTTTAATGCTTCTTGGTGTGCATGGCCTATTTTGAAATCTTTTACTTGAAATACAATATTTTATCTATTTAGTCCATTTGTCTAAAATTTCTCCTCAGAGTCAGTTGAAAGTTCTACGCAGCTTCTCAGCCTCTCACCTGCCTCTTCTGGAATGGTCAGGTACCCCTTGGGAAAGGTAATATCAAAATTCATCTTTTATGGAGGTGCCTTTTTCTCCCTTATTTTTCCCTCTAGTTCCGTATTGCCTCATCATCTCTCTTAAATAAATAAGGAATGTGATCACCACAGCCTACTAAAAATGCAGCATGGCATTTTGAAATGGATTTTATTTGCTTTTCTAGCAAGGATGACTTACATAAATCATAAGCTCTCTTTCTTTAAGAGAAAGGAGGTCTTTTTTTTTTTCAAATCATAGATTTAAATGTATGAGTAGATTACGACTGAAAAGAAAAGTTTACCCGTGACCACTAATGATTATCTCTTTCTGAATTTATTTCTGTACTATTTCTAAGTAATCTTAAGGATATCACAGACATCTAAGCAGGTATCAGGGACACATTTTTGGTGTTATTTATGTTTACCCAAGTAGCTAAGAGAAACAATATATCCTTTTTCTTTTTCTTTTTTATTTTTGCATGGGCAGGCATCAAGAAAGTATATCCTTTTATGTTGGAATTTAACTCAGATCTTCAGTTAAATCAAACTTGATATGTTAACAGTAATGGAAAGAATTCTAGAAAAAGCCTCTTTTGATAAATTTATACTTTGTGCAGCTTTAGAGGTCTCTTTGTCACATGCAACTTAAATTCGGTAGCCATAAGTAACCTTAGTTTATATTACTTCTTGTTACAAAATGAATGAAGTGATATTTCAAAATATATTAGTAGAGGACGTTAGTGACTCTGCCTAAATTGAAGTATGATTATAAACAGCTGAATCTGCCATTTAGTGCTTCTTCTGTTTCTGTATTCATTTGAAACTAATTTTGAGATTAATACCTTTCCCACTCCTTTTATCAGAAATTAGAATACAATCATTCATGTTGAAATATGAGTCAAATACAATCTAAGGAATAATGATATACATCCTGGCATCCAATTGGCCTACAACAAACACTATTTGGGTGACCCTTACATTGTGAGAAAAAATTCTAATTTTGACATTTATTCCTACTAAGGAGTCAGTTTATATGAATCCACAAAATAGTAAGTGCTTAATGTTTTCTAAACTTGTTTGTCCTTCAGAATAAGGAAAACATTTGCCTGCTTTATTGAACTATTGAAATGGCATAATGCCTGAGGGAAACTAAAAATCTTTCACTACACTAAAACACTTAAAAATAATGATAGTTCACATCTTTAGTGAGAGCGGGGGTATAGGTCTGGTGAGAATAGTCAGAAACAGCCACAAAATACGGTGCAATAAAAAAGACTTTAAGAAACAAAAATGAACCAGCCACAGGGATGAAACCTTGATCTTTAACTGTTTATCATCTTAAAACTAGTTTTCCTAACATGACTTTTTATATTTTACAAATCAAATGAACCAAGCAACTATTTTAAAGTTTTATTTTCAAATTTGTACTCACATTCTCTGTGAAGGGTAACAAACAGGCTTGATAACTTTGCTTATTAATGTTACTTAATGATCCATTATAGTCTTCAAATTAGGTTGCAATATAACTTTCCTGTATGATATTTACAACCACAGCACTGACTCAGGGGCCATTATGTTTCCAGAAACTCATCTGTAATCAACTGGCTGGAGTGTAGAACTTATTTCAGATGTAGAGAAGTTCTCCTGTAACATCCTGTATGTATCTCCTATAGGACCTCTTACTTTGTATTGAAATTTGCTAGTTTAAATGTCAGTCTTTTCCCTGGAAAATAAGTTAAGGACATTAATCATGTTCTTATTCATTCATTAAGGTTGTGGGGCCTAGCATTTAGTTGGTGCTCAATAAATGATGACTGGCAAAATAAAATGTATTTCTAGGCCAGCCTGCAATAGCCTATGAGAGTGCTCTAAATACTAATAGCCCTAACCTGATCTTTAGGTTCAAAAAGCTGAGAACTCTGCAGAGAAGAGTAAAAAAGAAGAGAAAAAAAATGTGAGGGAATTTCTTCCTGGGGACTTTACCAAGGTTGGCAGTAAATATTATCTTGAAATGTCTGATGTTAATATTTGTGATCACCAGCACACCTCTTGTGTTCTTCCTTTAGTACCCAATTTCCTTCTTCCTGGGCCTCTGGACAACTTGATGCTGTTAAACCTCTATGTAGTATCTTACCAGAACTGACCTTCCTTCATGGATGCTACATATTTTTCTTCGGTTCCCAATGAAAGCTATGATGATCTCAGAGCAGATGAGTTCAGATACATGTTAGGGGACCAGACAAAAATGAATAACTCTTTAGGAATAGGGATAATCTTCCTAGGGATACTGAAATACTTAATGAAGGATATTTATCAACCCAAATTGTCTCCTATTGCTTGGAGCTGGAAGTACAAATGGCACAGTTAAGTGGTGAAAAAGTCAGATGACATTGAAGATGAACCTCAGGCAAATGGATCCCCATAGAAATAAACCATTTGTATTTCCATCTCAGTCAATTTTTTAAAGTACTTTCTCTTTTATACAATTTTTGCTTTTCACCCATAAATGAACCAAATCAAAATACCCTTTGCTGTTCTTCTTTCTTAGGATAAGAGTAATGAATGATCATTGTAGAAAAATTAGGAAATGCTATATATCAAAAAGAGGAAAATGTGGTTGTCTGTAATTCCACACAGTGGAGAAAGCCACTTTCTATATTTTATAGATGGATAGGTAGACTGGTTATAAAAATAAGAATTAATTTCTTATAACTAGATTGTACTTCACTAGTTTTCTCTTTCCTTCTAAGTTCATAGATTGCCCCTAAATCTCCAAGTTCTGCTTATTGTTTTAACCAATGGTTTTCCTAGCAACAGAAGTTGACTCTAGCAGTTGCAGAATAAAAAAGCGAGAGGGAAAGGGGTGGGGACGGGAACCCATGCCTGAATCATTTATAAGTTGAAGACCACATTCACTTTAATATTTTGCACCATTGGCTACCAATGATGGAGAAATTAAATGATGCCAATGGACAACCTTGTGTACAAGTGAGTCTCTACTATTACTGTAATGATGGTATGAATTATACGAGGGAAATGTTCCCTTATCATAAGGTGATGCTTGTATTTCCAGCATTTCACAAATCCCATGTGAGGATCTGTAAACTTTAGGAGACACGAGTTTTTGTAACACCCTGAGTATTTCTTCAATTTACCCTACTGGTTGGTTGGTTGTTTCCTCAAGATTTTTTTTTCTGCAATAAAACTAAAACATGACGAGGGTTTTCAATTACTCTTTCTCACATCAGAGGGACTGTAAAAATGAAATAATTCAAATGCAGAAGGCCCCCATTTTAACACAACGGTTTCCCAGAAAATGAAATTTCTCATTATTTATTGCTTAGTCAAAATCTCCTGCAGGAAAAGTATACATCATTTAAAAAAAATTTCACTTTGGAGTAATATATTGGCATTTCCAATTAAAATATACTTGATGGAGCTTTTCCGGGACCTCTAACTTGTGTAAATGTAGGTAAGATTGGAAAGTATCAAGTATGCAAACTCTTCCATTATGGACTTGAAGTTGTGTAATTTTAACATATGTAAGAGAGATTCAACAGTATAATTATTGCTAGTTGTGTTTTAATCATTAAATATGCAAATATGATTTAAAGCTGTATTATGTCTTTAAATCATAATGCATTATGATATATATATCATATATAGCAATGAATATATATATAAAATATAGCCAATGCATTATAGCATGAGATTTATTTCTAAAAATGCAAATGAATCCCTCTGAAAGCAGTAATGACTAAGATACTTCTAGATGAATAATGGTTGATACTGAGTGGCAAATTAAAAATAAGCTTGCAACCTTGTATGGTGGGGAGTTATTTCTTTTAGGAAGCCTCCAAATAGACAGAAAATGAGAAAGCCCATATTATAATTCATTTCCTGTGTGATTGTGGGGGCATGGTCTTCAATTTGGGTCACCTGTGCTGAGAAAATTTGGGTCAATTGAGGGGAAAGTTTTGACCAACTGGAAGGGGATAACAGGAATAATTATGTCTCTGGAAGAACCAAATTTTAAGGAAATGTTCAAATAATAATAGAATTTAAATTACTGATGTTAAATCAATGAAAAAATATGGCCCTATTTCAAGATAGGCTTTAAAGAACAAAACAACAAGAAAAAGTTTAGTATTTTAAAGATTTATATGAAATCTAGAAGCAGAAGTTGGCTAACAGAAATATTACTTGACATCTTTTAAAATACAGTAAAGCATGTGGGAGAGCCAGGTTCGATTGCTGGACCATGCACCCAAAAAGAAAAAATGCATTAGAGCAGTTTATAGGTACAGATTGGGGCACTAGTCTCGGGGCATCATAGAATTTTGAACTCTGAAATATATACAAATAGAATTTATTATAGTATAACAATGTGAAACTTTTGAAGATATTTGGGCCCTTTAATTTTACTTGTGTTAATACCTCTTGATCATGAGCAATTTGTGGTATAAATTGATCAATTAAGTTTTCACATTTTCCCTTGATATGCCTTTATAATTGGCAAATCATTTTAAAAACTAACTACATTTTTACAAAAATTACTATAGGAACTGATATTAACATAATTAATTTCTCTCTTTTGAAAGTTAAGTTGAAACTTCCATTAGAAAAAAGCACTGTTCAATTCACAGGGTCATATTTTTTAAATCTAGGTATACGAAAACTCTATTATTAAGCACCCTTCCAAGCAGAATATTTTAGAAGACAATTACAATCCATATATTCATCAGCTCAGTCAAACTTTTGCATTTTAAAAAATCCTCTAACATATGCTTTTCTACATGATATCAGAGAAACAGAAAAAGCTTACTGGTAACATGAAGTTTTCTTTCTGTCTTTATAGGATGAAATGAGATAATAAGTAAATGAAAAGCACTTGGAAAATTTCAGTTAGCTAGCTTCAAAAAGCCAAAATTTGATCATTCATTTTCCTTCTTGTTTATCTGGATCAATACATTTTCAAATGACCCAGCTTGTCATCACTCCCTTAACCCTTAACTGAGTGAGTGATCAAAAGCGTTGACGTTTTCTGCATTTCAGAGCATGGCGACTTGTAAGCAAAGTTTTTCTTTACCTCTGAGTGATATGATTATTTTACGACATACATAGATTACTGCAACCCTTAATTCCCCAACATGTCTGCAGTGAAAAATATCTATCAAGTGTAATGGGAGTCTCTTCTTACCTTTTGATTTTTTCTTCTCTCATTCTGTGACATTAAATGACAACAGTCTGATGCTACATATAATACAGTTCCGTTAGTGAAATTGCTTTTATTTTATCATGGTTATGAGTTATGTTGCACTTCAGACAATGTCAATGTTTCTCTGCTAAATTATGAAAATGCCTTGCTTATTGTTATAATGCCTCTTATATCAGCCATCTCAATTCTAATACAAGAAAATCATTTCTGTATAAAAAGAGAGCATAGTGGAGTTTCTCTATTCAGTTATTTGTGAAGACCTCCTAATTTGAGTTCTGAAGGTTATTCTTGTATTCCATACCTACTATAATTATCAGAAATTATCTATTCAGAGTGCATGAAAGGTGATTATTTTCATGTAGTCGGTTTCATATTCTGAAATAAAAACGGAAATACATTCATAATAGATTTATTAGAAAGCCTTTAATTTTTTTTTATTAGTTCATCTTCTGTTCATTATTTTAATCACAAAGAGGGAAAATCTAATTCTAAGAGAGAGCAGAATTGCTAAAATTGTATTTAAACAAACTTATTTAATGATTTAGTTATAAATGTCTTAAGAGGAGAGGATAATTAAAAATCAAACTTAATTTTGGTTTGTCACCCCACACAATTTCAAGGCATTTAACAAAAGAAAGGTTCATGGTTTGAATAGCTGAGAGATGCCAAGCTGAGGCTAGTTGAAATATCTGGCCATCTGAAGTGTCAAATATTTGAAGTATGCGGTGTATCATTAGAGTCTGGTTCTGGGTGTGTGTGAGTGGATTTCAACATCACGGATTGGGTCCTCACACATTATATTTTATTGTTGTTTTCTCTAGCAAGATATAAACACCCAATGTGCAGTGGTCAGATTGTAGGATTCTTTCTACCCCCGGTCACCATTCTTTTCTCATAGTAGGGGAAGAAAAAATGAAATATCCTCAAATACTACGGTGCTTAATAAAAACTAAGGATAATAAAGAATCATCTCAAAGAAAATGTCAGCTATACAATATTATTTTGAGAAAATAAAGTGAGGGTAAAGGAAAATAGGAGGAAATAAGGGAAAATTAAATGAGGTATATCTGGCCAGGCTCTGAGCATATATGAAATGCAATAACATGGATCAAAGAACCTGCCACAATCGTACTGCTCATCATTGACAGGAATAAAATAAAAATGTGTCCATTAAAGTGATGATTTTCAAAATCTCAGAGTTTTAAAAAATTTGATGGGGTGCCTGTTTATACTTGGGACTCAAGTTGGAAAAGATTCTAGAGGAGATTAAAAAAAAATAGTCTAGCAACCCATCAGACTTTTCCTAGACTGTTGAAAGATGAGAATTTTGAACTTGTGTTTATAGGCAGCATATATTAGCATTTTCTAATGGCATTCTTGGTTACCTTTTCAAAAAACTGCATTTCTGAGGACTAGGCTCGGATGTGTTTACACAGAGAGCAATAAGATTACATAAATAAGTAAACATATCATTGTGAACATGTTTTCCAGGGCTTACTTCAGTTTTATAAAGTGATAAAATCATCCTTCAGAAACCCAGCTGTGAGCATGCATTTTCCACATGGTAAGATAGACTAACCAGCTAGGCCTGGACTCTTATCAAAATAAAGCAGTGAGTATTTGTAATTATGCAGGCTCTTTAAGGCTAGGATGTTTCTGTCATTTTTTTGGTTTGGCATTGAAAGCCAGCCCTTCTGATGATGCAACTTTCTCCAAGGGACATCCAATTTATACAGTAACTTTTCCCCTCCCAAATACAATACTGCATTGTAAGAAGAGAACCACTTTACCCCTTTAGCTTAGCAAGAGGCTTCCATAGAGTTCATTCTTGAATTCTGTTCACCCAAAACCTCTTGGTGTGTAGGGAGAGAGATGGGCCTGGCATGCATAGCTAGCTCCCCTTCTCCTATCCTTGGGCATCTGGTTGCCTGCCAGGACCATAAACTCTGATTTTTTCTTGGCTATGTGGCAAACATGACAGCCATGGCTTTGACCTTTCATGGTTATCCTGCCATTTCTAGGTTTGTCTGCAACTAGCTCTGTAAATATGCCTGATTCAGTGGTTGATTCTTAGGAATTACATTGTTTCCCCAAACAAAGTTTTGTTCTGCAAAGCTCTATCTATGACAAAGTTTGAAGGTCATCTGCCTGACTTCCATGTCTTTCTTGGTTCAGGACTTGGGTGGAAAAACAGAAGTGTTGCTTTTTGGCCTTTGAAAAATCAACGTGGGGGGCGGGACACAGTGTTTCAGCAGGCAGAGTTCTCACCTGCCATGCCGGAGACCTGGGTTCACTTCCCAGAGCCTGCCCATGTCAAAAAGGAAAAAAAATAATGTGTATGAAATTATTTATTTTTACCAATGTTAACCTGAGCTTTTAAGACATAAACATTAGCCTGTAACAGCAACAACAAAAAGCACAAAACCAAATACTAATTGGTCTGGTCTTATTAAGTTTTTGCTTAACTTCACACCCGTCTCTCTCTCTCTCTTTTTTCCTAATACATGGGCAAGTATCGGGAATCGAACCCTGGCCCCCGGCACAGCAAGTGAGAATTCTGCCACTGCTTACCACGGCGCTATCCTACATCTGTCACTTTTAAAACCTTGATCCTTCTGAGAAGTTTAATTATCCTCTCTTTGTCCATGAATTCATATACATGTCCTTAACTCTAAGCTTTATTCCAATATCTTTTAATTATGTAAGATACCACTTCCTGAATGTTCCATAAATACCTTAATGCCATATCCATAGAGGAAATCAGTCTCTCAAGGAAAACAACACAAAGCAATGGAATTTCACAGACATCTTGTTCTTTTTTTTTTTTATAAATATTCCAATGGTTTCAACTAGACATTAAGCCTTTTTAAAGCAAGCACTACATTTTAAACAAATCTCTTTCTAGCTCCAATGCCCTACATACAATGCATCCTCAATAATCTGAATTGATACATGAAGATTGAACTACAGAAAGACTGCTTTTTCTACAACTCAGTTATAAAAGCTGACTCTATACTATATATTAATTGCCTCATAATAAATGAGTTCTTTTTTATTTAGGGAAAGAGATTATGCTTGGTCTTAGAGGAGTTGTCCCTTTTTACACAATGTCTGAATAAGTGCAAATTCAATTTCAAATGAACTCTAGTCTTGGTTGGTGGAGTATCTGACTGAATTTTTTGCATTCTGTTGCTTATCTTTGTAGAAAAATAAAATTCAGATTATTACCTGTGCTGGTTTATAAAGATGTATGCCCCCTAGAAAAGCCATGTTTTCATCAAAATCCCATTTTATAAAGGTAGAATAATCCCTATTCAATATTGTATGTTTGAAACTGTAATCAGATCGTCTCCCTGGATGATGTGATTTAGTCAAGAGTCGCTGTTAAACTGGATTAAGTGATGACATGTCTCCACCCATTTGGGGGGGTCTTGATTGGTTTATTGGAGTCCTATAAAAGAGAAAAAGTTTTGGAGAATGAGAGATTCAGAGAGAGCAGAGCAGAATGACACAGCCACGAGAAGCAGAGTCCACCAGGCAGCGGCCTTGGAGATGAAGAACGAAAACGCCTCCCGGGGAGCTTCATGAAACAGGAAGCCAGGAGAAGAAGCTAGCAGATGACGCTGTGTTTGCCATGTGCCCTTCCAGATGAGGGAGAAACTTTGACTGTGTTCGCCATGTGCCTTTCCAGTTAAGGGAGTGTTCTAGTTTGCTAGCTGCTGGAATGCAATATACCAGAAACGGAAGGCTTTTAACAAGGGGAATTTAATGAGTTGCTAGTTTACAGTTCTAAGGCCGAGAATTAAAACAAGTCTATAGAAAAGTCCAATCAAAGGCATCCAGGGAAAGATACCTTGGTTCAAGAAGGCCAATGAAGTTCAGGGTTTCTCTCTCATCTGGAAGGGCACATGGTGAACACGGTCAGGGTTCCTCTCTTATCTGGAAGGGCACATGGCAAATACAGCATCATCTGCTAGCTTTCTCTCCTGGCTTCTGGTTTCATGAAGCTCCCCGGGAGGCATTTCCCTTCTTCATCTCCAAAGGTCGCTGGCTGGTGGACTCTCTGCTTCGTGGTGCTGCAGCATTCTCTGCTCTCTCTGAGTCTCTCTCTCCAACATGTTTCCTCTTTTATAGGACTTCAGAAACTAATCAAGACCCACTCAGATGGGTGGAGACATGTCATCCCCTAATCCAGTTTAACAACCGTTCTTAACTAAATCTCATCAACCAGGGAGATGATCCCATCACAGTCCCAAATACACAGCATTGAATAGAGACTATTCTACCTTTAAGAAATGGGATTTATATTAAAACATGACTTTTCTTAGGGGGCATACTTCCTTTCAAACCAGCACAGGGAGAAACTCTGACTGTGTATATACCATGTGCCCTTCCACTTGAGAGAGAAACCGTGAACTTCATCAGCCTTCTTGAACCAAGGTATCTTTTCCTGGATGCCTTTGATTGGACATTTCTATAGACTTGTTGCAACTGGGACATTTTCTCGGCCTTAAAATTATAAACTAGCAATTTATTAAATTCCCCCTTTTAAATGCCATTCAGTTTCTGGTATTTTGCATTCTGGCAGCTAACAAACTAGAACATTATCTAATAGGGAACACGTACACTCTCTCTCTCTCTGGGCCCTCTTGAAAATTAAAATCTTCTGCTTTAAAAATTAAGATATTTCTTTCTGAATTTAATTAGAAAGAAAAGTCACATATGTTAACTTGTAAAAGTAAAAAAAAAAAAAAGAAAGAGCATGGCATACAGGTAAAAATGCTTAGACTGTAAGCTGACAGCCAGGCTTCCAGTTCTCTTGCCCATCAGCCTGCCACCCACCCGTGACCTCTATACTCTTTGTCCTGCAGCGATGCCTCCCTGAGATTCCCCTCTGTTCTTAAAGCATCAGGATCACATCCTACTTTCGTTGTTGGTGTTGTTTTTTAGTTCATCTAAATGCTGTCTTCATTAGTGAATTTCCTTTTCTTTTCTTACATTTTTCTTTATTTACACTGCAGTTTGCTTATTTAAACAGTGGTTAATTTCAGTCGTGTAATGTAGTCACTACAGCCTGAATGGTTGCCAGTCGTTACCCATTCAGAAACACCATATAGAATCTAGTGTAATTAGCTGGAGATAAAATTTTAGCATTCAGTATCATTAAAAGGGTAGGGTGCCATTGAAACAAATAATAGATATGCTCTTTTTAATTAAACCATCCCCACTTTTTGTGTGGTAAATGCACCATATAATTACCAGAGTTTTATATTCACAAAGCAGAAAATGTGCTTTATGTAACAGTTTTGCTTTAGTAAATATTGTATAAGATGATTAAAAAATTAATTTATTTGCAGCCCTGGTTGCTCCATTAAAACTAGCAACACCATTGTCAAATACTATCTGAATCACTGGGAGCATTATTTTAATTACATTTTTCCTACGTTACTTAAATTCCTTATAGTTAGCGGGAGTATTGTCGGGAGAGCTGGCAAACTGAATTGTGCTTTAGGATAAGAATGGTGATAAAACCAGCCCCCAAGAGAAAGGTAATAGCAAGATAGTTTTCCGTAAACATTTTTGCTTTAAGACGGTGGGCATTTCATCACTGTGCTTGAATGTTAAGCATGGCATCGCCTATTCCCACAGGTACTTATTTCATGTATGTTGGTGTTCTTTTAGATATGCAATCAAACCAATTCTTTGAAAATAAATACGGTTTTGAAAGTCCTTAGACAGCATGAAACTATAGTGTGTGAAAACAGAAAGCCAAAACCCATAGAGTGGAATTCATGGTCTGTGTTCTGTACTTCTTGCCTGATATTCTAATAGAGGAAGTTTTCTGCCAAGAATTGATTATAACTATAGCCAAGAGCACATACATTTAGTATACAGCTGTAATGTGGGATCTAAGAAATGGATTTTCATTGCAGACCGAAGTTTTCTCAAAGATGCCCTCCAGTAGACAAAAATCCTTGGAGCAACAGCTTCTTAAAATAGTTGTTTGTGTGAGTGGCAGTGCAGTTTTAAAATAAGATCTATATTTTTTTAAGAAGAAGAAAATGAAAACCAGTTTCAGCCCAGTTTTACATCTTGCTATGCAACTCAAGAAAACATTGATGTTTTTCTTGCTTTGGTAGAGGGACTGGGTGATTCTTAGGTAATAGGGAAACACTGTTTCCTAGACATGAGAGTCCATCTCCACTCTAAATTAGTCTCCTTTGGACTATCAATAGCTCCACAAATTTAATTCATCAGTACAATATAAATAGAAAAGCAAATGGCCCTTAAAATGTCTGTCATCTTACAGACTGGTAGCATCCATAACTGATGCCATGTGGCAATTCAATGATTAAAATAATTACAGAGCAGGTGGCATTAAGCATTACCAGAGAGACCACACATCAGTCATTCAAGAACAGAAGTCAATTAAGCTTGTCTATTTAAAATGCAGAACTGTCTGTAATCTTGAACTACTTCTAAAGTATAATTTGAGGCCACTATATTCTCTGGTGCTTTCAGAAATCAAAAATATAATGCAAAATATAAACTATCCTTTTTAAATCCTGCATGCAATTACAGGAACAACTAACATCAGCTCAGCCTTCAACTAATAAGCCAAGTGCAGTGAAGAGAAATAAAGGATGGTGATGAACTTGAATTAAATAAGAATTCAGTTTAAGATAATTTTTTGCACTCTCCTAAACTGTGAATAATGTATTTCAATGAGTTTTCACATTCATTATATACCTTCCCCCCCTAAGTAATTTGGTGGCCTTATTAAATAACACTGATTTGGTTTGTTAAAGCTGCCAGAATGCAATATATCAGAAATGAGCTGGCTTTTACAATGGGGATTTATTAACTTACAGTTTAAAGTTCTTAGACCATGAAAATGTCCCGCTCAAGGCATCAAGAAGATGATATCTGGACTCTGAAGACAGGCTACCTGCATCTCTCTATCTCTCCTTGTTCCAGATATAAAGTTCCAGCTGCTGGCAGGGAATAATATTCCACAGAATGTGTCACACCTCAAAATTCAAATATTCACAATTCAATCATATCCTCCCCTCCCACTCTTTCCCATTTTCCTCTAACATTCTTGATAGCACCCTTAATTTTCCAGTCATTCAGGCTCAAAACTTTGTATTTGGCTGTAACTAGTTAACTTATTTATTTTTCGGTACATTTCTTTGGATAAAATTTCACATTTCTAGAGAAATTTCTCAGGAATAATTCCCCTATGCCCATTACCTTGATTCATGAGTTTTTCAGACATTGCCTTATTTCTTTAATCGATTTTTTTATATAAACATTAAATTTTAAATATTATATTTATATAACTATATCTTTATATATAATTTATATATAATTATACATTATATAAAGATACATTATAATTATAAACATTATAATTTTAATGTTTATTATATAATTATATATGAGATAATTATACATATTTATAGCTATAAATATAAACATTAAAATTATAAAGCTTCTAGAATAAAATGTAGGAGAATATTTTTGTGACTTTGGGATAGGCAAATATTTCTTAAACAGGACATAGGCCAAAAATCACCATAAAGAAATGACTGATAAATGAGACATTATCAATTAAAAACTTCTTTGTCATACATACATACTGTTTAGAAAATGAATAGGCAAGCCACAGAATGAGAAAATATTTGCAGAATGTGCAGCTGACAAGGGATATATCCACAATATTAAAAAAGCTCCTACAACTGAGTGTAATAAAAATTTAGATAACACCATAAAACAATAGGGAAATGATTTAAACAGACATTCCACGTTCAATTCTGGAAGTAATAATCAAGATAAAATATTCAACATCATTACTCAAAAGGGTGATATAAACTAATGCCACAATATAGATACTGCTGCATTCCAACTAGAATGGTTATAATTAAAAAGAATGACAACAAATATGAGTGAGGCTGTGAAATAACTGGAGTGGTTATATTATATTGAGGGACATATAAAATGTTAAACCCACTTTGGAAAAATTTTATCTAATATATAGCAACAAAAATATTGTACATGGAAGCTTTAGTAATACTTGCTCAAAAAAAATTTTTAATTGTTCTTTGACAGTATTTGAAAATTCATACTTCTCATCAATGTCTGAACTGCCAGTGAATTCAACGTGCATTAATTTCACACAGAAAAAAAGCACATCCAGTACTGGGCCATTGATATAAAATACCAGAAAAGGAAAAACTACATTATAGTGAAAAAAAAAGGCAGAACTAATTCATGGCAAAAAATATCAGAAAAATGTTTGTCTCTGGGCAGGAAGGAATTGAGTGGGAAGGGGTAAGCATGCCTTTTCTGGGGAGATAGGAATGTTTATGTAGATATAAAATTATCAAAACTAAACAAATTGTGTGCTCACTATTGTCCATTTTACTATATGTAAAATTTATCTAAATTAGAATAACTGTAAACAACATTTAAACTCCAGTCAGTAGGTTTCATTTCTGCAGTGGTATGGGTTAGCAAGTGTGAAAATACTTCCCATATAATAAAGGCTTGAACATATGAGTAAATTCATTAAGGATAATTGGAATAAGGTTTCTCACACCTGCAGAAGGCCATTAAAAATATGATGTAAAAAGGGGGAATACATGAAATACTCTGAGGAATAGGATTAGATTTAGAGGTATCAGTAGAGACTTAAGGTTTTAGATAAGAGAAAGTTGATAGATTAGATTAGATAGATAGGAGATGATAGAGATAGATACAGAGATAAGAATGTACATGTGTGTGTGTATGCATTTTATTAACCATATCCACTAGAGGGTCTAGAAGTAATGACACACCAGTAGCAATGATCACAGCCATGCCTAAATCTTTCTAATAAAATTTTCCACTAAAGTGAACCAAGTGTCATTGAAAACAAGTTTCATGTAAAAGCTGGAGCACAAAAAATACAAGATGAGCCTGGAATTTCTGATTGTCCCAAAGAGTAAGGAATTGTTAAATGAAATACAGGGTCATATTAAAAAGACATGGAAGTCGCATTAAAGATGTAGCATCTTATGGCCAAATCTGCATAATTTGAATATCAAAATATATGATTTAAATAATAGATTATAGTTCATTGAATAAAGTAAGTAAAACCAACATTAATGAATGAATGAGTGAATGAATAAATAAGTAGAGAAGGCCCTTCCCTACAGTAGAATGACAACTGACCAATATAGAATTGCTAGGATTAGCAAATGGATACCAAAACTACTGAATGAAAGTCTGATGAGGAATGAAATATTTTAAAGCTCAAAGTATCTAGCCAGGGAAATACAGTAACTTTAAAGTGAAGAAAGCTAGTGGACACCAAGTGACACCAAGTTCACAAAGTTGGCATTGTCAATATTATATCAGCAGCATATGTCTTCCTTATATTTTGTCTGAGAAGGACACAGAATCACTTCTTGACTATTCCTGAATAATATGAATTTGCTCTTGAGGATGCATCAGATTAAACTCACATTGAGGAAATACAAGATAATGGGTCCGTGTTTTTCAAAAATATCAAGGTTAAGAGTGATCAAAATAGGCTGAAGAGCTTTTCTACATTAAAATAGACTAAAGAGAGTATTTCGGTTTGCTAAAGTTGGTAGAATGCAATATACCTGGAATGGGTTGGCTTTTACAATGGGATTTATAACTTACAAGTTACAGTTCTTAGTCCATGAAAATGTCTAACTCAAGGCATCAACAGAGCAATACCTGGACTCTGAAGACAGGCTACTGGCATCCAGGACACTTCTGCAACGAGCGAAGGCACATGGCCAACATCTGCTGGTTCTTTGCTCCCGGGCTTTGTTACTTTCAGCTTCTCGTTCCAGTGGCTTCCTCTCGGTGCTTCTGTGGGTCCTCTTTTAGCTTCTGTGGGTCCTCTTTTAGCTTCTGTGGGTTTTCCTTCTATTAGCTTCTCTTAATTTCATCTCTTAGCTTCTGTATGTGTTTTATCCTCTTATAAAGGATTCACGTAAGTGGATTAAGATCCACCTTGAATAAGGTGGGTTACATCTCAATTGAAATAACATAATCAAAAAGTGCCACACACAATAGCTCTGCACCCACAGAATGGATTAAAAGGACATGGCTTTTTCTGGGGTGCATAACCACTTCAAACTACCACAGCATCCTTAAAGTTTTTCATTCATATACTTTTCACTGTGCACTGAATTTTGAATCCTTCCTTGTTAATTCCGTCTGCATTTCTTTTGCTTGCATTTTGTTTTTTGTTTGTTTGTTTTTGTATGCTGTGTGGAGGGGTCACATTCTTTTTTCATGTGAGTATCCCGTTATTGTAGCACCATTTGTTGAATTTTTGTTTTTTGTTTGTTTGTTTGCTTGTTTATTTGTTTTGGGAAGTGCATGGGCCAGGATTTTGCTTGCATTTTGTGGTTACAATTACTGAAATAAAATTGTCTCTTTTTTTTCTCTCTTTTCAAATCCATTTCACATTTTGTGGTCAGAATAATCTCCATACTTCACAAAGTATCAGCTTCTTGTTTGAAGACTTGCTTATTTATTCCTTATTCTGTGACTGACTGCCTGTCGGGGTAGCTGCAGCAGTTGTTATATGTACTCTAGTCACAGCAGACCATAATATTTTGGACATTAGCTTTCATTTTTAATTGATCCTTTTTCATAGCTCTTCCAGTTACTACAATTTACTGTTCATCCTAGTGTTACGAAAGCTATGGAGGAGAACATGTCCACTCTGCAGTTGTCTTCTGGGGAAGCAGTTCCCTCAGGGGAGAGTCAGAATTTAGTCAGGCCGAGAAGAGGGAATAAACGTTAGAGTCACAATTGAGGATAGCAAGGATTTTGCTGATGATTAGCTATGAGGCCCTGGGGAAAAGTTTTAGGAACTGGGAAGGGATGACTGACTGGGGAGTCAGGGTTGGGGCTGACTTACTCTAAGTACATGGGGCCTTCTTGTTCTCTCAGGACAAAGGCAGAAATGTTAAATGTATCCATCATTTATCTTAGCAATTCTTCTTAGGAATGGAAGATAAACTAAAGGGGAAGGATTTTTAAGATTTTTATTATGGAACAATTTTCTCCTTGATTTCAAAGAATAGTATTGGCTACTTAAAAATAAGAAGCATTTACACACACTTGATTGATAATTCCTGATAATAATGGTCAGTGAAGAATTTCCTATCAACCTCAGAATTAAACTAAAAAATGTTAGAACATATTAGTTGTTAAACTTCATTATTCTTTCTGTTTAAGTAGAAAAGATTTTCCTAACTAAGAACGTAAAGTACTATGCTAGATAAATAAAAGAGGTTAACATATTTCAAGGAAATTCTGATACCTTTTCATAGGATCTTAATAGAATTCATCAGTAAGGTATAATACAAAAAAGTACTTATCCTATAGAATTACAGTGATTATTTTCATTTAATTACATAGAATTCAAGAAAATAATGAAAGAACTATAACAAGACACAGATTAAACATGGAATATTAATTTATATAAAACTTTGTTATCTACATGTTGCAGAATTTAAGCATTCTCCTTACCTATGAGTAACACCTAAGATTGCAAGATTATATCACATATGTGTTATTAGTGGAAAGTAGCAATTAGGAGGTGAGAAATATTACCTTTATATTATATGCATATTTTCCTTCAGAATTTTTTACCATGTTCATATATTAGCTATTCAAAGAAGGCAATTGTTTAAAAATGCTTCCAATGTACAAACAACACATCATGGTATTCAGAATTCTCTAGTCCTAAGTATTTTACATGTATGATTTCAGAAAATCCTTAAAATAACTCTATAAGGATTACTTATTATCCCTATATTTATCCTTATTGTATAGGTAAGCACAAAGGTCATGAAGAAACAAGGCTCTTGTGGTAGTTAGATTCAGTTGTCAACTTGGCCAGGTGAAGGTACCTAGTTTTGTTGCTGTGACTATGAGCCAATGATACGTGAACCTCATCTGTTGCTGATTACATCTGCAGTTGGCTAGGAGGTGTGCCTGATGCAATGAATGATGTTTGATTTAATTGGCTGGCGCTTAAATGAGAGAGCTCAACGTAGCACAGCCCAAGCAGCTCAGCATACCTCATCTCAGCACTCGCACCTCAGCCCAGGCTTTTGGAGGTGCAGAAAGAAATCACTCCGGTGAAAGTTGTTGGAACCCAGAGGCCTGGAGAGAAGGCCAGCAGAGATTACCCTGTGCCTTCCCATGTAAGAAAGAACCTCAGTGGAAAGTTAGCTGCCTTTCCTCTGAAGAACTAATGAAATAAATCCCCTTTTATGAAAAGCCAGTCCATCTCTGGTGTATTGCATTCTGGCAGCTAGCAAACTAGGACAGCTCTGAACCCAGGAGTGTTTACTCTTCATTCAGAAGGGACCTTATCTCCTTCTTCACCAAACACAGAAACAGCCAGATATGATTACACAGCTTTCTTTGCGGTATAATTACATCTTGCCTGAACTTTCTCCTGTTAAAACAGAGTTTTGCCATCTTCTATCTAATGTCAGTCCTATTACTTCCAGGACCTATATTCTATTAATGATTTCCTTTCACTTATTCACCAATTTCCTTTCAAATGAAACTTCCCTATATTTAGGCATTATTAAGTATCTTCAATCTTAAGGACAAACAAGCAGTCACCCATGCATTGTTTGTTTGGCTAATAAAATTTATAGCTGACTGACAAAATGAATGATTGGACTATTCCTTGTGACATCTAGGTCCTTAGGTCATTTCTTAACTACCTGGCTGACTGGCTGGGAATAAAGAATATAGCTCTTAAAAATAATATTTAAATTAAACGGGAGTATATTTAGGGTCTTTTCTACATTTTGATTACAAATAAGCAAGCATAGTCAAAACTAAGACTGATTTTCTCTTAAGTAATATTTTGCTATTTCAGTTCCAAGTTTATTACACCTCAAATACCACTGTTAGAATATCTGGACTCCATGTATTTTAGAAAGCCTGCTTATTGTCAACATCTCTGAATTTTTTACCCTTCAAAATTTTACATTTTTCTCAGCATCTATTCTACAGTTTATGGCTCCAAAATTATTTTTATTCATAAAGAAATAATTCTTTAAAGCATTAAGAAGAGTGTTTGGGGGTGGTGCAACAGTGGCACAGCGGCAGAATTCTTGCCTGCCATGCCGGAGATCTGAGTTCGATTCCCCAAGCCTGCCCATGCCCCCGCAAAAAATAACAGTGTTTGGAAAATGATGCTGGGAGATTTCCGAATCTTGAGTGTTTTCCTCTTACTCCCCACTGACTCCTATCCCTCCAGGCTACGAACAAAGTTTTAGTTCATTTTTTCAAGTATTAATCCTCTCTAAGTGATACTAAGTGGAAAAGTTTAATTGGATAAATAATTCCTGGGTTTGTTTGCTAATGTGGATCCTTTTCAATGGTAGCTCCCTGTATTTTGGGAAAACGGCATTTTAGAAGGGCAGAGGGAGATAGACTTATTTGAAGCTCTGCTACTACTGATTGTAGAGGGTGTGATGTGGAGAAGCCTTCATACGTAGGCTTGGTGCTACCACTATGCAGAGATACAGAGAGATGGCAAAGATTTATTTTGGGGAAAATTGAGACAAAGTTGGATTGAAGGATTCAATTTGAACTCTCATGCATTCTGAAGGGGTGTTTTGACTTGAAGAGGAGAAACTGGAGGTGTGGTTTTAACAGAGACTGATCTATGTGAAGTTGTTCATTTTGAAGGCGAGAAACTGAAAGAAAAGAGTTCTTGCACAGTTCAACATGGGCAGAGAGGAAGGAAGACACTGTGTGTACTGGTTTGAGATTGGATGCCTGATGACATTTGATAATATGTGGCTGCTTATATGTCCATGGTAACCCAAATTTAAGTATTTGAGTGTATTGGTTAGCATGTTGTTTATGATTTAAATTAGGCTATTTTGTGGAAGCAGGAACTGAGAGGGATAAAGGTCTTGTTGATTCTTCCTTGAAACTGTCCCTTCATATAACCCCTTCATTGTTTACTGGTTAAGTTTATGTGTGAAAGTCCTTTTTTCTGGGACAAATCCTTTACTTCCACAATTAGTAGTAGTACCAAAAAAACATGAGTGGTTATCTTGCTTTCATATTATAATCTAAACATTTGAGATCATTTCCTTTCCTGAAAGAACCTAAGAATTTTGAAAAGGAAATAAGAACATTTATGTGGTTTAGGACAGGCATAGAGAAAGAAACTTAAGAGACAAGGTGAATTTGACTTTCTACAATGTTATATGTGATTTCACAAAAAGTTGCTAGATCAGTAGCAAACTCCAGAGAATTCTTTCATATATGCACTCATTTATCATTCATTTAACTACTTAATGATTGGCTTGCATTATGTTAGACAGTTGAGATATAATAGAAAAAGGACAGACTTCTCTTCTTCTATCAGGGAATGCACATAGTGAACTAATATTTACATTAACACTTATTTGGTTTAAATTATATTAAACATTAGAAGGGAAGTGCATGGGAATTAACCCCCAATTAGAAATGCCCAATTTTTGATTGTTCTCTTTTTGTAACAGAGTTCATTTTCAAGATTTCAACTGTGATATTTTGAAGGGATGTTGAAAGTTAAGTCCTTCTTTTGATGATGAATATCATTTTTAGTTGTAAGAAGACTCCAAATTCATGTTTATCCAGACTTCCTTTATTGACTATGAAGCTGACAGTCTGTGTGCTTATCACCATTAGTTCTATGGTTTTATATATCTAGGCCCAAATACAAATCTTGATCTGATCTATACTTGGAGTCTTGGTATATTAGGATGAAAGTAATTAAGTTTGGTGGTTCTGAGACCATCTGCCAATTTAGAGCAATGTTTGAGGATATGGGCTTACAAACAGTTGTTAAAATGATGTGTTACTAGGCTTTCATTATTGTAAGGAGCTGAACCCAAATCAAAAGAACAGTTGCATGCAAATACTAAGTCCATGGCTAAATAAGCCAGGTAATTTTTGCACGGACAACTCTGTTGCTATGAAATTTCATCGCAGTGTGGTTAAAGCTATAGAATGAACAGGCTCTCTGGACTCATTAGCACAGACATGTTGCTAAGACAGCTAAGAATGGGATGAAGCCATTAAACAATAGAGTCCAGGCTTTCCTTTTTTTTTTTTTTTTGGCTGTGACTGGTAGAATGAAACATAGTTGACACTGTAACCAAGTAGACACACAACTGAAAAGGTAAGAGTATGTGCATGTGTCCTTAGCCTTAATTTGTGTTTTGCTTTCCGACTTGTAAAACTTCTATATTTCATTTTTAATTTTTAAAAATATTTTACTTTAATTTACTAGGGAAAGCATTAAATTGATGTCAAGTCATTAGTATGTAATGACTTTCAGTTTGAAATAAAAAAGAACCAAAATTCATAACTTCGACTGACCCTTGAGATAATTATGCTTAGGAATTTACTTTTTATGAAGCTCCATTTTTGCAGAAATGTTTTCAAATAACCACAGATCCAATGAAATGTTATCCATTTTCTAAAATTCAATATCTAATCAAATCAGTGTTTATGTTTGCTTTTCCCATGTCTTTGTGTGTGTTTACATACAAAGGTATTGTATATATATTTGAATTAATGCTTACAAAATTTTATGTTCTGTATTTTCAATTAATATTGCTCTGTAGACATCTTTTTATTTTTTACAGACTTTCATTCTTTGTCTTCCCCACCTACTCTCCCTTCTATAACTTATTTTCTTCTCACCCCCCCAATCCCCTATCAACATTAAGAGCATAAGAGATATTATCCCTTCATATTTTTTTTCATTCTTATGTCTTCATATAGTAAGTTATATATGTATATATATGACATTTTCAGTTGTTAAATACTATCATATCATATTATATTGGTGCAACCTAATTTTCCCCCAAAAATAATATATCACAGATATATCTCTAGGTGGAAATAAATAGATCTAACACATTCTTTTCAATAGTGGCACACTATTTGACTAGTCCCCTATTGATGAACATTAGTTGGTTTCAGTTTTTTGCCACCTCAAATATAACTTTTATATGCCCATACTTTTATTTGCCTCAGACACATGTTAGAAGTAAGACTACTGGTGTGCATACTTTAGATTACAAAAGCCTTCACCTACTACAATCACCAATGTATAAATATGTTTCCTGGCAACCTTAGGTTCTACCACACTTTTAAATTCTTTCCAATCTGATGGTTGAAAATGATAAAATGGTATTGCATTCTATTTTTTTTTTTACGTGGCAGGCACCGAGAATCAAACCCAGGTCTCCAGCATGGCAGGCAAGAACTCTGCCACTGAGCCACCGTTGCCCACCCAGCATTCTTATTTAAATTGCATTGCTATCTGACTGTCAGTGAGGTTGAGCATGACTTCTTATGTTGATTGACATAATTATCTGTTTAAAACCCCTTATACTGAGTTTGCCTTTTTCTCATCAATTTGTAGGCCCTCCTTGAATAGTATAGATATTATACGCTTATCAGTATTTTGTCTTGCAAATGTTTATTCTAGTCACTCTAGCCTTTGAATTCATTATGGTATTATTTGCTAAACAATATAATTTTTGTGTAGTGTTATTTTCATGGCTTCTGGCTTTCCTGTGTGGTTTAGGCTCCTTAAGGACTTACATAAAATGGGTCGGGTTAAACATGGGAGTTTATTCTATAAAGATTTGAGGCTGGGAGAAAGTCCAAATTGAGGCATCATCAAGGAGATGCTTTCTCCCTGTAGCCTGCAGCTTTTTATGGCTGGAGGCTTGTGATTTTTGGTCCTCAGCTTGTCACATGGCACATGGCCGCATCTCCTGGTCTTCCTGGATCCACTGACATTCAGCTTCTGGCTGCTCCCTCTGTGGCTTTTTTCTGTCTGCCTGAATTTCATTTCATTTATTAAGAACTCCATTAATAGGATTAAGACCCATCCCGACTCAGGTAGGCCACACCTTAGCTGAAGTAACCTCATTAAAAAGTCCTACTTAAGATGGGTTCACACTCTCAGGAATAGATTAAATGTCAGAACATGTTTTCTAGGGTACATACAGCTTCATGCTACTACACTGCCTAAGACCAATAATATAAAAAATGTTATCCACAATTTTATTGTTTTATTGATTTACATTTAAAATAAACATTTCATTTAAAAAATTTTTAGATTTACAGAAAAATTGCAATGAAATACAGAGAGTTCCCTTATACCTGACATTTACTTTCCCTTCTTAATGCATGATCATGGTACATTTGTCATAATTAATGAACCAATATCAGTATGCCTAAAGGCCATACGTTTTTCCTTAGTTTTTACATATCTCTTTGTTCTGTCTCAAGATCCCATCCAGGACACCACATTATATTTAGTCACCACGCATCCTTAGATTTTTCATTGCCGCGACAGTATCTCAAGCTTTCCTTGTTTTTGAAAACTTGGGAGTTGTGAGGAATGCATGTTGGATATTTTGTAGAATGTTCCTCAATTAGGATTTGTCTGACGTTTTTCTCCCAAAAATATCAAACATCTTTCCTGCCCTGGCAAACACTCTGTTAACCATCTCTACCGATCTGTCTTTTCCAGAATGTAATATAAATGGAATTTTACCCAATGTAGACTTATCAGACTGTTTTTTTCATCTAGCAATATGTATTTAAGGGAAATGTCTTTACAATTTGTTTTTGTTTTTCTATCAAATAGCATAACTTTGTGTGGACATGACACTGTTTATAAGTTTACCTATTGATGGACATTTTTGCTGCTTCCAGTTTTTAGTATTCATGAATAAGGCTGATATAAACATTCACATGCAGGTTTCTGTGAGTATTTAAGTTTTCTAGTCAGTTGGGTAAATACCTAGGAGCATGGCTTGTGGGTCATATGATAAGAGTATATTTAGGTGTGTCAGAAACTACCAAACTGTCTTTCAAAGTGGCTGTGCATTTCGCACTTCTACCTGCAATGGATGAGAGTTTTATTATTACAAATGATTTTTGCTTTTTTTTCTTAACTGATCTGATAGATGTGTAGTGGTATGCCATTGTTCTAATTTGCAGTTTCCTAATGGTAAATGATGTGGAGCATCTTTTCATATGGTTATTTGCCATTTGCTTATCTTCTTTGATGAGGTTTTTGTGCAGATCTTCTGCTTTTTTTTTCAGTTGTGCAATTTGTTATCTTGTTCAATTTTAAGTGTTCATTTGATATTTTGGACACAAATCCTTTGTCATCTATTTGTTGAATATTTTACTCCTAATCTTTGGCTCCTCTTTTAATTCTTTTAGCAGTGTCTCCTACAGAGCAGAATTTTAAAATTGCATTAAAGTTTAACTTATTGAACTTTTCTTTCATGAATTTTGCTTCTGGTGTTATATCTAAAAACTTATCAACAAACGCAAGACTACCTGGATTTCCCCCTATGTTTTCTTCTAGAAGTGTTATAGGTTTATGTTTTATGTTTAGATCTGTAATTCATTTTGAGTTCATTTTTGTGTAAGTTAGAAGATCTGTGTCTAGGTTTATTTGTTTTTTTTTTTTTTTGCATACGGACATCTTAAAAAGTTCCAGCCCCATATGTTGAGAAGATTATCCTTTGTTTGTTGAATTGTCTTTGCATCTTTTACAAAAAATCAGCTGACTATCTTTGTGAGGGTCTATTTTTGGGTTCTCTGTTCTGTTGCATTGATCTATGTGTCTGTTCTTTCATTAGTACCACACTGGCTTGATTATAGTATAGTATATATACATATAGTATATAGTATACTATATAGTATAATATCTTCATAGTAAGTCTTGAAATCAGGTAATATGAGTCCTTCCACTTTGCTCTTCTTTAGTACTGTGTCAGCTATTCTAGGTCTTTTCCCATTCCGTATGCATTTTAAAATCTGTTTGCTAATATCTACAATATAGTTTTCTGGAATTTTGTTTGGTATTGCACTGAATTTATATTTCTAGTTGGGAAAAGCGTATATCTTATTAATATCGAGTCTTCTACTCAATGAACGCAGACTATCTCTCCATTTACCTAACTCTCCTTTGTTTTCTTTCATCAGTGTCTTAAAATTTCCCACATATGCATTCTTTATTTATTTTTTATGTTTATTCCTAAGTACACTGTTTTTTTCTGGTAATATAAATTATATTTTAATTAAAATTTTCAGTTATTCATTGCTGGTATTTAGGGCAGCAATGGTTGTTGGATTTTCATCTTGTATCCTGTGACCTTACCATACTTGTTTATTGGTTCCAGGCTCTTATTTTTTTTAGACTATGTACGGTTTTCTCCATAGACCATCCTGTCCTCTGTGAATAAGGACAGTTTTATTTCTTTCTTTCCAATCTGAATACCTTCCATTTCTTTTTTCTTGTCTTATCACACTAGCTATGCTATCCAATACCATGTTGACTGGGAGTTTCTTCTTCACAATTTGGGGGCAGAGGGGTGGGACATCCAATCTCTGAGTATTCGGTTTAATGTTGGCTGGGGCCATTTTATAGATTCTTTCCTAGATTGCTGATAGTTTTTATCATGAATTGGTTTGAATTCTGTCAAATGCTTTTTCTTTGGTCATATAATTTTTTTCTTCTTTATCATGTTGATATGGTAGATTACTTTAAGTGCTTTTTAATGCTGAACTGGCCTTCAATATCTGGGATAAATTCTACTTGTTTTTAATGGATAATTCTTGTTAAACATTATTGGATTTGATATGCTAATATTTTGTTGAACATTTTTGTTTCTATGCTTATGAGAGATTTTGGTCTGTAGTTTTCTTTTCTTATAATGCATTAATGTTTTTCTGGTACTAGATAACCCTGAGTATACAGAATGTATTAGGAAATATTCCATCAGCTTTAATTATCTGGAAGAGATGGTAGAGAATTATTCTTATATATTTCTTAAAGGTTTGGTATAATCACTGTGAAACCACCTGGACATGGGATTTTCTTTGTTTGAAGGTGATCAATTATTGATTCAACTTCTTTAAAAGCTATAATCTTCTCAGTTTGTCTATTACTCCATGTTTGAGTTTTGGTAATTTGCATCTTTCAAGAAATTGGTCCATTTCATCTAAGTTATCAAATTTATGGTCAAAATGTCATTGATATTATTCCTTTATTATCTTTTTGAAGTCTATGAGCTCAGTAGAGTTGACCCCTGTTTCTTTTTCAGATATTCATAATTTGTGTTTTCTATCTTTCTTTCTTGGTTAATTTGGATAGAGCTTTATTAATTTCGCTGGTCTTTTCAAAGAACCCAGCTTTTAGTTTTATTAAGCTTCTTTATTGTTTTCCTGGTGAGCAGCCCTTAGATATTTGGAGGGTAGAAGTTCAAGCCCTTGTGGGGAAAGGGAAGGCACAGGATGAGTAAGAGCTGCTGGTGCCGACGGTTTAGGTCCAGGTACCTCTAGTTTATATTTGGTGCATAGCTCCTTAGATTCCCTTAGAGCAAAGAAAAGTCGTACATTGTGGATTTTCTGGCTTTTTGCCCTCCCACCTGCAATACAAATCTAATTGTAAAATGGTGTTAAAATTTAGGGTCCCATCCTTGTTGCCATTTTTCTTGGTCCCCTAGAGGGCACAGGGGCCAGACTGTATTACAAAAGATTATTAACCTCCTCTGCCAGAGGTTGTTTGGGTAGAAACTGTCCCACTTTCTAATGAGACAACTAAAGGGGCTGTTGATGCTAAGGACCCCTGATGGCTTGGAAGCAAAAGGAAAGGCATTACCTGGTGTGCTTCAGGTGTGCCTCAGGTATGCCTGATAGAGCCTTAGAGAGGGCACACCTCTGAGGGTCTGATGATACCAGTAGTCTGGCCTGGGTCCAGCTAGGGTTTTCTAGAGCCTCTATGTCCTGTTGGGCCTCTCCAAGTCCAAGGGAGGGGTCTTCTACCCAACAGATAGAGCGCTTGGAGATCTTACTGCAAGAAGCCTTTGCCCGCGATGGTGAGTGTAGATGAGGTGAGGCCAGGAGGGGAGACACAGGAGAGAGATATTCTATTGTGTTCCTTCGAGCCAGAAGGAACAGGAGAGCAGAGGAACAGACCTTTAGTGCCATAGTTTGTGTCCCACAATCAGCTTCCCCTCAGTGCCCAGGTGTATGCCTCTAGCCCTGGAATCAGTGAATACCTCGTGCATAAGACAAAGAAAACTGAGGTCTTGCATCCGTATTTGGAGTAATTTTTGAATTGACAGACAGGTCAAGGTGGGTAAAGCCCTCCAGATCACCCTCTCCTCAGTCTGGAGGACTTCAACAAAGACCTGGAGGGAAAGGATGACTGACAGAGAGAGAGAGAGAGATGGAAGAGAACAGCTGGGAAAACAGTCCAGAACAACTTCTTGGATCGGAGCATGGGAAAACAGATTGGACAGGGCAAGAGGGGAGGAGAGTGAGGAAAGAAAGGTCCAAAATGTATTGGAAATAGCTTCTTGGGTGGGGGGCTCCATATTTGGGGTGGACACCCTCAAGACAAGATTGAACAGTAAGGTTTTCACCATGGTGAGGAATAAGGCTTAAAGTAAATTTACAGAAGAAACCAAGATCCGTACAATGCTTACAACAGAGGGTGCCACTAGATAAAACAGAAGTTGCAAGCAGAGCAGGGAAGGGGGTAAACTGGCTCAAGGATGGAGAGACTGATGAGATGAAGAAGGAAAAGAAGTACCAAAAGAATGACTGCACAGGCCAACACAAAGCGAACAGGGAAAGCCATAGATTTGAGTATAGGTCCCAGGCTTTGACACCAAATTATGTTGGCATTGGCCTTACCTGGCCAGCAGTGCCGGTCCTTGACTCACTGAGACAACAATTGAAACTCGAGTCAAGGTTGGGTGAGCAAGGTGATTTGTTAAAAGCAGTAAGTAAAGAGAGGAAGAAATACATCCTAAAGAAAGATGGGCCCAGTTGGTGCAGAACCAGACTGGCCCCGGTTACAGTTTAGTTCAGGGTTTTATGGGGCCAGCTGATGATAGTACTGCACACATATTACTAGGGGGCTATCTTGGGGTTTTTCTTTTGTGGCTTTGTTTCTTGCTTTCACAGGGTGTTCTGACCACACTTTGCTCAATTTAACCATTTATTAAAGGTGGTCTTAGCCTCATGGAGTTGGCCTTGGGGTGTTTCCCTTTTTCCCATGTGGTGGGCTCATGACTTTCAAACTACCTAACAGTTATATCATTTCTAATTTTCTGCCTCTTGATCTATCAGTTACAGACAGAGATGTGTCAAAGTCTTCAACTATAAGAATAGGGTTTTCTAATTCTCTTTTCAATCCTATCAGGTTCTTTTTTTTTTTTTTTTTTTTTGCATGGGCAGGCACCGAATTAAAAGACAAGAACCCGGGTCTCCGGCATGACAGGTGAAAACTCTGCTGAGCCACCATGACCCGCCCTCAATCAGTTTTTATCTTATATATTTTGATGTTCTCTTGTTAAGCACATACATGTTTGGAAGTGTTACGTCTTCTTGGAGAATTGAGTTCTTTATCATTAGCTAATGCACCTCTCGACCTCTGATAATCTCGCATATTCTGTAGTCTGTTTTGTCTGATATTAATACTATTCCAGGTTTTTAAAAATTTGTGTTAGCATGGTATATCTTTATAAGACCCTTTACTTTAAAACTATAGTGGGTACATTGTTGACAGTAGATTGTCGGGTCCCATTTTGTGTCTATTCTGACAATTCCTGTCTGTTTTTTTGGCGTGAGTAGGCACCAGAAATCCAATTCTTGTCTTTTAATAGGTATATTTTGATTATTCACATTTAAAGTGAATATTGATAAAGTTGGATTGATGTGTACCGTATCTATAACTGCTTTCTATTACATTTGTTCCCTCTTTTTGCACGGTTTTTCTGCTTCCTCTGATTTTGACTGAGCATTTTATATGTTTCCATTTTATCCCTTTTCTTTGCATATCAATTATAGTTTTTTAAACCATGTAATTCTTTTTTTTCCATTCTACATATATATTCAGTGATTCTCAATATCATCACATAGTTGCACATTCATCATTTTTAGAACATTTGCATCAATTCAGAAAAAGAAATAAAAAGACAACAGAAAAAGAAATAAAACAGTAATAGAAAAAAAAGATTATATATACCATACCTCTTACCCCTCACTTTCATTTATCACTAGCATTTCAAACTAAATTTATTTTAACATTTGTTCCCCCTATTATTTATTTTTATTCCATATGTTCTACTCGTTTCTTGACAAGGTAGATAAAAGGAGCATCAGACACAAGGTTTTCACCATCACACAGTCACATTGTGACAGCTGTATCTATTCAGTCATCCTCAAGAAATAAAAAACATTTAATTCTTATCCTTGCTCTTTATCTAAAGTGCTTTCTTTCCAGTGGCTTCTTTTTAAATTTTTCTTTATTTCTTAATTTTCCTTTCTTTATTTATTTGCATGGGCAGGCACCAGGAATCGAACCCGGGTCTCTGGTGTGCAGGAGAGAATTATGCCACTGGGCCACCATTGCAACACCCTAAATTTTTCTTTATTTTTAATTTTTGGTTTTCTTTTTGAAAAGGATATGCCAAGGTGTCTGTATGTGTGCATGTGTGTGCGTCTGTTTGATATTTATCCTGCTTATCATCTTCTGAGTTTCCTGGACTGTGATTTAGTGTCTGTCATTACTTTTGAAATTTTCTTGCAACTTTTACTTCGAATATTTCTTCACTACTTTATCTTTCTTTTCCTTTTGTTATTCTTATTATGTATATATTAAACTTTTGCTATTGTCCTATAGTACTGAGTGCACTTTTCTGTTATTTTCATAATTTCTTCTCTTTTCAGTTCAATTTGTAACATTTCTTCTGACCTGTCACCAGGTTCACTGATTCTTTCCTCCAGTTTGTCAAATCTATATATAAGCCTGTCAATGGAATTTTTCATTTCTGTTATGTTGTTTTTTTTTTTTAATTCTAACATTTCCTTTTGAGTCTGTTTTAGAGTTTTCACCACTTTCTTACATATCCCATCTGTTCATACATGTTGTTTGCTTTTTACATTAAATTCTTTAACATATTAATCATAATTATTTCAAATTTCCTAGTGATAATTCCAACCTCTGTGGCTGGCATATCAGAATCTGGTTGAAATGCTTGTTCTGTATCATCAGATGGTGGTTTTCTTGCTTTTATCATGTCTTACAATTTTTGCTAAAGGTGGATTTGTTGTACTGGCTACTAGGAACTGAGGTAAAGTGATGTTTATTGTGAGGTTTATGTTAATTAATCCAGATGTTGGGCTATGTTTGGTACTTGCTATAGCTATAGGTTCCAGAGCCTTCAAATTTCTCTAGTATACTTGCATTTGTTTCCTCTTGACTTTGGACTGTGGCTCAGAGAAAGTCTACAATCTACCCATTCAGCACTAATCAACTATTATTATACTGGATCACTTCTGATATTGTGTGGAGTATTATGATATTATGATAAGGCGTGAGAGAAGGGAAGTATTCTATAATTTTCCGAATAAATCTCAGTGTTTAATTGGACCTCTTTTTCGGGGCTCTGACCTAAAGAATTGATTCTCCAGTGGTGTAGCTCCAACGCCTGCCCCTTACTTCCTTCCCTAGCTTCATTGTTTCCATTCTATTTCACTGAAGCCCTGATTTATGGACTGTGTCCTCATCCACCTTTAGGTGAAATAGGAAGGCTAGAGGGCGCTGAAGTGGGGTAAATGTCTGGTGAAGTCTTTTTCCCTAGAGGGTAGGTCTTTGTTATGAAGAAGATTCTGAGTGTGTTTCAAAATGGTTACTTTCTTCTCTTGCTGCCAGATTCCTCTTTCTCAGAATTTGAAAGGAAAACCCATGAAAATGTGTGTGTGTGTGTGTGTGGGGTGCCCTAAAGAGTACAGGGCCCAGAATTTTCATACTCTCATGCAAGTTTACACTCAACACCCAGCAATTCATCAAAAAACAACTTTTACAAGTTTTTTTTGGCTCCAGCAGCTTCTGCTCCAGGTAAGTAGATCTTGGCTGTGTCTCTTTAGATATCCCTTTTTTCCAGAATTTGGAATAGCAATTTGCCTGTGATCTCACTTCTCTGATGGATCCTAGAAAAGCCACTGATTTTCATTTTGTCCAGCTTGTCAAAGCTGAAACTGGGAGTCTATGTCTGACTTCAAATCTTACTACGGGTCTCATATTCTAAAATATAAAGTAGCAGCCAAACTTGTTTATTATAGAAAAGTAAAGAAATCCAACTTCTCAACTGGATCTTAGTTGACGGGGGTAAAATGTAAGCTTTCTCCCAGGTTTGGTACCGATCTGGTGACGGCAGTCCTGTCACATGCCTATTTCGCATGCCCTGTGTGCTTTGCTCTTCTGGGTTCTACTGACTTCTGGCTTCTTCCAGCAAATTCTTTCCAAATTCTCTCTTTCTAATGCCTGTAGTCGTAGATCAAGATCCACCCCGATCCAATGATCTTCATCTCAATAGGATTTTCAAAGGTTCTCTTTACAAATGGGTTCACACCCATAGGAACATGAAACAACACTTCAACATGTCTTTTGTGGAGGACATAATTCAATTCCCTAATTCCCAACAGTGAGTATCCCCTGATTTTTAACTTCTGTTTAAGAACATGGAGGCTAAGCTTGGACATTTATATATCCATATTAGCATTAAAGGCCTTTCATATAATTTTCAATATAAAATCATATTAAATGCATGTATTACCTGTGTGAAGATTAATATTTTAATGGTGGTAAGTCTTTTCATCAAGGTCATGATATGTCTTTCTATTTGGTATAGTCTTGTGTTATGCCTTCAATGTAGTTTTCTAACTTCAATCTAGGTTTAACTTCTTTCTTGTTAAAAATATATCTAACTTTTAGCTAGTTTTAGTTGCAATTTTGAATGACATATATATGTATTATTTATATTACTTCCAAGCTATTTTGGTGTTTATAGAGAATTTATAACTACTTATATTTATATCTATCCACTTATATATCATAAACATATTTATCTAGTGTTCAGACACTTCACCAAATTCTTGGATTAATTCTAGTAGGCTTTAAAATTTTTTTTTTTAACTATAGTCATACAGGGTATCTATCTATACCACCCTATCTTCAAAGAAAAGCTAGTTTTATCTCTTCTTTTCAAATGTTTATATCAATTATTTTATTGTCTTAGATAGGACTTCAAACAATATTGAATGAAAAAAGCAAAAAAAAAGATCCTTTGCTTCACTCACAACTTTTAACTGACATGGCTTTAACTTTTGATATTTAGCATGACATACCTTAATTTTTATAAATGGCCTAAATATTTTGGTATTTTCTTCATATTGCTGTTTTACTTTATTTTAAAAACTATGGGTAGCTGCTGTATTTTAAATATCATTTTTCATTAATTAATAAAATGTATATTTTTGCTCTCTAATTTAAAATATTGTGAGCTATGTCAATATATTTTCTGAACCATCTTTGTATTCCTGGAATAAAATCTTAATTAGTCAAATAGTATTCTTTCCTTTCATGGCATGCTTCAACTTTTAGATTTTACTTAGATTATTTTGCATCTATAGCAACAAGTGAAATTTATCAGTTTTTTGACATGTATCACATTTTAGAATAAAACTTATGGTAGCTCCGCAACATAATTGTAATAACAATTTCTACCACTTAGCAAATACATATATATATATCACTCATGCATTAATTTCTTCAACTATAAATCTGTTAATCCCTCGCAAAAGAACCTATACTTTTATCTTCATGTTTATCCTAAAAAATAAAGCTTCCTAAGAGGGACAGCTTTATTGAGTGATCACTCATATATCCTCTAAGTTTTTATGACACTATTTAGATTCCCTCTATGCTGGTTTCCCTTGTGAGGTAGATAGCTGGTTAAAACTGAAGTTCTTCTTTTCTCTAGCATACTAAGAAACTTTGTTACATGTTAAATGTAAATTTGAGTGTTAAATGCCCATCATCAAGATAAGGCATGTAAATAGCAAGTCACTCATTCCTGATTGCACTTTCTGTGGCTCAGCTGGCTGAGCCTATTCATATTCTTGTTATTTTGGCAGTTTATTTACAGTCTATATTTAAGTCATTTCTTCAAGACAAGTTTTTGAAGGTAAAGATTCACATCTTTCTGTTGTCACTTTAGTTGAAGCACAGAGCAGTTATATTCAGCGTATCAAAATGTAGCTAATAAATTATCAGCACTGGGTGTGTGTAAACATATTCCTAGTTGATAAATTTGGTTTTTCCATTTTAAAATAAGCAATATCAGATTTTTGAGGGCTATTTTTTAAAGAAAAATTGTTGTTTTTCACATTGTAATGATCAGTGGTTTTTCAGTTTCATTGAAATAATAATCAGCGCTTATTGCTTCTGATAATCCCAGAAAGTATGATTGTATCACTGGGAATCTTGCAAGAATTTACATAAGGACTAAGTGGGATCTAATTTGCCTGCATTAATTTTATAAATAATATATTCTTATACACATTCACCTAGACACATATAATATTATATAAATATACATAAGGAGAAACTAAAAGTCGTTTCCAGCTATACCCTACAGAAATAACATTTCTATTTCTTGTATTTTTTCTTTCAGTATATTTATTTAATGTATGAGTGTGTGTATTGAACAAGGATAAGATGTCGCTTTTACTTTTATTGAAAATGAAATTTGAATTTCTAAAATATCATCATTAGAAAACTGCCATTTCCCCAAATTGTTGCATTCTACAGGGTGCAAGCTCAAGTTTGGGTTAAGCCCTACCTTTGCTCTGAGAGAATCTTTTTTGTTGGAGTCATTTATTATTACATATTTTTTTCATTAGAGAAGTTGTAAGTTTACTGAAAAATCCTGCAGAAAATACATTTATCTCCGTCTCTATTATTAACACCTTGCATTAGTGGGGTACCACTGTACAAATGGATGAAAGAATATTATTATAATTATGCTATTAACTTTATTCTTTGATTTATATTAGGATTCACTGTTGGTATTTTTCTGGGTTTTAAACCCTTGTTGTATAAAAGGTTAAAAAAAAAAAAAAGATTTACAAAGATTTTCTCATGTTGGGATCCCTGCTAGCCAGGCATATGTAAGGTAAGTTTTCCTTGGATGGGCCCCCATTTCTCAGAGGATGTCTTAAGCAAGTAAAGTAATCCAAGTGAGAAGTTTTGAGACTGACTTGTTGATTATTTTAAGTCACATATGTTGGACGAACATATTTTAACAGATTCTTCCCCCTTAGAATTTTTTCTCATGATTAATAGTGGCCGGTTACTGAGACTAGCATTCGTTTTTGGGAAGGGTGTGCCAGCAGAGTATTGCAAGCCTGGCCCATCCAGAAAGACAGTGTCCATCATTTTCCCTTTGCCTGACATGATTAGAGATTATCCAGAGAACTCACCAGGTTTGATACAGAGTATTGTGGTTTAGGTCATACTCCCCCACACCCAAAAGACACATTCAAATCTTAATCCACATTTCTCTGGGTATAAACCCATTTGTAAATAGATGTTATTATTAGTTAAGTTGTGGCCAAATGCAATCACAGTAGAAGTCAGGGTTGGAAATGCATTTATCTAGGAAGGATCACAGGAGATTCTTTCATCTGATGGCTTGGACCCCTTGAACTGCATGTAAAACTGACAGGAGTTTTGAGAATTCTGTATGAGCAGAAGCACTGCAAGCCTGGGTTGAAGGAACAGAAATGTAAAAAGGTAAGGGAATAATGTCTTTAAAATCAGAACCACAGAATCAGAGATCTGAACACTCCTCAGGCCAAGAGAGAAGAGCTTTAGCATCTGCACTTGGAGAATGTGGGCCTTCCATCTCTAAGTTCAGGGAGAGCCTGGTGGCCACTACAGTGGTCAGAGAGGGTAGGGCCTATGCCCCAGCATTCAGGATGAGCACTTTTGTTCAAGTGCTTAGAATGGGTGGGGCTGCCACTCTAGCATACCTTGAAGACAGATGACTCTCAGACCTTAGAATCTAATGGAGCTTTTCCTGCTGGGTTTTAGATTTGGTTGGGCAATGTGACCCATTTTTTTTTTTTTCTTTTTATCGATTTCTGTTCTGGAATGGGAATATCTATCCTATGCCTATTCCACAATTGTGTTTTGGAAGAAGATAACTTGTTTTCTAGGTTTCACAGGTCCACAGACTGAGAGGAATTTTCCCGTAGGATGTACCATACCCACAAGTTTTGATGAGACTTTGGACTTAGAATTGTTATTGAAATGGCTGAAGGTTTTTGATATGATGGGATGGGACAAATGTACTTTGTGTGGGGGAAAAACATGTCTTTTTGATGTCCGGAGGGCAGACTGTTGGGAAGTGAATCATGGCCCCCATACCTAAAAAAGGAAAAACAAAAAACATGTTCAGTTCTTAATCTACATTCCTATGGGTGTGAATGCATTTGTAAATAGGACCTTTCTAAGACATTAAAGTGTGGTCAGATTGAATCAGGGTGGGTCATAACCCATATGACTGGAGATCTTTTAAAGGGGAAATTCATATGCAGTGGACTAGAGAAAGGGACAGGAGGAGATCAAGAACATCTCATTGTGACAGATACAGAGAGGCAAGCCGGGAAGCACAAGGATTGTGGCAAGCCGTCACCAGAACATTACCTACTCCAAGAGAAAGCATGGCCTTGCCAAGACCTCTTGAACCTGAGCCAAGAAGTTCTTGATTACACCAACCCATTACTACATGGTATTTGCCATAGCAGCGCTGGCAGACTAAGACACAGAACTACCACATCTGAGCTGTCAGTGTCCCCCAAATGGATTACCTAACCCATTGAATAGCCAGGAAATTGCAAAGTTTTCTTTTGACTATTATGTTGTCTTCTTAGCCATTTTCTTTGAAAATCTTAAATATTCTGTGAAGTCCCTCAAGATGTGGTTTGAGAGGAAAGGAAATGAATTTTAAATGGGAAGAGGAACTCCTTTAGGGAGGACAAATAGCATTCGGGGCTCTAGAAGAAAAAAGACAGAACTAAGGTGACTCTTTGAAAGAAATTTAATTTAATTTGATCTAAGAATTTATGATTATGTTTCATTTTTGTGATTATACTTATATATTTAATTTGGTTAATTTTTTTCTCTAATATGTATCGGAAGAATTTAGCATTTTATTCATTTTTAAATTAGCCTTTGAATTTATTTATAGATTCTATTTTATTTTGTTTACAAAATAGTTTCAGCTTTTAACTTTAGTATATGTAAATTTCTGGATGTTAGGGATAGTGGCCATTCATGAAGCACTGTATCTCCAGTGCCTAGTACATGCTTGGCACATTGTAGGTGCCAAAATACAGCGGTTAAATGGGGTTAGATTTATTAGATTTTTTCAGCTTTTTATATGTTTTAGTCAGATGTTCTATTGAAAAATAAAATTGTTTAAAATGTTTAAAATCCCTCTTGCTCTCAACCCTCCTTTTACCACACATATGAATTGTTGATTGGTTTGTATGGTCATTTTCATTGTCCCTTAAATGCATTATGCTTCTGATTATATACTTTGCAAACAGTTATTTAAGAGTGCTTTCAAATCTTGAATAATTGGAAATTTAAAAAAAAAATTTTATTAGTAATTTTAAGTTATAGAATATTTGGGTCAGAGAATATATATTGCAAAAATTTGTGGCCTAATATATGAACGCTTCTTAAGATTGTTCCATAAATATTTAAAAGAAATGTATATTCTCCATTTGTAGGTCACTACACTTAATGATTTCATTATAAAATAAAAATTATATGTTCCAATTCATTTTTATCTACTTGCCAATTTAAAGACTGAGAAACATGTTAATGTCAACCATAACGACTTTAATTTCTTCCTGACTTTCCAGAGACATTACTTTTATATATTTACATTTTACGCTATGTTGCTTATAAAACTTTCTAAATGTTTCATGTTCAGTTTACAATATGTTTCTTATCAGAATAAAAGGAAACTTACTTGCATTCACTGCTGTTATTCTGGAGCTAGATATTGTCTGTTATTGTTATTGTTATCATAGGTTTTTTTTAATTTGCTTGATAAATATGCTCATTTTTCAATTTTTCTGATACTTTAACATATTTTGTGTTAATAACTTCTTTTACAGGTAAAACACATGTGTTAAAATATAAAAGTCTTATAATAGCTATATAAAATTAATTGATCTTCATATGAATGTATTTTGCACCCTGATTTTTAACAAAATACTCTTCCATATTTTATCATAATAAAGAATTGCAAAATTAAGGAAAGTAAAAAAAAGCAAGAAAATGTAGGTAGAGAAACAATAGAAAAACTACTTATATTCCCACAGTCAAAGAGTACATATCACTATTAATAATTTTCAGCTAAGAAAATTTTTAAAAAAAGAATAAAGAACTCACACCAAACACATGTTATGGCAGGCTGATATTTTAATGCACCAGAGGTATCTCTAACCGCTTTATTGATTCCAGAGGATTTCATTAATACAATTACTTTTACTAAACATTTTTATTGTTGGCGGTTGCCTTTATAAAACTTACCTACATTTAACACATAGATGTATATATCTTTGCATTGTTTCCTGCTATCTTTCTTTTCTTCCTTCTCTTTCTGAATTTCTCAACCCCCAATAGCCTGCTGCTGCCCCACCATCGCATTTGATATACAACAGGTGTAAACTGAGTCCATATCCCTAAAATTTGTGTTGAGGATTATCTCTAAAAGTAAGATAGAACTGAGTTTCTTATTAGATGTACGTTCATAGGGATGTGTCTATTATTATTTTCATGCTTTTGGGGATTCATGAGATTAGGTGTGTAAAACCTAATCTTACACATAGCAAGAGCTCAATAATGTTAATTACATTCTTTTATTCATTCCTTGGTATAGTAGACAGAATATTGCCCTTCCCCAGTCCTTGTCCCTCAAGATGTCCACCTCCTGATTCCTGGAACATGTGACTGTGTTACCTTACATGGCAGAAGGGACTTTGCAGATGTGATTGAATTAAAGGTCTTTGAGATGGGGATCTTATCCTGGATTATTCCAGCCAGCCCAGTGTAATCACAAGGGGCCTTACAAAAGGGAGAATGAAGTTGTGTTGTATTAAGCCACTGAGTTACAGTAACATACCAGCAGAAGGAAACTAATACACTTAATAACATCACTCTTCAATTTGAACTGCAACTTCCTCTGTTAAATCCTTTATTCTCTTTCATTCCCTTGTGTACTGTGTTAAAAATGCCTGTGATTTCTTTCATTCAGGTTATCTGATATATCTGTTCTCCAAAACTTCGTGTACTTAGGTTACATGGTGGCCTTTCAGTTGTCCCTGTTGCTTAATCATCTGTTGCTCAATCAATTCTATACCTTAATGACATTATTTATTTATTTATTTTTGCATGGGCAGGCGCTGTGAATCGAACCTGGGTCTCCAACTTGGCAGGCGAGAACTCTGCCTGCTGAGCCACCGTGGCCCATACCCTAAGGACATTTTAATATTACCAAAATACCACTATGATCTTGTCATTTTCATGTTCAAAAGCCAAAAATATCTCTATTTCCTGCTACATTGATTTCATTTCTGTCTTGTTTTCCCTCTGACTAGACTCAGCAGCCTTTCACCAAATATTTTCCCTTTGTTAACCTTTTGCTTTAGTCAAAGTTTTCTCTGTCACTGTGTTGTGCATACTCATTTCTGGCTCTCTGTCTTTGCTTCTCCTTGTCCCATCTCCTTGACCTCTTCCCCCTTGCTTTCTGACCTTTCAAAACCATCCTCTCATCACAGCCGGGCAAGTCTTACTGGCCCCAACTCTTTTAGAGAGCTTCACTCTAGAGAATGATCTCTTATTTCCTAAGTTTAGCTCTTGTTGACTCTCTATTATTTCATATATTTTATCCATTTCCCCAAAACTAAAATATAAGCTTCAATTTAGGGTGGGGACATCTTACATTGTTTTATAAATATAATTCACTGAGTTACCATATTATAAAATATCACATTTTACTTGATGATATATTTGAAATCATTTACGATGAAAAAATATTTTAAAGTAGATTATTAAATATATTTCATTTCTCCAGTGTGGAGATTTTAAAAATGCAATTCTTTATTTGTTTGTCAAATTTTCAAAGACAAATCTGTTCGGAAAGACAAATTATAATAATGCAATTATTTTTGTATTTGCATTAACTAGTAATAGTACTTTTTAGAAGCACAGCTTCCCTTCAATTTTCATAACTAATTATCTAAATGGATGATGTAGTATGTCCACATTCTTTTCCTGAAATGTTTACAATGATTTCCTAGAAAGCACTTTTTGTTAACCTGAGAACAGATTCTGTAACTGCGTTAAAATCTGCTTTAAATATATGTAACTCCACTCTTGTGATGTTTCAGTTAAGGTTAGGAACCAAAAAGCCTGGACAAACTGAGACTTCCTCTCACTCAAACTTGAGTTGGGACTTAGCTTGGTTTGAAGGTGTTTTGTGTGTTTTAACTTCTGCCAGTGAGATCCTGAACACTATCAGAAGAGAAGAGGGGAGCATCTCTCTTGAAGAGGTGCTTTTAGTTAATGGGGATGTGTAAAGACTACAACCTCACAACTGTCAAACTTATATTGTATTTCAGACCCCCTGTGGAATTGTGTTAAACATGTAAAGTCCCTGAGTCATCCTGTGATAGTAAAGCAATATGGGCTGAAGTCCCAGAATATGGAGGTTTAACCAGGTCCTCAAGTGATGCTCATGCAAATAGTTCATTGTTCACGTTTTGAGGGACACTTGACTCAGGTCTGTATAGTCTACGTGATGCTTGGTATGTGATGATTAGAAAGATTTACAGGGTGGTGTGACAGTGGCTCAGTGGCAGAGTTCTAGCCTGCCATGCCAGGGACCTGGGTTCGATTCCCGAAGCCTGCCCGTGCCTCCCCCAATCCCTCAAAAACAAAAAAAAGATTTATGACAAGAAGATTTATGGGAAGTTGTGCTGGTTTGAAACTGTTATGTACCTCAGAAAAGTCATGCTCTTTTACTCTAATCTTTGGGTGCAGACTTACTGTGGGTGGGTTCATTTGATTGAGGTTGTTTACATGGAGAGGTGACCCACCCAATGTGGGTGGGACCTTTTGATTAGTTTATTTCCATGGAGATGGAAACCTGCTCATTCAAGGGGGGGTGTGTGTCTTAATTAGTTTACTTTAGTTCTTAAAAGAGTCCATGGAGAGAGAGAGAGAGAGAGCTCAGGGCTGACACAGAGAGCAGAGAGGTGAAACCAAGTGACAGATGTTTGGAGATGTAGAAGGAAAGGCACCAGGAGCTGACAGAAGCTGAGAGAGCCGTTTGAAACCAGAAGCTGGGAGAGAAGGACAGCAGATGTTGCCGTGTGCCTTCCCATGTGACAGAGAAACCCCAGACACAGTCAGCCTTTCTTGAGTGACGTTATCCTCTTGACACCTTAATTTGGACATTTTCAGAGCCTTAGAATTGTAACCTATAACTTAATAAATCTGCTTTATAAAAATCAAACCATTTTTTGGTTATATTGCATACTGGTAGCTTTAGCAAACTGAAACAGAAGTATTATTGCATCCTTACTTCTTTCAAATGGGATAATGGTTTTCAGTTCAGACCACTAGGAAATTACTCACCCCAATTCTTTTGAAATATGGAGAATAATGATATGTGGTAGTTAGGTTCAGGTGTCAAACTTGGATAAGTGAAGGTGTCTGGTTCTATTGCTGTGGACATGAGCCCATGGCACGTGAACCTCATCTGTTGCTGATTATATCTACAGTCGGTTAGGAGGCATGCCTGCTGCTGTTGATTTTACTGGCTGGTGCTTAAATGAGAGAGCTCAATGTAGCACAGCCCAAGCAGCTCAGCACACCTCATCTTAGCACTCGCAGCTCAGCCCAGGCCTTTGGAGATGCAGAAAGGAATCACCCTGGGGAAAGTTGTTGGAACCCACAGGTCTGGAGAGAAGGCCAGCAGAGATTACCCTGTGCCTTCCCACGTAAGAAGGAACCTGAAAATTAGCTGCCTTTCCTCTGAAGAACTGTATGTAACTAAATAAATCCCCTTTTATTGAAAGCCAATCCATCTCTGGTGTTTTGTATTCTGGCAGCTAGCAAACTAGAACATGATAGTTGAGTCAAAAAAGAGCAAGCAGATAGTACAGCTAAATAGGCATTCTACATCCTGTAAATGTATTGGGGATAAGGTAAACTGAATGGGAAACAATTGATTTAGGACATATTTAAAATAAAAGCTAAATAAAAAAAAAAAAAAACCAGACCTGCAAGATCAAAACTATCTAGGTGTTTAGGTTTGGTAAAGCTGCAGGAATGCAATATACCAGCAATGGGATGGCTTTTACAATAGGGATTTATTAACATAATTTAGTTTGTAGGTGCTGAAGACAGGCTGCTGGAATCTGAGACGCTCTGTCACATGGGAAGAAAGGCACATGGCCGGCTTCTGCTGGTCATCTCTCTGGGGTTTTGCTGCTTCCACCGTCTGGCTTCAGTGGCTTCCTCTGCTTTCTGTGGATCTTCTCTTAATTCTCCTGGGCTTTTCATGTTAGCTTCTCCTTGTCTCACCTCTTAGCTTCTCTGGGGCTTCTCTGAGCTCTCTGGGCTTTTTCTGTGTGTCCTTTATCCTCTTATACAGGAATCCAGTAAGGGAATTAAGACCTATCTTCAATGGGGTGGATCACGTCTTAACTGAAATAACCTAATCAAAAGGTCCCACCCACGACAGGTCTGCACCCACGGAGTAGATTAAAAGCACCTGACCTTTTCTGGAGTCTATAACTGCTTCAAATTACCACACTAGGTAAAGAACAGCTTATGTTCTTATGTTCAGAAGACGAACAGAATAGAAAAATAAGTCTAGACCAGGTTTTTATCTTTTCCTGGCTAATGACTTTGATTATTTATTAATAAAAAGCACATGGATATATATACACACACACACATGCACACACACATATATATGCCAGAACATTATTTATCATTTTTATTATTTATTATTTAATGCAAATCTACCTAAGTTGTTTGTTTAAGAAGACAAGCATGGTTCTCTGTACTGTATATTCAGTTATTGTCTCTTAATCCTTTTGTTATATATGACTCATTTGGTGAAACGTAACAAACTCGGAGCATTTTATCTTGCCTTAAGTAGGAAGTGAATAAAACTACCTGGCTGAGACCAAGAATATACTTAGTACCAAAGTTCCTTGACATTGATGTTGCTTGCTGTAACCTTGTGTATTCAACTCTTATAATTTCCTTGATCCCTGCTGTGGTAGTTAGATTTAGTTGTCAACTTGGCCAGGTGAAGGCACCTAGTTTTGTTACTGCGGACATGAGCCAATGGTACGTGAACCGCATCTGTTGCTGATTACATCTGCAGTCGGCCAGGAGGTGTGCCTGCAGCGGTGAATGATGTTTGACTTAATTGGCTGGTGCTTAAATGGGAGAGCTCAATGTAGCACAGCCCAAGCAACTCAGCATACCTCATCTCAGCACTTGCAGCTCAGCCCAGGCCTTTGGAGATGCAGAAAGAAATCACCCTGGGGAAAGTTGTTGGAATCCTTAGGCCTGGAGAGAAGGCCAGCAGAGATTACCCTGTGCCTTCCCATGTAAGAAAGAACCTCAGTGGAAAGTTAGCTGCCTTTCCTCTGAAGAACTAATGAAATAAATCCCCTTTTATGAAAAGCCAGTCCATCTCTGGTGTTTTGCATTCCGGCAGCTAGCAAACTAGAACACCTGCAAATTAATTTAAGGATCACTACCTCTATAATTCATAGAACCAGATTCCTGACAATTTTTTTTTATCCCTTTGCCAACTGCAGGCTTACTCTCTATATTCTACTAATTTCTCATCTGTGCCTCCAAAAGCCTTGGCTTTTCAATTTAACAGCAATCAGTTAAAATTTATATTCAAGATTTCATTTTGCTCTCAACAATTTACTTTGTTGATGAATATGTTATCAAATGACAGATGTCACATTTCAGTAGTTTGGAGCTATATGCCCTAGAAAAGATCATGTCCTTTTAATCCATCCTTGTGGGTGCAGACCTTTTGTGAATGGGACCTTTTGGTTAGGTTGTTTCAATTGAGAAGTAACCCACCCAATTCAACACTGGTCAAAATTCTTTACTGGACCCCTTTATGGAAGCACAGAGTGAGACTCACCCAAAGACATTTTGAGAGTGCATAGAGAGAACAGAAGTAATAAAGCTCAGGAGAGAAGGATCAGCAGATGCCAGTCACATGCCTTCCCATGTGACAGAGGAACGCCAGGTTCAGCCTTTCTTCAGAGAAGGTATCATCCTGTTGATGCCTTAATTGAGACATTTTTCATGGCCTTAGAACTGTACATTTATGAACTAATAAGTCCCCATTATAAAAGCCAACCCATTTCTGGTATATTGCATTCTGGTAACAATAGCAAACCAAAACACACATTATGAACAACTTGATGCAAACTCATCAGTATACAGAGAATGCTACCAATGATGCTGATTCACCCAAATGCATTTACCATTTGCATTTCTATCTCCTTCTCAAGGCATATACATCATGTTGTTGCTCTAAACACTAGAAGTATTCTGGATGACCATGTGCATTTTGGTCAAGTTAGATGATCAGAAAGAAAGATTCTCTTTCAGTCGAATTCAGCCTTTCTTTTTTCCTCCTCATATCTAAATCCTACTATGAGAACCATTTGAAACCATGAAGTAGCTAGCTTCTACTATGACTTTATGACAAATATGGAAAACTAGGAAGCTCTCCTCAATGGAAAAATCAGTTATCTAGAAGGGATTCTATTTTCCAAGGTAAACTGTATCTCAAAATTACTTTAACTCTTGGGAAGTTGGCTACCTGGTTTATTGGTGTAATGTTACCAAGGTATTTCATAGAATTATTCTGAATATAAAATAAAATACAGTATATCTGCCATACTCTCATATCCCCAAGGCTGTGTGTGCCTTTTTTATTGCCCACAGATGAATGTTCTTTCGTATTTTTATTAACAATATTTTGATGTAGTCTTCAAAATTGTGGAGCAAGTGACACATCACCAATAATGAAAACTGATATGTATGTTGGATTCCCTCACACATGAGGAAGGATTCATCTTAAACAGAAGCTATGACCACTTTCGCAGAGCAAGCTACTTATGTTGCTGGCAGTTGTTCACTATAGAAAAGCTTCACAGCTGTGTCTGAATACTGCTTTTGATCTAAATACTGCTTTGTATTCCTAACAGAATATGGTGTGTTTTGAATAGGCAAGAGCGGCATGTCTTGACAGAATTCCATCAGTTGAGAAAGAAGAGTGGTTTTAATTAAAATACTATTTCTGCATTCAAAAGAATCTCATTCTGGCAAGGCCATTGTCAATTCTGTTAGTCATTTTGAGGACATCGAGTTAGACATTTATAAATTGTTTATGCATTATGAGTGTATAAAATAACAAATGAAGTTTTGAATATACCACTGCTCAAAGCCAATATAAAAACGTGAATATTGAAGAATATTTCCATGCTTATGGTTTTGCTATGTTTAGGTGGATCTGTGTGTGATGTTATGATGAAATCTATTATTTAACCACTCTTTGTATTAAAATCCAACCTGGAGATGAAAATACATAGATACTAAAAGGAGACTCTACAACATGTTAATTTTGGAGTAAGAACTCTGAATTCAAACAGTGTCTGGGGCAGTAAAAATTCACAAATGTGAGAATATGCATATAAAACCACTATGTGAATGTAACTCTCTAAGACATGCAACACCAATTGCATCTCAAAAATGGAACCATCATAAAAGTGGAAAATCGAATTAATGATTCCATGCCACAATAAACCTAGAAATGTTGCACAAGTCCAGTGTACTTCAGAAAGGCAATTTTTATTGGAACAGAAGAAAAGAAGCCCATTTTTTTTCCAGTTAACTGGTTTGACTTTATAAAAAATCACTAGATTGAGGCATTTTTAACAACGTTCAGGGTCAATTTTAGTCACAAGTCAGTTAAATAATAGAAGGTTCTGAGCAGATCAACAAGAAAATAGAAAATATGTTGTGTGTGTGATGCCTTTTGTTTGTTTACTACACTTTGTTGAACATTATGATTTAAGCATAATTCGCTTTTGTAGACTATAGTTGACAGTATACTTTCAAAGAAATAAATGCCCCTCACAGTTACTTATCAATACAAATTTCCCAATCAAAAAATTCAGTCTTCCAGTAAATGAACTTATCTTACAAGTACTGGTAGCACTACAAATGCAGGGTATTAAGAAAGTAGTCCTTGGGAAATAGACAAAATGTGGAAACATAGTATTTAAAAAATATACTGAAATATTCATTTATTATACATAATTTCATTAAATATTTTATCTATTTAATCAATTATCATTGAGTTAGAAAATATAAGGAAGCACAATAACATAAAAGCCAAACTATAAAATACATATACTACACATGGGCTCATGGGTTCAAACAAGGTTTATTTTGTTTAGCCTGAGCTCTTCTTAGTTTACAATTGACTTGTAAGACATATGAACATATAGACTATAAACTTGACATTATTATTAGTTTATCCTTTGAACCTTTCAACTTCAGTATTTAAAAATATGACATACAGCCTGTCCCTCCTAAACATATTCTTCAGTATGTTTTGCATTATCCATATTATGACAATTGTCACAAAGCCAGAATTCATATTTAAAAATTGCTAAAATCCATTTATGAAAGTGGAGCCCATTTCATATAGGATGTAATGATAACAGTTGCAAATAAAAAAAGAATGAAATGCCCTGGGAGTAATTTGCTTGTTTGATATGAATATATATTTTGCTAGCTCTCATATTTTGAATGGGATAATAACAGAGTGGAGATCTAAGCCCCCAATCCCCTTAAATTGGATTTGGCAATTATACCTCTGGTATATACAGTTTATCTCTCTTCTATCCAGTATAAAAATTGCATCTGTCAACAAATAAGGACTTTTTATGCAATCATTTATTGATTTATGACCCTGAGGAAGCCACAGAAATAAAAAATAAGGGAATAAAACATGGTTACATAGTAAAGCACCATTTAGAGATAAAGGGAAAATTTATGCTAGCATTGAAATAAGGAGAAAGTGCATTTTATCTTTGGTTTGTTTGTACAGGATGTCAAAAAACTTCTACAGTTTCCACAACAGCTTTTGACACCAACTCTATAGGATCAGAAACTTCAATCAGCAACTGCAAAATACTACAGTAAATCAATTTGATTCTGATTCTACCAGGAGTTAGGCCTCACTCTACAGATTTGGGACGATCCTTTACACAATCATCCCTCAGGCACCAGTGGATGTTCAGGGACCAGGCCACCTGCACTGCTGACCAACTGGCTACAAATTTATAGTTTCCACCACCCTCTCAGGTTCCATAGTGTGCTAGAATGACTCCCAGAACTCACTGAAAACTGCATTTGTGATTATAGTCTTATTTTAGTAAAAGGATACAAATAGGAAGCCGAAAGAGGGGAGTGCAGAGTGAGGTCAGGGAGGGTCTCAATTGCAAGATTCCATGTCCTTTCCATGTGGAGTCCAAACGCATCACCTTCCCAGCACAGAGATGTATGTTCTCAATCATGGAAGCTATTTGGAGCATCAAATGTCCCAAATTTATATGCGGTATCGTTATATAGCCATGAGTATGAGAATCACTGTCCATGTGGTTGAGCTCAGTCTGCAGTCTCCCTCCCCTCCAGGGGTGTATGTAAGTGGGTGGATAGGGGGTGGGAGATGGGGCTGATATGATCTGGCTCAAAGCCCCATCGCCCCTCATCACCTGGTAGGTCTTTCTGGTGTGGCCACTCCCACCCTGAAACTGCAGATGTGGCCCCTCTTTGTCATCTCATGAACATATGAACTATCAGGTGTGTTCCTGGGCCCACCTTGAAGAACAGAAGATACTCCTATGACAGGAAATTCCAAAGATTCAGAACTTGCTCTCCCAGGAACTGGAAACCAAGATCAGTTATGTTTTTCATACAACTGTAGGGTTTAACATTGAAGTCATTGGGGATTTGACTAGGATAGAATATGGCAACAATTAAAATTTTGAATATGTATTATGAATAAAATCATATATCTGTATGATGTCACAGACATCCAGTTCAAATATGGTAGTGAAAATTCAAGATTTGGGATCTTAAAAATATTCTAATCATGGGTGCATGGGCGGTTCAGTGGTAGAATGCTCACCTTCCATACGGGAGACCCAGGTTCGATTCCTGGATCATGAACCCAAACAAAACAAAACAAACAAACAAAATATTCTAATCATTTTTGAAATTTTTTTACTCCTATGTCTCTCATCTTGTGATTTTCTCATTGTTTCTATCACTGGAGATACTGTATGGATGGGAATACAGCAACTGTGTGTTTCTGATTTAGCTCCATAGACTTCTTGCCTAGCCCAGTCCTAGCATGGCAAGGACTCAGTAGGTACTATTCTTTGCATTAGTAAATGAATGAGTGAAAGGAAATTTTTGGGAAAAATTTACTTTAATAAATGTTAATCTTCATAAAGAAACTGGATGTGCTATTGGCAATTGCTATCAGTTGATAAAACTAAGTTACCAGGATAAAAAGGCTTAATCTAATGACTAAGATCTGTTTGGCTTTTTTAATAATTTCAATAACCAATTCTGTTTTTTGAGAATATTAGTTTAATTAATTAATTAATTTAAATTCTGAAACACACCTCAAATGTTCTGCTTTACTGTTAGAGTCACTGCAGACTAATCATAAAAGGAAGGGAAACTTTGTCTAAACAATGCTCAATTTATAGCCACAAATAAGCCAATTTATATGGAATCATGAGTTTGCATTAAAGCAGTTTTGTTTGTTTGTTTTTAATCTAAGCAGTAGCATGTAGTTAAGTATGGTCTGTCTATCTTCACATCAATGCATAAAAGTCTTCTTCTATTTCATAATTTCAAGTCCCGGCACAAAAATATCTCTTCCAAATTTAACAAAACGTAAATTATGGTAGTACATGAGATCAGCAGTTGTAAACTCCAAAACATACTTTAAGGGTATTTTAACATTATAATATACAGAAACTAAAAATCAAGGTCTCTACCATCATAATTTCAGTTAATGTCCTTTTAATCTTGATTCCTTTGCTTATGATTTGTGCAGGAGGGTTATATTATGATATGACTTTTTCCTTCTCCTTTCCACTCTCTCTCTCTCCCGTCTCCATCTCCCTACCCCATTGTTCTGTTACATAAAATTTCATTTAAAGTGTGAAGGATAATTAATTCCAATCATGTTACTCACCCTTAGTCATCATTCTAAACGCAAGCTCTTTGTTATCTATTTCCCTGTGATTCTTACTCCTTAATGCCCAAGATACACTCTTTCCTGGCCCTACTCCCTCCATAATGTTTTCATGGTGACTGCAGGGATTCTCTTTTCATTACAACAAGCTCCCCTGTATCATCCCAGTCACCTTCCTGCCTTCACAGTAGCATGGCCCTTCCTAGTTGTTATAGTTACATTTGAGATGAATAACACATTGATTGAATCGATGACTATAGAAAATGTACAGAGCTTCCAAAAGGTATTTGGGCATATAAAACTGTTAGTCTTAGCATAGGAAAAGACACTTAATTATGTAACACCCACTTCTATATAGCCTTCATTTGAGAGGTCACATTTTCTCAAGACTAACTTTTCCTGTGTTTTAGAACTCCTCTAAAAATTCTCAAAACACTTTATTACAAGTCTATTTTTCCATGTGTGAAAATATTTGCTTATGGTTATGTCTTTTGGTATTTCAGCAAAAATAAGGTTTTCACATGATTACCATCATTAACTTTTGTGTGTTTTAGATAAATTAACAACGCTGGAATTAGATCTTTATCTAAAAGTAATGTGCTATGTAAAGGCCGTTATTTCTTAATGTTTAATAATCTATAGAAACACGAGAATGTTTTTGAAAGGTACCCTCATTTTCAGCTTAGAGTAGACTTCCTGTTGGCGTCAGCGCTCCTGTTTCTTTGGCATATTCGGTGAATACAGAACAACCTACATGTTCCATGATTATGAGGTTACTGAAATATCAGTAGAAAGACAAGAGACATGAGACGATGTTAAATAAAAACCCTTTAGTTACTTGAATGATTGCTATTTCACTAAAATATTTAAATGATATATCTTTACATGTATTTTAGCAAAAACTTTAGTATGCATTTGTTTTTAGACTTCTTTTTCTCTGTGGAGCTATAATATATATATATATAGAAAAGTATGTATGACATAAATATTCAACACATTCACACATTGACTGCAATCATATAACATCACTCAAATCAAGAAATCAGACCTTGCCAGCAGCCCAGAAAAGCCACGTTTTAATCCTGATTCATCTTGTGGAAGCAGCTGTTTCTTTTAATTCCTATTCAGTACTATAGGTTGGAAACTTGATTAAATTGTCCCCAGGGAGATGTGACACACCCAATTGTGGGTATTAAGCTTCGATTAGAGGGAGATGTGACTCCACCCTTCCCAGGTGTGTCATGTTTAGTTTACTGGACTCCTTTAAAAGAGGAACATTTTGGAGAGAGAGCTTCAGAGTCTTGAGAGAGCCATAACAACCATGAGGGCCCTCGCAGCCAGAGACCTTTGGAGTGGAAAAAGGGAAACGTCCCTGGGGGAGCTTCATGAAACAAGAAATCTGGAGAGAAAGGTAGCAGATGTCGCCATGTTCACCATGTGCCTTTCCAGTTGAGAGAGAAACCCTGAACTTCATCGGTCTTTCTTGAGTGATGGTAACCTCTTGTTAGTGCCTTAATTTAGACATTTTCATGGCCCTTGAACTGTAAACTTAATAATTCCTCCTTTTAAAAGCCATTCTGTTTCTGGTACATTTCATTCTGGCAGCTAGCAAATTAGAATAGTGTGTAAAAAGTGTGGAACGATAAAGCTTTGAATATTTTTGTAATTGGCTTCTTTTGCTCAACATTACATTGAAACATTGCTTATTTTTATTGCTGGTTAGCATATATTATTGTGTAAATATGACACCATTTATTCATTCTACCATTGATTTCCATACTTGGGCTATTAAAATACTGCTGCTATGCCCATTCTAGTTCATGTTTTTGGTTCAAGGGATATACACACGTTCAGCTTTAGCAGATTCTGCCAAATGGTTTTACATAATGGTTGGACCATCCGTATTCACATCAGCAGTATGTGACAGTTTCATCTGCTTCACATCCTTGTCAAAGTTTTTCTTTTGATTTTGATCATTAGACATATCTTCATTGCATTTCCAAGATTACTAATGAATTTGAATATTTTTGCTTGTTTATTGGCCATTCATATTTCAATTAGAATTTTATATATATAAAATACTAATGCAAGTATTTACTTTAAATACTACAAATACACAGATTTAGAATTCCTATTTTAAGTAAAAGGTAACATTTTTGTCTGGTTACCTTTAGCTGTTTATTTTTAATTTGACATTAGAATGTAAATATTTCAAATTCTAATAATCAAAAGTGGAATTGAATTTCTCAGTTTTTCTGAGATAATTGAAGTATAGTGACCACATAATGAATGGGCAAATATGGAATGCCCTTTAATTGTGCATTTAAACATTGCAATTGAGGCAGGATTGGTTAAAAGTGTGGTTGACTGTGTACATCATGTGTTTGCGACAATCGGGAACCGGTAGATTCCTGTGGAATTCTCTTCTGGCAAATCACACCATGGCTTTCACCGTTGTTAGCTCTTAGCATTGCTGTTCATATTATGAAGAGCAGATGAGAATCTGGGCTACTCTGTGGATGAAAAGGGGAATCAGAGAGTTTATAAAGGCTTCTAATGTATTCCTAATGAAACCTACCTAACAGTATAGGTTTCTTTTTTTTTGAAAGCTGACAACCACAAACCAGGAACATCACAGAAAATACCTTCGTTGTTTTGCCCATTGTGATGTGTTCTTTTCCAATGATAACAAGTTAATTCAGAAGAAAAGAGACCAAACTGTATAGCTATCTCTTCCATGTGAGTTTGCAATTCACAACTTTGTTCAGAGATGCAAAACTGAATTTATTCTTAACCACACGTCTGATCCATCTATTTCTTTCAACTCTCACATCCACTCTACACATCTCATTATTCTCGCTTACGGATGAGGGAAATACATGTGAGAGAAGTTAAAAGCAAGCTGGGTTTACAAAAGTGGTAAGCCTGACAGCCAAGATTGGAGTTCAGCTTCTTCAACTCTAAATTCAAGTCCAAGTTCTTCATTTCTTCAAAACGTAGAGTTGCCTTTACCCATTATTCCTCATCAGCAACACGGATGTGGGAATCAAAACGTTTTGCGCTCAAATAATTGCTGTGGAACATTAGGTAAATTTCTTAACTTCTCTGGATCTTAAGTACCACACTTAAGAAAATGCACAGGATTAAGTTACATAAATATGCAGTGTTTTGGCAGACGATTTTTACTCAATAATGTAAACTTTAGCAATCCCCTCCACTCCATCATGTTTGGATAATTACGGGCTCCTCTTCTCTGCAAAATTAGTATATGTTCTATTTAAATACATTGCACTAAAATAGTTTCCTTGAGAATGTTAGATATCTGCGAACATTACATAATTAAGGTTGGAAATAATTAGTTTGCAAAACCACAATTTATTTGATGGACTCAGTTAAAGAAAATAATGAATGTTTTGATGTCAATTGAATCAGGAAATTGACTACATTGTTAGTTTTCATTTTCAACTTACTGATATCCTTTAGAAAAAACATATAATTAAACAATTTTCAGAAAACATGTTTCTGCAACACAGCGTATCATCCTGATAGTATGGACAGTCAGATATGACCCAAATGAGATAACAGCATTTTTATATAATTGGGAAATGCTTCCTATGTGTTGATCAAGCAATTTAAAAATCCACTAAGATTTTGGATTGCAAGTTTTAGACATTGATTATTTATTACTCATTTCACCTTACTTATTTATGCAGATGATTCCTTTTTTGCACATATCAGTTGTAATGAGAGATGTGGAGGACTTACTATATTTAATTAAGTCAACTTGTCTACTGAACTAACAGTGGGGAAGCTAAATAAAATGATATAACCATTTTTTTAAGTTACCTAGGATTAATAATTCTATGTTTTCTTTGCTGTAAGATAGCATGTTTTTGCATTTTTGTAGGGAACAAAACAGATGGTTGTCTTTCTTTGGTTGATTTCTCTCTTTGGTACTTTGACTCTGCATTGAGAGAACTTGTTTGCTTTTTTCCTTGCCTGCCTATAACAGTGATCTCAAGTTCACAAAATATGGAGAAAATATATTATTAGAAAATACAAGAAAGGGAATAAATTGAATAAAATAAATAGCAACACTAAAAAAATGACTTTCAGATTATTTTTCTGATTCATCACGACACTTCCTGATATATCTCTGGTTATCACTTTGCAACAAATGTTATGATAACAAAATTCAAAATATTAATAATATTTTAAAATAATATTTAAAAGGTGGTCCTATTCAAAGTTAAATCAGAAATCAGAGTTGCCTCTTATTCCCTTTCTTTGTATACGTTCTTTTCTGGGAACTGAAGAAAAGTCTTCTATTTCAGTTTGCTGAAGCTGCCAAAATGTAATATACCAGAAATGGGCTAGATTTTAACAATGCAGATTTATTAGCTTACAAGTTACAGTTCTAAAGGCATGAAAATGTCCAAATTAAGGCATGAACAGAAGGATACCCTCTCTGAAGAAAGGTTGCTGACATCTGGTACTCTCTGTCCCATGATTGGCATCTGCTGGTTCTTCTCTCCAGGGTTTTGTTGCTTTTAGCAGCTTGTTCAGCTTCTTTGGGTCCTTGCTTGTTTCTCCAGGGCTTTTCTCTATATGCTTCTGTTTTTTTTTCTTTTGTCCTCTCATAAAGGACTCCAGTAAAAGGATTAATATCCACCTTCAATTGGGTAAATTACCTCTTAATTGAAATAACATAACCAAAAGTTCCCACCCACAAAAGGTCTGCACCCATTGGAAGGGATTAAAAGAACATAGCCTTTTCCTGGGAACATAACAGCTTCAAACCAGCATTCTCCACCCTCTGGACCCCCCAAAGACATGTTCTTTTCATATGCAAAATATTCATTCCATCACCATAACACAAAATCCCTAAATCGTTTCAGTAACAATATTAAGTACAATGACTCATCCAAATCACTTACATATGTGGTCTGTTCTAAGGCAAAATTCTCTCTGTGAGGAAACCGCTGTCCATGAATCTGTGAAACTTAGAGAAAGCTATCTGCTTCCAATATACAAAGGGATAGAGTGAATATTCCCATATCCATAGGGAGAAATTGGAAGGAAAATAGGGGTCACTGGACCCAAACAGCTCTGAAAAGCTGCAGGGCATACTTCATTAGATTTCCAGGTCTGAATGTCCTCTGTAGAATGACATTTTGTCCTCAGGGTTTGAGAGAGTGTAGCAGCTCTGCTCTCTGCAAACACTGGGGTGAGGATCCTAATATCCTCAAACATGGGGGAAATGGCAATGATCTTGGCTCCACCCTCTTAAGGGATCTGAGTGGCAGTCCAACTCTCTGCCATCTCTGGGGCACAGGCTCCATCCTCTTAGAACAGTGGGTGACAGCTGGAATTTTCCCTATCCTCAGGGAATGTGATCCACCCTCTCTAAGGCCTGGGGAGGTGGGCCAGCACTCTTCCCCAACAATGGGAAGGAAGACCCACCCTCTGCAAACTCTGTGGCAAACTCACACTTTCCACATGTGTGCCAGTTTGAAACTGTTAAATACCCCTGAAAAGCCGTGTTTTAATCCTGATCCAATCTTGCCAGGGAAGCCATTTCTTTTAATCCTCATTCAATATTGCAAGGTGGGAACTTTTTAATTAGATTATCTGCACAGCAATGTGGCACACTCAAATGTGGGTATGGCCTTTTGATTGATGGAGAGGTGACTCTACCCATTCTAGGTGGGTCTTGATTAGTTTTAAGGAGTCCTTTAAAAGAGGAAACATTTTGGAGAGTGAGCAGAGCTGACACAGATGCAGATGCTTGGAGAACAGTTGCTTCAGCACTGACAGAGGCACAGATGTTTGGAGATGTTTGGAGTGCTAACAGAGAGAGCAGATGAACTAGACACAAAGCCCAGCAGATGTCGCCACGTTCCTTCCCATGAGATGCTAAGCAAGCCAGAACTCAGAGATGTGTCCCAGAGGAGCTAATTGAAGGTCCACAGATACTTGGAGAGGAAACCACTGGTATCACAAACTGGAAGGAATGGAACTGGGAACAAGGACCAGCAGATGCCAGCCACATGCCTTCCCAGCTGACAGAGTGTTCTGGATGGCATCAACCTTTCTTGAGTGAAGGTAACCTCTTGTTGGTATCTTTATTTGGACATTTTCACAACCTTAAAACATGTAACTTATTAAATTCCCTTTTTAAAAGCTATTACATTTCTGGTAAATTACATTCTGAAAGTATAAACAAACTAATTCAATATACATGTGTGGATCCACTCTCCTGGTCCAAGTTTTCTTGGGTCCAGACCTTGGCTTCCATAGCTCTGCTTCTGAAATTATTTTTTTCAATCTATCCCTTTTCTGTCCCTTTTAGTCTACAAATGGCAGTGGTTCTGTTCATACAGTTCTTCTTGCAAAAAATCTCCTTGGTTTTGCATACAGTACAGGAATCTCAACCATCAGAAAAAGTACTTTCCACAATTCCATCATGGATAACTCCATCTCCAGTCTGGACTCACACTGAAACTGCTGGCTGGCTTCATGTTTGGTTGAATCCTCAGACGGGACACTAATCTCTAGGGATTCATTTTCTTCAAGTTCAAAATTTTCCAAACGATCAATTTCTGGTTTCTTTGTACTCAGAGTTCAGTTCTCAGCTTATCCCTTTTCTCCTGCATTTTACTATAAGCTGCAAGGAGAAGCCAGGCTGCACATTCCACATTTAATTTGGAAATCTCTTCAGCTCAGTATCTAAGCTCATCACTTTCAAATTCTTCCTTCCGTCCTACATCAGGACTCAATTTTGCTAAATTCTCTGCCACTTTAAAAGAAGGATGGCCTTTGTTCCAGTTGACAATGACACATTCATCATTTCTATCTAAGGCTACATTGGAAGTACCTTTAGCATTCATATGTCTATCAACAGTCTCTTCAAAGCCATACAGGCTTTTTCTATCAAGCACCTCACAATTATTCCAGAATCTTCCCCTTATCCATTTATAAAGCTGTTCCAGCATTTTTAGTATTTGCATTTCACAGCACCCCACTTCTCAATACCAAAATATGTTTCAGTTTGCTAAAGCTGCCGGAAAGCAATATACCAGAAATGGATTGGCTTTGACAACGGGGATGTATTAACTTATAATGTACAGTTCTTAGGCTACGAAAATGTCCCTAAGTAAGGCATCAGCGGGACAATACCTGTACTCTGAAGACAGGCTGCTGGCATCCAGGACAATTCTGGCACATAGCCGGCATCTGCTGGTTCTTCACTCCTGAAGTTCATCACCTTCAGCTTTTGGTTCCAGTGGTTTCTTCTGTGGCTCTCTCTTGGTCTCTCTGGGGCTTTTCTCTCTCAGCTTTCTGGGCTTCTTCTGTCTTTTATCCTCCCATAAAGAACTTCAGGAAAATAATTAAGACCCACCTTGACCGATGGGTCACATACCAAAAGGTTCCCCCCAACCCCCACAATAGGTCTGCAGCCATACAAATGGAGCAAAAGAACATGGTCTTTTCTGGGCTATATAACAGCTTCAAACCAGCACAGATTCTAATGTATATTTCATCCATTTTCAATATTTTCTAAAAATATAGAGAAAGTAATTATTTTTGCATGCTATTTAAAAAATACTGCACTTCAGTAATTGCAAATAAAATTATGAATAATTATTACATTTACATGAAAAAGTGAGTTGGCTATTTTGACTTGAATTAGCCAGTCAAGACAATTTTATTTGACCTTTAATTATAGTTGGCTTACTAAGGAAAGATTTTCAAAAATAATCCCCGTGTGTATTTATAGTAAAAGAAATATAGTGGTAACTTCTAAGTCTTTGCGTCCAAGAAATTTAAATATCAAAGAAAACTTGCAAATGTGGATTCCAGATTTCAATTCAAAGAACAAGGCTTATGATCTCATTATGGTAGTCACCACACCTTTTCAAAACACATACATCTCTGTTAAAAGACAATTGTTCCGTCAGGTACAGTTCACTGCTTCTTTCACAGCAAAATCTTTTAATCCAGCAAATAAAATAAAACTCAGCAATGCAGATCGAGTGCCCAAAAGTCCTTATCTCATTGACAGTCTCAATGGAAGTCTACTGCTGAAATGATTTCTTAGCTAACTTTTGATATGTTCTGCAATCCATGAAAACATCATTGAGAAGTGGTCTGGAATTACTGTAATGATAGGTTACTGCAGGGATTTGGTGCAATGGAATTTTGATGTGCATAAAAATAAAACCAGCTCTGATGTGCACATTATTATACCTAAATACCATTTCTTTATGAAAAATGATATCAGATCACGTTTCTGGGAAAGTATAAGTGAACAGAATAATAATTTCTCACAGCTACAGGGAATTCTTAAAATACTTGTCAGGAAAAAACTATAGTAGTGCTTTAAGCAATCAAGAGATTTATCTTCTAAGGTGAAGATTTTCCTGTTCAAGTCAGGTTGAACACATTAAAAATGAGGTTGGCAGCATGTACATTTTTGTGTGCTTTATGTGCATTTGTTATGCATGGTGCCATAAAAATATGCATTGGGGAAGGATGTTACAACCTCAGTTCCTTGTTAAGACAGCAGGACTTAATGGGCTAGAAAACAGGTATGCACCCAAGGAGAAATGGTTCTGTAACCATACAGTGCCATGGCAGGGTGGAATCATGTTTCTTTTTTTTTTTTTCCCATATCATTCCACAGTCTATTTAGATACTTTCTATAAAATTATGCCTAATGATCCAGGTTTTGGGTTATGTCAGAGTATGTTATTAACAATAAATCAAGCCAGTGATGAAACCATTGAAGCTCTTTTGTTCAATTGAGGAAAGAAGGCATAATATGTTTTATGAACTAATTATATTATGTCAGAAAAGACTCTAGTTATAGCATGTTTTAGTGGACATGACATAACTCCCAGTATATGCAAGCTCTATTTAAGAATGTATTATGTATTTGTAGTTTTAGGTACAATTCAAAATATCGCCATTCAAAATAAGTTTACTTTCCTTAGGAAAACTGTCTTTCCAGAAATAAATCTCCTTTTATATTTCTAAATAGCATAAAAACATAATTTAAGAGTTGAAAATCATTTTTAATAATATCATAATTCATTATTGTAATTCCATATCCAAAAGCATTATAATTAAGACCAAGTTTTAATAGTTACACAATAGTAAATGAAAACAGTATGACCACAGCATTATGAGATAAATTCTCACAGATAATAATTTGATATCAGTAGCATTATGTTATTACTATACATTTTAATTTTACTTGAAATAGTCTATAAAGTTCAAAAAAACAAAATAATGGAAAATTAACCAATAAAATATTTCAGAGTAAAATTGGCAAGAATTGTAATTTTAATGAACATTATCAGCGAAGATGTGCTGAAATGAAAAAATAGCATTCTTGAAACGGCTGGTGGGAGAATACATCAAAACAGTTTTCTCTGGAGGGAAATTTATATTACTAAATGTGATTGCTAAAATATTTATATCATTTAACCAAGTAATTTGACTTGTAGGAATTCATCCTGAGAGAAAATGCAAGGACTCATAAAAAGATTTAATTTCAAAAATGCTAATTACTAGGCTATTTCTATTGTAAAAAATGAAAACAACCTAGATCCCAAATGCCTAATAATTGGTGAATGTTAAAATAAATTATGAAAAGTTATATGATCCTTATTCTATAGTCATCTTGAATGTTTGAGAACCTTAAAGAGCTAAAATATTTACTATTACTTATGGAACTTGAAAAGCAATTTAAAAACACTATATCACAAATTAACTTATACATCAATAGCCAGGAAGGATAAAGAAAATATTAATTGTGGTTACATTTAAGAGGTAAAATTAAGAGTTTTATTTTATTGTTTCAATGATTTTTGAATTTACAAAATTCTCCATAGTGAATGTATATTGCTTTATAATGAAGAAAATTATTTAAAAATTAAAGAAGTGGGGTGGGCCACTGTGGCTCAGTGGCAGACTTCTCACCTGCCATGCTGGAGACCCAGGTTTGATTCTCGGTGCTTGCCCTTGTAAAAAAAAAAAAAAAAAATTGAAAAATTAAAGAAGTGGAAGTAATTACACCATGTAATCTATAAAATTCAACTACTTGACAGAAAAAAATGACTTTATAGATGACAAACCAATGAAAATTGGTTATATTTGCAGATAACATTTGTAAAACACACCGTTCTTTCTCCACAGCTTAAACCTGCATTATGTCATTAAAGTGCCATTTAGAAGCACAGTGACTTATATGAAGATGTAAATAATAGGGTTTACAAAAAGCATAAGAAAGTAGTAAATTTAATTAGTATCTCCCAACTTCTTCACAAATTCATCCTTATGCTCTAAACCTCAATTAATTGTCTCTACTTTCTCACATAGTTCCTTTGTTTACTTTTGTCCTGGTGCTTAATACGTTCTACTGAAATTGTACAATTTTTCTCTCAGTCTTTCCAACTAAGCTATCCGCTTCTGGAGGGATGGAATTGTGTCATGTATGCTACTGGCTATTTAGCACATAGCTCAATGCCTTGGACACAGCGTGTGCTTGAAAATACATGCCATGTGAATCATCAGTGCAATTTATTATTTGGTGTCTGGATTAGCTGGACTATGTGCGGGGATTTGAATAGTCTCTTTCCATCATCTTTGTCTTGAAGATCACATATTCAGATGTCCTGAGGTACAAAGAAGATACAGGGAGAACAATCATTTTGCCCTTCAAACTAAACCACTAAACATGATTTATTTTCCCTGTTTCAGCCATACTAGTCTTATTTCAGTATTTAACATATTTTCACTATTGGCTGTTCCTTGTAACACTCTTCAATTCTATCTCAGCAGAGCTGGTTTGCCCTGATCATTTAGGTTTCAGTTTAATGCCACTTCTTCAAAAAGGCCTTCCCTAACCAAAACAAATGGTGACTCATAGCCAATCTCCTGCACAATACCTATATGTGGACGTATAAAATTCAATAGAGAACATAAATACATTTCCCTGACTGCCCATTCACTCTGTTGCATATACTCATATTTTCATTCTGCTTAGTATGAAAATTCATGCAGGTAGATGATGACTTCTCTGATTACTTTTTGATAGTTTTTTTATTTTATATATTTTTAAGAATCCCCATCGCTTTGGTCTTCCCCAACATGTTTGCCAGGAATATATCCATATGAATGTGCGAAGTCTGAAACTATGAAGATTCTTAAATTTCAACTTACTTGCAATTTAATGTTAGTTTGTATATACCAAGGTTTTATATATATATATATATATAAACACAAATAATATAAATATACATATTTATCTCCAGATACATGAATAGATCATTTGTTAATTACAACAATCACAGGTAGCAAGAGTGGCATGAACACACTAGATCCCCATATGCTGTAATTCCCCGTGGTGATGTGAGAAGTGTCAGAAGTTTTCACCCACGCATGTCTGGGAATTTGAACCATGAGTAGAACCTCAAAATTATGAATGTGACACTTCATATTAGAACTGCTGGTATGTCTTCCCATCCTCTTTTCCAGAGCTGGGGAGAGAGACCTTATACTTTGCTCTGGAAAGTCACAAATCCTCTTGGAAGAGTTGGGGGGAGGTTTCCATATCTGTCACTCCTTGGAATGTAAAAAAATCAGTGTCTCTGATTTTTGTTACTCTTAGAATGTAAGTAAATGCCTTCAGGTGTGTATGTGGGTGCTTTAAATCCCTCTAGAACAAAACACAATCTCTAGGCTCCAAGGCATGGTTATCTTTTAATCATCCTTTATTCAAGCTTATCAGTAACAGCTGCTCAGGTAACCCTGACCATGTAGGAAGATGAAAATATTCATGGAGAGTTGTCTCCTTAAACTGTGTATTAAAATAAAAATTCTGAGCAAGGTTCAAATTCAAAGATATTTGCTCTGACCACACTGACTCTGTCTCTTGTAGCTCCTTCATCAGTTCTTTGAAGCTCCTCCTCCCAGCCCAGGCCAAATTGGGGCCAACTTCTCTCACCGTGTTTCCCTTGAGTGAGCCACTCTTCTGAGAGTCACTTTTGGCCTGTGGTCTTTGGGACTGATGATGATGACCTTTCTTTTAGGTTCTTAATTTTAGGAACATAAAAAGTTCCTTTTTATTAGTAGGTAGTCTGCAGGAAACAAATATTACACTAAAATTATGACAATTCAATGAGCTTAATTTACAAATAAAACTGTAAAGACTACTACAGCAACCCCGGGTTCAGAGCAACCAAACTGGGGAGGCAATTGTTACTAGAACTTGTAAGGAGGGAGTCTTATACAGCAAGGAGGGAGAGTGATCTTCTCTAGAGGAAATGGCCAGGCTGAGATCACAGGGGAGGAATAAGAGGGTCCTGAACTCATATACCAACCATGTTCTGCTGAGGCTTCATACTAGCATATTCATGAAGAAGGGCATGGGTTGTAGTTTGTAGAGGTTAGATTCCTGGGGCAGAGAACAGTGAAGAAGAAGAGATCGTAGATTTGTAGGGAACAGTGAATGATAGGCACATTCTTTAAAAGGAACTCCAGAGGACTTTCAGATTTAGCTTGGCTAGGCAAACAGCTGAAAAAAGAAGCTCCTATCCTTATAACAGGAAAGAAATTAGACAGGTGACAAATAAATGACTTTCTGGTAACCCATAAGAGAATAGATGTCACATGGTAGATGGCCATTCTTGAATCGGGCCTATTATTTAACAACATACAAAGATAATAATTACAGCATATTTCTTTTAAAAATCTATGCAGGGTGGGACACGTGGCTGAATGGTAGAGTTTCTGCCTTGCCATGCTGGAGACCTGGGTTCAATTCCTGGTGCCTGCCCATATTTAAAAAAAAAAAAAATCTATGCAAGCCAGAAAACAATGAGTAACATATTTAAATTGCTGAAAGATAAAAAGAAAAATAATAACCTATAGTTCTATACCCAGTCAAAATATTTTCAAAAATAAAAAATAAATTTAAAAGGCTTTACAATACAAACAAAAATTTAAATAATTCATTACCAGTAGACCAGCACTACAAAATAAGTTAAAGGAATTTTCAGGCTTATATCAGCACTATACAAGTAAAAATAACTAATTTTTTTTACTAAATAAAATAAAGTACAATGATAAAATAAAGTTTTTTATATATATATAAACTTACCTTTTTTAATGTTAATTTTTGTACAGTGACATCAGTAACTATGTATTTTTTCCTTTAGAGTATGTTTAAAATAAAATGTAGCACAAAGGATGGAAAGCAAGAATCAGGAGAATAGACTTATAAGATTTTTATACTGTATGTAAAAAAAAGTTTATTATTTAAAGGTAAATTGTTTAAATAAAGATATAGCTGGTAAGCTCAAGGTAACAAGTATACATTTTTTAAAAAAGGAGGAAATAATGGGTCAATAGGAATCATTGAAACTTCTTAACCCAAAAGAAGGCAGAAAAATAGGAAATAAATCAACAAATAAAAGGTGAACCAAATAGAAACTGATAGCAAAATCTTAGATTTTAATCTAACTATATCAATAATCATGTTAAATATAAATGTTCTAAATACAAATAAAATACAGAGATACCTAGTGTGATAGAATTAAAACCAAGAACCAACTAAATTTTGAAAACTTTAGAAGATTCCCACTACCTGATTTCAAAAACATGATGCTATGTTAATGAAGACAAGATGGAGTTTTTGAAAGTATAGACACAGAGATCAATAGATCTGAATACAGAGTGGGCTGGAGGTTGAGAAAGCTACAATTTGTTTTTATGTCATTTTGTGTTTGAGCACATGCACACATACCTTTAACTGTTTTTTTTTACAATGACGTAAAATCTACTAAATGGTTAAAGGATAGACTTTGAAGCAAATGGAAAATTTTGAAGTCCATATGGAAAAAAATGAACCTCAACTCATACCTGGTACCACATTAAAAAAAATAGCTCAAAATGACTCAAAGACTTAACTGTAATACCTAAAAGTATATAATTTCTAGAAGAAAATACAGGGCAAATTCATTGTTAGCCTGAGTTAAGTAAAGTTATCTTTTAGTGAGACTGAAAACACTATTCATAAGAGAATAAACATAGACAAACTAGACAGTATAAAAATTTTAAACTTATGTTCTTTGAAAGACAATCCTAAGAGAATGAAAAATGCAAGTAAGCAGACTGGGTGAAAATATTTGCACACCATATGTGACCAAGGAAGTACATCCAGAATACATAAAGAGCTATCATAATTCAATAATAGGAAAACATACAATTAGATTAACAAATATGACCAAAAAGGTCTGTAAAGCCATACCTCCAAGGTAGATAATGAGGGTAGATAAGCCCATTGAAGAGCTCTCAACATCATTAGTCATTCGGGAAGGAAATGCAAATTATAACCAGGAGATTCTACTATAGAGCCAATTAGGATGATGAAATTTAAAGAATGGACAATACCAAGAGATGGTGAGGATGTAGAGCAAAGGAAACTTTCATGCATTGCTGGTGGGAACGTGAAATGTAGCAGTCACTTTGGAAAACAATTTGGCAGTTTTTTTTATAAAGCTAAATGTCTGCTTACCATATGGCCCAGAATTCCTGCTCATAGATATTTGTCAAAAGGAAATAAAACTTACCTTCTAAAAACAACCTGTATGAGTGTTTTTAGAAACTTTATTCATACTTTTACCAAACTAGAAAAAAATGTTTCAAATGGTGAGTGTATTTAAAAAATAACTGTGACATAACTACAACGGAATTCTTACTTGTCATGAAAATGGACTGGACTACAGATTCATGCAACAACATAAATGATCTCAAATGCATAATGCTAAAAGGAAGAAGCCATTCTCAAAAGACTGTGCATTGTATAATTTCACATAAATGAAAACAGCAAACTTTATGGGCAGAAAGCAAAGTGACATAGAGAAATATTGGCAGGTACTGTTATATATTTTGATGTACTGATTGTTTTGTGGCTCTACATTTGTCAAATCTCATAGAACTGTACAGAAAAAAGAGTATATTTCACTGTTTTACTGTATACCTCAATCATAAAAAGCAAAGATCCACATGAAACAAATTTTGAGAACTATGGTAATTGTGAACTTTATGACCAGTTTCTCATTTGTAAATTTATTTGATGAGAGAAATAGTACAGTATTAACCTCACATTTATTTTAAAATGAATTGCTCTTTCAGCAGTGAAACTATTTGTGTTTGCAGTTCTTGTTGCTAAATATCACAATCTAACATATGCTTAGACACACGAGTCAAACTTGTCAATATTAAACCCCAGTCATAGCTAATGTTAAACTTATTAATTAAAAATAAAGGTATTAGGAAATTCCCCAATACCTACTTTAAAATATGCTATCGATGATGAAGGTATTAGATTAAATTCCTGTAAAGAAATAAACTGGCTTGGACAGCTGTTTGACAACTGCAGTTCCATAATGTCGTCTATGAAGTGAAGCAGAAACAAAGGTAAATTGACAAGGAACTTAAAGAGCTGTAAGCTGCAGAGTAAACACGAGGAATACCAGACATACATACTTTTCACTTTGTTGACGTTTCTTCACAGGCAAGAGTGACAGTGCATGTGAGATGGTGCCAGGTGTGAGAAGTGCTCATTATAACTGGAAAGAAGGAGTTAATCACTAGTTTGATAGTCTTTTTTCTAGCCTGAAGGACACCTGAGAATTAGACCAAGGCATTAAAATTTCCAAGGAATTTTTTGGAGTTTACCTACACTGGATCCAAGGTAATTGGAATATCGGTTGAAAATTAAGCACCTGTATATTACTGTCAAGAGTGTTTATGAGGTAATAAGTGACTGGTATTAATGAGATGCAGGTGTATTAAGATTGAGAATTAGTCGCGTGCCCCTGAGGGGACTATATAATTGGGTTGGTATAAAAGCTAAAGGACCCTCAATATGGTGGTTCCCCAAACTGAGTTGGTGTGCACACTGAGTTTGGTCTTTTGCGATGATTCATGCTCCAAGTGGCACAGGGAGACTGGGACATCAAAAGCTGTGCTTGGGAATCATTCTATTAAATCCCGTTTGGGAGGTCTCTGCTGCACTGTTTCTGTGCATGTTGGGTTATTTTGTATTCTGTACCTTGTCTGAAGTGAAAGGAAGTCTGTTGCGCATTTGAAAATTAGTCTAAATCTAAGGTCTGAGTTGCAGGTTAGGGCAGGGTGGTCATTGCAGAAGCTTTGGGTAAGAGGTAGTCATTTTGAATCCATCCAATGCGTATTTGTCTACAATGAATCTAGAATATGTTACAATATAGAACAAGAAACATGTAGGTTCGGAGCAGGAGCCACTTCTCCATCAACTGTTGAAGCCTCAATTTGCTAAATTTGGGAATCTTGTCTAAAGCAATGACTTCCAAATTTTAGCATATGCTTTGCTAACTACATAATCCTTATCACATCAGAGTGTTCTTGGTATATTGTAGGCACTCAAAAGTGTCTGTTGTTAAAATAAGTCAGTCCTTGGAAAATGATCTTCCTGAACTCTGCCCTAGCTAGGGCATCTTTTTAAAAGAGAATATTGATAGTTAATAGGGCTGTGCTGATGTCTGAGGAAGGATACCAAGGGAGTTGGTTCATTTGGTCTGAGCCAAGACAGAGGCTGGGCAATTGGATAGTGTCAACCTGTTTGTTCACATGCCTGGATGCTGAGGCAGATGTAGACGGTGGTGAGAGAAAAGACTATTCATGTTCTTTCACCTAATTGAATAAGGTAGAGTATAAACTGAGTGCGTGTACAAAACTCACATAGCCAAGTTAGGGCCTAGATGAAGAAAACCAATGCAAATATGAGCTCCTTGATTAAGTTGATGGAGGATCATCTGTCTAAAGGTTACAGAAAACTCAGGTGAGACTCAGGAATATTTAATCAGGTGAGCAGGTCAGAGCAGTTGAAAGTCATGGTAACAGTTATATTTGGGAATAGGGGATTACAATAGTAACCCTAGAATTCTTTTCATAGCTGGAGGACTCTAGCAAATGCACCTTATGGATAACAAGTGATGCAAAATATTCGACATTCATGGCTGAACCATAAGAGCCCAGACCTGGTGAGTGAGTCAGTACATAGATGATGAGACTCTCACTCTGAGATTCATATTCAGCTGGAAGTTCCTGCTTTGTTTTCTCCAAACACTGTCCTTCCACACTATTCTGTCATGTTCATTTTTGGCCTACAATTGGCAGCCTTAGTCATCTACCTGGGTTTTGAGTCAATGCTGAAGCCAGAGATCAGATTTCACCCCCTCAGCCTCATCAGGCTGGGCTATTTGGGGCTGGTAGGAAATGACCCAACCATCTCATCACTATTTCCTACATGGAAATGCAAATAGGAACTTGCATGAGATTTTGAAACAGAACAATTCTTTCTTTCTTTCCCTAAATGCTAGAAAGTGTACTAGCTTTATAAGAAGCCACAGCTGCAGATCATATCCTGTTAAGTGCAATTTTACCCCAGTGGTCTTGGAGACACCTTAGAAATAACAAAATAGCAACATGTGGTTGAGAAAGGTGACAATTCTATTGGAACAGAAGCAAAATAAGATATATATATATATAATTTTACCAATGCTATGTTTATAACATGAAACAGAGGTGAACATGCCTGTAGCTTACCTAAGGTTTATTAAAGAAGATGCCAATTAAAACAGACACCCATTTTTTTTTTTTTTTTGCTTTTTAGCTTAGACCATTCCTTTCATTACAGTGGCAGAGAAGTTTGCTGGAACAGAGAAATAGATTTAAAAATTTAGAACTTGAATTTTGACATTATGTTATACCAGAGATAAATTTATGCAGTGGGATAAGTGGAACTGTATTCATAGGTTTAATTTAGTTGTTTCTTATGTTTTAGTTTTTAGTTCAGATATGAGATAGTGTCAGAGTATGCTTCCTGGAATAAAAAATTATTTAAAGGATGTCTCAAATATTCTCTCCTCTTTTTCTTCTTTTTATGTCTAGAAGACAATATTAAGCAACCCCCTCCAAGGCACAAATTTGTAAATAATCTCATTTTCTACTTCCTATGCAGTCTCCCCTTTAATGCAGTTAAAATAAAACTTCCTGTGGCCCACTGCCTAAAGTATTTAAAGATGATATAATTTGGTCATCCATTTGTATGTTCTTTCAAGAGGATACATCCGAGACTACCAATGGAAATGGTTGTTGGTTATTTTCTGTGGTAAACAGCTTTCTGCTAATAATCTACCTCAATCACACCAACAAAACAAATTTATCATGGCAGTATTCTGGTTTCTTATGCAATCTGAAATATGTAGTCGTTATTTGGCCAAATACAAAACCACATAACTTATCAATCAATAGGAATGTTCTTTCCTCCATTTATCCACTTTGCATATTTGTCCCGTGAACCCCTTCTATAATCCACCTGAAGATGTGATTACTGTAATGCTGAAACTAAGAGTGAGAACAAGGCAGAGCTGATGAGTACAGGATAGGGAGAACTTACAAACATATATACAAATCCAGAAATTAAGGTAAGTGCAATGTTAATTCAATTATAAATAAGGAGAGAATAAATTAATGAAAGGGTCAGAGGTTTTGTAGTTAAGGCCAACTGGTAAATAAGGTGTAATCAATTACTCAATGACAGAGAAACATAAGGAGCCAAAAGTCTGAACAACCTAAGTCAGAAAATTGGTGTAAGACATTTCTAGAATGGTGTAAAAACTATGAACAAAATTAAAAGGCAAATGGGCAACTGTGATAAATATTTGGGAAAAGTTTGAGTCATAAAATATGGATGATATTAATTGTTAAAAGGCTCTTATAAATCAGTGTAAAAATGAGCAAAGTCAGTCTAAAAAATTAGCTGATCTAAAATCAAATAAGTGGAGGAAGATCAAATTTTTCTTTTATTATGCACTGTTTCAGTCATATAAACAAATGGCTATAAAGATAAAAAAATACATTAAGCATTTATGTATCCAGAACTTGGCTGAATACCACAGGATGATCTCTTCATTTCATGCCGATATCAATCAGTTCCATTCCTCACGTGAAAAAAAATGAGTACCCTAATTAGAGGTTTTACTTCAATAATGAACTATATTTTTACTGAATATATGCTAAATTTATTATGTTTTCCATATGTTAAAATCTTATACTGAGCATTTCATTTGGCAGTTAGCTTTATCAGCCTAACATTATGTTTACCAAGTAACAGAAGTTCTCTTCCATTCTTATTTTTCTAAGACTCTTTTTTTATTAACACAAATAGATGATGGAATTTTCAAAGATATTTTCTGCATCCATTAAACTTATAAGAATAATTTCTGTTAGCAAATCTGTTATGTATTAAAATTTTAAATATTTTCTAATGGCAAATTATATGTGCAATCATGAGAAAAGCCCGACTTGGCTATGATATCTGATATATAATAATATCCATTATTATATAGTGAATAATTGTTTTGGATTTTAAATCCATATTTGTGTTATTTGACTGAAATTGTTCTTTCTCCCAACGTCCTCATAGTGGACTCAGAATGAGTTGAAGTTGTATCCATTTAAGCTCATCTCTTGAAGAGTATTCATAAAAATTGAAGTATTTGTTCTTTCTAAGACCATCTAGGTGTTTATGCATAGGGTTAAGGAAGAAATTAGATTTTAAACTATTTTTATAATGTTTGTGAGTTGGATTTTCCACTTCTTTTTCATTGAATTTTGAGAAGGTGAATCTTTCCTGAAATTTTCCCATATACCTAAGGATTCGAATTTATTTTTATAAATTTTTCAATATTTAAACATCTGCTTCTCTGGATTTTCATTCTTACTATTCCTTTTTTTTTGCCTTTTTCTTTTTTCTTGTATGAGCTTCCCAGAAAGTGTTGCTTTATTAGTCTTTTCGAAGAACCAGTTTGGTCTTTGCTGAGCTTTCGTATTTTATCCTTATTATCTATATACTTGCTTTTACAGTTCTATTTTCTTTTGATTTTATTATCTAGTTCTTTTGCTAACTTATTAACTGTATGATATTTTTAATCAGATTTCCACAAAATCATACTAAGAGGATTTGAATGCAAATAGTTTATTTGGGAGGTGATTCCAGGGAACTGGAAGGGGGATGGAAGCCAGTGGAGGGTACATTTATGAGAATGCCACTCCTGCAGAAAGGTGGCCATTTTCCCCACTGGGACGTAGCATGCTTTAGCGGTTATGAGTGGAGAAGCTGGACTACGTGTATATACAAATATGAGTATGTCTACCTTTATCTATCTATCTGTCTAGCTATCTAATTTATCTATCCAATCTAACCCATCTATCCATCTATGGCTCAGCCCCCTTTCATCACGTGCTGAGGGCCTGCTCCAAGAATATCAATTCTTCAGCACGACGAAACTGCTCTACACATTATCTAAGCATCCCAAAAAAACCTTTAGGGAAAAGTGTCAGCTACTTTCAGTAAGAAGCTGTCAGTGTGTGTAAGAATGATGAATGTTGAGGAAATAGATACAGAGTACTGACAGTATCTGGCATAGATGATTGCATCATTAATTATCAGCCTCCCTCCTTTTCTTAAAATAATAAGAATTTATGGTTTTAATTGCCCTTCCATTTACTAATTTACTAGAATTACATATGATTGGATATGTTATATTTTCATTACCATTTAATTTTAAGTATTTTCTAAGATTTGTTATGACTTTTCAAATAGTTATTAGAAATGTGTTTTTGAAGTTACCTTGAATATGGCATTTTAAAATCTGTCACGTTGACTCTAAGTATGAGATATTTTTTCTTAACTCTTCTTGGGGTTCATAGTGATTGCTGAACATGATGATTTATGTCTTTCATTAATTCTTGAAAACATTGAGAATTATCAATTTCTTCATTTAGCAGTCTATTTAGACATAGTTTATAATTCTACTTTCCTTGTTTTTTTTGGGGGGGGTGCATGGTCTGGGAATCGAACCCGGGTCTCCTGCATGAAAGATGAGCATTCTACCACTGAACCAGCTGTGCACCCTACTTTCCCTGTTTTTTAAGTCCTTTTTTCATAGTTGTCCATCTCTTTGTCTTTTGTGCTCCATAGTTTTTAACTTTATTTTTATTTTGTTTTATATTTGTATCTATTAACTAATTCTCCCTAGTATTTAAAACATGCATTGATTTTTTTTAATTGATAAAAATACACTTAATATAAAATTTACCATTTTAACTATTTTAAAGTGTACAGGTCAGTGGAATTTAGTGCATTCGTAATGCTATGCAACCATCGCCACTATCTAGCTCTGGAACATCTTCATCACCCCAAAAGGAAGCCCCTTACCCATTAGTCAGTCCCCATTACTGCCTCCCCCATCCTCTGGGAGACACTGATCTGCTTTCTGCCTCTATGGATTTGCTATTCTGAATATTTCATATAAATGGAAATGTATAATATGTGACCTGTCGTGCCTGGCTTCTTTCATGTAGCATAACACTTTCAAGGTTCATCTATACCATAGCAAGTTTGTTCCTTTTTATCACCAATTAATATTCCATTGTGTTTTGGTTTCCTAGTTCTAAAGCAAATACCATACAATGGATTGGCTTAAGTAACAGGAATATATTGGCTCATGTTTGGGGGCGAGGTGATGCTTTCTCACTAAAGACCATGGCATTCTGGGGCTGGTTGCTGGATATTCTTGGTCCTTGGGTTTTCTGTCACATGACAATATACATGGCAGCACCTTCTTTCTCTTCTGGGTCCCACTGACTTCCAGATTCCTGCTTCCCGTGACTTCTCTTTCTGTGTTCAATTTCCTCTGCTTTTAAGGACTTCAGCCTTATTTGATTAAGGCCCACTTTCAGTGAGTTTGGACATGCCTTAACTAATAGCATCTTCAACTGTCCCATTTATAAATGGGTTTCCCACCCATAGGACCAGTGCCTGAGGACCTGAACATGCCTTTTGTGGGGGACCAGGTATGGAAACCCAAGGCCTGGGCTCCACCTCCATAGTAAGAGTAAGTTACTGCATGTAGCCACCTACATGTCCCGGACAAAAGTTAAAGGTCAACAGACCTCCCAAGGAGGAAAAGAATGTACAGATGGTATAAAAAACCAATTATCTTATTAAGCATGAAAAGTCCTCTCCCCTGATATGTTGACAACAAATCTCCAAACCTCTATATCATGAGACCCTACTGAATCTCTATTCACATACCCTATGGAATATTCTTGTCCTAAACTCTTATAAGCTGTCCCTTGCACCCCAAGCTTTCAAGGAGTGCTGTCTTCCACTTCCCGAATGGCCACCATCAGGAAAAATCCTTTCTTGTTCATAAGTCATAATAAAACTTATGTCTGACTCCATGCCTAGCGTGTTCTTTGCTCTTGGGACTGTGCTGACCTAAGCCCTTTAAGAGTTAGGTTGGAATACCAGGATTCAATCTCCAACACAATGCACTGAATTTCAAGTTTCAATTACTGAGCCTAGCTCCTGATCAATGATGGTGAAACTGATATCACACTTGTCATATTACTATAAACAGCTGTAACACTGTTAAATATATGTATATATATATATATATATATATATATATATATATATATATATATATGAAGAAACTGTTTTCAGGTATTGCACAATAGATAATGCAGGTCTGTGGTTCTTGCAAGAAAAGAAACACATAAGGAGAAACATCTACTTTCAACCTGGCTTTTGGTCTGGAAGAACTTTACTGACAACTGCATAGGAAGGTAGAGGCTTAGCAGGAGAGTAAGGCAAATGTCTCTTTTTGACAGACCATAGCTTGCCATTATCTGTTATCTTCTTAGTCAGTTGTTGCTGGTTTCCTGGTTAATGACATACTCTTGGGAAATCACCTGCTGGTTCTCCTGAAGTACATAGTTGTGGGGCTTGTTTGGAAGGTCCTGTATCAGCTATCAACACAATCCCCTCACCACTTCCCCTCTTTCAAGAGACCTGTCTTGGCCTCCTACTCTGTAACTCCATATATTAATGCTACTCCTCACACCCGTTGGCTGCTGGAGTCTCCTTATCTGAGGTGCAGCCTTCTCAGACAACACGCTAGAAAGATTGCTCAACCCCATCATTTTCCATAATACCAACTACTCAGGAGAAATTTACCTATTTTTGTTAGGCCAAATGCTAGGAGTACAGAATGCTTCACAGACCCTTTCTTCAATTCTTTCCTTTGTTGCCTAGAAATGCCTAGAGACAGAAGGACAAATCCTCAGCCTGAGCAGAAGACAAACTGACAAGGAAAATGCCAACAGTCCTTGTTATCTCAAAAACTTACACAGAAATGTTGGATAAAAGCAAATCAGGAATTTTACAGTCAAAATGTGAGTCATTATCTCTAGGTTGGTATTATGAGGGTTGTTAATCTCTGTTTTTCTATTTTTGCCAATTTTTATGAAGAATTTTGTTATTTTTTTCCTCAGACAAAATTATAATTATTATTTTTGAAAAATCTGAAAAGAGTCCATTTAAGTTGCAAGTCAGGTCTATCTATAAAAACTGGCACTAGACGCTCTAATTCTATAGAATATTAAATTGAAAAATAAAGTGATTTACAAGATTGGGAAATGACATATTTGAAGTTACAAACTCATATATTTCCCTTTATTAACAATGACTCAGAACTTGAATTGAGTTCACTGTCTTGCTTTTGAGTTCTTAAAAATGAGGGGAGATTCACTGACTGCTTCATTCTCCTCTAGTTTATGTGATCCCGGATATACTAACTAATCTGAGAATTCACTGGGTGGTCAGCATCCCAGATGCATTATAAAGACTAGAACTTAACAGTATACTTAGTATAATAGATAATAGATGTAAGGGGTACTGCTTATCATTAATGGCATCAGATGTACAGAATTAGGACAGATTATGTTTTTGCTAAAGATAAATAGAATTTCAGCTTAATTTGATTGACATTAAGATTATATGGATATAAGGAAAGTATAAGCCAGGATACTCAGGTCATTTCTTCAAAATTTTGTTTACATGAAGTCCATTTTAAATATTTACATGGTATTAAATTTTCTGGATATTAGGTCAGCTTCTGTATGGTCAGACATTGTGTTCTGTTTCTTTATCCCTAAGGAGGGCCAGATGTCCATATACCAGGATTTCCATGAGATTCTACAGAGATGATGATATATTTAAAAATGCTGAATGCTATAGAAAGCCAGATTATTATTATTGGCATCATAATAATGGTAATAAATGAAAACAGAACTGGAATGCAGGGTTTTCCTGACTATAGTTATGCAATAGTTGGCACCAGCTCTGCCAGCAGGAAAGAGCTAAATCCTGTAAAGGAACACACCCAGCACGGTGCCCAGCAGGTAAGAAATGGAATAAATGTTAATGTTCCTCCTTTTAACCCTCTCCCTCCAGCAGCAACCAAGGATCCCTATATTAGCCCTTTGAAAAAGAAGCTTAGAGGTTTTCTGTGGCTCACCTTTGTAGGAGAAGCAGAGAGAGAGCAGAGACATTAAGTTCGAAAGCTCACTATAAATATTTATTCTCTTAGGTTGCATTTTCCCTATTTTTTACCTGCCTCATCTCATTTTTTCTCTTTTCAGTTTTAGTCACTTTGTTATAATTGTCTTCTTTTCTCTATCACAGTTCTTTCATATCTAATTCCTACAGAGAAATTAAAGTTTTGGAGCAGACCAGACTTTTAAAATAATAGAAGATCAAGTAACTTGCTCAAAGTCATACTCTATTAGGAAGTGGCAGAACTAGATTTAAAGTAATTTTTCCTCCTGTCAGATCCAATCATTCTTCCAGTAAAGCAGTCATCTTTACAAAGTTGATATATATTTTTAAATTGTGATCACTAAGAGAGATCTTAGCATCTCAAAGTGCATATTCCCCTTAAAAAAAGAAGGCTACAGAGAGCATTAATATCATTGTTCTTAAAACTGAATTCTGCATAAAGAAAGCAAAAACTTAAATATGCAAGATTATAACTTGGAATTTACCATGAGATTGCTATACCATGAGATTGCAATAAATATATTTATGCTTATAAGATAAACTTCATTACTATAGAAATAGCTTCATTTTAAAAATTTTATATAAAACTCTCATTATAAATTATAAATCACAAATCTAAAGTAATCATATAATTTTTTATTAACAATCTAACCCACAATACAATATAATTGAATTTAATAAAGCTACTTATATATTTAATGTTTTAACTAATCTGTGTGACTTACATAATAGAATTTTCTATATAATTTATCATTTTTCCATGGCTAGAAAAATGAAATATCAGTAGGTATGTTTTCTGATGATCTTGAACAGCTTTTAACCTCAGAATAAAAGTATACTGAACAATAATGCTAGCTTATCACATTTTTAAAATAATAATAACAGCATTGATAGAACCCATATGAAAGGAGAATAAGAGAATAAAAGGGTTGGTGGGGCATAATCAATTATCTAAGGAAAATGTGAGTAAATCCTGTAGCTGTGGTTATAATCTATTTGCAGCTTTATTAACCTGTTTCCTTTTGATTTCAGAAGGGAAAATTCTGAAATTTTTCCCTTCCATGCTTTTCCAGTACATGCATATGCAACTCTGATGAATGTATGAGAAAGTAACACTGGTGGTTTCCTCTGCAGGGGCATTGGCTGGAGAATCGGGTGGAACTTGGCATTTGGGCAACCTGGACATTAAGGAAACTTGGTCATAGTATTATTTTTCATATTTCCTCATTTTGGAACTATGTGAAAGCATATCTCCTCAAACAAACTTTTAATTTAAAGAGAAAATAACAATCCTTCGATGTTACTTCTCATCAAAGTAGATGTGCTGACCCAGTTTCCTGGATCCAATATTTGGGTCTGCAAAATGGCGGGACCTCTTTCCTGATGTCCTCTTTCCTGGCTGGCTGCTGTAGACCTGGGCAAATCTGACCCATCCTATCTTCTAGCTTAGTTTAGTCTGATTAGGATATAATCGTACAGACACAACATACATATATTTGATACAAAAGCAATGCACAAAGGGCTCAGAAGCTGTACTTAGGAACTTATTAGTTTTCTGCAGTGATGACAGAAAGAAATTAATGTTATGAAATGATGTTGGCATCAAATATTCATTCTGTGAAGGTCCTAGAAAGTGACATCCCAGCTACTTTGATTCCATTATTTCTTCTAAAAGACAGCTCCAGACAAGAAGTAATCTCACTGAGACAGACGAATCTGTATGACTCTGATTTCCATATGAATTGCAAGATTAAGGAGGAGGCTTTGTGCCTGGAGTCTCATAAGATGGATAAAAATGAGCATCACATATGTCAGGAGGAGGCACCTTAATAAAGCTTAGGCTTTGGGGAGAACTGAGGCAAATGCAGAGGGTAAAATATTTTGGTTTTTCTCCTTCTCGAGTATGGAGCAGCAACTTTTAAAAGTGTACAGAGTCTTTTATGGGCAGACTTCAGTAGTAAAGTAAATACATTCTATTGCTCAATGCCAGTGAAAGAGAGGAATTTTGTGTGTGCTGTTGTGTCACCGTCCTGCGGTGAGCCTGAAGCATAAATTGTAGACAAATCCCAGGGCAGTAGTAAGGCGGCCACATTGCCTTTATACATTTTAAGGCATAAAAGTTAAGAGCAGATATAAGTAATAGCAAAAATTCATATGAGCTGAGGGACTAAGTTGGAGTTGGTATGGCAACTATCACTTTGAATTTTCTGACCTTTGTGTAAAATAAAATCCTGGCTGTATTTTTTCCACTAATGGAAACACATAATAAGTTGTTTGGTGGATATAAGACTTATGTAGAGCCCAGCCCTTGAGTACAAGGGAATGAAATACTGGGAATGCAGGGTAAAGCAGTTTTAACTTTTTGTTAAAGATTACTTCCCTAGGGATAATAGACATCAAAGAGAAACTTAATAAATTGTCAGACATAAGAGTATCTTTTTTTTTCCTTTCCATTAAATTCTCCTTAACTATAATCACGCATTCATTCAATTATTCATTTAACAAATATTTGTTAAGCACCCAGTATTATATATCTGGAACTACTTATGAATTGTATGCACAACAGTGACAAAACAGACAAAAATCCCTGCTCTCATGGAAATTTCATTCTTTTGGGGTAAACAGATGAGAAGCAAAATAAGTAAGTAAAACAAACTATATGAGCTTGCTATTAATGATAGGGGAACAAATAAAGGAATTAGGAGGGATGTGATATATTTCCTCTGTTCAGAATGTCTTTTGTTGTCTTATATACCCTACATTCTGCAAATGGAAATTGTTTATGAACTAAATCTGATCTCAATTCTAATCAGAGAAAATGAGAAGTAGGTAGGATTTTTTTTTTTTTTTTTAACCAACAAAAAGTCTTCAAAAGAGATAGGAGCAGGGTGGCTCAGTGGCAGAGTTCTTTCCTGCCATGCTGGAGACCTGGGTTCGGTTCCCGGTGCCTGCCATGTTTAAAAAAAGAGAGAGAGAGAGAGGAACAAAATTATAGTCATACCCTTTACTTTATAAAATGAATTTGTTAGTCTTTGTCTTACATGTATATTATGGTAAAAAATACTTTTCCATTTTGGAGTTTGTTTCTTCATTGCAAAATGGGTAAAGCAATGCTCATCTTATAATATTTTAGAGACCAGATGAATTATATGGCTCTTCAAATAACATGTGCCTGTCTTGCTGCTGTCGCCCCCAGGCAAGCAGTTCACAGACAGCTCAGCTCATTCTTCTACAGCAACACATCCTGATGTGGAACAGTGGAGGAGTAAGTGTCCCCAGTCAGCGAAGCCACGGAGAACAAGCACTAGGTGCTTTTTCTGTTCTTCCCAGAGGCGAGCTGGGACACTAACTCTTTCCTGAGATCATTAACTGTCAAGCCTCAAGCTCCGTCTGAGAAAAGCAGTCTTTCCCATCCTGTTTTCTGCACCAAAATGGCCTCGGAATCCCTAAGTTCCTTCTACAATACCACCCAATAAATGGTTTCTCCTGTAGAGCGGACATTCAAATGTGCCAAAGGGTCGGCCTGGAGAGGTTGGAAGAAAAGTAGAATCTGCAAGTTGCAAGCTTTATTAAGAGATAAGGACCGGAGGTTTTCGTGACTACAAAGCCTCACCTTCTTTCTTCTCTTTGTACTATTTGGTTTCATCCTAAAAGTGATATTCCTAGTGCCCAGCCTAAATCCTGCTAGCCCCTGCTCTAAGATCTTCACAACTCCCGGATATTTGAAAGTGTAAGACAGCTTCCTCTTTCCTTCACAGTATTGCTCCATCATTTATTAGCTGTAGAAAAAGTCACTCAACCTGTCTCAGTTTTCTCATGTGTGGAATGTGGATAATTTTAGCACTTGTCACAGGGTTGTCGTGAGGATGAGATGAGTCAACACATGGAAGCATTTAGAAAAATATGACATAATGTTTGTTGTTATTGCTAAAAATAATAATGTGAATATTAATTATTATCAAATGGCACCAACTTTTCTAAAGGAATGAAATAATGAATAATGAAAAGAATACAAGCTTTTGGAATTACTCATGAGTGTCTAAATTCCAGGTACAAAATGTACTAATTTTGTTATTTTAGGCCAGTTGCCTAGTTCTTCGCCAGAAAAGTGGACTTAATAATACCTACTCTATCTAGTGATTGTAAAGGTTAGATTTAACTACATTAAATAACAGATAATCAATACTCTCTCCAGAGTAGACGAATAATGGATAAAATGTATGCAAATCTGTGCAAAATAGGGTATAGATTTTTGTATCAATTTAACAATTTTATTGCTCAAAACTTCCTCTTCATTATTCACCCTTACTGTTTGTGATTATATGAATAGTGTATACTAACTCTAGAAATAATGTGTAATACATCAAACACAGGAGGAAGATATTAAAAATTATCTGAAATTCCACCTGCCTAAGGACAATCATCATCTATTCTTCAGATACCTTTTTAAAAATGTATTTTAAATAAATATATACCCACACATACAAATGTATATAATATTTTATACAATCAATGGTCATGTTATATTTCTTTTATCAAAATATATGTACATTTCTGGAAATGGACGGGTTCCTGGAAAGACATGAACAACCAACTTTGACTCAAGAAGACATAGATGACCTCAACAAACCAATCACAAGTAAAGAAATTGAATCAGTCATTCAAAAGCTTCCTAAAAAGAAAAGTCCAGGACCAGACGGCTTCACATCTGAATTCTATCAAACATTCCAGAAAGAATTAGTAGCAACTCTCCTCAAACTTTTCAAAAAAATCGAAGCGGAGGGAAAACTACCTAATTCATTCTATGAAGCCAACATCACCCTCATACCAAAACCAGGCAAAGATATTACAAAAAAAGAAAACTACAGGCCAATCTCTCTAATGAACAGAGATGCAAAAATCCTCAATAAAATTCTAGCAAATCGTATCCAACAACACATTAAAAGAATTATACATCATGACCAAGTAGGATTCATCCCAGGTATGCAAGGATGGTTCAACATAAGAAAATCAATTAATGTAATACACCATATCAACAAATCAAAGCAGAAAAATCACATGATCATCTCAATTGATGCAGAGAAGGCATTTGACAAGATTCAACATCCTTTCCTGTTGAAAACACTTCAAAGGATAGGAATACAAGGGAACTTCCTTAAAATGATAGAGGGAATATATGAAAAACCCACAGCTAATATCATCCTCAATGGGGAAAAATTGAAAACTTTCCCCCTAAGATCAGGAACAAGACAAGGATGTCCACTATCACCACTATTATTCAACATTGTGTTGGAGGTTCTAGCCAGAGCAATTAGACAAGAAAAAGAAATACAAGGCATCAAAATTGGAAAGGAAGAAGTAAAACTATCATTGTTTGCAGACGATATGATACTATACGTCGAAAACCCGGAAAAATCCACAACAAAACTACTAGAGCTAATAAATGAGTACTGCAAAGTAGCAGGTTACAAGATCAACATTCAAAAATCTGTAGCATTTCTATACACTAGCAATGAACAAGCGGAGGGGGAAATCAAGAAACGAATCCCATTTACAATTGCAACTAAAAGAATAAAATACCTAGGAATAAATTTAACTAAAGAGACAAAAAACCTATATAAAGAAAACTACAAAAAACTGCTAAAGGAAATCACAGAAGACCTAAATAGATGGAAGGGCATACCGTGTTCATGGATTGGAAGACTAAATATAGTTAAGATGTCAATCCTACCTAAATTGATTTACAGATTCAATGCAATACCAATCAAAATCCCAAGAACTTATTTTTCAGAAATAGAAAAACCAATAAGCAAATTTATCTGGAAGGGCAGGGTGCCCCGAATTGCTAAAAACATCTTGAGGAAAAAAAATGAAACTGGAGGTCTTGCATTGCCTGACTTTAAAGCATATTATGAAGCCACAGTGGTCAAAACAGCATGGTATTGGCATAAAGATAGATATATCGACCAATGGAATCGAATAGAGTGCTCAGATATAGACCCTCTCATCTATGGACATTTGATCTTTGATAAGGCAGTCAAGCCAACTCACCTGGGACAGAACAGTCTCTTCAATAAATGGTGCCTAGAGAACTGGATATCCATATGCAAAAGAATGAAAGAAGACCCATATCTCACACCCTACACAAAAGTTAACTCAAAATGGATCAAAGATCTAAACATTAGGTCTAAGACCATAAAACAGTTAGAGGAAAATGTAGGGAGATATCTCATGAATCTTACAATTGGAGGCAGTTTTATGGACCTTAAACCTAAAGCAAGAGCACTGAAGAAGGAGATAAATAAATGGGAACTCCTCAAAATTAAACACTTTTGTGCATCAAAGAACTTCATCAAGAAAGTAGAAAGACAGCCTACACAATGGGAATCAATATTTGGAAACGACATATCAGATAAAGGTCTAGTATCCAAAATTTATAATGAGATTGTTCAACTCAACAACAAAAAGACAGCCAACCCAATTACAAAATGGGAAAAAGACTTGAACAGACACCTCTCAGAGGAGGAAATACAAATGGCCAAAAGGCACATGAAGAGATGCTCAATGTCCCTGGCCATTAGAGAAATGCAAATCAAAACCACAATGAGATATCATCTCACACCCACCAGAATGGCCATTATCAACAAAACAGAAAATGACAAGTGCTGGAGAGGATGCGGTGAAAGAGGCACACTTATCCACTGTTGGTGGGAATGTCAAATGGTGCAACCACTGTGGAAGGCAGTTTGGCGGTTCCTCAAAAAGCTGAATATAGAATTGCCATACGACCCAGCAATACCATTGCTGGGAATCTACTCAAAGGAATTAAGGGCAAAAACTCAAACGGACATTTGCACACCAATGTTTATAGCAGCATTATTTACAATTGCAAAGAGATGGAAACAGCCAAAATGTCCATCAACAGACGAGTGGCTAAACTGTGGTATATACATATGATGGAATATTATGCAGCTTTAAGACAGGATAAACTTATGAAGCATGTAATAACATGGATGGACCTAGAGAACATTATGCTGAGTGAGTCTAGCCAAAAACTAAAAGACAAATACTGTATGGTCCCAATGATGTGAATCGACACTCGAGAATAAACTTGGAATATGTCACTGGTAACAGAGTTCAGCAGGAGTTAGAAACAGGGTAAGATAATGGGTAATTGGAGCTGATGGGATACAGACTGTGCAACAGGACTAGATACAAAAACTCAAAAATGGACAGCACAATAATACCTAATTGTAAAGTAATCATGTTAAAACACTGAATGAAGCTGCATCCGAGCTATAGGTTTTTGTTTTGTTTTGTTTTGTTTTGTTTTGTTCTTACTATTATTACTTTTATTTTTTTTTCTCTATATTAACATTCTATATCTTTTTCGGTTATATTGCTAGTTCTTCTAAACCGATGCAAATGTACTAAGAAATGATGATCATGCATCTATGTGATGATGTTAAGAATTACTGATTGCATATGTAGAATGGTATGATTTCTAAAAAAAAAAAAATGGACAGCACAATACCTCCTTGTAATGTAATTATGTTAAAACACTGAATGAAGCTGCATCTGAGCTATAGTTTTTTTTTTCTTATATATATTTGTATTTTTTATTTTTATTTTTATTTTTTCTCTATATTATCATTTTATTTCTTTTTCTGTTGTCTTGCTATTTCTTTTTCTAAATCGATGCATATGTACTAAGAAATGATGATCATACATCTATGTGATGATATTAAGAATTACTGATTGCATATGTAGAATGGAATGATTTCTAAATGTTGTGTTAGTTTATTTTTTTTAATTAATAAAAAAATATGTACATTTCTAGCATTGATATTGAAGGGTATTGGTCATACAATAAACTGCATAGATTTTAAAAATGTACGGTTTGGCAGAGTTCTTGCCTGTCATGCTAGAGACTCGGGTTCGATTCCTGGTGCCTGGCAATGAAAAAAAAAAAGTACAGTTTGATAACCTTTGATGTGTGCAGATATTTGTGAAACCATCACAACAATCAAGATAGTGGCATTCCATCCCAGAAACTTTCTTCATGCTCTTTTCTAATCCTTCTGTCCTGGCCATCCCTCTCTGCCTCTCCATCCTCAGGCAACTATTGATCTTTTTCTGTCATTGTATGTTTGTTTACATCTTCCGGAATTTTATATAAGTTAAACCATGTCATGTCATATGGATTCTTTCCTTTTCTGGCTTCTCTCACTCAGCCTAATTCTTTTGAGATTCATCTATGTTATTTTGTGTATTAATAGTTTATTCCATGTTATTGCTTAATAGTATTATATTTTATGAATATACTGCAATTTGCTTATCCAGTGATTTGATGGACATTTGGCTATTTTCATTTTTTGACAACTGCAAAGAAGTTGCTATGAGCACTTGAATACAAGTCTTTGTATGGATGTGTTCTTTCATTCCTACTGGAGAAACATCCTGGAGTCAAATGGCTGGGTTATATGGGGTATGTGTGTGCGTTTACTTGTTAAAGAAACTGCCCACTGGGTTTTTCAAAGTAGTTGTACCATTTTACCTTCCCTCCAGAAGTGCAGGAGTATTCCAGTTTCTCCACAGCCTTGCCAGAACTCAGTATGGCCAATCTCTCTTTCTCTCTCTTTTTTTTTTTTTTTTTTTTTTACTTTTTTTAATTGATTAATATAACATATATGCAAAACAAAGAAAGAGAAAAGCAATACCTTTCAAAACACTCTTCAGTAAGTAGTGACAGGACAGATCCTAGAGTCTGTGATGAGCTACCATATGATCCTCCCAGATATTTCCTTCCAGCTGCTCCAGAATATAGGAAGAGAGAAGGTATAAATTTTTTTTTATCATCACAATTGACTTTTTTTCTTTTTTGTGAAAAAAAAATATACAAAAAAACAATAAATTTAAAAGCACAACACAACAAGTTGTAGAACAGATTTCAGAGTTTGTATGGGTTACAATTCCACAAGTTTAGGCTTTTACTTCTAGCTGTTCTAAGATACTGGAGTCTAAAAGAGATATCAATTTAATGATTCAGCAATCATATTCATTTAAATCCTGTCTTCTCTGTATAACTCCATCACCTTTGATCTTTCCATCCCTCTCCTTAGGTGTGTTTGGGCTATGGCCATTCTAACTTTTTCATACTAGAAGGGTCTGTCACTAATATGGGGTAGGGAGTTGAAACTATCTGATGTTCTGGAGAGGCTGGGCCCCCTAGATTTCAGGATTTATCTGGTCCAGGGACCATCTGGAGGCTATAGGTTTCTGGAACTTACCCTAGTGCATGGAACCTTTGTATAATCTTATATATTGCCCTAGGTGCTCTTTAGGATTGGCTGGAATGGTTTTGGTTGGGATTTGGCAAGTTATGATAGATAGCAATGTCTAACTGAAGCTTACATAAGAGTCACCTTCAGAGTAGCCTCTCAACTCTGTTTGAACACTCTCAGCCACTGATACCATATTAGTTACACTTCTTTTCCCCCCTTTTGGTCAGGATGCCATTGTTGACCCCTCGGCTGGACTCATCCTTGGGAGTCATCTCCCATGCGGCTAGGGAGATTTTCACCCCTGGATGTCATGTCCCACATAGGAGGGAGGGCAATGATTTCACTTACAGAGTTGGGCTTAGAGAGAGAGAGAGAGGCCACATCTGAGCAACAAAAGAGGTCATCTAGAAGTAACGCTTAAGCATACTGATAGGTAGGCTAAGCTTATCTGGTACAGAAATAAGCTTCACAAGAGCAAACCTCAAGATCAAGGGCTTGGCCTATTGATTTGGGTGTCCCTAATGTTTGACACAGTATCAGGGGATTCCCTGATGGTAAAATTTAATAATTCCATATTTTTTCTCCCATCCCTCAAGGGACTTTGCCAATACTTTTTGATTATCTGCTTAATACATTCTAGGATGTATCTAGGCATTAAATTAAGCTGTAAAGGATTAAAGGCCCTCATTTTTATTCTGGGCTCCCTGTGTTTCAGTTGTTCAAATGAGCTATTCAGACAGGTTGTGTTAGATTATGTGCTACAGAAAATTTAGGTTCCTGACAAAATAAACCTTTCTTCCTTTGGTCTCAAAGAGTAAATGCGGTTCTAAAACATAGTATCTTCCTTATCCCTGTGTTTCTGAATTACTTTAATCCTAACCTGATTGGCTCCATTCTTATCTCTAAATACTAGGCTATAGATATATAAAACAGCCTCTCAAAATCCAGAAATAATAATTACCACTTGAGACTGAATGTGTCTGTTATAAGAGCTTTTAATCTAGGCCCCTGCATTCTTATAAGCATTTTCTAAAGGAGACCTTATAATAATTGTTTTTACATTTCTGGATTATTTTGCCTCACCAAATATCTCACAGGTTCATTCACATAACTGCATGTCTCATGACTTCATTCCTTTTTATAGCACCACAATACTCGATCATATGTATACACCATTGTTTGCTAATCTACTTCTTTGTCAGTGCATTCTTCAGCCATGTGCATTCATTAGGCATCATGTATAATGTCCAAAGTCCAAAGTCCATCAACACTCTCAATTTTAGATAATTTCATTGTTCCCAAGAAAAAGATAACCACAAACATACCTTCACTGTGCCGATTTGAAAGGATTTATGTACCCTCGAAAAGCCATGTTTTAATCCTAATCAATCTTGTGGGAGCAACCTTTTCTTCTAATCCCTATTCAGTACTATAGGTTGGAAACTTGATTAAGTTATCTCCACAGAGATGTGAATCACCCAATTGTGGGTATTAATTTTGAATACAGGGAGATGTAACTCCACCCATTCCAGGTAGGTCTTGATTACTTTACTGGAATCCTTTAAAAGAAGAAACATTTTAGAGAAAGCTTGAGAATGACAAGATCAGCAGAGACAGGAGAACTGCAGAGTCCACCATCCAGTGACATTTGGAGTTGAAGGAAACCACCCCTGGGGGAGCTTCATGAAGAAAGAGGCCTGGAGAGGAAGCTTGAAGATGTTGCCATGTTTACCATGTGCCTTTCCAGTTGAGAGAGAAACGCTGAATTTCATCGGCCTTTCTCGACTGAAGGTAACCTCTTGTTGGTGCCTTAATTGGGACATTTTATAGACTTATTTACATTTTCTTGGCCTTAGAACTGTAAACATGCAGCTTATTCAATTCCCCTTTACAAAAGCCATTCCATTTCTGGTATATTGCATTCTGGCAGCTAGCAAACTAGAACACTCACCAAATAGGAAATCTAAACCTCCCCTTAAATCTTATCCCTCCCCAACTTATTTACACCTGCTTTGCTGTGGTACAGCTGATGTTTTGTTAAACATAGCCCATAGCATGCAGTAGCAGTTTTCCCCCTGTACCCTGGACTTAAACACTCTTTGTACGCAAGTCATACCTTTGAAATAGTTCTTAGCAAGAACTCATTTATATTTCTAGTGTTAATCAATGGGACATGTAGGTTATAAAACCCCTTTCAATCTTGTTCACCTTCAATATGGTAATATTATTTATGGAACCACTGGAGAACTGCCTTCACTTCTAACTATTCCCTTACATTAGAGTTCAACCTCATTAGCTAACTGTTCATCTATCTCTAGTTTCTGTGCATCTCTAAGTCCCCTATATTATAAGCCTCTAATTTTACCTTTACCGTAGTCACAAAAGTGGAGTCATACAGTATCTATCCTTTTGTGTCTGGTTTATTTCACTCAGCATTATGTCCTCAAGGTTCATCCATCTTGTCATGTGTTTCAGGTACCATTTCTTCTTACTGTTATATAATAGTCCATCATATGTATATACATTTTGTTAATCACTTGCCTGTTGATGGGCATTGGATTGTTTCCATCTTTTGGCAATTGTGAATAATGCTCCTATGAACAGTGGTGTGTAATATTTGTTCATACGTTGCTTTCAGCTCTTATGGGTATATACCAAGTGGTGGTATTGCTGGGTCTTTAGTTTCCTAAAGAACTGACAAACTGTCTTCCATAGCAGCTGTATCATTATACATTCTCACCAGCAGTGCATAAGTGCCCCAATTTCTCCAGCTTCTCTCCAACATTTGTAACTTCCTGTTTGTTTAATAGCAGCCATTCTTATAGGTGCGAGGTGGCATCTCATTGTAGTCTTGAGCTACATTTCCCTTACAGCTAATGAAAATGAGCATCCCTTTATGTGGTTTTTAGCTATCTGTATTTGCTCTTCAGAAAAATGCCTATTCATTTATTTAGCCCATTTTATAATTGGGTTGTTTGTTCTCTTGTTGTTGAGTTGTATGATTTCTTTATGTATACAGGATATCAAATCTTTGTCCAATGTGTGATTTCCAAATATTTTTTTCCATTGAGTTGGCTGCTTATTCACTATTTTGACAAAGTCTTTTGAGGTGCAAATGCATTTGATTTTGAGGAGTTCCCATTTATCTATTTTTTCTTTTGTTGCTTGTGCTTTGGGTGTAAAGTTTAGGAAATTACCTCCTATTACTAGGTCTTGAAAATGTTTCCCTAATTTTCTTCTAGAAGCTTTTTTTTTCTTCTTCTAGAAGCTTTATGGTGCTAGTTTCTTATATTTAGGTATTTGATCCACTTTGAGTTAGTTTTTGTATAGGGTGTAAGGTAAAGGTCCTCTTTCATTCTCTCGGTCATTCATATCCAGTTCTTCCATGTCCATTTATTGAAGAGACTATTTTGGCCCAGTTCAGTGGATTTGGAGGCTTTGTCAAAAATCAATTGATAATAGATTTGGTGGTCTGTTTTACTCTCTTGATTCAATTCCATTGGTCAATACTTCTATCTTTATGCCACTACCCTGCTGTTTTGACCACTGTGGCTTTATAGTGTTTTAAAGTCAAGAAGTGTTAATCCTTCCATTTCATTCTTCTCTTTTAGGATGCTTTTAGCTATTGAGGGTCTCTTTTTCTTCCAGATGAATTTTGTAACTAGATTTTCCAAGTCTTCAAAGTAGGTTGTTGGAATTTTGATTGGTACTGCATTGACATCTTAACTGTATTTAACCTTTCTATCCATAAGCAGAGAATGTCTTTACACCTATTTAGATCTTCTTTGATTTATTTTAGCAATGTTATGTAGTTTTCTGTGTACAAGCTTTTTACATCCCTAATTAAGTTCATCCCTAAGAACTTGGATTCATTTAGCTGCTATTTTGAATGAAATTTTTTCCTTAACTGATGCCTCAGTTAGGTCATTGCTTGTGTATAGAAATGCTACTGATTTTTGCATATTAATTTTTACCCTGCCACCTTCCTGAATTTGTTTATTAACTCAAATAACTTTGTTGTAGATTTCTTGGGATTTTCCAAGTATAGTATAATGTCATCTGCAAATAATGAAAATTTTATGTCTTCCTCTTCAATTTGGATGTCTTCTATTTCTTTGTCCTGCCTGATTGCTCTAGCTAGAACTTCTAGTACAGTGTTAAATAATAGTGGTGACAGATGGCATCCTTGTGTCATTCTTGATCTTAGGGGAAAAGCTTTCATTCTCTCTGTATTGAGAACAATGCTGGCTATCAGTTTTCCATATATGTCCTTTATCATATTGAGGAAGTTACCTTTCATTCCTATCTTTTGAAATGCTTATATCAGAAAAGGTGTTAAATTTTGTCAAATGCTTTTTCAGCATCAATTGAGATGATCATGTGATTTTTTCCCTTTCAATTTGTTAATGTGCTGTATTACATTAATTGATTTTCTTATGTTGAACCATCCTTGCATTCCTGGTATAAACCCCACTTGGTCATGGTGTATAATTCCTTTAATTTGTTGTTGGATTCAATTTGCTAGTATTTTGTTGAGAATTTTTGCATCTATGTTCATTATGGAGATTGGCCTCTAGTTTTCTTTTTTAAAGGCATCTTTACCTGGTTTGGGTATTGAAATGATATTAGCTTCATAAAATGAGATAGATAGTAATCTTTTTTCCTCAATTTTTTGGAAAAGTTTGAGCAGGATTGGTGTTAGTTCTCTTTGGTATGTTTAATAAAATTCCCCTGTGGAGCTGCCTTCCCCTGGGCTTTTCTTTGTAGGAAGATTTCTGATGACAGATTGAATCTCTTTACTTTTGACTGATTTGTTGAAATTTTCTATTTCTTCCTTAGTTGATGTAGCTTGTTTGTGTGTTTCTAAGAATTTGTCCATTTCATCTAATTTGTCTAGTCTTTGGCATATAGTTTTTCATAATATCCTCTTATGATTTCTTTTATTTTTTCAGGGTCTGTGGTAATACACACCTTCTCATTTCTGATTTGATTTATATACATCCTCTTTCTTTTTTTATTTTGTCCAGTCTTGCTAGTGGCCCATCAATTTTCTTGATTTTCTCAAAGACCCAACTTTTGGTTTTATTGATTCTTTCTATTCTTCTTTTGTTCTCCCATTCATTTAACTCTACTTTAATCTTTCTCATTTCTCTTCTTATTTGCTTTGGTATTAATTTTCTGTTCTTTTCCAAATTCTTCCAGGTGAGCAGTTAAGTCCTCAATTTTTGTTCTTTCTTGTTTTTTAAATATAGGCATTTAGGGCAATAAATTTTCTCAGCACAGCCTTTGCCACATCCCATACATTCAGATATATTGTATTCTCATTTTCATTCATCTCCAGATAGTTACTAATTCTCTAGCAATTTCTTCTTTGACCCACTGATTGCTTAAGAGTGTGTTATTTAATCTCTATATATTTGTGAATGATCTTTTTCTTTAGTGGTTATTGATATCAAGCTTCATCCCATTGTGATCAGTGAAAGTGCTTTGAATAATTTCACTGTTTTTAAATTTATAAAGACCTGTTTTGTGCCCCAGCATATATCTTTATCCTGGAGAATGTTCCATGAGCACTAGATAAGAATGTTTTTCCTGGTGTTTTGGGGTGTAATGACCTATATATGTCTGTTAGGTCTAATTCATTTATCAAGTTGTTTAACATCTCTATTTCCTTGTTGATCTTCTGTCTGGTTGTTCTATCTATAGAGGAGAGTGGTGTATTGAAGTCTCTTACTATTGTTGAAAAATCTATTGCTCCCTTCAGTTTTGTCAATTTCTGTCTCATGTACTTTGGAGCTCCTTAATTGGGAGCATAGGCATTTATGATTGTTAATTCTTCTTGGTGAATTGTCCCTTTTATTAATATGTAGTGTCCTTCTTTGTCTCTTATCATGTCTTTACATTTAAAATCTTTTTTTTTTTTGTCTGATATTAGTATAGCTTCTCCTGCTTTCTTTTGGTTACAACTTACGTGGAAAATCTTTTTTTCACTTTCACTCTATTTGTATCCTTGTGTCTAAGATGAGTCCCTTGTAAACAGTGTATAATTGGATTATACTTCTTAATCCATCCTGCCAATTTGTATCTTTTAATTGGTGAGTTTAGTCTGTTAACATTCAAAGTTATTACTGAAAAGGCATTTCTTGAATCCATCATCTTATCATTCAGATTTTATTTGTCACATCTATATATTCTTTTCCCTCTTTCTCTTTTTATTCTTTAAGTTACCCTTACTGGTAGTCTTCAATTCTGTGTCCTCCTCCAGACATCTGTCTCTTGTCTTTTTTATTTTTTTCAACTGACAGTACTCCCTTTAGTATTTTTTGTAGGGCTGGTCTCTTGATAAGAAATTTTATCAGGATTTGTTTGTGAAAATTTTAATCTTTCTCTCAGTTTTGAAGGACAGCTTGGCTGGGTACAGAATTCTTGATTGGAACTCTTTCTCTTTCAGTTTCTTAAAAATATCCTACCACTATCTTCTCACCTCCATAGTGCCAGTTGAACAGTCTGAACTCAGTCTTATGTGATTACCCTTGTATGTAGTAGATTGTTGTTCTCCTGCCACTTTCAAGATTTTCTGCTTCTCTTCAACCATTTGACAGACTGATTATATGTGTCTTGGATTTATTCTATTGGAGTTTGTTGAGTTTCTTTGACTTGTATATCTATGTCCTTTATGAGTGTTGGGAAGTTTCCTCCATTATATCCTCAACTAATCTTCCTAGCCCTTTACTCTTTTCTTTTTCTTCTGGGACACCAATGATTCTTATATTTGTGTGCTTTGTTCTGTGCATCACTGCCCTGAGATCCAGTTCAAATTTTCCATCTTTTTTTGCCATTTGCTGTTTTGCTGTTCCAAATCAGTTGTCCTGTCCTCTAGTTTGCTTGTTCTTTCTTCTGCTTCTTCAAATCTACTGTTGTATGTCTCTAGTATGTTTCTTATTTGGTCTATAGCATCTGTAATTTCTGTGATCTCTCCTATTTTTCTATTTATTCTTTCAAATTCCTCTTTATGCTCTTCTAGTGTCTTCTTGGTCTCCTTTATGTCATTAGCTATCCCATTTATTTTTTTTAGTAGAGTTATATAAACATCTTTGATTAGCTTTTTTAATGTCCCCATCTCTTCTGGTGTTTTAATTTGGTCATTAGGCTGGGCTATATCGATATCATGATACTTAGTGATCTTCTGCTATCTTCATGGCATGTAAATATCTTGATTGGTTGATTTCGGAAGTTGATCTCCTTCAGTAGTCTAAAGCCTTGTATTTGCAGGATGGATGTGGAGCAGGATGCATGGCACAGGGTGGGGCACAACAGTGCAGTGATGCCTTGCAGCACAGGGTAGACACAGGTAACGGATGCTATGCCTTGGTGTGCGTTAGTCTAGGGCATGTGGCCCTTTGTGTGCATGCGTAGAGCTCAGGGCAGAGGGTCAGCATTGCACCTGCATTGGTTAGGGATGAATGTGGCCAGGCTGCACAGGTCAGCTATTGTCCAGAGCTGGAGGTGTAACTGGGGTCATGCTTATTCACAGATCTGGGAGGGCCGTAAAGTGATGTACACAAGTGCAGAGCTCAGGGTGGTGGTGGGAGGGGGAGTTTCACAACTGTATGGGCTAGGGGCAGGTAGCCTGGGTATGGCGGCAAGTGCCTGCAGCTTTTATGTGCTGTCAATCATTTGAAGGGGGCAGGGACTAGGAGGTAAGGCTCAGAACGGGCAGAGTGAGATTGTACTTTTGCAAGAGAGCAGTGTTGGGCTGGGGCAGGTGTTTGTGTGCTTCAGGTGGTGTTGTGGGGTGGTATACGTGAAAGGGGGTGGCTGGGGGGCACTTGGAGCACAAAGGGGGGGCACATGATGGAGATGTGGGGTGTGGGGTGAGTCATGGGTCATAGGGCTGTGCTGGTGAGGGTAGCATGTTCGAGGAATGTGGCTTGGCTTACTTCTTAGTCACTACCTCCTTGTCCCACCACTCCTGAGGGCTCCAGGCTTCCACCTTAGCCTGTTTGCACCAGCCAGGTGGTCTCTGGTTCTCTGCTTCTCAATTCCTCTGCTTTTGTGACTAGGGCCTCCTTATGTGGTACAGAAGACTCTCCCCTGTCACTTACACCCAGGAATCACCATCTCAGTCACCCTCCCATCCATTCTCTAGCTGTTTCTTAGAGCAAGGTTGAACTTGATCAATTCTATTCACCATCTTCCTGGAACTCTCTTTTTCTTTTTTAAGATATCATTATGGTATGCGGTATCTTATTGGAGTTTTAATTTGCATTTTCATAATATCTAATGACAGCATCTTTTAAGATGTTTATTTGATATTGATATATCTTCTTTAGCGACATGTCCACCAAAATCTTTTGCCCATTTTCTTTTTAGAATAGGGGAAATTCTTTGCTGTCTTATTTTTGAGTTTTGAGAGTTGTTTATATTTTCTGACAAGTTCTTTATCAGACATGTGGGTTGAAAATATTTTCTCCCAGTTTGATTTGCACTTTCAAATTTAAGAGTGTTTTTCTGATAATAATTCTTACTTTTGCTGAAGCCAATTTATCACATTTTTCTTTTATGGCTCATTCTGTTGATTCTGTACTTAAGAGATATTTGCTTCACCCAAGACCACAACAATTTCTCTTATGTTGTATGCTAGAAGTTTTATAGTTAGAGGTTTATATTGAGGGCTGTGATCAATTTTTAGTTAATTTTAATATGAGGGGAGGTATGAATCAAAGTGCCTTTATTTTTGTATATTGATATCCAATTGTTCTAACAACAATTGTCAAAAAGATCTATTTTTTCCACTGAATTACCTTTATACCTTTATTGAAAATCAATTGACCATTGATATGTAGGTCTAATGCTGGCTGCATTTTGTTCCAATGATCTATTTGTTTATCTTGATGCCAATACTACACTCTCTTAATTATTAATATAACTTTATAGTGAATCATGAAGTCAGGTAACATAAGTTCTCAAACTATGTTTTTTGCACAGTTGTGTGGTTATTACAGGTCCTTTCCATGTGGATTTTAGAACTAGCATATGAAGTTCCATTAAAAAAAATCCTTGGCTTTTGGTGTAAATTTATTTGTATTTAGAGATCAATTGACATATTAATACTGTTTAACATATTGTCAAATATATCAATTTCATTTTAAAAATACTCATTTACTTAAATAAACATTGTTTTAGTTTCCTAGGCTGTTCAATGCAATAACATGAAACAGGTTGCCTTAAAAATGGGAATTTATGAGCGTTCTAAAATGACAATGTGAACTATATCATTGTCACTTGAAAGCCCAGTGTTCTAGTTTGCTAGTTGCCGGAATGCAACACACCAGAGACAGATTGGCTTTTAATAAAAGGGAATTTATTTTATTAGTTCTTCATAGGAAAGGCAGCTAACTTTCCACTGAGGTTCTTTCTTACGTGGGAAGGCACAGGATGGTCTCTGCTGGCCTTCTCTCTGGGCCTCTGGGTTCCAACAACTTTCCCTGGGGTGATTTCTTTCTGCATCTCCAAAGGCCTGGGCTGAGCTGCGAGTGCTGAGATGAGCTATGCCGACTACTTGGGCTGTGCTATGCTGAGCTACTTGGGCTGTGCTACATTGTGCTCTCTCATTTAAGCATCAGCCAATTAAATCAAACATCATTCATTGCAGCAGGCATACCTCTTAGCCGACTGTGGATATAATCAGCAACAGATCAGGTTCACGTGCTATTGACTCATGTCCACAGCAACAGAACTAGGTACCTTCACCTGGCCAAGTTGACAACTGAATCTAACTACCACACCCAGCAACATATTTGAATTGATACTCACAAGGGATTTTGCTTAAATATTAGGCTTTAAGAAATATCTCGTTATTTTCATTCACATTCCTCTAAGTACTGACAACAATAAAAAAACCTATAGAAAATAATTTTCAGTTGGCTAGAAAATATGAATTATCAATATTGAGCTGATGAGATAATGAGAATAGGTAAATATTAAAAATTTTGGATAGTTGATAAATCATTTATTTCTTACAAAAGCAACAAATAGTTTTATAGCTGAGTTATATCTAATCTTTAAAGAACAGGTCATTTCAATGTTATTTACAGAATTCCAGAGCAAAAGATGGAAATTCATTAATTTAATTTTTGTCAAACCTAAATACCAAAACTCTAAAAATATAATTTAAAATATTAATAGATAAATAAATAATGTAAATATCATTATACCTCATGAGCATAGACATAAAACCAAAGCAAAATATTAGTGAATTTAACTTAATAGAGTATCAAAAGAGTACTATATTGTAAACAAAGGGAATTTATTCCTCTGTGCTTTAAATTTAGGGAATCTATTGATACAATGCATTTTAACAGCAAATTCAAAGGTAAAACTATATAATCATGCAAACTGTTAATGAGAAATCATTTGATAAAATCCAAGGGCCAATCCTAATAAATGTTTATAGAAATTAGAAATAAAAAAGCATATCTATCAACCTCATAAAGAACTTTTACCCACACTTACCAGTGAACTTTGGTCTAAGTTATAAAATTCAGGAGAGAAAGAAGGCAATGGTTATATTCTATAGAATTTTGATAAATGAAATAATATTAAAAAAGTGAAATAGCTGATTTAAATTAAAGCTAGAGTGAGAAAAATTTTGCACTAAGACAAAAAAATGTGCAACTAAGACTAAGAATAGTAAAACGAGAAAAATATGAGACTTACAAGAAGTATACCATCAAAACTTGTCAAGGTACACAAAAGAAAATTTGAAAAAAAAATCTTTGTTCTATTTGAATAGGTTATTATATAATAGAAAATTCAATTTTCCTAAAATAAGTAAACACATTTAATGGAGAATTAGCAGCACCAAATTATCTTAAGTTCCATATCACAGAAAAATATCTAAAAAGCGATTAAGAAATGATGAATATTAAAATGTATTATGAAGCCATAGGCAACAAAATGGTATGGCTATGAGTAAAATAATAAAATATCAGGTAATAAAACAGAAAATCAGATAGAGCCTAGCTTTGAAGAATGTAGTATATATAGTTGAATCACTTATATTACATAAGTGATATAAATTTAATGTGCATACTTGTCTATTTATATGGGAAAAAATTAGATCCATACCTCACACCATTGAAGGAGATTGATAATGATATGCCAAAAAAAAAAAGCCAAAAAAGAAAAGAGGGAAAGAGAGAGAGAGAGAGAGACAGAAAACAAATAGCAGGAATGGCAAAATTTTTATCAGTTAAGATAAATTTAAGGATAAAACTATCAAAGAAGATAAATATGAGTACTGTATGATGTCATGAAGAAGACTTCAACCTCCTAGTTCTGCTCTCCTAATCTCTTTCCTTCTTCCTCCTGATGTCCACATTTTTGGCTTTTTGCTCTATGATGAGATTTTCCCTCCATTGTTCTCACAAGTTTTCTGATTATGTTCTCAAGAGTAATTATTATCCTCTTTTTTCAATTGGTAGATTTTTAAATTTGATGATTTTTAATTCCTTTGAACAGTGTTGTCTGTGTGTTATAATAAAATTATTTTAAATGCCCATTTGTGTTTTTTCCAAGTCATCAACTGCCTCCTTAGAAATTCTGTCACCAGTTGCAGCTTGATCTGGGTGTTCCACTTCTTTTACTTCTCTGGCTGATGTCATTCTTGAGGTGTTATTTCTCTCAGCCCACTTATGATTCACCTTGCAGCTCAAGATGTGTTTGATTCTCTTAAATAATGACAATTGAGAGTTGGGGGTGGTAAGCAGTCTTCTTGTCTTTAGGGCTGGCTGTATATAAGCCCCAGGCATTTTGCACATCAGGCTGCTTAGTTGCAATGGTTAGCAGGCTCCCAACTTCAGTAGCAGAGAGGACTTAGTCCATAGTTCCTCTTCCTCCATCATTCTCTGCAGGCCTAAGGAAACCTCTAGTGGTCCCAGTTAGCTCCACAAAACATACTTGGCCCTTCTCCTTGAGATGCTCTTAGGTACTAATGCTCTGCAGTGTCTTCATAAATCTTATTTTTGCCCATGGTCTCTCGGCTGCCCTTGGGTCCCCAGGGTTTCCTCTGAACCAGAGTTTGAAAGTCTGGCACCAGACCTCAATGGACCTCCGGGCTCTGTTCCATTGTTTGCTTCTTGGATCTTTTCTTCTGGTCCCAGCTACTCATCTAGTGAGGAGTGGTAGTTGATAGCCACATTGCAATGGAGCTGGAACTAGAGGACAACATGGCTGTGCTAAAGCCTCCCATCAGCTTCTGCTGTTGGCCATATAGGCCAGTCTTTCTAGATTTTCCAATTTTTAAAGAGAACCTAGAAACAGAAATTCTTAAGTGAAATTCAGTTTTAAAATGATTGCCACATCTTAAAAACAATTTAAAACCCTGTACAACCCAAACAAGAATAACTGTAGGTTGTTGGAGTGTGATTTCTGGCATAGAGCCTGGACCATGAATGCTTTTCTCTTTGTGACTCACCTCCTGCCTGCAGGTAAAACATTTTTTGGTCCTGTTGATACTGCCTTATGTGAGATCATAGGCATCCTCGCCATGGACTACAGAAGGCACTTTGTCTCCTGCAGCACATCACATTTTCCTTGTTTTTATATATATCCAATTCCTCTTTCTTCTAAAGTAAAGTGTTAATTCTTTGATGGCACAAACTTCCTCCTCCTGTTATCCCTTGCATTGTCTAGCTTATGTCTCCCGCCAAGAAGGAACACAGCGTAGATGCATTAAATTAACACCTTTTCTCTATCCCATTACAGTGAACATTCTTATAGGTGCAGCTAAATACCAAGCAAAATAATTTAAGGATAAAGTTAGTTAAAATAACTGAAGAAAAAATGATATGTTTTACCTACAAGGTCATCTGCATGACAAAAGACCACGTTAGCTAACTGAAATTGCCTAGGAAATGAATATTGGAATAATCTGGGTCTGCTACTTCTGTCACCTCATGCAATGTTTGTAATATTCATTTTAGGGACTACATTGGTCTTTCTGTGCTTCCTTCTCTAAATTTCAAACTTCTGAAAAAAGAAGCCACTGAATATTTGCTCTAGGAATTGAGGAGGATGTAGGCACCAAATAGAGGAAGTTTTATAACTGAGAAGTTAGTATTTAAGGGACGATTATGAATGCTCAATCATTATATAGATATTCCTTTTTTTTCTGATATACCAGAGTAGACAGAGGGAAATACCTGAAATCTCTGAACTATAATCCTGCTGTCTTGATCTCTGATAATGATTGTATAGCCTTTTATTTTGTGTCCTTGTGTTTGTAAAAACCTTGTGACTGACTCTCAATTTGTACCCATTTTATTCAGTTTTTCAAGTTAGATCATGGATCACCCAAGAACTAACCCACCCCAATTTCGAAGTTATCTTGATTACCACAACTGGATCCAACCAAAATGGGCCCACCTGGCATGTGCAGTAGCTGAGACTTTAACCTATAAGTCACCTGTACTTCATTATAATATTAAAAATCAGGCTCATCATCATAGTAAGGCCGCCATTTTCTTACCTATGTTCTGTGACTAAGCATGTAATCAATCTGTACATGCTCAATAATTAGATCACCTCTAATTACATCCTCTGGAGCCATTATGCACATTATCTTAAAACCTGCCCTTATTTATTTATTTGCATTGGCAGGCCCTGGGAATCGAACCCAGGTCTCTGACATGGTAGGTGAGAATTCCCACACTGCCTAAAACCTGTCCTTCTTTTCTTACCATAAAATGCTCAGAATGATTGCAAGTCAGGGAGACAGATTTTTTGAGCAGACAGGCCATCTGATCTCCTGCTTTGTGCCTAATAATAAACTCTTTCTCTCTTTGAAACCCCTGTATCTCAGGAATTGGTCATTTGAATGGATCGGGTAGAAAATCCACCATTTTGTACAGTACCAAGAGTAAGGTACAAGGAAGGGTCAGGGTTTGGCAAAAAGCCCTTGTGTATGCAAAGGAAAATATTCACAAATTTAATTAAAATTCAATGGGTATCTACCACATACCAGGATCTAGCCATATGATTATGTCCTCATCTAATCTTGGTAGTAACTCTTTGAAAATGTATTATATCTTCATTCTACAGATGAGAAAAGTAAGGCACGGACTTAAGCAACTTACCCGAGTATATAGAGCTAATGTATGGAGCATACAAGTTTCAAACTCAGGTACTCTAACTCCAGTAGCCTCCAGAACCCTAACCCTTGTAGTACACTGCCTTCCACCAAGGAGAAGAAAGTGTTTTCAATATTAAAATAAATCCATTATATTAACTGACATAGCATTGTTATTAAATGCAGCAAGCAATGAGGCACTCGGGAGTGATTATTTAAATATAACTATGAATTTGTTCATACTGGGAATGCCGAACTGATTCTGTACAGGTCTAAAGGAGCTAGTGGTCAAATAATAAAATATAACTCCCATAGCTTACAATGTGATTAAGAAATACTTCTTCAGCAACCCATTTAATTCCCAGGGAAATTGAAAAAAAAAAAGATTCTTTAGCAAATCCTTTTACTTAGGTAAAATTTTATCTAACTAAGCATTATAGATCTCTATGGGACCCAAGGGTAACATTAGTAATCTAATTAAAACTGTCCCCCTCTGTCCACTGGAGCAATCAGCATTGTTCCTCGCAACAGAATCCTGTCCTAACTTAATGAAGGGCTTTGGCGCTCTCTTATTTTACTTAAATAGCTTCACAGGGCCCTATTCCATAGTGAGATTAATAGTGTTTAGGGGCTCCGGTGTGTGAAATATTTGCACTTTTCTGGAAATGGAGGAGAGTAGGGTGGGGTGGGGCGGGGCAGACCAATGGGTGCAGCTGAGAACAATAGCAAACACGGGCAGTCTCAGTCACGGGATCCATTACTGTCCAGGATGCAGTATTGCTATTTGCTCCCTTCCTTTCTTTTCTTTATTATTAGTTTTTAACTAGCAGATTGGAATCTAAAAGCAGGGCCATAAAAAGTGTGAAATCTGAGTTTTATTCTTATTAAATTTTGAATCTAGGTTTCCATAACTCATAAAGAGAATCTGAAGTGGGTGCAATAGAGATCAACAATGATAATTTCAAGTAACCATGAAGAAGGGCTCAGGGAGTGAGGAATTATTTAGTGTGAAACAGAGGAGATTGGGAAATAATTTAAACATTGTTCAAAGATATGAAGAAAAATTATTCATTTCCTTTCCAGTGAGAGGGTCTAACGGCAGGAAATGGGCTGTTGCTACTATCAGAGAAATTCATGTTATTATAGAAAATAGTTTCCTCCAGCAAAAGTTTTTAGGTAGTTTTGCAAGAATGCATTATTGAAAGAAGTTTGTGGGTCTCTTTTTTTCTGGTCTTTAAAAATAAAACATTTTCTCTTCAGTTTGATGTTATATAGATATAATTCTATAAAAGATGAAGAGATGAAAGTGATGGCATTTACCAAATTCTTAAAGAGACTCAGAAATGGAAGCGGAGTCACTTTTTTCCTGTGAAACAACAATGATAAATATGAGGAAAAAATAGTAAACTATATCACATTTTAATAATTCACTTTTTGATGCAGAATATTCACATGCATGTGAGTACAGATATTTTTATATTTCACATATGAAAATAAAAATTATTAAATCTTATGAATAAAAATTGCTGTGGGAAAACCTTATAAGACTTGTTGACCTTGCAAACATAAGGATCCACCCCCCAAATGTAATGAAGTCACTTCATGTCAAAATAAACTGAGCAAACATTGATTTATGCTGTTCTGGAATGTTTTCCTCAGGGAGCCTGCCTGCCTGCTGTATCTCCTCAGCCTGCACACAGCCTCCTTCTTGGGAGTCATAGCTCAGTGACAGATTTAGCAAACATCTGGGGAATATTCCCAGAGCTAGTCCAGGTGTTGATTGCAACTTGAGTTCTCTCCTGATTTAGGCTGTTAGACTAAGGTGGTGACTCACAAGTTAAGTGCCTTCTGTAACTTTTTACTCCAGATCTGGGGAGGTAATACCTTATTAAATTGTGTTTGCTTTTTAGCACCATATACCACTCATGGCCAGGGACTTAATTTTCCAAGTTCAAGGACAATCCAATTAGTTAGGACAGTTAACATTATATGTAAAAAATTATAATACTTTGGAAAGAAGGGCTGATTGAAATTGTTTATATTTAGCAAACCTTTCACTCGATTGTTCTAAATTGCAGTTTGAGCTAAATTGCAGGAGGGATGCTTAAAATACTTAAGTGAATGGGTGATTTCACAACACTTACAGAATCAAACCGCCCACAGGCTTACAATTCACAAGCTAACTTGAAAGTATTTCTGTTTATTTAACTAAGTTCCTTTGTACCTCTACTATTTAAGAGTTTGTTTGCCTAGCTTAGACTACTTATATAGTTAGAATTAATAAAACTATATTCATTTAAAAATCATTCTGCGATTTTTTTAAAATTCAATTCTGATTTATTTTTCCACATTTGGCCTGTGTTGCTATCATGGTCAGGTTCATGTGTCAAATCGGCCAGGTGGTGGTACCCATTTGTCAGGTTGGGCAAGTGCTGGCCTGTGTGTTGCTATGAGGACATTTCCTAGAATTAAATCATGATCATGTCAGCTGCATCTACAGCTGATTCCATTTGTAATCAGCCAAGGGGAGTGTCTTCTGCAATGAGTGATGTTTAATCTAATCAATGGAAGGCTTTTAAGGAGGATTTGGAGGAGACAGGCTCTCTTCCTGTTTCAGCTGGCGAGCCTCTCCTGTGGAGTTCATCCTGACCCTCTGTCAGAGTTGTCAGCTTCACGGCCTGCCCTATGGATTTTGGACTCTACGTTCCCAGGTTATGTGAGATGCTTTTATAAATTTTAGATTTATGGATATTTCCTGTTGATTCTGCTTTTCTAGAGAACCCTAACTAACACAGTTGGTGAGGTTTCATTTTATTGTTATGCTGCCATACAACCCAGAGAAGTGGATCGCCAAATTTGACCAGTCTTTAAAGGGTCATAGAGAGAAGTCTTTCACATTCATTATTTCCTGAAATGCCCATACCACTGAAATTCTAGTCATGAGGATTTTGTTTATATGTCATTCTTGGACCACTTTTATTGAGAACCCATTATATATCAAGCATTGTACTTAAATTATTGGGGAACTAAGGGATTTCAGACAGACTTATTCCCCGTCCCCTTCCTCCCTCAGCTCAATAGGAGATACAGTGAATGGGAACCAAGGTAAAGTCAAACACAAGCCTAATAGAGTGTGGGATTAAATGCTGCTGGAGAAGTACTGTGGGCTGTGGATTCAAAGGAAAACTTTTAAGAGGAAAGGATATCCACAGAGAAACATTAGTGTGATTTGCTTGATTGATGATGACTGGTGAAGATGGGGAAAGAGTCTGTTAGGAAAGGGGACAATCCATGTTTTGCAGAAAATTCCAGTGCCTTTAGACAATTGAAGGTAGATATGTCTGACTGCAATACTGTGTGGGAGGAGAGAGTGTCAAGAAATTAAGTTGTAGAATTAATCAGGGCCCAGATCACAAAGGACTTGTCACCCGTGGAAAGAAAATAATATTTTGTTCTGTTGGCAATGAGGTGTCTTAGAAGTGGTATAGAAAGAATAAACATAATCAGACGTAATTTTTTAAAAGATTGCTATGTTCACTAGATACAAAATTGATGGGAGGGAATAAAAATGAATTTAAAAAAAGACCAATAAAGTGATTTGCAGTAATCTGAGCAGTAGCAATACATCTGGATTATAATCTAGATTAGTATGCTTGTTGAAGAGAAGTAGAGAGGGGATTTGTTGATTGACAGGGTGTGGGGAGGTAAGGTAGAACAAGAGGATGATTTCGGTTTTGAATATATCCAGTTTCACGTATGAATGGGAAATTCAAAGAAAGATATACAGTGCACCATTGGAAAGGTGCATATGGGAAACTCAAGGGAAAAAATGTGATGATGATAGAAATATTGGAGGTATCAGCCTCCCTAGGTTACTGAAACTAAGGAGAAGAATGAGAGCACTGTTCCAGCCCAGCACTACCCTGAGATCAAAGAACATGCTAGACAGAAGGTTAGCTATGAGTTTACCTAGGGGCTGATGGACAGGGGGAAGATCTTCCCAATGGCTTCTGGTCAGGAGATGACAGACTGCACTCCACCCAAAGACGAGAGAGGAAAAGGGAGAGAGCAAGGTATGCCCCAAAACGGCTTATAAATTATAACAGTCTCATAAAATTTGATTACAATGAAGTTTAAGTAGACTTTCATGATATATGGTTATGGGGAGGGGGGTTTCCATTCTTTGATCTTTAACGTCTGTCCTGGTCCTGTGGGCGGCTGTGCGATTTGCTCTCAAAATGGAGGAGGGGGTAGGGCCTGCTCCCTGGTCCTTACAGTCCACCCAACACAGCCCACTACATTGAGAATGGGATGGACATTGCATTCAGTAACAGTATAAGAGACATAGAACATCAGGAATTCCCTGCACAGAGATAACTCCACAGAGTGAGGCCACCATGGCTATGAAAAGGAATTAAATCATTCTACCGATAATTGAAGAAACCTGTGATTTCAGTCCTAAATGAGAAGATTCTCTTTCAGATTTTTCTGCTGTGCTGAGTTCTGTCAGGTCAGCAGGGTATTCTACGTAGTCCAGTTCACAGGGATCAGAGTCCAAGGCAGGCTGGTGGCACTGAGAGTAGCAGTTCAGTTCACACTCGGTGCTGAGATCTATCATGCTCGTTGTTTACTATAGAAGCCGATGGCAGGAAGGTGTTTGCCATGATGCTAAGGGCAAAAAGAATACTAGCTAAATTTCAATTTGTGGACAGATACCACACCCTTACCCCCCCTGCAATTGTAGGGAAATTTCTGGAGTCAAATCCAGTTAGCCTGGGCATACATTCTCTGCCTTGGGATATGGGGTGGGGGAGGCGAAGTGGGTCCTGGGTTGGTTACATATACAACTTTTGGAATTTTGTGTATAAACCATCGTCTAATACTTAAATTTTGGGTGGCCCCAATACACCAGGAATCTAGGACTCCCAATCAACATGGTTGCACTATCCAGGACCATGGCCAATTGATCTCATCCTCCCCAATTTCTAATGCTTGTGGCACAGGCAAGAACAAGTTATTTTTACTGCCTCATTGTGGCTGTAGCACTGCTTGTCCTTCTACCTGAATTTGCTGTGCCTGCATGGGCCCTGCCATTACCAGTTCAACAGGGATGGGAGCAGCTGCTTGGGGCCATGATTTATGATTGGTGAGGACAACCAGCATGTCCACTACTGCAGAAGTTGCTTATCATCTTTTAATTGCTATTCTAAAAGTCCATTTCAATTAACCTCGCTGCTGTGGGATTTTGAGGCAAATGAAATGTCCACAAGATGTCATGTTCAGGGGCCCAAGCTTGGGTTAATTGAACTGGCAGACGACAGTCCATTGCTTTTGCTTCCATGTGGTCATCCACACTGTCTGGCCTCAGGACACTGCCCAATTGTCAGCACAGACAGTTAATGCAGTTCACATGTGAGGGGACCCCGAAGAATGCACTGAGCTTTTCTCAGCTACATGTTGTAGCTCTTCTACTAGGAAGGCCAGCCACAGTCTAGTGGCTGTGTATATGACTTTAAAAGTATATTTTGAACCTCCAGATGAGGAAAGGAGCCCAATATAATTTGCCTTCTACCTAGTGACTGGAATTTGCTCATGGCCTATGCAAGAGAGTTGTTGAGGAAGCATCCTTGGGCATCACAGTGAACAGGAGAGCAGGCATCTACGACTTGTTTCAGTTGTTGCCTGGTGAGAGGCAGCTGGAATTGTGATGCCAGTCTCCACAGAATCTGGTACCCTTGGTGTCCTGTTTTTCTGTGCAACCATTCAGCAGCCTCGTGTGATGTTGGCTTTAGATTATGAGATTTGTTAGACCATCTGCTTCGGTATTTCCAGGTAAAGAATCAGTTTCATGGGCAGAAACTTAAAATATGGTAAACTTTCACTTATGATAGGTAGTCCAGATATCTTACCACATTTCTTTTCCACATAAAGGGAAGCAGGCAACAGTCCATTGCTCTTGCTTCCATGTGGGCATCCACACTTCAGGCCTCAGTACACTACCCAATTATCAGCACAAATAGTTAATGCATTTCCTGATGGCCATCCATACAGTGCTTAATTAAGCCTTTGGCTGCCTTGCATAGTCCCAGTTTCCCACCATATAGTGTCCATACTAGATTGCACGACTACTGCCAACCAGGTTGCAGTCTTCCTGTGTGCCAATCCATCAGTATAACAGGCAGATTTAGGTATACTGCCACATCCATCAACAGTAGACACAGAGACAGCCACTTCTGGAGAGTGAGTAGAGAGGGGTGAATGTTTTTCTTCCACATAGGAAACTGGTCTCAGGATATCATGCATTTCTGCACTTAAGGGACTACTGTTGAAAATGCTGTGTTATCTCAGATAAGCTTTCCATTCCATTACCATGCTCAATTGTGCACTGTCAGAGTGAGGCTTCGTGACAGTGTCCCATATCTAATTCACAAGGCATATCAGTATGCACCCCCCCATAAAATCTGAGTGAGTGTGATGGCCCAGTTGACTTTTTCAAAAGCAGCCTGTTGGGAAGTATCCCATTCTCGGGAGTAGCTTTTCCTAATCAAAACATGCACAGGGTTTTAACTTTTGGGCTGAGTGAGAATGAAAGGTTTCCAATACCCCTACAATCCCAAGATAGCCATTAGCTGTTTTGGTGTATTCAGCATGGGAAAACGTTGTACCTTACCATTTACTATGAAAGGAATAAATTTTGCCATTTCCAACCATGCAATGTCCAAGAATTTGACATGGCAGCCAAGGTATTGCAGTCCACCATGATCAATTGTTCATCCCCAGCTGTTGAGAGTAAATAGCATTGAGCCTGAGGCTTTCTGTAGTTCTGGAAAAGAGTTACTGGTTAACATGTCATCATCAATATTATGAAATAGAGTTACATTTTTCCGCTTAGCCAAATCTTTGCTATAAACCCAAGGCAGATGGTCAGACTATAGGAATAGCTTTGTGGAAGCATGATGAAAATCCTAGTTCTTCTCAAGTGAGGTCTAAAATGGATTGACTGGCCCTATTTAAGGGAATACTAAATTTTGAGTGTTAATTCCTTGTAGTAAAGAAGTAATCTTTAGAAACACCACATACAAAGGTGGCATCACTCTACCCTTTGCCTTCCAAATTTCTTCTTGTTTCTCCTTTTCATTATCAGAGAAAGAAACTACAAGACCCTGAGACTTTGTATCCCACTCATGAGAAATCAGCATATGCCCTTTTACTCTAGCATACTGCATGGTAGTATTTTTAAACTCTTATCTACAAGGTGTTCAAAGCATTCTCCAAATCTGCTGGTTTCTCTGTCTTTCTGAAACAGTCTACTGCAATGGCCCCCACAGAGTTGCAGATTTCTCTGTCTTCCTCAAGATAGCCTACCATGGTTGACTGTACTGCATACAATGGCCAAACGACTGCAGCATAGACAAGCAACTGGGTAACCAAGGAAACAGGCCACTCCAGGATTATCCCCTGAGAGTCCCCCTTCCCCAGACTCATGTTTTCTATGGCCAGTAGCTCTTTGGTCTCCTGGCTGGCTCACCAAAGGTTCAGCAGCCCATTCTTGAGATCAAATAACATACTAGACAGAAGATTATCCATGAGTTTAATTAGGGTTTATGGACAAAAGGAGGATTTTTCTTAATGGTGGCTGTTTGGGAGATGAGGTCTGCACTCCACCAAAAGCCAAGAGAGGAAAATAGACAGAGAGAGAGGCATGCCCAGGAATGGCTTATAAAGTTTAATAGTCTTGTGAGATTTGGTTACAATGAAGTTTCAGCAGGCACTCATGAGATATTGTTATTAGGGGAGGTGGGTTTTATATACTTTGACCTTTAATGTCAGTCCTGGTCATTTGGTGGTTATGTGACTTGCTCTGAAATGGAGGAGGGGTTAAGTCACTAAGGGAGGTTCTGTGTTAGGGAGGAAGACTTCTACATTTGAGGCATCAATCAGCTGACATATTATTCATTCCTCAACCACAGCTTCACACCTCTAGCTTGAGAAGTAAACAATTTATACAGAAGTGGAAACTTTGAATTATAAACAATTTCTTCTTTGAAAAATTTAATGATATAGACAATAGTATCCAAGCGTGGCAGGCTTATCAAATTTGAGAATCATTTATTTTTTTTAATGAGAGAGACTTCAACCAGTTGGAATACTGATAGGAAAATGGGATTATCCACTCTATAGTAAGGAGAGAGGATGGCTCTCATCCTCTCATCTCAGCAGGAGAGATATAGGAAAGAATGTGGCAGGCACTAGTGACTGTTTTTGTCTTTGATTCTCTCCCCATAACATATTGTGCATATAATATAGTTTAGCTTCTCCGAGGTATTATCTTATATATCTTTTATTTCATGTGTTAGTCTTGTTTCTCAGTGCCTTGAAAGCAGGAGGTCACAAACTACACCATTTAAAATGAGATATATTGCTTAGGATTAATGCCAAATGAATCCCCAAAACTTGAAGACAAGATACTTAACTGTTTCCCTTTCTTAAAAAAAAAATAAACAGTACTTACAGAACATGAAAATGGAAGGTCAAAAGTCCTCCTGCCTCTTTTGGCCCCTGAAAGACAGGTTATGTGGCTATTCTGAGGAAGATTGAGAAATGCCTCTAAGCCATGTTTAAAATGATCCTGCTTCCTTTATATATATATATGCAGTTACACAGATGAAGATATAGATAGAACAGGGAAGAATTTGTTCTTTGCTTCTTAAATAAAGGAAAAGAAAGGTTTATCCTATTTCATCAAAATTTATAATTCTGACTAGCATGAGGAATAAAGTGGATCCTAGTCCTTTTCCCCTTTGTCAGTGGAGTTTTCTGGTTAACCCACGAATAACCCATTGAATAGTTGTGGACAACCCCTGTTATTTACTCAGCATATGAGTAAGCAAGACCTACTTTCAGGCCCAGGACTTTTCTTATTAAGAATAATTTCTACCTTAGGGGAGAAGGCTACAGCAGGCTGGGTACTATTTGGTCAATGCAGTGAATAGTGAACAGTAGACTGACCCATGTCTGGCAGTGATATTCTGATATTCCCATCATTGCAATTAAAATAATCTAAGCGCAGTCATGACCAAAGCAAGGAGATATCTCCAGGTTTGACAGACATTGTTTTAGTGATGTTAATACAGTGATGCACTTATAAATGTATCATTTGTTGACTTATCTCTAAAATGTTTTAATATATGGGATGACATGTTTCCTGTTAATAGTTTATACATTTAGAATTTAGAACCATACATCCAGAATTAGAAGAGACGTCACATCCTATGTTGAAATATGTCCATGTATTTTATTTGTTTTTCCTTTAGGGAGGTAATACAGGCAAATGATACACAACAGCAAAGTTCAAAATCTCTCAGAGCAGAGTATTTCAATTATTTCTGCTCCCTGGCACCATCTCTGTAAGCATTGTGGGCAACATTATTCTGTGTTTCACTTATGTCTCTATTTTTTTGTTACCACTTTTCTAAAAAGTTTCTTTCAATAAATATTTCCTGGAATGGAGTCCACAGCCTTTATCGTCTTTGTCCTCCTCACTGAATCTGCCCTCCTCTTCACCTTGACCTCCAGAAGGACAAATATTTAGCATATATTGTTTCTCTGCTTCAAAATTTCCTCTTCTATAAGTAATTAATTGGTTCCTGAGTTTTCTTTATGACATTTAGAAGAGAGAAGAAAGAGAAAGAAATGGATAGCTTGAGAAAAGTTTGATTTTATTTACCACAAGCAGATTTGGTTTCCTGAACATTCCTTTCTAAATTAAAATTTGATTATTGGAAAATAGTGTGCTGTGCACATGAATCAGCTGCACACAGATACACGCTCCTCTCTGTGTGGAATCTGGTCAAAAGCGCTATTTGAGCATGTATTTGCTTCCTAACCATCCCACAGCAGGGAAATGTTTGGGTCTGGAATAAGGGTTATTAATGGAAATTGTGGAAGTTGCTCACTGGCACCAAACATGAAAACATTTAGAATTGTGCAGAAATTCTGGTTACTGAGACATTATTCAGAAAAATTTTCACTAGAGCATAACTATTTCTGTAATTCTTCCTCAACAAAACTAGTTTTCTTTTCCCATGTTCTCCCATGCCTAAACATAGTGAAATGCAGAGTAGGTCAAAATTATAGAAGGGTGGGTCACGGTGAGTCAACTGGCAGAGCTCTCGCCTGCCATGCTGGAGACCTGGGTTCAATTCCTGGTGCCTGCCCATGTGAGAAAAAAAAATTATAGAAACACTTTCTTATCTATTTATAGAATTGTATTTCAACTTCCCATTAAATATTTGTTTGCCCTTTTCCTTATCTTCAAAGAAATAAAACAGTTCTTAATATCCCATTCTTATTAGCATTTGGTTTATTCACAGACATTGGGTGGCTCATTTAACCAAGATTTCTGAATTCTGATTTTATATCTATATATGTGTTTATATATATATATATATATGTGTGTGTGTTTATATATATATAGTCTTATTCTTAGTGGGAATTAAACAATTGCTCATGGCCAACTCTCAATATTGTTTTGCAAAATATGAGTTTGGGGAAAATTGAATAATAATGTGTTATAGATTGCTCTTGGTGTTTCATACTGTTTTCATATATCATAGTAAACTGTTCCAGTAAACTAGGCTTTCAGCATTCTATAAAAACAGGCCATCTTACTAAAATCCATTGCAAGGAATTTCCTCTGTACTAATTACCTGCTTTTCTAGTGGCAGACATACTACTTCCTGGATGCTTCCATCAATGCCACTAGACACTCTTTCCCCAAATCATTTCCCAACTGTTTATTATAGATCTTATTACATTTGTGCTAAGACTGAAATTATTACATTTTCTATTACCACTAAAATCTTATTTAAGATTATTCTGTAAGAACTATAAGACATTCTTATTTATCTTCTAGTTATTCCTTCTAGTACCACAATACATGGTAGGTTTTTTTAATCTTTTTCTTTTTAGGTTTTACTTATTTATTTTTGTTATCAGTTTCACCTTCTATTAGGTCAAATTGAGTTCCATTCTAGATAGAATGAGAGTTTTGGGGAATTGTGCTCTTGTACTCCTGATAAAATACATAGCATCTCAACTTCAGTACTCTTACTTAGGTTGTTAAAAATATATTCAAAAACACATCGAACTTGAAATATCCCTCTAAATCTTTTAACATCAGGAAAGAGATTGAAATGAGCCCTGTTTTTTTATTGCTAATTGAATAAATACAGCTGTACTATGTCTCTTTGTCTTTTTTTTTTTTAAGCATTATTTTTATTTTTTAGAGTTGCAAAGTTTGTCAGTTATTCACCCAGGTTCATGACAAGAATGTCATGGTTCTTGTGCTGAACCGAATCTGAGTGCACCCCAGAAAATACCATGTTCTTTTAATCCATTCTTGTGAGGGCAAAACTATTGTAGGTTGGACTTTTTCGTTAGGTTATTTCAACTGAGATGTGATTCAACGCATTCAAGGAGGGTCTTGACCCTCCACTGGAGTCCTTTATGAGAGGATACAAGGCAGGTAAAGTAGGAGAACACAGATATGAGCACCCAGAGACATATGGAGACAGTCATTGAAACCATAACCAGGAGAGAAGGACCAGCAGTCAACACCATCTGCCTTCCCATATGACAGAGAAACTCTGGATGCAACAGCCTTTCCTCAGAGAAGCTATTTTCCTCTAGATGCCTCACCTTGAACGTGTTCATAGACTTAGAACTGTAAATTGTAAACTAATAAAACCTCATTGAAAAAGCAACCTATTTCTGGTATATCACATTCTGCCAGCGTTAGCAAATTGAAACAGTACTGAGGTTATCTCTACTTTCTTTTACATCCCACACATTCTTCCACTCCAATTTGGCTCCAACCACTACTTTTTCACTGAAATTAATATCACCTCACTCCATTTGACTAAACACACCATACTAGATTCTTAGAAGTTGTCTCCATTGCCTCCTCTTCCTATGACACACACATTGCCCTATGCTTTTCCTCATCCTTGACTGACAAACCCCTTCCAAGTGTTCTTAGCAGCTTCTAATGGAAACTTAAATGTTGAGTTTCCTCAATGCTACATCCTAAACTTTTACTTTTAATACTCTATCCCTTAGAAATCTCAGCTAGGATTAATGGCTTCATTCATCATTTATGGCTGATAACTCTCAAATTTAAAATCTCTCTGCAAGGACATTTTTTTTTTCCTAATTTGCAGCACATATAGCCAGTTGGATGGGTCACAGCCATCTAAAATCCAACATGTCCCAAACTGAACATCTGATTATCTCTTCACACCATCTAACCCTATCCAAAAATGTTTGTTTTTTTCCATGTTATGAATAGGTCCCAATTCTACCTGTTCTAAGAATTAGCCTTGGCTCCTTCCTCATCCGCTTCTTCCTTAGCTAATCCATTACCAGGTTATTTCAATTCTACCTCCAATATTTGTCCAATTCGGTCTATCTCCATTACTAACGTCACCAGTTTACCCAAAGCCACCACCATCTCTCACCTGGAATATTGACATAGCCTTAGAACTGGCCTCTCTAAATTCATTCTTGACCCTCTTTAACTCTGTAGTTATTTCCTTCATATTGCAGCCAAAGTGATTTTTTTTTAAGTATATCCAATCATGTCTCTTCTATGCTTAAAAAGTCATTGAATAGCACCCAATTGTTAACATGACCTGCAAGGCCTGGTAAGTTTCAGCCCCTGCCTACCTTTTCAACTTTTCCTCCTACCACTCCTTATTGCACTCATCCCTCCAACAACACTGCCCATGGTTCAGTTTCTCCAATATGGCATGATAATTCCCCTGCCAAGGTCTTCTAATATGCTGTTGTTTCTGTCTATATGATTTTACCCCCTCCTATTTTTTTATACATTAATTTTTATTGTGCCTTCTCAAAGAAGCTTCCTTAATAATCTTTACTGTTAATGCTCTGATTGGACCTTGAACTTTCTCTTTTATAGCCCTCATTATTGTACTAAAAATCTATTTAATTATTTATTGACTGCCTCCCCATGGACAGATAACCTGTATGAGGGCTAGAATTGGTTCTGTCTTGTTCAGCACATGACACACAGTGTCTATCTGAATCATAATACTGAACAAAAATGCATCAACTGAACGAACGTCCAGGAAGAAAGAGTATTGAAGAGATTAATTATGTAAAAATGTTTACTTAAGAAAGAGATCTCAGAAAGCAGAACTTCCCTTCATAGGTAAAAATGAGGCATAGAAAAGAAGGCAGTATAGCAGATTATAAGACAATAAAATAAGATTACTGCTTAGGGCACCTTGTACATTCATCTGCAGTTCTATCTACTGCTAAAATACATAAATAAGTAAAGTTCAAAATTGAGCATGTTTTTATCATCCATCTACAACCTTTTATCCTCTCTTTTATCCTCACAATCCTTCTACAAGACCTGATTTTTGGAAATAAATATTTGCCAGTCCCCAAACACAGCAACTCAAGCTGTTGCTTATCTACTTTATCTGCCTGGAATAAGCTGCCTCCTTCCCCACTACCCAGCCTGTTTCTGTCTAGTGGACAAGTGCAACTTGTCAGTAAGTAGTTCTCAACTTAGGACTTTTGGAGGATCTTTTGTGTGTAAACCACCTAAAATTGTAGGCTCATGATGCAAAGACATATTTTTTTATGTGAGAAAAAAATGCAAGACAGTTTGGGAGCTGCTGTGTAATAATATGGAAATCTGAAAAGCAAATTCTGGAAAAAGGTAATTTGACAACTCTAACACCTGATAAATGACTAATGTAGCCACCATTTCTTTCCCTAATGTATCATGCTTTAAAAACTCTGCCTAGGGTATCACCTGTGTTTAAAGTTACCACTGTCTGCCTTCTACTCCCATTTTCTACACTCTATTTATTGCCTCACCTCTTTCTGCCTTTGAATGCTAAATATTTCAAGGTTCAAATTAGCTATTCACTGCCTTGAGCTCTTCAGAGTAGTGAAAGTTCACTATTAATCAAATAAATAAATTTCTAACTCTGAAGCTAGAAGCTGAATGACAGTTATACGACTAACCAGAAATTTCAAGTCAGTGGTGAAATATTGAATGATTCAGGTAGAACGGCATACATCAAAACTATTATTAGAGCTATTAGGTTTGAAATATAGTTATTTAATATCAAAGAGTATTCAAATGCATGCATAGCAGAAAAATTTACAATGATTTGACTTCTCTGTCTACAACAGTTGTTCAAATTTATAAGATATTTTAACTTGCAATATTGCACTGAGTTAATACTTTTAGCTTATAAAGTTGAGCTAACATATATAAGTATGAAATATGGTTAATATGTGTACAGATTTAAAATGAGTTAGCTGAACTAAATATGTCTTGACTGCTACCCATTTCAAATTCATGGTCATCCAGGATAATAAACGCTTAGGAATAGAAAGGCATTAGACAAAAGACTAAGCCACCATGTTATCCAAACAGAGACTTTTATTTCCTGTTGCAGAACTTCACTTAACTGTCAGGTATCCATTTTCCCTCTTCCCTATTAAGAGAATAATGACTTTATTGAGTTTATGAAGGTACTTAACGTAAAAAAAAGAAACTACATTTCTCTCTTCTACAGATAGTGGTGGCTAATGAGGCATAAGCAGGAGTTTGCAGGCAGACTTTTGAGAGTATTTTAAAGGAGCTGAGTCATCTGGGAGAATGCCTGAGTTACCCTTCATTCCTTTCTACATATCTTTCCCCAAACCATGCAAATCAATAGGATTAAGACCACAATACAAAATTAATGCCTTTAACCATAAATATAAGCACCAATTTCCAGCCAAGCGTTCTCTCAATTTCTTTCCCAAAGCTTTCCATGGGAAAGAAAGAAAAGATGAAGCTAAATTCACCCCATAAAGAGAGTTCACACCAAATGTGAAAAGGAGCCCTATAGGTTAAAGTAGTGACTATGGAAAAGGGACTTAAAACAGACCCCAGGATGTGGTCTAAGTAAAGCAACTCTTCTTGTGGAGTAGAGGGGGAAGAAAGAAGGCAGAGGTATTTGGAGAGTGGATGATAAAGAAAAAAGAAGCAAGTGGAGAAATTTAGGAACCTACAAAATAAAAGAGACCAAATCCCTTCCCCATCAACCTCCTCCAAAAGCTATGAATTGAAGAAACTATATCAAACTAAACTCACAGAAAAGTGGGTCCTAAACTAGAAATCCTTTCCAGCCATCCTAAAACACCACCTTGTCCACGAAATACATAAACAAGTGCAGCATTTATCTATACAAAGCGACTCTCAGAAGCCAAAGAAAATAAAAACATTGCAGCTGATGAAGATTCTCCTTTAAATCGAATATGATACAAAAGAAAGCTCCAACACAACACTGCAAACCAGCATTTGGGAATATGAAAAAAATCAAAACCAAACAAATGAAAACTTTTGGACATTTTAAATTTAGGTTTGTTTTATTTAAACTTAATGTTAATTTCATATCATGTTGTAGTAAGAACACCACAGATTCTGTATCTGTGGCTCTAGTCGGATATCCAGTAGTACAAATTAGCTTCAAGTTACACAGAGTGAACAAAAGAGTTAAGGGAACGAAGGAGTTTGGAGGAAGGTATGGAGAAAGGGAAGGAGAAGAAGAAACAATGAATTGAACACACACATGGGCTTCTCTATACACTCTCAATGCTAACATGTTTAAGAGGGAGAGTAAAACCAGGCAAGAATAAGCAACCATACACTGTTGAACTGTTACCAGTACCATACTTTTTAGCAGCAGTTCATCTGAATTTGAAACGGTTTTTATAGACAAAAGTCAATTACAATAAACTCCCCAAACAACCTTTAACAATGAAGCCAATTAATTTTAAATATTGGTATAAAATTCAATTTAAACATTTAGAAGAAGGAAAAATGTTACCATCACATATGCCTGTACAACGTGACTAACGTCTTATATGATTATACTGCTTAGCATCTAAGAAATGAAATTCAGTTGAACTCAGGAAAGAGATAGTATACAATGACAATTTTTATTTCAGAAATGAACACTAAATTATAAAATGATCAAAGGAGAAATGAATTAACATATCAGAAACTTTTTTTTTTTTTTACCATTTTGAAGAAAAGCAGAAAAATAATCAAGAAAATGAGGATGGAGATGAGTTAAAGAAAATAAAAAGAGCCAGAGAGAAAATAATTGAAACAGAAGACAGACAAAGAGTATCTACCTAACAATCTCAGACCCTAAAAAAGAAAAATAAAGCAATAGCACCAAATTAATATTTAAAAGTATAATCCAGGAAAACACTTTCCAGAAAAAAGAAGTAATGAATTTACATATAAAAGGGCCCTGTATGTGTCTGGAAAAATTGAAAATTGATGTTGGACCATAAACACTATTCTATTCTATCAGTCTATTTGTCCTTTCTTGTAGGATACCACAAATCCTTAATTATTGTATTTTTATTATAAGTATTGCTATCTAGTAATATGAGAACTTCAACTGTGTAGTTCTCTGTAATTGTCTCTGATTTTAGGCCCTTTGCATTTCTATATAAATGAATCAGCTTTTCAGTTTCACAGTAAAACATCTTGTAATTTTTAGTGGGATTTCACAAATCCCATAGATCATTTTGTTGAGAAATGACACATTTATAATATTGCCTTACAAACTGTGAAAATGGTTTATTCCTCTAATTTCTCTCATAACATTTGGTAGTTGTCAGTGAATGATATTTGATTTAATTGTTTTGGGGGGGCACTTATAAACAATACTTTCCCTTTAAAATGGAACTGGTTGAGAGACCCTGAGTAATTTTTAATTTATTTTATTTTATTTTTTGCATGGGCAGGCACCGGGAATTGAACCCAGGTCTTCAGCATGGCAGGTGAGAATTCTACCATTGAGCCACCGTTGCACTAACCCTGAGTACCTTTTGATAGAGCATGTATGTCAATTAGCAAAAACAAAATGAGTGCACTCATGATCCATTCCTTGAGTGAAACCTTCAATAATTTCAAACATCAACGTTAAGAATGTAGCTTTTTGGCGGGCCGCGGTGGCTCAGCGGGCAAAGTGCTTGCCTGCTATGCCGGAGGACCTCGGTTCGATTCCCGGCCCCAGCCCATGTAACAAAAACAAAGAAACAAAATACAATAAAACAAGAAAATGTTTAAAAATGTTTCCCTTTCTTCCTTCCTTCCTTCCTTCTATCCTTCCTTCCTTCTCTCTAAAAAAAAAAAAAAGAATGTAGCTTTTCCCCATTTTGATGCTAAAACACAATTATATATATATATATATATATATATATATATATATATATATATGTTTTTACATGGGCAGGCACTGGAAATTGAACCCGGGTCTCCAGCATGGCAGGCAAGAATTCTGCTGCTGAGCCACCATTGCACCATCCTAAAACACAATTATATTTTAACCTAAGTTTTAATATATTCTTAACTTACATTTTAAAATCTAATAGCCAATATGATAAAATATTCTGTTATTGAATAAGTTTTATTTTTAAGAAAACATTAATTTTGTTCTATAGTTAAAATAAAATGTATATTCAATTGCATTTTGTAAAACACAACATGCCAAAATTTGTCTTCTTATAGCATAAATATTTCAAAGACTATTTCCATATTGTTAATGCTTAACATGCAGGTTTTACACATTTATTTAAATTCATCCTTTATCATATAAATGCAAAAATTGAAAATACGGATGACAAAGTTCCCAAGGAAAGACCATGAAATTCATAGATGAATCAAATAATATTAGAAAATACTGCTCTGTGTGAAAATAAAGCATCCTACATTGTTTTCATTCAAAGATTTATATTTCCTCATGGTAGGAAGGAAATTTACCTGCATATTCCATTTACTTCATAATTATCCTCAATATGTTTATTTTCCTTCTTAGATGACAATTTTGGGAAGCTGATTTGTGTACAATTTTATTTCTAATTTTATATCAGTGTGCTACACATAGTAAGTGTTCAATTATTATTGCTTCAATGAATGAATGAATGATTATGGTGATTGTTCTAGTTTGCTAGCTGCCAGAATGCAACATACCAGAAACAGAATAGCTTTTAAAAAGAGAAATTTAATAAGTTTCAAGGTTACAGTTTTTAGGCTATGGAAATGTCCCAATTAAGGCAAGTCCATAGAAATGTCCAATCTACAGCCTGCTGGCTTCCTGTCCAGGCTTCCTGCTTCATGAAACTCTCTAGGAGGCATTTACCTTCCTCATCTCCAAAAGTTGCTGACTGGTGGACTCTCTGCTTTGAGATTCTGTGGTGTTCTGAAGCTTTCTCCAAAATACTTCTTCTTTTATAGGATTCTACTAAACTAATCAAGACCCATATAGAATGGGTGGAGACATGTCTCCATCTAATCAAGTTTAATACCCACAATTGATTGAGTCACATCTCCATGGAGATAACCTAATCAAGTTTCCAATAAGAGTGCAGAATAGGGATTAGAAGAAACCATTGCTCCCACAAAATTGATTAGGATCAAATCATGGCTTTTCAAGGGTACATAATCCTTTCAAACTGGTGCATTCTACCCTCTGGACCCTAAAAAAGACATGTTTTTCCCATATACAAAAATGCATTCATTCCATCACAATATTAGAAATCCTTAAATCATTTCAGTAACAATACCAATACAATACAAGGTGAAAACCAGTACAAAGTCTCATCAAAGTTACTTACAGGCATGTTCTTCCCTGAGGCAAAATTATTCTTTGGCTCTGGACTGTAAAACTCAATAACCTATTTGCTGTCAACACACAAAGGAGGGACAGTCATAGGATACATATACCCATTTCCATAGGGAGGAAGGAGCACAGGGTTTACTGGACCCAAGCAGTCTTGAGAACCTGCAGGGCAAAAGCAAATTCCATTAGATTTCAAAGTCTGAAAGTCATTTATCCTTAGTGTTTTAGAAAATGGTAATCCCTCCTTTTCCAAGGACCTACCCAGTGGCCAGCCACTCTATGAATGCAACATTAGGGGACATTGGGGAGACAACCATTTTCTTGGCTCCACCCTCTCCAAGCATCGGTATTATACCCAGGCTCTCTGCTATCTCTGGGGCACATGCTCAACTCCACCATCTGATGGGCAGCCAGGTTCTCCCCAAGTCCCAAGAAATGTGCTCCACCATCTCTCATGCCTGAGGTGGCATGACTCTTTCATTGCAATGAGGTTCTCAGCTTATCTCTTTCCTGCCACATTTTACTATAAGCTGTGAAGAGAATCCAGGCTACACTTTTGGCATTTAATTTGGAGATCTCTTCTGCTAAATATTCAAGTTCATGGCTTTTAAAATCTGCCTTCCAGCCAAAGCCACTAGTCAATTTTGCCAGATTATCTGCTATTTTAAAACAAGGATCACCTTCCTTCCAGTTTATAATAACACATGCCTCATTTCTGTCTAGTGCCTGGCCAGAGGCATTCCTAGAGTCCACATTTCTACTAACAGTCTCTTCAAAGCATTCCAGGCCTTCTCTATCAAGCTCCTCACAACTCCTCCAAAATCTTCCCCTTATCCATTTAAAAAGCTGTTCTAACATGTTTGGTGTTTGCAAACCGCAGCAGCACCCCACTCCTCTGGTACTAAAATCTGTTCTAATTTGCTAGTTGCTGGAATGCAATATACCAGAAACTGAATGGTTTTTAAAAAGGGGAATCTAATAAGTTGCAAGTTTACAGTTTTTAGGCCTTGGAAATGTCCAAATTAAGGCAAGTCTATGGAAATGTCCAATCTAAGGCATTCAGGGAAAGATACTTTGGTTTAAGAATGCCAAAGAGGTTCAGGGTTTTTCTCTCTCAGCTAGAAGGGCACATGGTGAACATGGCAGCAGTCTGCTAGCTTTCTCTCCTTGCTTCCTGCTTCATGAAGCTTCTCGGAAGGCGTTTTCTTTCTTTGTCTCCAAAGGTCGCTGGCTGGTAGACTCTCTGCTTTGTGGTTCTGTGGCATTTTGAAGCTGTCACCAGAATACTTCTTCTTTTATAGGATTCCGGTCAACTAATCAAGACTTACGCAGAATGGGTAAAGACACATCTCCATCCAATCAAGTTTAATACCCACAATTGATTGAGTCACATCTCCATGGAGATAACCAAGCCAAGTTTCCAAACTATAGTACTGAATAGGGATTAGAAGAAACCATTGCTCCTACAAAATTGATTAGGACCAAAACATGGCTTTTCTAGGGTACATAATACTTTCAGATCAGCACAGCGATGGTACTAATTAAAAGGGCTGATTATATAGAAATGCTTAACCTTTACATTGTTATCATTATATTTTTAATTTGACAGACTTTGAGGGGTGCCCTCTACTTAGAATGATTGCAGAAAATTTTTTTAAGTAGGTCACTGCACCTTCCTCTATATTATACTCTAGGGTGAAATGCAGTACCTGCGTCACACTGCTCAACACAGCCCCTGAGTGACTCCATCACCCAGGAGAAACAATCAAGTCTAACCAAAAGTGTGGAGGCTCATATTTAGGACTGTCAAAATTAATTAATCAAAGATACATTTGACCAGAAGGTAGAATGAAGCTATTTCACCAAGAAATCCATCGACATTTTGGGGACAACGGTAAATATCCTTCAGAAAGTTGGTAAAGTCCCATCAAAGTTCCATGCCATATACTTAACACAGAAAAATATTTCTGGAGCTCTAGATTTTCCGGAAAAAAAATGAGTTTGCAGATTCTGTTTATAAAGGTGCTAGGATTTTCTCCCTTCTCCCAAACTGTAATGAAAGAGATTGGAAATAAATTTTTTTGCCATGCCATTTAGTTTCCAGGAATTTAAGACTTATGGTTCTTTTGCCAAAGGTGAGTTAAGTAATATGCAATATTCCATTTCATATTTCTAGGGAAAGGACAATAGGCTTTTATTAAAGAAAACAGTCTGATTCTTACTGACTCCCTGGCAGCAGTGGGCATGGCACTCAGAGTTGAGCCTGGTTCTGGCACTGAGGAATCAACAGTGCTCTCTGAACCAAAGGGTGGAAATGAAATGTGACAAAATAAGGTATCAATAGCTAAGAGAGTTCAAATGGAGTTGAGAGGCTATTCTGGAGGCTACTCTTATGTAATCTTTAGATAGCTGTTGCTAAGTGCCATGGTTTGCCACACCCCAACTGTGCCAGTTTGAAACTGTTGTATAACCCAGAAAGCCATGTTCTTTAATCCTAATTCAGTATTGCTGGGGTCTTTTTTTATTGTTTTCATGGAAATGGGACCCGCCCAGTTGTGAGTGGTAACTTTTAATTAGGTAGTTTCTATGGAGATGTATCTCCACCCATTCAAGGTGGGGTTGCTTACTAGAGTCCTTTCAGAGGGAATCCTTTTGGAAAAAGCTTCAGTACCCACAGAAGACAAAGAGCCAGAGACCTGTGGAGATGAAAGAAAATGCCCCTGGGGAAGTGGCTGGAGAAGATGAGAGAGAAAGCTAGTAGACATCACTTGTGCCTTCCCAGCTGCCAGAGGTACCCAGAAGCCAGAGATTCCAACAGATACCAGCCACTTACCTTCCCAGCTGACAGAGGTGTCTCAGATGGCATCAGCCTTTCTTGAGTGAAGGTAACCTCTTGTTGGTGCATTAATTTGGACATTTTCATGGCCTCAGAACTGTTAACTTGCAACTTAATAAATTCCTTTTTTTTAAAGCCATTCTAGTATATTGCATTCCAGCAGCTTTAGCAAACTAAATCACCAACTAACATCTTTCTTGCTAACCCTAAAGAACACCTAGGGCTCTGAGAGGCTACAAAGGTTTCATGTACTAAGTTTACTTTTCTAAAACCTACAACTTTCAGAGGGTTTCTAGGCCAGATAGGTCCTAAAACCCAAATGATTTTTTTAACATGTTCAAGTGGAGATGTTAAAAAAGTCGAGGAACTTGTAGGAAGGTTTAGGTTGTAGATAATGTGGAGTTAAAATACACACATGCACATAACAACACGTGTGTGCACGCTCATGTCAGGATGAGTGTGAGCCTGGTGAAGTGGTTCTAATGGCTGCCAAGCAATCTTTGTCCCTACATACCTCTCATAGTGTGAGTATCTTGCCAGACTTTGAGATTATAGTATATAAAGTATCATGTTGTCTTTGTCATAACAAAGATCCTAAATACAAGCCTAGCCTGTTACTGTTTATTAAGGAAATAGCAGTGCTGAATGAATAAAAAGTAGTAAGTTATTCTCTTAGGAAATGCCTTCCCAAAGATTTACAAGCATAATTTTGACCATCAATGACTTATATCTTACTCTCTGTCAAAAAATTAACAGGCATGTAAATGGGTCATCAGTATATTGATGGTATGTAAGGGCCAAGGGAGTGAATGGGATCACCGATGGAAAACAAAATAGACTTCCCTCAGTTCAGCCATAGGGAATTCCAGGATTCAGAACTATGAAAAGGGAATAGGGAACATGATTGATTAGAAGTGGGCCAAGGAGTAGGAGAAAATCTAAGAATGAATATTGTCAAAAAATCCAAGAAGAGAGGACTTCGAAAGCAATCGACTACATTATCAAGTAAGATGTGGAACAGATTATGTCATATTTTTTTTGCTAAATCCAGTGTCCAGCACAGGGCATGCACACAGGAGATATTCAGTGAAGTTTTGTTGCTTGAATGCATCTAGCACCCCATCATATATTCAGTAAGTGAAGATGATGAACCATGGTTTATTATTGTAGGCTTGCTTGTGCTTTCTGCTCTCCTCAAAAATAAACAAGATCATGTAGATATCAACAAAACACTATACCTGAAACTGCCATGGAAAAGTACATGGGTTTAGGGAATCTGATTGCAGCATGAATACCAATTCAAAATAATGCAATCACTATAATGAACTAATGCATTTTTATTAGGCTATGACTAGTCCCTTCACTCTGAATTTCAGAAATCTCTTTGAGGATCTGCACAAAAAAGAAAAGTGGGGAAAAAAGGTAAGCTGGGACTGAGGCAAAAGGTGAAATTTTCAGTTCTCCAATCACTTGAGGGCTGACCTATTTCTTACCTAATTTCAGAAGGGCTGCAAGCATAAGGCAGGCATTCATATATGCTCCAGAAATGTTATTTCAAAGAATTGGAAACTCCCATCACTAAGATCTATTTGTAGAAATATTATTCCTTTATGAATAGTCTGATAGTCTAGTAGGATTTTAATGTATTTCAGTTATATTGGAAAAGGAAAAACAGGATATAAATATAGTTTCAGTTACTTAAAAAATATACATCAACAGAAAACAAAGCCCAAACTCCCTTTTCTTGGCTAGGATAATTTATCTTTCTATAAGGCAATTCCTTAAGGGCATCTTCCTTGCTTTTTTTTTTTTTTGTATTTTGATTTATGACTTCTTTTCTATTAAAGCTTTTTCAAGCAGGGCCAATCTGACTGTTGAATGATTGACAGAGTTTAAACCTTTGCTAAGACATCAGGCTCAAAGGTTCTAAGATTGTGATAAATCACAGAAAGAAATTGCTACAAAGGAATTTAAAAATATAAGCCAATAAGCCAGATGTAAGTAAAATGTTGGTTCTATTCAGTTGTAATTTTCTGGGATCAAGGTGATGTTTTTTCATTTTAACTTCTGAACTTTGTTTTTGTCTTCTGATATAATTTTTTTAATTCCTAATTGGTCTTAAAATAGGACAAATTGAATATCAATTTATATCCATTTCATGTAAATTGAGAAACATAGATTTTAATTTTATATATGTTTAGTTACATTTTAGCCTTATGATACTGGTTACTTTGTTTAAACATTTCCAACATTATATGTAGACAAGGTGGGTGTAATAGAATTGAGTGGATTAATTGACATAAAACCCAAATTTTTGAAATACAAGTGTTCAATTAATGAGGCAAAGATGTTAGTCATTAAAAATACTAAATTTCCAATGATTTTATTTTAATTATTAAGCAATGCATATAATAAAAGAAAATATATGAAGCAAAATATGTGAAGAAATTGATAATGAAAAGTACATATTATAGCCATTATTAGACATAAATGAATTGCCCTAATGTGTAAAATTATTTTTATTTTTTGAAAAAATAACTGGGAAAGCATTGGAAATGTGATTCAATGAAAATAATATTTTGTACCAATGTTATGTAATGTGTACTACTAATCACTCACAAAAGAGTTCTCCTTTCATTGTTCCTTAAAGGTTGTTGAATTGCCAAGAAAAATTTCAAAGCTTAGAAATGGATATTATAGCTCTAAATTGAGGAGTTCTTGAGAAATACACATAAGCCCATTTATCTGGACTACATCAATAATAGTTAAACCATACAAATAAATAGAATTCAGGTAAGAGAGAATATCTGAAACTACTTCATTTGAAATATTGAAAGGATCTGGGATAAATTAGTTTTTCTTTAACTATTTTATCTGGCCACATCATAAAGGCATTCAAAAATATACTCAAACAAAATGCTTTTCCAAATACAAGGCTAACAACTAGTTCTAGGAAGAGAAGGCAGGAATCCAGTAAGTAGGGAAGAGGGTAATCAATGTAAGATCTAAACGTCATAATTTATACTGATTTAGAAACAAAGCATCCCAGATCATCAGCAATGGGCTTGTGGGGGCAGTAGAAATGGGTTGAGTTCAATTTGGACCAATTTATAGGTCCAAAGATGGTGGCTAGGAAGCCAAATCACAATGCCCAAGGGGCCCAGTATATTTAGATGCATTTCAGGCTGTTGTTATCAGCAGGTAGGTTAGTGTGGGGGCAACAAAATACCCTGGGGAGTTGTTTTATTCTTATGCAGGTTTGGTTTTATGCAAGGAGTCTGATATCTGGGTTGCAGCAGAATCCCAAGTAGTTGTTAGAGGTGTAATCATAAGGTTGACCAGCTTGAAGATACAGGACTGGAAAGGTTTGGGCTGATTTTCATGGTCTCAAACAAATAGGCTGGGACTAGGGAAATGGGGCAAGAGTGTGATTATACTAATTTAGTAAACATAGAGTGAGGTGAGTACCCAGATACTATTCTTTGGACAGGTCTTTCCAGAGGCCTACTAATTACCCTCAAGGCTTGGAGCAGTAAAGGAATTCCTGATTCTGACAGCTGACAGTTTGAGCCTAAAATGGGCTAGATTGGGTTAGAATGGCTGAAGCCTTGAATATCTGTTTCAATAATTTACTAGGATGTGAATATGAGAAACACTCCTGCCTTATAATATGCTTAAGGGCATAATATATCTGGATCTCAAAGGGACTTAAACCCATAGGAAGGGATGAAATGACCCTAATTACAAAGAATAGAGGGAATGAAGGGACTAGGAACCCTGTATACTCCTATATGTGAGATTTTAGTGAAAGGTGATTTTCATTACAATTAGAAGAATCAAATATTTCTTTAAAGAATATAGTATAGGGTAATACACTATAGTAGACTCAAGAATCAAAATATTTCTGGAAAGAGTTAGTATAGGATGGTGTGGTAGAGTAGAATATAGTGTAGTATGGTGTAGTATAGTGTAGTTAGGAAAGGCAGGATTGGAGAATTTTGTTAGCAAGCACATTGCTTTATGGGTCAGTAACTAGTTACTACACAAGGTTGAGAAGCAGCAGTTCAGCATCTTAGGCCAAATCCTGACTCAAAAGTAGGAAATACTCTTCTGCAGGCTTCCATGTAGCCCCTCCATTTTGAAAGTGGGGAAATTCAGTCAGAGATACATGAACAATCTACCCCTGTCCAGTGGATGTTCCATAATATTTTTTCTAGAATTAAGTTAACTACTACATAATTATTCCTTCTATATCACAGAATCAAGATTACATTTTCCATTTCAGGAAACGTTCAGGTGCTGGCTCATTTCTTTATCTTTCAAAAGATTCTACATTTCAAGCTTCATCTTATTTGAGGAGGCAATGCAAATTTAGAGAGAAAAATAAATTATAGGCATTGAAGAATCTCTTAAAAGTTTTTTCCTACACTCTGTGGTGTGTAACAGCTTATGTAATCACACTTTACTGTCTACTTAAAGCATTTCACTAAAGACTACTTTGCAGCAAATTGCAGTAATGGCAAACCTTGTTGTTAAAACAAGTAATATTAAAGCATTGTAGGGAGTGATAATAATCTTCTTTGTAGTTGATAAAGTGCTTTGAGCACACATCCTTACTTTCATATACTTAAAACACTTCTAAGAAAATTGGTCCTTAGAAAAAAATGCTTTGTTTGTCTAAATCAGAAGATCTTTTATTTTTATTTTAAGCAAATATGTTTTTTTTTCATTTTTAATTTTGAAGTACTTTCATATTTACAGGACAGTTGCAAAAATATTACGGATTCCATACAGAGAACTTCAACCTAGCCCCCCCATATGCCGAGATCCACCAATTTTGCCACATTTGAGATCCATCACTCTATTAATCCATCTATCTGTCTATCTAGTTATCAAGCCATTTTCAGAGGACCATTTTTTGGTTAAAGAAAAGTATTAAAACAATTGAATGTAAGTAAAATTGCTTGTTGATGAGCACAAAACATATGTAATATGCTTTAAAATTCAAGCTCGGGATGCTTATGAAAATCAGTATTTTATTTGGGGGGGAAATAAATAAGGATGAGACTTGAAAGCAAATTCAAGTTAAAATACAGAGGAAAAAAATACCATGTGGGCAGATGCAGACACACACACACACACACACACGGAAACCAAGGTGTCATTACTAGAGACAGTAACTATGGAAAATTTTGATTTCCCATCAAAATCACTGGATTTCCATTTATTTCATTCTTCCCTTACAATCTTCATTTTCAATGTTTGTGAAAGTCTCAAACACCTTTAAAGACTCAGAGAGGAAAAGAACTATTTTTATGTGATATTTTAATTTTAAAACAAATATTTTAACTTTAAATATGTAATATATGCCTGTAAGAAATTCAAATAATGGAACAAAATATTAATATAATACTTAGTCTCCCTCCTATCATAAAACCCAAACTATTTCCCAGAGGAAAGAAAATCATTAAGGGTACTTTGTTTAACCTTCTGGAAATTATCACTGCATGATAATAGGTATATAACTTTTATATACATAGATTATATAAACATTATTGTAAATACATATAGTTTATATATATAATTTATATACATAGTTACACACTTGTCTATTCTATATATGTGTGTATCTATATATAAATATATATGTATCAACTCATTTTTTTTCCATTCATTGTTTTTATTTGAATCCAATTGTGAAAGCTGCTAAGGAAATTAACCCAAATTTGTCATATGTGATGAAATATTTTTTGCAGATTTTAATTTGTTTTTACTATGCTGTTCTTTCAAATTAGTGAAGTATTAAAATTTTAGGTAGTGAAACATATTTTTCCTTTATGGTTCTTAATTCTTCTCTTCCTTAGAAACATTTTTCCTACTCTGTGATAATTTACAAAACTTACATCCTTTTATCTAGTGGTTTTATTGTTGTTGTTATTTAAGTCTCTGACATTTTAATTTTTGTTATTTAATTTTCTGAGCCAGCTGGAAGTATTTTGATGTAATATGTAAAATTGGGATCCAATTCCAATTTTTTTTCAAATTGCCTAGCTAATTGTTTCAGTATGCATTTTTTTAGTATTTATTTTTCTGTTATCACTATTGCTCCAATAATCTGTGAATTTTCTTAAAATCAATAACTGTAAATAAACACTAATTTGTGTGCGTGTGCTTTTTTTAATTAAATGTTTTATTCTCTGGTATAGTCTTTGGAAAATCCCTAGAAGCAATTTAGAAGTAATAATCCTACAACAGTAAATAGTCCTACAATAGTACACCTGGCTCAGACATTTCTCACAAAATTTCCCAGTTTTTAAGTGTGCTTGCCTGAGAGTCCTTAAGAAATCACCTTACTTTTCCTGGGTCAGCTGTGCTTAGAATATTGAGTGGAATGACTAGGCACCTTTGTTCAGAATCTCCCATTTTTAAAAATATATATGTATAGAATATATACAAATTATCCTATATTGGACGATTGGAGCCTGGAACTCTGCCTAATGAGACAGTTCCTGGAAACAGAACAAGGGCCAAAAGATTAAATAATAAAGAAGACCCAGCAAAAATAATTTTGATTTGTTCACAATAAATCAGAACCCCTTATAGTTTAACCAGACATAAGACAATGACCGTAAAGACTGCTTGTCTCAGGTTCCCATGTACATATATATGTGACCCTGTGGCTAAGTTCTGACCATGCAATGTTAGGAGAATTGATGTTCATGACTCCTTGGTCATTTCCTTAAAGGTAAGGACATAGGTTTGGTGGAAAGCAATTTGGGGGCCCTGTGGAGGGTGTGGCATGGTAGACAACAGTCTGGGAATGGGAAAGCAGTAAAAGAAAAGGTGAGTCGGTACTCTTGACGCCAAGTCTGTACTGATATACCTGGACTCTTACCTGGTCTGCACCCAGTCAGGAAGAAGCAAACTTACATCTACTTTAAGCCTCTAATGTTCACTTACTATTGATCATGATTTACCAGGAAAGTTTTATGAAAAATGGGGGTGGTAGTGGATAGAACGTATTTCAAACTTTGTATATTAGTTTAAGGGCTGAAAATAAAATTTTTGAAAGGCACACAGAAAAATTGTGCATTTCAAGCTTTTTCTATTTAGAACATGTGTGATCAGCAGTTTTTTTTTTTTCCTCAGAGAGAGTGCCCAAAACATATTGGGAGCCTTTAAAAAATGTTATGGCTGAACAGTCTTATTGAAACTCTTCCTACGATAGTTTGTTTTCCCCCCATGATCTCTTTACAGTGGATATTAAAACCCAAGGTTAAACCTTCACAATGACCCTCTCCAGTGTGGGACTTGGGGATCAAGGCCCAAGGGACCGTGAAAAGCTTTCCACTTTAATTTCAGCTCTACAGAGCTCCCAAAGTATCGGTTTTTACTAAATGACGTATTCTTTCTTTTTTATTCTGTACTTATGTAAATATCCACATTATTCTTAAGTTGGTCTGTACAGCTACATTAGCAGAGATATAATTAATCAAAAAATGCCTAAGAAGTAATGAGCATGTGAATTTATTCTTGCTCTTATAAAGGCTGGGGAAGGATTTTAAATTGTATTAGGTGATGCAAATGATGTTTTAGGATGAGAAATTGCAGAGCTAACTCATCTTAAAGTAAATGTCAGTTTGGATGGATGTTTTTCATTATAACTGTCTGAGTATTTTTTGTGCATTATTATTTGTTGCCAGTGTCCAAAAATTAGCATTTCATAATATGTGAATATTCCTATTTTCATTATTGCTAAGAAGAGATGTGCCCACCAGCTTTTAGGATCTGAATGAATTTAAACTAAATCCAAAATTTAATTACAAATAAGGTGGTTGTGTGGACTCATCTTTATGCATTTCAATTAGGTGGGAAACACACCAGCGAGAGCTATCTACTTATGGATTAAGAAACATTAATTTCAAGATATACCAGTGTATTTCAAAAAGATCCAAATCGTCACTGCCTTTCAATATTTTTATTTTTATGGGCTTCTTTGCTGTAATGCATATTTTTTCCATATTGTTTAATTGTCAGGATTTTTTAGTGGAAAGAAAAGTACCAAAATATATTGGCTTACAGTGTTTCCTAGGCAAGTTCATGTTAAGAACTGATCATTTTAAAAAGTTTATAATTCGGAAGATCTCAACTTTTACTAGATTAGTTCATACGAAGATTTCTGTCCTCTTGCCCTTTGTTTGCTGAGTGTTAATTGTCAGTATATAATTATATATTAAAGGTTTTAGATGATTATCTTCATCCTTCAAAATTCCAAAACATTATCTGTCTGCACCATTGCACAAATGAGCATTATGTAATAGATGCAAAACCATTTCCAAAGTTACATTTAATTGCATAATTTGTAATAGAAGCCAGGTACGGGCACTGCTGCAGACTGAAAAACAACCCAGCATAATCTTATCAGTATGATCACTGAATCTTTATTAGTCTTTGGCTACTTATTCATTAGCATGCGAAGGAACTCAGCTTTGTGCCTTTATCGTTCATTATTCCACCTTTCTAAAGTTACTCTAGAGAAATTTAGAGGGAACTAGAAAATAAATGTCACTTATATCCTTTAAAGTCTGGTGCTAACATATTTTCTCTTGACAAATTGGTGCTGCATTGAACATTCCCCAACTTTTACTAATATATTCTTTTTGCCATGCATATAGTGTGAGTTAACCTTAGCATGCACCTGATATTATGCAATTATTTAGTTTTCTAGCTACCCCAATTTGGAGAAAAAGGGAAGGAGCTACACCTCCCTCTCTATTCTTTATAGCACTTGGAGACATCAGGACATCTAGGTTCAAGTTCTAAGAGACTTTAACTTTCTCATCTGAAATATGAAGGGGTTTGACAAGAAAATTTTCCAAGGCCCCTGTAGTACCTAAAAGGCATTGTAATGAATGAATGAATGAATGAATGAATGCATGAATATAAAATCACAGTTTCTAATTCAAAGCATTTTTGAAGGTGTTTCCTAATGGTTCATTCTATCCTGATTCTGTTATTTTTTCCCGTTCACATATTTAAAAATTTAAATTTCCCATTAGATATTTAGCTCCACAAGTTGCACCTAAATACAATGTCACTGTTTTTTGTTTTAGGGTTTTAAACAATCAAATAGCACCAATGAGTTGATTATCTTCTTGACTACCTGCTGCTCTGAGTTTTTCCCCTAAATAAACAACTATTATCAACTGAGGAATATAATATTATTATATTATCTGGACATTATAATAAAATGTCCAGGTCATTTTCTATGTATGTCAAGGAATATATACATATGAACATTTATGGACATATATTTAGTGGGATATTTAAATTTGTGATATCATATGGTATTTGTACTATTCCAAAACTTTTATGTGCCTAATTAAATATCTTGGAGGTCCTTCAATGTTCTGAAATACCGATTTGCTGCCTTCTTTTTTATTGCTACATAAATTTCTTGGTATAGATGTACTACTACATACATAATAATTTTCACATATCATCATATGATTATTAATAGTAATCAATTATAATCATTGGGGAAAATAACATCATTTTTATATTTCAAGTATGGAATTTCCTGATTCAAGAATGAAATAAAATTGACACACTGCTATATTACTCTTTAAAATAGACCATTTTCTACTACTCCCAGTAGTGGATGAGAGCATTTATATACTCAATATATAAATATTTGTTGCCTCAAACTCCAACAACAATTGCCAATCTTTTGGATGCAAAATTGTATCTAATTGTTTTAATATCTATAGTTCATTGGCATTTCTTCTGAATTACTTTATTCTCTATTAGTAAAGTCATATTTCTTTACTAATTTCAAAGACCTTTTTAAATATGTTCTGAATATTTCATTATGGCAATTTTGACATGCAAAAGCCTTTATATCTCAATATAATAAAATTTATCAGTTTCTTTTTAATTTTTCTACTATTTAAGGAGATTGCCTTTAACCTATAACTATAAATTGTTCCTTTTTATTGAATTCTAATTTTTTTCATACTTTTGCTTGTTTGCAGCTGTATTGTTACAACAGGCTGTTATGACAAATGCTACACAATGGGTTGGCTTAAGCACAGGAATTTATCAACTCACAATTTTGAGGCCAGAAGAAGTCCCAAATCAGTATGCAGCAAGGCTTGCTTTCTCCCTGAACAGTATAGCCCAATCCTGGGGGTTTCTTGGCTCATATTTCTGCCTCCCCTCTCTTTCTAGCTCTGCGACTTCTAGATTCTCTTTCTAAGGCATTCAGTAATTCAGATTAAGACCTACCCTCATTCAATTTGGGCTACAATTTAACTAAAAATAACTTCTTTAAAAGGTCCTATTTACAATGGGTTCACACCTGCAGCCACATAGATTAAGATTAAGATCAGATGTCTGCTGGGGTACATAAGTCAACCTTCCACAGTGATTTTTTTCATGTATCTCATTAATTGATCTATAATTAATTTTTTGCCTGATCCGAGGCAAGTAGGCTTATCTTTACTTTCTAAACTAAGATCTGATTTCTGCTTTGGAAAATGTACTGGCTTTTTGTTGCTGCAAATTATCACAAATTGAGCAGGTCAAAGCACACGCATTTATTCTCTTATAGTTCTCTAAGTCTGAAACCTGGGTCAACATGGATCAGCTGCTTACAGTCTCACAGGCTCAGATCGAGGTATTCGCAGGACTCCCTGCTTTCTTTTTGGAGTCTTGGGATGAGCTTTGCTTCCAAACTCAATCAGATTATTGGCAGAATTCAGTTCCTTGCAGTAAGGTTGAGGTCCCTGTTCCTTTGCTGACTGTCTATAGAGAGTCTCTCTCAGCAGTTTAAGGCCCCCTTCATCTTCAGCCCATCAAGGGCACACCAAGTCCTTCTCATGCTTTTCATCTCTTTGACTTCCCTGTCTACCATATCTCTTCTGCCTCCAGCTGGAGAAAGTTTTTTACTTTTAAGGGTTCATGTGATTAGATTGGGCCTGCTTGGATGATCATGAGCCTCTTTGGATTTTAAGGTCCATAAATTCGTTCACTTTTGTGGAGTCCCTTTTAATAGTTAACATAACGTGCCTTCTGGGACATATATTTTTAAGGTGCCATTATCTGACTACTATAGAGGTTCTATGACCCTTATTTTTGTCATCATCCCATCTTAGTTAGTCTATCTGGTTTATAGTTTGTTTATTGATATTTCTGATTTAAAATATTTTTTTTTTTTTTTGCTTCTAAAAGTCTTCCACTTCCATGGGCATTTCTTATAGGCTCCTATTTTCTTTTAAGTAATAGCTCTAGTTTACATTACATTTAAAGAATCAAACTGTTTGGTATGACCTATTAAATGACTCACGTATGGTCTAGCCTATTTGGTTTATTCTTGCTTTTCTCCATCCTAATGATCATGGGAGTGAACTCTGGGAATGCATAAAGCAATATTAAAATGTATATTTTCAATCTAGGTGACAAAAAAATAAGTTCCTTTTTTGTGAAAATAGTATATACAAATAGTAAAAAAAGAGAGGTATATAATGGCAGGCCTTTCCTCAAACCCTGTCATTAACCACATCAGCAATTGCTTATGCAGCAATTTCCCACTCATGTTCACAAGCTGATTTTGTTGCACAACTGTTAAACTGCACTCTACATACCTATCTGCATTTTGTATTTTTCACTTAAAAATATGTTGTATTTGTCCTGTTTCTAAAATCTTTATCTTCAATACAACCTTTTGTGAAAAGTAAATTTCACTGAGTTCTCATGACTACTTCTTTTAGAAACTTGCTTGTGAGTATAGATGAAACAACACAGAGGAAACAAAATAATGACTGTGGAAGCCATTGTGAATGTGAAACATGCAATTGCAGCCATAATATTGTGTTGGCCATTTGTAGTATCCCATTTTAATTTAAAATGAAGCCAAATTGAACAAATTGTAGTTATTAGATCTTAGGTATGAAAAGCTAGCTTTTTAATAGTGAACTCCAAAAGGTTAACATTTGTTTTGACCAGAAATCTCTCTCTTATTTTTCATAATTATTTCCCCTAAGGTTTCATATTTTTAAAATTTTAAAGAGGAATTGGTTCCAAATCCTCTTTTGTGTTAGAGTTTGTATTATTATTTTAACATGAATATATACCACAATTCAATTTTCTTAGAAATTACTTATTAAGTAAAATAAATACTTAAATGATTTTGATTATTTAAAAGTGATTATCTAAATGATTTTTTCCTCCCTTATTGTCTACTTGGGATGTGGCTGTTTGATTAAAATGATGTCTTGTAATCAATTTCACTAACATTGGGCAGAAGAGCCTTTTAACATTTGAGCTCTTCCTGCTGTTTGGTCCTTGATACAAGTAGATCAGAAAAATGGAGTTGCATAATACATACTCTTGTGAAAAACAAAAATAAAGAAATGCCTACTGCTTCTCTATCCTTGTCAAAATAAAAGCAATTCTTTCTTTCTGTATACATATACATATATACTCTTTATATTGTATATAATATAACATGTGTAATATATATAGTGAAGTGTCCTCATTGGTATATTGAATGTGCTTCTAAGAGTCAGTTTGCAAATATTAACTTATTTCAATAAGTGTATTCTAATGAGAAGCGATTGTCTTTTGTATAAATATTTAAATATCAAGAAACAGTGGTTAAAAACAAAACAAAACAAAAGAAACAATTGTTAAAAATAATTTTCAAAATGGTAAAATCTTAGCTATCATACCAATATATACATATGTCAAAGATACCGTTTAATTCATTAATTAATGAGAGAACTGGTAAGATGTTACATTGGTTTGAAGAAGAATCCAAAGAATAGACATGTAGAGGCAATTCTATAGGGCATTAAATGTAATATATTGAATCATTTTTTTTTAAAGGGGGGACATCAATTTTAGCTCCATGAAGCAAATTTCATTTGCATTTCTATGGACTAGAGTCATTTGCATTTCTATCCCTTCTCTACAACTTACAGGGTTGTAAAAAAGCCTAGTCAAAACAGTCAAGGGCACAGAGCCCATTACAATCAGATAACTCTGAAGGGTAACTAGACTAGACCCAGCAGCATATTAAATGGACACTAAGTAGTCTTTTGCCCATTATACATTATTTATCAGTTTTCCCTACAAAGGCACATTTGTTTTCTGTTAATTTCAGATTTGAAAATAACGCAGAAATGTTTAAAATTCCCACATGCGTTGCATAATTTTCAGTTTAGGGATTGATGAAATGAAAGCTTCTTCCCAACATCATTTCATTCATATAGAAGCAGTTAAATTGGTAAAGATGGTGGTATGTGAGGGAGAGGGGAAAGAGCAGTTCATGGAGATAAAATATTTTGTGCAAAAGCCCTGCAAATGAGGGGAATATGGTTATAGTGGAAAGCTAGGCAGAGAGACTGCAGATGGCATGAGAGAAAAATGGGTGTATGAAGCATGCAGGGTATAGTTATGGTCATAGAAGAGATTCAAGCAGAGAGCTAACATTATTAGGTTTGTATTTTGAGAAGATACACTGGCTATAGAGTAGAGATGGATCAATGAAGGTCCAGAAATTCGGCTGAAACAGTTAAGAGGTCATTATAAAATTGTTAAAAACAATGATGTACCAGCATTATAAATCATTGCTTTTAGGGCATGTAGAAATAAATAAACAACACCCAAATGAGAACAAGCAATGTCCTCATTTATTCAGAGCTTTCTGTAACAGTTATGTCAGCCACCAACACATGTTTTTGGCAGTGATTCAAAGGCAGGCAGTGGGGAGTATAAAAACTTTACAGTTGAAAAAGAGGCAGACCTTAAGTATGTCCTGCTGGGGTCTGTTAACATGGGGAAGCTGGAGGTGGGCTAACTAGAAATGGGCCATCCCAGGTGATTGGTTACAGGAGCACAGTTGCCTTTCTCCAATTGGTTAAAACTTAGGAGTAGGGGCAAAAATTAGGGAAATTGTCAATTGTTTATGAAGTCCAGAATATGTTTGGTTGACTCTTAGATAGATTGTGGTTTGGCTTCCTGGACTGGTTGCAGCAGAGAGTTGATCAGAGTCTTATTATTATATTTGACCTGGTCGCTGTCCGTTTGTATATTCAGTCTCTCAGGCAACCTGTAAAAAGAACCGATAAAAGTGTGGTTCAAAGCAGAGAGTCAAGGTGTTCTGAAGATGGCTGTAAGAATAAATGGTTGGCTTTGCTCAATTTTGTTTGATGGAAAGCAGTATTTTATTTCCTGGGTAATAATGGTTCTGAATTTTTGCCAAAAAAAGTCATTATAAAATGGCACACCTCACTGAATAAATTGAAACCTTGAGTTTGGATTGAATTTACTACTCAGTAAATGCTGTTCAGAGATTAATATTTGATCCATGGTACCTTCTTTGGAGTAGTTTATTTTTAATGTTTAGACACCATTTTAACATGGAGTATTTATATAGGCACCCTGAGGAAACGGAACATCATCTAGGAATATTTATAATTTTCTTGAATTTCAAGTAACTGTTTTTTTTTTTTCCTTTTCAATAAGAAAAACATGTTTCACAATAATTGGGTGGGCTTATTGTATAAAACTGTTCCTGCTTTTTCTCAGTCTCTCCCAGTTTGGTACCAATACTTTATATAAGAATTTATAAAAATATTTGAAAATGAAATTCATACTTTTACCCCAAAATTGTACATGTTTATCTGTCACATTTTTTAAACTGGAATTTTCTACTGTCAATGTAATTATATTTTTAAATTATCATACATGTAATGTTAGTGATTATTTCATTTATCTTAAGCTATAGCTCCAAATGCTGACTACACAATCATTTTTAATATTTTGTACAATAGTTGTATTTTGAGAGTAAACTAGGTACAAAAAAATCCTAAAACCATTTGAAGTAAACCAACCAATGTTATTTTTTCAAAAGAGAAAGCTAAAGACCAAGCACTCTGGATCATCCTTATCTAATAAAGATAGGCAATATGTAAGAAAACTGACCTTCTATGATGTCTAAAGTCATCAATACTGTGATAAGATTTCTGACAAACTTTTACTCATGTGAAAACACTGGAAGAGATGAGAAGATTTACTGAGAATGATCATTTTCACATCTTGAATAATCACACACACATACACACAAATGCCAAAATATCCCAGAAAAACTAATAGTTGCATTGGGTTATATGATGACATAACTTACTTAGTTTGCATATCAGTTTCATTTAATCAAATGTAGAAATGTATCTATTTTTTCCCTTATTTTTTGACTTTATCCCCTATTGTCAATAGATTCAAAAGTGTTTGCATTCTCTCAGCTCTCTTCTATTGCACTCTATACTTTTTCTTATCCATTCTTACACAGAATTCTCCTAGATGGTTCCTCTCATCTAGCTAAACTAACATTTGCCCCTCCTGCCATCAATCAACCTCTAAATTATCCAAATTCTCTAAATAAAGAAGAGGTTAACTAGTTGTTTTCTCTTTCCTTCACAGTCCTGCTATAAGCTTTCGAGATTTCAATTCCAGATTATTTACCCTTAGCATTCTTGGCCCTCCTTAAATCCAACAACCTCTGTCTCTATTATTATCAGTCTCCTACTATGGCCCTAGATTAGGAAATACTGAAATGATAACTCCAAATTATGTTCTACTCTCATTCTACCTTTTATGTTTCTCACCTTCTCATTCCATGATACAGACTATTCACTCTCAAAGATATTTTGTTTATCTTTATCCATGTCTACCTCTTATCCTCCTTTTAAAAGTTATTTCAAACTTTCATTATTACAATTTTCAAACGATCTTTTTACCCATGCACACTCATTCTCAATTGGTGATCTTGCTGCCTATTTTAAGGAGAAAACTGAGGGCAAGAGGTGACTTTTCCCAGATTCCTTACAACATCTTCAAATGTGTTATCTCTGTGAATGCAGTGCCCTTCAGTCTATCTGATTCTAATTCCTCCACATTTACATTTTACCCTCTTCTCTGTTCTATTTGACAGCCTCTTTCTCTCCTATATTCTCAAAATCTCCTTCACTTTGGATCCTTTTCTCGGACTTCAGTCATGTTATGTCTTTCACATCAAAGATTTTCTTCCAGGTGCCACTATATTTTTACCTTATATTTCTCAAGCTTCTCCCTCCGTACCCCCCAAACCCCAATTTACTATTTCAACTACCTTACCTTTCAACTCTCATAACCAATAGCAGTCAGGTTTCAACTTCTTCGCCGGGTCAAATCCTATTTATGAGGTCTTATTTTATTTCTGCATTGAGGATAACTATTCTATCATTTCTGCATCAGCTTTTTTTTTTTACTTATGAACAACATATACCAACTCTTAAAGGAAGGATAGGGAACCTACAAAATGAATTGGAAGACTTCAGAAACAAAGTAAGAAGTGGACAGAAATTGGGGCAGCTCTGGAGGTCCAGGTAGGAAAAACAACCCAATTGTTTTGCAAAACCTTCGCTTATGGAATGAATTAAATTGAGCACCAAGTTAAAGGATCAAAAATGAAAAATATCAAATAAAGTTTTCCTGTTTTTTAATCATAGTGGCAAGATTGAAAAAACTGGTGAGAAAATCCAATTTGTCTAACCTATGTTCATTGTCTTCACAGGTCAACCTTCATTGGTCAATGATAGCCAAGAAATAACAAATTTTCCTTATAATTTTCAAAACATGACACTCATCTGATTTTATTTTTCTCTCACACAACTTTCCTTTTTGTCTGCTCATTTCATTCCTTTCTGTCCATCATTTAAATATAGGTGTGTTTCCAAGGCTTTGCACTTTTCTCCTTCTGATTAGTATCATATGTTGTTATAACTTCATCTAAATAGGCCATTTTTTTATTAAGCCTTTTCTATGAATGGGCAGTGTGGTAAGCACTTACATATATAAGACAAACACAAAACTTTATAAGTTTATGGGTTTATAATACTCATTTTACAGCTGAGAAAACTGGAACTCAGTTTTTTAGTGACAGAGTGGGGAATCAAGCCTCCAGAAGCCAAGTGCTCTTATATACCTATAAAATGATAACACCCAAATGTATTTTTCATCAAATTTCATCAACTCCCTATTTAACATCTCTTCCTATCTTTAATATCAAATGACTGTATGCATTTAAAACTGAATTTATCATGCTTTAGTCCTCTTGTTTGGTGTCTCTTATAACCACGAAATAGTAAAATTTATTGTTAGTGATAGTAGTGGTGGGGAGAGGGAATCTTCATCAATTTCATTTTCATGTTTCAGCAATGAGCTTTTTCCCCTCCACTGACCTTTGTTATTTTAAATTGGACTGTTATAACGGCCTCTAAATTTGACTCTTGATCATGCAACCAAATCGCTCAAATCTATCTCTAGTCTACTGGGGTTCAGAGTTTTAAAACACAAAGCTGGCTATATTTTTCTCTGTTTAAAGTTGTTGGCCAGCTGTCCATGTCTTGTAGGATAAAGTCCAAATTTCTTAGCACTGACATACCAGGGCCTTTTATATTTCATCCTCTTTACTTCTCTAGCCTTATATTTTAGGTCCATGTGACCTAAATTCCATGCTTCTAAAATATCTGGCTGCATATAATACCTTGAATGTACTATGACATTATGACACTCTTTTCCTCTGTAATTCATCACATCTTCAAGGAAAACTACTGAGTTGAATTTCCCTACTGTATGTCTAAATTATTATTAGTGAATATCTCTATTACTTTCATATTGTCCCACTTCCATCCTTACTGTCATTGTTAAGAAATCCAGAAACACGGTTTTTCTCTGGTAGAATAGTAGTGTGGTTGCATAGTGTATAACTGGATAGGGAGAAGGGACCCAATTTCTGCATGAATATTTAGAATAGAAAGGATTTTAAAAGTAGATAGCCCCACCTTTAGAAACAGCCAGCTAACAAAAAGTAATTCAGAGAAAGTTACAAGTCTTGGTATTAGGTAATAGTGTTAAGATGCTATGTCTTGTTAATCAGAGTTATGCAGAGTACAACCACAGTAAGGAAATATGAGTTGATATGTCTGGTGATTTCTAATTTGTTTCAGAAATAAAATCCTATAATCTAAAGGTTAGAAAAAACCTTAAATATTTCTAGGAGTCTTTTATAAGCTAGCTCATCGCAATTACCTGAGGACATCAATTATGCCAGCAGTAGCAGTAGGTTAAGAAGAATATAAATGTAATGAAATCTGAATTGTGTTACAGAGTACTTTTCTTTAGATTTTCTTATCAATATAACTATTTTCATGATTAGACCATTCTAGAGACTTTCAAAGCATTCACAGATTCTTACGGTCTTCTAGGAACAAGCAGTTAGATCAAAATCCAAGTTATAGGTAAGTCAAACCACTAAGAGCAAAAGGCTCTGGATTAATTTCCTATGTCTGCTATAACAAATTACCACAAATTTCATGGCTTGGAAAAATCCCACAAATCTATTACTTACAGTTACGAAGATAAGAAGTTTGAAACAGGTATTTTGAGCTGAAATCAAAGTATCAGTAGGTCCATGTCCCTATCAGAGGTTCTAGGTGAGAATCTACTTCTTAGCTTTATCCAGCTGCTGAGGAATCCAGCATTTCTTGGCTGGATCTCTTTATCTACCATCTTCAAAACCAACTGTTTAGCATCTTCAAACATCTCTTTTTGATCTCTGCTCCATTAACAGAACTTTTCTGACTCCAAATCTCCAGTTGCTCTTTTTCCCTCATGAAGACTCTTGTGATTATACTGGGGCCACCTGGATAATCCAGGATAAACTCTCATCCTCTGAATTCTTAATCACATTTGTGAAGTCCCATTTTCCTGGAAAGGTAACAACATTCACAGGTTCTATGGGTTATAATATAGGTATTTGGTGGATGGGTAGGGGTGGGGAGTATACTAGTTTGGGTTCTCAGGGAAACAGAACCAACAGGAGATATCTGTAAATATGAAATTTATAAAATGTCCCATGCAACTGTGGGATGGAAGAGTCTAAAATATTTTTTAGAGCAGGCTGAGAGCTGGCAGCTTCAACAAAGGTCGTCAATGAATTGCCTCACCAGGAGAGGCTGGCAGGCTGAAGCAGAGAGAGAGAGAGAGAGAGAGAGAGGGAGGGAGGGAGGGAGGGAGGGAGGGAGGGAGGGAGAGAGAGAGAGAGAGATTTTCTCTTCTGAATTCTCATTAAAAGCTTTCAGGTGATTAGATTTAACTTCACTCATTGCAGAAGACATTTCTTGTCAATTTGGCAGCTGCACAGATCACCTTTAGCCATACTTAAACTCTAAATAGAAAACAATACAGACACATTTTTTTTTTCACCTAACAAAACTCAACTGTGGTGTATGACAGGAAAAGCACTAAATCTCTCCAGAATAGGATATAAGTCCTTGGGTAATATTCATTCTTAAAATTGATATCCTATAACTTAAATGCTATAATATGAACGATACAATTTATGTCATGTGATAAAGGGGATAAGATAGAAAGGAAAACCAAAAACATTTGCCTTATGTACAAATAAAAACATACTCATTACAAAGCAAGGAAGAAATATACCATTACAATTCTTACTCCCATAACTGGTCACATGGTCAGAGTTCATCTTTATCACTACCATCTTCCACTACCATTCCATGTTCTCTTTATCCTTAGTTAACAACTCAGCTGGCCATTATTCCTTGCCTGGTGAGTTGACCCACACCTCTATTCTTGAAGTTTTTGGGCCATTGATAGTCCTGCCTGGATTGGGTTGTTGCATATTTCCATTGACTTTAATCACAGGGCATGTTGGTAGTAAAAGATGCCCTGGGAGGGAGGGCATCCCCCATATTCCAGGAAATCTTTTCTTTACCTCCATTGTGTAGTTGCAGTTCTATTTCCTCTTGATAGTCAGGATCAAGCACCCCAGCTAGTAAAACAATCCCCTTTTTTGCCTGTTGATTCAGGGTCATGAGAAGTCCAAAGTGGCCAGGTGGCAGTCTTAGCTTCCATGTCAATGAAATCATTGTAGTGTCTCCTGATGGAAGCACGACTTCTGAACTAAGACCTATAGGCCAGCAGAGATCAAAGTTGCTGGGCAGGAAGCAAAAACTTTCCTAGTGGATCACTAGGGGTGATAGTGAGTGGTGCCACTCCCATAACCACCCTTTAATTCCTGGGCCCATTAATCTTGGCTATGGGAGAAACAGTACCATATAGTGGATGCTGATTCAGAGCATACACAGCCTCCTGGAGAACAATGTCCTGGCCCTGCAGGGTATTGCCACCTGGTTGGCACAATAATCGAGTCTTCAAAAGGCCATTCCACCATTCTGTCATTCCAGCTACTTCAGAATGATGGAGAACATGGCAAGACTAATGAATTCCACGAGCATATGCCCATTCCCAAGCTTCATTTGCTGTGAAGTGGGTTCCTTGATCGGAAGCAATGCTGTGTGGAATACCATGATGGTGGATAAGGCATACTGGAAGTCCACGGTGTTTTGGCAGAAGCATCAAGTGCAGGGAAGACAACATCATATCCAGAGTATGTCTTTATTCCAGTTAGAACAAATCACTGCCCCTTCATGATGGCCGTGGTCCAATGTAATCAAACTCCACCATGTAGCAGGCTGATGACCTTGTGAAATGGTGCCATATTGGGGACTGAGTGTGGGTCTCTGTTGCTGATTGGACACTCAGCAGTCTGTTGTGGCCAGGTCATCCTTGGTGAGTGGAAGTCCTTGTTCTGAGCCCATGCATAACCTCCATCCCTACCATCAAGACCAGTCCATTTGTTCATGAACCCACTGGACAATGACAAGAGTGGCTAGGGAAAGAGGCTGACGGGTACCATGAAGTGGGTCATATTAACACTTGATTATTAAAACCTTTCTCTTTTGAAGTCACCCTTGGTTGCACATTCACATGGGACACAAATATCTACATATTTTTGCCCAGTCAGAAACATCTATCCACATAGGTCTTCTCCAGACCTTTTTGTCACCAATCTTCCAATTATCCTCTCTTCAAGTCCCTGACCACCTAACCAATTAGCAACAGCCCATGAGTCAGTATATACATCATGCCAGTTCTCCTTCCAAGCAAAATGAACAACCAGGTGCGCTGCATGAAGTTCTACCCACTGGGAGAATTTTCTCTAATACTGTCTTTCAGGAACAACTCAGAAAGGGGCTGCAGTGCTGCAGCTGTCCATTTTCAGGTGGTACCTATATATCATGCAGAACCATCTGTAAACCAGGCCCAAGTTTTCTCTTCCTCAGTCAACTGAGAGGGTTACAAGAACTCCCCAAGAGGCCATAGCTCTGAGCTTGGAAAGAGAAGGTAATGTGGCATGAATGGAGGCCATGGCCATTTGGGCCACTTCCTTATGTAACTTACTTGTGCCTTCAGGACCTGCTTGGGCCCTATCTCATATATATACCATCTCCATTTTATGATGGAGTGCTGCTATGTGCACCCAATTTTATGGCTTGGTGGGTCAGACAACACCCAGCTTATGATAAGCAATGCAGGTCTCATGGTAACTTGGTGGCCCATGGTTAAGCATTCAGTCTCTACCAAGGCCCAGTAGCAAGCCAAAAGCTGTTTCTCAAAAGGAGAGTAGTTACCTGCAGAAGGTGGCAAGGATTTACTCCAAAATCCTAAGGACTTGCATTGTTATTCTTCTACAGGTACCTGCCAAAGGCTCCAGACAGCATCTCTATTTGCCACTGACACTTCCAGCACCATTGGATCTGCTGGATTTAGGTCTAGTTATAGGCTGGAAGGTTCAATGAGGGTCCTCAATGAACTCCATCCCCAGGATTCCCTGGCAGACTGAAGCACTGAGAGGGAGATACTCTCTTCTGAATTCTCCTTAAAAGCCTTCAATTGAAGGCTTTTAAAAAAGTGGGGTGATGGGGGTGGATCATGAGGAAGATTAGAAGTTTCTTTCAAGTCAATTGCCTCAGGGCATTCCCTTACAGTTTTATCTGGTGTAACAGGGTTACTCTTTCTAGACAGAGGAGTGGGGGCTGTTTCCCCAGGGGAGAGGGTTACAAGTTTAGCAGGCACTTAAGGGTTCATCTCTTCAGGTGGATGTTGGATGGCAGAATCCTCAGGGCACAATGGAGGCCCAGAAGCTGTTTTCTCAAGGCAGGCTGGGAGTTGTGTGGTAGCTGTCTCCTCAGGGCAAGCTGGAGGTTGAGTGGCTGATTCCTCAGGGCAGACCATTACAGGTTTACCTAGAAAAGACTCATCAAAATCTAGGATTTCTATGTCCCTATTGCCATCATTATCAATCCATATCCCCATCCCAATTTTCATGATCCCTCTCCATCCCAATCAATGCTTTTACTTTAACAGCAGACACCTCTAAGGTTGAGATTTCAGTTTACATTGTAAATCTGCTGCTCAAACAATGAGATTCTGAGTTTGGCTTTCAAAGAGCTCAAGTCTGCAGCCATAGGATGTAAGATTTTCCTTCAGGGCACACACAGAAACTTTTACATCTTTCATACAGCACTTAACCTGCAAATTTGAAGCTCATCCCTTTCTCTCAAAACTGTATCCAGAGTATCTAGGAACAACCAGCCAACATCAAACTCCACAAAACCCTGTTAAGTTGTCAAAAACACTGTCACCTAGAGCTTTGTCTTGTATAAGTGTACAATTAGCTGAATCAAATGGTGACATTTTACATATCTCTATTGCCAATTCATGCCAGGGACCATCAGATCAGCGACATCTTTATTATTGAAAATAGAGTCATTAGTGCCTTGCAATCTAATCAGAGGTAGAAAACCAATTGTAAAAGCCCATTTTTAAGATTCAATTTCTCAAGAACCACTCCCATTACCAAGCTGTATTAGTTAGGATCCTCAGGGAAACAGAACCATCAGGAGATATCTGTAAATATGAAATTTATAAAAATGTCCAATGTAACTGTGGGGATGGAAGAGTCTAAAATCTGTAGGTCAGGTCACAAGCCAGCAGCTTCAATGAAGATCCTCAGTTAACTTCCCAGGAAAGGCTGGCAGGCTGAAGCAGAGAAAGAGATTCTCTCTTCTGAATTCTCCTTAAAAGCCTTCAGATGATTAGATTTAGCATCATTATTGCAGAGGACATTCTCAGTAGCTGACTGCAGTTGTAATCAGCCAGGGATGCAACCAATGGTTCATGATTTAAGTGCACAAACTGTCCTCACAGCAACAGTTAGGCCAGTGCTTGCTTGGTTAGACAACTGGGTACCATCACCTGGTCATGGTGACACATAAACCTGACCATCACAGGCGGATTATTCTGCTTACCACAGTCTAATAAAATAGTACTGCTATTGGTTATCTCATTGCCACAAAAAAAGTGGGGACTGAAAATTTTGTTATTGCTTGGTTTGCAAAACAATGATAGTGCTGAAATTCAAGAGGGTAGTGTAGAATTGAAAAGAACAAGGAGGGCTGGGGAAAGAGAGTATCTATCAAAGGCAACTGTGCAAAAAAAATCTGAGAGGGGGGTTAACAAAAACAAAAAAGAAGCAAGAGGATCAATATAAAAATAAAAGATAAGATATGAATGACTTTCAGTTAACAGGAAAATTCCAGTATTTAAAGCATTGCTTTTATAGAATCTGCAATTCAAGTGAGGCCTTACTGGATTTAGAAATTTTTATAAAAGCCCTCTACTTAGAAAGGAGAATTATGGTAATACAGAGTGTCAGAGCTGAAAAAGGGCTTCAATATTTTCTAGACTAAGCTCATTTTACAAGAAGTAAATCGAGGGCCACACTTTTTAAGACTTTAAGAAAAATATAACAGTACTTGTTGCCAAGGGCAGGATTTAAACCCAAATATCCTGATTTAAAGTTCATTACTCTTGCTACATTCTTCTCTAAGAACTCTTTTCTTTCCCAGTAGGAAATAATAAAACTTTCCTTACCATAGAAAATGTAAAAACTTTTTCCTATCATAAAAGATGTTTCTGTCATTTTCTCTCCAAGAGTGGTAAAGAACTGTCTTCTTTTTCTTTTATATAGAAGTTAGAGCTAGATTTAGCCTGAACTGCATAATGTAATTTTCACATTATATAATATCATCTTATATTTGTCTAGTATGTGCAGATTTGAAAGCACTTTCACATTGTCTTCACTTCTCAGCGGTTATATATTCCTTTTTTTATAAGTTGTTGAATTACAGAAAAATAATGCATGAAATATAGAGAATCCATATGCCCACCCCCCATTATTCACATTTGGCATTAGTGCTATGGCTTTTTTTACAGTTGATAAGAGAATATTGTTATAATTGTACTATTAGCTGAAGTCCATAGTTTATATTAGGGTTCACTGTTATGTTGTACAGTTCCATGTTTTGTTTTGCTTTTAAATTTTTATTCTGGCAATATACATACAATTAAAATTTCCCCTTTCAACCATATTCAAACATATACTTCAGTGGTGTTAATTATTCAGTTTGTGCTACCATCACTACCATCCATTACCAAAACTTTGCCACCAACCCAAACAGAAACTTTGGGATCAATTAAGTCCTAACTTACCATTCCCTCCAATTACTCCAGGCCCTGGTAAGCTGTATTCTAGTTTCTGACACTGTGGACTTGCATATTTTAATTATTTCATATCAGTTAGATAATAAAGTCCTTGTTCTTTTGTATATGGCTTACTTCACTCAACCTGATGTCTCAGCAGGTATGTTTATCGCTGTTGTACGTATGAAGTCAAGCTTAGCAAAGATAGAGCCTGGACCAGAGCCCAGATCTCCTGGTATACCCTTTCCCCATAACCTTTGCTGTAGTGCAGCTGTGTGATTGTAGTCAATTTTCTATCATTTGATGCATTAGGAATCTCATTTGTGAAACAATGGTGATAACATTTTGTCTTCCCATATAGGGGAATTATAAAAATAAAATGATAAATTACATGGGAAAGCCTTTTGAAAACAGTTATGCGATCTAAGGCATATGCACTTAGCCAATAATTCAAGACACTTCCAACATGAGAGAGGACCAAATAAACATCACTAGTTTATTCTAGATGTTTTAGCCAAGTTTGCAACCGGGCTAAGTTGCTTTCTACATAAAATTGTTTGTGTGCCTTAAGGAAAAATGCAAAGATTCTTAAATGACTTAGTTTTCAAACAAACTCAGTTATAATAATAATAACATATATCTAGTGTTCCCCGAGTTTTTACTTTGTTCCAGGTCCTGTGCTATAAACTCATGCTTGTTCCAGGTCACTAAGTACAAGTGATGAAATCTGTCATTTCGGGAACCAGGTCTGTGGGCTACAAAACTATCGTACTCAGGAACTAATTTCCATGATGACTCAAAATAGTGTGCAAGAAAGAAAAATAAAGAAGAGTGGGCCATGATGGCTCAGCAGCCAGAGTTCTCACCTGCAATGCCGGAGACCAGGTTCAATTCCAGGTACCTGCTCATGAAAAAAAGAAAAAAGAAAAAAGTGTGCAAGGAGAAAAATGGCAGAGCTTATGATTAGTTACATGGTAAACTTCCTCTACCACGTGGCCTGCAGCCAATCTTCTGTGCTTGCTCTCTGCTAAAGGTATTTCAAAGATGAACTAGCTGGAGAAGGTCCTTGTAAATTGTTGGCTATGTACAATACCAGGTCAGGAATTTCAGGGGCCATTCTGGGAAAGGAAACACAAAAAGCTGAAATTCCTGACTTCTTCAGAGTCTGAGGAACTAAGGGACTTTGAGTATTTCTCTGTCAGGCTTGATGCCTAGGATTTTCAAATATTACCTCCTAGTTTTCACAATAACCTTCATAATGTAGTTACTATTTTTAACCACATTTACCAGATATGGATAATGACCACTGGAAGGATTTAAGTACCTGCTGAGGGTCTCACAGTCAGGAGAGGTTGAACTCAGGCAGCATGACTTCATTCTAAGGGTGAAGTCCAAAGTCCATTCTTTGTTCATCCTTAACTTCCTAGTACCTATTTTGGTGACACTTGCCCCTGAGATGAATCAGAGGGATCAAACATCATTTGAACCACAAATAATTACTTCATATGTTGCCACCCATACATCTGTTTTAATTTTCTAATGCTGCCAGAATGGAATATATCAGAAATGGCTTGTCTTTTATAAAGGTGGTTTATTAAGTTGTAAGTTTACAGTTCTAAGGCCATTAAATGCCCAAACGAGGCATCCAGATAAAAATACCTTCACCCAAGAAAAGCCAATGTCTGTTATGTGGGAAGTCACGTGGCTGGCATCTGCTGGTTCTTTGGCTAATGGTTTCAAACAACTTCCACAGGGACATTTTCTTTCTGCATTTCCAAATGTCTCTGTCTGTGATGGCTCTGATTCCTGTCTAGCTTCTGTTAACTCTCTCAGCTCCTGGGTCTCCTGGAGCTTCTGCATCTCCAATGGTCTGTGTCTGCATCTCCAAAATGTTTCCCCTTTTAAAGAACTCCAGTAAACTAATCAAGAACACCTTAAATAGGCAGGGTCACATCTCCATCTAACAAAAAAGTCACACCAACAATTGGGTGTGTCACATCTCCATGGAAACAACCTAATCAAGGTTTCCACCCTAAACAATAGGTCTGCCCCAACAAGAATGCATTAGGAAAAGAACATGGCTTTTCTGCAGTACATGATAGTTTCAAAATAACACAACATCTAAGCTTCAGAATTTGATTTTGCTCTTAAATTTTCATAAACTACTTTTTAAAATTTTATACTCAATGTGTTTCAACTTTATTCCAGTTTCACAAAATGAAATAATATTTTTATTATGATAAACACCATTAGGGGTTCTAAAATGACAAAATAATATAAGGTTTGCATTTGACTCATGGAACAATACAACACATTACAATTATAACCATATGGAAATAGATATGCATGATAGAGATAGTGCTTTTAAAACTGTTTCAGTTTCCGGCCAAGCATAGTTTTTCATTAATATTACCTATTACTATTATCACTTTCAGCATTTGATTTTTAATTAGCACTTAATATGACACAATATATTGATTGTTCAACTCCTTTTTTACCACCATAAATAAAGCTTAGTTCTTCCAAATTTGAGTTAAAATTTTCACAAAATGACATGCATATAATTAAAACAGATATCCTGAAAGATGTCAATGAAAGAGAAAATTTAAAAAATTATAGAGCTATTAATCTTAACTACTTTCAATATCAATACATGAAAACTGTCAGAAAGGATATCAGCTATCTTCTATGCTTAGCTTGTAATGTAGAATCAGATGATAGACTGTCTTTCTTCCCAAAGCAAAATCTTCTCCTGCTACTTTTGGATTTGAACCTTTGATTTTTGGATTAACAACCAGATGAGAAATAAAATGCAAATAATATAAAATTTCAATTCAAGGACCATAACATGGAAACGAGGCATTTGGCCTTGGAAATCTTAACTCTTAATGTAAGTTGGACTACTCAAATGCTAAAATGTTGTTGGAACATTGATAAACTGACTTTTTTTTTAATTAGAAAAGTTTTGGGTTTACAGAACAATCATGTGTAAAATACAGAATGCTAATATACCACCCCACACTTGCATTAATGTGCAAAATTTGTTATAATTGACAATACTTTTTTGTAACACCACTGTTTTTTAACTGTAGTTACATTTGTTAAAATTGATCAAATTATTATTAAAATATTACTAATAATTATTGTCCATACTTTACATAGGGATATTTTCCCCATATTCCCTGTTGTTATTATTATTTTCATGCATGTCTTTGTTACTCATCTACCCATACACTGGATGAAAAGAGTGTCAGTCACAAGGTTTTTACAGTTACATGGTCACATGATAAAAGCTGTATAATTATACAATCATTATCAAAGATCAAGGCTACTGTATTACAATTCAATAATTTCAGGTATTTCCTTCTAGCTCTTCTAATACCCTAGAAAGTAGGAAAAAAAATCTATTTAATGAGTCAGCAGTCTTAATTATTTACTAAATCCTCAGTTACACCTCCTCCCTCTCATTTGATTATTCTCTCAATCTTTCCTAAGGGATATCTGGGCAATAGTCATTTTAACTTCTTAATGCTGGAAAGGGCTGTCAGCCTCATGGGGTAGAGGAATGGAACTGACTGATGTTCTTGGGGTGACTGTTACCTATGGGTTTCGGTGTTTATCTGGCATAGAAATAATCTGGAGGCCTTAAGATAAACTGATTTTAATTCAAGATGCAGAGTCTTAATATCAAACCTGGAGTGCCCTTGGAATGATGTTGAGTGGTCCCATTTTCTGCACTCAGCATTTCTTAAACTCTGGAATTAGACTTGCATTCTGAAAGATTATTCATATATTTGTAAATAGGTTGGTTTTAAATTTAAAACAACAAACAATTAAAACTTTTTTAAAATATAAAAACAATATGTAATTATTAGCAATTTATTATTTATATGTTCTTGAAAATAAAAGTATAACCTCAAAAAGAAATGTGATAGTGATTTGGGCTGACAAAATATAAATACAGGAATAAATTATTTTCAAAATAGAATACCATAAGTGAAGAATAGCTTCTTCGGTCAAAAATGTTCCTGTTCCATGTAGTAAACCACAACTGAATTTTGTAAATGATTACTTATTTTGTAGTAATTTTCCATTGGTGGCTAGCCAATTTATCTATTATTTATTTAATCTATTTTAACTAGAATTTATTTCTTAATAACTCCACTTATCAAATTTTGAAAGAATAAAAACACTCAACAGTTGGAATGAAAAAATATTTATTCTCTTTCAGCACCTATATTATTGTAGAAATATGACTGGCATCTACATAGTGTTTTTTTTTTTTTTTTTTTTTTTAAAGGAAAGACAGAGAGAAGGAAGGAAGGATAGAAGGAAGGAGGGAAGGAAGAAAGGGAAACATTTTTTAAACATTTTCTTGTTTTATTGTATTCTGTTTCTCCGTTTTTGTTACATGGGCTGGGGCCGGGAATCGAACCGAGGTCCTCCGGCATAGCAGGCAAGCACTTTGCCCGCTGAGCCACCGCGGCCCGCCCTACATAGTGTTTTAATATTTTATTGACGGTATGCTAAGGCTTTGTATTTTTCAAGATCAAAACTTTCAATTTTGTTATACCCATTTATGGATCATTTTTGCAAGTTAGTTCCTCTAAAACCAGATGCTGAGGCACTATTTAAGGGAGAGTTTTTCTTATGGATCAGCACCTGTGAAAGAAACGGGAAGAAACAAGATTGGGTAGAGGAAGAAGTTTGAACTGTGATGCATACATAACCAAGTCTCCATCAACCCGGCAGGTGGCTCTGGAGTGATTAATGCTCATTTCAGTGTTCTACCTTGGGCTGAAATGACCCACCCTGTTATGGGCAGACCAGGAAGGCATGACCTGGGGGGCGGGGGCAGGAAACCCACCACAGGGATGATCCTGAAGGAGGTGATGGCCGCTGGCTCCTGCTGTTTCTGAGGCTGAGCAGCACGTCCTTCCTCAAAGGAGGTCTGGGCAGTTCATTTCTGTCTCTAAGGGTCCATCTCCTCATGACACTCTGATTCACTTCTCCATATACATTTTTCCCTAAGGTAAAATTCTAATTCTAAGAAACATGATCTCACTATTGAACGTCACTAATCATATGACGAAACTAACAACAGGAGTAAAAGTCATGAAATAAATTACAGAAACATCATAGCTACATTTGTAGAGTTTGGAATTTTAGTCATAAAATATAGGATAAAACATTTAGTATATTTAAAAAAATAAAAGCGTATTACAGACAAGAGACTATGAAAAATGAAAATACAGGCTTAGTAAAGAACCAAAGAGAGTGTGAGAATTTAATGCAAATACAATGTACAGGATAAACAGCAATACAGATGGATAAAAAAGAGTTAGTAAACTAGTAGCTATAAAAAAATTATACAGAATTTAAAGCAGAGTGAAAAAAGTACAAATTATTCAAGATGAGATGAAATAAGAATATTCTAAGCACGTTTAATCAAAATTTCAGGATGAGAAAATTGCATAAGAAAAAAAATGAATACAGAAATAGGTTTTATCACAGAATAGTGAAAGTATTTTATTATTAGAAAACCAGTAAGGAACGTCACCATAATAACAGAAGAAAATAGAAAAAAGAAAAAAAACACACCTGATTGTCATAATAGCTGCAGAGAATTCACTCAAGTAATATTAAAAGTGTATACTACTTGAAATATACTTGGTGGCAAGTATCACAAAATGTAACTTACTGTAACCTAAACAAATTCTTATTATTTTACTATATAAAATAAAGTCTCAAAGTTGAGGTTGCTGGTTTTGGATCAGTTTTTCAAAAATGTTGGGATGAGCATTTCTGCAATGCTCTTGGACTTTCCCTTGTGTTTGGAAAACATGTGCTTTAACTCCAGGCAGGAAATGGGAAAGATGTTTGGCAGTACAAGATTTCTGCTCATGTTCCATTGCTAGGAATCTGTTGATGGCCATTCCTAGAGGCAAGGGAACCTGAGATAGTGAGTATATAGCTTTGACAGTTTCTATAGTGCAGGTCCTCTGCACAATAACATTTCAGAAGGTTTATTTTGTTTGTTGTACAGAACTGTCGTGGACTTAGTAGAATATTTAGCAGCATCACTGACCTCTATCCACTGGTTTGCTAGAGGCACTTCCCAAACCTCACTGTGACTAGCAAAATTATCTCCAGGAGTTACAAATGTTTCCTGGGGGCAAAAACATCCCCATTTGAAAACCCCTCTATAGTGGAAGAGAGGAAGGGAGAGGATGATAGGTAGGGAAATGAATAGGGTATGACAGGTAACTAAAAAGACATAAACTTGGAAAGAAAAGAGAAAGGGAGAGGAGACTGCAGCAACCAAAGTTTGGCTTCTGGAAAACAAATAGATGATCAGATGACTAGGCAGGCTGGGGCAAGCTAACCTGTAATCTCTTAGTGGGGAAACCAATAAGCAAGCAGATTCACAATTTGGGATACTTAAAAGCTCAGTAACTGAAGGCATCAGCTACCTCTGAATATACGGAAAAGCTGATGTTAGTCAGCAGGTGATGTTAGAACAATTGACTGTTCATGTGAGAGAAAATTGATACCCAACTCACTGCACACCTGCAAGTCAATTTCAGGTGTATTAAAGAGTTTAATGGAAAAACAAAACCTTAATTGAAATTGTTTTCGTATGGTTAGTTCATGATTTCCGAAACAGAAAGCACGTTTTAATGAATACAAAATACACATACCAGGAGCTTGCAAGATGGTGGGGCCCAGGACAGTCACAAAAAGAGAAACAGTCACAAAAAGTACATGACCGCCCTAAAGAAGGAGAAACGAAAGAAGCGTCGGCAGTTACTCGCTGGCTCGACTAAGAGATTCAGGACTGTCACAGAAGGAGGAGGAGGACGCTTTCATTGAGGAGCTACAACTACAAGAAGAGAAGCTGTTGGAGACAGAGGGTCGATTCTCATTACTTAATATGTGGCGCTCTCAAGAGCATTTGTGGACAGGCACAGAGCTGCGAAAAATGCGAGGCGCCTGCTGCACGCATTCCCAGCTGAGGTAGCTCGTACTGTCAACAAGTATCCTTCTTGCGATATATTTAGTGCCATGTTTGCCACATTTTTGTGCTTTTTTGGGTGATTTCACTGTTACTTTGAACAGATACGTATAGTGCCATGTTTGCCACATTTTTGTGCTTTTTTTTGGGTGATTTCACTGTTATTTTGAACAGATATGTATAGTATATTCAAGTCATCAAATTTTTAATGTTTTTGTTTTCCTTTTTTTGGCTTTAAATGTATATACAATTTTGGCTCAGTTTTTATACACTTAATATGTTCCTCATAGGATTCACAAATTGGAGCCTCACACTCTGAAACATCTCCATGTGTCCTGTTACATGCACATGACCATGGCATATGCAGCAAAATAGCCTCTACAGTGGCCAAAGGATGTGTTTCTGGAATCTGTAGTTGGAAATCATATATATATTTTCCCATAGAATATTTAAAATTTTGGTTAGGTCCCCAGGGTAGACATTAAACCCTTTTTAACTCCTAATGTTACTGATATAATATAGAACAATTTCTGGTGTTTCATTTCCCTTACACACATTCAGAGGAAAAATGCAATCTAGGTTTTAAACACTTAATTATGAAATAAACTTTAAAAATATAACAACTTTTAACTTGGAAACTTGTACTGAATGTCTGAGACACTTGTAATTTTAATGTAACATTGCTTTCTATAATTTGTCATTTAAAAATAAACCAAACACCTGCTAAAATAAAAAAAATACACATCCCAAAGAATTGACAAATTAAATTACTTTAAAATAAAAATTATTTTATGTATCAAAGATAGCATTAAAAACATGAAAAGACTGGACTAGATTAGAAAAATTTATTCATGACATCAGAAACCAACAGTAGATTAGCACATAAAGAACATTAAAAATGAATATATAAATAAGAAAAACCCAAAATTCAGAAGAAAAACAGATAAAAGTTGTGAACAGGCAATTCACAGATGGTGAATGCCTAATGGACATAAACCTTGAAAAAAAATACAGCCTTTACTGGCAATCAGGGAAACTTGCCATGTACCACACAGAAAATTCTGGAATGTCTCTCTATGGGATAAAAATAGAACAGTGAGGAATTTTATATTGTGATATGGTGGTGCTATAAATTGTGACAACAGCTGTGGATAATGATTCATCAATATCCATACACAGTTGAATGTTCGGGCACTATAAGTTCTAGCACTGTATTCCTGGGTTATTATAGAAAAAAGTCATTTGGCATTTTAAAATACATATACTTGTAACTCTTAAAAAAACGCTAAACTACAGAAAAAATGGAATCTTGCACATTTTGTTCAAAATAAATATAAAATATTACATTTCACAATATTTCATCATCTTGCAGATATTTCTTAAGGTCCACTTACATATTGCCTGAGACATACTATAATATGCCCTCTCTACATCTGCCTTGTGAAAAATTAACAATGCTGTTCCCTGAACCAAGAATCAGAGTAAATTTATAAGAATATACCTGGCCCTCAGAACCAGTAGAATGTTTGGTTCTATCATTACTGATTATACCTTGTATTGTGCTGCTTCAACTCAAGCAGAATGCTAAAACCACCGTGGCAGATTTCTGGGAAAATGTATTTAGTTAGAGCATTTACCACCAACTTTGCCAAGGACTGATTAAAATGACTGTAGAGTCTTTCTGTTAGTTTTTGCTGCTGATTACAAGGACTTGCCACTAGCTCTATCTACCAGCATGAGACCTAGTGGCCAGCTCAGCTGGAGCACTGAACCCACTGATGAGCTCTCTGCACCTTTTCCTACCTCACCATCTAGAAGTTGGTGGAATGTGGCTGTGAGATCCACTGAGTGAAGATAACTCATACACTACAGTGAAGTTAACATACACTATAGTGAAGAACTTCCTGAAAATTATTTGGTATCCTAGGGCTTCACTATCTCCACATTTGAAAATAAATGAATAGATAGATGATAGGTACAGATAGGTAAGTAGACAGGTAGATATAGAAAACCAGAAAATAAGCAAGCAATCAAGAAAGGAAGAAAAGTTCATTCTTTTGTATTTAAATAGTTGCATGTCACATGTCACAAGGTTTTGTCTTAGTTGAGAAGCACCAAATGCCAGAAAAGTTAGAATGGAAATGTGACAAAATAAGCAAGGAGGTCACAAAACATTCATGTTTAAGAGTTTACCAATCCCAACAAGGAAGCAAGTAAAGTCCCGATATTCATGCACTCATTCAGGGTTTCTGGGGATAATACACCACCCTATCTCCCTAGTCTTCTCCCAAAGCACAAAAAGGAAGCACATGTCACCCACTGACTGCAGTGGGGAGTGGGGGGAGAAATGTATGCTCCAGAAAAGTAGGTGATAACTCAATTTCATCAATCAAATTGTGTTTTGTAAATGAGGTAAGGAATCCCTATATTGTTTGGTATGTCAGTATCACTTCATTGTACCACATATGAATGTCCATGAAGTAAAGCACACCAACCTAGAGTTTGCTTAAAAATAAACTAAATCATAAAAAAAGCAGCAGTCTAATTCCACCTTTTTTGGAAGTCACATTACTGAAGGCTCATTGCAATGGAATTTGACATATCTCAGGATTATTTTAAATGAACTGAAAGTTTAATCTCTGTGTTCATTCTTCTAGGGCATATGGTACTTGAATACTCAAGCATTGAGAAAAGAGTGCTACTTATTCAATCAATTCTCTGAGAATGAACATTGAAATTCCACATTATTTTGTTCATTATAATTTATATGCCCTTTTAGTGAAAATTAAGCTAAAGGTATAGCATAGCTTCTTTGGTTAAATATCTGTCAGATTTTCCACTACAATAAAGTACTGTGTAGGCTGATATTTAACATGTGATTTGTCAATTTAATAATACTACATTTGCTTAATAACAATGAGGTATAAATTTAAGCACACTTTGCTTAAAAACATATTTAAATTATATAGCAAAAAGTAATTTCTAAATAGTGTGTTTACTTTTTCCAATATTTGTGTGCTAAATTAAAATACACAATGACATTTTCAAAGGGAGAACGTCAATAAAATAACTTATTTCAATTAATACCTCATGGATTTTTTTCTTTTAAAACTTTTTTTACTACATAACATAACATAATGCAAAGCAAAGAAATAAAAAAGCAATAGCTTTCAAATCACTCTTCAAAAAAATGGTTTCAGGATAGATCCCAGAGTTTGTCATGGGCTACCATATGATCCTCTCCTATTTTTCCTTCTAGATGTTCCAGAATATAGGAGGCTAGAGGGGTTAAATACTTTTTTTACATTCACAATCAACTTTTTTTCCTTCTTTTTTTGTGAACAACATATATACAAAAAAGCTATAAATTTCCAAGCACAGCATCACAATTAGTTGTAGAACATATTCCGGACTTTGACATGAGTTACAATTTCACAATTTTAGGCTTTTACTTCTAGCTGCTCTAAAATACTGGAGATTAAAAGAGGTATCAGTTTAATGATTCAGCATTCATATTCATTTGTTAAGTCCTATCTTCTATGTATAATTCCACCATCACCTTTGATCTTTCCAAACCTCTCACTGGGGTTGAACTATACAGGTAGGTTGAATTAGATTATGCATTACATGGAAAATTTCAGTTCCAGATCAAATAAACCTTTTTTCCATTAGTCTCAAAGAGTATGTGTGGTTCTAAAATATAGACACTGTCTCCCTTACCCCTATGTTCTGAATTACTTTAACACCAACCTGTTTGGCTTCGTTCTCATCTCTAAAAATCAGTTTATATATATATAACAGCCTCTCAAAATCCAGAAATAATAATCACCACACCAGACTCAATGTGTCTGCTCTAAAAGCTTACAATCTAGGCCCCTGTTTTCTTATAAGCATTCTCTAAAGGTGACCATACTATTGTTGTTTTTTCATTTCTGGCTTATTTTGACTCTCCAGATGTCCCACATGTTCATTCACATCGTTGCATGCCTCAGGACATTGTTCTTTTTGTAGCAGCACAAACTTCGTTCATAAGTATACAATGTCGTTTGCCATTCTACTTCTCCATCAGTACATCCTTCCACTACCTGAATTCATCGGGCATCATGTAGAGGGTCCAATGTCCACAGTCCATCAACATGCTCAATTTTGGATAATTTCATTGTTCCCAAGAGACAGAAAACCAATAAATACACCCTCACTAAGTAGGAGATCTAAACCTCCTCTTAACTCTTGTCCCTCACCCCATTATTTACCTCTGCTGTTGCTGTGGTAGTGTTGATGGTTTCCTTTTGAACATAGCTCACAGCATGCAACAGCAGTTTTCCCCATGTACCCTGGACTTAAACACTCTTTATACAAGAATCATATCTTTGGAGTAATTCTTACAAGAGGTCATTCATATTTCTAGTGTGAGACAGTAGAATTCCTTTCAATCTTGTTTATCTTCAATATGGTAATATTACTTATAGACCCACTAGAGGATCATCTTTGCTCCTATCTACTCCCTTACATTGGAGTTCAACCTCAATAGCTAATGGTTCACCCATCTCTAGCTTCTGTGTATCTCTGAGCCCCCTGTGTTCTGTATTATAAGTCTCTGATTCTACCTTTATGCTGGCCATAAAAGTGGAATCATACAGTATCTGTCTTTTTGTGTCTGGCTAGTTTCACTCAGCATTATGTCCTCAAGGCTCATCCATCTTGTCATGTGCTTCAGGATGTCATTTTGTCTTACTGTTGCATAATATTCCATCGTATGTATATACCACATTTTGTTGATCCACTTGTTTGTTGATGGGCATTTAGTTTGTTTCCATCTTTTGGTGATTGTGAATAATGCTTTCAGCTCTTCTGAGTATATACCAAGTAGTGCTATTGCTGGGTTATAGGGTAGTTCAATATTTAGTTTCCTAAGGAACTGCCAAACAGTCCTTCACAGAGGCTGCATCATTCATTGTAAAGTCCCACCAGCAATGCATAAGTGTCCAGTTTCTCCACATCCTCTCCAACATTTATAGTTTCCTGATTGCTTAACAGCAGCCATTCTTATAGGTTGAGGTGGTATCACATTGTAGCCTTGATCTGCATTTCCCTTATAACCAGTGAAAATGAGCATCTCTTCATGTGCTTTTGAGCCATCTGTATTTGCTTTTCAGAAAAATGCCTGTTCATATCTTTAGCCAATTTTATAATTGGATTGTTTGTTCTTTTGTTGTTGAGTTGTATGATTTCTTTGTATATGAAGGAAATCAAACCTTTGTCTGATATGTGATTTTCAAATATTTTCTCCCTTTGATTTGGTTGCCTTTTCACTTTTTTGACAAAGTCTTTTGGGGTGCAGAAGCATTTCATTTTGAGGAATTCCTATTTATTTCTTTCTGTTGTTGCTTGGGCTTTGGGTGTAAAGTTTAGGAAGCTACCTCCTATTAATAGGTCTTGAAGATGTTTCCCTACATTTTCTTCTAGAAGCTTTCTGGTACTAGTTCATATATTTAGGTGTTTGATCCACTTTGAGTTAATTTTTGTGTAGGATGTAAGACAGGGGTCCTCTTTCATTCTCTTGGCTATTAATAACCAGTTCTTCCATGCCCAATTATTGAAAAGACTATTTTGTCCCCATTCAGAGGATTTTTTTTTTACCTCAGTTGACCATAGATTTGGTGGTCTATTTCTGTACTCTTGATTTGATTCCATTGGTCAATGCTTCTGTCTTTGTGCCAGTACCATGCTGTTTTGACCACTGTGGCTTTATAATAGGTTTTAAAGTTAGGGAGTGTTAATCCTCCCACTTCAGTCTTCTTTTTTAGGATGCTTTTAGCTATTCAGGGTCTCTTTCCCTTCCAGATGAATTTGGTAGTTAGCTTTTCCAAATCTTCAAAGTAGGTTGTTGGAATTTGGATTGATACTGTGTTGAACCTGTAGATCAATTTGGGGAGAATTGACATCGTAACTGTATTTAGCCTTCCCATCCATGAGTAGGGAATGTCTTTCAACCTATTGAGATCTCTTTTCATTTCTTTTAGCAATGTTATGTAGTTTCTGTGTACAAATACTTTACGTCCCTAGTTAAGTTCATTCCTAAGTATTTGATTTTTTTAGTTGCTATTTTGAATGGAATTTTTTTCTTTAACTGACTCCTCAGCTAGCTTATTGTTTGTGTATAGAAATGTTACTGATTTTTGCATATTAATTTTATATTCTGCCACCTTGCTGAATTTGTTTATTTGCTCAAGTAACTTTGCTGTAGATTTCTCAGGATCTTCCAGGTATAGTATCATATCATCTGCAAATAATGAGAGTTTTCCTTCTTCCTTTTCAATTTGGATGCCTTTTATTTCTTTGTCCTGCCTGATTGCTCTAGCTAGAACCTCTAGCATGATGTTGGATAATAGTGGTGACAGTGGGCATCCTTGTCTTGTACTTGATCTTAGGGGGAAGGCTTTCAGTCTCTCTCCATTGAGTATGATGCTAGCTATTGGTTTTCACATATACCCTTTATCATATTGAGGTAGTTACCTTTGATTCCTATCTTTTGGAGTGTTTTTATCAGAAAAGGATGCTGAATTTTGTCAAATGCTTTTTCAGCATTAATTGAGATGATCATGTGATTTTTCCCTTTTGATTTGTTAATGTGCTGTATTACATTAATTGATTTTCTTGTATTGAACTATCCTTGCATTCCCGGTATAAACCCCACTTGGTCATGGTGTATAATTCTTTTAACTTGTTGTTGGATTTGATTTGCTAATATTTTATTGAGACATTTTGCATCTGTGTTCATTAGGGAGATTGGCTTATAGTTTTCCTTTCTTATAGCATCTTTACCTGATTGTGGTATTAAAATGATATTAGCTTCATAAAATGAGTTAGGTAGAGTTCCTTTCTCCTCAATTTTTTGGAAAAATTTGAATTGAAAAATCAATTCTTTCTGGGATATTTGATAAAAATTCCCTGTGAAGCCATTTGAACCTTGGCTTTTCTTTGTAGGAAGATTTTTGATGACTGATTGAATCTCTTTACTTGTGATTGGTTTGTCGAGATCTTCTATTTCTTCCTGAGTCAGTGTAGCTTGTTTGTGCATCTCCAGGAATTTGTTTCATCTAGGTTGTCTAGTTTTTTGGTGTATAGTTGTTCATAGTATCCTCTTGTGATTTCTTTTATTTCTTCAGGGTCTGTGGTAACGCATCTCTTCTCATTTCTGATTTTGTTTATTTGCATCCACTCATCTTTTTTCTTTCTCAGTTTTGCTAGTGGCCTACCAATTTTGTTGAATTTCTCAAAGAATGAACTTTTGGTTTTATTGATTCTTTCTGTTCTTTTGTTCTCCCATTCATTTATGTCTGTTTTAAATCTTTGTTATTTCTCTTCTCCTATTTGCTTTGGAGTTAGTTTGCTGTTCTTTCTCAAGTTTCTCCAAGTTTGCTGTTAAGTCCTTGATTTTTGCTCTTTCTTGTTTTTTAATATAGGCATTTAAGGCAATAAATTTCCCTCTCAGCACAGCCTTTGCCATATCCCACAAGTTATGATAAGTTGTATTCTCATTTTCATCATCTCTAGATAGTTACTGATTTCTCTAGCCATTTCTTCTTTGACCCACTGGTTGTTTAAGAGTGTGTTATTTAATCTCCAAATATTTGTGAATGTTCTCATTTTTTGGTGGTTATGAGATCCAGCTTCATCCCCTTGTGATCAGATAAAGTACTTTGAATAATTTCAATATTTTTAAATTTATAAAGACCTGTTTTGTGTCCCAGCATATTATCTATCCTGGAGAATGTTCCATGAGCACTAGAGAAGAATGTATAACCTTTTGCTTTGGAGTGCAATGGCCTATATATGTCTGTTAGATCTAATTCATTTATCAAGTTATTTAACTTCTCTATTGCCTTGTTGATCTTCTGTCTGTTTGTTCTATCTATAGTGGAGAGTGGTGTATTGATGTCTCCTAGTATTATTGTTGAAACATCTATCAGTCCCTTCAGTTTTGCCAATGTCTGTCTCATGTACTTTGGAGCTCCTTGACTGGGAGCATAAACATTTTTGATTGTTACATCTTCTTGGTGAATTGACCCTTTAATTAGTATACAGTTCCCTTCTTTGTCTCCTATGATGTTTTTACATTTAAATTCTATTTTGTCCGATATTGGTATAACTATTCCTGCTTTCTTTTGGTTACTACTTGCATGGAAAATCTTTATCCATCCTTTCAGTTTCAATCCATTTGTATCCTTGTGTGTATGATGAGTCTCTTCTAAGAGGCTCACAGATGCAAAATGTCTCAATAAAATATTAGCAAATCGAATCCAACAACAAGTTAAAAGAATTATACACCATGACCAAGTGGGGTTTATACCGGGAATGCAAGGATAATTCAATACAAGAAAATCAATTATATGTATATATACTTAGCTGGATTATGTTTCTTAATCCACTCTGCCAATCTGTATCTTTTAGTTGATAAATTTAATCTGCCAAGATTCAAAGTTATTACTGAAAAGGCATTTCTTCATTCCACCATCTTATTCTTTTTATTTTGTCAGGTCTATATATTCTTTTCCCTCTTTCTCTTTGTATTCTTTAAATTACCCTTAGTGGAACTCTTCAGTTCTGTGCCCTCCTCCAGACCTCCCTCCCTGTCTTTTTTTTCAGCTGGCAGAAGTCCTTTTAGTATTTCTTGTAGCTCCAGTCTCTTGTTGACAAATTTTTTCAGGACTTCTTTGTCTGTGAAAACTTTAGTGTCTCCTCAGTTTTAAAGGACACTTTGGCTAGGTACAGAATTATTGGCTGGAAGTCTCTCTTTCAGGATCTTGTATATATCATACTACTGCCTTCTCACCTCCAGGGTGCTAGTTGAGTAGTCTGAACTCAGGCTCATTTGATTTCCCTTGTATGTAGTGGATCATTTTTCTTTTGCTGCTTTCAGTGTTTTCTGCTTCTCTTCAACATTTTACAGACTGATTAATATGTGCCTTGGGGAAGGCCTATTTGGATTTATTCTGCTTGGAGTTCTTTGGGTTTCTTTGACTTGTACATTTGTGTCCTTTATGAGGGTCAAGAAGGCTTTCCCTATTATATCCTCAACAACACTTCCTAGCCCTTGACTCTTCTCTTCTCCTTTAGGGACATCAATGATTCTTATTTTATGTGCTTTGTTTTGTATATCATTTCCCTGAGTTCCCATTCAATTTTCCCCATCTTTTTTGTTGCCGTTTGCTGTTTTGAGTCTTCAAAGTCAATTATCCTGTCTTTTATATCACTTTTTCTTTCCTCTGTCTCTTCAAATCTGGTGTTGTGTGCCTCTAGTATGTTTTTTATTTGGTAACAGAGTCTTTACTCTCTGTGATTTCCACTATTTTTCTATTTATTCTTTCAAATTCCTCTTTGTGCTCTTCTACTGTCTTCTCGATGTCCTTTATGTCATTTGCTATTCTGCTTATTTTATTAAGTAGAGTTGTATGAACATCTTTGATTAGTTGTTCCAATGTGTCTCCTCAGGTGTTTAATTTGGTCATTAGGCAGGGCTATATCTGTCTGCATGTGATATGCTTAAAGATCTTCTGCTGTCTTTGTCACATGTAGATATCTTGATTGATTTACCTTGGGAGTTGATTTCTTTCAGTAGTCTAAGGCCTTGTGTTTGTGGGATGGTTGTACAGCAGGGAGCAGGGCACATGGTAGAGCACACAGTATGATGATTTGTTTCAGGGCAGGTATGGGTGCAGGTTGGGGATGTTAAGCTGGTGCTTGTGAATGTGGGTGCCCAGTGGCCAGTGAAGATGTAGCTGTGTGGGTGCACCAGTTTGGGGGATGTAACCCTGGTATGTGCTGGTCTAAGGCATGGGGCCCTTTGTGCACATGTGTAGAGCTCCCTTCATGGATTGGGGGCAGATGTGACCCAGCTGTGCAGATTGGCACTTTCTCAGAGCTGGGAAGTGATGCTGAGGGCTGTGTGCACGCGCGGTTCTAGGACTGCTGTAACATGCAGCCCCAGAGCTGAAAGACGTGATTGGGGCCCTGCACATACGTGGGCCTGGGAGTGCTGTAAACAGGTGTGCTGAGCTCAGGGAGGGTGGGTTGAGGCTGTTACCTTTATGTGCTGGTAACAGCCTACAGGGAACAGGGAGGAGGAGGTAGTGCTTGGGAGGTGTGTAGGAGAGGTGGGTTGGGGTACACTTGTGGTGGGGGTGTGGGGCAGTTACTTGCACTGGGGGCTGATGGGGTGGGGACACCTGGAGAACAGGGAATGGGAGTGGGTGAGGGGATTCAGGTGTGTGGGGTGTGGGGTGGGTCGCTGGTCACAGGGCTGCACAGGTGAGGGTAGCACGCCCAAGAAATGCGGCCTGGCTTATTTCCTAGTCCTGTGTTCCTGTCTTTGCCCTCCAGCAGGCTCCACTGCTCTGTGCCTCCATGCCAGTCTCCAACTCTCTGCCTCTCAGTTCCTCTGCCTCTGCAACCAGGGCTGCAACACGTGGTGCAGAAGACTCCCAAGTCAACCACACTCCCGAATTCTATCTTGCGAATCTTTAAAAACTGAATTTTCAGCATATCAAATTTTGGTACAGATCAAATGCTGGACAGATGGCCAAATGTCTATTTAGCTCTTTAATTCTAAAGCTAGAACATCTGTTGCACATACACAAAAACATCCAAATTAATTTATTTTCATGCATTTGCTGTTATATATATGTAACATGTACATAATGTTTTGTAAAAGAGGTGATGAATCCCTACACTGTTTATTATAATAATAAATGAATTGTGGTACATCCTATATTGTGGTACAATCCTTCATTGTACCACATATGCATGTTCATGAAATGGAGCACGCTAAACTATATAACATATACATAACGTGTATATATTATATATATTACATATACATCTTAGACACGATTTAAGTCCATAAAAACATCTCTACTGAAAGTAATTATTCAATAAAACAATTTTATGTATACAGGGGTTTTAATATACCAGGATACTTTATAGTGGAACATGCATGTAACATTCTGCCTGGTCCCTTTAACTGAATACAGTTCTCATTGATAATTGAGATTTCAATTCTTTTAACATAATAAAATATACCTATGTCACTTTGGTGAGCTACATGCATACATACATATACGCGAACAACTGATCACATAATTTACCTAAATTTGGCACTCTCCTCAGAGAATGAAGAAGAGAAAAATGTTGGCATCCTCATTTGGTACTGGTATATCTGGATGGCTGCAGTGCTGATATTTAAGTCCATGTCTGGAAGACATTTCTGGTGGTGGCTTTTAACCAAGGTCCTCTTTAAAGAGAAGGTCAGATTATCACTGCTGCCTTGCAATCAATTAATTCAAACTCTACTGCAATATAATGGAAACATTTTATACTTTTAAAATATCATTTATGCTTATACTTTTTATACATTTCTTCCCAAATTCTTCCCCTAGAGCACTTGGGATTATAGAATTCTTTTTACAGTGTTGATTACTGATTTTCTTTTCCTTTCTCTCCCACTAAATGATGTGCTTCTAGCATGCAGAAGCTGTAATTTGCTCATATTTATAGCTCCAACATATTGTACAGTACTTAGCTCTTGCTATTTGTTACCTTGTGATTTTCATATGTATTGTATCCAGTTTGGATATATGGTCTTGGCCCACAGCCTGGTATGACTTTTCAAATCTATAAGGTCACTCAAAGCCTTATCCCAGGTATCTAATTTAGAATTCAATACTGCCTTCTATCTGAGTCCTGTCTAAATCCTATATTTAGCATTATCTTCTGCCCAGCAGAAACTGGGGCAATGAAGGCAGTGCCTGTTCATTGGGCAACTGCTGTGATCCTTTCCCAGGAGCACTGTGGACTTGGAAGGGCTGTAGTAGCACTCTCTTTCATTGATTGTAGGCTTGAATATCTGCTTTTCCTGAAATGGAGCTAAATTGTCCAGGCTGGCCCTGTTAAGTCTGGTAAAGTCCTCACTTGGCAGTGTGCCTGAAGGCCAGGGGATCACCACGAATGATGTCTAGATAGGTCCTCAGGAAAGCTCTTCCACCAAAGTGGAAACTGGAGAAAAGGTCAGGCATAGACATTGTGTAAGATATTTCTCATTTTATAGTAAGCCTCTTTTTAAAGGCAATTTAATTATAATCGAATTGCATTGTGTTCATTTAGAGCTCGCCAACTTTTGGGAATTGCACCAGAATGTAGATGTGAAATACACATGATGAAAATTATTTGCAAAAGAGGAATAACAGCATATACAAAATGAAAATAGAGGTTTTCTTGCATTGAGTGTTTTTATTCATTTAGTGCTCTGTCAAAGATATTTTGTTTTTACATTGTGATTGCAAATTAATGTGAATGAGTTTTTTGAGAGGCTCCTGGGAGATGGTGGACTGTGATGCCAGTTTAAGAAAAATTAGAGACTTAATTTTATGTACTTCTCAGTGGCATTTTAGAAGTGAATGCTAGACCGTGATTCCTGTAAATGACTGAATAGTGATCATAGGATTCAGATATCAACAGAATGAATAGGATGGAGAATATGATAGAACTGATTCTCCTTCAGACAAGACAGATGGAGGCAAGTCCCTGGAGAATGCAGAGGGGGTCCTATTATAGCTCACACCACACACAACTGCTTCTGCATCAATCCTGGGTATTCTGGTCATGTCTGCAGATTTTGCACATGTCAGTGAAGGATGAATGGTACTCTCTTTTGGAGAAAATCATTACTTTTAGAATTTACATAATATTTACTTAACTCATGGAAGCATTTCTCAGAAGATTCTTCCTAAATGGAAGTGATTGATAAACCTTGGACCAGAAAGGAATCACATGAGCGTAAGCTTTCAATCAAGCAGCAGTAATTAATATCAAAAGAATCTTGATCTCTTTTGGTATTTGAGAGCTATTTCTTACCAACCCATCACATTTGGCTTATAATCTACAGATGCCAAAATGCAAATAATAATCAGATTTTTCCTAAATATGAATCTTGATAAATTTAATTTTGCAGAAATAATGGGTTCTCAAGTTGGGTGTGACAAAACACAGAATTCTAGTCTTAGTTTCCTATGGCTGCTGTGACAAAGTACCATAAACTTATGGCTTACAACAACAGAAATCTATTGTCTTATACTTTGGGATACTAGAAGTCTGAAATTAAGGTGTTGGCTGGGTTATCAGACTCCTTCTGAAATCTCTGTTCCTGGCCTTTCTGCTGCTTCTGGTGGTCTCAGGGGTTCCTTGACTTGTAGGTGCATCTACCTCTGTTCTCTATGGCCATCTTCTTGCTCTGCATCTTTCCCCTGCAGTTCAATTTTCCTCTCTTCATAAGGACATTGGCCATATTGGGGTAAGATGCACCCTAATCTGTTTGAATTTATATCTATCAATGACATGTTTTAAGACCCTCTTTCCAAAGATGGTCACATTCGCAGGACTGGGGTTAGGGCTTGTCTTAATCAGGATTCTCTAGCGAAATAGAACCAACAGGAGAGATCTGCAAATATGAGATTTATAAAGGTGTCTTGCAACCATGGGATTGGAAGAGCAGGCTGTGAAGCTGGCTATTCTGATGAAGGGTCTGGGCAAACTCTACAGGAGAGGGTCCCTGACAGAAGACACAAAGAGTCCCTCTTCTTCGTTAAAAGCCTTCCACTGATTGAATTATCTCATTATATGAGATATGCCTTAGTTGATCGCAGATGTAATCAGCCACTGTTGCAATCAATTGGTAGAAGATTTAATGCACCAGCCTCCCAGTTTAACAACCAGCCATGAAATATCCTTTCAGGAACTGTCAGGCCAGTGTTTGCCTGACCAGATGACTGGGCATAATCACTTGACCACACTGACACCAGAACCTAATCATCACAGGTCTTGAAACTATATTATCTCTTTGAAGGACACACAATTCAACCCATAGTACCTAAATTGCACTGATACTTTTACTGCAGTTAGAAAGGTATGTTCACTCTCCTAGGATAGGATATGACTTCCTAATCAGATCCCTGCCTCCAGAAAGTTAATCTGTTTCATTTCAAACAATGGATGTCTATCTTATTGTAAAGATGAGTAGGTAGGAGATTCTCAACTGTAACTCAACATAAGGCCCTTTGAGGACTTCTGGCTATTCTTTTTTCATTTGTTCTCCATTGTAAGGTAATTCATGCTCTCATCAGTTATTTTTCCACTCAGAAAATTTTATAATATGTAGTACCACATATCATCGTGCATAAACTACCTTTTTTAAAATTAAAATAAAGACCTTAAAATTGTGTCAGTGCAAATGTTCAGTGGAGAAAGTATAGGATTTTTAATGCCTGTGCTTGAACAAATAGATATCATATGCCAAAAATTAAGAACTTTGACTAATCATTGCACCATATACTAAAATTTACCCCACATGAATCATAGACTTAAATGAATCTCTTAAAACTATAAAATTTCTAGAAGAAAATATAGGAAAAAAATCTTTATGATCATGGGTTAAGCAAATATTTCTTAGATACCATGCCAAAAGCACGATACATAAAAGAAAACATTGAAATTATGTTTCAACAAAATAAAAAAACCTCTGCTCTTCAAGATGCTGTTAAAAGAATGAAAAGACAAATAACATTTGCAAAACACATATCTGATAAAAGATTTGTATCTAAAATGTGTAAAGAAATATCAAAGTGTAATAACTAAAAAACAGACAATCCAATTAAAATAGAGGCAAAAGATTTTACAGACCCTTCAAGAAAGGAGGTATACGGCAGGCAAATAAACATATGAAAAATCTACTCCAAATCATTAGTCGTTGGGGAAATGCAAAATAAATCCACATATCTTATCCTCCTATTACAATATTAAAATATTTAAAATAATGACCATACCAAGTTTTGGCGGGATCTTAACCAACTGGAATTCTCATATACCTATGTTCAGGATGCAAATGGTATAATTATTTAGGTAAAGAGTTGGGCAGTTTCTTAAAAGAGTGAATATCCATCCAGAATAAACTGGCTGTTCCACTCCTAGGTATTTACCTGAGAGAAATCGAAAGCCTATGTCCCTACAAAGACTTGTATAAGAACATTTGTACTAGTTTTATTTGTAATAGATAAAAAATGCAAACAACCCAAATGTCCGAAAGGAGGAGAATGGATAAACAAATTGTGGTATATTGATACAACAGAATACACACAACCATACAAAGACATTAGATGAACCCAACATAAAGATATGGATGAATCCTAATATATTTTTGCTCAGCTAAATAATGCAGACAAAACTAATCATCTGCATAATTACATTCAAATGAAATTCTAGTAAATGAAAAGTAATCTACAGTAGCAGAAAGCAGATGAGTGGTTGCTTAGGGATAAAAAGCAGAGGGTAGGTGGAAAAAGCCAGGAATAGGGATTTTAACAACCACGAAGAAATTTGGGGGGGTGATAGTTATGATCTTTTCTTAATTCTGGTAATGGTTTTGAGCCATAGATATTTTTGAAACTTATCAAATATTGTGCATTTGAAACATACGCAGTTTATTATATGTCAAGTACATATGGATGATGTTTTAAAAATCATATCAGTTCACACATCTGGCAAACCAGAACTAAGCCATTTCTGTGGCCTTATGACCCAGCAAATCATTCCTTGGCTTATTTCTAATGCAGTTGGAAAAGTGTTAATGGGTTCATCACAATTAGGCTTCTTGAGATGGACAGACACTGAGTTTGGGGCGATTGCTAATATTCTGATGATTTTTCTTATAGCTAATATTAATACTGAAGCTGCTGCTGTGGAAAAGCAAAACATTCTTATTTTAAAAACTAATTTTTAATATAGAAAATGTTAGTTAGTCTTACGGTATCAATGATCAAATATATATACAAATTCTTTTATTTGTCCATGAGTATCAGGAACAAATAATACTCATGCTCAACTGCCTACCAAACTTCTGCACCTGGATTTTATATAAGATAAACCCAGCATGCAAAACCATTTCCTTCTCCTAAATTCTTTCCCTACTTTTGTTTTCTTTAGCTCAGAAAGTATTAGCACGATCCACCTGTTGTCCATTTCTATAACTCGAGCATCTGCCTGAATTCTTGCCTGAACTCACTGTTCACATTCTATCAGCTACCGTGAACTGTTGATTCTCTATCCTCCTTATATTTCACATCCTTCTGCTAAAGATTTCCATATTATTGATGTCATTCAGATCTTTTTTTCTAGCCTGGATTACAGAAATGATTTTTCAACTCCTTTTCCTCCATTGTTAAACAAATGCTCATTGATAGTGCAGAAGAAAGAACTAGAATGGGTAAACTGAAAAATAATTTAGCATTCATAAACTCACACTTAAATCCCCTTATCTTATTCCCCCTTTTCTTGAAGTGAGATAGGAACGAACAATGTAAGACTATATAAAATAATAGGTAGTAAAGTCCCTTTAACCCACTGTCAAGCCTATACCCTAGAGATAGCTACTATATCATACCCACTAAGCCTTCCTGTCTTCCTTCCTTCTTTTCTCTCTCATTCTTTCTCTCTTACTTTCTTCTTTCTCTAAAAATCCAAACATGAATAAGTGTATGTATTCATATTTATCTATATTAATTTTTGTATATCTAATCTATCTTTTACTTGAAGTACATAATAGATGCTCCTCCACGTTTATTCTTAAAGATTCACCTCATTTAATAAATGTTGAGTAGTATTTCTTTACATACTTCCATAATTTATTAACTTAGCGTTGTCTCAAATAAGGCTGTTAGGAATTACCTCATACTTTTATCCTCATAAGTGATTTGGGGTCTACTTCAATAGAATTATCAGAAGTGAAATTCCAAAATATTGCAAGTTTTCCTAAGCCAAAGTGGTTGTTTACAGATATCAGACAATTTTTACTAGAAGTCACCAGGTACAATGGTCTCATGTACTTATAGAACATTTACAAAATTTGACTATGAACTAGGCCATAAATAAACTTTGAAAACATTTCAAAATTTGTTTTAAAACAGACCTCGTATCAGTGTACAATGCAATAGAGTTAAAATGAACATTGAAAGATAACTTAAAACAAACTCCTTCTAAATAACATAATAATCAAATTTTCATAAGGAAAAGGGAGTATGTTTGGGACTGAATGACTGAAGAATTAGATATTGAAACTTTTGGGATGCAATGAAAGTATTAAGCAGAGAGAATGTATTGCCTTAAAAGTTTTTAATGAGAAAATAATAAAGGTTGAAAGTTAATGAGCCAAGGATCCCACATATGAAGTGTGGGCAAAAAAAAAAAAAAAAAGGTCAGAATAAGCCTAAAAAAGGGGAAAGAAGAAATATAAAAATAAGTAAACATAAAATGAAAACTAGTAAGCAAATGAGAAGTACAAAATGTACTTCATAACATGTTAACACTTTCTGAAAATGACAAACATCAAATTACTGATAGTGCTTATTTGTGTGTAGGAGAAAAAGAAGTGTGGTTTGACAAGGTATAAAGGGAGTTTCAACTAAATTGGTTGTTTCATTTCTGAAGATGTGTAATATATATGTGTGCTTGTATTATTTTAGGTGTTTATATGCCTGAAATATTTTACTAGAAAATTTAAAAATTTCCTAATAATCTCCCTGACTGGTAACTTTTTCTCTTTTTCACCTCACCTTTAGCAAATAGAACTTTAAAACGTCATTTTTCCCAAAGAGCATTCTAGATATGTTTCTTCTTTGTCATATTAATATTTTTCAAAGAGAATCAGTCTTGTTCTTTAGAGCCAAATCTGGAAGCTACAAGAGATGCTATAATTTTAAGCAATAAATGTCCAATTCAAGGTCTTAGAGTTACCTTGCCCTATGCTTTCAATCTTTTAACCTGTTTTTTTGTCTTTATCATATTTGCTCTAGAGCACTTCTTCAGTTCTTTAATAATGAACAAAATAATAAAATGCGACGTTAAAGGGACTGACCTGCAATAAGTATAAAGAAAATCAAGCACAATTAAGTGCATATAATTGACATTAAAACATTGTATTAATAGTTGTACAGAACTCATTTTGATATATATATTGTATAAAGTGACATAAGCTATTTTTTCTTCTCTTTTTTTTTTTGACCTGAATTTTCAGTTAATCATTGACTTATGTTTTAGTTTTCACCATAATGGAAGAAATTAATGAGAAAAAATACTCTATTCAAAGACAAATGATCATTTCACTAATCTACTTCAGAAAGTGCAAATTCCCTTTCCAACCAATTAAAGGTTTAGAAAAGTGCCAGTTAACTAAAATTATGTTTCCTTTCTTTGAACATAATACTTGCAGTTACTTCATTTGTTAAACTCTTTTGTAAATATAGTCATTTTGAAACCTTTCAGTATTGTGTGATACACATTTTGGTACTGTAGCTCTTCCAGATTCCTTCCATGGCACTTTAATTTTGTGGTTCAGTGAGCAAAACTAAGAGTTCTCTAGGAGGATTTGTACTTAAAACAGTCAGGGGTATACTGCCTGATGAGACGTTCAATCTTTTCCCTTGATGAGGGTGTCCAGTTAGAAAAGTCCTTTTGTTTTTAAACCCAGGAAAGGTTTTAAAGAAAATTATCCCTCAAACAGTAAAAGCATGTAAGGTTTTTGCAATATTTTACAGCACCACAGTCCAATACTTGTTTTGTCAATGCTTTTAGCCAATATTGACTGTAATGATGAGACATCTGTTTTCTTTGTTAAACTTCCCCAACTAAAGTAGAAAAATGTTATTTATAGTGTTAGAGAGTAAGTTAAGAACTGAAATATTTTATCTCATTAAATCCTCAAATCAACCAAATGAAATAGGTCTTAGTAATTTTCATGTGTAAACTACAATTTAGGAACGTGAACTAATGTCCACACTGCTATCTAGACAGTAAATGGTATATCAAGGATTCAAACCCATGTTTGTCTGATCCCCAAACTCTATGATTACTAAATATTCTCATTAACATGTGATAACATTTGGAATTCATTCAATAAAAAATATTTATTAAGTGACTAATATTTATGAGCTGGCCTTCCTGGCGCTCAAGTAGACAAATGAACACATTGTAATGATGAATTTTACCTCTGATCATGGAAAATCTAGCTACTGCTATTATTATAATCTTTAGATTTGCTTGTTATCATAAGCAAGTTAGCTTAGATATTTTGTTAGCTATCCCAGGCCGCTGGTTCACATAGGATTTTTTTGTGAAACACATAGGGATGTAATTCTTTTATAAATAAAAATTGAAATATATTAATCAATAAAGCTATATTTTGAAAGATATACTAAAGACTAGATACCTAAAATAGAGTATACAATTGTTTTAAAAACAATATCTTATAGTAACTGATTTTTACATTTTGAAATTGACTTTTTGGATTTTAAATATATCTTCTCACTTATAGAATTAGTTATTTTAAGACTGTGTTTTATAAATGATTAAGGTCTTAAGTGGCAGTATCCTATTAATCATTTTCAAATTATGGTCTATGATTTTAGGCATTTTTTAATGGTTACTTAACCAATGGAGCTTAGAAAGAGAATATGGTTTCTATTAGACTCTGCCTGTTGCAATCTGGAATCAGCTACCCATTTTTCAGGATCAGTCTATGGATAGCCTGATAAAAAGAAATATTTTGGGGTGGGCCACGGTGGCTTAGCAGGTAAGAGTGCTTGCCTGCCATGCCCGAGGACCTGGGTTTGATTCCCGGTGCCTACCCATGTAAAAAAAAAAAAAAAAAAAAAAAAAAAGGAAATATTTTGTGTCCCAGTCTCACTGATGACTAGATAAAGATATATGCTGTTGACTCCATTCCCTGAATTCTACTTTATATTGTCATCTATCCTGCGTTTCTGATCAAGCAACTTAAGTGACTCTTGCCCCGATTTACTCAATAATCCCCTAATTTTATGACTGGCTATGAGAAAAAAGGAGAAATCAGAAAAAGAAATGTTTGTTTGGTGATAGTCAAAATGGATAGAAAACAATTTTCTATTCCTCGGATTAGAGGATAGCATGCTCATTTGAGGAATAAACCCTGATCACCTAATTAAAAGGTCCTATCCTTAAAAAGTCTAGGCTTAGAACAAATGGAAATGCTTCACTGAGCAGAAATATAGAGAAGCTGGCTGAGAAGTCCCTTAATACATTTGGGCGTCTGTTTCTTCATCTGCAGAATGAATGGGTTGGATAAAATCATCCATCAGATATCTTTTCACTTAAATAATTTATGCTCTGACCAGGAGAATCTTGAAAGCTGGGCTCACAGAGGCAGGTCATTGTAAAGCTTCATATTTATTTAAGAGAATATGTCTCTATAGACTAATATTATTTAACAGGCAATTTTATATCTATCTTTTAACTCTATGTCTATGTCCATACTATACTATCATTGAGTAGTAAGCTTTATGCTTATTTTCAACATTTCCCCATTGAAAAATATTTACTAACAGTCTATTCCGAAGGATACTAAATAAATAGAACTAATCCCTTCTCTAATCCATTTGGGGGATGGAAGCTTTAACACTTAATCCAGTAGGACAATCTGAGCAGGCAGGCTACCAAAGATATAAAATGCAGTATCAAGTATGTTTAGGAAAGCACAAGATCATTTCTGGCTAAAGGGAAGAGGATTTTGAAATCAGATTGTGGTTGGGTTCTCACAAGTAAGAGAGATGAGAAGAAATTCCAGAGGAAGAAAAGGGCTAGTGCACAGACCCAGAAGCTTTAAAAGATAATGTTCAAAGGAGGGTAAATAGTTCAATTTGGCTGAAGTAAAAGATTAATAGCTAGATATGATCTTGAGTGCCAGATCATATTAAAAGAAGGATAAATTTGGATTTAATTTAGTTGCCACTGGGAAGCAATTGAATGAAGATTTTTAAGGGGTAGATTTACATAGTTCACAAAAATGATTAGCAACAGAGATGGATTGGAGGAGGTATTGACTGGAAAAAAACCTTATAGCTATTGTTATAGTTTAGGCAAGAGTCAAATACGGTCTGAAAAGAGAAATTGGAGATTACTTAGACCCAGTGACTAATTACATAATAGAAGATATGGTAAGAAAACACGATTCTGAAATTGCCGTAAAAATAGTATACCTTTGAAGGAAATAGAGGAAAACAGGCTAAATCTGCTTTAATGACAAGCAGGTTGTTAAATTTGCAAGGCTAGACTTACAGAGGTAATTTCTAGAAATAAATATTTTAGATTCATTTGCAAATTTAACGCTTTTGAGTAAGGCTTTCTTTCTGTTTATTAGTGAGAATAATTTTATCTGCTGATGCCTAACATTTAGGAAAAGGAAAGGAAATGGTTTATCAAACTGCAAGTCTACAAGTTAGCTTTGGGGAAAAAACAGAAACTATTCTTCCCTAGCAGCAGGAGGGAAGTCAGAGAGAAGAGCTAAAACATTTCAACAGGAAAGGAAAAAAAAAAGGGCCACTCATGGCAAATGTCTTTGCTTTTTAAAACTAGGGGATGGAATCACTAGTGTCTGAGTGACACTGGGGCCCTTTGGAGATGAATACAAAACAGTGATTTTTTAATAGAGTAAGGAGTTAAACATATAACTTTCTGAGAAAAAGCAGAAGAGAAGACTGTAAATAGATGGCTGAATAGTGATATCAATCACTGAGTTTCATGACTTACTAAAATATGATTAAACTCTAGAATGCCATATTTAGTCAATGAATATCCCATAAGTAAATTAGTGTCATGCTACATTTAAATTAAAACTGGCATATTTAGGACAAAATAAGTTCTAGTTACTTTGTAAAGAGTAATACATTATTTTCAGAGGGCCAATTAAGACTGTCATTACTCTCTGCAGCTTCCATCAGAAGCTTTTGTTTTCAAAGCATGATTGTCAGCTCTGAAATTTAACCGATGGAAGTGTTTTCCAAACTGACCTCCCTCAATGAGTTATACTTATCTTTATTTCTTGCATTAAGAATATTAAACAACAGAATAAACAGAAATATAAAAACCAATGTAAACATACAATAAACTACAATTTTTATAAAATGTGGGCTTTATTACTCAGGAAATAATAATTATTTACATAAAACTGAAAAAGAACAAAATAAGGGGTATAAAAGTTACAAAATTGTAAATCACAAAAAAATGGATAAATCATACTAAGGTGATTAAGGAAAGTTTAAAGGAAGGCATGAGATGAATCAAATTGAATTATTTCTTAGATTTACAAATATGAAATATATGGAATAAAGAATTATGAGCAAAGCAGAAATGGGAGATATATGTTTCTCAGAACAATTAAAAGCCAATTTGACTGAAAATGATTTATATATGTGTGCTGATTTGAAATTGTTACGTACATCAGAAAAGCCATGTCAAGTTTTGTGGGGCAGACCTTTTATTGGGTAGGACTTTTACATTAGGTTGCTTCCATAGAGATGTGACCTGCCCATTCAAGCTAGGTCTTAATCCACTTGCTGAAGTCCTTTAAGAGAGCCCAGAGAGTTTAGAGAAACTAAGGAAGAAAATAGCCCAGCAGAAGCCAGAAGAACCCACAGGAGCTGAGAACCATTTTGAAACCAACCCAGGAGAGAAGACCCAGCAGACCTCACTAGGTGTCTTCCCATGTGACAGAGGAACCTGGACACAATGGGCCTTTCTTAAATGAATGTATCCTCTTGTTGATGCCTTAATTTGGATATTTTTTTGGCCTTAGTACACTAAATCTGTAACCTAATAAGTCCTCTTTGTAAAAGTCGGTCTATTTCTGGTATATTGCATTGGGGCAGCATTAGCAAAACAAAACAAGTAAGTAAAATAGATATTGCTGGAAAACGGGTTTGCATTATGCATATCACATGATTTATTTTTTGGAGACAATAACTTTTTAAAGTGTTTTTTAAATTGTGAAATATAACAAATATACAAAAAAGCAGTAATTCTCAAAGTACATTTTAACAAGTAATTACAGAACAGATTTCAAAGTTTGGTATGGATTACCATTCCATATTTTCCGGTTTTTCCTTTTAGCTGCTCCAAAACCCTGGAAGCTAAAAGAAACATCATTAGAGTGATTCAGCAGTCTTTTTCATTTGTTAAATCCTATCTTCTCTGCTTTAACTCCTCCTTCTCCTTTGATCCTACTCCCAATCTATAGGGGTCTTTGGGATATGCCCATTCTAACTTTTTCATGTTGAAAAGAGGTTGGAGACAATACCTTTTAAGGCAATGCTTGTTGTATTCCAAGTGGGATACTTGAAAGACTACTTTGGAATGGGAAGAGATTAGAGGAAAAGAGAACAGATAGAAGATGTGAAGATACAGATATTTAATAACTGCCACTGACTTGAGAGGATTGGCAGGGGGAATTGAAAGAAAAGAATGATTAACGTAAAAGGGATTTAAAAGAAAGAAGTGATGTTTTATGCATAAATAACGCAACAAATAACGTCAGAGGGAATCAAAGAGTTTGACATATTCAGACAAGGATCCTGATACCAATAGAGTGTAGAAGAAATGGTTGGAGATGAAGTTGGAAAAAGTAGCCAGTGTTAAGATATAAAAAGCTACTTAGAAAACAACTTAAAATTTATGTTGCAGAAAATGGAGGCTTGGCAAAGTTAAGTAGTATAGATAGAAGCAAATTGAAAGAAAAGTTTTGTCTGATTGTTTTAGAGGCCTGACGGGTAGAGTTTGAATATGTCTTTAGGATGAAGAAGTAGGAGAGAAGAAAATCCGAAGGCACAAAATTTGATTACCATTTAATGAATCAAAGTTAGGGAAAACATTGGAGAGAGTGGGAAGAGTTAGTCTTGGCTTGCTAAATCAAAAAAAGAAGACAGAGATATGTGGATAAATTTGTAGGCTAGTAAGAGGTCAAAAACTGAAGGACTGGGTTAAGGTTAGAAAGTAGCTTGCAAAATTGTAGGATAAAAGTATGTGGTAAAAGGGTGAAACGTAGGTGTCATTTTTTAGAGGTAGAAATAAAGGTACACAGTGTGGCCATCTGGGTGTTTACAGAAAGAAATAAATAGAATTGAAAATCTATGATGCATAATAAATTAAGAAATTATAAAATCCAGCTGGAAAATAGCTCATCACCATAGCTATTTCTTATTACCCATAATTATGGCAGGAATTAAGGTGGATACAAAGAGTATGCTAGGTTCAAAATCTCTTGATAAATGTGGTCTGTGACTATCAGTGGATGGCGAACAAAATGGTTGAAAAAGGTGGCATTCTCTCTTTGTAAGCCAACTCTGCAGTAAACTCACTGCCGTCCCCCTTACATAGGACATGGTTTCCAAGGATGTAAATCTCCATGGCAATGTGGGACATGACTACCCAGGATGAGCCTGGCCCTGGCATCGTGGGATTGAAGAAAGCCTTCTTGAACAAAAGGACAAAGAGAAATGAAACAAAGTAAAGGTACAATGGCTGAGAGATTTCAAATGGAGTAGAGAGGTCATTCTGGACGCTATTCTCATGCATTGTGTAGATATCCCTGTTGAGTTTTTAGTGTATTCCAATAGTTAGGAGGAAATACCTGAAACTGTTGAATTGTAATCCAGTAGCCTTGATACTTGAAGATGATTGTTTAACTATATAACTTTTATGGTGTGACCATGTGGTTGTGAAAACCTTGTGATTATCACTCCTTTTATCCAGTGTATGGACAGATGAGTAAGAAAACAAAGACAAAAAGTCAATAAATAATAGGGAGGGGATAACGGGTATGGGATGTTCTTTTTTAATTTTTACTCATATGTGCATTTTTTTGGAATAATGAAAATGTTCAAAAATTGATTGTGATGAACGCACAACCATATGATGACACTGTGAACAACTGTACACTTTGGATGATTATATGGTATATGAATACATCTCAATAAAATCCCATTTAAAAAAAAGAAGGGTGGCATGGATAACAGGATTTCACAGACCAGAGGAGGTTTGCAGAAGAATGGGCTGAAAATTGGCAGCAGGAATACAGAAAAATACTGACAACTGATAAAAGGGGTTTGGGAAAATGAGTATTTCCCTTATAGATGCTGTGAGGAAGATGATGATGACAGAAATATGTCAGGACGTGGACAGAGAATTCTAGTTGATGACTAAACACATAGAAAGATTTCTGCTAATTAAAAATCAATACAAATGAAAGCAATGAACCTTTCATCCAGAAAAAAATCCATAATCCAAAACATTTTGCTAACAATTGTTGGGCTGTCACTTTCTGTTATGAATCTTCTGACTCTCACCAGTAGGCTTCTGGTAACACCAGACACTATGAAAAGAGTTATTAAAAGCAAGGTGGCTGCAGGGTTGGGGAGTGATTGCACATCCAAGAAACCTTGACTAAGAAAAGTCAAATTTCTAATTAATATTTTGAGTAAAGTTGTTATAAGAATTCTGCAAATTTTCTCATTTAAATGTCTAGTCAGCAATTGGTGATTGCAATATCTGAAGATTGATTATGAATATAAGCAGAAGCATGAATGAACAAGATCACAAGATGACCTCAAGTTCTTTTTAGCCTCAAGAGCCTAGATTTTCTCGTACTTTTTTTTTCATTGAGTAGGAAAGCCTGATTCACTTAATTTCTCTCATTTATTCATTAACATATTATGCATAAAATTTATCATTGGCTTACTACCAATTAATATGACCTTGATATACTAAAATTTGAAGACCCTAATTTATATCAGTGAGCACGCAGGTAGTTTTTTAGTGTCTATTTCAGGCATTAAGAAATAGGAAGGACAGTTTTGAATTTTGAATTTTGGTTTTTGATTAAATTCTCTTTCAAATTTTCCCATCATCTATTTCAAACTTTCTTGTATTTTTGCCCGTTTTCCTTTTCCTTTTCTCTTGGGGTTTTCCCATCTCCCACTAATTTATTATCTGCCAAATAATTGTTCATATTGTTTCTTGTATGTCCACTTTCTTGGACATTCATATTGGTGTTTTTGTTGCTTCTGATTACGGTTTAAATTTCTTTCTAACCACCATAGCCTCTTTGGCTTCATTCACTTTTCTTAGGAGTCTCTCAATATAAAGTTAAACTACTGGCAAATACTTTGTCAACCCCATGAGTATGCACACATTTTTTCAGCTGTCCTCCTTTTGACTTGAATCATAGTTTCTCTTCGTTGGGGCCTCCTGGGTTCTTCCGTGTACGGCAGCAATCTCTGGCAAGCTACACATTGTAGAAAGCCTATTTATTAAATAGAGTCCCAAGTCTCATCACCGTCCTGCCCAGATGAGCCACTATTTAATCTTCATTTGTTATTGAGCTGACATTACTCGAAAAAGAGCCCTGCTTTACGAGGTAGCTTTAAAAAATCTTGTTAATTGACTCCTTTTGGTACTGCACAGTAGCTATATCCCCGAAACAAACAACTGGAAATGCAATGATTACAAGGAGAGTAAAAAAGAAAATGTTTGCCACCAGAGCAATGACGTGATGAATGAGATGTGGGAAGGGCCACCAAGGGCTTTTAGGCTGGACCTTTACTCTCTCAAAAAGATTTCTTGGTTACTTTCAACCTCTGGTTTAAAAAATCCTCTAAGCAGGGTTTGGGTGATGACCTTTTCTGTCTTCAATGTCTGAATAGAAAACGCTTAACTCCCTACACATAGAATCAAAGAAACCTTGTAGAAATAAGCAGCCAAAGCCCCCTGGCAGATCTGGATGTGGACCATTATTTCCAGAAAGATTATAAACAGAAGTTCCAGAAATAACATAAAGTCAGACTTCATGAACTTTTCATCACATCTGATTTAATGGGATCATTAAAACTACCATTTGGCATGTTACTACTATCTAAAATAGAGATGCCTTTTTCTTATTTTTTTGACTGTTCAATGAATAATGATCCATGATTTAGCTTTCATAATGGATCCTTAATATTAACTCTTTTGGCAAGAGGAGCTGGTAAAATGTATGATATTTATTTTCTATTAGTATTATTAAAAATGTGCATGTTTGTAATCAACAGTAGATTTTTACACTGAGGCTCTAATGATTTCTCATAAAAAGTGAATTGTTATGAGGACTGCCACTCCAACAGAAGTATCAAATGGCAGCATATTAGCCAGTGATGGGAGAAAAAGTACAGACATTAGGATACTCTTGCTGATTTATAAAGCAATCAGACTCATATACTTTTCAAAGAATGCATCACTCAATAGAAACTTTTACAAGCTACAAAATGATGGACTTTAATTTTTCATCTGTGTGCAAAGAATTATGTTCTTCAAAAAGAGCAGAGAAGCCATTATTATTTTCTTCTTTCACCTATGACTCTCCCTAAAGGATGCATCCTCTGTACTTTCTGATGTGATGTAGGAAGAGGACATACTATATTCTTTGGGATCTAGCCTTAAGGAAATGTTGGGCTGAGCAATAATAATGTTGCTATATCTCATAACCTAAAGTTTTCTGAGCCTCCTAATCTTGGGCCCTATTAATAATAAGACAAGATTTGTGGCTGACATTAAAAGAAACTTCATGCACAGAGAGGCTCAGACTTAGATGTCATAGAATTAATCTAATCTAAGAAAAGAGTCCTCTCTTTTCTTGACAGTGTTTAGTGATGATATAGGTTGAATTTGGTATGAGAAAGTAGAATAGCGAAATCTATATAGTTGGAAAAGGACTGATTTAAACACTGTGTTCCACAGCCCAGCTGAAATTATGAAAAATATGGGTACATCCATTTTTGAATGTTCAATTTGATACCTTGGAGTCCCATATTGCCTCTTATGAGATTACTTCCTTCCCTTTCCTATCTTCATTCCACTATTTATAATCTTGATTTCTATAGTGTTTTTACAACTATCTTTTGGACTCTATCTGTCCATTCTTGCTCCCCAATACTTCTGATTCCACATATCAGTAGCTTACTTCAGAAAAAATAATGCTGCATTAGCATTTCAATGTTGGAATGAACCAGCTCCTTCCCCATATCCTGTTCTTCTCAAAACCATCCCTAGATTTCCTGTAATTCTGCTTCTTTTATCAGCTCTCATTTTCACAAGGAGTAAACAGTCCCACAGCAAAAATTAATTCTATTTTCCAAACATTTTTACATCCAGCCTGCCTGTCCTGGCTATGGTAACATGGGAGTATGACTCTATGCTTCTGTTCAGTATATTGCAGTTATGATTATTACATTATATGCATCTCACATGATTAATTTTTTTGTCCTGAAAAGGTTTAATTAATAATTACTACAGGTAATTTTTACAGGTGAGAAAATGGAGGGAAAAATGTTGGAATTTTCTCAATGGGGCTCAAAGTTAGGTAAGCATTATAATCACTTGCGGAGTTTATTTTTTTAAGTACTGTGTGTTGTTTGTTAATAGATGGGGCTTGGGAATTTATTTTTTAATGACTGCTTCAGGTGATGGGTGCAGCTGGTTATAAAACCTATATTTGGGAGCCTCTATCAGGCAACACAATTGGTTATAACCACAGAGAACTATCGTATTCATATTTATTTTTCTAGTTCACATTAGTGATTACTCTACTGCAACTCAAAATTAGCTTCCAATCAAGAACAACAGTGTTATTTTCAGAATTGTTAAAATGAGAACATATTTTTTCTCAAGGCAATTTTCTTTCATCTAAAAAATGAGTAAATCAGCACCCTTTTATAGTTATGCTCTATTTTTTTTGTTATTCTTGAAACAAGTTTGTTTCTTCATGCCTAGGTTTTCTTTTCATCTTTCAATTTTTGATACCATAGGCCAAATATCATATTAATCCATGAGTCTCTCTGTGACTGAATTAAATTGCTGCATTAACTTCAGAAGAGTCAGTTGATGTTTGAGCCTCAGCAGGAATCCCAATTCTCACCCAAATGGACATGCCTGTATCAGGGTATGGACACATTTTTACTAACAAAGTTAATAAACAAAGAACAAATTTTAATCTAATTCAAAGTAATATTTCCTCTTTGTGCATCTGTGAGAAAACATGTGTGGAAATACCAACTCATTTCAACAATCATATCACCCCACGTGTTTCTTTGTATAAGGAGTATAGTTATGTAACCTATGAAACAAACACAGAAAATGTTGGCTTTTTAAAATACATACTTTGCTATTTCTGGGACATTGAGGGTAGATAAATTATTTGGAGAAGATTATTCAACTCTCTTATTTTTTTGTTTTCTTTAGTATCTCATTGCTTTCCAGGGGATAATACAAAAAAGATCTCTGTGTATTTGTGAATAGTTTTATTACCTCATGCTTTAGTTTGCAAATGCTAATGGAATGCAATATACCAGAAATGGGATGGTTTTTATAAAGGCGATTTCAAGTTATGAATTTACAGTTCTAAGGCTATAACAATCTCTAAACCAAGGCATCCAGAGAAAGATACCTTGACTCAAGAAAGATCAGTGGTGTTCAGGACACTTTATCAACTGGGAAGGCATGTGGCTGGTGTCTGCTGGTCCTACGGCTTCTGGTTTCAAACACCATCCCTGAGGCATTTTCTTTCTGCATCTCCAAATGTCTCTGACTGTGTGGGTTCTGAAGCTTTTTCCAAAATGGTTCTCTCTGAAAGGACTCCAGTAAGTGGATTAAGACTCACCCTGAATGGACAGAGACATATCTCCATGGACATCTAATCAAAAGTTCCCACCCACAATTGGGTGGGTCACATCTCCATGAAAACAATAATCAAAAGGATCCACCCAAACTATAGGTCTGCCCTACAAGACAGGATTAGGATAAAAACATGGCTTTTCTGTGATACATAACAGTTTCAAAACAGCACTCCTGGATGAGTCGTTATTGAAAACAGGGCAAGTTATAAAGGTTTTTGTTTACAAAATTAATAGGAGTGTTTCTGAAGAGATTAAATATCCAACAATATGCAGGTCAGCAGAAACAAAACTGAGGACAAAACTTGGCATTTCAAAAATTTATACAGCACAATCATATCTCAAAATAGAGAGTGCTGAATTATATACTTTAGAAGGATTACTAAGTTCAAACAATGCTACAAGGGTGTTCATTTTGTTAATATTATATTGGATTATATTATCTCAAGGCAAGTCAACAGGAGCTCTAATGCCATTAGTATATTTTTAACCATGATTTAACTAATGGTCTAGTCCATTAGCAAGGCACGAACAGTTCTGTGTGAGCAACGCTGCTTTGAGAAATGCCTTGAAGATATTACAAGGCATAGAGTTATAGACTGCATTTTGAAAAATTTGTCCCCTCGCCCCCCTATAATTTCTAAAAGGTAGTAAAAGAGAAAATTTAATATTTGGATAAAATTCTAATGTCCCCTCATTAATTTATCATAAAAGTGAATTTGATTAAGAATCTGGTCTAAAATTCAAGTTTCTCAAAAGGGATTGTTATTATGAAAGTAATTGGAATAAAACAGAGATGTGTATGTATCTGTAAGTGTGTTTGTGTATTTGGGAGTGCATGTACATCTATGTTTGTTAAGTACTTAATAAAAGTCATGATAATAAGTTAAATTACCAGGAATTAGTGCAAATGGTTGAAATGATCAATTATATTGCTGCTATCTGAGAGGAAATACCCCTAACATTCTGGAGAAGGGAAACTAATGAAGAGGGAGAGAAAGGAAATGCTACACTCCAAGATAGTAATAATGGAGCCAGCATTTCCAGAAACAATTGGTCACCCAGAAAGGGCCTCACCTCAGAGGGTGATACACACTCTGTGGGTTTATCACATCTTAGGATCTGATTTTTGTCCTCACATAATAAAATTTTGTTTGTTATTTAGTTCATTTCCAGTTGACTGAGTTATGGAGGATTTTTCCAACTGACTAAACTCTTAATAGTGTATATAATGCATGCATTATTATGCGTTCTAAAATATAATTATTTATATTTTGAAAAGGTAACTTAAGAGGAACAGCATGAAATCACAGCAGAGATAGTCCATGCATAATTTTCATTGTTAGTATCAGTGAACTCTGACAATCTACTAAACCCATCTCCATTTCAGAGATATTTGCTCAGGAAACTTGGTTGATTTTGGTTGATTATGTCACTCTTGACTGGAATATGGCTTGTGACCAGGTGAAAAATGTTAATTTTAAGCTTCCTGTTTTCTGATTCTTTATTCAGACAAAATATAATTCAACTGTATAAGCCTGCCGATGAAATATACCGATGTGCGTATGTTTACTATGAAAAGAATTTTATCATTTGTATTTATATCTCAGTTTCATACTATTAGGAGACACATGCATAATGTTTCAGAACTAGCATAACATATGAGCTTAATAAATATTTAATAATTTTTAAAAAAGAAGTATCCAACTTGCCATTCACAGATTACAGTTAGTTCAGGCTAATTAATTAACTATACAGACTGAAATCAGATTGCCTGAGTTTGAATCTAGTTACTCCAAGTTTTTCAACCCTGGGAAAATTACTTTACTTGTCTAAGCCTCATTTTTCTCATTTTTCTTGTCTGTAAACAAGACTAATGAAACTTCTATTTCATAGAATGCTTTTTGTGTGTGTGTGCATGGGCATGCACCAGGAATCGAACATAGAATGTTTTTTGAAAGGCTTTGCCAAATGCCTGGTACAGGGAAAATTCTCAATATGTTTTAGCTACTAATATCGTTTAAGGGAAATTTATTTAACAGATGGTTGATTGCATTTATTACATGTTGTTTTCCCCTGATAGTTTAATTTTCAAGGAGTAATTGTCTTTAAATTTTCTGCAGACATTTCTATCCTTTTCCACTCCTGCCCCCAACTAAAGAACCACCTACAAGAACCAAATTGAAAAAAAAAAACACAACTAAACTTGTTTGGAAATATTAGTCAAAGTGAATTGGCTGTAAACCATCAACAAAAGCTATCTGACATCAAGGCAGGTCAGTATTGATGGTAAAATGCTGAGATGTAATTCATCTTAACAAATACCTATTAAGAGCCAACTAGGTGCACACTAGTGTGCTAGAAAAAGAAGGAAATAATTGAATTTATTGATTACTACTCTAAACACCCTTGTGCTGAGCACAACATACATCATCTTATTTAAGTCCTCACAATATACTGTGGAGTTGGTATTCTTATTTAAGTAAAGGTTCCAAGTTAATCCATGCTTTTTCTGCTAAACATTCCTACTTGGTAATGTGGGAGAAGATTGAATGAATTAAGGAAGGGATTTGGATAAAACTTTCTAATATGCACAGAATGGTAGCATTAGACTGTTGGTTTATAAACATTTAACTTTAGCAGATGGACCCAATAATAAAATAAAAGTTCAACACATAAAATAGACATAAGTGAGAGATGCTTTGATTGAAATAGTGTGTAGTAGACTTGAAAACCACCTTGCTCCTTTTCCTTCTCCACCTCACCATGGTAGCAGCCCCCATTATCCCCTCAGTATACATTCCTGGGGACTCAGAGATGGGTTTCAAAACAACCCTCCCAAGTTACAAACATACAGGACTCTGAGCCCAAGGAATGTTAAGTATACAGTTGTTCAATTTCCTGATTGCATTTTTCTGGAGAGTTAGGTGTGTGGTCAAGGGATTTTTATTTCATTCTGCACTTAAGGTATGTTTCATAGCAGAAAGGAATCATGTTGACCAAAGTTTCTTGAATGAGGCATGTATAGCAGTTGTATATTTAGCACTTCTTGTTTGGATAATGGAATGTATTTAAAATTTTTAATGCATGAACCTTGTAAACTATTATTATCTCATTATAATGATTAATATATCACTTGGAATGGGGGCAGGTCTTACATGGCCTGCATGATGACAGTGAGATGACAGGTTCAGGAAGGGGTTAGTGGGGCTGGTGGTGGTCGGTGGGGGTGGTGAGGCTCATCAGCACAGACAAATTCTGCAGAAAATTCTGGACAGAGGTGCTGATTTGCATGGTAAAGGTATTGACTACATACGGGAGTATGGAGAAAATAGAACTCAATATATTAAGTACAATGGGAGCCAGTTTTCTCAATATTGAGGAAGGGACATAAAGATATAGAAAGGTAGAAGGATAAAATAAACCCTGTGGGGCTGTATTGGAAATGGAGCTATAAATGTGAACTCATTATTTATTTTATATGTGTTATATATATGCACATTTATATATTATACTCTTATTATATACATTATATAATATTATTTTTATATGTGTCTACATGTAGAAAATGATACTGAGTATGTGTCTGCTGAAGGGTCCTAGAAGCAATGACACACCAGTAATCATGAGCACGCCTAGCACTTGGATCTTGGTTTCTAAATACCTGTTCTTGACTAACAGGAAGGAGAGTACTTTGAGGATATGCCTGAGTTCAGATCTGAGGCAGGGAGAAGCCTGCAAAAATGAGAAAATGTTCAGGGAATGATGACAGCATGACAAAATAAATCAGGATTGGACTTAAAGAGGGTCCTACTTGTCAACATCTGGGAAAAAATTTATAATAATGGATTTTAATCCATTGGATAAAATAGGAAGCCCTGAGTCCATACTTATATGAATAAATTAATGAATAAAAAATAATTGGGCAAGAAGGAAAAATTCTACCTTACAAACTAATAAATATAGAAGAAATGCTGGATTCAAAAATCAGTTTGGCAGGGTGCATGGGTGGTTCAGTGGTAGAATGCTTGCCTTCCATGCAGGTGACCTGGGCTTGATTCCCAGACCATGCACCCCCCCCAAAAAAAAATCAGTTTGGCAATCACTATAGTAATAATTGTTTTAGGTATGTACCACTGGGGAATATCAAACTATTGGGTAAAAATTTGATGAGAAACAGGATATTGACACAGGATACTTAGGGGAAAGATGGCTTTATATCTGTAACATTCTTTCAAAAGATTCACAAAGCTAATATATATTTATGTATAATTATATATTTATGAAAAAGAGAGAAAATGAGAGAATGATGTTGTCATAACACAAATATAGGAACATGTTTAAAATTATGGAATCTGAATGAAGAGTCCAAGGCAGTCCTGTGTACAATTCTTGAAAGTTTTCTGTTTGAAATTATTTCAAAATATTACATTTAAGAATGAATATATTGTGTGCAATAATATTTGATTTATTAAAGTTAGACATTCAAAATTCGAAATTCTTCTTAAGGAAGAACGTATAAGTTCAGGATAAAAATCTTAATATTCCATTTATAAATCTAATACATTTTAACAATCCCTTTTAGGGGATTTTAAACAATACTTTATTCCATTTATACATCTCACCTTCAAATATTTTAAATGACACATGAATTTTTATATGTAGCCTCTTTTAAAGTTGGTTGACTACTCTAAAAATGAAGCAATTTTTATAAATTTAATTAACAAATGTATTTGTATAATCATTTTTAAATGATCCAAAATAATATAAACACTTGTTTAGATTTCTACTTAAAATCAAAAATATGTATCAATTACTCTAGTACTCAATTTGTATCAATTACTCAATTCCCATTTTAATAGAAAATACCAAGTTACCTTATCTTAATAAGTCAGATTCGCTTTAAACTTAAAAATTTTAAGATCTACACAAAGTGCAAAAACAGAAAACCATGATTTTACTATTTTAACAAGACTTCACTTAATGCTAAGTCTTGCTGGCTCTAAAAGATAAGTACCTAAAGAAAATAATTACATCATCAGAAACAATTTGGGAGACAGTTCTGTGACAGTGAGTTCCTAAAATTTGTAATCTCCCTCCTCATGGTACGAGAATTGTTGAGTTTTGTGACCCACACAATACAGCAGACATGATGTCTGGCAATCTACTAGATTTTAAAAAATACTGAAGGCTTCAACTTGATTGTTCGTTCTCTCTGTCCATGTTGGTTCACACTCAATGGGGGAAGCTGGATGTTTTGTTATCAATGAAAATAGTCATCTCTGTGGAGAGGCTCATATGGTGAGGCACTGAGATCTCCACTTAATAGCCAGTGAAGAACTGACACCTGCCAACAACCATGTGAGTGAGCGTGAAAGTCCAACACCAGTCAACCCTCCAGATTACTGCAGTCCTAGCCAACAACATGGCTGCAACCTCATGAGAGAGTCTGAGTCTGAACCACCTAGCTAAGCCTCTCCCAGTTTCCTGACCTCCAGAAGATGTGTGATACTTTAAAGGTGAATGTACCCCAGAAAAACACATTCTTAAATCTAATCCATTCCTATTGGTGTGAATCCATTATAAGGAGGACCTTTTGACGAGGTAGGTTACTTCAGTTTAAGAAGATGTGGCCCAACTCGATCAGGATGGGTCTTAATCCTATTACTGGGGTTCGTAAGAAGCAGAGTGAACTTCAGACAGAATGCCACAGAGGAAGCAACCAGAAGCTGAGCACCAATAGAACCTGGAAGAGAAGAGAGAGACCAAGAGGTACTGCCAAGTGTCTTGCCATGTGACAAACTAAGAACCAAAGATCACTAGAAGCCAGCTCCAGAATGCCACAGACTTTCTTTTAGCCTCAAAACCATAAGCTAAAAAATGTCTGTTGTTTAAGTCAACCCATTTCATGGCATTTCCTTAAGCAGCCTAGGAAGTTAAGATACTGGATGATGTAAGAAATGTCTTTTTCAGCTGCTGCTAAGTTTGGTTTAAAATGTTTGATGTAGCAATAGATAAATAATGTACTTTTCCATGCAAATTTTCTGGGTTTGCTGCCTCAGTTACTGAGGTTTACTAACTGGCCCAAAAGGTAAAGCTGGTTTGTGATTGAATTTTTGTTTTCAATGTTCATAGGATGCACTGAATCCTAGGTATAGTTCACATCAGTGACCCAGTTATTTAAAGATAGAGATGGTCATATAAACTACCTGAGAATCAAATTCTAGGTCACCTAATTATTCCTTCTAATAGCAAAAGAGGCAAACCTTGTTGAGCCTGTTTCTACTCATTTGATTGGACTTTGTATTTATTTGGCTGTAAAGGTATGAGTATACTTTCTGACCAAAGTCTAAAGACCTGTGGTCTTGAAGATATCTTGCAATGTTTTTTTTCATATACTTTCTGCCTGATAGCAACATATAACTATCAAAGATTTTAAATTACATTCAATGGAATTCTGAATATCTCTCATGGTTTTCCACTTAGTCACAACTTCTAGTATTATTCTTTTTATTTTTCCTTAGTGCAGTCTTTCTTGTCTTATCTCCATGACTTTGTTAACTTCATTAATTTAGTCTGAAGTGGCTTTTCCCTCTAGCTCTGTCAGGTGTTCTCTCGTCAATTATTCACAATCACATCTTTGGAATCTTCTTGTCAACCACACTTTTTCCAATAAGACATGTCCTTCTGAGCTTCTAAAATTTGTTTTTTGTAATGAAAAATAAGCATTTAACAACACTTTGCACTTTCCCTTATGCATCGGCTTGCATTTTAACAATACTTTCTGTGAAGAGTACAGTCCATATAAGATTCCCTTTGCATCCTTCATAGCATTTAATAGTATTTAGATTGAAAGGATATAATTCCACTGAGTCACTTTAATGTGTTTATAATTGTTGAATAATGACAGCAATTTGTTTTATGGGAATTCACTATTGCTGTTAAGCTCTAAAGCAAAATTACACAAAATTCAATACCAGAATGTCTAGAGAAGTGTGGTTAATGGCAATTAATGTGAATTTTTGTGGTGTTGTTTCTTAAAACAAACATGCTTCATTAGATATTTTGTGGATGGCACCAAGTTTGAGCACTCAGAAGCTAGGAATGCATAATATGTGGTATGTTTTTGGTAAAGGAATGTTTAATAGATGACATAATTAATAGCAGCTCAGGGAAATGCATAACGCTGAGTGAGAAATATACAAATAAAAACATTCTCCAGACTTTTAAAAATTGCTCTGTATTAAAAGTTTAACATGCATTGCTTCTTGAGATTGGTATAGACATATCTACTAATTAGTTTTCCAGAGTAAAGCTAAAAATCCTGAATTGTAGAATTTTTCCATTCTTTAGAGCTGTAGATTTTCAGAATTGCAAACAGCAATATAGAAGAAATATCCTTATCACCTAGCTTATGGTAAATAAACACAGACTATTTTCATTTCTACATGTACATGGAAAATACTTTTGCATTTAGAAAGATTGAAACAATTTTTTTCCACATTTCCTGAAGTCGCTTAAAAGTAAAACTACAAATTTACTTCATTAATTTCACATTATTCCATTATTTGAATCTTTATTTTAAAAAAAGGAGAATTAGCATGTTATGGTATTGTAGCCTCATTTTTTGCACACAACTGAAAATTTGCCATTTGCTCAGATTTGCTGTTGTGTAAATAAAACCTAAGTGTGTGATTCTGAAACTATGTTAGGATAGAAGGAACTTCAATTTGCAATATACTGCTGAGCCAAAAAGCAAAAGGAAAAAAAGAAAAATTCGTAGGTTATTTTGTAGAGCACAATAGTAAAACATTTGACTTACTGCAAAACTCTTTCTGGATATTTTGTGCATCTAGTGTAGTGTCTGTTTAGATCTCTTGATTATTTCATGCAATAAAATAAGTATTTTTCTTTCCATACAAAACTGAGAAGCTGTGGGTAAAACCTCAACGAATAAAATAAGGTGCTATTTCTATTTATTCTGAAGAGAACAGTATTGAAAAATACTTTGTTTTTTGTAGTAGAGGTGCCATGACAGCCCAGCTCTTAGTGACTACTCACAATATCTTTTTGGTGTTCAATAAAGGAGAAATGAAGAAATAAAGTTGTCATTTTCTTGGAGTTCTAGCTAAGTGTTCATTCCCACGGCAAATATAAAGCATGCTTTTTTGGGAACACTCTCAATTGGAATGAAATGTTCGGTCTAGTCATAGAAAGATGGATGGCCTAAAGAGTTTTTGCTTCACTAGGTCTCCGAACAACACCAGTAGTGTATGTGCCTATTTGTCCTTTATTAAAACTTCAAAGAGATTTTCTTCTGACACTGTATGCTACTATTTTGTTGAAAGTTTTTCACAAGTTCACACTGGGATCAGCATGCATCGGAATTCACGTCTAGAGTCCTTGGACCTTGTATTCATTTTCCAGTTATGGAAAACAACTGGTTGCAAAATAGCATTGAACACAAAGAAAAGAGATGATGGCTAATCAAAGTTTAGTTCCATTGTTTCATCTGGGATTCTGACACAACTCAGTTAACTTTCCAAGGGCAGAGAGGGTCACAATACATTCTCACCCTGAATATATTTCCTCATCCTATCTGTCACTGCTCTTCCAGCTTTTCGATTTTACTTTTTCTTCTCACCTCTTTCTTTTCCAATTTACCAGTCTGTTTTGCAAACCTTTAGTAGAGTCCTATCTCCCATTAGATAGAAACCAAAGACTATCCTTTCTCTCATAAGGCTCTATGTGTTTCAAGAGGTTTTATGAGTGTTTTCTAACTTCATTTTTACCTTTCCTTCCTATCACAGTATTCCTAAAGTCAAACCATAACAAGCTGCTTAAAATTGCTAGGACATATCTGACCTTTTGACACCTTCCAAAGATTGTCCTTCTTCACACTTGGCAAATTTCTATTCATTCTTGAACACAAACCCTTCCTACTCTGCCCAGAACTAATGTCTTATGTATCTGCTAATTATTATAATCACTGAATTATTATTTTTTTCTATCCATCTCTCTCCTGTTGTATAATCCTCGAGAACAGGAATCATGTCCTATTCATATTTGCATCCTATACCCAGTTACCTAAATACAGTGCCTGGCATATCTACACACTCAATAAATGTGACTGGATTGAAAAGTATAGAGCATTTTCTTCCATATCCTTGATGGCTGGGTCTCTCCTAGCTAGCAAGCCATATTAGGAATCTATTTATACATAATATAATTTTCTTTCATTTTCAATCTTTTGATGCTCTAGCAATTCTTTTCGTTTTCTCCTAAATTATATAAATTCTATGACTTGAATATTAATGTCTTTCTACACATAAACTCAGGTATTTTATAACATGCCTTATTGGAACAAACCTGAATACAAGGGAATAATTTTAAAAGATCTATTGCTACTATACTCGACCCCAAAGTCCATTTGCAACCCATAAATATTGAATGGGAAATGGTTAAGCAGTAAAATATCTGAGATATTGTACGCAGAATATTGTTTCACAAAGGAAATACTGGAGTGCCCATTTTTCTACTTTCACCATTAATCCGATTTCAGTATCTTTTCTTACCCTACAAAAGTAATAAAAAATATATCTCCCATTGACCCAATGTGGTCAGAACACTGAGGCAGCTGGGCAGAGAACATAGCAATGCATAGTAGAAAAGAAAAGAAAACCAGAAGCCACTGAAATACAAAGAGAAGCAATTTCCTTGTAATAGGTAAGCAGCAGGTTTTTATCATATAACATATTAGGAAAAGCAACCTCTCTTAAATGCAATTGATAAAAATATAATTTAAAGTACAGTTCATTTAAATTCATGGACCAAGACTTAGTATTTCCTTAAATAATAATAAAGGCTCTGGTTTAAGTAGTCAACAGGGCATCAGAGAAAACAAGTAGCATCAGCCACATAGAAAAAGATAATCAGCACAAAACTAAAACAAGATAAATCAAGATTGTGCTGTAGTCAGACAATATATTTGGTTCAGGGCCTTCACAAATATTGAATTTTGAGTTGCAAATTTATATCAGAATTTCCTGTCTAGACTACATTGCCTGTTAAATATATTTATGTCTGTGTTAACTATATAGTATGAGTTCAAGACATTGTGAACTTTACGTATTTGCTTTACTAAGAGAGTTCTTCAGTTTATGCTTGTTCATGTTCTAACAAATATTATACTTGGTTTCCATATTCATCATAGATGCTAAGGAACGAGCCATTATGTGAAGATGCAGAAAATCTAAAAAGCAGATCCCCAAATTAAAGAAAAGAAACAACAGAGGGTGGGCCATGGTGACTCAGTGGCAGAGTTCTCACCTGTCTTGCCAGAGACCCGGGTTCAATTCCCGGTGCCTGCCCATGCAGAAAAAAAAAGAAATCAATATCATCAGTCTAAAGACTCTTGGTGGAAAGGCAAGCATTTTGACATATCTCAATGTGTTCTGAAATTATCACTATATACAATATGTGGTTATCATTAATTTGCATCTTACTGAACCTGAGATACCAGCAAAGGGTAGACTGCAGTTTAGTAAACACAACCAAAGAAAAAATTTCAGAACAGAATTTTGTACCATTTATAAACAAGAAAGTTAAAAAAAGACATTTTGGTGCTTTAATAGGCAAACCGCGGCTGTCTTTCAAAGCAGTATTTCTAAACGTGTTTTCTGTTGAACATCATTCCCATTAGAATACATGGTCTGTTAAAAAAGGATCCCACAGCCAAATACCTAGGAAACAATACTGGAATTTTGTCTGAAAATTATTTTAGTTTTGCTTATGGAATCTAAGAAAATAAACTTCATCCTTCATTCAAAAAGCCACTCCACAATATGAATGAAGCTGATCTTGATAGGACTAAGGTAGATGAGAATACAGGGTAAAGGATGATATCGTCCATTATTTTAAAACTTCAACTTCTGAGTGAGACGAAAGGGAGCAATGTTTATTGGGTGCAAAATTTGTATTTTAGGTAGTGCATTTCTTAATTTAGCTTGTATGGTCAGTTTGGTTGAACACATAAGTACATAGAATCTTGAATAGGGTGTGAGATTTTGTTGGTTTGTGCAGTAGTATGATGTCCTGATAAATCCCAGAGAGATTTGGGCAGTAACTGAAGAGGTATTTGCAAAGTTCCCTTAGGGAACTGGGGAGAAAGGAAGAAATAGTCAACTTTCCCATTTGGAGAATTTCTGATATTCTTGCAAGCAATGGGGACAACCAAATCAATAGGCCAAGCCCTCAATCTTGGGATTTGCCCCTATGAAACTTATTCCTGCAAAGGATAGGCTAAGCCTACTTAAATTAGGAGTCACCCACAGAGAACCTTTTCTGTTGCTCAGATGTGACCTTTCTCACTAAGCCAACTCAGCAGGTGAACTCACTGGTGTCTCTCCTACATGGGACATGACTCTCAGGGGTTTAAGTTTCCCTGGCAGTGTGGGACAGAAATCCCAAGATGAACTGGGACCTGGCATCAAGGGATTGAGAAAGCCTTCTTGACCAAAAGGGGAAAAAGAGAAAGGAAACAAAATAAAGTTTCAGTGACTAAGAAATTTCAAACAGAATCAAGAGGTTATCTTGGAGGTTATTCTTATGCATTATATAGGTATCTCTTTTTAGTTTATGGTGTGATGGAGTGGATGGAGGGAAGTACCTGAAACTGTTGAACTGTGTTCCAGTAGCCTTGATTCTTAAAGACAATTGTATAACAATATAGCTTTTGCGATCTGACTGTGTATTAAGAAAACCTTGTGTCTGATGCTCCTTTTATCCAGGATATGAACAGAAGAGTTAGAAAATATGGATACAAAATAAATAGTAGGGGGGACAAAGGGTAAAATAAATTGGGTAGATGGAAATATTAGTGGTCAGTGAGTGGGAGGGGTAAATTGTATGGTATATATGAGTTTTTTCTTTTAATTTATTTCTTTTGAAGTGATGCAAATGTTCTAAAAAATGATCATGGTGATGGCTGTACAACTATATTATGATATTGTGAGCCACTGATTGTACACTGTGCATAAAATGTGTGTGTGAAGATTTCTGAATAAAAATATTTAAAAAAAGAATAGATATACTTAGCCACTGGAATAAATGTACCAGTTATTCCATGAATTTGGCATGTCTTATTGTTGGTATTAAAAGAAAAGTGGAAATCCTTAAAAACCAATCAGTATGGATAGAGACTTAAAAAGCTTCCCTGCTTTCTAGGGAGAATTGCAATAATTAAAGCCACTTATGGAAACTTATGGATGAAGAAAATTCATTGTCAATCAATTCCTTATTTAATGCACCTGTATGGCCTGTAATACAGATGATAGACTCTGGCATAAAAACAAAAAAAAGTCACTCCAATACTATACAACATTAGAAAAAGTTGCTTTTCTTTTATGCAATTAATTTAAAAAATATTTTAGGTAGACAATTCAAACTCATGAATCTAGATTTAGTATTTCCTCAAATAAGGTCCAGGCTTCGGTAATCAACATCTCATTAGAGAAAAAAGCCATTGCTTTCTTCTCTCTTATTTTATTCTCTTATAAAATCAGTTCTACTTGAAGTCCTCCTCTCTTAAAGTGGTTTGAGAACTTTTCGTTTAAACTTTTGAAAACTCTAGTTAGTCATTTTTCCTCTTTAAGTATGTTGATTATACCAGTGGCTTTAATTATCAATTCTTTTAAACAGCTAAAAATAAAAATAAAAAGCATTTTCCCATTCTTCAGAATTTTAATGGTTTCAATTTATTTCAAGAAACAAGTGTAGCACTGGGCAAGCTCTAATTTACCATCTCTGCGTATGCCCTAATTCACTTCTACTGTTTTTTTAGCCCCTGCATTGCTCGTGCCGTTTTACAGTCTAAGCACAGAGGTAGCTTTGAGAAGCATTTGGATGAAACATGGTAAGAAGTAAATTGAAATATTGAGCAGCCCAATACCAGAACATCCATATGAAACCCTGGAATCCAACCTCTGGAAAATCTGATGACCTTGTGAATCGACATGAAACATTAAAAAAGGAGGTTATACTCCCAAAGACAAGCCATCTTCTGCTGTGAAACATTGGCCTTTGTTCATGAGTGTCTTCGTTATGGTGGATTGTTGAGTTTGATGAGGTGAGACTCTTTAATTTAATTCCAAGTACAGCACATTGGCTCCTAATGAGCCAGGTTTTCCCTATTGCCTAATTCACTTTGTCTTTAGTTAGGTGCTTAGGAAGGCCACTACAAGTCCAATAGATTGGAGTACTGAAAAATGGGCCCCATGTGACTTAAGAGAGACAATCTACCTCATTTGTAGAGTTACCATGAAGTTCTCGGCTAACTGGAAGAAAACAGTAAAGTAGCTATAAGCATTTATTTAGTATTTGATTTTTGAGATTCAGCTGTTTTAAAACTTGAAAATAATACCTATGTGAATAAATAGTTCTGCCCATTTGTCTATTATTGCATCAAACACATTTGTTTGAATGGATTTTCACCAAATTCACAGGTTAGTTTTAGGATAGTCTAACTTCAAAAATTAGGCTGCATGGCATACTCAAAATTAACATGGCATGACAGGATAGCACATTTTGCATCTTGCCTAGCATATAGCAAGTGCTCAGTTCCTACCCAATAAGAGCCATCTATTTCATCATTTCTTTCGTTGTTCTTATCCTCATTGTTCTAATAGGCTACAAAATCAACCCGGACTCTTCCAATAAACACCCTCACCCTCTTCAAAGCTTTTCTAGTTTGAGAAAATGTGCATATAAAACCTAATTCAAGCCTTTTGAAATAGTTATTACCCTCATTTGTATTTTCAACTTTATATTGGCAAAGAAAAGGACTCAGGGAAGGGGCAGTCTGAAAGACTAGGTATTCTTTCAAAGATTACTGCCCACATTCTAGCATCCTCACAACTGTATGTACATATATTGAGGACTTTATTTGTAAAATTTTTAAGAATCCTGATTTTGGTTTATTTTTGTTGTTTTTATGCTGTTAAAAGGAAATCAATTGTCCAGGTTTGCAGTACATATAATTTTTACATTTATATGTCAACTTTTCCATCTCAATGAAATCATGACTCAGAAGAATAAGGCAACATGACTCTTGCTGATGAAAAAGTTACTCATAACATTTGTTAACATCTTTCTTTCTGTTTAACCCTAGAATAAAAAGTTCCACCTATCTTATTAGGCTTGTAGGACCTCTCCCCACAGTACATAAGCTATAATATCTGTTTATTTTGTGTTAACATATGTCAAATTCTAGCAAGCTTCTCTAAGTTGGCTCTCTTAGCCCCACTTTTATTTCAGAAAACCACTTCCAAAACTTGATGTTTTTCATAGTGTCCTATTATCTTGTCTCCATTTCAGCTTTCCTTCCACCACAGTTTTCCCCAATACTTATCATACTTATAAACATTTTATTTTATAATTCATGAAGACAACAGCATCTGTTTTTTGATGGTCATGCCCCTTTCTGATTTTTAAATATATATAGCAAGCAAATACCTTTTTACCCTCCTGTGACTTTAGAATTAAGGCACATAAAATGTGCCTTAAAATTGACTGGTATTTTCCATGTTGTATGAATAATTTTATAATGATTTCATAATATTTAAAAAATTTCAATAACTTTCATTCTTCTATCAATCCCTCATCTAAAAAAATCAAATGTTACTAATTCTAAAAGCATAAAAGAGCCACAACCCCTCAGTATCATAAACATGATTATAAGTTCATAAATTCTGTAGAACATAAATAGAGAGTAATTGAGGAAAGGGAAACTGATGGAATGGAAATTACATGCAAGAATCAGTCGCAGTTAAGAGCTATTTAAAAATAAGTCAATTAGATAAAAGAACTTTCCGTCTAAGAGTAAAAGCCAAAGCATATATGAACTTTCTCATCAACTAAAAGTGGAAAGGCCATTATAGCAATGAGGAAGGAACACATTTAAGTGGGCGATTAAGAGTTAGTATGCAGAAGACAGAAATGGTGAAGGTTAATTGCCTTGATGGTAGCAAATAGCAGGACTAAAGATTGTTAACCCTATAGTAAAGGCTGCCTTTGAACTGTCAGTAGTTGTAGTAAAGTCATAAATGGATTTGAAGAGTAAGTTTATGTTTTACTTAGATCATGTTATATGATTTTAGTTCTTCTGCTTGCTTGATAATAAATCTTTTGTATCCATTTACTATTTGGGCACATGTTATTTAATTTTTGCAATTTCTTTTTAGATATAATTTTTAGGCATACCTACCAGAAAATGTGGTATTCTAAATTTAGTATCTAAGTGCTATTCTTATCCGTTTGCTTTACAATTGTAGACTTTTAAGATACTGCAACAAATTTCTAACATTTTGAGAATGCAATCTTCTAATTATTCTACTACCTATATTAGTATACTGCATATGTTTGTATAGTGTTTTACCAAGGTTTTCAAATTTATTGCCTTACTTGATCTTCACAAGGCCCCTTTGGGTAGGCAGAACAGGTGCTATAATCATTGTTTAGCACACAAATAAGGCACAAAAAGAGAACGTGCCATGCTTGAGAATTCATAATAAACTATTTAAGTGGTAGGATTGTAATTAGGATCTATGTCTTCTCTGTTTTATTCAGAATCCTTAACATATCATTGTTATGCCATAAATTCTTTCATGCTTTCTTATAAGTTTTAAAATCTATTTTATTCAGAATAATTTACATAAAATTATGAATTTATGTGGACACATTCCAGTTTCAAACATTCATAATAAGCATTTTGGCAATCAATTTAATATTAAGTTTATTTCCTTAAAATATTCCAGAGCCTCAGTATTTATATGCTAGGAGCATGATATTATGTTTCATTTTATCAAGTTATCCTATTAACATATGAACTTAAAGACAGCAGGGCCTGAGTTTTATAATTTTTTATATTACCTTGTACAGACATTTGTGACCTCTAACACATGGAAGATTGTTCTCCGCCATTATTTATTTTATATGTATTTTATTTTGTGCATATAAAATGATTGAAGAGCTCATAATAAAGGATACATAAACTATAAACAATAAAGCTCAAGTTCAGTTACGAACAATGAATTCTAGGAGTGAAGAAAAGAATATTAACCACAATGAACACTCACTATTAATCAGGCACTCTTCTAAGTATCATATGTGTGAGACTGGATAGCTGCTGTGTTCTAAGCACTGAATTTCTTTATAACAAAAGTAAAACTGGAGAAAAAGAGAGATGGTGAAAGGCAGGACAGAAAAGGAGGAAGGAAAAGAGAGAGGGAGGGAGGGAGAAAGAGGGAGGGAGAGAGAGGGAGAGAGAAAGAGAATCTGATATGATCATAGCTATCTTTTTTTTTCAGAGCTTCCTGCAATACTTCCTGTTTTGAAAGTTTATATGCACTAACATTTAATTGTCACAACAGTCCTATGCATAAGTTCTACTGATGCCTTCATTTGAAATAAGAGGAAAGTGAAGTACAGAATGGTGTAGTAACTCACCTAACTTATATTCTGTCAATGAGTTCTGCTCCAGTTATTTCAAGCTTAACTTTTTATTTAGTCATGCTCTCTCAGTGTTGGAGAATTCTCATTATCAGAAAGCAGAAAGCCCACCAATTCCTCTATGGACAGTTTTTCCTGGCAGGATGTACTCAAGCATTTACTACGTGACATCACAGGCGTAGCAGCTCAGACAGAAAGGGTCCTTTTCTAAGTCTATACTGGGGGCTGGACCAAGGCAAGACTGGTCAGTGCTCCGTGAAATATTAAGTCTTGGAGAAAACTGTCTCCTTTCCATGGGAAATGTCATCAGATCTAGCACGAAATGGCAGCCAGCCAAGTCCTACCAGGAGCCCCTGAATGCAGTGACATGCGCTAGCCGTTGGCGGGCCCTCCAGGCTTCTGATCTGCAGGATCTATCAGGCAAATTACTCCCCTGTGGTCAGAACTCCACCTCAGCTGAGTAGCGCCCCTTGTTGAAGGTAAAGACATCCAGCGCTGTGCAGCCCTTCCGCCACCCATCCTTCCACGGGAGCGCACTCGAGGCTGCGGGCGTCAGAGGCAAGTGCTCCAGGGCCCCAGGAGCTTGCCCGGCAGAGGGAGGCCGTGTCCCTAGGGCCTGGTCGGGTACAAATTTGAGCAGCCTTCTCTGCGGGGCCGGCAGGGGGGCGAAGGCGCTGAGCAGGGCAGAAGTGAGGGCACAGCCGCTCTGGCTCCGCTGCCCATCAGGGTTGTCCCAGAGCTGGCCACCAACTGGCTGAAGAGCTCGTCCCGCAGTCCCGACCGGCGCTGCCCTGTCGCACCAGGTAGGCTCCTGTGGTCGTGGGGACCCGTACACCAGGAGGCGGGAGGGTCAGGCTGGGCCAGGCAGTACCTTCAGGGGCATCGACTCAGTGATGTTCTCCTCCAGGGCGCGCTGGCCGCCTTGGGTCTTCGGCATCACCGTCAGCTCAGCTGGGATCTCCAAGCGCCTCAGCTCCATGCTGAGCACTTTCTCCGAGGCCTGGCTATGCCAGGCACACCGACACCCAAGCTGCTTTCTCTATCGCCTCCAGAGGGGAGGCCGGGAGAGTGTTCCGCTCCCCGAGAGTGGCTGGCCGCCGGAGGTATCGTCTCCTGGCCTGGAGGCCGTGCACACAATTCTGTAGTCAGGACAGGAGGCGGAGGCGCCGGCGGCAGAGGCCAGCGCAGAGGCCGCCGCGCAGGGTGAGAAGGACCTGGGAGTTGCAGTTGGGCCCAGTACTGCTCCAGCGCTGCCAGCCCAGCTCCTGTAGCAAGACCTTGGCGCCTCCGAGGAGGCAGACTAGCGACTCTGCCCCAAAACTGATTATGGCTTCACATCTCTCTTGGTGGTAGGTGTCTCCCTACCCTCTTGCCCCCGCCCCGAATCTGGCCAGGAAGGCACAGTAAGGCACGCATGGAAGTAGAGGGCCTCCAGGATGCCTGCCTAGCGCAGCTGCTGAGCCATGTGTCCTGCATCAAAGAGGCTTGGGTCCTTTCTGGTGTGGGTTTGAGGAGCATTGGATGAAATAGATGAGGCTCCTGCCCAGCTGGGCTATGAGGTCCTCTAGGGCCTGCTGGAAGTGAGAACAGAATGCCTGCTTGGTAGGTTCATGCACCTCAGCCATGTTTGAGGAAGTGCTGGATTTGGTGGGCCCTGTGATCCTCAAGGAAAAGACAGTCCTGCACCTCCAGGCTCTGCTGCACTTCCTAGACTTTATGGGAATGCCCAGCCACACAAGAGAATAACGACTGGTGATGGTGCAGGACACAGAGGCCCATGAACCTGATGTCCACGACAGGTGCCTGGTGTCCTGCCCGTAACCACCCTGGGCCCTTGAAACTACTGTTTGAACCTCCACCCAGATATAAAGAACCAACTCATGCAAAAGTATGTCATCAAGGGAAAGAAGTCTTCCTTTAGCCCCAGGAAAGCCTGAAACAGACATCCAGGACTTATATGTGCTGTCCAAGCAGCAAGTCCTGCTGCTGAGGGCTCTGCAGTCCCTGAAGAGGAGAAGGTCTTGCTGGAGGACAGCAGTGTGTATGTGTAGTCAGTGAGGACTGTGGACACCCTGCAGTACAGTGTCCACCTGGACATCGAGAGCACCACCGATTTCCAGTAGGCAATTCTTAAGCATGAGGCCCAGAGACTAGAACAAGAAGCCCATGGTCGACTTGAGAGACAGAAGATCTTGGGCCAATCAGAAGTTGAAACAGCTCTCAGGGAACTTTCTGCACCCACTGAGCACAGCCTGGAGAGCACGAAGATAACAAAGGCCAAGGCTGAGTCCTGCACAGAGGCAGTGTGATTGAAGGAGAAAGCTCTATGCTGCAGTCCAAGCTGAAAACAGAGGTCTTGGCCATTGACCGGCAGAATCCCAGCAGGTGCAGAAGTGAGAAGCTGGAACTGGTCTATATCCGGGCCCAGCTGGGGCTGGAGTTGAGCATGGCCCAGCAGCTGGCTCAAGTAGAGGGGAAGAAGTTCAACCTGATGATGGAGGCCCGGGGCCCCAGCACCATCAGGGACCTTGCTGTGTGGCTGGGCAAGAGATGCAGGTAAAACTGCTCCAGAGCTGGGCCTGGAATCAGTCCTCATCACCAATGACTTTGCTTCCATCATCCTCTTCAACACAGCCTTGGGTCGTCTGGGGTGGGGTTCTGAGGTTCAGCTCCCAGACAAAAAGATGGCAGGTGGGTCTGGCCTCCAAGAAGGCTCGTGTTTGAGGTCCCCTCCTGCCCCTCAAGCTCTCTGCTGCTCAAGGACCTCTCTGTCCTGCACTGACAAATAAAACTGCATTTCTGGGCAAAAAAAAAAAAAAAGGCCTTGATGGTAATTTTACAGGCATTTTGAGAATTTTTCACATTTATTTGTGCCTTATATATATTATTTTATATATATATAAATATATATATACGCACACGCATATATGTGCATACTTTTTTTTTCTTAATTTTGTTTTCTTTTTCCTTTTAATACTATATTATACCCATATTACTCTATAAATACATTTGTTTCTAAGGGCAATCCAGAGTATTATCAGAAAGAAAGAATTTCCCTACATGAGTGAAATATTACTGTATCCTTTATTGTGATTCAGATAAGGAACAGTTTAAAAGGATTTGGGGATATTTTGTTTTAGTATTCAGACTCTCCTATCCTAAATATAAAACCACAAAAATTGACTGCAAAGATTATCATTCTGTCAAATAACCCTCTCTCCTTAACTGATTACAAATTTTATTTTATTTACTTATTTATTTATTTTTTTGTATACCGTATGGCAGGGTCACATTTCGTTATTTTTCCACATGAATATCCTGTTATTGCAGCACCATTTGTTGAATTTTAGTTTGTTTTTTGTTTATTTTGCTTGTTTGTTTGTTTTTAGGGAAGTGCATGGACTGGGAATTAAACCCGGGTCTCCCACAAGAGAGGCCCAAATTCTACCACTGATTTTTTTATTACTGCCACTACTACTACTATACTTTACCACTGACAGTATTCCAGGTCTTTTTATTAATACAAAAATTCAAATGTTTAAAAATCTCTAGACTTGAAGAACAAAAAAAACATAAAACTACTAAAGCCTTTCCATGGCTCAGCACATTAGGCATGGAAAAGAAAATACTGAATTATTGTGACTATTTCTAGGTAATATTTTAAAGCAAGATATTCACCATATAACAAACTACAGTCACATGACCTAATGAACATTTGCACAAACTTCTAATGACTTCCATGCTTTCTGCCATGGTCCCCACAGCTAAAGATTTATCGTTATGACTTAACTCCATCCAGAGTTCATTCTCAGCCTCTGGCCCGGTAGCCCAGTCTCAGCTACTCCCTCCCCTATCCCTGAGCTCTGGTGTGCTGCCTCGTGGCCACTCCCCTTTCAGTCCAGAATGTTTGGACACAGATACTCCTCATATCACAGAATCTCCTGTGCTCACTTGCTCCATGGTGTTGAAATCACTTTGCTGCCAGAGTTACGTGAATAAGTCTAAGTTGACCTATGCTGCTTTTACCACTTCCCAATCATTTGTTATCTCTGAACAAATAGAAGCAACATTAGTAAGCCACTGTCCCATGGGGGAACAAGACGATGCTAGATCAGGGATAACTAGAAAGGGAATACATGTAGCACAGGTTATTGAGGAATAGGGAAAAAAGGAGACATTTCCTACTGCCCTCTCAGCACTTTGTGGTGGTATAGCATGACCACATTTTCTCCCACTGTTTTTATTGGCCAAAAGATGCTCTATAATATGTCTATTATTTTATTGATGAGCTTTTAGATTTTTTCCAATGTCTTATTCTTTCAATAAAATGTAAATATAATCACCATAAATAAATTTTTAGCTTTTCCTTAATTTCCTTAAAATAAATTAAGATATGGAATAAATGAGAGTGTGTTATATCTGAGGGTCTTATTTCCAAACACCCCCACTAAAGTTCAGCCAGCCTCTACCATCAGTGTATTATAATCAACCATATGAAATTTTGGTATTCAAAATTTTGGGCTCATAAAAATGGCAATTTCATATTATATTGAGTGTATATCATAGTATATGTAATAACACGGTATTATAATTTGCTTCACCTACTTTTGTCCAAGTGGTTTTTGCTATATTTATTTATCTGTAAAAGTTCTTTAAGAAGTTTATCCTATCGTCATTCCAAATGAGATAATTATTTGCCTATGATTTTTGTTAATTTATGAATATAATTATAAATTTAAATCTTTAGATTTTTTCTTAATTCATTTTGCTGTATGGTGTGTATTACTTTTTTTTTCTAAACAGTTATTCAGTTATTCTGGTAGATCTCAAATACTATTTATTCCTTACTGTACTGATTAAAAATGTTGCATATACTTTATAACAAGCTAATAAATGTATTAGGATTTCTTTTCAGAACACAGATCTTAAAAGACTCTGGGAAATGAGCAAGGCCTCTTAAATTTAATTTTAAATTTTTACTGAGAGTAAAAAGCACTTTGGTTGAAATAAGACATGTAAACCAGTTGATTCCATCTGAGTTTATTTCCACACAGAATGTACCCTTCAGGCCCAAAAGAAATTTTAAAAACAAGTAAAAGGTAAAATAATACAACTGGCAGTAGCACAAGAAAACTGGAAGCACTTTATTTTTTCTTCTCTCTGTTGAAACTTTTCATTGTCTTTTTTATTTTATTCAGCCATAGTAACAGTTAAACTGTTTCACTGTTTCTTTAGGAAGAAACTGCCTTGAATATTTTCCCAAAAAGTTGCAATATTTTCCACATAATTTTATAAAAATTCTGGAGGTGGAGTGATGTCATACAAAGCTGCCTCTATTTCGAGAGTTATTAAAAATTGTATTGATATTTGAAATAGATAAATGAAAATCATCACATGGTGTCCTGTCAGGGTAATAAAAGTCTGATACTGGTCTAGAATTTTCCTGTTATCCATCCTGATATTTGCAGAACTAGGCTTACTTTCATTTATACAATTTAGAACCATGCAGTTCACCTAGCAAATCCATTGAAAATTCGTTGGTTATATATTTGGTTTCTAAGGATAGTAATTCAATTTGTTGATATTTCAATGGGTTTGTAACTGCATATTTTATTTGTTAAAAATATTTAAATCAATTATGACATCGTTCTTTTTAACACTTGACAGATGGTTATGTGTTATTTTAAACAAACTATTAAGCAAGAAATAGATCTCTATATTTGGTGGGATAGGGATTGGCTGTAAAAAAGCTAATAATGTCATAATCTAAGAAAAATTATATTTTAGAAAAATGTTTCAAATGCAGAGATGCAAACATAGGAGAGTCATTGTGATTACAACAATGCAACCCATCTTCTAATCTTGTTGAACACACCTAAGAATACATCAGTTTGAAAAAAAGACAGCCAATAAAGAGTATGCCAATAATATAAAATGTCAGAGAAGCTAGAGATAAATGCTTTACAGAATCAATCAGCAAACTTTCTCTGTAAAGAGCCAAATAGAAAATATCTTAGGCTTTGGAGTTCATATGGTCTCTCACACCTATTCAACTCTCACTGCAGCATGAAAGCTTCCATAGGTGTTAACATAAATAAATAAGCAAGGCCATGTTCCCTTAAAACTTTATTTTAATGGGCACTTAAATTGGAACTTTTTTATGATTTTCACCACAGGTCATGAAATAGCATTTTTTTTCAACCATTTAAAAATGTAAAAACCATTCTTAGCTTGTGGACCATACAAAACAAGGCTGCACCTATGCAATGGGAGACAATATTTGGGAACCACATATCAGATAAGGGTTTAGTATCCAGAATATATAAAGAAATTCTTTAACTCAACAAAGCAAAGACAAACACCCCAATTTAAAAATGGGCAAGATATATGAACAGACACTTCTCTGAAGAGGAAATACAAAAGGTATATGAAAAGATGCTCAACTTCACTGGCTTTTAGAGAAATGCAAATCAAACCCACAATGAGATATCATCTCACACCCATTAGAATGGCCATTATCAGAAAAACAGAAAACAACAAATGCTGGAGAGGACACAGAGAAAAACACACACTTACCCACTGTTGGTGGGGATGTAAAATAGTACAACCACCTTGGAAGGCAGTTTGGCGGTTCCTCAGGAAGCTAAATATAGAATTGCATATGATCCGGCAATCCCATTACTAAGTATATATTTAGAGGAAGTGAAGGCAAGGACACAAACACATTTACACACAGATGTTTATAGCAGCATTATTTACAATTGCCAAGAATGTAAACAGCCCAAATGTCCATCAACGGAGGAATGGTTAAACAAGCTGTGGTATATGTATACATACAATGGAATATTTCACAGCTGTGAGACAGAATAGAGTTATGAAGAATGTATCAATGTGGGTGAACCTTGAGGACATTATGTTGAGTGAAATTAGCCAGAAACAAAAGGACTCAGTAAAGTACGGTCTCACTAATATGAACTAACATTAATGAGTGAACCTAGAGGGTTCACGATAAGAACACAGGTTATCAGGAGATAGAAATAAGGTAGAGATTGGACAACTGGTGTTGAAGGAATGCAGATCATGCAAAAGAACATGTTGTAAAAATTCAGAAATGGATATCACAATATTACCTAATGGTAGCCCAATAATATAAGTACACTGGACGAAGCGGAATGTGAGTATGTCTGAGGAAGAAGTGTTGGGGGCATGTATGAAACCAGAAGGAAAGATAGACAATAAAGACAAATGGTATAACTTAAGAATGCCTAGAGTGGACAATGATGTTGATTACATTACAAATTAAAAAATGTTTTTGCATGAGGTAGAGTAAATGTATGTTAATATTGAAGGGTGTTGAAATAGATGGCATATGGGAAAAAGTACAATCAATGCAAGCTAGATGTATAGCCAACAATAACATTTTAATATGTGTCCACTGAGTGTAACAAAGGCATTATGCCAAAACTAAATGTCAACAAGCAGGGGGCATAGGAAAGAGGTATGGATTCTTTGTGGAAGAAAAGGAAATGTCTTCATATAGATTATTGCGTCAAAGATATCTCTATGCACTTAGTTTGAATTATATGATGTGTGAATAAAATGGTTTGAAAATGAACAGAGAGAAATAAGTGCTAGAAAAAATGTGGAGAAAGAGTTGTACTTATGCACTGTGGTAGAGAAACTGAGAGGTGCAGCCCCATTGAGGGCAGTGTCGTGGTTCCACAGGAGGCTAGGGGTGAGGTTTCCATATGATCCTGAAACCCCATTCCTTCAACACCAAGTTTCCCTGGCAGTGTGGGACAGAACTCTCAGGATGAGCTGGGACCTGGCATCAAGGGATTGAGAAAACCTTCTTGACCAAACGGGGGAAGAGAGAAATGAAACAAAAAAGGTTTCATTGGCTAAGAGATTTCACAAAGAGTTAAGAGGTTATCCTGGAGGTTATTCTTATGCATTATATAGATATCCCTTTTTAGTTTATGCTGTATTGGAGAGCTAGAGGGAAGTACCTGAAACTGTTGAGCTGTGTTCCAGTAGCCTTGATTCTTGAAGATGATTATATTAATATATAATGTTTACAGTGTGACTGTGTGATTATGGAAACCTGTGTCTGATGCTCCTTTTATTCAGGGTATGGACAATGAGTAAAAAACCATATGGATAAAAAATAAATAATAGGGGGCTCAAAGGGTAAATAAAATTAGGTGGAAATACTAGCAGACAATGAGAGGGAGGGGTAAGGTGTATGGTATGTATGCATTTTTTCTTTTTATTTCTTTTTTTGGAGTGGAGTGATGCAAGTTTTCTAAAAAATGTTCATGGTGATGACTACACAGCTATGATGATATTGTGAGCCACTGATTGTAAACCATGGATGGAATGTATGTGTGTGAAGATTTCTCAGTAAAAATATTTAAGAAAAAACAAGCAACCCAAAATTGCAACCAAATTTGGTGCTTGGGCAGTCATGACCCCTGGACTATGCAATTAAATTAACCAAGAGTTTCAACTAAGTAGAATGGAATTCTCAAATCAAAATCTTTGCAGCAGCATTCAGTCCACTATTTAACTCTAGGAAATAATTTCAAGTTTTTAAAATCAGAATTTTAAATATCAGCTGCCTGAAATAAATGGGAATTGCATTGAAAAGAAACAAAATAGGAAGAAAACACCCAATCATATGTTTTGTTATAATTAAGAAATGAAAGTAACGATTATATTTTATATCAAATGGAGCAGGAGTTAATAGGTGGGTCTAAAATTATCTACCCATACAAAATTATGTGGTTCAATGAGTTAATTATCTATTTTATTCATGGAAATCTCACTTTATTGCATTGATCTGGAGAACTCAGGCCACAGGTTTTTTAACCTTCTTGATTTCATTTTGTGTATAGAGACAATTATACAATTTGCTTCTATATCTAAAATATGAGGTAGTGCTAGATAGTTACTTTATTGTTACTATCCTTCATAAAACAAAAAAATTACTCTCTATATATTGATTAAAAAACCTTTAACATACATTTAATGTCTACTTTGGGCTGTGTGTGGTTAGCATAGTGGGCTTAGAATGATAAACAACTTGGTGCCAAGAATTTTTAACTAATCTGTTTCAAGGTAGACGTTAATGTAGGAGACAATAACATTGTTTGGAACTTCAGAAAAGACACATTAATTAAAAGTCCATTTGGATGTCATTATGTTGTTAGATGGCTGGTATGATGAACTTATTCCCAATGAAGATTCATATGCACAACATGGATTTTACAATATTTACATGACATTGATAAACTAATGAACTAAATTGAGAAATGAAAATGATTCTACATGCTTAGAGTATAGGAACAATCTGCTTTTGAGTTATAAAATAGGGTATTTCAGCATATCCTCCTGGACAAATAAATGTTATGTTTCCATGGTTAAGGCTTATTTATTCCCATAAAAATGCATTAAAATTTCAATGCCTGCTTGAGATGTGTTTGAATCCGCTGTGCAATATTTCAGGAAGTTATAAAAATAAACTTTTTGAAATATGGGATAAGAGACAGCTTATAATAAAAAATAAACTTGAGGGTATTGGTCACAAAGTACAGATGAGTAAGGAAGAGGATAAAAATGAAAAATCATTGTTTGGGCTTCTCCAGGAGAAAAATGGTCATACCATATAACTGTTTAAATTCATGTTTAATTGTATGATAACTTTCAAGGGGTAAAAAAATTCCTAGCATTTTAATTTCTAGTAAATGCTATAAGTAAAACTTATCATTAGAGGAGTTTAGTTCATTTTGGTCACTTGGTCTCTTTATAAAGGTGCTTAAGAGATGGGGTGGAGGGGTATGGAAGGCCAGATAGAGTCATTTGAATGGACAGAAACATGGCCATATGCCATATACCTCTCAGGCCCATATGGAAAGTTTTTCTTTTTAAGTGAATTTGTACATTTTCCAAAGTTCTCAACCTTTTAAAATTAGTCTAAGGACTAACCTAATAATAACAAGCAAAATATAATAAAAACTTTTAGAAAATATTTAACTTTATATTGCACTTTTCATTATTGTTTCCTACAATTGCATCTGACTTCACTCACTCAGAGTATCTCTGTGACTCGAAATGAGCATCTGGGGAATGAGTAATGCCTCCCCTTAGAGATGGTTAAATAAAAGGGCAGCTTCAACTTGCTTGGAAATCTGGATGCAAATACAGACTGAAGTAAGACTTTGCCAAAGTACAATCAAAGGAAAAGTAATACCATTCCCCCAAAACATACACACACAAAAGAGTAGGAAACTAGCACACACCTAGCAGTCTGGACACCTCCTCCATGCTCCAGGGGGGTGTGGGGATTCTTTTGGCTCCACCACTGTTGACAGGGACTTTACAAAGATCATGAAGGGTTCTGCACTGGAAAGGGTGGAAGATGAGGCACTGGATGAGAGGACAGGAGACTTGGAAGGAGAGGACAATGGGGGAGGAAAAACTAATTTTCTGCTTGGAAAGAGAGGACACACTGAGAGAGTTAGTGAAAGGCAACAGTGAAGATGACGTTGAGGATAGAGCCAGTGGCACTGACACTGTACTTAATATTTGGGCTGTCAGAGGAGGGGACTCCAGGAGCTTTACAGTGTTCTCAGAGATGGGAGAAATCGCAGGAAACTGGGAACCTGAGAGTTACATCTGCCAGGACAGGCAAGCTAGCAGGGCTAGCTGCATCCATGTAGTAATGTGTGTGGAGGGTGGGGGCACGGAATGTTGTGAGCCATTTCATTGGTGGTAAAAGAGATCTCAGCAACTTTTTTCATATTCAGTTGTGCATTTTGGAAGCAAGTAGCCAGGGAACATATACACACCCTAACAATATCAGCTGGGTGGGGGTGGTAGGATTTATGTGCGCATTAGGCAAAGCCATGAAAACAAATCATCCTAAGCCTTTTACCAGTGAGATACAATCACTTGGTTTGTAACTAATACCGAATGTTTTCCTGAGACATAAGCATACATGACAATGTCAGACACTGCATATAGACTGGATTGTTCCTGTAGTGTAGATAGGGTGGGCACAGAAAGCCTGAGCCGAGTCTCTCCACCTGGCATTTCCTGTTGGCTCCTGGAACTTTAGTATAAGAATCCAAATACTTTGTTAATCTAATTGGTTTGGGATAATCCCGTGGCAGTTTCCTTTTCTGATGGCCAAAATGGAGAACTGCTGTCATCTTGAGACTCAAGACCAAACATTTGCTCAACATTAAACACTACACATCTAAAAATTAATGTGACCTTTTCTTAATATTGCCAATTTTATTTTATGCATTTGTGTCAGAATGTTTAGTTTACAAGTTTGGGGGCTTCCTCTAATTGTGTAATTTGCTTTGAGAACTAAACTTAACGCAAATTTTTGTTCAAAACTTCATTCAAGGGGCGGGCCGCGGTGGCTCAGCGGGCAAAGTGCTTGCCTGCTATGCCGGAGGACCTCGGTTCGATTCCCGGCCCCAGCCCATGTAACAAAAACGGAGAAACAAAATACAATAAAACCAGAAAATGTTTAAAGATGTTTCCCTTTCTTCTATCCTTCCTTCCTTCTCTCTGTCTTTCCTTTAAAAAAAAAAAAAAAAAAAAAAAAAAAAAACTTCATTCAACATCAAAATTATTTTGAGTAATTTTTGTAATTTACATCTGTGTACAAAGCTAATAGTGGTTTTTTAAACCTTACCTTGCCTGAACATGACTTTGAAGAAATTAATATATTCAAATATATAAAAATATATTTGAACCATTGTTGGACTTCAATTGTACCATTAAAACATTTGACTTCAATTATTCAAAAAAAAAAAAAAAAGAATTAGAAGGGAACAACATGAAGCATAACAACACATGCACTATGGGAGTTCCAGAAGGAGAAGAGAAGGAAAAATGGGAAGAAAGAATATTTTGGAAATAATGGCCCAAAATTTCCTAAATCATATGAAATATAAAAATATATATGTCCAAGAAGTGCAACAAACTCCAAACAGGATAAACACTTATAGATCTACTCCAAGACATACTAATCAAAATGTTGAATGCTGAAGATAAAGAGAATTCTGAAAACAGCGTGAGAAAAGCAATTCATCAAATACAAGGGATTTTCAATAGGACTAAATGCCAATTTCTTAACAGAAAGCATGGAGGCATTTAGTACCTATTTAAGATACTGGAAAAGAAAAACTGCCAGACAAAAATCCTTTATCAACAAGACTGTCCTTCGAAAGTGAGGGAGATTTTAAGACATTAATAATAAGCAGGAACTGTGAGAGTTCATCATCAAGAGGCCTGCTGTACAAGAAATGTTTAAAGGAGCTCTTCAGATTGAAATGAAAGGACCAGAGAGAGCAGTTTGGAGCAGGATCAAGAAGTGAAAATATCCAGTTAAGGTAATTACATGGGTAGATGCAAAACCCAATAGTATAAAGGAAAAAAAAAAATCCAATAGTATGGTCTCCTCAAAATGTAGCTCTACTATTTATTTCCTATAAAATTTAACATACAAATGAATAAGAATTAATCATATATTCAAGTAATGAGCACACAAAATGTAAAAAAAGTAATGTGTGACAAAAACAACATAAAGGTGGTTTACGGAAGAGTATAGAAGCAAAGACTGTGTATGCTATTGAAGTTAAATTGGTATCCTTTTTGAACTAGTAGGTTATAGACTTAAGTTGTTTATACAAATCCCAGGACAGTTGCAAAGAAAATATTTAAAATATATACAAAAGGGAAATGTGAGAAAGATCAATCAGTTACATCTCGAAAGATCAACTATTCATAAATGAAGTCTGCAATAAAGGAAAAGAGGTTAAAAAAATATGAAAAATAAAATATCAAAGATAAAACAGCTGAAGTAAGTCATGCCTTACCAATAATTACATTGAATGTAAATGGATTAAGCTCCCCAATCAAAAGACAAATTGCAAAATGGATTAAAAAGTGTGATCCAACTGCATGTTTTGTTCAAAACATTCACCTTAGACACCAAAACACAAGTAGGTTAAAAGTGAATGGATGAAAAAATATTCCATGCAAATAGTAACCAAAAGAGAGCTAGAATAGCTGTATTAATATGAGCCAAAATAGACTTTAAATAAAAACTTTATGAGACAAAAGGTCTCTATATATTAATAAAAGGATCAATCCACCAAGAAGAAACAATAATCATAAACATGCATGCACCTAACCTCAGTGCCTAAATATACATGAAGCATGTATTGACAAAATTGAAGGAAGAAATAAACACCTTAACAATAAGAGTTGGAGCTGTCCATACATCACTTTCATCAATGGATAGAATATGTAGAATATCAATAAGGAAATAAGAAACTTGAACAACATTATAAATGATCTAGGCCTAACAGACAAATATAGAATACTGCACTCCCCAAAAGAAGAATACATTCTTCTAGAGTGCACATTGATCATTCTCTAGGAGACATCACATGTTAGGTCACAAAACTAGTCTCAATAAATTAAAAAGATTGAAATTATATGAAGAATTTTTTCTGACCAAAATGGAATGAAACAAGAAATCAATAACAGAGGGAAAAATGGAACATTAAAATATATGTGGAAATTAAACAATGTATTCTTCAACAATCATTGTATTAAAGAAGAAATCATAAGTGAAAGTAGAAAATATCTTGAGGCAAATGAAAATACAACATTCCAAAACTTTTGTGATGCAGCCAAGGAACAGAAAGGAAGAAATAAAACTTTCACTATTTGAAAATGACATAATTCTATATACAATGAGTCCAGAAAAATCCACAACATAGCTGACAAATTCAACAAAGTAATGACACACAGGATCAACTTGCAAAAATTGGTGGTGTTTGTATACACTACTGATAAACAATCTAAAGAGGAAATGAAAAGAAAAATTCCATTTACAATAACAACTAAGAGAATAAAATATCTATGAATAAAATTAAGCAAGGAAGTAAAGAATTTACACGCAAAACACTACAAGGAAGTTAAAGAATACCTCAATAATTGGAAGGATATTTTGTGCTTATGATTAAAAGACAATATTGTTAAGATGTCAGTTCTACACAAAGTGATACACAGATTCAATCCCAATCAACTGGGATTGATTCAATTCCAAACAAAAGTCCAACAGACTTCTTGCAGAAACAGAAAGGCCAATCACCTAATATTTATGGAAGGGTAAGTTGCCCTGCATAGCCAAAATCATCTTGAAAAGGAAGAAGAAAGTTGAGGGGCTCACAAATACTGATTTTAAAACTTATTACAGAACCATACCAAGTAATAAAAAGTATGCTACTGATGCGAGGATAATTATACAGACCAGTCAAATACACCCTCACCTTTGGATGACTGATTCTTAACAAGGGTGCCAAGTCTATGTACAGTGGGGAAAGACTGTCTGTTCAATAAATTGTGTTGGGAGAACTGGGTAGTCATACTCAAAAGAATGAAGGTGGACCATTACCACACGCCATATACAAAAAATTAACTTGAAGTGGATGACAAGTTAGGTATAAGAACTAAAGCTATTAAATGCCTAAAATAAAACATAGGGAACCATCTTCAGGACCTTGTGCTAGGCAGTGATTTCTTAGAGTACAAACAACAAAAGAAAAAAATATATATATGGAACCTAATTAAAATTTAAAATGTTTGTGCATCAAAGGACTTTATCAAGAAAGGAAAAAGGCAACCTATAGAATGGAAGAAAATGTTTGCTATACATACACCTGATAAGGACTTATTATCTAGAATATAAAAAAAATTCCTTCAACTCAATAACAAAAAGACAAACAACAGTTAAAAAATTGGAAAATACTTGAAATGTCTATGCAAAGATATACAGATGACCAAAAAGCGCATGAAACTAAAGCTCAACATCATTAGCATTAGGGAAATACAAATCAAAACCAAATGAGATACCTTTTCACACCCACTAAAATGGCTACTGTTAAAAAAAAACACAAAATTACAAATATTGGAGAGGATATATGCAAATAGGAAGGCATATTCATTGCTGGTGGGAATGTAAAATGATGCAAACTCTGAGGAAGACAGAATTCTGTTAAGTATAGAATTATAGAATTACCATATCACCTGGCAATCCTACTTCTAGTTTATACTTAAATGAATTGAAAGCAGTGACTTGAACAGATATTTGCACACCAGTGTTCACAGTAGTATTATTTACAATTGCCAAAAGATGAAAACAATGCATGTTTCCATCAACCAATGAATGGATTAAAAAAATGTAGTAACACGCACACTGGAAAATTATTCAGTCCTAAAAAGGCATTCCTTTTTAGGAATCTCAACACATAAAACAACATAGATGAATCTTGAAGACATCATGCTAAGTGAAATAAGCCAGGCATAAAAGGGCATATATTGTCTGCTCTCACTGATATAATAAGAATAAGCAAATTCACAGTCAGAAACTAGAATACAGGTTACCAAGGGATGGGGTGGGAACAAGGAATATGAAGTCAAGGCTCAAAAGGACTGAGTTTTTATTTAGGGCAATGATGAATTTTGATAATGGATGATGACAATGGCAACACAATGTTGTGAATTTAATTATAGGTGCTGAATTATATATATTTGAATGTGGCTAAAAGGGAAAATTTTAAGTTGTATATATGTCACTAGAATGAAATAAAATAAAAAGTCTGTGGAACTCTACCACACAAGCAGTGACTCCTAAGCTAAATCATGGATTATAGTTAGCAGTACAATTATAAAAATGTCTTTCATCAGTTGTAGCAAATGTACCACAACAATGCAGGTTGTTAATAAAAGGATGGTATATGAGTGTCCTATATTTTATGAATGGTTGTTCTCTAAATCCACAACTTTTCTAATAAATGAAAATCTTCAAATTCAAAGTCCTTTCCGACAGCCTCACTCGTTTGACTTCCCACCACCCCAACCCAAAACCATCAAACACAATAGCAAGCCAAGAACAAAATGAGATATTTAAAATAACAGCAAATTAATTTTATAAGACTTCAGGATTGAAAATGATATTGAAAATTATCTTTTCCAGGGTCTTCCAAACTTGCCTGATAATCAGAACTGTTGAAGGTTTAGAAAATGTCTATTCTTCAGTCCTTACTTAGTTCCACTGAATCAAAATATACTTGTCTAAGACTTAAGATTTGTATTTTACAGCATGCTTCTGTGGTCATTATGAGGATTAGGAAGATTTGGGAAGCACTGCTACAACCAAGCTGTAAATAGTGTTCGACTCACTTGCAGAGACTGAATTGATGAACTCTGATCCAGAAGAAAGGGATAGGATGAGAGAGGCTCTAAAGCAAAGCTACCTTTGGAAGGGCACTTGAAACATGAGCTGGAATTCAGTAGGTACATCTGAGAACTGTAAAGATTGATGAGATTGATTTAACATCTACAGTATACCAAGCATTGTGCAAAGTATACACAAATTTTAATAATTTAAATATACTGAGATAAGAATTATTATTATCTACATTGTTCTGATGAAGAAGTTCTATAACTTGATTTAGGTCATATCTTGTTGGGAGCAGTATTTAATCCAGGACTGGATTGGTTAAACAGATGGCTAGTTTGCTGGTGACAAATTCCAAACTCTAGGAACAATTTAAGATTCACTTCACTTGCTCTATCCGTCTTCTCCTAGGGAGAAGAGACAAGGACAACCAAGCCAACCCTGGGTATTAGGGGAGGGGCAGGAGCAAATTGTAAAGCTGTTAGTCTCTGCTTTAGTGAATGCCCTTACCCCCACTCTTGTCCTCAATGAGTTATCTTATTTAGCTGAGTATTTTTCCTCTCTCCTTTGAAACAGCACATTGACTGATGGAGCAAAATGCGCCCAATAACCTGGTACATGTGAAAAATCCTTCTGACTTTCCCAAATCTGTCCTAGAGAAGCCAGGTTCCTTGCAAAAAAGGAATGTGGGAAAAAAGTTATTAATGGCTTTCACTAATACAATGCTTTCACATGGGGTAAATAAACTCTTGGTGGTCTATGAAAACTTTCCAGTGGATGATTGGGGTGCCAATTTCTAGATCCTCACTTTGCACTTATTCTTTCCTAAAGCCACCCCACCTACGAAAGTGCCTGGGATGAAGGTATCATTCTGGTTCACATTTTCTACCTCACCCTTTTCCCATTTTGCAAGAACGATATATCTTTCTCCCAACCTCAAATCCAGATGTTAAAAATAGATAAATTTTAAATACTGGTGCCAGAGATGCCCCCTTTAAGAAAAGCACAATAAAACTGCCCATGTCCATCTCATTAAAAGATGAATTTTCTAGTAAAACTTAACTTTTAATATTTACTAATGATTTAGCAAAATGTGAAATATATTTATGTTGGTTTGAGCAGTTGTGAAGAAACCTAGTAGATTGGTAAAGGATTTCTGGAGACAGTCTGCTTAGGTTTGAATCCTGGCTCCATTATTAACATCTACTATGCTTTAATTTCTTCATTTATAAATGGGGAAAAATAGTATCAACTTCAAAGTGTTGTTGCAAGGGTGAATGAGTTAATAATATTTATGAAGTCCTTGGACCACGATGTGGCATTTAGTAAGTGCTATGTAAGCCTGAGCCTAAGCAGACTATTTCCAGAAATGCTTACTGTAATAACTCAAAGCAGAAAAAATATTATTTAGACCTTCAGAGCCACTTATGGTTATATGCATAAATAATTATAAAGAAAATCAATAAGATACTTCAATGTATAAATATATATTTGGAAAAATACTTTGAGAAAAGTAGTGTTTCAAGAACAAAAGAGAATAACATAATATTTCTTTTAAAAGACTGATTGTTCATGTACTTTTTTAAGTGGCTGATTATATGATCACATATTCTATCAGAGATATTTAAAAGGGATATAGAACCTATCTCTCATGAGGAAAAAAAATAGATGTCAGCCTAAAAAGCTCCACAGTGCAACAGATTTTGGAAAAAACCATGCCTGGTCTTTCCAACACTTCAATTTTGGGCTTCCTGTCTCCAAAACCATAAGCTAAAAAATTTTGGTTGTTAAGCCATTCGTCATGTGGAATGGTCTCAGCAGCCTGGCAAAATAAGACAAGATCTGTGGCTGCAGCAAATCCTAAATATGAAGAGCTTCATTATAATTAACAACTGGCTTTGACTGAAGACTTTTACATTTACATATAAAGTTAAAAAGTAGAATAATAAAATAATAAGTTAGTAGTATAATAAATTACAAATAAAGGTAAGAATGAAACTAATCTAAGAATAAGAGGACAAAGTCAGCCATTTTATCAAAGCTAGCAAGAATATAGAAATGCTTATCAAAATAACTTGTTTTTCATAATGGTTTCCTAGAATTATGTTTCCTTATTTGGAAAGAGATTTTGTTTTTCAGTAATAAAACTTGATTAGGGTGTTTGCAAATGGGGAGGGCTGAGGGCATTTTTTTTTTCCTGAGGAAAGGACCTCAATTTAATGTTGTTTTCTGCTTCCTTTGTTCATTTATTTTTGATGTTCAAAACTAATTTCTTCCTCAACAGGCAATCTTCAGTTGGAAACATCCCTGTTGACCTCTGTCTTTGGTTCCGTGCTGAAATGTTTGTGTGCCATTTTTTAAGTTCACAAGTCTAATTTTCTCCCCAGAGGGTGTTCACAGTTTCTTCAAAGACTTCAGTGCTTATCTGGTGTTTGAGGTTTTCTTTAACAGGGCTCACACATTTTGCCTCGAAGGTCTCTCCTGGTCAACTCAGTGAGGAAAAGGAGACCCTGAATTCAGTGTGCTCTGAACTGACTGCTGTTAATTAGGGAGGTTAAAAAAACAGTGTATTTTACTCTGCTGTTTTTCACTTCTGATAGTTTACTCAACATCAGAATTGGAGGCAGCAGATGTCTAAGGTCTGAAATAAAATAGTTCCCCCGTTTGATCTCAGCCTTTTAGATTTAGAGATGATTGCACTAAAAATGCAGTTTATTTTAAAGCAGATTCTAGAATGTTATAGACTCTGATGGGACTTTGCTGAAGGAGATTATGGCAGCCCAGATCTTTTTTAGCAGGAGGCTTGGGATTTCAGTTTTGTAATCCTGGAAAAAATGTGGCTAAATTCTGTATGATTCAGACTCCAGTAATTTTTTTTCACTGTATGGACGATTAAAAAGGTCTGTAAAAAACCTACCACTGGTAGCTGTCAAGTGGGAGCTCCAGTACTTTGCACATAGGTGACAAGCCAATTACCCAATCCACCCACCCTCTCAGCTCAGGTCTGCTGCCTGCCTTGAGATTTTTCTTTATTCCTATATGTGTAAGTTGCTGTCATTTCTCATCCAACAGTGTCTAATCCCCACAGAGCTCTGTGTAATCCCTTTCCTAATCTTTTGAAACATTTTTACTCTGCCTTCAGAAGTCATTTCCTGTATCTTTATCCTTCACCTTCTAAACTTTTTTTGCTTTGCTCTTTTGAAAACTCTCGCATCACTCTTCATTTTTTAAAGATTTTGGTTCATGACTCAATGTTATTCTCTCCCACACGACTTTGCTCATAACCTTGGAGGTTTCAAAAATCAGTTTAGATGGCCCTTTGAATACTCTCGCCTCTTGTGCAATCCTTGATCTTCTCTTTTTCTGTAATCCTACTCTCTCCACTCCCTCAGCCTCTAATTTTTATGCCATGTCTTAGTTCATATCCCTGCCATGCAACCCCTTTATAATTCTCAATTCAACTACACCATTCTTTAACCACTGTTCACTCCCACTAATAATTCAGATAAATTCAATAACCTTTGAGGGAATTGAAGCTATACATACCCCAGAAAAAACATGTTCTTATATTTAATCTATTCTTGCAGGAGCAAAACTGTTGTAGGGAGGAGCTTTTGATAAGGTTACTTCAATTAAGGTGTGTCCCACCTCAATCAAAATGGGTCGTAATCCTATTACCATAGTCCTTTATAAGCAGAATGAAACTCAGAGAGAAAGCCACAGATAGAGCAGTCAGAAGCTGAAACTAAAGAAACCAGAAGAGAAGGGAGACACCAGAAGATGCTACCACATGCCTTGCCATATAACAGAGGAACCAAGGATTGCCTGCAGCCAGCCCTGGAACACTGATCTTTAGGCACTGCCTTGATGACACCTTGATTTGGCCTTCTTTTAGCCTCAAAACCATAAGCTAATAAAAATTCCCATTGTTGAATCCAACCTATTGCATGGTATTTGCTTGAGCAACCCAGGAAATGAAAACAATCCTGTAGAAACGCAAAAGTCACTGATCATGTGACTATTTGCATATCATCTCTTTCTTTTTATCCAGTTTAAATTCCCTGACTAATTATGACAAATACATTCATGTTTAATCCTTAACTCCTTTGCTTTATGCATCCCTCTTGACTAAACAACAGCCTTAGTTAAACTCAAATCTTCTCATACCCTATGCACACATCCATTCAACTGAACATGGCTGAAAACAACAACACAGGTACATGTTGATTTGTCTCACTTTAGATTCATAATTTTGTGAAGTCTATCAATTAGACCAAATTTCCCTAGTCCAACTAATCTTGCATTCAACAGGATTATTTCTTACTTTCTTCTCTATCACAGATCTCCAAAACCATTCTTCCAATATCAATTTCAGCTGATGACCTTGATCCTTACCTTCCAGAAAAAATTAAGTTAGAGGATAATTTTCATCCAATTTCATCACATTACCCATCTCATAATCTGCCCATAAATTCTGTGTTCTCTCTCATTACAATGGATGAACTCTTAATATTCCTTATTAACACCAACTCTCCATTTGTGCAAAAGATACTATCCTTTCAAATTTACTTAAGTACCTTTCTTTAGCACTTTTCTCTTTTCCCTTCTGCAGCTTCATTTTTTCCCTTTCTATTGCATATCATTATCCAAGTGTTGTTTTCTTCCCCTGTCTGCAAGAACATCAATCAAAAAACAAATCTCTCTTGAATTTTCTCCCTTCCCCCATCTTTCTTTCAACATGTAAACTCCTTCAGAGAGTTGACTAGAATCCTCTCCTCTGATTCCTCTTCTATCACTTATTATTGAGCCATTCTAACCAGTATTTTTCTCTCACATCTTCATTGAAACTATTCTAATAGGATTGTTTTGGTTTGCTAAAGCTGCCAAAATGTAATATACTAAAAGTGGGTCGGCATTTACAATGGGGATTTATTAGTTTACAATATATAGTTCTTAGGCCATGAAAATGTCCAAATTAAGGCATCAACAGGATACCTGGACTCTGAAGAAAGGCTACTGGCGTCTGGGACATCTCTGTCATGTGGAAAGGCATATGGCCTCTGTCTACTGGTCCTTCACTCCTGGGTTTCATGATTTTCAGCTCCTGATTACAATCGCCTCCTCTTTGAGCTTCTGTGGGTCCTCTCTTAACATCTCCCAGGCTTTTCTCTCTCTGTGAGCTCTCTCTCTTTCCAGGGGTATTTCTCTCTCTAAGCTCTCTCTTAGCTTTTTCTGTCTTTTTTCCCCTCATAAAGGACTTCAGTAAAGAATTAAGACCCACCTTGAATTGGGTAGGTCACATCTCAATTGAAATAACTTAACCAAAAGGTCACACCCATAATAGGTCTTTGCATCCACAGGAACAAATGAAAAGAACATGGCTTTTCCACAGGTACATAGCAGCTTCAAAGCAGCATAAAGATCACCAGGATCCTATAACAAAATAATTATATCTAGTTGTACATTCTCAGAAATTATCTTACCTGAATTTTCTGCAGTATTTCACATGGTTGATCATTATGTCCCCACATGATCATTAGGATACTTCACCTGGTGCTTTTTTTTTTTTTCGTTATCCTTTACTAGTTTCACCTCTTCTCCCTGGTCTGAGTTTCCTAGGGCTCAGTCACTGAACCACTTCCACTTAATCCCATTTTTATTTCCATTTTTTCCCTTAATTTCATCTAGTCTCAAGAGTTCAAATATCCTGGGTACAGTGATCCCTCCTAAATTAGGTCATTCCTAAATCACATGTTCAAAAACCAGGAATTTAGCTTCCTTCGTGACATCTCCACTTGTAGACAAAATCTACATCTCAAACTTACTTCAGAAACTAAACTTTTGACATCATCAACTCTCTATTACCATGGTCTAATTTTAGAAAATTATCAGTCGCCCCCAAAACTCTGTAACTTTAGCTGTCACTCCTTATCTTAGATTGCCAAGATTGCAATAACAAATACCTAGCACTGTTTGGCTTAGACAACAAAAATTTATTGTCTCACAGTTGTAGAGGCTAAAAGACCATAATTGAAATGTTGATAGGATCAAGCTTTCTCTAATGTCTGCGATGTTCTGGTGGTGACTTGCCAGCAACCCATAACTCAGCCTCTACCTCTGCCTCATGGCCATCTCTCTCCCCATCAGTCTCTTACTGTGTCCAAATTTCCTGCGCTTATAAGGACTCCGGTGCTATTTGATGAAGGCCCACTCTGATTCAGCTTGGCCTTACCTTAACAATTAAAATCTTTGAAGACCCTTTTTACAAATGAGTTCATTCACAGAACCAGGATTTAGGACCTGAACTTGTCTTTCTGGGGGACATGACTCAATCTATAACAGTCCTTATTCTTTCCTCTGCATCCTCCACTCTGGAATACTTCTAATCTAGTCTTTGACTCTAGGGACTTAACTATACTTCATACAAATGTGGTCATATTATACGTATCCTATTGTGTCTGCCTTCATTCATTTAGCATAATGTTTTCTTGTGTTATCTGTGTTGTAACATGTATCAATACTTCATTCCTTTTTGTGGTTTTATTATACGCCACTGTATGAACTCACAATGTTCTCCAGCTTAGTTAGTGACAACTCAGTCTTTCCAGTTACTAATCCTTTGGGCTCTATCTTCACATAATATCCCAAATCTGAGTAACTTTGTCTCCTTCCAGTGGTCAGTCACTACCATTTCACTCCTGAATTTTTGTAAATGGTTTTATATCTGTCCTTGTCCCCTTTCAGCATATTCTTTTTTTTCCCCACATATTTAACCTTTCATTTTTCTAAGGAAACTTTTAATAACAATTGCATTAAGCTTCATAATCATAATTTCATTATAGTTATTTGCATTGAACTACAATGTTCATTAGCTTATTTTTGTACTTATTTTTCTTGTCTCCTATGTTACTTCTTTCTTGAATAATTTTTATCATCTTACTATAATAAATCTTAAAATATTTTTTCAGAAAAGGTGCATAGGTCTAAATCCTCTCAATACCAGTAGGTCAGAAAATGTCTTCAATTTGTTTCAAACCTTAGTGATAGTTTGCATTTTTATAGAATTATAGGTTCAAAATTATTTAAAATATTTTGAATACTGTTCCATTATCTTTGGGTGTCAGACAACACAAAACTTTGATAATATTATTATTCTCATTCCTTTAAAGATAATCTGTTTTCTTGTTTGCTCTCTGGAAACTTAGGATTTTCTTTTTCACCTTGATGATATTAAATTTCATCAGTACAGGTCTAAGCGTATTTTATATATAGCTTTTACCAGCTTAACCTGAAGTAGGTATTTCTATTCTAAAGAATTAAGTCTTCCTTTATGTAAGGGAAACTGTATTCAATTATCTTTTATAATTTCTACCTCCTACATTCTTTGTTTACTCTCTTCTGAGATCCTATTTTATTTTACTATTTAATTTAATTTAATTTTGTTTTATTAATTCCCCTTCCAATCATTTTTTCTGTTTTCTCTCTTTGAAAATCCCTGTAAAATAGATGCTGGATTTCTTAACTCTGCCCTCCAACCTATTAATTTATTTCTGAATTTTTGTTCTATGTTCAGGAGAATTTGGACTTTATATTCCAAATCACTAATACAGTCTTCAGCTATATTCATTCCACTTTTCTACCCTTTTATTAATTTTTGTTAAAAAATATTCTTTTAAATATGTATTAATTTCTAAGAACTGTTCTTTGTCTTCTAGCTGTTCATTTTATATAGCCAATTTTTGTCTTAGAGATTCTCTATCCATTGAATCTCTCTGAAGATACTAATACACATTTTCTTTTTAACAACTTTTATTTCCTACATTACTTCTCTTCCTTTAGCATCTAATTTGTTTTGTTCCTTTTCGTCCTTTTCTTTCACGCAACTGCCTTTCCTCAACATTCTTCCCAACTATTATAGCTTCAGATTTATAAATGAGCGACTAGAGCAGTTAGTATAAATAACTGCCACAGGTGCCTCTTGAGGAGCTACATGTGTGTGTTCCCAGGACGTTTCTCCCTTGAACGAGAAGATTCCCTGTAGCTCTGTATACGAAGTGGGTGGACACGCCTACAGGTAGGCTTCCTTCCCTGGGTAGGGAGCAAGCAGATACTGTAGAGGGTTCCTACAGTTGCCCAAGAAGGTGTTTATTTGGGGTGGGGAATATTTGTATTTATTTCCCTCATGAGTGGTGACTTTCCTTTCCTTACCCTTCCTGCCAACTGCAGAGGTCAAGTGTTGCCTCAAGCTCTGCTCTTTCTCTCTCCAGCAGAAATACCGTGATTTAAGCCCTTGCTGATTAGCACTTAGACTTTATTTCTAAAACAGTTCTCATTTTCTTAACGTGTCCTTTAGAAGGAACTAATTTTTTTAATTGCCTTGCATAAAGGCCTTTCTATATCGCATTTCCAGTCACTTGAAAGAGGCTCTGGTTTTGCCACATAAATGACTAAATGAGGGTTTTCTTACTCTACAGAGGGAGACTAGCTAACTGACTCTCTGTGGTATCATTCTGCCTGCATCCTAATTATTTATAAAATCCATGCTCCTGCCCTCCTCTATGCATAATTATAAGTCATTTGAAGAAAGATATAACATCCTCATCACCTGTCTTACATCTATCCTTGTCCCCTTTCAGTATATTCTCAAAACAGCATCTGGAGTAATCCTAGTTAAAACAAAAGTCAGATGAGAATGTGTATATTATTATTATTCTGAACAATTTACAATGCCTTTTTATTTCATAAAGAATCAAAAGCAAATTTAAAGCACTGTTCCGCCAGCCCTTATGCCATTTGGCCCTTAGGTATTTCCCCTCCCGTCAGCTGCATCTCCTTCCACAGCTGTCTCTACTCACTCTATTTTTTTTTTTTAGTCTTGCTCCCTTACTCTAAGCACACTGAACATGACACAGAAATAACTTGATAAAAGTTTGTTATTATTTACATGGCTTCATAATGTTATTTATCTGAGTTTTCAAAATGTCTAGCACTAATCTGTCTTAAATTATAAACCCATCAGTCTAATATTCTACCTGAGTAGCAGGCAGCTTTCAAATACGTTTGATGTAATATTGGTCACTGCTATAGCACTGTTTTTATGTAAAAATTTTATTTTCAAACATTTTAGAATTTCAGTTATTACAATGATAGGATAGAATTCTCATGTACCACATATATAGTTTTGTCTATTATTCACAACTTCCATTACTAGGCTATGTATGCCACAATTAATGGACCAGCATTGATACATTATTATTAACTGATGAAAATACTCTGTTCAGATTTCTTTAATTTTTAATCTAATGTCAATTTTTTTTTTTACCGGTATCTGATCCAGGATACCATATTACATTTAGCAGTCATATGTCTTCAGGCTCCCCTTGGCTGTGACAGTTTCTCAGGCTTTCCTTGTTTTTAATCACCTTTACAGTTTTGAGATATGCTGGCCAGGTTTATATTGTAGGATGCCTCTGTATTGGAATTTATCTAGTGATTTTCTCATGATTAGACTAGGGTTATAGATTTAGGGGAAGAAGATACAGGGGTAAAGTGTGATTTTAATCATGTCTTATCAAGCATAAACACTATCAACATGACTTATGACTGTTGATGTTGAACTTGGCCACCTGGCAGAAGTAATGTTTGTCAGGTTTCCTCACATATGTTTCACTCTTCTCTATTCTGAATTTTTCTCTCAAGAAAAAAAAAATATCTAGGAAGTGGGAGCCTATTCTCCTCTTCATTTATGGTGGAAGATCTAGATAATTTATTTGGATTTCTTTTGCACAGAAGATATGGCTCTTTTCCCCCCATACTTAACTATTCAATAATTTATACCAGTATTGACTCCTAGGTATTTATTTTTTATTTGCTTATCACCCGTACTACTGTATCTTGCTGTGCACATTGCTCAAGATTTGGCTGTGGAGATGCTTCCAGCTGGCTCCTTTCCCTTGACCTACCCTTCCCAACCCCTATCAATGTGGCTTTTTTGTTTGTTTGTTTTGGACATTTCCCATTTCTCCAAGAATTTTTGTCTCCTTTTATTGGTGAATACACCTGAAATAAAAATCTGGGTACTAGGTGTGCACTGGGTGTTTTTGCTTCAAGGCCCTTTCAGCTGACAGAGAAACGGACTGTATGCATATATACTAGCTCTTGGATATATACCGTCTTTCAATTTCTATATATAACAATCAGTATTTATATTATGCTTAACATAAGTTCATACTGATGTCCCTAACTCTAACGCATTATCACATGGACGCTTGTAGCCTCGTCTCCTCACTTATTTGTAAACTCCTACTTCAACAGTGACAAATATGGCTCTTACCATCTGTTCTGGTTTGCTAGCTGCCGGAATGCAGTATACTAGGAATGGAATGGCATTTTAAAAGGGGAATTTAATAAGTTGTTTGTTTACAGTTCTAAGGCCAAGAAAATGTCCCAATTAAAGTAAGTCTATAGAAATGTCCAATCTAAGGCATCCAGGGAAAGATACCTTGGTTCAGATGGCCGATGAAGTTTAGGGTTTCTTTCTCAAGTGGAAGGGCACATGGTGAACACAATCAGAGTTTTTCTCTCATCTGGAAGGGCACATGGAGAACACAGTGTCATCTGCTAGCTTCTTCTCCTGGCTTCCTATTTCATGAAACTCCCGGGGAGGCGTTTTCTTTCTTGATCTCCAAAGGTCACTGGCTGGTGAACTCTGCTTCTTGTGGCTATGTTGTTGTTCTCTGCTCTCTCTGAATCTCCTTCTTTCTCCAAAATATTTCCTCTTTTATAGGACTCCACAAATGGGTGGAGACATGTTGTCACCTTATCCAGCTTAACAACCACTCTTGACTAAATCACATCACCAGGGAGATGATCTGATTACAGTTTCAAACATACAGTATTGAATAGGGATTATTCTATGTTTATGAAATGGGATTTTGATTTAAACATGGCTTTTCTAGGGGGCATACATCCTTTTAAACCAGCACAAATGGCTTTTAAAAAGAGGAATTTAATAAGTTGCAAGTTTACAGTTCTAAGGCCATGAAGCTATCCCAATTAAATCAAGGCTATAGAAATCTAAAGCATCCAGGAAATGATACCTTGGTTCAAGAAGGCCGATGAAGTTCAGGGTTTCTCTTTCAACTGGAAGGGCACATGGCAAACATAGCAAAATCTGCTAGCTTTCTCTCCAAGCTTCTTGTATTCATGAAGCTTCCCAGGGACGTTTTCCTTCTTCATCTCCAAAGGTCTCTGGCTATGTGGACTCTCGTGGTTCTTGCTATTCTTGTGACCCTGCTCTATGGCTCCCCTTCATTCTCAAGTTTTCTTCAAAATGCTTCCTTTTTTAAAAGATTTCAGTAACTAATCAAGACCCACTTGGAATGGATGAAGTCACATCTCCCTTTAATGAGAGGTTAATGCCCACAAGTGGGTGAGTCACATCACCCTGAAAATAACCTGATCAAGTTTCCAACCTACATAATTGAATTGGGATTAAAAGAAATGTTTGCTCCCACAAGATTGATTAGGATTAAAATATGGCTTTTCTAGGGTAAATAAATCCTTCCAAACCAGTACACCATCTGAAAACTATTTACTTAATTGTTCAATAATTGTTCAATTCCAGTATACATATACAGCAGTAACAGAATTGTTAACCTTTACTGTTATTGGGAAATAACTTTATCATTAGAGTGAATCTTACATACAGTTTATCTTGTCTTTAATTTTACTGACTCCATTCATTTATTTCCAAAGGTCAGCACTTTTTTACCCCACTTTCCATCAGTGAGGCTGTTTCATATGTTTATAATAGAGTTAGATTATTTTGTCCATTCTGCATTTCATTCTGGGATTTCTGTGTCTTCTTAGATGGATTTTTAAATTGAGTACATTGAGAGTCACATTTTTTATGGTAAATTTCAATGAGTTTTGAAAAATGCATAGTGTCAATTACAATTATGGTATCATAAGGAAGAGTTTTGCCATCCAGGAAAAGTCCTCTAGTCTTTACATATTTAGCTCTTCCTTCCCACTTCCCTGGATCCCTGAAAACCACTGGTCTTTTTATTGTCTTGCAGTTTTGCTTTTTCATATATTGTGATATATATGCAATATATATAATATATTACAATATATGAAATAGAATAATGTACACTATTGAATGGACATTTAATAATTAGAATAAATACCTTACTTAGCTTTTCAGACTGGCTTCTTTTACTTAGTGTTTGTGTCTTAATAGTTCATCTATTTTTTTTTCCTTAAATATATGATAGAATTTACTGGTGAAATCATATGGGCCAGAAAATTGATTTTATTGAAGGTTATTAGTTACTGATTCAATCTCTTTAACAGATATAAGACTTTTCAAGTTATCTATTTCTCCTTTGTGATTTTTGGTACACTGTATCTTTTAAGAAATTGGTCCTCATCTTTTATTAAAATTATGGGCATAAAGTTGTTATTATATTCCTTTATTATCCTTTTATTGTCCGTGGGATCAGTAATTTCTGATATTGGTAAATTATGTCTTTTCTCTTTGTTCAGCATGGCTAGAGATTTATTTCATTGTTTATTTCAAAGTACCAGTTTTTGTTTTTGATTCTGTTGACTTTCTTTAATCTTTTATTTCAGATTTCACTGATTTAGCTCTAACTCTTGCTACATTTTTTCTTTGCTTTTTTTAGACTTAAATTGGTCTTCTTTATCAAATATCCTAAGGTGAAAGCTTAGGATATTGATTTTAGTTCTTTCCTATTTTTTTAATATACTTTTAAAGCTATAAATTTCTTTTTTAAGCACTGCTTTTGCTTCATCCCACAAATTTTAATGTTGCAGTTTTATTTTCATATCTTTTAAATATTTTCAAGTTTCTCTTGAGACTTTTTCTTAGTCCATATGTTATTTAAAAGTATATTTTTTATTTCCAAATATTTGGCTATTTTCGGCTATCCTTCTATTGGTTTTTAATTTAATTTAATTTGTTTTCTAGTTTAATTCCATTGTGATCTGAGAACATACTTTGTATAATTTATATGCTTTTAAAATTATTAAGGTGAGGGCTATCATGGTGAAAGTGCCACATGAGTTTAAGAACGTTGCATATTCTGCTGTGAATGGATGGAGTAGTCTATAAATGTCAATTAGATCAAATTGATTAATAGTTATCATTTAGTGAACTATACCTTCATTGATTTTCTGCTTACTTGGTATATCAATTACTGGCAGGAGGGTGTGGTTCTCCAACAATGAAAGTGAATTTTTTAAATTTCTTTTTGTAGTTTTATTAGTTTTTGCCTCATATTTTGATGGACTACTTTTAAATGCAAGTACATTTAGGATTGTTAAATCTTCCTGGAGAACTGACCTATTAATCATGATGTTGTGCTTATTTTTATGCCTGGCCATTTTCTTTGTTTAAAAGTCTTCATTGTCTAAAATTAATATCGCTACAGCTTTCTTTTGATCAGGTTTAACATGATAAATGTGTTAAATTAATTTTTTACTTTTAACCTACCTGAGTCTTTATGTTTAAAGTGAATTTCTTGTAGCTAAAATATAGTTGGTTCTTACATTTTTAAAAATCCATTCTGAAAAATCTCTGCCTTCTAATTGGATATTTAGTGCATCCATATTTAGAGTGATTATTGATGTAGTTGGATTAATTAACTTGGTTTATAACTGCTTTTTATTTGTTGCAGAGGCTTCTTTCTTTGATTTTAATTGAGCAGTTTACATTCTCTCTTACTGTATGAATGATATTTCTATTAAAAATATTTCAGTTTTTTCCATAAAGTCAACAATATATATTTTTAACTAATGAATGTCCACTTTCAAATAACACAATTCTGCTTCATGTGTACTGCAGAGACCTTATAATTCCTCCTTTCCATCTTTTGTGTCATTACTTTCATTTATTTTACTTATCCATATACTTTGATCACCTAATACATTGTTACTGTTACCACTTCAAAATTCATCTTTTTAGGTTGATCAAAAATTAAAAATTATCTTACTGTCATCTCTTCCCTTTTTTATACTCTTTTTTTCTTTATTTAGATTCAGTTTTTAACCTATATCATTTTCCCTCTGTCTGGAAAATAATATTTAAAAATTTCTTGCATGGAAATTGTACTGGTGAGAACATCTTGAGTTTATGTATGTTGAAGAAAGTTTTTATTTCTCCTTTACTTCAGAAAGATAAAAACACCAAATATAGGATACTAAATTGGCAGCTTGTGTTTTTGCAACACTTAAAATATTTGACTTCACTTTCTTCTTTTTGCATGGTGCTTTATTTTCCCAGGCTGCTGAAGCAAATACAATGAAATGGTTCCACTTAAATGATGAGAATTTATTAGTTTATGGTTTTGAGGTGAGGGAAAGTAAAAATGTGAGGCATCCATAAGGCAATATTTTGTTCTTGAAGATGTTGGTATTTTGGGGACTTACTGCCAGTGATCCTTCTAGTTCCTTGGTTTTTCAATCATGTGGCTATATCCTTGACTTTCTCTTCCATGTTCTGTGGACTTCCCACTTCTACCTGCTCCCAGTGGCTTCTCTTTCTGTGTCTAATTTCCTTTGCTTATAAGGACTTCAGCCATATTGAATTATTAACCACCCTCATTCAATTTGGAGACCTGTTAGCTAATAACATCTTCAAAGGTCCTATTTACAAATGGGCTATAATCGAACTGGTTATAGGCTAAACTCATTATAAACTGTGGGTTCCTTAGGCCTATTTGAATAAGAATTTTAATACTTAGAATTGAGGTCAATAGGAATTTTATTATGATCGATTACATAATTAATTTCAAATACTCTCTCACATCATATATCGCCTCCTTTTATTTTTACAATGTATTTTAACATTTGGAATTTAGAAAGTCAGTATTTCTTAAATAATTTACTTTGTGATGTATCCTATGCACAAGAGGCTTATCTGGATTATCTAATTTACTTTACATAAATTCCTTGTGAGATGCATATTTCTGTCCTCCCTACTTGACCCTACTTTACCTATAAAGAAGGTGATTCAGAAAGCATAGGCAAGCTTGCTGAAGGTCACAAAGCTAGTAAGAGATAACAGTATTTGAATTTAAACTATCTGATTTCAGTCTTCCTCTTATGTGTATATGATATTGGCTTCAAAAATACCCTTTTGGATTAATTGTATGAATTACTCTCTTCAATGGCAAAATCAAATATAAGTATTCTTTTCTAAGCTGTGGTTATGAGGTTAACAGATATTTAGTTCTGGTACCTAACACTATGCTTCATCCCCAAAAGAAAATGATAGTTATTTCTTACACCGAAACCAAAACATTTTGACAAATTCCAGGTAGAAGTTTAATTCTATTGAAATTATTTATTCATTTATGGTCATATTTTCCATTTTATTTTATTTATTCATATGAAATATTTCATCATACCACTTTAACTACAAATTTTTTGCTTGGTTTGTTCAAATTCTCCTAGGCACATGGTGGAGAATTATAAACTTCTTATCTAATAATGCAAATTATCTAATAATGCAAATTATTACAAAAATTATTGCAAAAATGGCAGTACATTTCCACTCATCTCTGTGACTTTGCAACTCTTTCCATCATGAAGTGAGCTTTTGTATGGTCAGTTTATTTGAACTCCACAATTACATGGAAGCTTGAATAGAAAGTGTGATCTTGTTGATTTGTACAGGTTAGTGTGATGCCTTGATACATACCAGAGTAATCTGGGCAGAAAATAAAAAATATATAACAAAGCCCCCTAGAGGGACTGTGGAAAAATGTGGAAATATTAGATTTAACCATCTGGGGAATTCTTGATTCTTGGGGACTACAAATTTAATAGGCCAAGCCCTTGATTTTAGGGCTTGCCCTTATGAAACATATTCCTGCAAAGGAGATCTAAGCCTACTTATAATTATATCTAAGAGTTACCCCCAGAGAACCTCTTTTGTTGCTCAGATGTAGCCCTCTCTCTAAGCCAACTCTTTCAGTAAACTCAGTACCCCCCACCAAAACATGGGACATAATTCCCAGAGGTATAAATCTTCCTGCCTACATGGGACATGACTCCTGGGGATGAGTCTGGCCCTGGTATCATGGGATTGAGAAAGATTTCTTGACCAAAATGGGGAAGGGAAATGAAACAAAATATAGTTTCAGTGACTGGGAGATTTCAAATGAAGTTGAGCGGTCATTCCGAAGGTTATTCTTATGCATTATACAGATATCCCTTTTCAGTTTTTAATGTGTTAGAATACCTAGAAATACCTGAGACTTTTGAACTATAATCCAGCAACCTTAATTCTTGAATATGATTGTATAACTATATAGCTTTTATGGTGTGACTGTGTGATTGTGAAAACCTAGTTTCTGACACTCCCTTTATCCAGTGTTTGGGCAGATGAGTAAGAAAATAAGCCCCAAAAAAACAATAGGGGTGATGAGGGATATGGAATGCTTGGGGTATTCTTTTTTATTTTTGCTCTTATTTTTATATTTTGGAGTAATGAAAATGTTCAAAAATTGATTGTGGTGATGAATGCCCAACTATATGATGATACTGTGAACCGTTAGTTGTATATTTTTGATGATTATATAGTACGTGAATATATCTCAATAAAATTGCACATTAAAAAAAAGAGGTGGGTTATTTCTTTACTCTTTGAATTTGGTTCAGGAGTGTGATTTGCTTTGCCTCATTAATTATGTGAATAGTTATACCAATTCCAAACTTAGACCTCAAAAAGGCTAGCGTGTTTCTTCTGCCCCTTTTGGAAATTTTCTGAGGCACCATATGAAGTCCACTCTAAGCTGTTGGATAATGGACTACATGTGGCCCAGTTAACCCTGATACAGTGAACAGTTGGCCAATCAGCAGACGTGCAAGTAAGGTCCTCTTAGACAAGTGAGCCTCAGCTAACCTACAACTGACCTCAGGGGCATGAACAAGTCTAGCTCAAATCAACCAAGCCTGAGTCAGGTAAGCAAGGCCATCTGGCTGACTCACAGACTTGGTAGCAATAATAAATGGCTATGATTTTTAAAGCACTGAGTTTTGGGGGTGTTTTGATATGCTGATACAGAATTCTTTTGTTCATTTGTTAAGTTTTGGAGGTGGTTTGAGATGCTGATGCAGAATTATTTTTTTCATTTGTTGAAAGATAAATAAAGCTGTTTCAAGGGAAATCTCAGACTGTCCAGTAGTTATTTAGCTGTCCCACATGGATGCAAGGTTCAAGAGGATAATAGTAATGGTAATAGTAGCAGTAATAACAATAATAATCACATTTACAGTGCTTATTATGTATTGGACACAGAGTAATTATAAAATCATTATGTTCAATAGCTATTTAATCCCACCAAATCCCATGAAATAGGTCTATTATTTTCCCCATTTAACTATGTTCTCAGGCCCAGATAATTAAATAACTTGATCCTATCTCAACAGTTTAGGACCTAGTTGTGTTAGTCTTTCTTACTATCTTTATGTCTTTCATAACTTTTTACCTTCTCAGATATTTTTTTAAGTCTATAAGTGAGTATATAATTAGCAACTCAACACCTGTATCTCAAGCTCCTGCCAATATATATTGGACCAGTCACTAATTTGCTGCCCCAAACACACCATATTCTGAATTAAAACATAAACCAAATAAAATATTAACTGTGAGATAAATAATTCACCAACTTCATTTTCTACATCAATGAGTCAAGGATCCTAGAGAATATAGTGAAAGTTATGGATTCTCCCTCAAGAAAAATGTGCAAATACACCAAATGTGCATTCAATTTTAGAATTCCTAAACCCCCCTCTGAAGTCTATCTTGGGACTTCAACAGAAGAACACCTGCTCTAGGTAAATAAGAAAAATCTTTGCATGAAACTAAAGCAATCACAGAGCTGCAGAGTTATGTATTCAGAGCACATCTTAACCTACCTCTACCACCTCCCATCAACGCCCTTACATTATCCCATTTCAGGGCTTATCATCATTTTCTAAACTTAGTTCTGCTGTTATGGCCCACTTGAAGTAGCTACAGATGTGGAATATTGTCTATTGCATTTTGTTGAAGGATTTATTCCATATCATCAATAAATTAGTTTATTTGAAACCAGGGAAAATAATTTTTCCACCCTTAATATTAGGCTAAGTTGGGCTTCTCCTAAGCAAATAGTATACGTTCATCTTGTGGGAAAAGTTAACTTCATGGTTTTCTTTTTAATATTTCAGCTACTTTTATGAGAATTGTGACATACATGACCATCTGTTAACTTTCTTCTATTTCAGTTTAATATTTGACCACTGTTTTCCTTTTGGTTTGATTTATTTGCCTCTCTTCTCCTTCCTTCCTCACCCTTTCCTATGGCATGGTATTTCATTCTTTATGATGCTTCAACTCTTTTGTGGAATGAAGGAGATATACATTCATAAGTAAAAAAATAAGGAGATAACTAGCTCTTTTGAAATATTCAAGCCATCAATGTTATTGTTGTCATTTTCAAGGGATGTAGATTTCTCAAATGAATTTTTCAACATTTTCTGGGTTTTAGGTTTCTCAAAATTAAATACCTTTACCCTGGGATTTCATAGTTAGATTAGCATTTGCTTGCACATTTTTTTTGAATAGTATAACATCTCTATGATAATAGAATTTGGGGGTTCTTTATTCCCAACTCTGGTGCTGGCCTGTTTTTGACAAGTTGCCAAATCCCTCTACACTTGTGTTGCTCTGTGTCTGAAAAAGGAGTAAAAAAAATTAACTGCCTTTGTCTTGAGGCATATGTCTTTATAAATAAAGGATTTAAGCCTCTTGCTGCAAAATCCTTTGTGTCTAAAAGAGCAACATGGAACATTTTTTCCCACTTTATGTGTTTGTGTCCTCAGTTATATTATCTTCAGCATCTCTAGAGTGGGCAACCATAAACACCCGAGAATGCACAAGGAAAAAAGTTAAGATCTTCGTAATTCATTCAATAAATATGTGGGGTTATGACTTGCTATAACTATAGATCCACAAAATTACTAAAGCCTTAGTATGAGGTACAATTTGTGGGCTCTCAGTGTCTAATTAGGCCCATTCATTAGGCATGGCAATGATGGAGACTTCAGTCACTAATTTCACTCTGTGCAGCATTTTTAGACTGGTCTTAACCTTGAGCAGCTCCTCTTAGATCCTCATTACTTATGTTCCAGAGAAGCAAAAGAGAGTACTTCCAGTTCCATCTACTTGTCTTCAGTGGCAGAGCAACTTAAAGGGCAGTGGACTGGCAGTACTAAACTCCCATTCAGAGAATGTTTGAGGAATGAAGTTTGCGCATAAGTTTCCTAACTTCACAAATTTACCTGATGAAACAATCGAGAGGATAGGTAACCATTGCATAAGCAGCCTAGCTCTGGGGTTTTCCATATGTGTGTGATGTACACGCACCATAATATAACTTTATGTTATGAAAAAGGTGGAAGAAAACTCAGAGATCATTTGAATTTACTTTCCTTTCTTAAATGAGAAAACAAAGGCAAGGTATTCATCTAACTTCACAAAGCAGTGGAAGAGCAAGAAATAGAACTAGGTTTCCTAATACCCAGTACGCTAATACCCAAAGTCTTCTTTTCTGTGTCTTATAGCATATTTGTTTCTCCTACAAAGTCACAATTATGTATGCCCAGGCTTCATGGTTTGACCTTTTAATTCTAAGTTCCTTTTTAATTTTAAGGTTTATAAAAATGCAATTTTGCCCAGTGATGGTACACTTGCTCATGGAATCTAGCCAGAGAAGGAATGTTCTCCTAACTAGTGCAAAGCAGTTTTTATTTTTATTACTATTTTATAGCTACATTAATATGAGCTATATTCATATTTAAATCAACCCAGTCACTTCTTTGAGAATTTGAAAAACATTGTGTTGTCCTGCACAGTATAGAGCTTTTAAAATTATGAACAGTTAATAATTATTTTTGAGTAAATGAGTGGATGGCTGAATGAATAAAGTGGGGTTTGAATTAGAGATTAGATAATCAGTTTTATTGGCTGTTCAATATGAGAACAGTTTACAATTAAATTGAGGAACACTTCAAGAATAGTACCAGGGACAATATTTGGATCATTAGAGGGCTTTTGTGTTTCACAAAACACAAAATTTTAATTTTAGACCAGTGCTCATTCATGCAGACTGAATTTATTTTCGAGTTATTTATTATTTCAGAGAATCAGCTTTTTGAAGGAAGTTATCTGCTACTTAACTACATATTTGGATGTATTATGCACACTTTTAGCTGATTGTGTGTAGTATTTTAAAAGTACATCCTTGCTCTGTACCTAAACATGCCATTTAACAGAGAACTCAACTTTTGGTTCCAAAATATGTAAAACTGCAAAAAGTGATCTTTTCCCTAACTCAATTAAGTGGAGTGAGAGACAATATATATCTGTTAAATAGTTACTGATACTTATCTGAATGGTGTTTAGAAATCTGAAGTCTTGTTATTTTTATAACACCTTGTTAGCCTGCATTTATCCAAATTTTGAAAGATTTTCACATGATTAATAACGTGCTGCACCATTCTTTTGGTGTTTTCTGATGATTATATGTGAGAGATAACCCTGGGTTTGCTTTACATGCAGAAATCATAAAGCAGCTCTGAATTTTATTTCTATTTGGTCAGGGTTTTTATTCAGTAGAAATTGTGTTTAGCCTCTGTAACCACCCTTGGATACATTCTTATGATTTTTATTTTCACTCTTTTAGTTTCAATTTTGATAATTTCTATTGACTCGTTTTCAAGTTCACTGAGTCTCTCTTCTATTGTGCCCCACTTTCTGATACAGGTTTCCTCATCCCTGATATGTTTTTTATTCTATCCTTCCCATTTGACTACCTTTTATGGTTTCAATCTCTCTGCTGAAAACCCATTGTGAATGTTTGTTTTAGTCAGGATTCTTCAAAAATATGTATCCATTAAAAGATTCATTATAATAATTGGCTCACGAGGCCATAGGGATTGGCAAAACATGACTTCTGTAAAGTAAGCTGCAGTTGGAAGCACAATGAAAGTGACATTGAATTCCCCAGAGGAGGCTGCCAGTCAACAACTCCACGAAAGATGATGATGAATTCCCTAGGAGAAGCTGTTTGTCTGGAGTAGAGAGAGAAATTCTTCTTTCTGTCTGCTGAAATCATCAATTCTCCCTTTAAAACCTGCATCTGATTGGATGAGCAGACTTTTCTTATTGCTGAAGGCAATCTCCTTTGTTGACTGTGGCCATAGATGCAAACAACTGACTAATGACTTAAATCCACAAAATACCCTCATAGTAACAATCATGCCAAATTGTTTGCCTGACCAAACATCTGGACACCATAACCTAGACACCTGGACACCATAACCTAGGTAAGCTGGCGCACAAAATTGCCCATCATACTGTTCATGCATGTTGTCTTTCTTTTTCACTAGCTCCTTTAGCATATTAATGATAGTTAACATAAAGTCTTTGTCTGATAGTTCCAATATCTGAGTCATTTCTAAGTCTGGTTCTCTTGTCCACTTTATTTCTTGACAAAGAGTAATCCAAATCCGTCAACACTCCACCCCCCCAACCCCTACCCCCTGCCACTGACCTGTGTTTATGTGAATCTCATAATTTCTGATGCTGGCCATTAAGTGTAAAAGAACAGCAGAGACCGAGGTAAATAATTCCTATGCCTCGACAATTACTGCAGCTTCTTCTGTCAAGCTATTAGTGTGGGGAATTGAGGAAACTAGATAATAGTTGAACTAGGTTTGGATTTGTCATAGTTGCAGTTATCTTCAGTCATCCTGGATTTCAAGTTTCTCCAAGAGTGGGCTGCTGCTACCTTTTTCTTAGTGGGGGCACAGGGTGTTAGAGAGATTTCCTTCATGTTCTTTCTTCATACTCAGCTTTCAGTAGATCCTGTAAACTTGTCCTACAAGGAGACATTTTTCCATGTTGTTACCCCTCCTTCAATGGTATACTACTGTTCCTTGAAAGGAGGTGTGGGGCTTTTGGCAGAAGTAAGTGTTAGGTCTCTATGTTTTTATGCTGCAGCCTCAGTTTCAGGCAGGTCCTCTGTATCTATGCCATAAGGATTTGTTTTTCTCAGCATTCCTGACCTTTTTTTTTCTTTTTTTTTTTATATACATGCGCAGGCACCGGGAATCGAACCCATGTCCTCTGGCATTCCAGGTAAGCATTCTTGCCTGCTGAGCCACCGTGGCCCGCCCCGTTCCTGACCTTTTCCCATGACACTTATACTCTGTTTTGTGTCTGCGGGAGTCTCAGTTAGGAGTTTCCTGCCTTCCATCATCAACAGCAAACCTCACAGGGGGAGAAGACCTCTGCTGGTGCCCCTTCATCAGAAGTGGTGTACCGTTGCCTGGGACTGTTTGAAAGAAGGTTTCTTCTCCTTGCCCCAGCACTAGGTTGCTAGTTCTTTGAGACAAAGCCTGAAGTGGGAGATTGTTTCCTGGCCCCTCCATCCAGAGACAGACAGTTGTTTTGTTTCTACCATTTGCCTTTCCTTAAGAGTGGCGGCTGAAGGGTTTCTGGCCTCCCACCCAGCACTTACAGCCTTTTCTTCACATGAGGAAAAGTTCAAGAAATGGGCACGGATTCATATCGGTGCATCACCAAGGGAGCACTCTCTCATGTGTCCTGCCTTGGCCCCAGTCTTTTTCTTGAGTACCTGTTGGAGGTCCATGAAAAGGAACTAAAAAGTGAATGCAGAGTTATCTTGTCCCAGGAACTCCCAAATATTCTAAACTATGACCCTACCCCACACTTTGATCTTTAAGAATGAATTAAGATTTCAGTTGTTTTCTTTTGCTTTATGTTATGCTCTTGTGCTTTTTATTACTCTCATGCTGTGTGAAAGGTAAAGCAGTTCATGTGTCCCTTCTTTCCTTAGAGAGCTTTCCATCTGTTGGAATTCACCTGACCCTTCACTTATGTTCCCATATGGGCTTAAAATGTTATATTTTTGTAATTTTTACTGTTTCCTTTTTTTGTTGTTATTAGGGTAGAAGTGATGTTCTTTTCTGGATTTATACCTAGTAAGTTGAATCAGAACCTGTGTTAGGGTTTATACTGTAGCGCAAAAACCAGGAACGAGGCCGCAGGCCTCCAGAAACGTTCTGCGTTCTGCGAAGTTAGAACAGGCTGAGACTAAGGATCCGTAGTTTCCGGAAGAAGGTTTTATTTGCTATGGTCATAGGGCTCAGTGAGTAACCTCTGAAAGTCTGAGCCCCGAACAAAAGGCAACCTTAGCTTTTATAGACTCTTTGACATGTTAAAGACAAGGTAAACAATTGGCTGATTTAAGCTGAGAATGGCCCAAAGCTGAACCATTAAGGGAGGGGTCCCCACCCCAGAATGTCTTATCTTGCCTACTTGCAGCTTCACCAGTTCCTGAAGGCTGGGGGAGGGGGTCTCTATCCCAGGAACGTGTCTTATCTCTCTTGCCTGCAGTTTTATCCATTCCTGAAGGTCAGGAGAGGGGGTTTGAGGATTTTCCACAGACAGCACAGCTGAACTAGAAAGAGGGGAAGGCCTGCCTGCTACAATACAGCATATATAAGGCTATTATCTTTTACTAAAATAGTTTCTTGACATCCATAGGTTTAGAATATGCAGTTTCAACTGTATGAATCCATTATGAAATATATTCAGTAATTTTCAGTTGTAGTCTTAGTGTCATAATTGCCTGACTGGTGTAGTGAGCCTAGCCCGATTTTCATGAGTATATGAATCTAGCTCAATCCCTCAGTGTCTACATCCCAACCAGTCTTGATTGGTTTCTCCTGGAAATATTACATTCACGAAAATATTCATATTGAGATAGGTGCATGGCTTCTTTTTAATTATATTTCGGATGAGAATCATGTATTTCATATTGATATCAAACATAATTAAACTTGATGCCTACTTAACCTGAAAAAGTTCTTTTATTCCTACAACAGAATTATTTCATGTAAAAATGCTAGATGGTAGTGTTGAGTGGGAACTGAGCTCATGGTCTAGTTAAGTGACTATTAAACATTGAGCTTTATAGCAACGCATGGTTCAGATTTATGCTTGAAAAGAAAATAGGCTAATCTATGTCATGCAAATCACTACCTATAGCATATAATTGAAATGGTGAATATTCAATCCGCAAAGGACAAAGTCCTATTGTGCCATAAACAATGGCAGTGCAAAATCAGTATTGGGTTTTAGCTGGTATTAATGTTTAAAAATGGGCCCTAATTTTTAAGGTATTAACAGCCTGCAAGAAAATGGCAACTTTCCTTTTCCGCTTTTCATTTTTAAAATTGCCAAAGTGCATACATTACTTTAAACTTGATATATATATTTAGTTGTAGCTTAATTACTATCTAACAAGGGAGATAAAATCAAGCTAATGATGTGTGCCCGGTAGAAATAATCTTCGCATCAAACTGTAAGAGCCACCTCTTCTCTACAAGGAACTAATCTTCATAAACTATAAGAACTACCCCTTCAGCACACTCCATTAATTGTAATTAAAACATGACTATCTATTTTGCTGTGCAGTCATTCAATAGACTTCGATCAGCTTTCAAATTTGCACCCAGAGTGATGAATTGTATATTGTGATTGCAATTCAATCTGAGCCCCAATACTGTATGTCATTATTTGTGACAATATAAACTGTGAGATTGGTCATTTGCACTATTTCTCTTTTATGGCAAATATAAAAATTCTGTCAATATAATGGCATTCTGAGATATATTTGGAAATAAATACTCAACTACTCTTAACATTTTGTATTGACTGTCAAATTGTTAATCACAATGGTTTTGTGTGGTAGTATTTGGACATAATTTCACTGTAAAATCCTACAAAATCCTCTCTCTTGTCTGGATTTAGTTAAGTAAGTCTGCCTTATATATCTGGATTTGTCTGCATTCCAGTCCCTTCCACATTTCTGTTAGAGGGATATTTGAAAAGTGGAAACTAGTGTTCAGGGAGGAGCAAACCTACCCATTAGGCAGTTTAATTTAGAAGCTCTTAATCTAGTTTAGGTTCAGTGGTTTGATTTTGAAAATGGGTTTGCAATAGGTCTTCAGCTTCCTTCTCTTAAGTTGGATTAAGTCAATTTAGACCCAGAGAGGAAATGTTCACACCTAATGTGAAAATGCAAATGATTGGCTTGTTGTTTTTGTGAAAATGCCAGAAATTGCATGTGTTAGTATTATCTTCCCTTGTAGAAAAAGACAATTTGATAATTGCAAACTGCTTTCTGCAGCTGTGAATGTCCCCTTTCAAACCAATAGAAAACAACAGGAGGCCCAACTGTGAGCATTCTTTTTAAAATTCTATTTACAAAATGTATCCATTAACAAACTACCCACCACTTCCTGGGAATTAAAGTCAGACTCCGGTAAAGTAACAGTGCTACTCAATGCGGCTTGTTTATACAGGGTTTATTGTAGTTCAGTGCCAGTGGTTAAAGAAGTAGAATTGATAGGTTTTCTTGGAAATTTTATAACATGTTTCTATTAATAGAGATAAATGGCCTAGCCAAAGAAATCATGAAAAGCCAAAGGCCCAAACTGAATTTATAAGAACTACTGAAGTAATACCTAGCCTTGAGGAACTACCCATAATTTGGCTCCAGATTGTTCATGGAAGTACTCCAATGCATTTGAAATTCACAATTTATTGACTTGTAGTATTTCTTTTCTCAATTAAATATTTATGATTTATTGAATTGTAGTATTTCTCTTTTCTCAGTGGTATATTTTCTCAGAGTGATTGCAAGTTTTTTGAGGGTGGAAAAGATACTTCTTTCTTTTTTTTCTTTCTTCATGTCATTATTTAGTAGGCTCTCCACAAATATAAGTTGATTGCCTATGTACATAAGCTAATATTAGAAAATACAATATTTGGTGAGATATACTTGAAAAAACTAACATTTAAAATATTTGTATCTTCTGTCAGAATTTTTTATTCTTTTATTTTTCAGAGTTATTGATGTAGAGTTCATCAATTAAATATGTGTTTATGTTGTATTGTTCATCTTTTTACTTAGTAAAATTAAAACATTAAAAATACTATAAACTCTATTGTAACATTTATCCCCCTCAAAATACTTTTTTTTCTGACATAAAGGCTAGCACTTGGAGGCATTAAGAGAAGGTGAGACGGAGTCTAGCTCTTATAAAGATCCCAGCAAAACTACCCCTAAATAATATGATTTATATTCTTGAGGACTTCTAACTGGAAGCTGCATTTTCTTTTTATAATCTGCTTTAGCTCAATGAGCCTGAAATATATTTTAAAGATTTCAGCGACATTTATTCTATCAGTTTAAGATGTGGATTTTGTTTCATAGTTTATTTCTATATGTATCAAAATTCCTCATTCTTATAATTCATCTCAAATCGTGTGGAATATAATAGTTGGAGGAAATTGTTAAACAGAAGGAATAGGAGGATAGGGTAATTATTGGGGGGAATGGGACCCAAGGTGGCAGAATAGGGAGTCCTAGTATTCATTCCATCCTCTAGGGCAGCTAGGAAATAGCCATGAATTGTCTGAAACAACTTTTGGGGGAGCGGGTTTCCAAAGACCTGAAGCACATCTATACCAGCCAGCTGGTTGATTCATGTGCTTTTGCACATAATGGGGCTGATTAAGAGACACTCACTTCTCAGTGCAGCAGGGAACAGGGTGCTGAAGGGGAACTCTTCCCTAAGAAAAGGGTGGTGGGCAACACCCAGTGCAGTTTGCAGCTGCAGTTTAGAGAATTTAAATCCCAGCCCAGCAACAGTTTCAATCCACAAAATGCTCTGGTAGCCTCTGTGTGAATCATGTACCCAGCAGGGGCACAGTTGGCTAAGAATTAAAGGCCTGGTACCACTTTAGGACTGTGGGGAGCAGTTAGCTGCAGAATGCCATCCTCTGGGCAGGACAGAGAGGAGACAATCAGGAGATTACTTAGGAAAGATTGGCTTCCTGCCAGGTCTCTTCCCCAGGGCACTTTGAACTGATCTACACCACATTTGAGTGTCCTACGCCTGTCTTGTCTGGGAAAACAAGTGACTGGGGTAGGTCCTCTGGGGTGGGGGGGGACCCTCCTCCAGAATTAGCCCTTCAGGTAAAAGTAGTTAGAGATTACAAAAGGTGTGTTAAAAACATTTAGAGGCATACGGGCCTGAGCCTGGAGCAGAGACTCCCCTTTTCCTTCCCCGAATCCTTTCCTGATGCCTTCCTTGTCGACTGTGCCGAGGAGTCCAATTCAGCCAGCCTGGCATTGAGGAACCTCAGCTTCATCTCAGAATTAGCCAGAGGGACAGAGGGGTACACCCTCCAGTGGGCACCCAAATCTGCCTTTTCCACCCCATGATGACTAAGATCGCCCTGGAAATGCCTTGGGGCTCAGTACCCAGGAGTCTGGTGCTGCTCCTACACTGAGAATCAAGCTTTGTCCCAGCAGGATGGATTACAGGAAAAAGTACAACCAATGCAAGCTAGGCTCTGTAGTCAACAGTAACACCATCATATGTTTCCACTGAATGTCACAAGGACGTTATGGGAAAACTGAATGTCAAAGGGTTGGGGCATAGGGGAGGGGTATGGATTCTTTGTGGAAGAAAATTTCATCTCTTCATATAGATTATGGCAGCGAAGTTATGTCTACACACTTAGGTTGGATTGCATGATGTGTGGATAAAACTTTAAAAATGAACAGAGAGAAACAAGTGTTAGAGAAAATGTGGAGAAAGAGATGAAACTATTCACTATTGGTAGGGAAGCTGAGAAGTGCCCTTGGAGGGCAGTGTGGTGGTGTCACCAGAGGCTAGGGGTGGGGTTGTTATATGATCCTGAAACCCTGTTGCTCAGTATATACCTGGAGGAACTGAGAGTGGGATACAAATGAACATTTGCACACTGGTGTATATAGCAGCAGTGTTCAAAATTCACAAGGATGAAGGTGGGCTGCAGGTACAATGACTCAGGAATGGAAGTGGGAACTGTAATGTATGCGTACAATGGACTACTGAGTGGCTGCAGGAAGGAATGAAATTGTGAGACATGGAACTAGGGGAATGAAACTTAAGGAATGTATGTTGAATGAAAATGTCAGGAACAAAAGGCAAATATTATCATTCCTCAATCATATGGACTATAATAGAAGAACTTGGTGAACTAAAGTTGAGAGCATGGGTTATCAGGTTGGGGCTTATTGTAAAGGGTCCTAGATTGTCAGCTAGTCACATTATAGTAGTCACATATATTGAGGAAATATAAATATTGATTCTAGATTCTGAGATACTGAACTGTTTGTATATAACATGGTCTTTCCCAGAAACTTCGGGTATATGTGACATCTGAGATTCAGAGTTAGAGCTCTGAAGCTATGAAAGTCAGCACTATCACATACAGGAATTGTTTAAAAAGTTTCAGAATACAGGGTAAAGGATGATTTCATCCATATTTTAAAACTTCAACTTCTGTGTGAGACTAAAAGGACAGAGGTTTAGTTGATTCAAAATTTATATTTTTTGATGGTGCAGTTCCTAATTTAACTTGTATAATCAGTTTAGCTGAACAACATACGTACATGGAATCTTGAATAAGGTATGAGGTCGTGTCCTGGTTAGTGTTACACCCTGATATATCCCAGAGGAATCTGGGCAGTGAATAAAGAAGTATCTGCAAAGTCCCCTTGGGGGGGACTGGAGTGGAAATATTCAACTTCCCCATTTGGAGAATTCTTGATATTCTCATGAGCAATGGGGGCAACCGAATCAATAGGCTGAGTCCTTGATCTTGGGGTTCACCCCTATGAAGCTTATTCCTGCTAAGGATAGGCTAAGCCTACTTAAAATTATGCCTAAGTGTCACTTCCAGAGATCCTCTTTTGTTGCTCAAATGTGGCCTTTCTCCCTAAGCTAACTCAGCAAGTAAACTCACTATCCTCCCCACTTTGTGGAGAGTAACTCCTAGGGGTGTAAATCTCCCTGGCAACATGGGACAGAACTCCCAGGATGAGCCAGGACCTGGTATCATGGGATTGAGAAAACCTTCTTGGCCAAAAGGGGAAGAGAGAAATGAGACAAAATAAAATTTCATTGGCTAAGAGATTTTAAACAGAGTTAAGAGGTTATCCTGGAGGTTATTCTTATGCATTATGTAGATAGCCCTTTTTAGTTTATGCTGTATTGGAGAGGCTGGAGGGAAGTACCTGAATTTGTTGAGCTGTGTTCCAATATCCTTGATTTTTGAAGATGATTATATAACAATATAGCTTTTACAATGTTACTGTGTGATTGTGAAAACCTGTGTCTGATGATCCTTTTAACTAGGGTATGGACAGATGAGTAAAAAAATGGATAAAAAATAAATAATAGGTGCAATAAGGGGTAAAATATATCGGGAAGATTGAAATACTAGTGGTCAAAGAGAGGGAGGGGAAAGGGGCATGGAATGTACGAGTTTTTTCTTTTTCTTTCTTTTTCTGGAGTGATGCAAATGTTGAAAAAATTATCATGGTGATGAATACACAACTATGTGATGAAATTGTGAGCCACTGATTGTATGACATGTATGGACTGTATGTGTGTGAAGATTTATCAATAAAAATATTAAAAAAGAAAATATATAGAGGCACATGAAAAAGAAACAGAATAGATAAACATTCCTAGAGGAGGATGAGGAAAAAGGAACCTTTACACTCGGGATGAAACAATTGCACAAATACTGCAACTCAAAAAATCATACCATATATGCAGGGCAAGAATCAGATAAGAGCTGAAAAAATTCTTATCAATTAAACACATGCTACTTTAGAGGTCTAAAGTAAGTTGAATCAAGTCTCAAAGAAGAGCTATAGCACAAAGCCAATCAATAAGAAAACCTTCAGCAACAGAGAGAAACTAAACTCCAGAATAAACTAATCAAGAAAATCAGCTGCCTAAACACCAGTAAAAGTCACAAGCCACACTAGGAAACACATATCTGGCAGAAAGGAAAAAACTAAAACTTCAGATAAAATATAGGAGTAGAAATAACTAATTCATAGTATTGAAACAAATCTAAAACAATTCAATGAGATGAAGGAACATGTGCCAAAGAGGAAGGCTATAAAAAAGACATTGGGTGAGACATAAGAGAATTTGAAGCCATATAAAACAAAACCAAACAAAACCACCACCACCACCACAACAACAAATAGAAATTATGGGAATTAAAGTCACAATAGAAGAGATTAAAAATACAATGGAGAAATACAAGAACAGATTTATAGAGGCAGAAGACAGGATCAGTGAACTAGAGGATGGTGCATCCACATTTACACATAAAAGGACAGATAGGGAAAAGAATGGAAAGATGTGAGCCCAGTCTCAGAGAATTGAATGACAGCATGAAGTGCACAAATATACATGTTATGGGTGTCACAGAAAATATCCCTATTCTTATGAAAGACATCAATATACAGGTATAAGAAGTGCAATGCACTCCAAACAGAATAAATCTGAATAGGTCTACTAAATGATACACACTGTCAAATGTCAAAGACAAAGAGAATTCTATATATTGAAAGAGAAAAGCAATTCATCACATAAAAGGAAGCACAATAAGACATCCAGAAACCAGGAGGCAAGATGGCAGGGGTATGACATATTTAAGATACTAAAAGAAAAAAAACAAAAAAACCGCTAACCCAAAATTCTATGTCTGGCAAAACTGTCCTTCAAAAATGGGGGAAAGGGCGGTGCAACGGTGGCTCAGTGGCAAAATTCTCTCTGGCCATGCCGGAGACCCGGGTTCGATTCCCAGAGCCTATGCATGCCAAAGAAAAACAAAACAAAACAAAACAAAATCAAAAACTTAAAAAAAAATGAGGGAGAGTTTAAAATATTCACAGATAAACAAAAATTGAGAGACTTCATTAACAAGAGCTCTGCCTTATAAGAAATACTAAAGGGTGTGCTACAGTTTGATAAGAAAAGACAGGAGAAAGGTTTGGAGAAGAGTGTAGAAATGTAGAGATCAGTAAGAGTAACTAAAAGAGTAGAAAGAGAGAAAAAATAAGATACATAAAAGCCAAAGGATAAAATGGTTGAAGAAAATACTACCTTTACAGTAAGAATATTGATTATTAATGGATTAAACTCTCCAATCAAAAGGCTTAGACGGGTGGAATGGTTAAAAATATATAATTCATCTTTATTTTGTATGCGGAGACTCACATAGACACAAGGATATAAATAGGATGAAAGTGAAAGGTTGGAAAAAGATATTCCATACATACAATAATCAGAAAGTAGCAGGGGTGGCTATGCTAATAGCAGACAAAACAGACTTTAAATACAAAACTGTTTAAAGAGACAAAGAAGGAAAATATGTGTTAATAAAGCTGGCAATACAGAAAGAAGAAATAACCATCATAAATATTTATGCACCTAGCCAAGGTGCGTCACATACGTGAGGCAAGCACTGGCAACACTAAAGGCAGAAATTGACATCTCTACAATAAATCGCTGGAAATTTCAATACACCACTCCCATCAGAAGATAGAACATTTAGACAGAGGATCAATAAGAAATAAATATTGAATAATATGATACACGAACTAGGCTCAACAAACATTTATGGAACATTGCACCCTACAACAGCATGATATACATTTTTCTCAAGTGCTCATGAATCATTCCCCAGGAACAACCACATGTTGGAAAGATAAATTTAAAACAATTGACCAAAAGCATTTTCTCTGACCATAATGAATGACGCTGGAAATCAACACCAGGCAGAGGACTGGGAAATTCATAAGTTTATGGAGGTGAAACAACATAATCTAAACAATCAGTGGGTCAAAGAAGAAATTACAAGAGAAATCAGTAAATATCTCAAGACAAATGAAAATGAGAACATAACTTATCAAAAATTATGGGATGCAGTGAAGGTAGTGCTGAGAGAGGAATTTATTGTGCTTAAACCCCTACATTAAAGAAGAAGAAAGAGCTAAGGTTGAAGATTTAACTGCACACCTGGAGGAACTAGAAAAGGAACAGGAAACTATTGCCAAAGCAAACAGAATGAAAGAAATAACAAAGATTAGAGCAGAAATAAATGAAATTGAGAAGAAAAATCAATGAATAGAACAACAAAACCAGAATTTTAAGTTAAAATCGACAAACCCTTAGCTAGAGTGGCAAAGAAAAAAAGAGAGAAGATGCAAATAAATAAATCAGAAATGAGAGGGAGGACAGTGTTACTAACACCATAGAAATAATAGAAGTCATAAGGGGTTACTATCAGCAATTGTATGCCAGCAAACTAGGGAGCTTAGATAAAAAGGAAAAATTCCTAGAAACACATGAACTATTTTTACATTGGCTAGAGAAAAAAATAGAAGATCTCAACAAACCAATCTCAAGTAAAGAGATTGTATCAGTCATCAAAAACTTACCAACAAGGAAAAGCTCAGAGCCAGATGGCTTCACAGGTAAATACTACCAAATATTCCAAGAAGAATTCATACCAATCCTGCTCAAATTCTTGCAAAAAATTGAGGAAGAGGGTATGTAGTATTTTTCCATTACCTGTGACAAAGGCACTTTACCAAATCTAAGCCTCAATAATTGTGGGGCCTAAAGGGGATGGGATTTTTTTGGAAGAACTGAGAATGTTCTCAAATTGAGTGTGGTGATAAATGCATAACTATGTCATTATACCAAGAGCCATTGATTGTACACTTTGGACAGATTGTATGGTATGTGAATAAAACTGTTAAAAATAATAATAAAACATAAATAACAAAAACATACAAAATAATAATAAAACATATAGTTATGCTAGAAACACAAAAGGAATAGTAGGAGGGCACTTAGTCTTTAGAAAGGCAGAAGGTAACTTCCTATTCAAAGAACAGGAAAGCCTAAAATCTTAAACCTAGATACAATTTGCGAACAATTGTTTTTGACAATCATTTATTTCTAACCCCAGCATACAAAATATACACAAATAATCAAATCAGTACCAAATTATGGATCTCCCTAAAGGTAAAACAAACAAAAATACTAAAAACAAGTGTTTTTTAAAATTTAAATATATACTGGTGGGTTGTGCAACGGTGGTTCAGTGGCAGAGTTCTCACCTGCCATGCAGGAGACCCGGGTTTGATTCCCGGTGCCTGCCCATGCCAATATATATATATATATCTGGTAATTGTTATTCTCATAACAGGACAATACTCGGTTTATGGAAACTGCCATTTAACACTTATTAGCAATGCATTGCTCTCTGCTAAGGAAAATCTAATCCTTGGTATATTCTATCCTGGCTGATTAAAAACATTCTCTTAGAAAATGTGATAGAGACATGACTCAGTTTTATGTTAGATATTAAGAACTGCTGTGATTTTCATGGCTGGCATTGAACCTTGGAGAAAAATATTTTAACACAAAAATTTTAAATAAAAAAAATGTTCTGAATATTAAATAAGGAGGAATTCCTGTTTATAAAACTAGATAAAACAGTCTCTTGGGAGCTAGAGAGTAAAGAGATGTGCCGCAAAATTTAATTTAATTCATATAAATCCAGATGAAGATAAGTTTTGTTTAGGAGCACTGCATAACAGGCTTCCTGAACCTGGACAACAGAATTGTCCACCCTCTTAAGAGCCCTATTAATAACTCTTGATGTTATGAAACAAGTTTGGTTGAAAATCAGTCAATTCATGCTTTGAAATAAGAACTATATATTTTTAATGACACATTAACTAGATAGTATACCGTTGGTGTGGATAGGAAGTATCTTTTTTTTTTTGCACCTAAGGTAGAGCTAAGCTTTCATGTTACCAAGACACAAATCTCTCAGTTCTGGCCAGAAATTCCTTCTTGTGCTATACTCACCCTCAACTGTGGGGACCAAGCTATTCTTGATTCCCACTTACTTACCACAATCTTGATCATTTTAGTTATCAAGTCCCTGACAGCTGCAGAAAGTACTGGGAGTTCGCTACTGAAAGTTTTAATGTTTACTTCCAGAACTGAGAATCTAATCTTACTTTCTTTCACTATACAATGCAAAATAGGAATTGCTGTTAGGTAAAACCAGTTATTTCTCTAAAAATTACCTTGCATAGTCTATTCCTTTGTGTTGCATATCCCTCTCTGTGGTCAAGGAAGACATCCATTAAAAAAAAAAAAAACACTAAAAGGAAAAGTCCTTTCTGATTGGATTGCATCATGACACTTCCTGTGCAATCTCATTATACAGCCTTATGACTTTGGTAATTCAGAGTTAGTATTTTAAAATTATATTTCATCTTTCATATGATGTGAGTTATATTGGCACATGATTTTATTCAAGCTTTGTAGCCTTTCAGTTTTTTTTCTTGTATCAATCTTTCTTATTCCCACACTGCAAACAGGATGATAAATGGATAGTAGTCCTTCATTCATTGTTTTTCTTTTATATTCCATAGCTGAGGGCATTGCAGAATATCAAATGTTCCTTATTGTTTAGTTAAAATAACTATAGGTCTATTTGAAAAAGAGAGATTCTATTCTATCCTAGGAAATTACTAATGGAAAAAAGCAAATGGTATATTATGTGGAACATGTTCTATCAACCTGCATAATCTATTTACCTAATGATGGCAGATAAGTCTCTTGAGGTACCTTCTGCTTCTATCATTCTATAATTATGCATATTTAAATTAGAACCCTACAATAATGATTGCTGTAAGCAATCTAAATATTTCTGTTTTGATGGCAGGGTGCCTACCTCTCCAACTGCATTTCATGCTAGTCTTTTTCTAGATCACGGATTAGCAAACGTTTTTCTGTATGTGGTCAGATTACAAATATTTAGCTTTGCAGATTGTACAGTCTCTGTCACAACTAGTCACTTTGCCCTTGCAACATGAAAGCAGCCCTAGACTATAGTAGACAGATGGATGTGCCTATATACTAATAAAAATTTCTTTACAAAAACATTCCATGGATCAGACTTGGTCTGTGTGCCATAGTTTACTGACTCATGCTCTATATCATAATCCACTGGCCACATTACCCATTTTCCATTCCTTAGTTCCTCCAACAGGGAAAACTTTCCCACTTCAGATGCTGTTCCACCACTTAGAATATTCTTTTTCCTGCTTTTCGGTATTCTTAACTTTTTTTCTTCCTTTTGATCTCAGCTTAAATTGTAACAGGCTCATAGATAAGGTACCCACACATTCTACTCACCTGGAAAAGTCCTGATTTACATCTCTTGTCCCAGTACAATTATTGACGTGTCACACGTGTCAAAGTTGGGAGGGTAAATTATTGGTCACCCAGAAAGGGCTTCTCTGACCATTCTATTTATGTTAGGACACTATCAGAATACTCATTATTTATGGAGAAACACACACTAGACTTGATTTATATTGTTCATTGTCATTCTCTCCCTGGTAAAGTTAGGACTGCATGGGTTTAGGGTAGAGGCATCCCTGTTCATTGTTGCAATCCCACACCAAGCATGCTACATGCAAGTTTACTGTAGAAATTTGCTGAATGAGTGATTCACATTTGAGCATGGTAAAATCCTCCTTAATATACATTTTCCCCAATGAGAGAAGACTTTTTTTCCTTACCTTGAGTGATTACTGTTATAGATTTTCCTTCATCCTCAACTAAGCGGTGGAACATAGTTCTTGAATTTATTGGCCTGACAGGTATGGGATGTATTCTTTGCTAGAATAGATCTCCTTGGTTAATCCGAAGGTCACAGTGCTCTTTAAATGAGCCCAGTTTATTCTTAACTATCCTTTTTTTCCAAGAAAATGGGACCTAATGCCACCACACCTTTTTCCTGAAGTTTTACGACTTCTTCAATGATAATTTTTTCTCATTTAAAGGGAGATGATTTTTTTTACTGTTTCCAGAAAGGTTCATGGAAAACCCATCTGCTCAAGCTTATTAAAGGAAGGTTGTATTCATCACTGTGAGTAAAGGATGTTTTGTATAACTATGCAAAATCAAATAAGAATTTTCATACGGCCTCAAAATTGTGGAAATGCATTTCTGTCTGTTGTTGAAAATGAAGTAATGTATTCTTACTAATTAAAATGAATTTTTATTAGCTTAGGCTGTTGCCTATGAAAAGCTGCCAAAAAAAAAGGTTTCTACTTTGGTAGGGACCTAAGCCACTTGAAATAAAAATTTAGTAGCAATCAAAAGCTTTTCTTTACTTCTAAATATGTGAATATATTAGCATTTTATCTCGGCATCTTCATTTTACTTTTTAAGTATGTTAATTTCTGTTTAGAAATTTCTATCTCCAAAGAAAGAAACACTGATTCCATACTCAAGGTGGTAATTAATCAAGTTGCCATGCTCTTGTTTTAAAACTGTTTCCCATTTTGTTAGAGAAATTTTTGAAAAATTATTTCATAAATAATAATGTCTTAAATATTAATATCAACTTAATAAATTATCATGAGATATGGACATTTTGGTAACTTAGAAATAATTCAATTTGAATTCTTGAAAAAACAATTGTTCTTTTTGGTTATACACAAAACGGAATGGAAATTATATGGCATACTTTCTTTAGTATTAAGTGACAAAGTATAACTAGCTTAGAAAAAGAAATTAGGAATGAATGCACTGTATCTTCTGGAGGACAGCATGGCCTGTGATTTCTGCTCCAGATATCTATGCATTCATATGCATCTAGTTAAAAGAACTATGCAGTTATCAGGTCTTTCACCCATATGCTGCAGACAATATCTTCTTCATTATAAAAATAAAATAGAGAGATTAATATTCATGTAAAATACTGATTCATCTCTCAAAATTTACAGTGTTACTTGCCTATTTGCAGCTATTTAAAATTAAATAAATAATAAAGTTTGGTTACATTACAATTTACACAATGCTTCAAAATCTGTTATCACTGTTTATTTTCATTAATGTCATATTCAGAGGAGCAGGTAAAATATTATTTTCTGTATTAGAAGCTGAGAAACTCAGGTTCTGTGGGGTTGATTGACAGTGCAATTCACAAAAGTCACTACACAATGGAGCTGCAATATTCATCAAGGTCTTTTGATTTTAAATTCAGTTTCTTTCTTGTATACTCCGTTGTCCATTCCTTTACCTGAGAATCCTTAGGTCCTTAATAATATTTTTAAATGTAGTGTTTCTGAAACTGCAGTTTATGACCTATTAACGATTCATTTTATTAATTAAATGCTTTCTTAACAGCATCAAAAATGAAATAAAATGGAATAGAATAGAATAGTATATCATAAGAGGTAAGGGTAAGTATTGTTTCTTGACACTTTTTCCAATTTACTTCTGCAATATGTGTGTTTATATATGCGTATTTCGTTGTAAAATAAAATGTATTTCTTACTTCAGGTCATAGTAAGAAAATATTGCTAGATCTCCAGTACTGAAATGATGTGTTTCAAGTCTAATTTCATTTATTGACATACTGAAAGCATAAACTTATACAACAAGTCACTCGAGTGACATTCTGTACATTGTCTGGGGTGTTAAATCTCTTTTTCTTGGACTATGTTCTCCTAGATATATTTTCATATGTATCTAAAAATTCTATAAAATGCTCAAGAGGAAGAGTCTAAAGATTTGCCCTAATTATATGACCAAAGAAGTATATTTTAATAAGCTGCCATGGATTTTCCTTTTAATTCCTTTCCTCTTGATATATTTGCAAGAAAAATATGAATACAGAGGTCCTAAGAAAGTTAGGTTCTCCCCAAAATAGACTTTCAGAACAATTAAATTCCTATTAATTTTTAACTTGGGTTCCTTTGGCATTTTATATTAATAATACATATTTATGAAAAAGTATATTAATATAAATTTATAATATAGCTGAATATTTCACATATGCTTATATATGTACATAAACACACACTATATATGCATAAACACACATATACGCACATATGTATAAATTTTAAAACAACCCTGTTTTTTGTAAGCACACATGCTTGTATGCATTCACACTCTATTCAGGACTCAAAGTTAATCCTGGAGGGAAAACCTCTGTGGAGACATATTGAGAGAATTTGCCATTATGGAAATGCCAAAAACCAGAATGATAGGCTTTAGATTATAATCTAAATATCAGTAAAGCCTAGCTGTAGTAGAAAAGAGAGAGAGAGAAGCCTTTGTCAGTCGTAACTGCCATTGGAAGGAACTTAGATATTTAAATATTCAAATATAAAAGAATTGAATTGCCTTTTTGATTAATAATAAAGGAATATTGCCTAAAGACAGGAGTGAATTGTATATATGTATATCTGGTGCCTAAATAATTTTGAGGTTAGTAGTCAATATTTCAAATTCAATTAAAAATATTAGGGGGTGGGTCACGGTGGCTCAGCAGGCAGGAATGCTTGCCTGTGATGCCAGAGGACCTGGGTTCGATTCCAGGTGCTTGCCCATGTAAAAATAAAAAATAAAAAAAAATTAAAAATATTAGGAAAGCTAGAGGAAATGTAGAATATCAGCTAAATATAAATCCAAATGTTCTTTTAAAAATTGGTGTTCCTCTAACATTTGTTTTTGTATTTTCTTTATAAATCATTTGATTTCAATTTTATAAGATTCAAATGATGAGTGTCTAAACCAGGGGTCAGCAATTTTCTTTTTTCTGTAAAGAAAATTGTAAAGTGCCTGAGACTAAATATTTTAGGCTTTGTGAGTCACGTGGGCTTTGTCACGTTACTCAACTCTGCCATTATAGTGCAAAAACAACCAAAGGCAATACAGGAACAAAAGAGCATGGATGCTACAAAAACTTTATTTATTTATAAAAACAGGAAGTGGAATTTCAAAATAGATTTGGCCCATGGGTCATAATTTATGTATTCCTTGTCAAAATAAATGAAAATGGTTTTAAATTCTTAATACATTTATGTATTTAAAGTCTCCTAAATTTTATAAAAGCTTTCTCTAAAAGTTAGAATATGGTTGCATTGTCACTCTTCATAAATTATGTAACCTGAAAACTGTCTAAGCCTCTCATTTTTTTCCTTCAGTTATAGAAACTGCCTGTGAAAATGACAGTATATTTCAATGATAGGTGAAATGTAAGATGATTCACCTAATAGAGAGATTTATTCCTGAAATCTAGAGTGAGGTTTCCTAGGCAAAGGGAAATTATCAAAAAAAAAAAAAAATCTTAATTTAAAAACAAAGAAAAGCCTAGTTCTGTGAATTTTAACATTGCCACAATCCACAGAACCATCATTTTGAAACTGACCTTTCCTTAGTAGTAGAGTTTTAAAAAATGTATATATCCTTCTCAGTTACACAATTATCCCAATGCATGATAATTATTTGAAATTTACAGTTAATTTTAAATATAATGACTCTTTTGCACTCTGCTTCAGACCCCCTGATCCCGTCTGTCTTTCTCATCATTCCTTAGCATCCTTCGAGCTCCATTCCATAGGAAGCAACAATGTCCTCTATGCTTTGTTATCCACTTGGCAAGTATCAATTTCACCAACTTTTCAGGTAAAGTTTAGTATAAATAGAAAGAGGGGCATTAGAGATGTGTCTTTTCCAACCTTGATGAAACTTCTTTATTTTGCCCTATGTACAATTCCAAGGAACATTATTACTTTTTGTCTGAATAATGGTTGAATGTCTTTCCAGTATGCTTGTTGACTTCAAAATAAATATATGGCATGAACTTTACTCTCAAGGAACATGGGTAAAATATTCTCTTAGTCACATTCAAACAATTTGTTAGACAATAAAGTTAAAACATCTCTTGACAGATGAGAACTTAACTACTGTGAGATGAGAGATGGAGAACTTTGCTAGATGTGGAGAACATAACTACCATAGTCAATGTGTGTGATAGTTTGGAGCTGTTATATACCCCAGAAAAGGCCATTTCTTTTAATTCATTGTTGTGGGTGCAGACCTACTGTGGGTAGGACCTTTTGGTGATGTTGTTTCCACGGAGACATGACCCACCCAATTCAAGGTGGATCTTAATCCTTTATTGGAGCCCTTAATGAAAGGATAAAAGACAGAAACACTGTGAGAAAATATCCACAGACATTTGGACACAGCTCAGAGAGGAAAAGGATCAGCAGACACTGGCTATGTACCATTGCATATGACAGAGGGACCCCGGAGGCTAGCCACCTAATTCAAAGAAGGTGTCTTGCTCTCGAAGCCTTAAATTGGGCATTTTCATGGCCTTAGAACTGAAAATTTGTAACTTAATAAATTTCCATTGTAAAAGTCTTCCCATTTTTGGTATATTGCATTTCTGCAACTTTAGCAAACTGAAACAGTCTACTTCTTCAATTCATACCTAGGAATATGCACAATTATAAACGGTGCATCTATTTTAGTAGATGAAGGGGGAAATCTGATCAAGGTGTGTATAAATACTCACAGATACATACCAAGCAAAGTAACACTGAGTTATTTTATATTCCAAACAAAATTCTTCATATTTCTATCTTAAATGAAAATATAAAAAGCCAGTTTATTAACACATTTGGGACCGACTTTCATATGTGCTTTGTTATATGATAATCGATACGTGCATGGATATTCACATTCTAATTTGCAAAATTTGTGATAACATTAGTAACACATTTTATATGTAGGCATTTTACCATTAGTTATAAACATAACATTAGATAAATTAAAAGAAGATTGTTATGAAAACTTATTTTAATTACATAATAAATAATTTACACGTTGTTATTTGGTTTATGTATGGGGTAAAATTAAACTTTTAGATTAAACCTAATAATTTCATATTGACAACTTCCTTTTTTATTATAATCTATCTCTATATGCATATTTATGTGCAAAATTGGTTTAGGGATTTGTCTTTCATGTTCCAAAGAGGAGTGTATTTTTCTGCCCACCCAAGCTGTTTCATCAGAGACAAGGCACAATTATTATTCTTTCTTCTTTCTGGACAATTTATAAAAACTATGTGTATTTTTTTTTTTTTTTTTTTTGCATGGGCAAGCACTGGGAATCAACCTGGATCTACAGCATGGCAGGCGAGAACTCTGCCACTGAGCCACCATCGCCCGTCCTATGTGTATCTTTTTTTACCTTGAATTTCTAAGATGAGAAAATTATTTGGGTAACTACCTTATACTTTCACATTAACTTAGCTGGGAAGATCAGCTTATGGGAGTTTATGGGGAATGGTAAGTCTAAATATTGCACTGTATTTTCTGTTACCACATTTAGGGCATGATCCAGAGCTTTTTTTTTCCTACTAATTACTTAATTTTTCAAGGAAAAATGTATCCAAACAAATTTACTTAATAAGATAGAAGATAAGTCTCTGATCAGCATTCAGGTATTCCTGGATCAAAATGGACTATATCTAATAATGTACATTAATGAATTACTTTCTCCACAAAATTTTTCTTCCTATTTTCAAATTGTCAACATTCTATATTTTTATTAACTTTTTTATTGTGTAGTATAACATATATACAAAGCAAAGAAAGAAAAAAACAATGGTTTTCAAAGCATTCTTCAACAAATAGTCACAGGAGAGATTCCAGAGTTTTTCATGGGCTACCATACCTCTCAGATTTTTCCTCCTAGCTGCTCCAGAATATAGGAGGCTAGAATGTTTGAATATTATTTCAATCACCACAATTAACTTTTCTTTCTTTTTTTAACAGGTAACATATATACAAAAAGCAATAAATTTCAAAGCACTACACCACAATTAGTTGTAGAACATATTTCAGAGTTTGGCATGGGTTATGATTCCACAGTTTTAGGTTTTTGCTTCTAGCTGCTCTAAAACACTGGGCACTTAAAAGAGATATCAACTTAATGATTCAGCAATCATATTCATTTATTTAATCCTTTCTCCTCTGTATAATTCCACCATCACCTTTGATCTTTCCATCCCTCTATTTAGAGGTGTTAAGCTATGGCCATTCTAATGTTTTCATGTTGAAAGGGTCTTTCACTAATACAGAGTAGGGAGATGGGACTATCTGCTGTTCTGGAGAGGCTGAACCCTCTAGGTTTCAGCACTTACCTAGTCCAGCGACCCATCTGGAGATTGTAGGTTTATGGAAAGTTACACTAGTGCATGGAACCCTTGTGGAATCTTATATATTGCCCTAGGTGTTCTTTAGGATTGGCTGGAATGGTCCTGATTCGGGGTTGGTATATTATGATAGATAGTAAGGTCTACCTGAAGCTTTTGTAAGAGCAACCTCCAGAGTAGCCTCTTGACTCTACCTGAACTCTCTGTGCCACTGATACTTTATTAGTTATGCTTCTTTTCCCCCTTTTGGTCAGAATGGAATTCTTGATCCCATGGTGCCAGGGCTGGATTCATCCCTGGGAGCCATTTCTCATGTTGCCAGGGAAACTTTTACCCCTAGATGTCATGTCCCATGTAGTGGGGAGGGCAATGATTTCACTTGCAGAGTTGGGTTTAGAGAGACTGAGGCCACACTTGAGCAATAAAAGAGGTTCTCCAGAAGTAACTTAGGCATACCTATAGGTAGGCTACGATTGTCCGCTACCTACATGAGGTTCACAAGAGTAAGCCTCAAGATTGAGGGCATGGCCTATTGATCTGGTTGTTCCTATAGTTGGACACAGCATCAGGGGATTTCCCAATGGGAAAATTTAATAGTTCCATATTTTCATTCCCATCCTTCAAGGGACTTTGCCAGTACTTTTTTTTTTCTTCAATACTCTTTCATTATCTGCTTAATATATTCTAGGATGTATCCAGGCATTACATTAAGCTATACAGGATTAAAGGACCTCTTTCTTATTCTGGGCTCCCTGTGTTTCAGTTGTTCAAATGAGCTATACAAATAGGTTGAGCTAGATTATGTGCTACCGAAAATTTCAATTCCAGACCAAATTCATCTTTCTTCCTTTGGTCTCAAAGAATATGTGTGGTTCTAAAATATAGACATTGTTTTCCTTACCCCTGTGTTCTGAATTACTTTAACCCTAACCTGACTGGCTTCATTCTTATCTCTAAATATTAGATTATATACATATAAAACAGCCTCTCGAAATCCAGAAATAATAATTACCACTGCAGACTAAATGTGTCTGCTATAAAGGTTTACAATCTAGGCCCCTGCTTTCTTGTAAGTATTTTCTAAAGGAGATCATAAAATTGTTCTTTTGTTTCTGGTTTATTTTGCCTCACCAAATGTCCCAAATGCTCATTCATGTCGTTGCTTGCCTCATGACTTCTTTCCTTTTTTGTAGCAGCACAACATTCGTTCATAAGTACACACCATCATTCACCAATCTACTTCACAGTCAGTGAATCCTTCAGCTGCCTGCATTCATCAGGAATCACTATATATAGTGCCCAAAGTCTACAGTGCATCAGCACTCTCAATTTTAGATAATTTCATTATTCTCAAAAGAAAGAAAACCAATAAATACACCCTTGCCAAATAGGAAATCTTGTCCCTCCTTCCATTATTTACCTCTGCTGTTGCTGTCACAGTGCTGATATTTTCCTTTTAAACATAGTCCATAGCATGCAATAGCGATTGTTCCCCTGTACCTTGGACTTGAGTACTCTGTACACAAATCATAACTTTGAAGTAGTTCTTGCAGGAACTAACTCATATTTCTAGTGTTAATCAGTGAAACATGTAGGTCTATACAACCCCTTTAATCTTGTTCATCTTCGATATGGTGATATTACATATAGACCCACTTATTCCCTTACATTGGAGTTCAACCTCATTAACTAACTGTTCACCCATGTCTAGCTTCTATGTATCTCTAAGTCCCCTATATTCTGATTTTACCTCTACAGTGGTCATAACAGTAGGATGATACACTATCCTTTTGTGTCTGGTTTATTTCATTTGACATTATGTGCTAAGGTTCATCCATCTTGTCATGTGCCTCAGGATATCATTTCATCTTACTACTACATAATATTCCATCATATGTATATACCACATTTTGTTAATCCACTCGTCTGTTGATGGGCACTTGGTGTGTTTCCATCTTTTGGCAATTGTGAATAATGCTGCTATGAACATCTGTGTGCAAATATCTGTTTGTGTCATTGTTTCAGATCTTCTGGATATATACCAAGTAGTGCTATTGCTGGGTCATAAGGGTAATTCGATATTTAGTTTCCTAAGGAACCACCAAAGAGTCTTTCATAGTGACTGCACCATTATACATTCCCATCAGCAATGCATAAGTGTTCCACTTGCTCCACATCCTCTCCAACATTTATAGTTTCCTGTTTGTTTAATAGCAGCCATTCTCATAGGTGAGAGGTGGCATCTCATTGCAGTTTTGATCTGCATTTCTCTTACAGCCAATAAAAATGAACATCTCTTCATATGCATTTGAGCCATCTGTATTTGCTCTTCAGAAAGATGCCTACTATCTTTAGCCCATTTTGTAATTGGGTTGTTTGTTCTTTTGTCATTGAGTTGTATGATTTCTTTGTGTATACAAGATATCAAACCTGTGCCTGATATATGATTTCCAAATCTTTTCTCCCATTGAGTTGGCTGCCTCTTCACCTTTTTGACAATGTCTTTTGAGGTGCAGAACATTTGATTTTGATGAGTTCCCATTTATTTAGTTTTTATTTTCTTGCTTGTGCTTTGGGTGTAAAGTTTAGGAAGCTACCTCCTGTTACTAGGTCTTGAAGATGTTTCCCTATGTTTTCTTCTATAAGCTTTATGGTGCTAGTTCTTATATTTAGGTGTTTGATCCACTATGAGTTGATTTCTTTTTTTATGTAAAAAGTTTTTATTTTGTAGAAATTTTAAGATTATAAAAAGCAGCTTATAAATAATCCTGGAAACACACATAGTAAACAACTAGGTAAATTGTGTGCAGTAACTTTGAACTACATCAATCATAAAGTACATAGACAAAAAGGTTGGGTTTCATTATCATAGTGTTCCATTTCCAACATTTATACATTTTCAAATTGATCATATGTACATTCAAACAAGTATAGTACATTCTCCATTATGTACTACATTGGGGCCATTGTATTAGTGCTTCCCAAACTTTAGCATGTATTAGAATTACCTGGATGGTCTGTCAAACTATAGATTACTGGACCCCTAACCAGTATTTCTGATTCAGCTCAGTAAATGCTGTATTAAATAGTTCCAAATTCCATAAATGCTATATAATAATAACGAGGTAATACCAAACCATTGTGCTATTTCAAAAGTTCAAATACTTTATTGTATAAAGGTTAAGATCTTGGTAATTTTTGTACAGGGTGTAAGATAGGAGTTCTCTTTCATTCATTTGACTAATTATATCCAGTTCTTCCATACCCTTTTATTGAAAAGTCCATTTTGTCCCAGCTCAGAGGATTTGGGGGCCTTGTTAAAAATCAGTTGACCATAGATTTGGAGTTCTATTTCTGCACCCTCATTTTGATTCCATTGGTCAATGCTTCTATCTTTGTGCCAGTACCATGCTGTTTTGACCACTGTGGCTTTATAGTACATTTTTAAGCCAGGAAGTGTTAATCCTCCCACTTCATACTTCTTTTTTAAGATGCTTTTAGCTATTCGGAGTCTCTTTTCCTTCCAGATGAATTTGGTAACTAGCTTTTCCAAGTCTTCAAAATAGGTTGTTGGAATTTGGATTGGTACTGTGTTGAATCTGTAGATTAATTTGGGTAGAATTGACATCTTAACTATATTTAGTCTTCCTATCCATGAGCAGGGAATGTCTTTCCATCTATCTAGATCTTCTTTGATTCCTTATAACCATGCTAAGTAGTTTTCTGTATACAAGTCCTTTACATTCCTAGTTAAGTTCATTCCTAAGTATTTGATTCTTTTAGTTGCTATTTCGAATGGAATTTTTTCTTTAACTGACTCCTCAGTTAGGTAATTGCTTGTGTATAGAAATGTTACTGATCTTTGCACATTAATTTTATATTCTGCCACCATGCTAAATTTGTTTATTAGCTCAAGTAACTTTGCTGTAGATTTCTCAGGATTTTCCAAGTATGGTATCACGTCATCTACAAATAATGAAAGTTTTAATTCCTCCTTTACAATTTGAATGCCTTTTATTTCTTTGTCCTGCCTGATTGCCCTAGCTAGAACTTCTAGCACAATGTTGAATAATAGTGGTGACAGTGGGCATCCTTGCCTTGTTCCTGATCTGAGGGGGAAAGCTTTCAGCCTCTTTCCATTGAGTATTGTACCGGCTATTGGTTTTCATATATTTCCTTTATAATATTGAGGTAGTTACTTTGATTCTTATCTTTTGGATTGTTTTTACCAGAAAAGGATGTTGAATTTTTGTCAAATGCTTTTTCAGCATCAATCAAGATGATCATGTGATTTTCCCCTTTCAATTCATTAATGTGCTGCATTACATTAATTAATTTCCTTGTGTTGAACCATCCTTGTATTCCTGGTATAAACCCCAGGAATGGTCATGGTTTATAATTTTTCTAATGTGTAGTTAAATTTGGTTTGTTAATATTTTTTTGAGCATTTTTACAACCATGTTCATTAGGGAGATTGGCCTGTAGACTTCCTTTTTCCTCATTTTTTTGGAAAACTTTGAGCAGGTTTGGTGTTAATACTTTTTGGAATGTTTGATAAAATTCCCCTGTGAAGCCATCTGGCCCTGGAAGATTTTTGATAACTGATTGACTCTCTTTACTTGTGATTCTTCCTGAGTCAGTGTAGCTTGTTTGTGTGTTTGTGGAAATTTGTCCATTTCACCTAAGTTGTCTAGTTTATTGGCATATAGTTGTTCATAGTATCCTCCTATGATTTCTTTGTTTTTCTTCAGGGTCTGTGGTAACACACCTCTTCTCATTTCTGTTTTCTTTATTTGCATCCTCTCTCTTTTTTGTCAGTCTTGCTAGGGGCCCATCAATGTTATTGATTTTCCCATAGAACCACCTTTTGGTTTTATTGATTCTTTCTGTTGTTCTTTTGTTTTCCCATTAATTTAACCCTACTTTAATCTTTGTTATTTCTATTCATGCATTTGCTTTGGGGTTAGTTTGCTGTTCCTCAAATTCGTCCAGTTGAGTAGTTAAATCCTCAATTTTTACTCTTCCTTGTTTTTTAATATAGGCATTTAGGGCAATAAATTTCCCTCTCAGCACAGCCTTTGCTGCATCCATAAGTTCTGATAAGTTGTATTCTTTTTTTCATTCATCTCCAGATAGCTACTGATTCTCTAGTGATTTCTTCTTTGACCCACTGGTTGTTTAAGAATGTGTTATTTGATCTTTATGTATTTGTGAATGTTCTCATTCTTTGGTGGTTATTGAGAGTCAGCTTCATTCCATTGTGATTAGAGAAAGTGATTTGAATAATTTCAATGTTTTTAAATTTATAAAGACCTGTTTTGTGCCCCAACATATAATCTGTCCTAGAGAATGTTCCATGAGACCTTGAGAAGAATGATATCCTTGTGTTTTGGGGTACAATGACCTATATATGCGTTTTAGGTCTAGTTCATTTCTCAAGTCATTTAACTTCTCTCTTTCCTTGTTGATCTTTTGTCTGGTTGTTCTTTCTATGGAGGAGAGTGGTGTATTGAAGTCTCCTACTATTATTGTTGAAATATTTATCACTGCCATCAGTTTTGCAAATGTTTGTCTCGTGTACTTTGGAGCTCCTTGATTGAACACATATACATTTATGATATGATCATTATGATTGATATATTTTCTTGGTGAGTTGTCCCTTAAATTAATATATAGTGTCCTTCTTTGTCTCTGATGATGCCTTTATATTTAAAGTCTATTTTGCTATTTTGTCCAATATTAGTATAGCTACTCCTGCTTTCTTTTGGCTACAACTTGCATGGAAAATCTTTTTCTATCTTTCACTTTCAATCTATTTGTATCCTTATGTCTAAGATGAATCTCTCGTAAACAGCATATAGCTGGATTGTATTTTGTAACCCATTCTGCCAAACTCTATCTTTTAATTGGCAAGTTTAGTCTGTTAAAATTCAAAGTTATTATTGAAAATGTGTTTCTCTTGGATCCAACATTTTACCTTTTGTTTTATTTCTCAGAAATATATATTATTTTCCCTTTTTCTCTTTTATCCTTTAGGTTACCCTTTCTGGTACTCTTCAATTCTGTGCCCTCCTCCAGACTTCCGCCTTCTGTCTTTTTTTTTTTTCAACTGGCAGAACTCCCCTTAGTATTTCTTGTAAGGCCAGTTTCTTGTTGACAAATTCTTTCAGGATTTGCTTGTCTGTGAAAATGTTAATCTCTCTTCAGTTTTGAAGGACAATTTGGCTGGGTAAAGAATTCTTGGCTGGAAGTCTTTCTCTTTCAGGATCTTACATGTATCATATCACTGCCTTCTCATCTCCATAGTGCCAGTTTAGTAGCTTGAACTCAGTCTTATGTGGTTTCCCTTGTATGTAGTAGGTTGTTTTTTTTCTTGTCACTTCAGTATTTTTTTGGTTCTCTTCAACATTTGACAAACTGATTAGTATGTGTCTTGGGAAGGTCTATTTGAATTTAATCTGTTTGGTGTTCATCGGGATTCTTTGACTTGTATATTTATGTACTTTATAAAAGTTTTGGAAAGTTTTCCCCCATTATATCCTCAACTACTCTTCCTAGCCCTGTATTCCTCTCTTCTTCTTCTTGGATATCAATGATGATTATATTTGTGCACTTTGTTTTGTCTATCTTTTCCCTGAGATCCAATTCAAATTTTTTCATCTTTTTTGTCATTTGCTGTTTTGAGTGTTCAAAATCAATTATCCTGACCTCTATATTGGTTATTCTTTCTTCTTTCTCTTCAAATCTGCTGTTGTGTGCCTCTAGTATGCTTTTTATTTGGTCAACAGAATCTTTAATCTCCATTATATCTGCTATTTTTCTATTTATTCTTTCACATTCCTCTTCATGCTCTTCTACTGTCTTCTTGATCTTTATGTCATTAGCCATCCCACTTATTTGATTAAGTAGAGTTATATGAACATCTTTGATTATTTGTTCCAACATCTGTGTCTCCTTTGGTGTTTTAATTTGGTCATTAGGCTGGGCTGTATCTGTTTGCATTGTGATATATTTAACGATCTGTTGTATTTGTTGCATGTAAATATCTTGATTGATTTACTTTGGGAGTGAATTTCCTTCAGTAGTTCAAAGCTGTGTTTGTGGAGTGGATGTATAGCAGGAAGCAGGGTGCAGGATGGGGCACAACAATGTGGCTATGCATTGCAGCACAGGTGTAGGCACAGGTTGGGGATGTTGTTGGTACTTGTGAATGTGGGTGCCCAGCAGCCAGGGAGGACATAGCTGTGCAGGTGCATGGGTCTGTGGGACATAACACTGGTGTGAACTGGTCTAGGGTGCAGTGCCCTTTGTGTGCTTGTGCAGAGCTATAGCAACAGTGTGGGAGCTATGCCTTCGTGGGCTTGGGGTGGATATGACCCCACTGCTCAGGTCAACACTTTCTCAGAGCAGGGAGGCATGACTGAGGGCTGTGCACATGCACAGGTCTAGGAATGCTGTAAACTGAGGTTTACACCTGCAGCCTTTATGTGCTGGCAACACCCTGCAGGGAGAAGGAAGTAGTGCTCAGGATGGGTGCAAGAAAGGTGGGTTGGGCTGCACTTAAGGTTGGGTTTTGGGGCGAGTACACACTGAGGGTTGGTGGGGAGGGGGCTCTTGGAATGTGGGGAGTGGGGGCAGGTGATGGGGTTCAGGTATGTGGGGAGTGGGTCGAGTCACGGGTCACGGGGCTGCTCAGATAAGGGTAGCACATTCAAGGAACGGGGCTTCATTACTTCTTAGTCCCTGCCTCCCTGTCTGTGCACTCCTGTGGGATCCATGCTTCTGTGTTAGGTTCCAGTCTTCTGCCTCTCAGTTCCTCAGCTTTTGCAACCAGGGCCACCCTATGTGGTGCAGAAGACTCTCCCAGGTCAATTGCCTTCTTGAATCACCCTCTCAGTCACCCTCCCATCCCTTCTCTAACTTTTCCTTGAGGCAGGGCTGAACTCGATCTCCCCTATTCAGCCATCTTTCCAGAACTTCCAACATTCTATCTTTAAGTAACCAAGTAGCATTATATTTCAACTAGCTGCTTAGGATTATAAGAAAGTTTTTTCATTTTGTGGACTTTTCAAAAACAGTTGCAGATATAGCAAAGGTCTTGGACACTGGGGAGAAGCAATAGGAAATGAAAGTGCAAAAGTTCAGCTTATATTTTCTCTGGTTTAGCAGCTGGCAATCTTCTAGCAAGGCAAAGTAAGAATCATTGAGCCAATGCCACAAACTTGTGGTAAGGATTCTGAAACTGATCAATAAAAATAGGAAAAATGTAAATATTAGATAAGCACTGTTGCCTCCTTTTTTGAGTTCAATATGAATTATGAGCAAGGCATAGTAAGTGTACACATTCTGGAGTTCAGATCTTGATGGGGCTTCAGATTAGATGTGCAAACCTGAGCATTGCTCTACCTTTCTGCCTCATTTTCTCTTTTCTGCAAAATGAGGGTAGTAACAGCATCTAGTTTATATGGCTATAGCAATGTCACATAGAATTTGAGAGATGACTGTGAAATGACATTATAAATATTCTAAGTAAGAACATAACTGAGCTTATAACTGACAATTTAAAATTGTGTTTAGTAAGTTTATTTGACATTGTGATAAACGTATATATTTAAATTTATGCAAATAATTAAATATATCACCCAATGTAATATTATTCCCTGAAAACATTTGATAACACAAAGCCTAATTAAAAGTTTGTAGTATATGTACTAAATACACTTGTCCTACACAGTCTAAGATCAGATTTGCCCATATACTTAATGGTTGAATACTACCCTTTCCCCTCACTGGCCTTTGTGTTGGAAATCAAGTTCCTCCAACACCAACCCTGCCAACCAAAGCTAAGTTACTTCTGAGACTTTCTAATGACACTGCCTCTCATGTGTTTCAGGACATCAATCTCCAGCCTTCAGTTGTGGTCATCTCATCAGGCTACCACTCCACTGCTTCTGTTGCTGGAGTTCTCTACTGCTGGCTAGGGGCCAGCTGACCCCAGCAGGGCCTCTTGGAGAAGCTGCTGCTCTTCTGCTCCATGATGTCCCCAAGGTTCAGCCATGTTGATATTTGCTTCAGGACATCATTCAGACTAGAACCTTTCCCTTGAATACCTCCTTACTTCTTAGTCTCCTTTGCCAGACTTGAAGATGGGCAGAAGTGAACAAGCTTTTCTAGAGAAACATTTGGCCTCAAGTTCTCTTGACTTTTTTCATGTCTTTGAGAATGATCTTGACTTGATGTTTGGCTCTAGCTATGCTACTGCTTCTCTTACTTTCTCCAAGATCCAAACGGCATGTTGATCTGAACAGTAGCCTAACAAAGCAAGCCCAGGAATGTATATATCTTTATTTAACTTGATTTTCTCAAAATTTTTTGTATTCCCAATCTTATCTCAGAAAACTAATAACCAAGAAAGGATATTTCCTTACTTTGATTAGGAAAGGCAGATGATTTTAGCAACTGTTCTAAAATATACGTAGACAATAAGAAGAAACTTTTCTAGCCTATAAACTAAGTTGAACCTTTGGCACTTTGATAGATGAATAGCGGACAAGCCATAATATTTTGGGGATAATTTTGTGTTCCTCTTTCTAGCCAGGACATTTTAAATTAATTTTATGGCATTTGATTGATTTTATGTTTTGCTCTTTGTTTTTAATCAACTTTATTGAAGGATAACTTATATTCAATAAATCACATTCTTAGGAATGCAATTTTATTTTCACAAATACATACCTTTATGCATCTACCATGATAGTAAAGAAATAGAATATTTCATGATCCCCCAAAGCCTCCCATGCCTCTTTGTAGTAAGTCCTCCTGCTTCCACTCAAATAAAAACACAACTACTTTCTACCACTATAGATCAGTTTTGCTCTTCTAGTATTTCATATAAATAAAACCACACAATGCATTATCTTTTGTGTTCAACTTCTTACACTCATCAAAATGTTTTTGAGGTTTATCGATGTTGTTGCATTCCTTTTTTAAAAACTGTAGTTTTATTGAGATGTAGTCACATACCATGCAAATCATCCGAAGAAAACAATCACTGGCTCATAGTATCATCACCCACCTAGTTGTGCAGACAACCTCATGACCGATTTTAGAACATTTTCATTCCTCCAGGAAAGAAATAAAAAGAAAAAAAATCCAAATCCTCCTATATCCCTTCCCTCCCTATTATTGACCTACAGTATTGGTGTAGTTCATTTGTCAATGTTGATGAAAGAATATTAAAATATCACTGTTAACTATAGTCCATTGTTTACAATAGGTACTTTTTTCCATACACCCCCCCCCCCCCATTTTTAACTCCTAGTAATAGTGCCATACATTTGTTGTAGTTCATGGAAGAACTTTTTATATTTGTACAGTAAATCGTGAACATTTTTCACTACAAGATGCACTGTGTTATACATTCCCATGTTTTAACTTCCAATTTTCCTACTGGTATGAACATGACTCTAAACTTCCCCTTTCTACCACACTCCCACACCACTCAGCACTGTTAATTATTCTCACAATAACATGCTACCATTACCTCTTTCATTTCCAAACATTTACGTTCAACCTAGTTAAATGTTCTACACTTATTAAGCAACTGCTCTACATTCTTTAGCCTTATTCTATTTCCTGGTAACCTATATTCCACATTTTATGTCTATGAGTTTACATGTTATAATTAGTTCATATCTGTGAGATCATACAATATTTGTCCTTTTATGTCTGACTTATTTCACTAAACATGATGTCCTCAAGGCTCATCCATGTTGTCGTACACTTCAGGACTTCATTTCTTCTTAATGCTAAATAATATTCTATCGTATGTATATAGCACAGTTATTTACCTATTCATTTGCTGATGGACACTTGAGTTGTTTCCTTCTTTTGGCAATTGTGAATAATGCCACTATAAACATCAGTGTCCAAATGTCCGTTCAGTCTTCTGGGTATTTTCTGTGTAGCAGGATTGCCAGATTGTAAAGCAACTTTATACTTAGCTTCCTGAGGAACCACCAAACCATCCACCACAGTCACTATTCCAGTTTACATTCCCACTAAGAGTTAATAAGTGTCCCAGTTTCTCCACATCATCTCCAACACTTGTAGTTTCCTGTTTGTTTATTAGGGGCTATTCTAGTATGTGTGAGATGATATCTCATTGTGGTTTTGATTTGCATTTCCCTGTTATCTAGTGAAGGTGAGCATCTTTTCATGTGCTTTTTCACCATCTGTATTTCTTCTTTGGAAAAATTTCTATTCATGTGTTTTGCTCAGCTTTTAATTGGGTTGTCTTTTTATTATTGAGTTGCAGGATTTCTTTACATATTCTGGATATCAAATCCTTATTAGATATGTGATTTCCAAATATTTTCTCCCATTGAGTTGGTTGCCTTTCACCCTTTTGATAAAATCCTTTGAAGCACTGATGTATTCAGTTTTGAGGAGTTCCCACTTATCTATTTTTTTCTCTCATTGCTTGTATTTTTGAGTATAACGTCTAAGAAACTACTGCCTATCCCTAGATCTTGGAGATGTTTCCTTACATTCTCTTCTAGAAGTTTTATGGTATTGGTTCTTATATTTAGGCTTTTTATCCCCTTTTAGTTGATCTTTGCATAGAATATGAGATAATGGTACTCTTTCTTTCTTTTGTTTGGGTATCTAGTTCTTCCAACATCTTTTGTTGAAGAGACTTTTCTGTCCCAGTTGATTGGGCTTGGAAACTTTGTCAAAAATCAGTGGACCACTAATCCCAGTGTCTGAGTGATTTCCAGGGTCCTGCAAAGGGGATAAGCTTCCAGATCCCTGGAGACAAGAGGAAATATCCCCAAATATGGAACAATTTTCCACTCACTTTTGTTGGCTGTCCGGTTGCCAGAAATAAAGGTTACATCTCCCAATACCTGACAAACAAGTGCAGTATTACCTCATGAATTGCTTGCTTCTCTGAGTTTCCACAAGTTTTTGCGGGGGAAAGTTCAAGAGCAGGTTGAGGAGTGACTGTCTTTCTATGAGACAGGAGAGATTCTTCACAAGAACCTGGGTATCATGAAGGAGGCAATGGTTCAGACAGGAAGCTGCTGCGGAGATTTCCAGGAATTTGGAAAACAGAAGACAGTCTTGAAGAAGGAAAAGAAATGACTGTTTGCAACTGCTCTCACATTTTTCAGAAACAGTGTTAGTACTCTGGAAGAGTGTGAGGAGACTGAGAGACCCAAAAAGAAGAGAAAGCAAAAGTTCCAGGAGGCACTCAGGAAAGTAGAATGGAAGACCCATCTGTCTCTTACTCCAAACCCATTAAACAAAATTCCAAGAAGGAGCTAATTAGTAGTGACCTTGAAGAGACAACACAAGTTGGCAACTCAAGTTTCCCTAAGAGAAAGAAGTCTTTCCACAAAGAGGAATCAGTTAGTCATCATGAAGAGGCAGCTGACAGCATGAGTTCTTCCAAGAAAAAGAAGAAACTCTCCATGGAGCGACCCATCAACCTGAAGAGGTTGTCAGCACTCAGAGCAGCTCCAAATAAAAGAAAATGTTACAAAAACTATACCAGGAAGATTAAAGGATTCCCTGGGTGGCTATGACCCAACCCATCTCCCATACCCCAATAAAAGCAAATTAACACACACACACAAAATCAATGGGCCATGTGGAGGGTCTATTTCTGAACTTTCAATTAGATTCCATTGATTGATATGTCCAGCTGTATGTCGGTACCATGCTGTTTTGACCACTGTGGCTTTTAATATGCTTTTAAGTCAGGATTCATGATATCTCCCACTTCATTTTTCCTTTTTAACATATTTTTAGCTATTTGAGGCCCCTTACTTTTACAAATAAGAGTGATAATTGGCTTTTCCATTTCTGAAAAGTAATCTATTGGAATTTTTATTTTTTTGCATTAAATCTCCAAATCAATTTGGGTAGAATTGACATCTTAACAACTATAACCTCCATACCATGAACACAGAATGTCTTTCCATTTATTCAGGTCTCCTTTAATTTCTTTTAGCAATGTTTTGTAGTTGTCTGTACAAAAGTCCTTTATATCCTTGGTTAAGATTCTTTTCCCTAGATATGTGATATTTAAGTTGCTGTTGTAAATTTTTTTCTCTTGATTACCTCCTCAGATAGCTCATTACTAGTGTACAGAAACACTGTTGATTTTTGTGTATTGACCTTATATTCTCTCTATTTGCTGAACTCATTTTTTTTAGCTCAAGTAGCTCTGTTGTCTTTTTTTTTTCAGGATTTTCTAAATATGGGATCATGCCATCTGCAAACAGTGAATGTTTTACTCCTTCCTTTCCAGTTTGGATGTTTTTAATTCTTTTATTGCCTAATTTCTCTAGTTATAACTTCTAGGACTGTACTGAATAGCAGTGTTGACAGTGGGCATCCTTGTCTTGATGCTGATCTTAGATGGAACGCTTTCAGTCTTTCACCATTGAGGATGATGTTAGCTGTGGGTTTTCATATACGTCCTTTATCATGTTAAGGATATTTCCTGTGATTCCTAGTTTTTGAAGTATTTTTGTCATGGAAGGACACTGAATTTTTTTTCAACTGCCTTTTCTGCCTCAGTCAAGATGATCATGTGATTTTTCCCTTTTGATTTGTCAATGTGGTGTTTTGGTTTTCTAAAGCTGCCAGAATGCAATATACCAGAAATGGAATGGCTTTTAAAAAGGGAATTTATTAAGTTGGAAGTTTATATTTCTAAGGCCATAAAAATGTCCAAACTAAGTCCTCCAGAAAGGGGAGGAAGTGGCTGGTATCTGCTGGTCCATTTTCCTGGTTCCATTGCTTCCAGCTTCTGGTACCAGTGGTCTTCTCTCTAAGCATCTGTAGGCCTTCACATAGCTCTTCCTGGACATAACTTTAGGCTCTGAATTCCTAAGCATCTCATGGGAAGGCACATGGCAATGTCCAAATGTCCATGTCTAGGTGTCTCTATCAGTTCTCATGCAACTGTTTTCCATGTGTCTGCATCTGAGGTTTTTCCAAAATGTTTCCCCCTTTAAAGGACTCTAGTAAACTAATTAAGATCCACCTCAAATGGGTGGAGTCACATCTCCATCTAATCTAAGGGCTGCAATTGAATGTGTCACATCTCTATAAAATTAATCTAACCAAAAGCTCACACCCACAAATGAGTGGATCAGTCTTCATGGAAACAATCTAATTATAGGTTTCCACCCTAAACAATAGGCCTGGTTCCACAAGATTGGATCAGGATTAAAATGTGGCTTTTCTGGTGTACCTAATAATTTCATATCAGTACTTTTGGTACACCAAAATAATTACATTAATTGATTTTCTTGTGCTGAATCACCCTTGCATAACTGGCATAAATCTCCTTTGTCATGGGCTAAAATTTTTTCAATGAGCTATTGAATTTAATTAGCAAGTATTTTGTTGAGGATTTTGGATCTGTATTCATTAAAGAGATTGCTCTGAAGTTTTCTTTTCTTGTAGTATCTTTATCTGGCTTTGGTATCAGGATGATATGGTTTTGCAGAAAGAGTTGTGTAGTCTTCCCTGGTCTTCAATTTTTTGGAAAAGTTTGAGCAAGAATGCTATTAATTCTTTTTGGAATGCTTGTGAAGCCATCCAGTCTTGGGCTTTCACCTGTGAAGTCATCAGGTTTGGGGCTTTTCTTTGCTGGTAGGTTTTGATGATCGATTCAGTCTCTCTACTAGTGATTGGTTTGTTGAGGTCTTCTATTTCCTCTGAGTCAATGTAGGTTGTTCATGTGTTTCTAGGAAGTTGTCCATTTCAACTAAGCTATCTAATTTGTCAGCATAGAGTTGATCACAGTAACCTCTTATGGTTTTCTATTTCATCAGGGTTCATGGTAATGCCCCTCTCTCATTTCTGATTTTATTTGCAGCTTCTCTCTTTTTGTCATTGTCAGTCTAGCCAAGGATTTGCTGATTTTATTGATCTTCTCAAATATCCAAGTTTTCAGTTTATGAATTCTCTCTATTGTCTTTTATTCTCCATTTCATTAATTTCTGCTCTAATATTTATTTCTTTCATTCTGCTTGCTTAGGGATTAGTTTGCTGTTCTTCCTCCATTTTCTCCAGTTGTTCAGTTAAGTCATTGATTTAAGCTTTTAATGTAGGCAATGCAGGATTATAAATTTCCCTCTCAGCACTGTCTTAGTGCTGATACAATGTGCTTTCATTTTCATTCATCTCAAGATATTTACTTATTTCTCTTGCAGTTTGTTCCTTTACCCACTGATTGTTTAAGAGCATGTGTTTAACCTCCACATTTAACTGTATTTTTTGGTTCTCTGTCATTGATTCATTCCATTATGATTACAGAAAGGACCTTGCATAATTTCAGTCTTGTTAAATTTATTGAGATCTATTTTGTAGAACTCAATAAATAAAATAAATAAAAACTTAGTCTTATTTGGCACCAGCATATGGTCTAGCCTGGAGAATGTTCCATGAGCCTCTGAGAAGAATGTATATCCTATAGTTCTGAAGTACAATGTTCTCTCTCTCTCTCTCTCTCTCTCTCTCTTTCTCTCTCTCTCTCTCTCTCTCTCTATATATATATATATATACACACACATCTGTTAGATCTAGTTCATTTATCATATTATTTAGGTTCTCTGTTTATTTATGCTGCTTGGATATTTTATCTATTGGAGACAGTGGTGTGCTAACATATCCCACTATTATATTAGAGTTGTCTATTAAACCATTCAGGTTTGTTAGTCTTTGCCTCCTGCACTTTGGGGCTCCTTGATTAGGAGCATAGATATTTATGATTGCTATTTCTTCCTGGTGAATTGATCCTCTTCTTAATCTCATCACATTTTTCTCATTTAAAGTCTATTTTGTCTGGTATTATTATAGCCATCCCAGATTTTTTTTTTTTTTTTTTTTTTTGGTTAGTACTTGCGTGGAATATCTTTTTCCATTTTTTCGCTTGCAACCTATTTGTGTCTTTGCGTCTGAAACGAGTCTCTTGTAAACAGCATATAGATGGATCATATTTTTAAATCCATTCTGCCAATCTGTGTCTTTTGATTGGGAAATTTAACCCATTAATGTTCAGTTATGACTGTAAAGGCATTTCTTCATTCAGCCATTGTATCATTTGGTTTTTACTTGTCAAATCTATTTTTCTCTCTCTTTTTTGTATTCTTTAAGTTACCCTTACTCAAACTCTTCAATTCTGTACCCTCCTCCAGACCTGTTTCTCTGTCTTTTCTTTTCAGCTAGCAGTGCTCCCTTTGGTAGTTCTTGTAGAGCCAGTCTTTTAGTAATGAACTCTCTCAGCTTCTGTTTATTTGTGAATATTTTAAATTCCCCCTCAGTTTTGCAGGACAACTTTGCTGGACAGAGACTTCTTGGCTGTCAATTTTTCTCTTCCACTGTCTTAAATATATTGTACACTGTCTTCTCACCTCCATGGTGTTTGTTGACAAATAGCACTTAGTCTTATTTGGCTTCCCTTGTATGTGATTAATAGCTTTTCTCTTGCTGATTTCAGAATTTTCTCCTTAGGCATTTGATAATCTGATTACTAAGTGTCTTGGAGTAAGTCTATTCAGATCTATTCTGTTTGGAGTACAATGGACTTCTTGGATTTGCATATTTATTCATTTATAAGGATTGGAAAATTTGCAGCCATTACTTCAAATATTCTTCCTAATCCTATACCCTTCTCTTTTCCTTCTGGGACACCCATGATGCATACATTTGTGTGCTTTGTGTTGTCGACCAATTCCCTGAAATCCTGCTCAATTTTTTCCATTTATTTCACTATTTGTTCTTTTGTCTGTTCAAATTCAGTTTATCTGTCTTCTAGCGCACAGATTCTTTCTTCTGCCTCTTAAATCTGCTGCTGTGTTTCACCAGTATATTTTTAATTTCATCTACTTTGTCTTTTATTTTTATAATTTGTCATTTTTCTATGCACTCTTTCAACTTCTTCTTTAATCTTTTCTAGTATCTTCTTAATATCCTTTATCTCTGTTTTCACATTTTCTTTCATTTGTTTGAATTGATTCAGGAGATTTGTTTGCACACCCTTGATTAGTTGTCCCAGATTCTGTGTCTCCTGCAACTTTTGCATATGCTCCTTTGACTTGGACATTTCTCCTTGAATTTTAGTATGCTTTGTGATTTTTTTTTGCTGATATCTCATCATCTGATTTTCTTGATGGGTCTATTCTGAACATTGTTTTTACTCTCTTTTCTAGGATTTAATTGTTACCTGGGTTTGTATTAGGGCACTGCTTTGACAGTTGGGTTGACAAAACAGGGCAGGTCTCGGTGCAGTTTGTGTAGACTAGGTCTGATGGGCCTGGGATAGAGTCTGGAAAGGTTTTGAAAAGTGCTGAAATGTTCCCTTTCACTTTCAAGCCTGCTTAGCAGATGGTGTTGTTCAGTGACTTAATCACCCTCGGAAGCTGTTTACCTCCTAGAACCCCACAGTGTCTGACTGGGCAGGGTTGAGACTGCAGGGTTCCTGTGGCATCACTTCACTGGTCAAAATCTGGCTCAACGTGGGGGTGTGTCCCCCACTATACTTGTGGCAGAGGACTCCCCTGATAGCTACAGTCTTCAGCTGTCCCCCAGACAGGGATTGGGCCACTCACTGCAGTTTCTCTCCCAGATCAGGAACAGGCACCAGGACTCAGGGTTGGTAACACAGTCTCTGTCCATGTTTTCTCAGACTCTTCATCCCTCACTGACCTAAGCCTTGAAATATCCACCCCTGTTCCCTGGGTCCCAAAACAGTTGATTTTGGCAGTTTCTGCCTGGCTATTTGCTGCTTTGGGGAAAGATTTTGTCTTTACCTCCTTGTTCCCCATTCTGGAAACTCCTTCTTATTGTTCTTTTGTATTTTGCCTTCCCTTTTGGCTTAAGTCCTGCCATGGGTCTCTGTGGGCTTGGTTCTCTGTGTCTGGATATAGGTGGAAATCTGTCTTACTGTGTTCTTACTAGGTAGGGGAAAGGATCCCGGCTGCTACCTCTTGGCACTTCCAGAGCTTTTGTGGGACCAAGTGAGGGGAAGAGAGTGGCCAGTCTGGGACAAAGTTTCCTACCTGATAAATTTTCCCTTTCTCTGATTCAGAATTTGTGGGATCCTTCTCCAGTCCCTTTACCTTCCTACAGAGTTCTGAACTAGTGAGTGTTGTCCTTTTCTTCATAGAGTCTCTAAGGAGAGGTTTTCAGTAGCTGTTAATGTTGCCATGTTGATGATATCAGTCCTCCTTTTACATTGATGATCAGTATCCTTTGTATTATTATATCTCACTTTGTTTATTTGTTCAGTAGTTGAAGGATATTGCTGTTTCCAGTTTTCAACTATGATAAATATGCTGTGAGAATTCAAGTATATACGAAATGTATAGAAGAATAGTTACAGAAGCTGTAAAAGATAAAGTTCATTTCTAATCTATTGAAAATGTAAAATACGTAATTCTAATGGTAGGGAGAACTCTAGTGTTTATTTGGTACATCCATAGGTATTTTCTCATTTGCTCCTGGTAACAGCCTTGTGACATCAGTGCTCATTAACTATTTGCTAAATGAAATAATTCTAGGGTCAATTTTAAGTTTTTGGGTAAGACATATGTTTTTTGTTCTATTTGGTAAATGTCAAGGAATGAGATTGCAAGATTGAAAGTAATTATGTGGCTAATTTTATAAGAAACTGCCAAACTTTTCCAAAATGGTTTTTTATAATTTTTGCATTCTCACTAGCAGTGTACGAGAATTCTATTTCTTCCATTTGTTTATTAACATTTGGTATGTGCTGGTCTTTTTAAATTTGAGCCATGCCAGTGGCTATATGTAGTGACATTTTATAGTTTTGTTTATATTTCCCTGACGACTAATGACATTGAATATTTTCCATGTGCTCACTGGTCTTTCACATATGTTGCATTATCAGTGTCTGTTCTAGTTTGCTGCCTGCCAGAATGCAACACACCAGAGACATATTTCAATAAAAGGAGATTTATTTAGTTAGCATATAATGTTTCAGAGGAAAGGCAGCTAACTTTCAACTGAGGTTCTTTCTTATGTGGGAAGGCACAGGGTGATCTCTGCTGGCCTTCTCTCTGGGCCTCTGTGTTCCAACATCTTTCCCTGGGGTAATTCCTTTCTGTATCTTCAAAGGCCTGGGCTAAGCGGTGAGTGCTGAGATGAGGTATGCTGAGCTGCTTGGGCTGTGCTACGTTGAGCTCTCTCATTTACACACCCGCGAGTTAAATCAAAATCATTCATTACAGCAGGCGCGCCTCCTAGTCAACTACATGTGCTCATGTCCACAGCAATATATAGAACTAGACACCTTCACCTGGCTAAGTTGGTACCTGAATCTACCTACCACAATGTCCCTTCAAATATTTTGCCTGTTTAAAAATTGGATCATCTTTTAATTATTACAAGATTTTTAATACATTTTGCATATAGGTCTTTTCTCAGAATAGGTACTGAGTACTTTCCCCCTGCATTTCATATCTTCACTGCGTGTTCCTGAAGAGCTGAAATTCCTGTTTTCAATGAAGTCTAATTTATCATTTTTTACAGTTAGTGCTTTTTGTATTCTAAGATATCTCCGAATTATGAAGATTCTCTCATATATTTTCTTCTAGAAATTTTGATTGCCCTTTATGTTTTGTACCTTATTAGTAATTAAAATACTCTCCTACTGTAAAAATTTATCTTAGGTAATTCTTTAAAATCAAGTACTGGTGATTTGATTATATGACTCACCTGTATTTATAGATTACTTCAATTTTTTCCATTCTATCTTACAATATGGAGCTACTGTACAAATTTCTAATGATTCATATTTTGGCTTTAAATGGTGATTTCTATTGAAATTTATATTCCATCTATAGTCAAGTGACTTGGAGCAGTATGAGATTCATAAGAAAACAACTCTCAAGTAAAGCTTCAAAATAACCTACTTTATGTACTGGTGAATGAAACTAAACCTGGTGAAAATTCTGTACCTAACTTTATCTTAAAGTTTTAGAACGTTCTTTTTTCAAAAACAATTTTATTGAGAAATCTTCACCTACATACAGTTCATCCATAGTATTCAATCAATGGCTCACATTATCATCACATAGTTGTGTATTCATCACAATGATAGTTTTTAGAACATTTGGATTACTCCAGAAAAAGAAATAAAAAGAAGAAAGAAAACACTCATACATCCCTCACCCCTTACCTCTCCCTCTCATTGACAACTAGTATTTCAAACTACCCATTTTTTCCCTTTATCCACCCTATTATTTATTTATTTTTTAATCTGTATTTTTTTACGCATCTGTCCACACCCTGGATAACAGGAGCATCAGACACAAGGTTAGAAAGCTCGTTTAATGTCATATATGATACACATTGTTTCAAAACCTATAGTACTTATAGCACACAGCACAAACATAAATTATGAGCCATTAAAGAGTTCTAAATTTGTTCATTTATCAGGTATTTTAGTGCACTTTTTTGACAACAATTGTAGTCCACATTTTATTAGGCATGACGAAATGTATAGAAGAATAGTTACAGAAGCTGTAAAAGATAAAGTTCATTTCTAATCTATTGAAAATGTAAAATATGTAATTCTAATGGTAGGGAAAACTCTAGTGTTTATTTGGTACATCCATAGGTATTTTCTCATTTGCTCCTGGTAACAGCCTTGTGACATCAGTGCTCATTAACTATTTGCTAAATGAAATAATTCTAGGGTCAATTTTAAGGCAACATTATCATAAACAGTTAAACATCTTGAGCCTTGTGTTTAATGACACGTGAACACAAAGCAAAGAGAAGGTCTCTATGGAATGGCATTAGTCATGGTCAATAACCAACATAATATATGCCTTTATTTAAATCTCTGCATAATTCCACTGGCCTTCTGAGGTAAAGACATTTTAAGCATATGCATAATGATTAAATTCACTGCTTAATTATTCACAACTGCAGTTACTTTTGCCTATGTGGAAATAACTTAGATCTTTAAAATCTAAGTTGTCTTTTAGAGTGTATTTGAAAATAATTTCTAGAGAGGAAATAATAGTTGTTCTCAAAATAATTTCAAATTATTGAAATTCATTGAAAATAGGAACTTCTGTTCTTCAGAGCACACAGCGGAGAAATGAAAATGCAGGTGAAAATTTTATCACAGGTTTCCATTTATTGCTACAGAAAGGCATAGTATCTTAAATGTTTGTACTTGAGGAATATAAAATTATAAAACTCAGCTAAACCCAGCCTCTTTGTGAGTAACTCTGGCCCCTGAGTCTCATAACCTTTCCAATCATCACTTGATTTTATTCCACTGAATCCAGAAACTACACACTAAGTCTCAAGGTACTCTTATTAGGAAGGTAAATATGTAAATATTATTTTCCCACTTTACACATGAAAAAGAAGTTCAGTTAAATTGAATGACTTATTTAAAGGCAAAGAACTCTGTCCATATGAGAATTAACATTTAGGATTCTTTCTTTCCAAAGTGTTATAAATCTAACCTCCATCTCTTACTCTCCTCAGTCAAATAAAATTACCATAGTATTTATGGCAGATTCCCAATATATGTGACAGGTCATATTTTAGCTAAATGAACATTTTTTTAGCTCTATTTATGTTTTATACTCCAGATCCTTCTGTATTCTTCACGGATGAGGACAAGCTATAATCTTATCATTGGCATTCAATGCTCTATCCACAGCATTTAAAAAGCCAAGTGCCTAGTATTTAGTAAATGTTTGTTGAGTAATGGGTTATTTACTAAATTTTAAATAAAGAGGGATTTATCTCTTCTCTCCTTCCACTAAGATCCCAATACCTCCACTCTTCTTAGCAGACTGTTCCTTTTCTATCCCTCTGGTGATTATATACTTTCCTTGACAGATATCAGATCCTCCTTTCCTTACAGATATTGGACTAAAACTGGGTTTAATTGGGATGGAACTGAATTTGAGTTAGAAATTCATCACAGTAAACATATTATTTAAATTTGCTGATAATTTCAACACACATATGTATGTATGTGTATATATATATACATATGTTGCAGTTAAAAAAACATTTTATTAAAATATAATGGATGCAAACACATGAACAGTGTGAATCTTAAATAAACCATTGATTTTAATTAATAGTGCAATTATAAGAATGTACTAGCATCAGTTGTGACAAATGTTTCACACTAGTGCAAGTTGTTGGTGGTTTTGCTGGTTTGAAATGATGTATGTCCCCTAGAAAAGCCATGTTTTAATCCTAATCCTATTTTGTAAAAGCAGCTGTTTCTTCTAATCCCTACTCGATATTGTATGTTTGAAACTGTAATTAGATCATCTCGCTAGAGATGTGATTTAATCAAAAGCGGTTGTTAAACTGGATTAGGTAGAAGCATGTCTCCACCCATTTGGCGGGGGGTCTTGATTAGTGTCTGGAGTCCTATAAGAGAGAAAGCATTTTGGAGAATGAAAGAGATTCAGAGAGAGTAGAGCAAAACGACATAACCACGAGAAGCAGAGTCCACCAGCCAGTGACCTTTGGAGATGAAGAAGGAACATACCTCCCAGGGAGCTTCATGAAACTGGAAGCCAGGAGAAGAAGCCAGCAGATGACACCATGTTTGCCATGTGCCCTTCCAGATGAGAGAGGAACACTGACCATATTCACCATGTGCCTTTCCACTCAAGAAAGAAACCTTGGCCTTCTTGAACCAAGGTATCTCTTCCTGGATGCATTAGATTGGACATTTCTATAGACTTGCTTTAATTGGGACATTTTCTCAGCCTTAGAACTGTAAACTAGCAATTTATTAAATTCCCCTTTTTAAAAGCCATTCCATTTCTGTCATACTGCATTCCGGCAGCTAGCAAACTAGAACAGTGGTTAAGTGGTGTGTGGGAAACCTGTAATTTGTGCATGATTGTATGATAATGATGTATGTAAACCCACAACTTCTGTAATGAAGAAAAAAAGAGAAAAAACAATTATGATGAGAAATTTTAGCAAATTCCTGGAACATAATAGATGCTTAATAAATTTTAATTCACCTCTTAATCTTCTTATCCTCCATTTAGAATAATCTTGCCACCAATTTGTAACCTTTATGAGTATTTTTATGGATGCTCTGATGTGTTTCAATATTTAGATTGTAGCATCCTTGACATTTTTCTTTAACTCAAAATTCTGTATAATGAATGTCAATCTCACTCTGATTTTAATCATATCCATCACACAATTATATATTCAAGTAAAAAAGAACACTGATTCTGTGAGTTTAATAGTAAACAAACAAAGAAAACAAAAATAAGACCAACTTGAGTTGCATGCTTAGGGTAAGTTCTTTGCACACGTTTCCTTTAATCTTGTGGGGAAAGTCAATGTCTATTAGTAAATTGAAAACTTCGCAATTTGAAGATCAAGTTAAATTTAATATATATGTTCAGGAATTAGAATATTCCCAGTCACCAGGATATTGAATGAATGAAGACAAACACACACACACACACACACACACACACACACACACACACACACACACACACACCAGCCCTGGCAGGACTGAGACATCATGAAAGACTCTAATTTTCTGTAGCATTAGAGCAACCTTTTCTCTATAATTAGTTTTCCCTGTGATGACACCAACTACTTTTGGCTATATTAACAAAAAGAAGTATATTCTCCAAACATCAGTTGATAGTAATGCCAGGATGACGCAACTACTAGATGTTCAAGCCTACGGAAATAAGGGTTAAATAGTATTCTGCTTCCATTCTTACCTTATAGACTTCATGGATGATCAGTGCAGAGATTAAACGTCTACCAAGTGGGTTCGAGAATTATCTTTTGTCTGCCTAAGCACAGTGACTCAGGTTGCAAAATTCTAGTCTACACAATTAATGGATTCTTCATTTCCATCATGGCTTATCGCCCCATTTGGTGCCTCAAAGGCTACAAATCACCTAAACTTAACTGGTAGGTAGAAAAGTAATGTTTTGTCAGTATCAAATCAAGATTTGCCCTCTTCCAACTTTCTTGTTACAGACTTCGGCATTATTATCGATTTATACATTTTTTTCATGGGCAGACCCTGCTGAAATGCTTAAAGGGAGTAAATGAAAATCAAGATATAAAAAAGACTAGGACAGGTGAATGGTTTCCTCCAAGAGAGTCTGAGAAAAAAGTCTCTAACAATTTATTCACCTTACAGATGTGAGTAATAAATAGTATTTCAGATGAAAACTAAATAAATTTTCATGGACGCTACAGTCCTGAGACCCTAAGGATAGGCACGTACCATTTCTTAATTTTCTGGAGATCCATATGTGCAATGAACCATTAAGATATTTTATGTTTTCTTCGTGAGATATATAAAGATTTCAATCTTCAATTGTTTGGTTCTAATTTATGAAAATACAATTCTAATATTCTAAATTCATATTTTATCTTGCTACATTAACTTATTAGTTCTAGTAATTGCTTTATAGATTCCAGATAATTTTTTAAATCAGTAATCATGGCAATTAGAAGTAGCGATACTTTTCTTTTCCTTGTTTTTTCTTTTTTGCCTTATTGCAGTCAATAGGTCATCTTGTATTAGAAATAAAAATAGTGAGACTGGGAGTCCGCATTGTTCCTAACAGGAAAAAAGTTGTCAATTTTCTAAGGGGTGTTAGTCTACAGTTGTCTTTTCTTGTCATGTTCATTTAAGTTTGGTCTGGAGATAACAAAATTCACCTCAAAAAAGCTCTGGAGCATTCCCACCTTTCTTTCTAAAAGTGTTTTTATAAGACTCATGTTATTTGAAGTTAACAGAATTCACTCACCAGTTAACCCATGAGGGTGTGAAGTTTTCCTGTGGGCAGGTTTTTGATGAGGAATTTAGTCTCTTTAATAAAGGTAGTGTTATCAGGGTTCTTTAGTGGTATCTAAGGCAAATTCTAGTAAATTATATTTTTCAATATATTTTTCCAATTCATCCCAAGGTTGTCATATTTTTTGAAATTTGTTTTCATAATATTATTTTCTTAAGATTTTTAATGTCTCTAGGACTTGATGTTGGTTATTAATTCTCTCTTTGATTCTCTTTATCTTTACTTAGTCTAGGGGTTTTCTTTTTTGTAAATATCTGCTTACATTATAAATTCCATAAGATAATGCTATGATTTTTATTTGAACACATATAAATATATTTATTAAAAATAACAAAATGAAGATTTTCTTTTTTATCTACCCTGATATTACATTTTTCAAATGCACTTCATTAATTTTTCAATAACTGAATTTTCCCTTAACTATCATTTCAACCCAAACAACTCCTTTTCATATTTCCTACAGTGCAGCTTTAATGCCTGCAAGTTTTCTAGGTTTTCCTTTTTCTGAGAGTGTCTTTATTTCATCTTTTTTTATTGAAGGATAATCTGTTTAACTGGATATAAAATTCTGGACTTAACTTTTTTTTTTGTCTTTTTTTTTTAAAGATGTTTCCACTGTCTTCTGGCCTCAATAGTTTTTGAGAAATCTGACATCACGCACAACCTTGTTCCCCTTTATGCAGTATTTAATTGTTCTCTGATTGCTGTCAAGATTTTATCTTTCTCTTTGGTTTCTAGTGTTCTAATTTGAATATGTTTTTGTTTGCTCTTCTTATTTATTCTACTTTAGATGTGCTCAAATTTTTGAATCTCTATATTTATATCATTCACCAAAATTTGGAAAGTGTTTAGTCATTATTTCATCAAATTACTTTTCTGCCTCATTCTCTTTTTCCCCTTCTTCTGGACCTCCAGTTTCATTTATGAGAGGCTTTTTGATATTGTCCCGCAAATATATGTCTCAATATTTTTCAATCTTTTATATCCTGTCTTCTTTGATGGAAAAATTCTATTGATTTATTTCAATCACTGCTCCTTTTCTCTGGCATCATCATTCTATGATAAGCCCGTATTGTGTAGTCTGTTTCCTTGAGATGTTACATTTTTAAGTTCTAAGTTTCCATTAGGTTCTTATTATATTTTTTGTTTCGCTGCTGAAGTTTACTTCATTCATTATTTGGATAATTTCCTTTACCTAATTGAACATGATTATAATAGCTAGGCTTAAGTCTTTTCAGTAATCTTTGAAATGTACTATCATTTTGGGATTAGGCTCATTTGATTCTTTTCACTTGACAACAAGTCAATTATCCCGCTTCTTCTGTGTTAGGTAATCTTGGAATTTATCCTTTACATTATGAAGGTCATGTTATGGAGACTCTGAATTCTGTTAAAGTTCTCTGAGGTGTGTTGATGTTTTAGCAAACATTTAACTTTCTTAGACTCAAATGATAAACTCTTTCTAAACTCAAGATGAATGACTGTTAAATTATCACTCTGAGTTACTTGAAATCAAACCCATAAGTGTGTGGTTAAAGGACAGCCAAAGACATGAGTCAAGTTTATACATAAAATGTGATGTTTCCCCTCACTGGCTTATTCCTTTCTCAAATTTTCTCCCTTAGTTGCTTGAGGGTAGAGATAAGACAAACAAACAAGAGAAACTGTTAAGATTAGTAATACTGTAAGGGTTAGGTTCTGGTGTCAACTTGGCCAAATGATTATACCCAGTTGTCTGGTCAGGCAAGCACTGGGCTGGCTATCGCTGTGAAAAGACAGTTGGCTTTCTACCGAGGTGTTAGTCACCTGCATCGCCCTGCAATTGTTGCTGCTCTCAGAAAAAGCTGCACAAATAGAAAACTCACACTTTCTTGGTTGCTTCCTCAAAGTTTTGACGTGCTTCCAAAATGTACCAGCTTTGTTAAAGATGTCAATAGCGTCTGATATTAAAAATACAGAATTAATTTCTATGTATTATGGAAAATATTTTATTATGCTTTTTTGTACAAGCAAGAGAAGAGGAAAAAGCAGCTGAATCATAGCATGTGCCTTGCAAGTTTGTCTGAAAGGATAAATAAAAGAATAGATATGAGGGGCTTAGTAGAATGTCAAATGTACAATCAGGGTCAGTAGGTAATAGATCCTTACCTTTGGTCTCAAATTGATGTCAAGAAGGTCATTATTTATTCATCATGTTTTAGAAATCCAAGAAAGAGTTGTTGGAACCACTGAGGTTTGAATGTGAAGGAGGGATTGAGTATTACGGGGAGTCTATTCAAATATTCCCTGATATGATGATCTCCTGGAGAGAATTTTGGACTGAAATTCTTGCATTTGCATTCTCTGCAGGTATCTAGTTTTAGTGTCTTTTTGAACTTTAGTTCAAAAAGTTCTCAGTGCAGATGAAGCAAGTTTTTCATTGGCTTTCCCATTTTTTTCTGAGTGATTAACCTGCATCCTCAGTTTTGATTAATAAGCATCATACATTTGGATATATTGTTGGTATACGTAATAGGCTAGCCCATTTTTAGTTTGTTTTGCTTTCAGTCAATAAAGGAAAATTGATCTTGCTGATTAACAAGGGAACATCTATTCCAATAACAAGGGAACACATATTGCAAGAGTCTCTACATTTCTCTTCCATTTAGAACTTGGCAATATGACTAATTTGTATGTGTATTTGTGCTTGTATGTGTGTGTATGTATGTCTTCTAGCTTACTGATACCTCCCAAAGATACTTGATCTATATATTCCAAGTTCTTAACTTCAGCTTTAAGCCTCAATTTCTAAAGGAAATGTCTAATAACCTTTAGATTAGAAGACATCATTCTACATCATTCTTAGGAATTCTTACTATAAAATTTTATCTTAATCAATATATTCCAAACCTAAAGCACTGTAATCAGAGCAGAACTCTACTAGAGATTATAGAAATATCCTTGTTTCATAAAACTCTGTAATGGGCTTGGGACATGAAATAGATTTGCTTCATCAGAGTTCAGAAGCTGGCCAGGAAACATAAAATGCTAAGAGACTGTAAAAAGCACATTGGAGTCAGGCCAACTATTACCCCCTAAATTAAAAGAGTAATTAAAAAATCAGGACATTATTTTTTAACCAATAGCCAACACAGAGATTTCAGACAGGGAGAAATATATCTTGATTAATTTTGTCCTTTATAGAGGGAAGCTGGCAGCTTTGTATTTTATGAGTTTATATAAGGCCTTATGGAGCAAATCAGCCAGCAGGGAGTTACAATAATTTCATGGACTGGATATTGCCTTGTATGAACAGTTTGGGTAAGTAAAGAATTTTTCATTTCCCCACTAGAGTGCTGAGAGCACAAAGGTAATGCACTGGTTTCCCTTGTGTGAAGCAACGTGTCTGAGAAAGTCTAGATCCTCATTTCCTCTTACCTGCCTGACCATTGCTTCTTGACTATTCTGGGTTGCAAAAAAAAGCAAGAGAAGCTGGTGAGATTAGTAATGCTGTGAGGGTTAGGTTCTGGTGTCCACCTGGCCAAATGATTATACCCAGTTGTCTGGTCTGGCAAGCACTGGGCTGGCCATTGCTGCAAGGATATTTCATGGCTGGTTGATAAACCAGAAGGCTGGTTTATCAAATCATCAGTCGATTGATTGCATCTGTGGCTGATTACATCTGCGATTGACTAAAGTGTGTCTCCACAGTGATATAATCTAATCAATTGAAGGCTTTTAAGGAATAAGAGAGATGCTTTCACTGCTTCTTCAGCCAGCGAGCCTCTCCTTTAGAGTTTGTCCAGACCCTGAATTGGAGCTCCCAGAATCATAGCCTGCCCTATGGATTTTGGATTCTTCCATTCCTATGGTTGCATGAGACATATTTATAAACCTCATATTTACAGATCTCTCCTGTTGGTTCTGTTTTTCTAGAGAACCCTGCCTAACACAAATACCTTTCTGATTACACAAGAAACAGCATGCCTTTCTAAGTTTAGGAGAGGGCTAAGGTTGGCAGTTTTCCATTCACTTTTATTCATCCTGATTGGTACAATTTTCAATAAAACTGCAGATAAACACTGCTTCAAGGCCAGGTTCATGCTGGGTGCAACATTTTGGATTCTGTCTTAATTGTTTTCATTTTTGTGCATCTGTTTGCTTAGGTCCCTTACTTGCTAAAGACAACTTTGGTACTATGTTCATTGTTTGTTTTTCTTTGAGACTGACACATAAATTCATTGGTTATTTCATCTACATGGTCCCTAGAGGTACGCCAATTCTAATTTAACCCCATCTTCATTAATGGTCATTTTCTAGAAAAGTAGCTGTCACAGTGCATATTATCCAAAATATCTGTTGATCAGATGACTATTTCTTTATAGAAAGAATAAAAAGTGTTTGCATTGTGTATACTATTGTCTTAGTTTTCCAACCTATTATGGAACAACCTATTAAGGAACCCACACAGTGGGTTGCCTTAAACAAGGAAGAATTTGTTGACTCACAGTTTCAGAGGACAGACATCCCAAACCACGGTGTTGCAAGTCCAAGCTTTCACCCTGGTCTGTAGCATGGTTTGCTGCAATCCTTAAGGTTCCTTGGCTTACACCATCACGTGGTGCTCTCTCTCTCCTTATGCCTGGCACTTTTGGTTTCCGCTGACTTCTGACTTCTCTTTAACAGGCTACCAGCAATACAGATCTAGCTCCACCTTGATTCAGTTGGTCGCACCTTAAGTAATAATAACATCTCCCAAAGCAGCTATTTACAAATAAATTATTCCCACAGGAACATGTAGTAAGATTAAGAACATGTCTTTTACATGTGATTGTGAAAACTTTGTGGCTGACACCCTTTTATCCAGGGTATGGGCAGCTGAATTAAAAAATAAGGACAATAAGTAAATAAATGATATGAGGGCATAAGGCATAAAAAATAGGTAGATTGCAATACTAGTGGTCAATAAAAAAGAAGGGTAAGGGATATAGGATATATCAGGTTTTCTTTTTATTTCTTTTTCTGGAGTAATGCAAATGTTCTAAAAATGATCATGGTGATGAATACACAACTATGTGATAATATTGTGAACCACTGATTGTATACTTTGGATGGACTGTATGATGTGTGAAGATATCTCAATAAAGATATTTAAAAAGAAGCATTACCTTGTATGGATGCATCACAGTTTGTTTACTCACTAATTGATGGATATTTGAGTTTACAGTTTTGCAAATTAGGAATGAATCTTCTGTAAATATTTGTGTAAAAGTTTTAGTGTGAACGTTAAGTTTTCCTTTTTCTTGAGAAAATACCTGTGAATGTGATTATTTGGTGATTGGGTAAGCATATGTTTAACTTTACAAGAAGCTGCCAAACTGTTTTCCAGAGTAGCTGTAACATTTTGCATTTCTACCAGCAAAGTATGAAAATTCTGTCTGCTGCATATCCTCTTGGGCACACGGTTTTGTCAGTTTTTGCTTGTTGTTTGTTTGGTTTGGTGTAGTGATGTTTCATTGTAATTTTGATTTATATTTCCCTGGTGTCTAGTGATGTTGAGCATCTTTTCATGAGATTATTTGTCAATCATTTATCTCTTTTTTGATAAAGTATCTGTAGGAATTTTTGTTCATTAAAAAAAAAGTGTGTCCTTTGAACAGGTACATAATTCAATCCACCACAAGGATGTAACAAAAAAATGCATGATCATTTATTCTAACATGTCTTAAATGATCTGTCCCCCTGGAGAAAAGCTATGACTTCCTGACATGTACACTCTTTGAAATGTTCATACCCAAATGCAGTTACACATCAGGAGGAATAGGGTCAAGTTCCTTTTACCAGAATGCTTTTGATTTTTGCACTTTTCTCACAAAAGTTCCCAATTTTCTTCAATTTGTATCATTTTCTACTTAACTCAGCACTTATTCTAATGATTATGTTTTATCTGTTATGAATGTGGATAATTTTGACTTTTGTGGCTTCATGGCATTTTATTCAAACTAGTCATTTATATTTACTATTTTGATCATTTTCCCTTAGGGGAAAATAAATTAGGTTCTTTGATTTGGATTCTAAAATGTGTTTGACATATCACATTTACTATATAGCAATCTAAGATATATTCAGGTCAGAGTAATGATAAATTGTTCTACTAGTTATATTTTGCTATCTATATAACATACGGAATAAAATACTAAGATGCTAGCTTGACCTAAAATTCTAATTCAAGAAGAATCTTTCCCCATTCCTAATGCCTTCACTCTTGGGTCTGCTGACTGCCTTGGATTATCTGAAAAACACTTGATTAAATAAGTGTGTGGTTTTTGTCACTTTTTTAACTTTGAGGAATGGAAAACATTTAAAATAAAATGATGACATGAGATTATGGAGCCAGAAATAGCCCATTTCTGCTTTTTGCAGGAACATCTCACCTTCCCACAAATTTTTAAGGTAAAGGTATAAACGGAAGTCAATACCACTTTATTGTTAGCTGTGGGATTCTGACCTAAAATTACCATATAGGTCTCTAATCAGATGTGTACATTACAGGAAGAACTTATTTGTCTTAGGTAAGTTTTTTTCCCTTTGTGTCCATGTCTGAATTTGACCAAAACCCAACTGTTCTAGTTTGCTAGCTGCTGGAATGCAACACACCAGAGACAGATTGGCTTTTAATAAAAGGGGATTTATTTTGTTAGTTCTTCAGAGGAAAGGCAGCTAACTTTCCACTGAGGTTCTTTCCCACGTGGGAAGGCACAGGATGGTCTCTGCTGACCTTCTCTCCAGGCCTCTGGGTTCCAACAACTTTCCCCGGAGTGATTCCTTTCTGCACCTCCAAAGGCCTGGGCTGAGCTGCGAGTGCTGAGATGAGGCATGCTGAGCTGCTTGGGCTGTGCTATGTTACGCTCTTTCATTTAAGCACTAGCCAATTAAGTCAAATGTCATTCATTGCAGCCGGCATGCCTCCTAGCCAACTGCAGATGTAATTAGCAACAGATGAGGTTCACGTACCATTGGCTCATGTCTGCAGCAACAAAACTAGGTGCACTCACCTGGCCAAGTTGACAACCGAATCTAACTACCACACCAACTAACCAACAAAATAAAACACTTGCATGAGGAAAAATGGTGCAAGAGAAATCAGGGCAAAATGCCTCAGTAACTCCAGGCAACTTTATCAACCATCACCCTCCAACTCAATTCTGGGCCCCAGCTCTGACCACCTCAACTCCTTTCAACCACCTGCTCTCATAGGCCATGCCGTAGTTCCTCTGATCCCCTGAAATGACTTCACAAAAATATTTCTTTCACGGATCTACTCTCTGAACACAACTCCTTTCCTTTCCATTATTTCCCTCAGTTTCCTTCTACAATGTGCTTTCACTTCATCAGGTACTCTAGACCTTACATTACCTTCTCCTGTCTTTATTTTCTTTATTTGGTTACCATATCATAGTGTGTCATTTCAACAAGCTTTGCCAGTGATCTTCAACTGCCTCAAATTTTCTCAAACTTGATGATATGACTTTCTTGTATAAAATCCTGCTAGACTTCCTCTTGCCTTAGGATCAAATATCAACACTTAATCCTGTTCAAAAGGCCTTTTAAGATTTGGCCTTTTTCTACCTCCCTCCCCATCTCTCATCACTCCCTTCATCAGACACATTGCTGCAGCCAAAATGAAGCTTTTCTTTTTTTTTTTTTTCAGTTTCTCTATTATGTCTTGTTTTTTCTTACCTCCTGGCTTTTAAGAAAGCTGTTTCTTTTCCTGGTGTGATTGCTTTCTTCATTTAGATAGCTTTTAGAAACATTTCTTGACTTTTCTTCTCCAGTCCCAGTTAGGCACCCTCTTATAGCACCCACTATTTATCATATCCTGGTATTTGTGAGCTGTATGGTGACTAATTATTTAATTGACTGTCTCCCTCATTTATAATAAACTCACCGCATCCTCTGAACCTAGCACAATGGCTAGTACATAGCAGGCACTCTAATAAATACAGTTGAATATATCAATAAATTTGATGTTTAAGGAGGAGGTTATATAGAATAGAAAAATTACAATGCCTTGTTGTTACTAGATATTAGAGTTGTTTCCCCTTTAGGTGTGTATTCCCATTAGTAGGACTCTCAGTTCCCCCCATTTGAGAGGGCACATACCAACCCAGAATCACAATTATCTTTGTCCCTTAGATACTCCTCTATTCATAGGTGCCTGAAAGTGCTTTAATTTTATATCCATGAGAAAAATATTTCTCTGTTTTCTCATACTTCACCTCAAAGTATTTTCCAAACTCTCAAATTTAATATGCAATTATCACTGGGGCAAGCAGTCCTGGGTAGTCCATGCTTCATAGAGGATCTACCTATTTAAATTTCTATAGGACCCATAGCCTCTGAATTACAGTAAAAAGTGATAGTCTAAGGACTTTCATACAATTCATTTTATTTACTCTTCAAACAACCCTTATAAAAGTATTATTATCCCTGGGTTATAGCTGATGTTCACAGACAGGCTTTAGAAAACCATCTAAACTACACAGTTTTCTTTCTTCACTTCTTTTGAATACCAAACTACAATGTAAGGTTTCATAACACTTTATACTTTAACTGTATTAGCTATAAATTAGATTTTCCATCATATAAAAATACCCTAAGAAAAAGCTATAGTATTTATTCACGGAGATATAAGAATTTTTTTCTTCTTATCTCTGTATGAGACAGAAAGATGAAAATGCAACTTTTCTTCTTTATAATGCTACTTTGAGGTAATCACCTGACACAATTAATCCTGAGCAGCAGAAAAGTTTGAGGCTTGTACTTATACTCCTAACAGACTTATCAAGCTCACTTGACACTTTTAAGATCGGAAAATATGCGTTTTTTTCCCATGCTAGAGAAACAGTTAATTCATTAATTTTAATAAAAGGGAAATCAGCACAAATCCAGCAGATTAACACTGGTCTGTAAATTTGCTTGAATGAGTAGTATATTCATTATACAGCATATTTTCCACATACTGTCTATATTTTTCCACATACCTTAGGCACATTGAGGAAATACATGACTACTTTTTTGTGGAAATTTCATAATCAACAATTCAGTAGTCACAGGTGTATACTTATTAACTATGTCTATTCAACCAGTGTAGGTCTATTAAACTGCTCACTAGGGAAGCCAAGGCTTCTTTCCTTTCATTTTTGTAGTGTTATTTATTGTGATCCAATTGTTACAGGTAAAATAACTTTAACTGGTGAAAGCTCCACTTCTATTGGATTGTTGACTCTGTGTGTGTGTTTGTGTGTGATATGTGATATGTATGCTCAATGTACTAAACACCTTACCTTATAGCTAGACTTCCAATCAGATGCATGTAAGTCTGGCTGAAGGATTGATTTGCTAGTTGTAGGAGTGAGTTGCTTAAATGTAGACGGAAATTTCTGCATTTGGTGAATAATGTTGGTGCCTAAGCTATTTTCAAAACCATTTAGAGATTAGCAGCTATGTCTATATATCTATAATTTTATTTATTTCTACATTTCTGTGTGTATCTACATCTATCTATCCACATCTGCTTCATGCTTCTGCTGGTAGTGCCAGATCTGTTAATGTCATGTCTTTGTATAGGGAGTTGTGACCTTATTTATTCTGAGAAGACCACTTTTTATATTTTGAATCTTCCCTTTCACTAGAAACCAATTCTACCTCCAAAGTATTTCTTGATTCCATCTCTTTCCATCTTTTCTAGGTCAGATTTATTCTTTCTTACCAATGTTACTGCAATAGTGTTCTAAATAAATTCCGTTTTGAGTAGCACACCGATATAATCACATTCCATATTCCTCCTGGAGTTATTTTTCTAAAACATAGGTGATTGTATTACTCCTTCCTTTAAAACCTTTTAAAGACCTCTTGCTTCAGGGGTGCTGAACCATCTCCTTAGCAAGCACCTTAACAAGCTGGCCTCCATCCAGCTCTTTAGCCTTAAGTGCAGCCAGCATCTCTTTAATGTGTATGCACTTTCCATGAATTGTAACTCTATATTTGCAATTACCGAGGCTTCAAGCCGTAGTTCAAATTTAAACTCCGTGTGACACCTTCCTTAACCCCTCAAGGTGGAATTTAGCATTCCTCCTTCTGCTTTATGATAACACCTTGTTCAAAGTTTATTGATAATATTCATTCTTTGTACTACGCTTGCTAATTGCCTATTCATATGCACTTGTTCTCTCAACAGGATAGCAGTTTCTTTGAAAGCATGGGTAAATGAAATTCCTCTTTGTCTCTCCATTTCAAGCATGGGGGTTATTGGCCATATAGCATGCCATATAGAGTTGAACAGAAGAAAACTGTGTATTTTTGTCTGAAATTTGATCTGCTTTATTTATTATTTTAAATAGAACTAGAATGGCATAAATAGCCCTTTAAGAAATTGATACATTATTCTAGTGTCCTAGTTTGCTAGCTGCTGGAACGCAGTATACCAGAAATGGAATGGCTTTTAAAAAGGGGAATTTAATAAGTTGCTAGTTCACAGTTCTAAGGTCAAGAAAATGTCCCAATTACAAGTCTAAGGAAAGATCCAAGCAAAGGCATCCAGGGAAAGACACCTTGGTTCAAGAAGGCCAATGAAGTTCAGGGTTTCTCTCTTAAGTGAGAAGGCACATGGCAAATACAGTCAGAGTTTCTCTCTCATCTGGAAAGGCACATGGTGAACAGGGCATCATCTGCTGACTTCTTCTCCTGGCTTCCTGTTTCATGAAGCTCCCCAGGAGGCATGTTCCTTCTTCATCTCCAAAGGTTGCTGACTGGTGGACTCTGCTTCTCATGGCTACGTCATTCTGCTCTGCTCTCTCTGAATTGCTCATTCTTCAAAATGTCACCTAATCCAGCTTAACAACCACTCTTGATTAAATCACATCTCCAGGGAGATGATCTGATTACAGTTTCAAACATACAGTATTGAATAAGGATTATTCTGCCTTTGTGAAATGGGATTTAGATTAAACATGGCTTTTCTATGGGACATACATCCTCTCAAACCAGCGCATATAGCCTTTGCCTCATTATAAAAAAGAGAACAAGCCATCAGCCAGGAGCAAGAAAGGGACATTAACTGAAAGAGCTGTCCTAATTACAACTGAATGAAGCTACAGGCCTACAGTGCAGTTTGCAGGGCCCAGAGACCTTGGGAAGGAGGAAGATGCAGGGGAGGAGCGAGGAGAATCAGAAAATAGATCAGTGTACGAGTAATCTGCTTGTTTTGGGTGAAACTTGGCCTTAAGGAAGCCAAGAGCAGGGATGTCTCAACATCTCAGAAACAAATTGGCAAAGGATCTGGAATGCTTGCTACATCTACACTTTCTTCCCATCTTTGCATGTTTAACTTATTCTCTCTTGCTAGAGGTCAGTTTTCTCTGTTGCAATATGGCCGCCAACACTTTTCATTCAAGACACTGATCAGATTAAGGCTGTCCTCATTCACAGAGAGGAAACAAGACCCAGCTTGGATGAGAGGCCAACCCTGGACTGCTAATGTCCAGGAGAGAAGAAGGGACCATATTTGCTTCCAAAAGAGCTCTTCCAATTCTAGGATGTGGAATTACCAGAAGAGAAAGACTACTAGGTGATTAAAAACTGAGTTTTGGGGAGACCATGAACAAAAGACTGTTTCATTAAACTGTAATGAAGTACTATTTTTTAACCTCTGATAAATAAATCTCATGTCTTTGGTTGAATTTAATTTAACCAAACTTAAACCAATGGGACTAACTGCTGTTCACGTTTAAAAATACACACATTTCTCTCTAACTGCCTCTCGGCCCTTGAGAATCATTAGCCAGAATTTTTCCTTTCCACCTATTTCCATGCTGAAACTTTCACCACACTTCTTAGGAAAGAGCGTAAAAGGAAAGTTACCTGACTCCTTCAGTCCCCCCACCTCTAAAGGATGGAGTAACTTGCTTGTTTGATCTGGGATAAATGGAGAGAGAGAGGGGGCCTAAGGCAGTGACCTTCTCTTAGAATTCCTGTCCTCCAGCCAGAAAGCCTAGGAGAAGGGTCCAGGAACATCTAGAGACAGGGTAATTTTCTTTGTTCACGTTTGCTTATAACTTAATAGACTTGAGGCAGCAGTACAACAATGATTAAAAGGTCTGCTTTGGAAATTCTCTTCCAAGCAGATTTGGGAAAGGTGTGTATAAATTTTATGAATCCTGTTTCTTGCATGTCTAGGTTGCATTTTCTATTCCAGTTTTATCGTGTGAGTATTAAAACTATGTTTCCAATTTCTACTAGTTTATTAGTGTCTATAATGTCCCACCCACCATCAAGAAAATGTTGAGAAATTTACACACACACACAAAACGTAACACATTTATTTATTAGATTTAGGTCAACTTTTCCAATTACAGAGTGGAGATCGATGTTCATGGGTAAGGGACTTATTTTTTAATCAGCATAGGCCTGAATGCCAAGAACCAGGTTTTACTCTTGGTTTTAACTTAAGCAGCAAGGCTGAGAAAGGAGTCAGATCACCAAGAAGGGAGAGGCTTTTAGTTCCACTAAAGGCTCTCCTCAATAAAGGTACAAATTCAGTTTAAGGAAGCCTCTTAAGTTTAGTTAGGTGAAACCATGTTTGCTCCCCCTATTACAGTGTTCCTCAGAATGGGGTTCTCAGACCAACAGCCTCAGCGTCTCATGGGGACTTGATAGAAATACCAATTCCCTGGTACCTTCCTCCAGAGGTTCGGTTTCAGTAGCCCTAGTGTGGGGCTCAATAATTTGGGGGAAAATGATTTCATTCTTAACATTAACTTTATAATTGCAAACTTACTTTGATATGTGATTTAGCAAGGGAAAGAGAATTAACCTTTGGAGCTCAGTTTCTTCCTGGAAGTTAAAACGGGGGAGAGAGAGTGTTGAAGTTTGGGGTGTTTTGCTATTTCTGTGATGAAATTTTTTTCAAATATTATTTTTAATAAGATATCTGGGTGACTTTTCTTGGATAAGCTGTGTTTAAAAACTGGATGCATATAATCTGAGATGGGAAATAGTTTTGGGAATGGCACAGGATGACATCCTGAGGCACAGGATGACCTTCGATTGATTTAATTACTGTGTTGTTCTGATCCATTCCAAAACCAAGTTCAGACAAAAGACATCCAGCTCCCTGTAGTCCCAGGGTACATGGAAGGGCTGTGGTTAGTGCTAGAGGAATGGCCTGTGGGTAGAGCAGAACTTCTCCATCACACTGATGACCTCCTCCCCTGAGGGACCAGCCAGAGCAAAGACTTGTTGGTCTTACAGGTGGAGAGGACCCTGTTCTCCAAAGCCTCATAGCTCCAAAAAGAAATTTCTGTTTCACTCCCCAAATGGAAATAGTATTGAGGGGATAACTTCTCTTCCAAGCCCTCCTTACCTACTCAATTGCAAAGGATGTTGAGAAACTTTTTCCAAAGTTGAACTTTTCTGAGCATAAGTTCTTCCTGCTTCTCTTGGGGTCTGCCTGCCCATAGTTTGAAGTCAGATGTCTGCCGGGCTCCTACTGTTATGAAGAAACATAACTTCTAGAGCTTCACCACAGAAAGTGGGGTTTGTGTCATCATCTGGGAGCTTCTAGGATCTCAGACCTCACCCTAGACGTATTGAATCAGCATCTGCTTCTTAACAAAAGTTTCATTTAATTCATATGTAATTAAATTTGGAGAAGCCCTGATTTGCTTCCCAAACTGCCAGGACGATGAGAATTATCTGGAGTGATTTTTTTTTTTTTAAGTGCAAAATTCTCAAGACCCATCCTGTTGCTTTGATATCTACCAGGCAAGGGTCCAGGGGAAATTTAGAAACATCGGAATCCCATCTCTCAGAATTTGAATGCATATTTAGGAAGCCCGTCTCTTAGAGTGTAGAAGAGTGCTTCCTAAACTTTATGTGCATTCAGATCATCTAGGGAACTTGCCAACATGCAGTCTCTTATTTAGTAGGTCTAAGTTGGGGGCTGAAATTCTACATCTCTAGTGAACTCCCAGGTGATGCCCGTACTGCTGGACCACAGGTGATACTTATTACCAGGGTTAAGGGTTAGTTAGGGTGAAGCAGTGAGTAAGTGTGCAAATGTATCTGATGTGTCTCTTTTGAACTCAGTTGGGCATATGTCCTGAGGTACAGATTTATTGAAAACATGTTAGTAAGTTTGATTTGGGGCACAGTTACAGTGCCCTCCAACTAAGCTTTATAAGTAATAAAGCTGCTATTTTGATCTTCATATATCTGACTCCTGTCTCTATTTCCTAATTGAATTGAATGTGTGTGTGTGTGTGAGAGAGAGAGAGAGAGAGAGAGAGAGAGAGATTTGGCTTAACCCCAAGTAAGATTTACCAGTCACAATGACTGGTAAATCCTTTCTTCTCTACAAATAGTAGAACCAATATTATGTGCTCCATCACCTGTTTCCTACCCGCCCCCCGCCCCCAGCAGGATTTAAATAGTTATACATAAAGGTGCCTACATATGAGCTGAGATCTTTGCTAGACATTTCTCAGGCCAGCTTTAGTGGTCAATGTCTTTTTATGCTTGAATCAGAGGAGAGAAATAAACATTTGAAAACATTTTGGCACTTCTTTTAAGGGGTGAGAGTTCCCACCAAGAGAGAAGTTCTGGGAGCACGCTGGAAGAGGAGGCAGGTGAAGTTACTGAGTCGTTTGTCTCCAGAGCTCAATTCAGCTATACCAGTGACACAGATTTGGGGAATTGTAAAGCAGAGAAAGAAACAGACCTTGATGAGGTTTTTGTATATAAGAATTTGCTGAGTGCTGGCATTATCTGCACCTGAATGCTCAGGAAATGCAGACATTTTGTGGAAAAAAGGGGCCGTGCATTTCCCATATTTTTTCCCAAGGGCAAAATTATTTGGAATAGGCATTTGGACAAGGGGTATGACTCTATGATATACTTTATTTTCCAGAAAAGCTACGAGAGGAAAGCCTCTGATTGAAAATGAGTTATAACCTAATAACCTAGGGAGACTTAAATTATATGAGAGCCTTTTTTTTTTTTTTAATCAGGGACTAAATTTGGGGGATTTGTTAAAGATATTCTTCAGGTTTCTTGCCATGCAGTTGTTTGTTTGTTCATTGGTTTGATTTTCATTCAGGTGCTTTTTGCCTGAAGAGTTAGGAGACATGCAGAGACTGAAACCTAAAAACAGTGAAGTACAGACTTTGCTGAAAAACAATTCCAAATGAAATAAGAGAGAAGGGAAGATTCCAAACTAATAGGAGAGTAAAAGAATAGTTAGGAAGCTGGTAATATGGTCAGATGAAAAATAAGTGACTTCTAAGAAAGAAAGCAGGTAATATGGTAGGATGGAGAATAAGTGATAAGAAACAAGGGCAGCCAAGAATTGAGAAACTTTGATTTAGTTTTCTTGTATGAAATAAAGTAAAGATTCATAGCCTTGGTCTTGATAATGGTTGGCGTTCCATACCATGCTTTATATTTTGTACCTTGGACTTTTTTGTTTGTTTGTTTGTTTTTTGACTCAATAAAAACTTGAGTGCTTTGTCATTTATGTTAAAATTAAAATTATTAAATGATTTCTTATGCTTTAACAACAAAAAAATGTTATAGGGAAAATATGTGTTGAATACTGTCACAGTAATTTGACAATTTTTAGTTCTGCAGAACTCATTACCCCTTCCTGATTTTACCTCATTTCCTAGTGGGCAATTAATTCTCCCTTACTGTATGTAGACATTCTAGGCTAGTAATTCTGCAGGCAGTTTTCCATCATGAGAGACTAATCAGGAATTCTCCTGATGAAATGTGAATCTCGGGTAAAAGTGGTGGATATTGTCCCCAAATTCCCACCTCCACTAGGCTTGACTAGGCTTTCAGGCAGGAAGTCACCTGCTGTATTCCTTTCTTTCTACGTGTTTCTGAGCTCTCTGGTGTGTCCATTGTTTCAGTTTATTCTCAATCCTGATCCACCCACTCTCCTGTCATCTCAGTGATGCCATCCCACCACATCTCTCTCCCAAATATTCTACAATAAGTTCCCTTTTGCATAAGTTAGCCAGTTTATATTGTCTTTTGGCATAAACTTATCGTGTGCAGCACTGACAAAATAGGATTCAGTTTTAGAGCTCAAAAGATTAAAACATATCTTAGAAATGGCATGCTGAATTATTTTTGAAAAATTAAATATTACACATATATTTGCAAGCTGTTCATCAGCTTCACATTTCCTTCTAAAAAAAGAATCCAAAGCAAAGAATCAATTGAAGATCACAAAATGTCAGCGACTTTAGCTAAGGATGTGATCTCTTAGATAAATCTTACTTTCATCCTTATATTAATATGTGTTTTTTATAATTTTATTATGTATATATATATTATATAACTTGGAAAATGAACTGTTTTCACTGTAAAAATTTAGAAGGCAAATCATGCAAAGTAATTTTACTAATAAACCAATCAGACATTAGCCTCCTGATGTATAACAATATATAGTTATATTCTCTATATTATTGCTGTATATTCTTTAAGCAAGGATTGGAATTCTTACCTCTAGTTTTTTTTTTTTTTTGAGTACTTAAATCTATTTCTTGCTCTCAGTTTTTCAAATATGCTAGAAGGAACCATCTGGAAGTTTAGAACTAAAATTATTAAAAAGAGAATGCCAGTAAAATTTTTAGTGACAGAAAAGAAATATGTACAGTTAAAGATGTTAAAGTAAATTGAGAGTTATTAAACTTTTAAGGACTTGCTATATGCAGGGTAAATCATGTATGTGTAAGGCAGCTAATCATATTTCTAGAGCTTTGAAACTTGACTAAATATTAGTCATGTCATTAGGAGTAAAGAAAAAGAAACAGAAAAATTTGAGATATTTTAAGACCATCTGAATTCATTTGTCAGTTTAATATAATTTCTCTTTAAGATGTTGCTTTAAAAATCTTTTTAAAATTGAATCCATTTTAATGTAATGCATGCTTTTTGTCTGTCCTATTAATTTTGTGCTCTCTGAGAAGAGGCTCTTCACTTATGCTTTATACAATTCCCAGGTACCTAGGAATTTGTTCATTCCTTTTTTGTTATCCTGAATCCTTCTCTTATGTATTAAGGCATTTATTATCTAATAAATTCCAAAAAATATTTTTAGAACAATCTAATTATTTTGGAATTTATTTTCTAGCTTGCTTACCTTGTTTGTATCCTTCTGGGATGAAGTTAATCTAAAAAGTCTTTGCACTAAATACTGTAACTTATCCAGGGACAAATGTGGTTTCTAAGTTTGGGAGCAGAGGCACTCCAACTGTCCTCTCCTAATTTGTGGTCTTGGGATGTGAATAGTAGCGGTAGTCATAGTTCACTTGATTCTGATAGTTTGTGTTTTCAGATGGTCCCAAATGTAGTGAATATGACCCAATTGGTGAGAGGTCTATTTTCTCCTGAGTGATGGGGGCTGGTAAAAATGACAACAGCAAGCAAACAAACAACAGTAACTAATTTCCAGAGTAGGGGGAAGAGAGCAGTATTAATTTATTCTTTTATTTTTTGTACTTTTAAAAAATTTATTCGTATTCTAAAAGAAGGCAACAACCTTTATCAGCCTAAACTCCAAGTGAATAAAGTAAAAAACTTTGACTCGACCTTGTTATTATGCAAAAATTGTTCCCAAGATCACATTAATTTGAAATAAATAATTGGTGAATTCTATGTACAGGGACAACCATAGTCACCTGAAAAAGGAACAGTAGCTTGCAGATACATGCATACATAAAAAAGCCAAAGGAAATAAGGTGATAATTGTTCTCTATAAGATCAGAAACTAGTGTTTAATCCTTATAATAAAGAACAGCGAATAATTAACAACATGAAAAATACAGGTAAGTTAAGAAATTTAAAACAAAATGAAAGGAAGAAACACATTTTAATGCAGCAGGGCAGAGAGATTTCTGATTGAATTTTCTGGATCCATTTTGGAAGTTTTTCTGGCCTGAGCCCTCTGTCTTTGAGGATGTGGTGTTTGTCTTCCTCAAGAACAATTTCCTGACAACACAGACCTCTCTAAACAGCTTCCTGATTTTGGACTGCTGCTGAACAAAATTAAGAAAGCTGTTGTTCCTAATCAGAACAGACATTGGTCTCTTTCTCATGCAAATGGTACTTCTAACAGCATTTTGAGTCATAATTCAGCCAAGGATGCATGATGGTTGTATGGGGTTGCTAGGAAACACCATTCCTGGAATGTGGGTGAAAGGATACTTCTTCACAGTGAAAATTTTTTAGAATGATGGATATTAAATTTAAGATGATGTGTGAATTAAACATTTCCATAAAATTGCAGATAAAAGGTTTTGGTTCCTCAGAAGAATTGCTGGCCTAACTTTTAATCTGAACTTCCTGCTTTTTAATATTGAAGTGGAATTTTCCCTACACAGCAGTGCTTTCGCTGTGCATCCACAAATGTGAGAAGATATTAATTAGTATGTTGTTAGAGTAGAAGGGATTTTAATAGCCTAACTGGAAGGGTGCCCACATGTCCCTGGAAAATTATAAACAGCAATTCATGAGCTCTAACTGATAACCAGATGGATAAGTATGGAGCTGATGTTATTTCTTCTGGGACCAGAATGTCAAAATGAATATCTAATTAGGCTACTGAGCAACTTTTAGGAACACAAAGCAGAAATAAATCAAGGAGCAGTTTTAAGAACAATAAGAATGGGATAAAGTCAACTTAATATTAAAATAAAAAGAAATGAAGGAGTTAAGATTTGGAGTTATTGAATACAAAACAATTAAAATGTTTGAAATATATACCTATTTAAATTTAAAATTTATTTAACTCCCATTAGGTATTTTCAGATGATTTATAAATTGGCATAATAGATAAATACAAATTACATAAGGAGCAATTATCTTAAAAAGCTAAAACAATTGAATAAGCAGAGTCCTTTTTTGTTTGAAAAAACTTTACCCTTGGTGTTTCTTTGAGTCCTAGTCTGTAAAAAAGAAGCTTTTATTTGAAATTTATTTCAATAAATATTTATTTCTTGTTGTAGGGATAGAGGTGAATGAACCCTTCTATGCTCAAAGATCATAAAATTTACTGGAGATGGCTGAGTTTACATGGAGAATTAGAACATGAAAAGCCTCCAATTTTGTACAATAATTTGGGGACCTTAGGTTGTGTGTGCCTGTGTGTATTTTTAAAACAAGCATATTAGTTTTCTACGATTAATTTTATTCTTGAGTCCCTGCTTCTTAATTTTAATTATCTTCAAGGCTAACGATCTAAAAGAACAAATGAGGCAGATGTGTGACCAATTTTAACTGATCAATTGGAAGTAACTTGAGGTGATAAACAAATATGTTTTATTGATCAGTTTGAAGAAAAATTTCTTATTCAGCCAGGCTGGAGAGAAGTTCTCCAGAAATGGTTGTCCATTAGAGGGGAGCCACAGGGAGCAGGAAGGCCTGGGTCTAAAGCAGCTGGTCGGAGGAAGCCTAGAGGAAATGCAGCTGGTAACACGTGTGAGTGCTGGCAGCTGGCAGTCAGTGTGGCAGCTTGGAGCTAAGTGTCCCAGAAAAACATGCTTGCAAACTTAATCCTTTCCTGTGCATATGGGTCCATTGAAATAAGCTCTCTTCAAGATGTTACTTCCGTTAAGGGATAGCCCAACTGAATCAGATTGGTTTTTATTCTGGATTACGGGAGTCTATAAACAGTGAAAGCCAAACACTAAAGCCAGAGGTAGCAGCCAGAAGATGAAGGTCAACAGAACCTGGAAGAGAAGGGAGAGGCCAGGAGACCATGCCATGAGCATTGCCCTGTGAGCCCAGGACCCAGGATCCGGCAGCCAGCCCCAGCATCCCCGTCTTCAGAAAGAAAGCATCACCTTGAGAACACCTTGGTTTGGACTTCTCCTAAATTTAAAACCAGGAGCCAATACATTCCCAGTCTGTAAGCCAACAATTGCATGGCATTTATTTTAGCTACGAAGAAACTAAAACAGTCAGCTGTATTTTCTGCAGCAGGTCTTTTGAAGACTGAGCCATTGCAGTAAGTCTTCTCTTCAGACACTTGTCAACTTTCATCACAAGGATATCAGTAACGAACCAGTAATATACACCTCAGCAATCCTGACTCTTAAAGGGAACCATAATTTCAAACTCATCATATATCATTTTATTTCAATATACCAGTGGAGAGGAATTTTCTCAGATTTGCAGTTGATCCATTTCTCTAGATCAATATTTAAAAACTTTATGCCAGTACTCTCCGTTGGTGTATCTATGGCTGACATGAAACAATCATTTCATTTTCTTTTTGGAAAACTTGAATATGGACTTCAAATTCTTCTAATACAGGAAATCAGTTAGATCATGCCAATTAGTCATATGTGGTATATAAGGAGCAATCTATTAGCTATCGTCACACTAGATATTGTAAAATATATGCTTTAAGTCAGAGAAGCAGAAAGCTATATACATGATCCTTACAAAATTGCTTTTACTTCCTTCCTTTAATGATTGATGCATGAAATGGGTGGATAAATGGATAGATGAGTAAACTAATTTACTGACTGATGGGTTCAAAATTGTATTGAGGGTATAATAATTAGAAGCTGTGTGAGACCCCTGAGATTTCAGAGTATAGCAGGGAATGCAGACCAGGATTCTGGTGAGTACAATGCATGGCAAAGGTGCGAGCCTGAGGAAGTACAGGAGAATCTGCATATCTATTGGAGAAAGAAGTAATCAATTAGAGGCACCTGAGAAGATTTTCTGAAGAATGTGACATTAAATTTTATCGTGAGATTTAATGAGGTAAAGGAAGTCAGGGTCAGGGCTATTCCGGGGAGAAGGAACTGAAAGTGTGAGTGACTGAAGTGGTGAATGTGATTAAGGCAAACTACTATGTACTGATGGGGAGATTTTTTAAAAAGCCTGCTTATATTTTGCTTAAATAGGTACCAGGTACATAATTAGAGCTACCTGATCACCACAGGAAAAAATACCATGCAGCAACAAGAACAATTTTTCCATTCAAATCTTTTAACCCTCATAGAATGTGATAAAATGGCAGAAATGAAAGTAATGGAATGAGAGCCCTCTGTATAGCTTCATTTTAATATCACAAAAGAACAAGAGTTGGAGGTACAAACCTGGATTTGCCTTTCAGATACGCTGCTTACTGGGTGGCAGACCACTTTTTCTCTCTGAGCCTCAGTTTCCTCATTAAGTGTACTAGAAGTAGAATTGCCATATTTAGCAAATTTAAATACAGGATGCCATGCAATATTTGGGATTAATTATAGTAAAAAAATCCTTCATTGTTTATCTGAAATTTTAATTTAACTGGGCACCTGTGTTTGATCTGTCAAAGTTAGTTGGAAGAGAAGGAGTGGTGGGGAAGGGAGATAAGGCAATGATAGAGAGGTGTAGAAAATAGACAGCTGCAGCTAAGTTACTCTATTTGCTTTTTGCATCATTCTTTTTTTTCCCTTAAAAATTAAAACATGTTCACTTAGGAAAAATTAGAAAAACAAATACACATAGAAAGAAAACAATTGCCTGAATGATCAGCTATATAAATAATCCTTATGGATTATTTTCATGCATTTTATAAGTACTATGCAAGTATATGTATGTGCGTAACAAATGGTATCATGTTATACGCACTTTTATACAAACTAAATTTTTAACTTAATAACATGTCATAAGCATCTTCTGTCCTAACAAACCCAGTTGTGAATTGTTGTTCCATTGTATAGAACAAGAATTGATTCAATCAATTTACAGATGCTGGATATTTAGTTTGATAGGACCCTTATAACATTATAAAATCAGTAATTACTGATTTGGGCTGAGGGAGGGGCCAAGATGGCGGCTTAGCAATGTGCGCGTTTTAGTTTGTTCTCCAGAACAACTACTAAATAATCGGAAACAGTACAGAACAGCTCCCGGAGCCACGATAGTGACCAGACACACAGCGTACCCCAGTCTGGACCAGCTGGACCAGCTGCGAGTCTCCGGAACAGTGAGTTCCCCAAGCTGCGGCAGCCAGCAGCCGGCACCCCTCCCCCACAGGCAGCTTCCTGGAGGGAAAGGAAAGAGACTCTAACAGTAGCAGGGACTGAGTCCAACCAAACACCAATTGTGGCATTAATAAACAAATTCTGACTACTAAAAATAGGCCCCCAGGTCAGGTGAAACTGGTCAAGGTGGAGGTCGCTTATTGGGCTAACTGAAAAAGAGGAAAGGGGATGAAACAGGTTTTTGTGGCTATTTCTACAGAGGCTTGGCTGCCTCTGGATTCAGCGATGGGACTACTTGGGCTGAAACTGCCCCAGGAATAGGCAGAAACAGACTGCTTTCAGGGCTATCTCCCGTGTGTGCCTTCCCCAGGAGAGGGGTGAAGCCCAACTTTGGTGGAATCCCTCTCTCAAGGAATTCAGACCCCAGAGCTTGGCAATTTGAAGCCATTAAAACAAGCCTACAAACTCTCCTCTGTCTCCACCACACCCCCAGCAGGGAGAGCCTTCCAAAGTTAAAGGAGCCACAACATCTTTTGCTGGTGGGACCCGCAGACAGACAAGCGCCACATACTGGGCAGGATAAGAAAAACAGAGCCCAGAGACTTCACAGGAAAGTCTTTCAACCTGCTGGGTCTCACCCTCAGGGAAAACTGATGCAGGTGACTCCTTCCCCTGATAGGAGGCCAGTTTAGTCCAGGAAAACCTGGCTGGAGTCTGTAATACCTATGTAGACCCTCCTAAGGGTGGGGAGGGAAAAGGCACCTTACAAGCAGGACAAGAAACAAGAAAACAAGAACTGAAAAATTAGCCCCTGTTAAACAAAAGTTAAGCTAGAGGCCCAGATAAAGCTGAACTGAAGGTCAAAGAACAGATAGACAACAAACTCATCTAGTAAGAAAACCCTAGGTAAGATAAGTGAAAGCAATCTCCAGAATAAACTAACTAATTAAGGTAATTAAATGTCTAGACACCAGCAAAAAATAACAAATCACACCAGGAAAATTGAAGATATGGCCCAGTCAAAGGAACAAACCAATAGTTCAAATGAGGTACAGGAGCTGAAACAACTAATTCAGAATATATGATCAGAAATGGAAAATCTCATCAAAAACCAAATCAATGAATTGAGGGAGGACATGAAGAAGGCAAGGAATGAACAAAAAGAAGAAATGGAAAGTCTGAAAAAACAAATCGCAGAACTTATGGGAATGAAAGATATAGTAGAAGAGATGAAAAAAACAATGGTAACCTACAATGGTAGATTTCAAGAGACAGAGGTTAGGATTAGTGAACTGGAGGATGGAACATCTGAAATCCAAAAAGAAACAGAAGCTATAGGGAAAAGAATGGAAAAATATGAGCAGGGACTCAGGGAATTGAATGATAATATGAAGTGCACAAAAGATTTAAAAGCAGATTATATACGCTAACATTTAGGGTTATATAACAAGCTTGAAATGTAGCAAAAATTATGGAAGCAGTAGGAATAGAAAAGAAAAATATCACATAATTAAGACAAGATCTCTCCATTTCATACATAGAAATGAGGACATTTTATCAATCAAAGGAAGAAAAGACTCATGTCAGAGTCAAACTAAAAACCTACTATATTCTGTTTCTGCAAGAGTGTAATGCAAAATAATTAAAAACACTTGAATAGAAAATGACTTGGAAAAATGCATCAGGAAAAATGCAAACGACCTTAAAGCTGACTTTATAATTTTGCAGTAAAGAGTTAACGCAGCAGGCCTAACTGCTATTTTTAAAAGGCCTGCCTAAAAGTATGGTCCTGGGCTGGGGTCTGGGAAGTTGGATCTGGGGAGACTTCCTAACATTTCTAGAACTCATAAGAGTAGCTCATTGTGCCTAAACTGTTTGTCCAGGTATTGTGTTTTATGCTGAATTATTGCTTTCCTTCTGGGAGCCTGGAATTTTGGAACATTCCAGACAGAGGCTGCCTCTACACAGCAATAGGACTCAGGTGAGATATCATTGGCCAGAGAGATTGAGGCACAGTACAAGCTATAACTGGCTGTCTGGCTTAAGTTGTGAAGGCCAGCAGGGTCAGCTCCAAATAAAAACTGTGGGTGCTGAGTCTCTAATGAGCTTCTCTGGTTCAAAATATATTACACCTGTATCATAAACAAATGCTGGGGGATTGAGTGAGTCACATGCTTTGTGACTCCACTGGAAGAGGATTCTGGACCCTTGTGCCTGCTTTCCCCCAGACATCACCCCACATGCTTTTTCCTTTTGCTTTAAATATTTTCACCATAATCAGTCCTAGCTTTGAGGACAATTATTGCAGAGTCCTAGCAAATCATCAGACTTGGGTATGGTTTGACAGTATAAAATTAAAGACTAATTTTTCTACATGAGAAAAATGTGTACAGTAATGAAGAAAGTTGAAATCAAGAGTTATGTGTCAAACAACATAGCATCAAAATATAAAGCAGAGAATGCAAGACATATAAAAAGATATCCAAAATGTATAACACTAATAGATTTTAGTTCATCTCTTTCAGGTTATAAAATCAGATGTCTAAAAATAAATACATAAAATATTTGATTATTATGGATGATAAAATATATATTGGCCAAAACCTGTGAAAACAAAGAATTTGCATTCATATTAAGCACACTGGTGGACTTTCAGATGACAAATTTTCATCATATTCCAGATTCTTATATGTACATGTATCGTTTCTACCTATATAGCTCAATTGGTTTATTAGGCGATCCTTGTACTGATACCACACTTCCAATCCCTATGAGCTTTGTAATAAGTCTTTCACTTTCTTCTTTTTCTTAAGAATGGTCTTATGCGTTTCTGGCAATGTACTGTTCCATATCGAGGACTACTTGAGAATCCTCACTGGTTATTTTCTTGTATCAGAATTGCAGTGAAAGTACAGATGAGTCTAGCATTTTCTGGTGCCAATCTTCCTATCCTAAAACAGGGTTTACATCTCCGTGTATTTAGATATGTAATAAGCCTTTACAATTTGAAAACTGTATTGATTTTTGCATATTAATATTTTTTTTGCATGGGCAGGCATCAGGAATCAAACCTGACAAATAAATATTTATATATAATATAATATAATATAATATAATATAATATAATATAATACAGTTATAAATAATGATTATATATAAATATTTATATATCATAAATATATAAATAATAAATAAATGATTTATTACAAATTCAGTACCCATGGAACCTCAAGCAAGGTGAAAAAATCATAGGCTAGACCTGTACCCCACAAACTCCACTGCTCTGCTTCCCAATTACTTCCTAATGAAACCACCCTCATAACGTATATGGTCATCACTTTCTTACTTTATAGGAAAACCATGAAAGTATGTATCCCTAAAAACTATAATTTAATCTTGCCTTTTTTGAACTTGTGTAAATGGAATCGAGCATTATACATTGCCATCATCATCATCATCATTTGTCTGTTTGCTATGGATTGTGACGAGTTCTGCATGTATTCTCAATGCAAGCTCTTTGTAGTTTCTCTGCATGTCAAATATTCCACTCTGCTATTTTTCTTTTGCTCACTTGATGATGTCTTTTGTTAGGCCCATGTTATTAATCCAATTCTATGGTTTTTCTTTTAAATGCAACAACTTTCATATCCTGTTTTAACAAGCATTTCCTAGCAAAAGGTCATGGAGATATTCTCCCATAATTCATTTCAATTGTTTTATTGTTTATGTTTATCCAGCCTGGTTATCTCTTTAATGGAGCTTGCAATTCATTCACACTTAATGTGAATTACTGATATAGTTAGATTTAAATGCGCCATCTTATGAAGTGTCTTTTATTTGTCCTGCCTTCTAAATATTTCTTTATCAATTCCTTTTTTGCTGCCTTTTACATCAACTATCTGCTCTGTTTTCTTAGGAATGGTTATTATGTTTCTTTTTTTTAATAGTTGTTACCCTTGATCAATGATAGAATATCTATTCTTGAGACAGGAAAATCTAATATTACTTGGAAATTTTGCAGGTTTTCAGACAATGGAAGGAGGTTAAGTTGTTCAAAGCACAATACACTGATTAAAGATATTCTCAGTCTCTGTTCACAGATGAATGCCCTGCCCCAACCCAGACTTCATTCAGTAACCAGCGCCTTGAGGTCTTACCACGTATTCAGTACCCAGGTCCCCTCCTGCAGGAACACCGAGGTACCAGGCGTCTGTCACAACCAGTGACTTGTGACTTCACATTCTCAATGGTGTGAATTTCTGACGTGTTTCTGGTCCATAAAAGAGTTGAAAGTATTTTTTATTCTTCCTAGCAAGGGCATATATATATAATTAGGTTTCCCAAGTAAAACAGGGGGAGGGGATGGTGGTAGAAATTCTATTTGAGTTACCCCACTGTCTTGCCCAGAGTCCCATTGAATTCATTCTTGAATTTCATTCTATGAACTCTTTATTATTTTATTTTATTTTATTTTATTTTACATGGGAATTGAACCCGGGTCCTCTGGCATGGTAGGCAAGCATTCTTGCCTGCTGAGCCACCGTGGCCTGCCCTGAACTATCCCTTTAAAGTTCTTAATTTTATAACCAAAATGTTGTTACACATTGTTTTAAAAAGTAATGACGAGGATGCATAATGTGAAAACTCAAAATGTCAAGAAATAACATGCATAGAATCGCCTCTTTAGAGACTTAGGCTAAGAGTTAAACAAAACAAGAAAATATCAATGAGCAAATGCAGAAAATGTTTTTATGAAACTGCATAAATATTTGAAACCGAAACAAATAGCAGAGAATTATACATGTGATGATTATGGCTATTTCTGGTGGTTGTACATTTATATAGGACATAGAATATTAATTACATTTAATTCATTAAAAGCTGTTTGGGATTCTGAGAGAGAAAATTAACTAGTGGTCAACACAACTTTACCTCAGGCTACAAATAAATAAATAAATAAATAGCACTCTTTTTCATCAAAACTATATTATTAACTTTATGAATACAATGTTATTATTTTTGGCCTGAGAACTGGTTTAATTCTTATATTCCTTCCCCTCTTCATTTCTCCTTTAATAACCATTTTTAAAAGAAAGCAATTTTTTTCAGTAAATGCTGTGTTTAACTTCTGATTAAGAGTGAAATGAAATTGCTTTCAATAGAATATTTATAGCAATATTTATCATGATTATTATTTTCAATGTATCGGCTATTTCACCTAGTAGTCACAACCAATATAGTCCACCCTCTATAAAATAAAGTATATTATTTCAGCTATTTCACTCCCTCTTCTGCTATGGCATTTAGTTCTGCAGGTTTTTATTTGTTTGTTTTCTTGCTCTTTTGCTAGGTTAATTCAGTATTTTTCCATGTAAGTTTATATTGTTCATTGTTGTAAACAAAGGTGGGAGCCAGAGAATCTTGGTGCTCCTAACCCCCTGTACCAGGGATGCTATTCTCTCTAAGGCTATTGATTTGCCCATCATGATTGTACAGTGGAAGAGAAGAACTGCTGGGATGTGTGTTTGATCCATTGTACTATGCCGCCCTGTAACAAATTACCTGTCCAACTTAGCTTTGCACTTATTATTTTCATGGAAATTTCTTTCCTGGCTATCCTTAGGTATGCTCTGCTTCCTTCTGCCTAAACCCATCTGTCCACTTTATGTATCTTAGGGGTTTAATAAATTAAACTACAACATACACATTAGCTACTAAAAAACATTAATATGCGAACGGTCACAATCAAAATCACTCCTGTAAACCTGTATTAGGAAATGCTGATGCGGGGAATTTAATGGAAGTGTCCTACTTTCTGGAGTCATTTATTTTGATGAGAGCCTGAGTGTAAATTCTGTGCAAAACACAGACAGCTATTATGCAGTTAATTATGCACAAAGTAAACATGTACAACTGCAAACAGCAAAATGCCACCTAATAATGGATAACCACAGATTTATGGTATGCATGCCCAATCTGTAAAGGCTTCTACTCATGAATCTAAAATGAATGGAACATTACCTAAATGATCCAGAATGAAGGATTTAATACATTGCTCTACCCTTATTGCTGCTTATTTCTTGTCAGCAGATTTTTCATTTTGCTTTAATTTATCGTACATAAACACTATGCAAATGCCTGGGTCATATTTAAAAAACATATGGCATGTACTTATGATTACTAGTTAGGCATTTTATTACAAATTACTAAACTAATCACTTTCTTAATTATATAGGTCAACATATAATCACCATGCCCACATGTGCTTGTTATACAATGCTCCACTAAGTAAATATACTAGGCATAATTTAGGAAATGCATTTATGTATTGTCCCCAACATGTGTGTCAGTGTTGCCTCCTAACTATTTTCATTAATGCACATGACATTTCTATTATAGTGAGCATTTCAAATTTTATATCTTCTGCTAGTATGGGGATTTTTCTGAAGTTTGATACCATATGAAATGTTACATTTGGCCATTTTTATTTATTCTCCAAGTGAAAATAATAATTAGACAGCTAAGATTATATTTTATCATTTTATAAAATTTGTTTTAGCAAATTTCAAGAAGTAACAGGGCCTACAAAATGCCACCAATGCAGTAATTTCAGAATGAACTAAGCAAAGAACTCAGAGTGAAAGGAAAATAAAGATGGGGAAAATAAGATGTAGCAGGAATAAAATTAATTCATGAAATACATACTGAGACTTTTGAGAGTTGAGCAACCAATTTGACTCTAAACATTTTATTATTCAAAAGAGATCCAACAAAACAAATGATTAATGATCTACTGTGTCAAACCAATCCACTGACCAGAGAAGCACACTTATTCTTGATTCTTAGATTGTAGAAATGTATCCTTTTAAAGAAAACACTTTATAAAAAATCACAGACAATATTCTCGTAGTTAATATTCTATAAGTTTCTGTTCTACATTAGAGCCTAACATAGAAGGATGGCATAGCACCCAGTACACTTGAGTAAAAGCATCTCCTGGGTGAGATAAGGAAGGTAGTGGGTATGTTGTTCAAGTGATGCAGTTTTGCTATGCTGCATTAGAGAACCCCTTTCCTGCTTTAAACCATCTCAATACATTGATACATATTTGAATGGTTGGTAATTCATTAGGCCACTCATATATAAAGAACGGCTTTACGATAGAATGATTGGATTAAAACCCTCTTTCCTTGAGAGTTACAAGGCATATACAGTTCGAAGAGATCTTAAAAAGTGGTTAGTGATGATAAGAGTGGTCCTTGTAATGCTAACCAAATAATTAATTGCATGTGTTACTCATCTTGCATGCATTATTTTGACATCGTGGAATTGCAGTAAACCAATGGCTAATTGCCTTATTCATTTTGATAAAAATGTTTAGGCACTTGGAGATTTTAACTCGCTGTTTTATAACAAATTCTATAAGTAAAATATTACGTTATTTTTCTTTAAAATTTTCACAAAGAGAAAAAGATGTAATAGTGCATCTATGTTCCTGCTTAAATTTATTATTATTGTTTGCCATTTTTTGTTATGGTACCAGAAAAGATGGAATATCAATGCATGAGAGGTCAAAATATGAAATCAATTACCATATTTGTGCAGTTTCCTAATTTCTATGCAAAGCATATGGCTTTTCTCTTTTTCTTGCTTGGATAATTACTCCCTTGCCACTTTACATTGCTATTATTATCAACTTTCTCTTCATATTTCTTTTGTGGAGTATGTGGGAGGAGGTACGTGATATTATTATGTACTCTTAAAATATTCTTCTGACTTGATTGCCCTGCATATCTGTTTATCCTAAAAAATATCAATAGCTATTTTCAAAAAGTGAATGAGACCAGAAACAGTGAAAAGCATCAGAAGTGCCAGAGCTTTAATCCATAAATGACCACATAGTCTATTTACTATATTGAGATTTAAAAAAAAGTCACTATTTGTTAAAATTGTAGAATTTTTGGAATAGAAAAAAGAGAATGCAGGAAATTAGTGGCCATTAAAATTAAAAATACAAATGTCACTTTGGCTGCAAAATTCAAGTTAGTATAAAACTCAAGATTATTCTTCAGATTACTGATATTTACTATTTTAAAAACGCATTCACTTGCCATATACATTTTTTGGTGACTCCTTCTCTTTTGCGGAGTCTTAAGCTGAATTTCACCATTATTTAGTAATTGGAATATTGAGCTAAAATAGATCTGTTTACATGCTTTTAACATGCTGCTTTGTATTGGTCATTCGAAGCCCAGAGATTCATGTATTTTGTTAATTGTGTGAAGTTAACTTTCAGGATTCTAAAAATTTTAGTTTATCCATTAATAAGATATGGATATATTTATAAAATATATATAAATTTTTTTGTGATCATCCTATCCTTTGAACCAATTTTTATAAATCTGTTATTAGTGATTTATAAAATGCTTTGGTCACTGTCTTTATTGGGTTGTCTTAATTCTGGTCATAATTTGCAGTTATTTGTACACCTTTGAATATGAACCTTCACATATGCCTTCATAAGAGCAATCTAAATTTGAGAGTGCTGATTTAATAAAAACACCTCCCATGTATGGTTTTGTATGGAATTATTTTTTATTCAATTTGATCCTAGCATTATAAAGAAAACTTGGTTTATTTGGCTTTCCTAACAGAAAATGCCACCTTTGATTCAATTCGTTTCTTTCCTAGTCTTAAGTGAATCCTAAATTCTTTGCTTCTGATTTTAATTTGTGAGAGAAATGACTAGAGTGCCATAGGGATATGTGAATAACTTTTTCAGACTACATAGATACGTACATATATGGCTTATCATCCAGCCCCAGATCCCCCAAAAACTGTTCTAATAACCACCCACAAAATTTCTATTTCAGAATATTTCCCCTCCCACCATAAATCAATGGAAAACAGCTTTCAAGAATAAATTGAAATGGTTAAGGGCAGAAAAAAATGATTCACATAAGGAGCAAACTGGCATACTAGTGACAGAATCAATATTTTCCAAGACTTTGGAAAAAGGAATAAGAAAATTGGTTATGAGGGAGTCAAGAAAAATTTGAGTGAAGGTATTGGAAAGGAATACCTACCAGATGAATGAAACTTTAAATAGATTAATTTGACAAGTGTTAGGTCATAATTTTGATTGAAAAGAAGCCTGTCAGTCAGCAGGTCTTTAAGCTACTGGGTCAAGTGACCCAAGGGTCCAGTCCAGGGGCAAGAGGAAGTGAACTTCAGTGTATCGCACAAGCTCCTTAGCACCTTTGACTTTCCAGTTTATGTGATGGAGGAAAGAATTACGGATCAACTCAATGGAGGCAAGTTCATCCTCTTGAAATCACAGTCTTTTCTAATTAAGAAAAGGGAAAACTAAGAATTAGGAGGACATTGGAAGGGCAGACTAAGGATGAGCTATGAAGAAACAAGCCCTACACAACTTCTATGGTGAAAATGGAATTAGAAACTTTGACCATAAGTGGGAAAAAAATGGGAGACTCCTAGTCAGGCTTATACCCTAAAGCAGTTGGCACTGTTTACAGATTATTCTCCTTGATAATACTTCAAGTCTGTGAGTTATTACTACTGTTGTGTTAAGCAGTGCCTTTTCCCAGTAAGTGCTTTTTTTCCTTTTCACTCTTGAATGCTACGTTAAATTATAATATGTACAAAATAGAAAACATCCATTTTAATTGCAGAGTTGGGTGAGTTTCTACAAGTGCATACACCTGTGCAATCACCATCCTGTTTAAGATAAGAGGATTTTAGCACCCCCAAAGGTCCCCTTGTGCCCTTATGCAGTTAGTCCTCTCCTTCAGCTCCAAATGGACAAAAACATATCTCCTTTCTCTCGTTACAAGATTAGTTTTGCTTCTAGTTTTTAAGTAAATAGAATACCACAGTGTGTATTCTTTTGTGTCTGGTATGTAAATCTAACGTGGTTTCACTAATTTTACTCAATGCATCATACGATGCATTTCCAAACTCATAAAATCATATATAGACATGTATATGCAGTTATATGCATGCGTGTACCTACAGATAGATATAAAGTAGCTTGTGATTTAAATATAAAGTATGAAAAGAAGATCGTATGTACTTCTCTTCATACTGAATTATTTACACCATAATACTTTGAAAACATTCTTCCAAATTATCTGTTCTAATGGCTCCAAAATTATAATTTTTTCTTCCATTTCCGTTAATGGTCATCTGGTCATCATATTGATCCCATAATAATGTGCCATAAAAATTCTCTTGCCTGTATACTAAAATTTTTTATAGCTTTATTGAGGTGCAAATGGCATAAATAAATTATGTATATTTAAAGTGTATAATTAGATAAGTTCTGACATATGTTTACACCAATAAAATCATCATTGTGATTGATATTGTGAACATATACAGCACTGCTAAAAATTTTCTCCTGCCTATTTGTAAATCCCTCCTCGTGCTCTCCTGTCTCCTGAGACAAATATTAATTTGTCTTCTGTCCCTATAAAATTTTCTAGTTTAAACTAAATGTAATCATAAACAATGTGCTTTTTTTGTCTGCTTTCTTTTACTTGCCATGTTTCCTTTGGATCTATATATGTTATTTTGTATATGAGTAGCTCATTCCTCTTTATTGCTGAATTGTAGTCCACAATTTGTTCATTCATTCACTTATTTTTCCGGTTTTTATCTATTTAGATAAAACCTTTGTGGACATCCATGGGCAATTGCTTGTATGGATATATTCTTTTCTTTTCTTTTTTTTGTATGCTGTATGGCAGGGTCATATTTCGTTCTTTTTCTGTGTGCGTATCCCATTATTGTGTCACCGCTTGTTGTATTTTGTTGTTTGTTTATTCCTTTGTTTTGCTTGTTTGTTTGTGGGGAGTGCATGGGCCAGGAATTGAACCTGGGTCTCCTGCACAGCAGGCAAGAATTCTACCACTGAACTACCTCTGCATCCCCTGCTGATATTCTGTTGTTCTCTTGGATAAATAGCTAGAAGTGGATTGGCTGGATAAAATAGAAGGTAAATATTTAACCAGGAAGGAAGGAAGGTAGGGGGTAAGGAAGAGAGAGAGAGAGAGAGAGAGAGAGAGAGAGAGAGAGAGAGGAAGGATAGAAAACAAAAATGTTGCAAGAACCAAAACCTTTAGATCACGACCTTTACTTTTTTTCATTCAAAACATATGTATCTGTTACATCCAGATGGTTATTTTAAGAAATAAGTTATGGGTTGCATGTGGTAGAATGCTCACCTTCCATGCAGACCTGGGTTGGATTCTCAGACGATGCACCCCACCTCCCCCCCAAAAAAGCCAGAGACCTGGGTTTGATTCCTGGTGCCTGCCCATGAAAAAAAAAAAAAGATATAAGTTATGTTGTTAACTGTCATTAATAGTTCCATAAAATGAGATTTAACACTTTTCAGAAAGTTTTTCTTTATCAATTAAATTCTCTAAACCAGTTGGTAGTAGCTCTACTTGACAGTGAAATTTGAGTGTCTATTTCAGTCCATGTGGTAGTGATAAAAATATATATATATATATATATATATATAAGAATATAGAATATGAAATCCATAAAGACCATATGGGCGGTCTTTCGATACTATCTAATTTAATATTTCATATATGATGCAAGAAAGATGGTAGCAGGTTGATACACAATAAGTTTATAACCATGCTAGCTCCCTGCAGATTAGTTCTCTTTCAAGTGACTGACAACATCTTTAGAGACAACATTTATAACCATAGATCTTCTGCATCTCTAATTTAAAACTCATGTGCTCATTGATAATAAGAAGAAATTTGTCTTTTATTTTAATTCCAGTATCAAAAGAGTTTGAAACTTTCAATTGTTTATAATACTTTATTGTATGTTTGGAGCTGTCTAATTTTTCACTCTGTGAAAAATCCTTTCTATCATAAAGAACCCAATGAAAAATGTGGACATCCAATTAACCACTCACCTGACACCACAGCGTTCCCTTCAGAATGAAGCTTGACTCTCTCATGACATTTTACTATCATTCAGATGGTTGCATTAAAGACATTAATTTTCCTGCCAATCTCTCAAAGCAATTTTTAAGAAATGCCAGTAATGCAGCAAATATTGTAAAAGGACCTGAACCCATTGTCATAACACATAAATGTTGTTATTCAGTCTGCCTATACTGTCTTATCTTATAGCACTATATAGCACTGACATTGATATGTGATAACTGTTTGCTAATTCGTCACATTGTAGCATATAAAAAAGAGAAAAATCATATAAGTGTAGTTAGAAGCTGCATGAAAAAATTCATGTTTTCAATTTCACCAAGTAGAATATTGTAGCCAGGATAAATATTATGGTACTTAGGGTTTTATTTATAAAATAAATAAGCACTGATTTTTTTCCCACAAATTTGCCTTTTTCATAGAAGCTATTCAAAGCCTATTCTTTTTGCTGCAATTTTACTAATAGTCACAACAATTTTGAGAGTTTAATTTTATTTCCTCAAATATGCTATAAGTTCCTCAAGGGCTTGCATTTGTAATTTTTATGTCTCTTGTGTCCCTATGACTTGCTTACTGTGCAAATATTTGAGAGATCAAAAATATTTACTGATTTTTTTTATTAGAAATATACATTGAGTGGCCTCCAGGGGATATAAATATTAGTAAAATAAATACCTACCTTCAAAGAGAAAAAGTTCAATAAAGAAGATAAAATAGATGCATGCACCACCTACGCACATACACTCACACACAAAGGGAATATAATTAGAAGGAATAAGCTGTAGAAGAGGCCAAAAAACATTGTTATGGGAGTTTACAAAAGAACTTACACGTGATTAAGAACAAGAAAGTTTCCATGAGGAAGGATAATTTAACATGGTTCTAAAGGAGTTTTACAAGTGAATGGAGAGGAACATTCAATAGATGGAAAACAACAACAACAAACATTAGAAAGTTTGAATATTTCTTATCTTGGAAAACAATCTAATCTATTTTGATCAAAACATAGAGTGTCCACAGGAATAGAGTAAAAGATAGTGTCTGAGGATCAATTGCAAAGGTACATTCTTTTAAGTGCTCTAAGTGGTAGGCTGGGGAATTTATACTTATATCCTTTTTCAAGAGGTACATAGGACCACCACCACAACAACAAAAGCACCAAGATATGTATTTTCAGCAAAATTTGGAGACTGAGAAAACACCAAAATGTAATCTTTAATATTCCCAAAGACAAAAGATCTGGGCTAAGGGGGCCTAGTAGTGGAAGATCTCAGAAATTTCTAAGAATTATTACCTTAAGAAAAGATACCAACCTTGAGGGGGACTCTCATATGCAGCCTGCTGTGAGTAAGGCTGAGAATAGGTAAGGTCGGTATGCCTAGATAGACAAATAGAGAAGATATGGAATGATCAGCATGGCTCAGAAGTGGAAGCTCATATAGTAAAAGCAAAATGCCTCCTCTAATTGTTGAGTGAATCACCCTATAGGTCCAAGACTGTGTCCCATCCCAGTCATGTGCTTATGCAAAGCCTTGAGGCTCATGGCTCATCTTAGGAACCCTTTCAAATCAGGTTAGTTTAGAAAGTTGAGAAGTCATGGCTACACTGAGGCACCATAGGTTAAGGAGTCACTGGATTTAGCAATGTAGGAGGGAGGCTATGAGTAGGAAAACCTGAAAAGCTACCTTGAATCACTCATCCCATCCAGAAAAAAAAAAATGCTCATAAAGAGTTGTTTGGGAAAGCGTAGTCATTTAAGCACAAGAAACGAAAAGATAAGATGCAGCATTCATGCAAAAATGTTATAGAATGTAAGAGAAAATGTCAGTGCAACTTTTAAAAACTCACCAGAAAGGTCTTCCATAAAGTAGAGATAAATTGTAAACCAACCATGGTGGTTTGAAAATATGTTCTTAAGCCTAATACTTTCCTGGGGTGTTAACCCATCATAGGTAGGACCTTTTGATGAGGTTACTTCTGTTAAGGTGTGGCTCACCTCAGTCAGGATGGGTCTTAATCATATTGCTGGAATCCTTTATAAGCAGAGTGAAATTCAGAGAGTTGAAAGTCACAGGAAGCAGGGGTCTGGACATCAATATAAGCCATAAGAGAAGAGAAAGACCAGGAAATGCCACTCTGAGCCTTGCCATGTGACAGAGTCACTGAGAAGCCAGAGATCTCCTGCTGCCAGCCTGAGAGCACTGGTCTTCAGGGGGAAAAAAACATTGACTTGATGACATCTCTCTTATTTGGACTTTTTCCCAGCCTCAAACCATGAGTGAATCGATTCCCATTGTTAGAGCTAAACCATTGCATGGTATTTGCTTGAGAAGCCCAGGAAACTAAAACACCAACATTCTAACATGAATTAAAAAAGAAGAAGTTATTTCTATGAAAGAAGTTCAGAAAAAGCATATATAAGAATATTCTGGAAAAATATGGTCAAACAACATAGGACAGGAAACAGAAACATGCAGAACTCAGGAAATACATAGAAGCAAAAATAAAATCATTTGATAATTGATAACTAAATGGAAAGGAGCACAAAGAAGAATGTATCGCATATAAAGCCAGTAACTAATACAGATGTTAAAACTGAGAAAACTGAATAAACATATTATTTAAGGAAGTAGAGAAAAGGTGATAGAAGTAGGAGCTGTAGGAGAGAGTCAGACGATTTCAACATATGTACAATTGGAATTCCCGAGAAAAGACTGTCCAAGCAATAGAATAAAAAATTAAAAATAAACTTTTAAAAAATGTACATTGAAATGAAAATATATTATTTGAAATAATATTATATTTAGATTTCCCATTTCATTTGATCTTTTAATCATTAATATATATTCAGTTAATTAATGTCTAGTCTGATTTTTTTTTTTGTATGCTGTATGGTGGGGTCACAGTTCATTCTTTTTCCATGTGAGTCTCCTGATATTGCGGCACCATTTGTTGAATTTTTGTTTGTTTGCTTATCTGTTTGCATTTGGGAAGCGCATGGGCCAGGAATGGAACTCAAGTCTCCTGCATGGCAGGCGAGGACTCTACCCGCTGTATCACCCTCGCACCCCCTAGTCTGGTGCCTGTCTCTATGTTGCTCACTTCCATTGCTCAAAATTGACCCCATCCTGATTGCTTAAATGCCTAGTAAAATAATGCATTTCTCCGTTATTTCAGCATCCCTAATAAACATCTGCCAAATAAGAGGTGATCACTTGCTTGTATAAATTTCAGAGCACGTTGAGGCTTTCTTTTGACAGTCATATAGTTTGAGTCTACCTTTTTCATTTTATCCTATTTTATTTTATTATTTCATTACTGTTATTCATGTTTTATCAACCTCCAGATTTTAGGTTTTTAGAAGATGGCAAAGCAATGGATAGCGTATAATTTATTCAATTTACAATAGTTTGGATACGCTGTTGACCACGACAGATGTTCAATAAATATTTGCTGATTTAATGAGTAAGGTTTAAGTATTGATTTACTAGGTTAGAGACTTTTTTATGGACTGAGTCCAGCTTATTACTTTTGTCATGTACTCATGCACAGCAGACACAGTACCTCTCACTCACAAACTTTTGTTAGTTGAGCCACAGACAACAGTAAATATATGTATCTGTTTCTGATGAAATACATATGACATAGATGACATATATGTTCATTTACATGGATATATATGATTAAAATGTCATATATTTTATATGTTCCCCCCCACCTGAATTGGGATTTTACTTTTTAGCCTCTCCAAATCAAATATATGCAAGAAATCATACTGTAAACATTTACATATTTCAGAGACTTCGATATATACCACACCTGTGTCATCAACATTTATCCTCCCAAAGTTGGTTCACTAACAAATTCTAATTAGGACCTTGCACTTACTGCCTTTATCCATGATTCAATTAGCTAGGCTGAATAAAAGAATTCAGAGATTATAGTTTCTATGTTAATAATCCGGACTCATTATTTTCTGTTAATGGCACTCTAACTTTTAAATTGCTTTCCAGTTTGCTTATCTGTCTGAGACCATCTTCCACTACTTCCCTACTTGAAAGTAAATTTTGAATGATTCTGAGATATTTCTAATTCTTCAAACATGCTTTCTCTCTCTCTCCATTGCCCTTTCCCAAAATATTCTTTCTACTTGGAATGCCCTCCACTATCACTTACATACAAAGTTTTGTTCATCTCTTGACTCTGTCTTTTCTTTGTGGGAGTGGCATATTGAATTTTTCTTCCTTGTTATGTCTAGCCTTTTTATGTGCATTTATCTGAACAATTATGTTGTGCTATCTTGATTGCTTATAAACCTTTTCCCACTGGATTTTAAACTCCTGAATGATAGACATGTTGCCTTATTACCTTTGTAAGCCCTTTCATTACTTTAAACAGTATTTGGAACCTAGTTGGTGCTCATTGAATGGTTGTTACTTAATTTCTTTATCTTTTTACTAACTTTCTTTAATCCACAGTCCTTTTATATTTGCTCTTCAGTGGATTCTCACTAAAGTTGTATTTAAAAATTACTTCAGTGATCTTTCCATTATAAAAGATCTCCATGTAATGTGTGCTTTATCTTCATATTTTAGTTTCCTGTACTGCTTTCTGTACACTCTAGGCACACTTCTTCATCTTGCAGTGCTTCAGTATCCTCCTCTGTAAATTGGGGATGCAGTGAGATTAATAAATTAATATGCTTAAAGTGCTTAAAATAGTTCCTGGCTTTATATATAATTGCCCTAACATACTTCCTATTCTTCTAATGACTTTTTCTAACTGCTTTGTGATCTGTTTTCTTTACTAACCCTTGGCTTTGTCTGTACAGTGTCTTAAATGGTAAAAGGATCTTGCAGTATCTCTGGAAAGCCAGCTGTCTTGTTTGTGGCAATACCTGAAGCTGACAGCTCCCTTCCACCCAGGAGTTCTTCGGTCTGCCTACTGCAGGAGCTGTTTCTTTTCCATCCTGTACCACCAGTGTTAAGGATCATTCCTCAGAAACAGAACTGATCCCATATATCCCAGAAGCCATTCATGGGGCTGATACTTTGGCCTTAATTTTACTTAATAAGAAGATCTTTATTAACAGGAAAATGAATCAGAGGATTATCAAATTATTGAAATTAATGTTATTTGGTCATTCAAACCTGCCTTCTGGTCATTTCTGTAATACAGGAAACAAATTTCAAGTGCAATAACTAATGTGATGAAGCTGAGATGAAAGGAAGTAATCTGGCCCATCTATAAAATACGTGTAATAATAATTGTCTGTCAGAATTAAATATGATTGGCGTGTGTCTCACGCAGGTTTTTAGAGTAAGTCATTACTAAAACCTATAAAAACACTTTGAAAACAAATTATACATTATAACTGAAAATCATAGCCTGAAATATATATACATAACTAGAAAATTTACTTTTAGCCTGGATTTTTGTGACTAATTCCTATGTGCTATGCCTATGTATAGAAATCTGATTTATTGTCTTTAGGCTTCCAATGCATTTCCTTCATTGATTGGTTATAATCATTGATAATTGCATTCTGTATTTTTTCCTTAGTGTGCTGGTTTGAAAGGAAGCATGCCTCCTAAGAAAAGCCATGTTTTAATATAAATCCCATTTCATAAAGGTAGAATAATTTCTATTCAGTACTGTATGTTTGAAACTGTGATTGGATCATCTTCCTGGTTGATGTGATTTAGTCAAGAATGGTTGTTAAACTGGATTAGGGGATGACATGTCTCCACCCATTTGAGTAGGGCCTTGATTAGTTTCTGAAGTCCTATAAAAGAGGTAACATTTTGGAGAATGAGAGATTCAGAGAGAGCAGAGAATGCTGCAGCACTACGAAGCAGAGTCCACAAGCCAGAGACCTTTGGAGATGAAGAAGGAAAACGCCTCCCGGGGAGCTTCATGAAATAGGAAGCCAGGAGAGAAAGCTAACAGATGATGCCATATTCGCTATGTGCCCTTCCAGCCGAGAGAGAAACTCTGACTGTGTTCGCCATGTGCCGTCTCACTTGAGAGAGAAACTCTGAACTTCATTGGCCTTCTTGAACCAAGGTATCTTTCCCTGGATGCCTTTGATTGGACATTTCTTTAGACTTGTTTTAATTGGGACATTTTCTCAGCCTTAGAACTGTAAACTAGCAACTCATTAAATTCCCCTTTTTTAAAAGCCATTCAGTTTCTGGTATATTGCATTCCAGCAGCTAGCAAACTAGAACACTTAGTTTCCCCATTTTCAGTCTTCATGAAATTTAATAGTTTAAATAGCTGCCCTCACTAGCTTCTCTTTTTATCTTTTCATACTAAGCCTTTTTCTTGAAATAATATCAGGTTGTATGGCAACAGCTCTCCCAGACTTTCCTAACTGATGTATTTGTCACTTGGAAAGTGAGAAACTGAGGACACTTTTTTTTGTTTTTAATGTAATCGTTTATCTGAAATTCAAAAATTTTGCATTTTATCAGTAATTATTCTAGTTTTTGAGTCCCAAATTTCTGCTGAAATGCAAATTTCAGATATCAGTAGGTTATCATTTCATTCAACCAAATGTATTTTTTGATACAGAGAATGTATGCTATAGTATTTGTAAGTTCTTTAGGCAATTGAATAGTGGGCATTATGGTAAGAGATGCTATTGAAAGAACCCAGGAACAACTATATTCATATTTAACATTTATATAAAAACAAATATTTTCTGAAAACATGCCATACACATGTATTATTTCATCCATCTAACGCATATTTATTGTTCATGTACAATGTACCAGCCAGTGTTCCAAACACTGAAATTCTTGTAAACAAAAGAAACAACTCATCTTTAATCTCAGGGAGCTCAGATTTTGGTGCGACATGCAGCTTTGTAAAAGACACTTGTCAACCTTCGTATAAAATTATACATGAAAGACTCTAATGTTTTATAAATTTTCTTTTCAAAAGAAATATTTCAACAGGTACAGAGAGTCAATTTTTGCATCATACTTAGTTCTGTAGGGAGTTAATTTAAAAATTACCTGCTGAAACAGAATGTTTTATTAAATAAATTCTAAGAATGAGAGCCGTCAGCGTAAAGGACTTTGTATGGTGAACCTCAGCCCTTGCTTTTGTCTTTGCCTGTAATGGTGTCCCCACATATTTTAATGACCTAATCTCTCATTTCATTTAAGTCTTTCTTCAAATGTCATTCTCTCAGAAGGAATGAATCTTGTTACTCTTCTTAATATAGCAAACCTATACTCTCTAGATTTCCCTGTTCCATTTTTTTATACACTTATCTATGATCTATGATATATGTTTTTTGCTTAGTGTCTTTCGTATCACCTAGAATGAATGCTTCATGAAAATAGTGAATTAATTTTTCATTGCCATAGTCCCAGTGTATATAAAAATGATGGGAACATGGTAGGCATTCAAGAGATATTTTCAAGAATGAATGAACATCAAGTAAGAATGAAACTACAAACTAACAACATTTGCAAGGAATTTGTATCAAACAGTTATGTGAATTTGAGAAGGGTATATTTTGTTCTTCCTGGCATAATAATGGTCTATTTTCTAAAAAAGAAAATTGTGCAGCTTCTCAGTTATAACTATTAGTATAAATAATAAGCTCACTTACTTTTAATTATTACTGGTTTCTGTTATAACCTTTGAATATTAAACACAAACAACATCATCAGAAAAAAACACAAATTTTAAAAGTTAGAGTTTCCACTCACTGTGATTTTTACTGGAATTTAGTCAAATTGAGGATATAATGGTGTACTTTATAAAAGGAAATTTACTGTATTATAGAACTAGTTACAGGAACAATTTTTTTTAATGTGTTCCTTCTAGGGAGTCTGAATAATCTCAGTTTCTTTAAATGTCAGGCTTTCTTAAATAATTCATGGAGAAAGCTTTATTCTACTAGGGAGGTTATAAAAGGATTATAGTTTAATTAAATGCTATTCACTAATTAACTTTTTTTTCACAATGTATATCCACTTCAGGATGGCCAAACAGGCATTAGATAAAATATTAGATAAAAACTGAAGGAAAGACTTCCGGGAAGATGGCTGACTGGAGTAGCTTGAGCTTAGCCCAGCTCTATTGAAAAGTTAGAGAAGGGACAGGAGGGTGGCTGAAGCAGCAATTCGGGAGTGCGGCTGACCTGGGAGAATCTTCTGTACCACATGCGGCAGCCCTGGTTGCAGAGGCTGAGGAACTGAGAGGCAGAAAGCTGGAGCCTAGCGCTTAGGCGTAGAGCCCACGGGAGGGCATGGACAGGTACATGGGGCTAGGAAGTAAACCAGACCGGGTTCCTTGGACGCGCTACCTACACCAGCGCAGCCCTGTGACCGGAGACTCACCCCCCACCCTACATACCTGAACCATGCCACCCACTCCCGTTCCCTGCGCTCCAGGTGCCCCCACCCAACCAGCTCCCAGTGGACATACTTGCCCCACACTCCCACCCCAAGTGCAGCCCAACCCACCTCTCCTACACCCCTCCCGAGCAATACCTTCCCCTCCCTGTTCCCTGTAGGCTGTTGCTGGTGCATAAACGTTGCAGGCACTGACCTCCATACCTAGGCTACCCCTGCCCCTGCCCATAGTGTCACACAGCCTCACTCCATCCTCCCTGAGCTCAGCGCATCCTTTCATAGCACTCCCAGGCCCACACATTCACACCAGCCCCCACTCAAGTCTCAGCAAATCGCACTTTACAGCAGTCCTAGAATCACACATGCACACAGCCCTCAGCCTCACTTCCCAGCTCTGAGAAAGTGCTGACCTGCAGTCAAGTCACATAAGCCCCTGATCCATGCAGGCATAATGCTGACCTGCTGCCACAGCTCTATGCATGCACACAAAGAGTCCTGTGCCTTAGACCAGTGCACACCAGGGTTATGCCCCCCATACCCATGCACCTGCCCAGCTACACCATCCCTGGCACTGGGTGCCCACATTCACAAGCATCAGTGCAACATCCCCAACCTGTGCCTACCTGTCCTGAAACAAATCACCATACTGAGTGCTCCACCCCTTGCCCTACTCCCTGCTGTACAAGCATCTCGCAAACACAAGGCCTTAGACTACTGAAAGAAATCAACTCCCAAAGTAAATCAATCAAGATATTTACATGCAACAAAGACAGCAGAAGATCACTAAACATATCACAATGCAGACAAATATAGCCCTGCCTAATGACCAAATTAAAACACCTGAGGAGATACAGATGTTAAAACAACTAATCAAAGATGTTCATACAACTCTACTTAATAAAATAAGTGGGGAAGCAAATGACAGGAAGGAGATCAAGAAGATAGTAGAAGAGCACAAAGAGGAATTTGAAAGAACAAATAGCAAAATAGTAGAAATCACAGAGATTAAAGATTCTGTTGACCAAATAAAAATATACTAGAGGCACACAATACCATATTTGAAGAGACAGAAGAAAGAATAAGTGATATAGAAGACAGGATAATGGACTTCAAAGACTCAAAGCAGCAAATGGCAAAAAAAGATGTAAAAAACTGAATGGGAACTCAGGGAAATGATAGACAAACAAAGTGTGCAAATATAAGAATCACTAGTGTCCCAAAAGAAGAAGAGAAGAGTAAAGAGCTAGGAAGAGTAGATGAGGATATAATGGGGGAAAACTTCCCAACCCTCATAAAGGACATAAATATATAAGTCAAAGAAGCCCAAAAAAAACTCCAAACAGAATAAATCCAAATAGGCCTTCCCCAAGGCACATCTTAATCAGTCTGTCGAATGTTGAAGAGAAGCAGAAAATCCTGAAAGCAGCAAGAGAAAAACAGTCTACTACACACAAGGGAAATCAACTAAGACTGAGTTCAGACTACTCAAAAAGCACCCTGGAGGTGAGAAGGCAGTGCTATGATGTATTCAAGATCCTGAAAGAGAAAGACTTCCAGCCAAGAATTCTGTACCCAGCCAAATTGTCCTTCAAAATTGAGGGAGAGATTAAAGTTTTCACAGACTAAGAGGTCCTGAAAGAATTCGTCAACATGAGACTGGCCCTACAAGAAATACTAAAAGGAGTTCTGCTGGCTGAAAAAAAAAAAAAAAGACAGGAAAGGGATGTCTGTAGGAGGGTGCAGAATTGAAGAGTACCACTAAGGGTAATTTAAAGAATACAAAGAGAAAGAGGGAAAAGAATACATAGATCTGACAAATAACATAAAACAGGTAAGATGGTAGAATCAAGAAATGCCTTTTCAGTAATAGCTGTGAATGTCAATGGACTAAGTTTACCAATTAAAAGATACAGATTGATAGAATGGATTGAGAAACATAATCCAGCTATATGCTGTTTACAAGAGACTCATCCTAGACACAAGGATACAAATAGATTGAAACTGAAAGGATGGAAAAAGATTTTCCATGCAAGTTGTAGCCAAAAGAAAGCAGGAGTAGTTATACTAATAATGGGCAAAATAGATTTTAAATGTAGAGACATCATAAGAGACAAAGAAGGACATTATATACTAATTAAAGGGTCAACTCACCAAGAAAATATAACAATCATAATTGTTTGTGTTCCCAATCAAGGAGCTCCAAAGTACATGAGACAGATATTGGCAAAACTGAAGGGAGAGATAGATATTTCAACAATAATAGTAGGAGACTTCAATACACCACTCTCTTCTATAGATAGAACATCCAGACAGAAAATCAACAAGGAGATAGAGTAGTTAAATAACTTGATAAATGAATTTGACCTAACAGACATATGGGTCATTGCACCCTAAAACACAAAGTTATAAATTCTTCTCTAGTGCTCATGGAACATTCTCAAGGATAGATCATATGATGGGGCACAAAACAGGTCTTTATAACTATAAAAATATTGAAATTATACAAAGCACCTTCTCTGATCACAATGGGATGAAACTGGATCTCAGTAACCACCAAAGAAGCAGAATATTCACAAATATATGTAGATCAAATGGCACACTCTTAAACAACCAGTGGATCAAAGAAGAAATTGCTAGAGAAATCAGTAGCTATCTGGAGATGAATGAAAATGAGAATGCAACTTCTCAGAACTATGGGATGTGGCAAAGGCTGTGCTAAGAGGGAAATTTATTGCGTTAAATGCCTATATTAAAAGCAACAAAGAGCAAAAATCGAGGACTTAGCAAACCTGGAGGAACTTGAGAAAGAACAGCAAACTAACTCCAAAGCAAATAGGAGAAGAGAAATAACAAAGACTGAAGCAGAAATAAAAATAAATGGGAGAACAAAAGAACAATAGAAAGAATCAATAAAACCAAAAGTTGGTTCTTTGAAAAAATAAAAAAAATTGATGGGCCACTAGCAAGACTGACAAAAAAAGAAAAATGATGCAAATAAACAAAATCAGAAAGGAGAAGGGATGTGTTACCATATAACCTGAAGAAATAGAAAATCATAAGAGGAAACTATGAACAACTATGTGCCAACAAACTAGACAATTTAGATGAAATGGACAAATTCCTGGAGAAACACAAACAAGCTGCACTGATTTAGGAAGAAATAGAAGATCTCAACAAACCATTCACAAGTAAAGAGATTCAATCAGTCATCAAAAGTCTTCCTACAAAGAAAAGTCCAGGGCCAGATGGCTTCTCAGGGGAATTTTATCAAACATTCCAGAAAGAAATAACACCAATCCTGCTCAAAATTTTCCAAAAAATTGAAGAAAAAGAAACTCTACGTAACTCATTTTTATGAAACTAATATGATTTTATTACCAAAACTGGATAAAATGCTATGAAATAGGAAAATGCTATGAGATAGACCAATCTCCCTAATGAACATAGATGCAAAAATTCCCGATAAAATATTAGCAAATTGAATCCAACAACACATTAAAAGAATTATACACCATGATGAAGTGGGTGTATACCAGGAATGCAAGGATAGTTCAACAGAAGAAAATCAATTAATGTAATACAGTACATCAACAAATTGAAAGGGAAAAATCACATGATCATCTCGATTGATGCTGAAAAAGCATTCGACAAAATTCAGCATTCTTTTCTGATAAAAATACTCCAAAAGATAGAAATCAATGGTAACTACCTCAATATGATAAAGAGAATATATGATAAACCAATATTCAGCATCATACTTAATGGAGAGAGACTCCATTCCTTCCCCCTAAAATCAGATACAAGACAAGGATACCCACTGTCACCACTATTATTCAACATTGTGCTAAATGTGCTAACCAGAGCAATCAGCAGGACAAAGAAATAAAAGGCATCCAAATTGGCAAGGAAGTAGTAAAACTCTCATTATTTGCTGATGATATGACACTATACTTGGAAGATCCTGAGAGATCTACAGCAAAGTTACTTGATCTAATAAATTAATCAAGGTGGCAGGATATAAAATTAATGTGCAAAAAATCAGTAGCATTTCTATACACAAGAAATGAGCTAATTGAGGAGTCAGTTAAGGAAAAAATTCCATTAAAAATAGCAACTAAAAGAACCGAATACTTAGGAATGAACTTAATTAGTGACATAAAGGACTTGTACACAGAAAACTACATAACATTGCTAAAAGAAATCAAAGGAGATCTAAGTAGGCAGAAAGACGTTCCTTGCTCATGGAGAAGGCGGCTAAATATAGTTAAGGCATCAATTCTCCCCAAATTGATCTACAGATTCAACACAGGACCAATCAAAATTCCAACAACCTACTTTGAAGATTTGGAAAAGCTAACTGCCAAATTCATCTGGAAGGGAAAGAGACCCTGAATAGCTAAAAGCATCTTTAAAAAGAAGAAGTGGGAGGATTCACACTCCCTGACTTTAAAACCTATTACAAAGCCACAGTGGTCAAAACAGCATGGTACTGGCACAAAGACAGAAGCATTGACCAATGGAATCAAATTGAGAGTGCCGAAAGAGACCACCAAATCTATGGTCAACTGATTTTTGACAAGGCCCCCAAATCCTCTGAACTGGGACAAAATAGTCTGTTCAATAATTGATCATGGAAGAACCGGTTATCAATAGCCAAGAGAATGAAAGAGGACCCTATCTTATACCCTACACAAAAATTAACTAAAGTGGATCAAACACCTAAATATAAGAACTGGCACCATAAAGCTTCTAGAAGAAAATGTAGGGAAATATCTTTATGACTTAGTAATAGGAGGAAGCTTCCTAAACTTTACACCCAAAGCACAAGCAACAACAGAAAAAACAGATAAATGGGAACTCCTCAAAATCAAATCCTTTTGCACCTCAAAATACTTTGTGAAAAACGTGAAGAATCAGCCAACTCAATGGGAGACAATATTTGGAAGTCATATATCAGATAAAGGTTTGATTTCTTGTATATACAAAGAAATCATACAAGTCGACAACAAAAGAACAAACAACCCAATTATAGAACAGGCTAAAGACATGAATAGGCATTTTTCTGAGGAGCTAACACAGATGTCTCAAAAGCACATGAAGAGATGCTCATTTTCACTGACTATAAGGGAAAAGCAGATCAAGACTACAAAGAGATACCACCTCAAACCTATAAGAATAACTGCAATTAAACAAACAAGAAACTGTAAATGTTGGAGAGGATGTGGAGAAACTGGGACACTTATGCACTGCTGGTGGGAATGTATAATGGTGCAGCCCCTGTGGAAGACGGTTTCGTGTTTCCTTAGGAAACTAAATATCGAGTTGCCCTATGACCCAGCAATAGCACTAGTTGATATGTACCCAGAAGAGCTGAAAGCAATGGCAGAAACAGACAGTTGCACATGGATGTTCAGAGCACAGTTATTCACAATCACCAAAAGATGGAAAGATGCCAAATGCCCATCAAGAGATGAGTGGATCAACAAAATGTGGTATATACATACAATGGAATATTATGCAACAGTAAGACAAAATGACATCCTGAAGCACATGACAATATGGATGAGCCTTGAGGACATAATGCTGAGTGAAATTAGCCAGACACAAAAAGATAGATACTGTATGATTTCACTTTTATGACCAGCCTAGAGGTATAATCAGAGGCTTATAATAGAGAATATAGGGGACTTAGAGGTACATAGAAGCTAGAGTTGGGTGAAGTGTTAGCTAATGAGGTTGAACTCCAATGTAAGGGAATAGATAGGGGGAAGTGATTCTTTAGTGGGTCTATAAGTAATATTATCATATTGAAGATGAATAAAATTGAAAGAGGTTGTGTAGACCTATGTGTCCCACTGATTCATACTAGAAATATGAATGAGTTGTTGTAAGAATTACTTCAAAGATATGATTTTTGTATAAAGGGTGTTTAAGTCCAGGGTACTGGGGGAAAGCTACTATTGCATCCTATGAACTATGTTCAAAAGGGAACCGTCAGAACTACCGCAGCAACAGCAGAGGTAAATAATGGGGTGAGGGACAAGAACTAGGAGGTTTAGATTTCCCATTTGGTGAGGGTGTGTTTATTGGTTTTCTGTCTCTTGGGAACAATGAAATTATCTAAAATTGAGAATGTTGATGGACTGTGGACTTTGGGCCCTCTACATGATGCCTGATGAATGCAGGTGGCTGAAGGATGCACTAACAGAGAAATAGATTGGTGAGATTGGTGTATACTTATGAACAAAGACTGTGCTGCTACAAAAAGGAACAATGTTGTGAGGCATGCAATGATGTGAATGAAAATGTGCGACATTTGGTGAGGCAAAAAAAAAAAAACAGAAACAAAAAACAACAATGGTATGGTCACCTTTAGAAAATGCTTATAAGAAAATCAGGGCCTAGATTGTAAGCTTTTAGAGCAGACACATAAAGTCCGGAGCGGTGATTATGATTTCTGGATTTTGAGAGGCAGTTTTATAAATATAACCTGATATTTAGAGATAAGAATGAAGCTGAACAGGTTGGGGTTAAAGTAATTCAGAACATAGGGGTAAGGAAGACAGTGTTTGTATTTTAGAACCACACATACTCTTTGAGAGCAATGAAAGAAATATTTGTTTGATCTGGAACTGAAATTTTCTGTAGTGCATAATCTAATTCAACCTATCTGAATAGCTCATTTGAACAACTGAAATGCAGGAAGCACAGAATGAGGTCATTTAATCCTGTATAGATTATTGTAATGCCTGGAAACATCCTAGAGTCTATTAACCAGATAATCAAAAAGTAACGGCAAAGTTCCCTGAGGTAGGGGAGAAAGACTATGGAGCCACTAAACCTTACCATCAGGGAATCTCCTGCTACTGTTTCAAACTTTAAGGACACCCAAATCAATAGGCCATGCCCTTGATTATGAGGCTTATTCCTGTGAAGTTTATGTAGGTAGCATAGAAGCTTAGTTCTGGAGGACCTCTGTTGTTGCTCAGATGTGGCCTCAGTCTCTCTAAGCCCAACTCTACAAATGAAATAATGGACATGACATCCAAGGGTGAAAGTTTCCCTGGTGACATGGGAGAGGACTCCCAGGGATAAATCCAGACCTGGCACAGTGGGAGCAACAATTCCATCCTGACCGAAAGGGGGAAAAGAAGTCTAATTAATAAAGTGTCAATGGCAGAGAGAGTTCAAATAGAGTTGAGAGGCTACTCTGGAGGTTGCTCTTACGCAAGCTTCAGTTAGACATTGCTACCTATCAAAACCTGTCAACCCCCAACCAGGACCATTCCAGACAATCCTAAAGAACACTTAGGGCAATATATAAGATTCCACAAGGGTTCCATGCACTAGAGTAACTTTCCAGAAACTTGCAAACTCTAGATGGGTCCAGTCCAGATAAGTTTAGCCCAGCCTCTTCAGAACATCAGACAGTTCCATCTTCCTATCTCATTTTAGTGACAGACCCTTCCAACATCAAAAATTTAGAATTGCCATAGCCCAAACAACCCCAAAGAGAGGTATGGAAAGGTCAAAGGTGATGGTGGAATTATACATAGAAGACAAGACTTAACAAATGATTATGAATGCTGAATCATTAAATTGATATCTCTTTTAATCTCCAATATCTTAGAGCAGCTACAAGTAAAAACCTAAAATGGTGTAATTATAACCCATGTTGAAGTCTGAAATATGTTCTACAACCAATTGTGGTGCTGTACTTTAAAATTTATAGCTTTTTTGTATATATGTTATTGTTTGCAAAAAAAGAAGGAAAAAAAGTCGATTGCAATGATAAAAAAGTGTTTAAGCCCTCTAGCCTCCTATATTCTGGAGCAGCTAGAAGAAAAAATGTTAGAGGATCATATGTAACCCATTACAAACTCTAGCATCTGTCGTGTAACCACTTTTTGAAGAGTGCTTTGAAAACTATTGCTTTTTAATGTCTTTGCTTTGTATATATGTTATACAATACAATAAAAAAAGTTAAAAAAGAAAAACGCCCCCCAAAAAATTAATCACTGTTCTAGTTGAGTCAATGGGCTGATTCAAATCGAAAGGCTTTTTTCTATGTACAAATGTAAAATAAATATGTTTTATTTGACTGCTTTATTCAGACATCTTAAAGTGATTACTATGCAAATTGTAATTGGTAATGAATACTGATTATTGTATTTATAATAAAATTAAATTATATTTTATCTTAAAAAAAAACAGGGAAAAAGACCCAAAAAGGTCTATATACCATCTTCATCATTTTGAACCCAGGGCATTGCAGATACTGGTTACTCCATGCACATTCTTTTTATGAATGAAACATATTTCTCTTTTTATATATTAAATAATTGCACCTTAGGCTTAACTAGGCAATCAAATCTTAAAATGTAAGTTTCTAGAAAAAAGTTCTAGCTTCATTTTCTGATGTTTATTAATTATCCAGTAATGTCAGAGTCAGATAACTGAATCCGAATGAGAGACATTAGGCTACAGTCAGAGACCAGTTAGTGCAACCCTGTTGTTTAATAACTAAGAAACCACATGTGGAGTGAGAATGGTTTAATGGGGAGAAAAAAAAAGAAAAGAAAAGAAAAGAAAGCTAGCAAACAAAAACATGGCCTTGAGAGACCCTAGGTACTTTATAGTCCTGTTATTCAATTGATATTATTAACTAAACTTGCAATTCATGAAAGAGTAAAGCATTATTTGTAAACTGAAATAATTTCAGCTGTGTTTCACCAAAAACATTCATTTCTTTTCAGCATATTTGGAGAAAATATCAATTCAAAACAACAAAAATTTTATTACTTTAAAGAGAACCATCTGAACTAAATTAATTCAAATGATTCCAAACGTACTAGCCCACTTTTTCCCCTGATTTTAATATTTTTTTGCAAAAACTTAAACATATTGACAGACAAACATTCCATATATGGTGTACAATTGATGGCTCACAAGATCATCATATAGTTGTATATTTATCACGATGATCATTTTTTTGAACATGTGCATCCAACAAAAGAAATAAAAAAGAAAAAAGAAAAACTCATACATACCATGTCCCTTACCTCTTCCTCTCCTTGACCACTATTATTTCAATCTACTCAATTTATTTTAACCTTTGCTCCCCCTATTATTTATTTATTTTTATCCATATTTTTTGCTCATTGGTCCATACCCTAGATAAAAAGAGCATCAGACACAAGTTTTTCATAACCACACAGTCACATTGTAAATGCTATATCATTATAAATCATCTTCAAGAAACAAGGCTACTGCAACACAGAGCTACAGTTTCAGGTATTTCCCTCTAGCCACTCCAATACAGTATAAACTAAAAAGGGGGATATCTATATAATGCGTAAGAATAACCACCAGGATAATCTCTCAACTCTGCCTGAAAACTCTCAGCCACTGAAACTTTATTTTGTCTCTTTTTTCTCTTCCCTCTTTTGGTCAAAAAGTTTTTCTCAATCCCTTGATACTAGGTCCCAGCTCATTCCAGTATTTCTGTCCCATATTACCAGGGAGAGTTATACCCCTGGGAGTCATGTCCCATGTAGAGAAGGAGGGCAGTGAGTTCACTTGCCATATTGGCTTAGAGAGAGAGAGAGGCCACATCTGAACAACAAAAGAGGTTCTCTGGGACTGACTCTTAGGAATAATTTTAAGTAGGCTTAGCCTATCCTTTAATAGCCCACTTTTAATTTAAGATAATTGGTTGTCTCCTATTTACTGTTCTTTCCCAAATGCACCTTTTTTTTTAACTTTAGATTTTTAGTTTCTAAAGATAAGCCTATTGGCAATACCAGTCTTTTCAAAATTGTCAAGTATAAGACATTGCTGACATGCCCAGCAGCTCAGCAATTTTTCTTCATATTGAATCCTTTAAAGAAGTGACCCTACAAGTAAGTGAAATGCTGATTCAGTGGACATGAAATGCCAGTCCCAAAGTGACATATCTGTCACATTAGCACAAGCATCAGCTAAAAGAAGGCAAGGAGCAGTTTATAGAAACATTATTTTCAGGTTATTTAATCACTTTTTGCTGCTAACTTCCTACTGCTAGGAGAAATTAACAAGGGAGTGCTCAGTTGACTAAAACCCTATGAAGAAATAAAAAGAGAAAAAAACAAGTTTTAATTGGTTTCTATAGCAAGAATTTTTTTAGAAACTGTCAAATAAGAAAATGTCACAATGACAGATTTTATTATAGTACACGATTGTGCCAATCACATGTAATAGAGAATAACATTATCTATCTGCTAAAATATGATGGGTAGCACTTTATCTCCTTGGAAACTTGTGTCAAATAGAAATGTATTTTCCTGAAGACCATGCTGAAAATGAGTATTTTATTTCTAATATCATGATTACAAATATTAAGTTTACATTGCAAGAATTGGTTTGACATGTTCTAAATGACAAACAAAACACTAGTGCTGACTATGACAATTTGGTAAAAGCAGATATAAATGGCTATATTTTATTGGGGGCATAAATGTTCCTTATTGTAAATTGAAATATACATCAAACTATCTGAAAAAGTTTTTGGCTGTGTGCTAAGGTTTTTTTTCCTTTCTTTTAAGAACAAATGGCTTTCCACTTTCTATTTTATTTGCACTTGCCCTTAGAAAGGTCACAAAGCAATATTTTTATAATAATACTGCAAACTTTTGTATGTTGTTTGGTAGAGAATATGAATTACAAGCACAGTGACAATAATTGTATTGGAAAATATCCATGATATATTAGTAGGTAAAAAACTTACAAATGTGTATATTGAATATGATTTTGTTAAAAATTCTATATATTAATGAACATATAACAGAAACATATCAGAAAATTTTAAATATTAACCACAGTCAGTTTTTAAGAAATAGAAGTAAAAATTTATTAAATATTCTTATTGTGCTTTGCATTTTCCCGATCATCAAATAATAACTGCTTAATGAGTAAAACATTTACAAACTTTATCTTACAAAGTGTTTTTCTCTTCTTTATTTCTCTTAATTCTGTATTACAGAGAGCCATCTGATCTGATTCTACAGGTTTTTGTTTTCCTTTCTTTTGAACTATGGTATCTTTTCATACCATTTAGAAATGGAAATCTTACATTTTGGGAATAAAAATTGCATATGAAGCTGGATTCCACAGGCGCTGAGGTTAGAGGCCAACGAGGGCGAGGCCCTGGAGCGCTAATGCTAGCCGCTGCACAGCCACGTTCGGGTCGGAAGCCTGACCACTATGGTCCCGGGTGCAGCAGCTCGAGGTCCTGCGGAGGACCGCGCAGAAGCCGGAGGAGCAGGAGAAACACATCCTGGCGGCAGACCTTTGCAAGAGTGAATTCAATGCATGCAGCTAGAAATTGGTAATATGCTGCAGAAGCCTCCTGAAGGGGCTACTCCTAAATCAGCTGAGAAGAACCTGCTCATCATGTCAGATGAGCCTATATTCATTCAGAGATCCTGGGAGTCACTACTGATTTTCCGTGTTAGGAAATTCCCCTTTGCTCTTGCCATGCAGCCCTGGTAGGGGCCATTGCCGCAGGAAATTCTGTGATCATCAAGCTTTCTGAACCATGAGTACAGCCAAGATCTTGGCTACGCTTCTCCCTCAGATTTATACCAAGACCTGCATGTATGTTGTTATTAATGGTGGTATTAAGGAAACCATGGAACTTCTGAAGCAGTAATAGGACCACATTCCTTATATGGGAAGCACTGTGATGGAAAAATTGTCATGGAAGCTGCTGCCAAGCACCTGACACCTGTGACTCTTGAGCTAGGAGGGGAGAGTCCAGGTTACATCAATAAAGACTGTGGCCTGGACAAAGCCTGCAGATGCATCACCTGGGGCGAGTGTATGAATTGTCATCAAACCTGCATTGAAGGTTCTGTGAACCCTCCCTCCAGAACCAGATCGTGCAGAAGATTAAGGCAACAGTGAAGGAATTTTATGGAGAAAATGTAAAAAAAGTCTCCTGATTATGAAAGGCTCATCAATGCATGTCATTCCAAGAGGATATTAAGTTTGATGGAAGGACAAAAGATAGCTTACGGTAGGGAGACTGATGAGTTCCTGGGCTATATAGTCTCAACTATACTTGCTGACATTGATATGGAAATTAAGATCATGCAACAAGAAATTTTTGGATCAATTCTTCTGATAGTGCCTGTAAAAAATGCTGGTGAAGTTATACAATTCATAAATGGGCAGAAAATGTCCTGGATTTCTATATATGCTCTTGTAACAATAAACTGATCAAAGGATGATTGACTTAACTTCCAGTGGTGGTGTTTCTGGCAATGATGTCATTATCCATTTCATGCTCAGTTCTTTGTGCTTTGGAAGTGGGTGCCAGTAGGATGGGGTCTTATCAGAAGATACTTTTTTCTCATCAGTGTGCCTGTTTGTTAAAAAGTTTAAAGAGAGAAGGTGTTAACAAACTCAGATACCATCCTAACAGCCAGTCAAAGGTGGACTGTGCTCAATTTTTCATTTTGAAACCATTGAACAAAAAAAACTTTTGTCTTCTGTTTTTCACTTTCCTAAGCATCGTAGCAGTTGTGCCAGTCAAGGCTGGATACTATTGAAGAAAACCCTACTAAATCTGCTAGTTACCTGTACTGAATTACTACCTCCCTTGAATGGTTAATGAGCCAGTAATTTAAAATCCCTACTAAAACTATTAAGATAAAATAAGCACAGGGGCGGGCCGCGGTGGCTCAGCGGGCAAAGTGCTTGCCTGCTATGCCGGAGGACCTCGGTTCGATTCCCGGCCCCAGCCCATGTAACAAAAACGGAGAAACAGAATACAATAAAACAAGAAAATGTTAAAAAAAAAAAAAAAAAAAAAAAAAAAAAAATAAGCACACTCACTGTGATTAAACCCCAGAACCTCTGCCGCTCATCATTTATGTCACATGCCCCTGCTGCCATCATCCTGGGAAGCTTGTAACCCTGTCCAGCATTGGGGTTGGTTAGCTCAGTGGTGCCTAGAGGTTCCAGCAGCCCTCTGCAACCCAAAAAGATCAGACCAGATCTCCCCAGATCCCTACAGGTCTGAAGCCCCAGATCTATATGGCGGGGCATCCTCCCCCAATCTGGACCCAAAGACCTGGCCTCCAAGAGATGGCCTTTGGCTCAGACATGCCATCTGATCAGCAGCCCTCATCCTTCCTCACCCAGCCACCATCCTGTGCTGGGGTTGCTTTGTGGCAGTCTGTCCACAGACGCTGTGGTGTCTAGCATCACTCAAAGTCTCCCGTAACTCCTAATGCTTCCTACAAGTCAGTTGCTGATTTCATGCAAGTATCAGCTATCATTCTTACGACCTTGGGGTTGAATTCTACATCTTATAAAAACTAAGTGGCATTTTAAAAAGGCTATAAATGGAAGTACTTACAAGAATACTCTCTTAGGACCCTAAACTTGCAAGTTAATGGATCTTCAAGGATAAACCTCTGGGTTTCTTATTTGTGTAGCACAATGCAAGTAAATTTCATTTTTTGAAGACTTCAGATGGAGTCCTTTCTGAATCAAATCAACTTAAAGAGTTTAAATAAAGTGGGGAACCATTTCCTCTTGTAGAAAAGAGGCCTTGAGTATTCAGGAGTGAGGGCTTGAGAGCCACCTGGCATAGCCAGTGGATCAATTAGAGAAGTGGGGTGGGGGTGGGGGACTCTGTAAACCCTGGTGATTAGCCATACTGAAAGGGAGGGGAACATAGGAATACGATCTGCAAGTGTGGAGTCAGAGGATCTTGCAAGAGAGGAAGAAATTCTTCTTCTTAGAACCTGAAATACTTCAGCTGTGCCAGGAACTGCCAGAAGAAGTGGCCCCTGTGGCACCCAGCCCCCTTGGGGGGACTGTTGAGCTGCACCTCAGGGCTCCTGGCTCCAGGTCCCCACGTTCCCACCCCTTTTGTAGCATTCGAAAACAGACTCACACCCCCCAACCAGAAAACACGATTCACTTTATAGAACATTATCAACTTTGCTAAATGAATCTTTTCTATAAAAACTGCCTGAAGTAGATTACGTTTATAATACAAAGTGTCAGGATTTAATCACTAGTCCACCTTAGGAAAGGGGCTCTTAAACCGTGGTGTGACTGTCAGAATTATCAACTATTAAAATATCTTAGGCAAAACTTTCAATATGACAATTTCGTTTTTAAGCTAAATTAGTGGCTTAGCTACTAGTGAATTCTCTTTCCAATCAAATATATTATATTTGACACACAAAAAAAGTTACATATGATCCTATCTAAATATTCCAAACCAGGATGAAGAAGTAAATAGAAGGATGAAAGCTAAATTTTTAAACTAAATTTAAAGTAAAAATTTTTGCTTTATTTTGCATTATAATTCAGAGACAAACAAGGAAAGAAAGAATGAAACTGAAACTGGGAGCAGTTTTGAATGAAACTGGTCCAGCCAGAAGGTATGGGAGATATTCCTTCTATTTTATCACAGTGTTTCTAATTAAGAAGAAGTTGTGCTAATTTCATTGTTCAGATACGAGGGCATTAATTGACCTGAGTTTACAGATTGGGTTGCCATGGTATATTAATCGGTATCCATGTTTTTTGATTCTCTTTTATTTTTACATCTTCAAGTAACCATCCTTTGTAAGTTCAGCCCTAGATATCAGAGGCAAATGTGTTTTTCTTATCATATGGCTCTTTCCCTGGTTGTTCTCTTTCTGACACAGATATATGGATGGTTCAGCTTTTTCAGCTTATAGTATTATAATATGCCAAGATTTAGATATGGGTCTTGAAGAGTTAAAAAAAACAAGAGATTTCATTGTATGCTTTCTCTGAAATTGTTTAGGCCTTGTGTCTAAACAATTTATTGCCTCTCAGCTTCAAATTCATATGTCATTGCCTTCTCTGACAAAGTGGAGCAGGACCCTTTATATCTGTTTTCTTTGCCATTTGGCACAATGTAAAGCTTTGTAGACAGAAAATGTGGATTAAAGGGACTTTCTGACTGGGTTCAGAGCATGTGGCTCAAGGGCTCCTGCAGCTCATGGCTTCTCCAGCTTCTGGTTCCTGCAGCAGCTTCTCCAGCATGAGGTTCCTCAGTGCCCATGGCCAGCAGCTGCCAGCAGACAACACCTTTGCCAGCAGCCCCTCTGATATCTTCACAATGCGCAGTGACACAGCTCCCCATAAATGACTTCCTTGGCACTCTCTTGGGAAGCCTTACAGCTCATTCTGAGCTGTAGCACCTCCCTAGAGATGGCTTCTCCTGTATCCACAGATGGAGGATTTTCTAGCAAATTCCACAGGCTAAACACTCCCCCACCAACTAGTGAGCTGTGGCTGTTATGGACCAAAGGTGAGTCCTTGCCCAAAGCATACCCAGTCAATCAAGTGGCACTGAGATTTTGAGATGAGAAAGAGTTGATTGAGCAAAGGCGGCCTCACAGGAGTCAGGAGAACTTGTCTCAGACCTATCTCCTTGAGCTGCAAGCATAACGGTGTTACAATTACTTTTCAATGGGTGGGGAGATAAGTGACATGGGTTGATGGGTGGCTCAAGGGTGGGACTTTCTTTTGCAGGCGCTGTCACATGTCACACAAAAACATGCTTCTACCTACATTGCATGTTCAGAAAATGGCATCCAAATCCCGCTCATAGACAGAGAATTTATATTATATTGAGCTAAGGTGGCTGTAGGTTAAGATTTTTATTTAACTGCATGCTGGTTTGGGTTGGTTTTCTTGCGTAAGGATAAAAACAGGATCTTGCCGTTAAGTTACTATAGGAGTTAGCGCAGCTTCTGATTGGGCACAGGCTTTTGCAGATAAGTCCTATAGGTGCTGAGCTAGGGATGGGAAAGTGCTTAAGGGAGTGAAAATTCCTATGCCATCCACTCTCCAAGAAAATCCGTATTACAGGGTTAGGAGGAGAAGAGTGCTCTCTACTTTGGGTGTTATATCTCAGCCTTAAGAGTATTAGTTGTTTCCTATATCTACTACTTCTGTATTCATTGGAATTCTCTTTACTTCTTAACAGTCCATATCCTGTTACTTCAATCCCCTGTAATAGTTAATAATTCTTTATATTAAACCATCCTGTTCAAATCACTGTGTTTTGTTCCTCCTGGTGGAATTCTGACCAATAAAGGCCTTGTTAACTTAAGAATGATTAATATGGTGCAGAATAGTTTAACATTTTCTGCATGGCTATAGATGACAAAAGGATAGATATTTATAATGTGTTTATCTGACTCTCATTTATTACTGTTCCATCTTTCCCCAGGCATCTTGAGAGATGACTGTGAGAAAGAGACTGCTAATTACCTATTATAATTGCCATTGTACTGTCTTCTTTAATAAGAGTATTATGATTTTTAGGTGTGAATAATGTTTCCTTAGAATAAAAAGTTTCTTCTTCCCAACTCTCCTTTTCATCAGCGAGTGATTATGTAAATAAATTCTGGCCACTGACATGTACAAGGCAGGATGTTTCTTAAAGAGAGCTAACCTAACTGGGCTGACTATTTTCATACCTGTCTGCCTTTCCTTTGTCTTCCTGCTTGCAACTTGATGTGATGGCAGGAGCTACTGTAGCCATCTTGATTCATGAGGTGCTTTGAATTTAGAAAGATGCGGTCGAAAATACAGCAGAGATGGGAGTCTGATCTTTTAGGGACACTGCAAAAGACACTTGAACCAATTCTCCCATTCTATTTTTAACTTGTTTAAAGCCACTCATTTTTAGGTTTTCTGTTCTTTGCATCTGAATCTAATCCTAACTCATACAAGAATGATTAGTCTTAGTCTTGCTTCTCATATCTCTCATTTTTTCTGGCCTAATATCATAATAGCATAAACATATCATGACAAAATGAAATAAAAAAAAGTCGTGCTCTGTGACAGATTTTGTTTCCCATGTCTGTTGTAGTAGCAGTAATTTTCTAGGGCTTAGTAAACACTCTCTGTGAAGAGTGTTGCTACCCTTAGGTAGAGATGCTGTGAAAGCAATCCTGAGAGATCTTTAAGAAGGAGGCATTGTTAGAAATCCCATGTGTTTTCTCCATCTCCATTCATAACTGCATCAGTTTATGGTCTTATTTCCAGTCAACTCCTGGGTCTATCCTACTTTTTTTTCTCAAGGAAATGATTACTTATACTTGAAGAGTCACCAAAACCATATATCTGAAACATCAAAATGATGTATCAGTCACATTTAAAATATTTGAAGGGACACCTTAAAATTTGGGAGGTTATAATGTCATGTTCCCCTAATATTTATTATTGAGATTTTATTTACCCTATTTTAGTATTATTCATTTCAAAATAAATGGCAAGGAGGGCTTTACTTCCAGTTAGGATGTAGAAAGTTTATGCAAGACCTCCATTCCTATGGTAACAATAAGAAAGGAAATGGATAAAATAGATATTTTGCTTTTCCATGAAGCTATCAAAATCCTGAATCAAGGAAGGTGTGTTGAACTAAATTCCAGAGGACAAGTATTTCATAGGTAACCTGTGGAAGCTTCCAAACCTGCTAACTATTGCCTGATGTGGGTGTAGGTGGGTACAGCAGCAGACCTGACAGACGTGAAGAGACTTTGCATTCTCTTTCAAGAAGAAACTAGCTGAGTTTTAAATAGGTTAAAGAATTTTTGAGAAACAAAAATAGCATAGAAAAAGAGATTGAACATTTCAATAGAGAATTGTAAATTTTAGAATGGAAAATATAATATTTGAAACCAAATATTTATTAAATGACTAAACTGCATAGGCAAGATTTAGCATTTGAACACAATTTAATAGAATAACAAGAATGAGGCACAAAGAGTAATTTAAAATATTATCAAAGCATCAGTGACCTGTGGACAATATCAAGAGGAACATAACTAGAGCCCTAGAAGATTTTGAAGGGAAAAAAAATGGGGCAAAAGAAGAAATCCAAGATCTCTCAAATATTTTAAATTTGATAAAGGACATAATTCAAGAAGATCAGTAAATCTCAAGTAGAATAATACAAAGGAAACCAAACTCAGGCACTTCATAATTACGTTGCTGAAAACAAAAGATGAAGAGAGGGTCTAAAAAGTAGCCAGAGAAAGACTCGTATCCTACCAAAAATAAAAAGCTGTAATACAAAAGTGATGGCAAATTTCTCATCAGAATAAATGAAAACCAGAAAACAACGGGATCACATTTTATAATGATGAAGAAAATAAAATAAAATAAACCTCACTGTACAATTCTATATACAGCAAATGATGGATATTTTACCAGACTATAACAAGTTGGTCAGTGTTGCTTAAGGCATATAAAGCATTCTGCTTGTATTTCAAAGTTTTAACTTTATTTTTTTATTCATGTAAGCAAGAAAAAAGCCTTGCTACTACTTAAGCTTTATATTTCTCTTTGCACCTCTCCTAAGAGAGAGTTTGATTGAGTCTGATTCTATGACATTAATTAGCTCAAGTTGACTCCGGGCAGAACCGCACGTGATAGTTCTCTTTGCCACTTCCATTCCTGAGACTGAAATGATGGTAAGGCCAGACCAGGTCATTTAGCTTCCTCTCTCTTTATCTTCTTTCCCACTTATATCTTAGGAAACTGGGCCACTGTGTTCATCTGATCTCTTTTCTTTCTTTTACTTGCTTGCTCTTTGGGGGAAGCTAAGGGGCTACCTAGGACTAGGGTGGGAGCTGGCCTCATTTTGGGAAAAATCGCAGCATAAACTTTGTGTTCACACTCAGTTTTTCAGGAAATGATGACCTGGGTTCAAACCCATTCAGTAATAAGTGATCACTGCCTCCTTTGGGATTTCATGGGGAAGGAGGTGAGGGTCAAGGCAGAATCTCACCATTTCTGAGTGCTTTCACCCAAGAATCAGAACATGTTGCCAAGGTGGACAAAAATTTGAAAAATGGCATTAGAAGCCCATAAAATTACATGTACAAATCTGTTGAATGATAGTTGCATTCCCAAGTTCTGAATACATATTTAAGAAAATAAAATTACATTAAAATCATTGTAGAACTTTGTGATTAGTTTGATTTTGATTTTGATTTTAGCTTGTACATGACTTTCTTCCAAGGATCACGCTAGTTAATCAGGTTGAAATTGGCATCCATAATAAAATATTAATAATAATGTCCTTGATATATTATGAAATCTTGAAATACCTTATTAATTTTTCTAGGAAAGAGTAAGTTGCTTTTAGTGTACATTTAATAGTATTAAAGGGGTATTATACTTATAATAACATTAATTTTAAAAGGAAATTGTACTCTACACATTTGGATTAGATTATTTTATTAGCTACTTATTTCCTTTATTGTTCTAAATAGAAAATTAAGTCTATTACAGATTTAGGATAAAATGCAAATAAGAGAGAGATAACGAATGCTACCTGGAATCAATAACCCAAAACATGAAATTTTCATTCCAATATAACATCTTAAATTTAAAAATAAGGTAATTAGGGGATTAAAGAGGAAAACTCAAATTTCCAATAAACTTCCTTACTGATAAACCTAGAGGCACCATGTATTATCCATTTGCGGGTTAAGTAGCTAAGATTCTTTTCCAAAGCGAATACCCATAAGAGTCTCAATGAAATTAATAGACCTATTCATTTCAATGGAAATATATTACACTGAGAATGACTCCATGAATTCCTTATGGATGAATGGCTAACATCTCATTCTGTTCTCACCTTTTACTTCTACTAATGCAATAAATATTTTGTGCTTACAGAGTAGCTTGTAAGGAAGAACAATATAAAACATGGCTATTTTTAAAAAATTGTCATGTGAGAAGCTAAAACTTTCTTCAGTTTTTGTTTCTATGCGTATGTTATATATTCAATAAAAATAGATGCTTTTGGTTACTTCCAAGATAGTAAACTTATAGTGATGTTTTTGAGTCATTTAGAGTGTGTGTATATATATATATATATATATATATATATATATATATATGAACATTTTTGCTAAATTTCAGAACATATTTTAACACATTGAAAGTCATGTCCACTAGACAGCGGTTTCTCCAAAGAGAGAGATTCTATTCTACATAGGGCAGCATGATGCCTGATAAGATAAATATTATTGAAGGAGAGACTAGTGTTGCTGAATAAAAGCTGTTTTGTCTCCCATGTCTAAAAGAAACCCACAGTACATAATGGATTCCACTTAGTGAGTTGAGGTTATAAAAATTTCCAAATTTTCAGAATAAATTTAATGTGAAAACAATTTTGCATATTTCTCAGAATTCCATTAGTATTTGTAAAGTTTTTATAAAACTGTATTATAAAAGAAGAAATATATATACAAGCAAAAAATCCACATGAGAGCAAACAAGCTGGTAATTTAGAATGTAGTGAGGGGAAAGGAATTTGATATTAAACTTTCTGGAAAAACTGCAGAGTGCTAATAGCTACAAATATATTACCCTGGCTTAAATCCTGTCAACACAGATTTATGTCAGCCTATCCTAGACTGTGTTCTTGTATGTAGATTTAAAAGCTTGAATAACACTATGAAAATGTAAATAATTGGCATCATTTTCAAAATGCAGTATATTAGTATTATTGTTCATATTGTTAAAGAAATTATTGCCAAAGGAACTCACCTGCTAAGTGGGATATGCTGCTTTCTCTTATGATTTACCTTCAAAATAAAATAGTGTTTTGGAGAAGTCTGTCCAGTAACATATTTCTAGTTTAGGTATGTTTCTCTGTAAATACATTCAGAGGAGATAGAATGTAAAAGGAAAGCTCATGAGAGTGCCTGTGCTAAATGATAGTCCAAATGTGCATAATGATGCTTTTTGTATTTAAATGCCATAAGTAAAACAATAACAATCCCGTCATAGGCTGTTGAAGGCTTTTCTTCTTACAATTCGAAAGGGCACGGTCTTAGGGAATTCTTAACATTGTGTAGTTACTGTGTTTCCAAAGAGTAGAGTAAGTGGAGATCAATACATACACTAGGGAAATCTATTATTGCATGTGTGTGTTTGCGTGTGTGCGTGTGTTTGTATATGGAATCTTTATAAAACACTGCATAATATGATAAAGGCATGGCTTAACCTCTTCATACAAACATACATTTAGATGCCCACATGTAATATTCAATCAAAAGAGATGTAAAACATCTTTTGGAGATGGAATTGTCAAAATCTAATGAGAGAGTGCACTGGTGGTTCAGTGGTAGAATGCTCGCCTTCCATGCGGGAGACCCAGGCTGGATTCCCAGACCACGAACCCGAACAAAACAAAATAAAACAAACAAACAACAAAAACCTAATGAGAGGAGTGCTTTAAAACTTTTGTGATATTGAATTACCATGCATGCTGAGGTTTATTAAAGAAACTTTATCTTGTCTCCAGCTTCTCTTGACAGTGTTCTTCCTGCCAAGGTTTCAGGAAAAAGAGCATTACAATCTTTTATCCCTCTTCTCAGGATATAAGTTGGCTTAAATAAAAAGGTACAAATCATCTAAGAAAAGAGTTATGACTCTCTCCTTTAACCTGAGATGGTGGTTAACCTTTCAGGAAGGTATGTTCACTATTTTGAGAACAGAATGGGTATCAAAAATTGTTTAATATATTAAATTCTGATATATAAACCCCTTTAACAAAAATGAGCTACGGTTTGTTGTCGATGCTGCTATGGTGGTTTGTTCTTTGGGGATCTTAATAACCCTGGCGTGGCTCCCTAGATTGTCATCACTAATGCAGACATAATTGGGAGACATTACCTTAACTGAGGCATGTCACATGCAAAACCCAGATGCCTGGAAGCATAATCAAATCAATCACAAACTTCACAGCAAACCAAATCCAGCCAGCCCCATCATTACACAAGTACAACACAGATATCGCCAGCCATCCATAAGAATCTGAGGGACTTTCCGGATATGGTGTGAAGACAGTTGGCAATGTTTGTCTTTAAAAGGTTGATCCCATTTTTCTTCCCTGGAAACCCATTCTCAAGAGCCTCCCTGACACTGTGCTGATAGGTTCTTTGTTTGCCAATAAAATATCTTCACAAAACCCTCCATCTTTAGTGTCTAAGTAGAGAAACACCTCTGAGAATTCAAGTGGAGAAAAATGATTCATTAGAGATAGGAATCCATAGCTGAAAGTGACCAGAAACATTCTTAGCCTCCTGGACATTTGCAGATGCATGCGGATCTTGGGTTTTCTCACAGGCTATAGGATGGGGTGTGGAGCTCATGTTCTCTATCCCTGAGATACATTGTCACTCTGACTGGCATCTAGAATTAAAATGAGCAATTACTTCTAAAAATAAGAAAATTTGTCTTTTTCAGCCTTTGGAGTTTACCATACTGACATTTCAGTTTCATATCATTTGAAAAATAGAATTGACAGAGAAGAGGACGATAAGGTTTTGCAAGAAAGAATTGTCTCACTGAAAAATATGTGAAATATCTCATGAAAATGAGCTCTTCCTGGTCCTTTTCCCCTCCACTTTATTTAAGCACTTGTGGAAATGTTGGGTGACTGATACATTTATCACAAAACATAAGGAAGTAACTGGAAGAATGTTAGAAAATATGCCACGTTATTTAGAAACCCAGGCTTTTAAAGTTCAAGTTTAACGATCTCAGTAACACCATTACTTAAAGTTATTCTTGGGGTCTTGGAAGTCCTGATGAATTTGTGACACTTGGTTCTTGCCAACAACATATGACTACTAGGATCTGTCAGGGTGATGCAGAGGAAAGCTTCCTAGATTGCTCTTTATGTACACCAGTGGCCTCTCCTTTGTGCTATCTCATAAGAATCAACAGCAAAGCAATTCTGATCACGAATTCTAGGTTGATTGAGTGGTGATATCTGAGCAACACAGATGCTCTTTTTAAAGCATCCAGCCACAATGTGCAGCTGCTAGTCTCCCTCTGGTTTAAAGCCAGGGGCAATAAATCTATCTAATACCTTTGAGTTTTATGGGTTTCTCCTGAAGGATTTCCTCTTTATAAATAATGCCCCAAATGTGAGCTGTGTTAACTTACCTCAGACTTATTTAAACTTCAGATTTCAATAGTGACTATCTTTTATTGCCCAACAATGGATGAAAGCAGGAGCTGGGTGCTTTGTGGAAATACATATATTTTTGTACAGAGAACTGCCTAACAGTTTTCTCTCCCATCATTGGGTCTGGCAGATAGTGTTATGTATTTCTGCTTAGCTGGCAGGAGGATTCAGAACTCTGTCCACTTTCTCCTGCAAATGCTGATTTAGAAGAACTGAAGGTAGTTCTCCGGGGCACACGTCCCTTAGACACTGCTGGGGATGAATCTACATTTGGAACAAAAACCTAAAACTAAAGTTTCTCTTATATATTATGAAAGGTTTTAATATTCCTGTTTAGTGCCCAATGGCAGATTTAGGTAAAATGTGGGTGCCTCTCCAACTTCTGGAAAAACAGAGAGTGTTGCTTTTTAAACAGATTATATATGTCACTTTGGTGGGGGGTGGGGTGGGGGGTGGGATTGGAACCACATCTGGATATTTTGAAATTTCAGTCTTCTGGACAAAATATTTAATGCTAATAATTTTCCAATAATATAGATTGTGAAATTACTTCCCAAAGAGGACGTAGTCTTGGGTGATCTACACAGAAAAAAAGCAGGAATCGAGCTATTAATTAGCTAAATCATAAAGATAAAGCTGGTAAAATATCTACTAACTAAAGCTCTGGCATCTTGAAGAGTTTAGATTGTTGGCCAGAGAAGGAGGGAAGCTTGGCTTTACCATAAATATCCAGGACATACATATCCTTATGCGGCAGAGAGTAGAACATGACTACCATTATGAATCACAGCCTTTTAAAATATGAAGGATATTTATGAACATGAAAAAAAAGAGAGATCATCTCACAAACCACTATGCTTAGTTTTTACAGCTAGAGAAAGTATGGAATGGAAAAATGCTACTATGAATTCAGTAATTCTTTAAAATTAATTTTTATTCCCCACAATATCATTAGTACAAATTCACAAAATAGTTGGGTAGCCTTAAAACCTACAGTTCTCTGAGTCCCAGGAGTCTATAGTTACAAAGGATGTCCTATTGACAATGCAACATATATTTCTTTGACTTATTCCCCATATGCATAATTCAGAATCTCAACCCCTCTCACTCCATGAATCCATGTCTAGCCCAGGAAAATTTCTGTGGATTTCCCACATGCAGCCACAAACATCGATCTCACGCTCTGCCTCTCCAGGGTTCCTCATTAATGTCTGCTTGTGCTCAACAAGCCGCTTGGCAGTGAGTTTGCTGGCTGCAATCCCTACAGTAAGTTCTGAGCGCTACCGATGAACAGCTTGTAAATTGGGGTTCACCAGGAGACGATGATGCATATGCTTACCACAGCAAGGCTGAGGGGATCAATGGACAAGACAGAGAACTGCCCTGAGCTCTCCCCAAGTTGAAACTGAAATCTGGGTCATATTAGCCAGCCCTGGGGCTCACACCTTTATTCCTCACACCTTGGGGAGGGCATCCCCCTGCCCCATGTTGGCACTTTGCAGAAGGTGAGCCACATTCATCCTTAGAAGCTGTGTGTGTGCGTGTGTGTGTGCGCACATGCATTTGTAAGTGATACGGTTTAAGTGAACAGTTTAACCATTTTGGTGTAAATACAGTAAATTCAATTCCTGTTTATTGTTTTGTGTGTGTGTGTGTGTTTTGTCTAGACGAAATCTGATGATCCAGTCACATAGCTTAGTCAGGTTTTAGTTTCCATATGTGGCTTAATGCTGCTTTCTCCTGAATCCCCATGTTGCCACATTTTATATACTATATATTAGGCAGTCCCTGGGAAAACATGTGATGAGAATTTTTTATATAATAAAATCGATAGGATACTTCAACTTAAAACCTAATCAGTTAATTTTCTTGGTAATATTTTTTTGCACTACACTGTTTAGGTTATAAAATCCACAGTTAAATTTGTATTATTTAGTTTATTCATAAAGACAGAGTACAAGACATTCTGATATGAACTAGCTGACTTTGCCATCCATATCCATCAAGCCAGGCTTTATTTTTGCCCAGACCTTCTGAGGGTAAGTTAGAGGAAGCTTCAATATCCCACATTTATTCACCAGCTTTGGCTCATCTTTTGAAATCTATCACTTTCAGCAGTCTACCGTTTTCTACAATACATGTATGTATCAATTATTGTATTTACCAGGCAAGACTAGGTTATGATGTGGTAACAAACAATCTCCATCTCATTGGTTTAATGCAGCAAAGTTTATTTCTTGCTCACGTTACATGTCTATTGTTAGTAGATGATTAGCACATCATACACCCTCAGAGTCCTCAGCTAACTGTTATCCAATAAGCTACCTCATACTTTAAAGCAAATGGCTGTCTATCTTTTTTCTTAAAATCCCTGCTTTCCTGAAATTCCTTCTTATACTCTCAAAGATAGTGTTTCTTAGCTTTAGTTAAGCCATACCTTGTTGGCCATACTCTTTAAAGGCTAAGTATGTTAATAATAGTTAAAAAGTAACACCAAGATTTGGAACACTGAACTCAAACAAACAAAGAAATCCCCCATTATCTCATTATTCTATTCAGTTGGCCACTCTATATTTATCATGGTGTCACTAATTATGTAGAATTGTCTACGGCTCAGAGCTCACAGTCATATAAGGTGTTTTTATCTTCCAGAAATAAGTAATTTATTTTTGGAGCTCAATTGATGTTATATTATACTGCTTATATTATTTTACACATCGATGTCAGTTCAATATTTTATCTAAAAGAAAAATCACTGTAAAACTATGTGTCCTTGAGATGACTTCCTGGGATGAGTCCAGCCCTGGCACTGTGGGATCAACAATTCCATCCTGACCAAAAGGGGGAAAAGAAGTATAATCAATCAAGTATCAGTGGCAGAGAGAGTTTAGGTAGAGTCAAGAGGCTACTCTGGAGGTTGCTCTTACACAAGCTTCAGGTAGACCTTGCTACCTGCAAACCCCCAACCAGGACCATTCCGCAGCCAATCCTAAAGAACACCTAGGGCAATATATAAGATTCTACAAGGGTTCCATGCACTAGAGTAACTTTCCAGAAACCTACAACCTCCAGATGGGTCCATGGTCCAGATGAGTCCTGAAACCTAGAGAGCCCAGCCTCTCCAGAAAATCAGATAGTTCCATCGCCCTACCCCATATTGGTGACAGACCCTTTCAACATGAAAACTTTAGAATGGTCATAGTCCAAATACCCCTGAAGAGAAAGATCAAAGGTAGAGTTATACAGAGAAGATAGATAGGATTTAACAAGTGAATATGATTGCTGAATCATTAAATTGATTTCTCTTTTAGTCACCAGTATCTTGGAGCAGCTAGAAGTAAAAACCTAACATTGTGGAATTGTAACCCATGTCAAACTCTGAAATATTTTCTACAACTATTTGTGGTGTTGTGCTTTGAAATTCCTTGCTTTTTTGTATATATGTTATTTTTCACAAAAAAAGAAAGGAAAAAAAGTCACTTGTGATAAAAAATGTTTATTCCTTCTAGCCTGCTATGTTCTGGAGAAGCTTAGAAGGAAAAATGTGAGAGGATAGTATGGTAGCCCATGATCAACTCTGGGATCTGTCTTGTAACTACTTGTTGAATAATACTTTGAAAACTGTTGCATTTTTCTTTCTTTGCTTTGTATATATGCTATATTAACAATAAAAAAGTTTTAGAAAAGTATGTGTCCTCAGTTAAAGCAGAAGAAAAATTTATACTTTAATAAAATTTGATGTCATACTACGGAAGGCCACATCCCATCTCTGTTTACTATTTCCCTTTGCTTTCATGCAACCTCGTCCCTCTCATTAATTGAAGACTCTGGGGCTTGGCAAACAGTATTGGCTTATAACAAAGTATGTATAACATCTGTATTGAGTATTCATACATCTGCTTATTTTCACAGTTTCTTATCTTTTTAATTATCTTGCCTTTCCCCTCCAATTCCCCTCAGTCACCACTCATAACTATAGCTGGACCTTGTCATCATCAACGTGCTTTGTTTGAAGCACTTAGAAGATCCTTATCTGGTGTCTTGTCCTATAGTCCCATGCCTTCCCAAAACATGCCTACCATTGTAGTGATTTATTCAAAATGCAAACCTGGTCATGTCTATCGCTCTCTAAAACTTTCCCATGGAAGTTCAGCTACAATCCAAACTCTTTAGTGTTTCCTAATTTCCCCCTTTCTCACTTTTGAACTTCGTTCCTTCCAATCTCACCCTTTTACTTCACTGGAGACTCACTTTTAGTTCCCCGAATATGTCATCTTGCCACTTAAATTCCTGTTCACCATCACTTCTTAATTCTTCCTAAAAGCCTTCCGTGATAGAGCAAGATCCTCCTTCCTGGCTTTCATAATGCATTGTTCTTATCTTAATCCTGTAAGTTTCTCTGTATTCTCTGCAAGCTTAGCAAAAAAGAAATAAATGTTCAATAAAAAATGGTTAACAAAATTAGTGCGTTTCAGTGGAAAACTCATGACAGCAGAGAGCAATGCAACAGACTATGGGGAATTCTCATGTGGAAAGGGATGGAAATTGATACTAAGGAATGCTCGTCATGAAATATTCTGAGTCTAGGTTATTTCAGAAAACATATTATGAGAAAATTAACCGTTGCAGAAAAACATCTATTTTTCTTTTAAGAAATATTCCTTATGATAATTGTGGTTTGAACATGACATATTGGAACTGGATTTAGGACCCTGACTCAGAAAGGAAGATTTTTATTAAATTTAAACCAACTATAAAATCTTTAAAGAAGAATGAACTTTTCTTTCCACAGATTTCCCTGCTATGATGGAAATGGCAGCACAAGATCAAGGTAGTATGACAGAAAGAGTACTGAATTTGAAGTGAGAAGAAATAGATTCCACTATTACTATTTCAATTTACCAGCTATAGACCTTGGGTAAATCTCTCAGGCTTCCTGTTTTCTAATTTTTAACTTCCCATTTTTCTAAATGGAGACAACAATGAACTATTTCACTGGTCTCACAAGATATTATTATGATCCAGTTAGACAAAATGTGTGAAAGTATTCAGGGTACTAAAGGAATATATAGCTATAAGAGAGTATAGGGATAAATCATGTATTATTACCTGTAATATTACAGTAAAACGAAAATAGAAATTTAAAATATCTTCTTATGTAAAACAGGAACTCCTGAGATACCACACAGCTCTACCTTGAATCTCACGCAAAGCCCCGGCATGAAGCTAAAATAAAAATAAGCCGGATCTACTGTATATAAAACCAGCAGGGAATTTTTCTACACCTGATGTAGGGAAAGTAGATATTGAGGAGTGTGGATATGATTTTCTTTACATTGGGAAAAGTGAAGAAAAAGAAGCTATTCATTTGATGAAATGAAAACTAAAAAAAAAACTACAAAGCTAAACATCAAACTGGAAGCAATACCTTATTAAGTCTTGTTTTATGGCTACATGTATGTGCACAGGTGATCACACCCATGTCTGAATGGGAAAGTACATACTTATAAAGTCTGATTTATAGATCTCTATGATTTATGCTTTTTATAATTCTCTAATATTTTTTATGGGAATAGTTTCATTACTTTCAGCAAGACTTCTCTAATCTTTCTCTTTCACTCCTGAATTTTTCTCCTCTTACAGCTACTCACAGGTCTCTTGCTCACCAAAGCCTCAAAGTTTTCCCAAAACTCCAGCCAATATCACCTTTGTACTGTCCACCACTGTTTCCATCTACCTCTTACTAGGTAGATTTACCAAACCATCTGGTTACATCCCAACACCTTTCTCTTGTCTCTCCACAATTCTTATTCTCCACTACAACTGGATTATTGGGTGGCAAAGAGGAAAAAACGAGAAAATGAAAAGAAAAAAGAGGAGACACATTCAGAAATAAATTAATCATGTCCCACTCACACATGAAATCAAATAGAATGCAGTGGTTATGATTAGCATGGAAATCTAGAAAAAGTACAAAATGATAACTACACCAATTAGGCTTGAAGTTCCAAAAATTCAACTCTAACTATACTTGGTAGAATGAAGAAATGATGGGAAAGATACCAAAGTGTATCATTTTTCATTTAATACCAGGAAGGGTAAATCATGTGGCAAGCCAGGATTCAACCACATTCCATAACAAAGTTTTTTACTCTCTCTGACTCTCCTCTCCACCCCCTTTATCTTTCTTTATAATTCATAATACCAAATAGAATTTATTAGTCTGTGTGTTGTGGTTTCTCAGCTTAAAAAAGAAAATAACTAGCAAAACAAAACCAAAACCAAACAAACAAAAAACAGAGGAGTTCTGATGATCTAACCTAGGATCAGGTTCACCCCACTTAATAAATCTAATGGCAAGAAGGACATAGGGCTAAAAACATGGCATTTCTGCCAAAATTCATGGATGGGGTAAAGAGAAAAGCAGTTCTCAGATGAATGGTGGCTATTTCTGTCAAGATGTTCCCAACCAAAATAAACTCAAAAAATAAAATCATGGATATTAAAATGTGATTTCTAGTTGTTTTATATTTCTAGAAATGTCATTTATATGAAAAGCACATTTGATTGTTAGGGTATAATTAGTACTCGGAGTTTTCATCTCTCCAAGGTAATGAAAAAAGTCAACTCAGATTAAAGAAATTTATAATGGTCAACTATTTGTTTGCTAATTGTGCTTTAGGGTATAAATTGCATCAGAGATTTCTGTACAGTGATTCTCCTCAGAAAATAAAAGCAAAGCATGGATTATTTCTTTGGAAAATTTCTTCCTATTTTTATTTTCTACCTTTTTTTGTTAAAATCATTGATGAGGTATTTTTCAATGACATAATAATCCTATATTGACATATACAATTTACAGTAGATCCTGTTTCTTTGATTTAAGGTTCTATTTTATTATGACTATTGTTAAATTTATAGTATAGACATACTGAGGGTTTCATATAAAATAAACATTACATAAACATAATAAGTCATTTCCCCATAAACTTTATTCCACAATAGCATACTTCAAAAAGGGAAATTTTGCTAAATATTAAAAATATCCTTGAAGATTGGGAAAATAAAGCACTGTAATGGAGAAAAGACACCACTGAAATAGTTTGAAATTATCCTCTTTAGCAAAAGTAACTAAATTCATGCAGTTTTAGTTTGTCTTCCAGTGATTATCGAATGATTATTTTTAGCTATGAATTTTTCTTCCTTCATTTCCTTCCTTCCTTCTTTTCCTCCCTTCTTTCCTTCCTTCCTTCCTTCCTCCACACAGTTCTTTTCCTTCTGTGGTAGTCAGGTTCAGGTATCAACCTGTCCAGGTGATGATGCCCCATTGTTTTCTTGCTGTGGGCTTAAATCATTAGAAAGTGAAATTCATCTGTGGCTGATTACATTTGCGGTTGGCTAAGGAGAGTGCCTTCACAATGAACGAGGTTTAACTTAATTTAGCTGGAGGCTTAAAAGAGAGAGTCCAGAAGAGAACTCAGCAGCTCAGCATGCCTCATCTCAGCACTCACAGCTCACCAGACAGTTGGAGATGCAGAAAGGAATCACCCCAGGGAAAGCGGTTGGAACCTACAAGTCAGGGAAGAAGGCAGGCAGATGTCACTGTGCGCCTTCCCATATGACACAGAAACTCAGATGAAAGCCAGCTGCCTTTCCTCTGAAGAACTATAAATTTGTAGCCAAATAAATTCCCTTATTAAAAGCCAATCCATCTCTGTTGTGTGGCATTCTGGCAGTTTTATCAAACTTCCTTTCCTTTACCTCTTCAAATCAATCCGTGCAAATATGGGTGGTAGTCTCAAGTAATGAGACTTTTAAATCAGAGGGCATTTTCTTTGAATCAACAAGTAAACTGTAAAATAAAACACCTTTCAACATTTTAGTGTCTGTAAGTAAATATTTCATATCTTTATCGTGGGGCCTTGTCATATTTTTCAGGGCAGCATAAGGGTTTCTTTTATTAAAACACACAAGACACAGATCTGGCTACTGAAGGGAAGAGAGCAGAGGAGAAAAATGGTATAAATCCTGGGTTACAGAAACTGGAATATTTTTGCTTTTCTAAATATGGAGAGAAGAATCAAGCAAGAGTTTTGTTTATCCTGATATATAGCAGTTTTCCTGAAGGCTACTGGTACTTGGAACTAAAAATATAATTAAGAACTGCTTCGTTACCTTTACCAGCATTATAAGCACCACCGATTTTCATGTCAAAATGTATTTATTGCCCTCTATCATGTCTCATATTACTAAGCCCATAGAATTAACCAAATTTCAGTGGCATATGTAAACCAAATGAAGGCAGACATTCCCCAAGATAGCCAAAACGAACACCCTCCCCCAAATTGAAAGAGATACTAAGATATCCTTAGTTCCTTCCTGAAAGCCTGAACTATATACAACTACTAAAAAACAAATGGTAAAGTTATTACATTTACTTACCCCTATAGTAAAATAACCATAAAGAGGAGGCCAAACTGAAATGACTTCTGAAACCAACGCTGTAAATTTTTGGCTTTTCTGGATGATGAAGATTCTGTTGACTGGAAGGTGTGTGGTTTGCTTTAAGGCATTTTAATTCAATATTTTCCCAAAACACTCTACCAAAAATATAAAACAGTATAAGTTCAACACAAACAAAAAGTGTTCACAAACTAGTTGATATTATACTAGCTAGGGAAGCAAAGCATGAGAACATAAGACACATAAGAAAATAAGTACTTTACATAAAAGGATGTGCTAACGGGGCTTGCATTTTTCTTTTTTGTTGTTATTGTAGGTATTTAGAGCAAACATCACATTTACATGCACCCTTGGATGCTGCATTCTTTTAAAATCCTTGTTTTATACTCTTATGCCCTATGTGATACAAAGTGTACACAGTTTATTAAGCATTAATATATCAATTTTAGGTCTCTAAAGCCTGATTTCCCTCCTTCCCATCCCTAAATGGCTTGTGTTGCTACCTCTTTTCATGCTTAATTTACTTGTCTACATTTTTCCTACATCCTCTTAACTTTTTATTGTCTATGAACTTAAGTTTCAATTTTATTAAAATGCTGATTCTTCACTACCAACATCACTAATCTCATCATGAGGAAGCAGTTGCAGAATTTCTGGAGAAATTTCTGGAACTCAAAAACAATCTGTGATAATTTGCAAAATGGTAGCAAGAGTATGGGTTATGATACTTTTAGATTCATATAGTTTACTGGAAATGATATTTAGCCATTTTTGACTGAAGACTTTTTGGTGACATTCAAAGAATACGTGAAAAACATGCATAAATAGTAAAAGTCAACAAGTAAGAAAAATAACAATAGGTAAGGACCAACAATATACTAAGGACCCATATTCACTAGTATTTTAATAATTTGATATTAGCATCTCTGAGGAAGATATCATCATCTCCAGTCCTATTGCGGGGGTAAGGTAGGTAGTTTATAAAATGGGAACTTCATATATATTTATGGATTAAGTGATTATCAACTAATAGCCATTTACTTAGCAATTATGTGCTTTATGTCTTATTATAGAGAAACAGTAGTTATAAAATTTAGATTTTTAATTAAATAATAATAACAAAAATACAAATAATGATTAAGGCTTTTCTTATACCAACATTTTGGAAGATATTACTGACAGTCATCAAATAACTACAGATTTTTTTCATTAAATATGTTTCCCTAATGGACACACCTTCTATTTAAACACAGTTGGGAACTCCCTTCTTAGAGGAGAATTTCCAAATTACTTCTCAAGGTCCTCTATTAAAACAAATATCCTCCAAAATAGACCAATCAAGCTTTTCTCAATTTGTCTGCTATAAGGGAGTTACAAGGTTCAGACAGAAATAAGATGGATAATTTAAATAAAATGTTTTTGGATGCCATTCATGAAACATCAGTGGGTCTTTAAAGAGAGTTTATTGCTTCTTCAGGCAGCACCCGAGGCAGCTCAAGATCTATTACTCTGTCACTTTAAAAGCGGCAGCAGACATGCCACTTTTCCTATGAGATCTTTCTCTCAAGACTTGAAAATTTCTGCAAACCAATTGTAATTGTCATCTCCTGCTTGATCCACTGACCCAGAGGCCATGTGTGGATGGTTAAAAGCTAAATTTTGATTCGAAATACTTGTTGGAACAAATGCATTTTTAGGGCAAAGACTCTCTAAATGAAAACTAAGCATAAACCTGTAGCCATCAATGAGGCAGAACTGTGACCAGAAAGGAGGCAGGCTCAAATCACGGTGCTGGGTGGACTGAACAGAATCTCAGATAGAACCTCTACAACCAGCTTCTTGTGGACACTCTAGAGTAACAAAGCTCATTAATTTGCATGGAAATAAACTTTATTTGGGATGGAGCCATTTTTAAATGCTGATGTTTTTTGTTATTCTATAATCTGACTTCTCAATTTAATTTATTCAGGCTAGTTTAATACATTGAATCCTGCTATCAGACTGGCATATACCAAACTGATTCTCTGTCATCTTTGCTTTTACATCATAGTAATTCTTGTCATTCTCTTTGGGAAGAGCTGGAGTTTGCAGTGTTCCTTAAAGGGTCTAATTAAAAAAAAGTTACAAAACTTTAATTATATAGAAAGTGTGGGTGAAGTGTTTTAAATGTTTACAATTCAGGATTCATGTCCAAAATAACTTGAAGAACCCTCAGCTCTTCCTTTCAGACTTTAGCTTGAATTTGTGTTGGCCATTGTATTACAGATTTCTGCAAGAACAGAATTGTGCTTTTTCTTTCTCATGAGGAAAGCACAGTAAGTATGTTTAGGTGTAGATAGTAAATATTTTGGATTAAAATATAAATTTGGAGTATAGATTAGAGGTAAGCCTGTGCTTATTAGTAGATGCTAATCTCAAACGTTATTACATATTAGAGTTAATTTCAGTGTCAGCTTTTCTAGCAAATACAGCTTTATCAGTAAAAAATAAATCCTCTGCTTTTAATGAATAGTTGCTAGGAACGAATGCAACAATTAAGGATGAAGTTTTATTTCCGAAGTAACAGTTTTGGAGAATTACAGTGCAATGCTAAGGGCATAAGCTCTAGAATTAAATTGACATACTTCCTTTTACTTTTTTATCACTTCTCCTCAGGTGAATATGCTTCTCTTTCAAGAGTCTAATTGGAGGATATGCAACTAAACCTCTACTGGTGAGATAGATAAACTTCCCTGCACACCTGGTGACCAGTATAATACTTAGTAATGTGTCTCAGGGAAGCCAAATAAATAAAGTGGAACTCAGTGTGATCCAATATCCAATATTAGTGCATAAGCCTTGGTGTTTAGATTGGGACTGTATCTCTTATAGCTGTGACATGCAAAAGATAATCTATGCACCCTCTGTGGTGGGACCTCAGTCTCTTAGGAGATATATCTCCTCTATCTTGATTCAACTTCCTTCAAGTCTCCCATACTAAGGACTGCATCTATCAGGTCACCATTCTACTTAAATAATTAAAGACATCTACTGGAGATGAAACAATTCTGCCTAAGAGCATATTCCTCTAGAGAAAGGAATATCTAAAAGGCAGTTTGATATTCCCCCAAGCCTTCCTGGTATAAAATCACCTAAAATACCAGAAAGTAATTAAAAATAATCTTTCATTAATGGGATGGTAAGGAAATCCTCAGAAACCAAATGTAACCAGAAAGGAGAAATCTGTAAAAATCAGCAAGCATTGATGATGAGTGCTCCCTTTGGGTCTTGCCAATTGACCCCACTACCCGGAACTGTGGTTTTAAGGGTCACATGTGAGTGACAAATATTAGGCTATGTCTGGCAGTAAAGGCAGATTGGAGTTTCAGCATCAAGTCAGAAACCTTAAAGGATGATATACTCTGTGGCTGAAATGGGGAAAATAAACCTGTCTTTTTGTGGAAAGTTTTAAGGAAACTTTGCCCCTGGGTAGCTTAAAGAAGAAGACAAAAATAAGAAAATGGTACAATCAACAGATAAAAAACAAAAAAGCCTTTCCTGAGAATTTATAACCACCTTCTGGGCCTTGAAATTGGTAAACAAAACATTTACTTAAATTGATCCTATGCAAATCTTCTCTGAAGGAAAACACATTCCACATAAATCTCAAAGTGATCCAACAATAAACTTCCAAGGAATGTAATTTCCCACAACGAAAACAAAAAACAAATTGACAAGACCCATGAATAAAGAAGTAGGTCTCTGTGAGAGTCACAGAAGCAAAGTATAGAAAAAAATTTTCATAGACTCCAGATGTTGGGATTTTCTTCACAGTGTTAAATAAGAATGTTCAATGCTTTAAAAGAATGGAAAGAATGAATCAAAGTTATGACTAAGAGATAAGACTATCAAAATGATCAAGAAGAATAAAAAAAAGAAATCATAGAAGTTTTAGAAAAAAAAAAAGAAACACAAAGATCAGGGTAAGCCACAGGTTAGATGAAACAAAGAGAAAAGTAATGAAAGATAGGTTAGGAAACAAGTATGGTAGAATGGAAAGTTCCAATGTTCATGCATTCATTTAAATTAATTCCCAAAAGAAAATACAAGAGAGAACAGTAGTAAGCAACAAAGATAATGGGTTAGAATTTCTTCCCCCAAAATATAATGGGTTAGAATTATGAAAATGAAAGTGGCAAAGGATAAATGAACCTCAAATTTTCCAGAGCATAATAAATTAATAAAGATTCACACTTAGGTTCATGACACTGCAGAAAAGCTTCCAGAGATAAATGACAGCTTACTATCAAAGGATGGAAGATTAAACTAATACTTGGCTTTTTATTAGCAAAAATATAAGCAAAGAAATTGTTGAATAATATCTTCAAAGTGCTGAGAGAATAACTTGCAGCATATAATTGAACACCCGATGAAAGAATGAAAGTATTTTCAAAAATAAGAGTGACATAAAGATATTTTCAGACTCAAATCCCAAGATTTCTCTTCCCCCAAACTGATACTTATCCTAATTCTAGTAACAGTCTAATTGTTTGCTTTAACATATCAAAGACTAGTTTGGAAGCTATATAGAAAAGGAAAAGTTCACACAAAGCCAAAAGAACATGGAGATAATGATAGTAAATGTAAATAAATTAAACAAGGTGTAGTGACTTAATCAGATAATAAAACATTTAAAAATATACAAACTAAGTTTTAATTAGAGATGAAAGTGCTGCTGGAAAAATAAGCTACCCACACAAAAAATGTTTTTATCCATGTTACATACCATATACAAAATAAATTCAAATATAATGACTTAAATGATGTAAGGCAATGTTTCCAATATTTTTGAAGAAAATAATGAAACTCAAGGAAAAAGTTAGAATTCCATTGTGTTAAAACAACTGTTTTTACAAATATGGCATCAAAGAAAGGACAAACGAGCCACAACTTAAGAGAAAATTTTGTCCCATAAATATTACTGTATTAAGCACACATATAAGCACACACACACACACAAAGATACATGCACACTGTCATAAATCTACTAAAATAGATTTGTGCTTAGGAAAAATATATACACACTCACAAAATATTTATACAGCAATAAGCAAAAAAAAAAAAACAAACAAACTAGAAAACAGACAAAGCAGAGAAAAAGTATATATATATTTATTCAGTTTTATGCAATGGGATATGTACATCCTGAAAAATGAATCACAAATATGGATAATTTCAAACATAATAATTAGGGATAGAAAATAAGTCACTAAAGAACAGATAAAATGGTTCCAAGTATCTAATGGAAAAACATACAAAACTAAACACTATTGGTTAAGTTTCCTAGGCTGCTCAAGCAAATGCCATGCAATGTGTCAGGTTAGACAATAGGAATTTATTTGCTCATGGTTTACGCTGGGAAAAAATTGGAATCAAAGTATCATCAAAGCAATGTTTTCTTCCCAAAGACTATTGCATTCTGGGGTGGCACTTTGGTCCTTAGCTTGTCACAAAGAGAGGCACATGGTGGTGTCTTCTGGCCTCCCTCTTCTCTTCTGGGTTCTATTGATCTGCTTCTTGCTTCTTGTAGCTTTCTCTCCCTTTGTCTGAATTTCATTCTGCCTATAAAGGATGCCAGTAATAGGATTAAGACCCACCCTGAATGGGATGGGCCACATATTAACTGAAGGCCTCATCAATGAGTCTTACTTAGAATGAGTTCATACCCCCAGGAAAGATTTGGAGTTAAGAACATGTTTTTCAGGGGTACATACTAGTTTCAAAATACCACAACTAAATTTTTTAGGGAAATACACATGTAGTATATAATTCTTGAGAAAGAAAAGAAAAGAATTACCAAAAAATTTATGCCAATGGTTACCTCTTCAGGGAGGAACAGCAGTCTAAGAAGGGAAATACAGAGGCTCTCAAAGGTGTTGGTCATTATTTCAGTTCTTTAGGTGGTGGTAGATATGTGCGTTTTTATTTATATTATTACTACCATTAAGATCATAAAATATATTGTAGGTCCTTTTTTCTGTGTTTATGATATATTTTTCAGCATGAAACTCCCCAGAATAACAGGAAGCTGTTTGCAATAAACATCTTTTAAAAATGACTGATTAATAGCTTATCATCATGCCAACATAATTAAGGCCTCAACCCATGGATTTTATACATATATACAGATGTGTCCAGATCAGTTCAACAGATTCCTGGCTCACTATATGTAAGGCTCAAAGAATTATCAAATAAATGAAATACTTAGAGTAATTAAATGCCTTTTGACATTTCACCAATAGAAGTATAGCCCTATTTTAATTGATTTTAGCACCAAGCTAAATTTATGCTTGAGAAATAGGCAAATTTAGTTAAAGCTTTAGCAATTTCCATTTAATTTCTGACATAATGCATTTAGTAGTGGAAGTAGCAGGATGGATAAAGGAACAGTGTTAAGGGTTAGGAGTCATTTGGAGAATATAGGGGAAGTCCGAAAACGTGTGACATGAATGCAGAGAAGGACTCAAAGCTTCAAGGACTTGATTTTAGAAACATTACTGCATCCAGGAAATAGTATATATGGTTCTTAGAAAGGAAAAATTAAAATAATGAAAGACAGATTTCAGGGAGGAGAAAAATAAGACCAGTAATGATTAACATATAGTGTGCAAAATACAGTGAACTAACAACTGGTATGTCATTCAATATCCACAATTAGGTTAATATCACCAAATTACAAGTATTGAAACTAAATATCTGAGATGTTAAGTTGTTAACTGGTACATGGCAGAGCTAGGACTGAAATCCTTTCAGCTGCAGAGATTCTTATCAATATTGGTACACAAGAATCTAGGAAGCAGAAAATTAAAAAACAAAGGCTTTTTTATTCAGTTAAACACTGTATTCCACAAATATTGAAGGAACTTAGCATAATATATAAATTAAGATGAAGTTGAGATATATATATATATATATATCACTACATAAGGACCAGGAAAAATGAGAAAAGAACAAGAAGATAAGTTCAAAGAAAAAGTTGGGGAGAAAATAATGAGCTACTTAAGGAGAACGTTGCTCACAGAAAAAGTGTATTCTCTCCCATGTGTTGGTCTGGTTCAAACCAAAATTAAAATGTGGTTTATGTAGGAAAATACAGCATTGAAACTTCATCTAAAAATCTTCAGTAACATCGTTTTCATGGGACTTGAAAATCTCTCTGTTTTATGGGTCACAGTCATTACTAAGATCTGACTTTCACTACCCCGCCATAGATAGATTTATCTTGGCAGTGCAGCAGAGAGTGCAGTATATATATATATATATATATATATATAAATTTTTTTTTTCTAAATGAGAACATATCTAGAACACCAGGATTTGGGTAAGAAGCTCTCTTAAAACCTCTAATCACTAAAGCAGCCACATTTGTTGTGGGTAAAGTTTACTGTGTAAAAGCCTGGTCTTATATCTAATGATGAACTAGTAATAAGAACAAAGCAATGACAGATATAAGATTCATGTCCATAATCAGGTTTCAACTGTACCCAGCATACTCAGTATTTTAATATGCAGGTGTCAATGCTCTTTATTTCCTCCATGCCCTCTTTCTCAGTCAGTACTGCATGACTGGCATTTAAATAAACTTGGTTGTTTGTTATGAATTTGGGGGCTCAAAGTTTGGGTTCAACTATAAGTGGATATGGATTCTATTAAGAAACAAAAAGATTTATGGATGCCTGTGCTAAATAAGAGATGCATCTTAACTTTGTGGTTGATGAGAAGAAAAACAGTAAAGAAATTTTTTATAAGGATCAGATGTTAAGGAGACTATGTCTAAAATATGTTTGCTTCATAAAAGTTGAGAATGATTTCAAATTCTGTATCTGAATAGAAAACTATTGTTCAGGCTTCAGAGGAAAAAAATCAGAAATGTGGACAGGATTAATATTATTTATAAGCCTAGGTTTAAAATTTGGGGCACAGCATGGATTGTAGAAGAGGTAAAGAGAGGAGAATTCTTATATCTAATGAAATGCTTGCCCTACATAGGGTAGAGAAAAGTGGGACCAATTTTAGAAGTACGTTGAAGTCATAAAAAATAAGCTGAACCCACTTGAAAGAGGTAGAGAACAACAGATAAATGGCATAGGAACAGGAAAGAAATTGGGTTTGATTTTGCAGCTGCAGGAAAAGAGACCTGAAGGATGACATGAGACCTGAATCATTCAAAACTATGGATGTGTCAGATTAGGGAATGGAAAAACAAAAATGAAACAAACATGGCAGTCAGTCTTTAAATGTCAGATTCAGGGAATTAGCCACCAGGTATTGTTACATCTTCTTCCAATGATGGAGAGGGCATTTAACTGGGGAAAAAAAAATATTTGGAACAAGGTGGAAATGTTTCTGGAAACAATATTTAGAAGTCTAAAATATTAAAAATACAGGCTGTAGGAATTACCACTGAGGAACAGAGAGAAAACAGCAACAGCAATAACAAAAAACAAGCAAACAAACAAACAAAAAACCCCTGCAATCCTGCTGAGGATATGGAAATGGAGAAAGAAGAGTAGAAGATTATGGGAAAGGCATAACTATGAATTCACCATGTGAAATAAAGTGTTATAAAGGGATAGGTATCCCACTACTAAAAGAAAATTAGTGTCTCCCTGAAAAGAGCTCAATGTAGAATTGAATGCAAAAGATCACAAGGATTAAAGAAGACTTGCAAAAAGGAGATTAACAGATTTAAGAGATATTTTGGAGACATTAATGAGAAGAAGACAGTCTGAGGGAAGTCCTAAGGAATGGAAAGTGTGAGGATTTGTGTTTCTGATGCTATCTCTCTTTACCGGGGAGATGTTTGTCTGCACAGGTAATGACTTTTCATTCTCCCAACTCCATCTACATGTTATGGGAAATCTTCGTGTCAAATAGAATGTCATCTCTCTGACTGCAAGGTTGTTGTCTGTTTCCTTCACTGTTGTGCGTCCAGTTTTTTAGAATAATATTTGGTATTTAGGAGGTCTGCCATGCATCTCTGTTGAATGAATGATTGAATACAATAATGCTAACCTACACCAAGTTCCACCATGGTCCATGATGAACCCAAATAATGCATCCATTGGAAAATGTGGGCTTATTTAAATAAAATAGATTTCCAGTATCCTTCCAAAATTGAATTAAATTATTTTAAATATCTGAACTCCCTTTACAGAATTGGTGGATACAAATCAATGATTTTGGCAGGGTGAGGTGATCAGTGGCAAAAGACAATTGGATAAGTTGAAGCTTTAAATTATTATTTATGAAAGTACTTGTTAGTTATTGACTGTGTTTTTTTAGAGTTCAATATTTTAGATTAATTATTTATACCTAATATGTACATACAATGAAATACACCTATTTTGAGTGATGAATGTTATGACACATATACACCTATGCAGACCAGCCCCTATGAAATTATAGACCAGTAACTTTCACCCCACAAAATACTCTCAGGTCACTCCCCACCTAGTCAAGCTGACCTCTAATCCTACAAAGACAATTTTTTTCCACCACAGAGAAGTTTCCATCACAGAGGACTTTTCTAGGAGTTCATATCGATCAAATAATACTTCATGAAGTCCATTGGGGAAGGCCTCTTTCATTCAGCATAAGAATATTGTATATAGAAGAGGTTAAATTTTTAAATACTTAGTACAATTGTCTGAATTACCACTAATTATTTATATTTTCTCCCAAAGATGGAAACCTGAACTGTTAACAGTTTGGGGCTATTATGAGCAGGTATGTCATGACTGTACTTGTAGATTTATTTTCATAAACCCATCATTTATTGGGAACCTAATTACCAGAGGAGAAACGTGCCCAGACTCAGACTGTTAGTCCCAGCAGACTCAGGCATCTCCACATCAGTGGTTTCTGCTCTGCTGTGGTCCTACTCTTGGCCAGGACCTCGAGGGAGCAGGGGTTTTAGGCTTTCTTACATTATCTTCAAAGGTTATCCATATGCCTTTTAAAACAATTTTAATGCGTTTTTATTGAGATGTCTTTACTCACATACAGTGCATCCGAAGTATTGAGTCCATAGTTGACAATATCATCACACAGTTGTGTATTCATCACCAGGATCTCATTTTTAGAACATTTGCATTACTCTAAAAAACATAAAGAAAAATCCCATACATCCATATCCCTTACCCCTCCCTCTTATTGATCAGTAGTATTGAAATCTACCCAATTTTAAGACTTACAAGAGAGGTAGGTTAAATAAGACAGTGTAATATTGTCAGATAGATAGATAGATAGATAGATAGATAGATAGATAGATAGATAGATAGATAGATAGATAGACAGACAGATAGAGATAGTTATATATATAGAGAGAGTTTATATATAATCAATGGGACAAAACAAAGCATCCAGAAGTAGATCCCTATAAACACGGGCAACTGATTATTTTTTCAATATAGTTATACAATCTTTATCAAAGATCAGGGCTACTGGATTACAATTCAACAACTTCAGGTTTTTCCTTCTGTTTTTTCTAAAACACTAGACACTAAAAAGAAATATCTATATAACGAATCAACAGTCACAGTCATTTTTATATCCCAACTTCTCAGTTACACTACTTCTCCTTATTTGATTTTTCTCTGGCTCTTGAGGGATATCTGTGAAATGACCATTTTAATTCATGCTGGAAAGGGACATTGACCTGCTGGGATAGAGGAATGAATCTGGCTGTTGTTTTTGGAGAGCTGGTAGCTCTAGGTTTCAGAACCTATCTGGCACAGGATCAATCTGGAGACATTAAGTTTCTGAAAAGAAATGGCGAGAAAGGAGGAAAATTCAACTTCCCCAAGTTGAGAATTCCTGATACTCTCACAAGCAGTGGGGACAACCAAAGTAATAGGCTGAGCCCTCAATCTTGGGGTTTGTTCACATGAAACTTAACCCCACAAAGGATAGGCTAAGGCTACTTAAAATTAAGCCTAAGAAAAAAAAATTTCTGAAAAGATAAACTTACTAAGAAACACTATAGACAGTTAGATAGAGTCCAAGACACTCCATAGGGTTTTCAGGAATACTGTTTGTTAGGGCATGGCATACAGTGGAATCTGACTAAAGCTTGCATAAGAGTAACATTCAGGATGGCCAGTTGGCTCTTTTTAAGATCTATCTGGTATTGAAACTTTTTTTACATTTCTTTTCGATTTTTGATCATACTCAACCCCACAATGCCAAGGCCAGCCTCATCCGTGGGAGTACTGCCCCACATAGTGGAGAGGGTAATAAGTTTATTTGCAGAGGTGGCTTAAAGAAAGGCCACATCTGAGTAACAAGAGAGGCTCTCTGGGGGTGACTCTAACACATAATTATATGCAGGTCTAGCTTCACCATTGCAGAAATAAGTTTCATAAGAGCAAGCCTCAAGATGGAGGGCATGGTTAACTAAATTGTGAGTCTTTCATACCTGAGAGAATATCAGGAATTCCCTAGGTGGGGTAGTTTAATAGTTCTACCTTTTCCCTATTCCCTCAAGGTGACTTTGCAAATGCATTTTTATTTTCTGCCAGATATGCTCTGGAACGTATCCAGGTATTACATTAACCTGTACAGAATAAGATCTGATTGTTTATTATACATTTCTTGTAATTGGGTTGTTTAAATAAACTGACCAGATGGGTTAAATTAGATAGTGTGCAACAGAAAATTTAAATTTTAGGCCAAATAAACATTTCTTCATTTGGCCTCCCACATCATCCTTTACCCTGTATTCTGCTTTACCTTAGACCTAACCAGTTCCATTACATTCATATCGCTAACTGGAGTCTGATCCCTTTTTCAGTCTCTTTAATAATCACTATATGGAGTAATGCTGACTTTCACAACTGCAGAAATGTAATTCTTAGACTCAGGTACCCCACAGATACCCAATATTCTGAAAACTACCAGATTATACATACAGACACAGAATTTAGAAATAACAGTTAAAACTCAGGAATGGAAGTGACTGCTTTAAGAGTTTACAACCTAGGAACTTTTACAATGAGCCTTATTCAAACATTCTGTAGTCTTTATTTATTGATTGCCAGATCTCTGCCCACTTTCTACAATCTGATAATCTGTTCACTCATATTCCATCGTTATGTATATACCATAGTCTGTTTGCCCACCCATCCATTGATGGCCATTTGAAATGTTTCCATCTCTTGGCAATTGTGACTAATGCTGCTATAAGCACCAGTGTGCAAATGTCCATTTGTGTCCCTGATTTCTGTTCCTCTAAATATAGACCAAGTAATGGGATTGCTGGATCAAATGGCAATTTTATATTTAACTTCCTTAGAAATGCCAAACTGCCTTCCAGAGTGGTTGTACCCTTCTAAATTCCCACCAACTTTAAATGTGTACCTATTTCTCCACATCCTCTCCAGTAGTTGCAGTTTTCTACATTTTTTATAATGGCCATTCTAGTAGGTGTGAGATGATATTTCATTGTGATTTTGATTTGCATTTTCCTAATCACTAATGAAGTTAGTGGGCATCTTTTCATAAGTTTTTTTTTTTTTTTTTTTAGAGAGAGGGAGGAAGGGAAGGAAAGACAGAGAAGGAAGGAAGGAAGAAAGGGAAACATTTTTAAACATTTTCTTGTTTTTATTATATTTTGTTTGTTTGTTTGTTTTTTACATGGGCTGGGGCCGGGAATCGAACCGGGGTCCTCCGGCACGGCAGGCAAGCACTCTTGCCCGCTGAGCCACCGCGGCCCGCCCTTCATAAGTTTTTGAGCCATTTGTATTTAGTCTTTGGAAAAGTGTCTGTTCATGTCTTTTACCCATTTTTTTAATTGGGTCATTTGTCTTTTTTGTTGTTAAGTTGTAGAATCTCTTTATATATTCTGGATATTAAACCCTTATCTGATATGTTATTTCAAAATATTGTCTCCCATTGTGTAGGCTTCTCTTTTATTTTACTGTCAAAATCCTTTGATTCACAAAAGTGTATGATTTTGAGGAAATCCCAATTGTCTATTTCTTCCCTCATTGCTTGTGCTTTGGGTGTAAAGTCTAGGAAACTACCTCCTATCACAAGATCCTTAAGATATTCCCACATTTTCTTCTAAATGTTTTATCGTCTCAACTCTAATATTTAGGCCTTTGATTTACTTTGAGTTAATTTTGTATAAAGCATGAGATAGAGATCCTCTTTCTTTCTTTTGTATATGGATATCCAGTTCTCCAAGCACCATTTTTTGGAGAGGCTGTTCTCTCTCAGTTGATTTGACTTGACTGCCTTATCAAAAGTCAATCATCCATAAGTTGAGAGGGTCCACATCTGAACTCTCAGTTTGATTCCACTGTCCAGTGTGTCTATCTTTATCCCTTTACCATGTTGTTTTGACCACTGTAGCGTTGTAATATGCTTCAAAGTCAGGTAGTTGCATGACCTCCAACTTTATTTTTCTTTCTCAAGATATTTTTAGATATTTGTAGACCCCTGCTCTTCCAACTATTTTGATTATAGTTTTTTTTTCTATTTCTGCAAAGTAAGTTGTTGGTATTATAATTGGTATTGCGTTGAATCTATAATTCAATTTGGTAGAACTGACATCTTAACTAGATTTAGTCTTCCAACCCATGAACATGATATGTATTTCCATTTGTTTGGGTTTTCCTTGATTTCTTTTGCAATTTCTTATAGTTTTCTGCGTATAAATATTTTGTGGTCTTGATTAAATTTATTCCTAACATTTGATTCTTTTGGTTGCTCTTATAAATGGATTTTTAAAAAATTTTATCCTCAGATTGTTCATTGCTGATGTATAGAAACACAACTGATTTTTCATGTTGCTCTTGTATCCTACCACTTTGCTGAACTCTTTTATTATCTCTACAAGGTTTACTGTAGATTTTTCTGAATTTTCTCCATATTGGATCATACCATCTGCAAAGAGTGAAAATTTTACTTCTCCTTTTCCAATTTGGATGTCTTTTTTTTTTACTTGCAAGAGCAGGCACCAGGAAACAAACCCAGGTCTCTGGCATGGCAGGCGAGAACTCTGCCTGCTGAGCCACCATGCCCAGTTTGGATGTCTTTTAATATCTTTTTTTAAATTACTCTAGTTAGAACGTCCAACAAAATGTTGAATAATTAAGGATGATAGTGGGAACCCTTGTCTTATTCCTGATCCTAGAAGGAAAGCTTTTAGTCTTTCCCCACTGAGTATGATATTACCTGTGGGTTTTACTTATATTTCTTTTATCATACTGAGGAAATTTCCTCCTATTCCTATCCTTTAAAGTGTTTTCATTGAGAAAGGATACTGAATTTTGTTAGATGCCTTTTCTGCATCAGTTGAGATGATCATATGATTGTTCTTCTTGAATTTATTGATGTGGTGTATTACATTATTTGATTTCTTGCATGGAACCACCCTTGCATACCTGGAATAATACTTACCTGTCATGGTATATAATTCTTTTAATGTACTGCTGGATTCGTTTTACAACTATGTTGGTGAGGATCTTTGCATCTATATTCATTTAAGAGAATGGTCTGTAATTTACTTTACTTGTAGTTTCTTTGCCTGGCTTTCCTATTAGGGTGATTTTAGCTTTGTAGAATGAGTTAGGCAACTTTCCCTCCTCAATTTTTTTGAAGAATTTGAGCACAATTGGTACTAATTCTTGAATGTTTGGTAGAATTCACATATGAAGCCATCTGGTCTTGGACTCTTCTTTATTGGCAATTTTTGAAGACTGATTCAATCTTTTTACTTGTGGTTGGTTTTTTGAGGTCTCCTATTTCTTCTCAAGTCAATGCTCATTGTTGTGCTTTTCTAGGAAGTTGCCCATTTTATCTTAGTTACCTAGTTTGTTAATATTTAGTTGTTCCTAACACCCTCTCATTATCACCCTTATTTCTGTAGGGTCAATGGTTATTTCCCCCTTCCATTTTGATTTTATTTATTTGTATCCTCTCCCTTTTTTCTTTGTCATCCTGGCTAAGGGTCCATTGATTTTATTGATTTTTTTTTAAGAATCAACTTCTGGTTTTATTTATTCTCTCTATTGTGTCTATAGACTCAATTTCATTTATTTCTGCTCTAATATTTATTATTACTTTCCTTCTTTATGCTCTGTGGTTAGTTTGCTGTTTTTTCTCTAGTTCCTCTTGATGAGCAGTTTATTCCTTGATTTATGCTCTTCCTTCTTCTTTTTTTTAAATATAGGTGTTATAGGACAGTAAATTTCCATCTCAACACTGCCTTCACTGAATCCCGTAAGTTTTGATATGTTGTGTGCTCATTTTAATTTGTTTCAAGATATTTACTGATTTTTCTTGCAATTTCTTGTTTAATCCATTGGTTGTTTAAGAGTGTGTTAGCCTGCATATATTTGTGAATTTTTCAGCCTCCTACTTGTTATTGATTTACAACCTCATTTCATTGTGATTTTAGAAAGAGCTTTGTATAATTTTGATCTTTTTGAATTTATTGAGACCTGCTTTGTACCCTGTTTTAGTTTGTTAAAGCTGCCAGAATGTAACATACCAGAGATGGATCAGCTTTTAGTAAGAGGATTTATTTATTTAAAAATGTATAGTCCTGGTTGATGAAATGGTGGCTCAGTTGCAGAATTCTCGCCTGCCATGCCAAAGACCTGGGTTCTATTCCCAGAGCCTTCCCATGCCAAAAAAAAAAGTATAGTTCTTCAGAGGAAAGGCAGCTAACTTTCATCTCTGTTACATGGGAAGGCACATGGCAATGTCTCCTGGCCTTCTCTCTAAGCTTCTGGGTTCCAACAGTCTTCCCTAGGGAGATTTCCTTTCTGCATTTCTAAACAGTTTGGGCTAAGCTGTGAGATGAGGTATGCTGAGTTGCTGAGGTTTCTTCTGACTTCTCTCTTTTACGCCTCCAGCTAATTAAATTAAACCTCACTCATTGTGGAGGTTTAATTTAATTAGCTCACCTTAGCCAACCACAAATATAATAAGCCATATATGGATTTCACATGTCGATGATTTAAGTCCATAGAAACAGAACAAAGGAACATCATTACCTGGCCAAGTTGACACCTGAACCTAACTACCACATGTCCCAACAGGCGGGTCTATCCTGGAGAATAATCCCTGAACTCTTGAGAAGAATGTGTATTCTGTTGTTGGGTGCAATGTTCTATAAATGTCTGTGAAATCTAGTTACTCTATCATATTTTTCAAGATCTCTGTTTCTTTATTGATACTCTGTCTAGATGTAGTATCCATTGATGAAAGTGATGTACTGATGTCTCCAACTACTATTGTAGAAGTGTCTACTTCTCTTTTCAGCATTGCCAACATTTGCCTCATATATTTTGGGGTACTCTGGCTAGGTGTGTAGATGTTTATTATTGTTATGTCTTCCTGATGAATTGCCCCTTTTCATAATATGTAGTGTCCTCATTGTTCTCTTTTAATTGCTTTATATTGAATCCTAATTTGTCTAATATTGGTATAGCTACTCCTGCTCTTTTCTGGTTGTTGTTTGAATAAAATATCTTTTACTAATCTCTCACTTTCAACCTATTTTTGTGTTTGGGTCTTAAGTGAGTCTCTTTTAGTCAGCATAAAGTTAGATCCTGTTTTTAAAATCCATTCTGCCAATCTTTGTCTTTTGATTGAAGAGTTTAATCCATTAACATTTAATGTTATTACTATAAAGGCAATACTTTCTTCAATTATTTTGGTTTTTTTTTGTTAGTTTATCTTTCCTATTTTTCTCTCTCTTTATACTGTTAGTTACCCTTACTGCTAAACTTCATTTCCACATTTTTATCCAAACATCTTTCTCCTGTCTTTTCCTATCTGCCTATAGTGTTCTCTTTAGAGTTTCTTGTAGAGCAGGTCTCTTGCTCATGAACTCTTTCAATATCAGTTTATCTGTAAAATGCTTAAACTCTCCCTCATATTTGAAGGACAGTTTTGCTGGATATAGACTCCTTGGTTGGCAGTTTCTTCTTTCAGTACCTTAAATATATCATACTACTCCCTTCTTGCCTCCATGATTTCTGCTGAAAGATCTGTACTTAGTCTTGTTGAGCTTCCATTGTATGTGATGATTTGCTTTTCTCTTGCTGCTTTCAGAATTCTGTCTTTGTCTTTGACATTTGACAACCTGATTAGTAAGTGTCTTGGAGTATGTCTATTTGGATTTATTCTGTTTGAGGTACATTGCACAACTTGGATCTGGAATTTTATGTCTTTCATGAGAGTTGTGAAATTTTCAGTGATTATTTCCTCAATTATTCTGTCTGCTTCTTTTCCCTTCTCTTCTCCTTCAGGGACATCCATAAAACATATACTCATGTGCTTCATGTTGTCATTCAATTCCTCAAGACCTTGCTCATATTTTTCCATTATTTTCCCTAATTTGTTCTTACATATGTAGGATTTCAGATGTCGTGTCCTCTAGTGCAGTAATTCTTTCTTATGCATTTTCAAATCTGCTGCTGTATGTCTCTGTTGTTTTCTCAACTCATCTATTGTGGCTTTCATTCCATAAGATCTGTCATTTGTTTTTTTTTCAAGCTTTTGACGTTTTCCATATGTTCCCCCAGTGTCTTCTTTATATCATTGATCTCTCTTGCCATACTTCCTTCACCTCATTGATTTGATTTAGAAGATTGCTTTGAACATCTTTAATTAGTTGTTTCAACTCCTGTATCTCAGATAAGGTCTTTAAAACAAGTCTGCTCGCTCCAGTGGTGTTCTGGTTTTTTTTCTGTTTTTTTGTTTTTTTGCCATCCCACAAGACCTGCTTTGGTTAAGAACCCTGCTTTAACAGTTGGGTCATCAATACTTCTGAGTCAAAACAAGAGTATGTTCTTATGCAGAGGGTCTAAAGGATTTGAGATATTTTTCTGGTGTGTCTTTGATAAAACCCCCAATTCCCTTGCACTTTACAATCTGCCCAGCAGATGGGGTGGTTTGATAACTTAATTTTTCTCAAATGCTGTTTGCCTCATAGCCCTGGCTATGTCTGACTGGGGAGGCTGAAACTGTAGGGTTCCTGTGCCCACATTTTGCTGGCCAAAATTTGACTCAATATCAGGCTGTTTTCCCCACTTTATTTGTGGCAGAAAACTCTCCATGCTGACCCAGCTTTCAGCTGACCCCCCAGCCAGAGATGAGTTCACCCACTGCTGTTTCCATCAGGGATGGGGAAAGGGCTTTTGGACACAGGGCTGGAAATATAGACTCTCTCATGTTTTCCCAGACTCTTTATCCCTCACTTATCTGGGCCTTGAAATGCCCATCCCTGTCCCCTGGTTCTCTCGCAGTGGACTTCTATCTCACTGCTGTGAAAGAATTTATAGTCCGTGTCCCCAGTGGAAGGGATCCCAGCTGCAGCTTCAGTCCCCATCCTGCACTGTGCTTGAGACCCAGTGAGGGGTAAGGGAAGTGCCAGGCCACTACAGAGGTTTCCTACCTGATATTTTTCTCTGTCTTCCATTTTGCATTTGTATGTTCCTTCTCCAGTCTATATCTTTATCTAGAATTCTGGAAAATGCAGAGTTGTCCTTTTTTCATTGAATCTCTGGGGAAAGATTCTTGGTAGCTATTTATGTTGTCATGTTGATGACTGTTTTGGTTTGTCTGAGCTGCCAGAATGCAATATTCCAGAAGTAGAATGGATTTTAAAAAGGGGATTTATTAAGTTACAAATTTACAGTTCTAAGGCCATAAAAAATGTCCAAACAAATGTACCCATGGAAAGATACCCTGACTCAGGAAAGGCCAGAACACATTTATCAGCTGGAAAGGCATGTTGCTGGCATCCACTGAGGTCTTTGGCTTATGGTTTCAAACAACTTCCATGGGGGCATTTTCTTTCAGCACCTCCAAACATCTGGGTCTTGCATTGGCTCTGAGCTTTCTACAAAATATTTTCCCTTTTAAATGATTCCAGTAAACTAATCAAGGCCCACTTGCGTGGGTAGAGTCACATCTCCATGTAATCACAAGTTAATCTAACCAAAGGTTTACAAACTATAATAATGACTCAGGATTAAAGAACATGGCTTTTTGGGGTGCATAACACTTTCAAGCTGGCACAATGACATTACTCCTACTGACTGTGTTTGAAGGACAATCTTAATTCATGAAAATCTAATATTTCATTATAATAAAACTGGTTTCTAGAAAAACTGGTTTTTCTAGACTACATTAAACATATGATAAATAACCAATTCATCAAAATTAGCTTCAACATTTTTAGGTAGAAGATTACACAGAAAATTACAAAACATTGCTAAATGAAATGAGGACCTACTAAAAGAAAACCTACATGAATGAAAGGATATTAGTGTTTATGGTTTTGAAGACTACATATAGTTAAGATGTCAATTATAGCCAATTTGATTTATAGAATCACCACAATCCCAACAAAAATTCCAACAGCTTAATTTTAGAATTAGAAAAGCTAATTATTAAATTTATTTGGAAGGCTTAGGGGCCAAAAATATCCAAAAACAAATTGAAAAAGAGCAAAATTGGTGGACTCACATTTCCTGACCTTAAAGTATATTATAAAGCTATTTGTGGTCAAAAGCTTGGTTTTGGCATAAAGATAGATATATCAGCCAAAGGAATAGAATCGGGAGTTCAGAAATAGTCCTTCATATCTATGGCCAATTGGTATTTGACAAGGCTGCCAAGTTCACTAAACTGGGATGGAATGGTCTCTTCAACAAATGGTGCAAGAGAACTGGATATCCATATGCAAAATAGTCAAAGAGGACCTATATATCACACCTTATACAAACATTAATTCAAAATGATCAAAGACTTTAATATAAGAATCAGGACCATAAAACTCCTAGAAGAAAATGTAGGGATGCATCTTCAAGATATTGTGGGACACAAAGTTTTAGATGTTACACCTGAAGCACAAGCAACAACAACAAAAAATGCATAAATGGAACTTCCATAAATTTTGCAACATTGTGTCTCAAAGGACTTTGTCAGGAAAGTGAAACCACAAACTACTTAATGGGAGAAAATATTTGGAAACCACATATCCAATAAAGCTTTTATATACAGAATATATAAATAAATCCTACAACTCAACAATAAAAAGATAATCCAATTAAAAAGCAGGCAAAATACATGAATAGACATTTTTCCAAAGAAGAAATACAAATACAAAAGCACATGAAAACATATTCAATATTACTAGCTATTAGGGAAATGCAAGTCAAAACCACAATAAGATATCATTTCACACCTACTAGAATGACCACTATTTAAAAAAAACAAAACAGAAAACTACAAGTGTTGGTGATGATGTGCAGAAGAAACACTTGTTCACTGTTGGTGGGAATAAAAATGGTGCAGCCACTTTAGAAGAGAGTTGGTGATTTCTCTGGAAGCATATGGCATCGTATAAGGCTGTTCTGGTTTCCTTAAGCTGCCAGAATGCAATACACTGAAAATGGACTGGCTTTTACAAAAGGGATTTATTAGGCTACAAATTTATAGTTCTAAGGCCATGAAAATGTCCAAAGTAAGGTATCCAGATAAAGACACTTTGACTCTAAAGAAAGGACGATGCTTTCAGGGTTCCTCTGTCACACGGGAAGACAGGAGGCTGGCATCTGTTGGTCCTTCTCTCCCAGATTGCATTGCTTCCAGCTTCTGATTCCAGTGGCTTTCTCTCTGACCTTCTGTGGGTCCTTACTTGCTTCTCCCCAGGCATTTCTATCTCTTTTAGCTTCTCTCTCTCTCCATAAGCTCTCTTCTAGGACTCCAATAAAAGATTAAGAACCACTTTGAATTGGGTGGACCACATCTCTAGGGAAATAACCTAATGAGAATTCCCATGCAACAATAGGTATGCATCCACAAGAGTGGCTTAGAAGAACATGGCTTTTCTGGGGTACATAACAGTTTGAACCAGCACATTCTATCCTCTGGACCCCAAAATGACATGTTCTTTCCATATACACAATACATTAATTCCATCATAATATCACAAAAACCTTAAACCATTTCAGTAACAATACAAATAAAATGCAAAGTCAAAAACAGTACAAAGTCTCATCAACATCAGCTATAGGCATGGTATGGCCTAAGGCAAAATTCTCCTCGAGCTGTAGACTTTATTCAGAACAAGTTACCTGCTTCCAATATACAAAAGAGGAGCAGTCATATGATAAACATTTCCATTTCCATAGAGAGAAATTGGAAAGAAAACAGGGGTCAAAGTTCCCAATCAGTTCTGAAAACCTGCAGGGCAAACATCTTTAAATTCCAAGGTCTGAGAGTCACTTATAGGATAACATTTTATCCTCAGGGCTTGAGAGAGCAGTCCTATCTTTTCCAAGGGCTACACAGCAGTCTTACTCTATCCAAACAGAGGGATGAGCATTTCTGAGCTTTGGGGAGACCACCATGTCTTGGCTCCACCCTCTTCAAACATGGGGGTGTGTGCATCTGGACTCTCTGCCATCTCCGGGTCACATGCTCAACCCCTTCGGAATGATGGGGTGGTGTCCAGGCTCTCCTCAGTTCCCAAGGAATATGATCCACCCTCTCTGAGGTCTGCAGGCAGCATTGTTCCTGAACAATGGGGCAGCCTAGCTCCTCTCAATTCCACAGGCATCTGAGAGTCCTGGGGTGGTAACACTTCCTGAACATGGGGCAGAACCCACCCTCTGCAAACTCAGGACAGACTCACCCTCTCCATGTGCATGGGTGAGTCTGCTCTCCTGGCCCAAGTTTTCTTGGCTCTAGAACTTAATTTCCACAGTCCTGTGTTTGAAGTTATTTTTCTTTCAGTCTGTCTCTTTTCTGTCCCCTTTAGTCCAGACTGGCAGTGGTTCCATTTATAGTGATCCCACAACAAACTTCTCAGTTTTCCATGTAGAAAACAGGGATCCAAGTAATCAGACAGTAGGACTTCCCATGCCAAAGTCTATGATTATTCAAAAAGACATTGATTGCATACTTTCAACGGATTGTATGGTATGTGAATTTATCTCAATAAAATTGTGTTTTAGTTTGCTAAAAGTAACCAAATGCAATAGACCAGAAATGGACTGACTTTTAACAATGGATATTTTTTAGCTTACAGGTTTATAGTTCTGAGGATGTGAAAATGTTCAACGCAAGGCATCAACAGGATATTTTCTCCCCAAAGACCAGCTACTGGAGATCCTCAGCTCCTCTATCATATGGCCAGGCACATGGTGATGTCTGCTGGTCTCTACCTTCTCTCCCAGGTTTCATTGCTTCCAGTATTTGACTTCAGCAGCTTCCTCTCTGTTTCTGTCATTTCCCTTTCTTTTCTGTGTCCTGTTCTGGCTTTTCTCTCTCAGCTCCTCTGGCTTTATCCTGTTATAAAGGACTCCAGTAAGGGGATTAAGACCCACCTGTGGCAGATCTGAACTGAAATAACCTAATCAACCCCCCATCTGCAATAGGTCTAAACCCAGGGGGAATGGGTTAACTTTAAAAACATGATCTTTTCTGGGGTATATACAGCTCTAAACCATCACAAACAACTTAAAAGATAATAATAAGAAGAAATGAGGCCAAAAAATGAACTTCTTAAAATTATCATTCTAATTCTAAAATATTCCTTTGAATTTTGTTTTCCATGGTGCTCAAGCTGCAGGTTTTATAAAATATGTTATAGTCTGTAGTGATTTTGTGTAACTGAGACCATATAGCCTTAGAAAAAAGAGTGAGGGATAATCTATCAAAAATATATTAATCTAATATTTATTTTCCTTTCATTTTTTTTCTGCAAATTGACAAGGAGCATAACAGTAGATTGTAGTAGAGAGCCTCAGGACTACACAATGAAGGTTAAAACATCAAACAGGCATCAAAGTTCTCAGAACAGGCCTTGGATAGATCACTGTGATCTACTGAAACAATGTGATAAGACTTCGTCCCATTAAAATAATTCTAACATTTAAAGCAGAGTCAGTGGGTCATAAAAAGAAAAACCGAGTCAACCCCAGTGTTGATAGTATTCAGATAGAATTTTTTGCCAGTTGCTTGCCCCTTGCCTCCCAGCCCAATATTCCCTCAGGCTCTGATACTTCTAAACTTGCTTATTTATGGAAGCTGCTCTAGAAGCCCATGTACTAACACCCTAAGTGCACTTCCCTTTAACCTTTATCCAAGTATGTGCTAATAACTGCACTATAACTTGGTTAGAGTCCTTAAACCCGGCCTAATGGCAAGCTTTCTTTTTTTCCATAATTGATATTGTGCATATGGATGATAATGATCGACAGAAAGATGCATTAAAAAATCGACAGGCAACTATTTAATGTAGGTGTGCCAGTTTGACAGGATTCATGTACCCTAGAAAAGCCATGCTTTAATATTCATCTTGTGGGAGCAATGGTTTCTTCTAATCCCTATTCAGCACTGTAGGTTGGAAACTTGATTAGGTTATCTCCACAGGGATGTAACTGATTGTGACTCAATCAGTTATGGGTATTGAACTTGATTATGGAGACGTGTCTCCACCCATTCTACAAGGGTCTTGATTAGTTAACTGCAATCCTATAAAAGAGGAGACATTGTGGAGAGAGCTCCTTTTTGGAGAATGAGGAAAGACCCACAGAAGCATGACAGAAGGACAAGAGAACCAAAGTCTACCAGCCAGAGACCTTTGGAGATGAAGAAGGAAAATGCCCCTGGAGGAGCTTCATGAAACAAGAAGCCAGAAGAGAAGGCTAGCAGACCTCACCATGTGTCTTTTCAGTGGAGAGAGAAATACTGAACTTCATCAGCCTTCTTGAACTAAGGTATCTTTCCCTGGATGCCTTAGATTGGACATTTCTATAGACTTGCCTTTGGACATTTCCATAGCCTTAGAACTGTAAACTAACAACTTATTAAATTCCCCTTTATAAGAGATGTTCCAGTTCTGGTATATCACATTCTGGCAGCTAGCAAACTAGGACAGTAGATAAATGATATAGATACACAGAGCAGTAAACTTTCTTGCACATTCCCTAAAAGACAACTGAGAATAAAAAGGTTCTATTCTCTACCCTTAAAATCAACCAATCTTTAGACAAACGCTCCCACTTCTAAAAACCCACCAATTCCTTATGCCATACTTTCCCCAAACCAATAGTATTTTGCCTCTTTGTTTAAATAAACTGGGAGCTCTTCCTTTCCTTAGCAAAAAATAACTCTTTATATATTTTTCCAAATTTAAGAAGTGATCCTTTTTTAAAGATCACTTACATTGGACATTTATATAGACTTGCTTTTGAACATCTCCAAGGCTTTAGAACTGTAAACTAGCAACTATGCACACCCAGTGATATCCTGATCAGATTGAGAATCTCATCATATACTCTTGAGAAGTTCCCTTTTCCATTCATTAGTTATCACTACACTCCTGTCTAGCCACTCTGGCAGCATAGTCCTCTGTCCATTTGGTTAAAATAACTTGCAGTAAGCTCAAACACCTGTGAGCTCTTATGGTGAGAGTGAATGAAAAGTCAACTTTCCAGAGCCTGGTCCCAGGTGTAACAACCATTAAAAATTGGGGTTTAGGGTGGGCCACGGTGGCTCAGCAGGCAAGAACGCTCACCTGCCATGCCAGAGGACCCGGGTTCGATTTCCAGTGCTTGCCCATGTAAAAAAAAAAAAAAAAAAAAAAATTGGGGTTTAGGGAATGGTGAATAATTTGACTTAAATTGCTATCTTGGATTAAAATCTGTTTTTTAAATAGGAAATGTAAAGGAAAAAGAAAAAAATGAAATCTGATTATGATTAGAATAAATTCAAGTGAATATTTGTAAATGTCTATATATAGCAAGGCACATGAATTTACAGGAATAGATCATTCAAAAACAGTTTAAGCTTACCTCATAAATATTCTTCTGTACTTAGAATGTAAATAATATTAAAAGGAATATGATTAAAAACACATGTCAAAAAGTTGTCTTTTAAAATACCTTCTAAAACAATAAAAAGTGAATGCCTTACTCTAAAAACACAGTAGGACAGAATTACAATATTTATAATGATATATAGTAGTAAATATATGATAAATTCATTCAACCTTCATTGTATTCAAAGAAATACAAATGTAATCAACAAATGCACTTCATCTGTAGAGTAATAGAATGTTTTTTTGAGAAACAGGTTGTTCGCTTTGCTAATTAATAATGACATCTAAAACTGATGGGTGCAGAAGGAAATAGACAGAAAACATTGTTCTAAATCATGTAAAATGATACAAACTTGCTGAAGTCTTATCCTCAAATTAAAATTTATTTTTCAACAATTTCTTTCTACAATACTTTTTAGAATATGTCCTAAAAAAAATCCATGAAAATGCTAAAATTTAACTATAGAATGTGTCTTAGTGTGGCTATCAGCCACACTAAGTATATGCAATGGAATATCATTGACTCATTTAAGTGTTATTCTGTGAAAATAATTTATTAATTTTCTGCCAATGGGATTTTGATTTGAAATAACAGCCTTGGACTTACGCAGTAAAGTGCAAAAAGACTCACATTTCAATTAACCTTGATAAGTAGCACAGTAGTATTTTTAAAAGGCTAGATGGTTGTTTGAACATTTTAAATGTTTAAGAAATAGAAGCTGCATAAAACTGGTGGGAAAATCTGCAGGGAAAAGCTACCTGAAGCAAGTATGGTGATTAAAGAAAAGGATTAGGATCTGTAGCAGGCTTCTAACAGCAAATATTGGGGTGTGCCATGGAATCTGATGCATTCTAGAGCATCTTTCACCTTAAAATAATTACATGTATATTTACTTCTGTCATTATTTTTCTCTAATCTCTTTCATCTGAAAGTTTAATCTTGTCAATGACTTTCATCCTTCCACTTTACCCTTGGGGGAAAAAAATACACAAAAAACAAAGGCAAGCATTACATAATGCAAACTAAACAGTGAAATCTCGTCTGTTTTGTCTTTTATTGGAAAGGACCCAGCTGGATTGTGAGGTCCTATGGTCAGTTCCGCTCTGCTTTTCAGTCCCTGCCAACAGCGTCTCCAAGAATTCCATGCTTTGTTTGCTGATTCAGCCTAGAAGGTTGCTGCTGAGAAGTCATGCTACTTTCTGTTGTTATTTTAATTATAACTGTTAATTATATACACTGAGAATTCATTTATGTCTCATTACAAATATATTTTGATTTGCATGTTGGAATTATATTAATGGAAACATCTCTGGTATATTCTGTTTCAATAAATCACAATGATTTATCTAAGTCTGTTCTGAGAGACAGCTGTGTAGCTTGTTAGATATATTCATCATATTAAATTTTTAGTTATATGTGTCCATTTTGTAGTCCTTAGGCCTTCTACTACAGTCTACAATTATATTCCTTATCAATTTGTAGAAAACAATGAAAGTAAAATATTAGATTAAAAACACCTTTTTTGATTAATTATCCTTTAGTCTTTTTCTCTAAGACATTTTAGTCTCAGTTACACAAAAATCCCTACAGATTATAATACACTTTTAAAAACCTGCAGCCTGAACATCATGATAAACAAGATTAATAGGAATGATCTTTTGAAAGTTAAATGATCAATTTCAGGAAGACCTTCCTTTGGCCTCCTTTCCATTTTATCTTCTATCTAATGAAGTTGAAGATAATTTGGATGGATTGTCTATTTGCCCTATAAGTCTTTACTGTAATTTAGCATTGTAGTCTACCATATTGTTGTTTAGAAATGGGGTTATTAAGTTAATAACATTTGATGTGAAAACGAAATAGCCCAAGTTGATATGTGATTGCAAATTCATTATGAGTCTGTAGAAGCAAAAGTGATTTAGTTGTTGAAAAATCTAATATCAATTTAGCAGATTAAAACTGAGAGGGTTGATTTGATTTTGGATTTTAAAGCTACATCACAAGATAAGCCCATTTTTCTTTTAAAAGATGTGTCCATTGAGTGAAGAAAAAAATTAGACATTTTGACATAATATAAATATAACACACATTTAGTCAAAGAAGTAAAGCAGTATTAAAGCATAGCAGTAAGTAAGGCTGATGGCTTTGAAAAGAAATACTTATTTCCAAGTAATGCAATAATAATAGAGTTATTTTTGTTTTTTCCCAAAAAAGGGGCCTGGACGAGTTACCTGAAAATAAACTGTGACTATTACTTGACATGTTTGAGAAGAGACATGGAGAAATATAGATGAGCTCATGGAATCTCTTTCATAAAGCACAAGCATGCAATCTATAATACTCAACACTTATTTAACATTTTTCTGCTAAAATTTGGAGTGCCATGTGATACTTCAAAATATATTCTTTGATGGATCTGTTTAAGCATTTCCACAGTTCAAAAAATTTAAGAGAGAGCATTCATGATGTCCTAAAGGCATATAAAATTTAACCATTACTCTATAAAATGTTGTGATAGATGTATCAATAAAATAAAACATATGCCCAGAACCCAGGAGGTATAAGTATTTTGGTCTTAAGTATAACTTTCAGGAATTTCTACTATATTTATCGATTTGGGCAATTTACCTTTTTTTGATGTGTGACTATTTCGTGTTATTGCTTTTAATAGTCTACATTTATAGAACTATCAAATAAGTTGTCTTTGGAAGCAATGACATTTTCCCACTGTTTTTATTTTACCAATACTTCAGGACACTCCAGGATCTTGCCTTTTTTTTCCTATCAGAACTTCAGAATGGCTTGAATTAAAATCAGTAACTTAAAATTGGTTTTCTAACTATAATTTGGATTTTTTGTTTAAAGTTGTATTTATCATACATTAGTGCAATTTAAAATTTTAACTATATGCCCAATATATAGGGGAGAATCAAATTAAAAGCAAAAACAAATAACTGTTATTTTTTATCATGCTCTAACTGCATGCTTTTGGTATAAGAAATGTATGAAGTTTGAAACTTCAGATAAATTGTTTCTTCCCTTTTATTCTCCCAGAAGAGCTGTCTATAGTGAAATTTCTAGAGCCTGGAGTGGATTTATGTAATTAGTTTGGTTACAAGCCATCCTTCTCATAGGTCAAGCCAATTAAAGGAAAGCTAAAGGAGACATGGCTCCAAACAGTGGGATATGGCACAGTGGCACTAATGCGCACTGGAGAGGGAAAACAAAGTCACATGGATTATAACTTGAAATGAAACAAAATTGGATGTTGAATACTTTGAACTCAAAATCATCCCATCTTGTTTTCTGTTTGTTTACTCTTTGGCTTTCTCTGTACTCTGCTTTTATGTTCAGCATGTCTTGGTAGGATGTGAAGGAGAAGAGGGAGGTTTGAACAGTGTTACTGTGTTCCCAGTGTCACTTGCCACTTGATGATCTATGTCTTCTCTTGTAGTTGATGCTCACTGGCGATCCGATTTTAATGGCCTTTCAGATGCTATGTTTACGAAGAAGTCAACTTTCTGCTTTAGAAACCTGACAACTGAGACTCTGGATAGAGGCAGGCATTCCATAGGGATAACTTGAAAAATAGGCAAGAATTCTGAATAAAGTGTTAAAATAATATACAAAAAAGCAATTTGAATTGATATTTCACGTATGTTGACTGCATTCAATTGTGACAATAAGTAAACTGAATGTCTCCACACATTTCCTGTACAAAGTTAGGGTAAAAAGAATTTTAGCAGTAAGAAAAATAAACAGAGTTGTGGAGTAACTCATTATATAACAAAACTCCTAGATTGTGTCAATCAATGGTGTTTGAAACAGAGCGTCAGGAGTGCGAATTGACAGACACACAAAAATATAGATGTTTGTTGGTTTAATTAAAAGTCCATCAAGTACTACTTTAGGATTAACTTTAGACTGCAAAACAATTTGCCTTCAACTGTCTTGGGATTCAAACCTATTATGCTGTTCATCCCCTTGGCTCTGTTCCATTGCCTATTTTTGGACCCAAATTAATGAAACTTATACTAAAACAAAAAAAAAAAAGGTAGAAAATTAAGAAAGCCTCTTTAAGTCTTTCTTTTTTTAATGGGCTTTGCATTGCCTCCAAAATAGCTGAAAGACCATTATCTGGTCATTTGAAAACCTATACATAAAATAATGAAGTCCTCCTTGTCTCTAGCTCACTACTGATTTTCTGTGTGATTTTAAGCAAATCTAATTTCACCTCTCTATGCTTCAGTTTCCTCATTTTCTGTGTGATCTTAAACAAATCTGCAAGAGAGGGGTGGGACAGACTAAATGATCTCTGAAGTTTCCTTCCAGCTTGAAATTCTCTGAGCCTAATCATTGTAGTTTTACTAGTCAGGATTTACTCGACAGAAAAAGAAAATGAAGTCAATACGGAGACAAATAAGGAGAAATTATGTAATAAAGAACAAATATCTAGAATAGACAATGAGCTTTTTAAACTACAAATAGCTGCTCTTTGGAATAAGCAGTATAGATTGCTGTTTGTTATGCACTGCAGAGCACTGTGCCTTTATATCAATCCTTCTCTTTGAGAGGTGAGCTGGAAACCTTCAAATCCTCTCCTCACCATTCCATCAGAGGACCTTTATTTCCTCATTTGCTATTGCTTGAATTATTTACATCACATGAACATTTTTCTTTAGGGATTCAGATTTAAAAGACTGTTCTAAGTGGAACCACATTTGACTTCACGTTTGACATTTATTAGTGCCTAATAATATCAGTTTTCACACAAAAAAGGTTTCATCTAACTACTGCTCTTCTGTGCTGACTGGGTAAGTCTTACTAAGAAATAGCCTTTTTGCTGTAAAAGATAGAAATGCGAAACTAATTTCTATTTTCCAGGTATGCATTGGTTGGATTTATATTACTTGAAATAAAATGTAACTTTTACTATTCTAATGTATCAATATCTTATAAAGTTTCAATATAGTGGTAGTTCATATTCTGGATATTGCATTTCCTTCTAAAAATCCATAAGCAAACATGTTCTTCATGAGATTACATCTGGCCACTGACAAAAAGTTTTACAATGTCCTTCGGTGCTTAGTACAGAGACTGAATAATATTCCTACACTTAGTCTCTAAAATGCTACAAGCTCAACTAGAAATAGTGCCGAAATATTGTGGCAGAGTTACCATCTCATTAAAAAAAAAAGACACACAATAGTGGGTGTATGAGGCTTCTCTCATGTCTCTGTATTTACAGTGAAAAGTCAATTTTAGGCAGTGTGTTGAAAATGACAGCATTTCTATCAAACTCTACATCAGCTGCTGTGAGCTGGAGTTAGAATTACCATACTTCATTGGTCTGTCTTGCTTTATGATATCAATTAGCAAACAATCTGTTTTGTTGGCATATGATACAATTAGGATGCAAAACAGAGTGACTGTGAAGCAAAACATTTTTCAGGAAGAAGGCTGGTTTGCCCAGGAGTAGGGAGGGTGAAGTGGTATCACTTTTCTGCCAATCTTTCTTTAATTTGCCATCGATATTGATTTATTGACACTAATACATTGTAATAGTATTATTACTTTGGCTGCTGCTTTCACTTTTTCCATGATATTGAAAAATATATAGGGTATTAATGCTTATTTTTGTAGCTTTCGGTTGTTCTAGAATTTATTTATGTTTTAACTCCTAGTTTACTCTTTAAAAAAAATTCACACTCCACTTAAAACAGGAGAGAAGGTACACTAGAGGGCACTAGTAAGCTATAATGTTACTTTATTTTTTTTCTTTTACCAATATAATTTGCATGTCTTTAGGGATGCTTTTACTGCTAATCTGATCTATTTGAGAGTACTCATTTTTCTTTGAGACCAGTAAACTCATTTGGTATTTTTCATTGAGTAAGAAATCTCCTTTAGGTTCATTATTTTGATAAGCTGTATCCCGCATGGATGGTCTGTGTGGCCTTTATACCTTTACTGAAACCCCACAATCTTGTCCTATGACATTTCTGATGTTTTTTTGAGTGAACATCTCCACAGCTGCCAAATGATTGCTACTTAAGCCCAGTTGTATGGGTTTTGAGATGTACACATCTTTTAAACCACATTTAAACCCCAGTCTCCAGAGGTGAAAGACTAGATATTTAAGTAATCTGCCACCTGGCTCATTTTAACTTGATTGGGAGAGAAGATAAATTCATCTTCTGAAGAATATAAAAGAACAATTTTTCTTAAAAGGTCAAATGAAATTTATGCTTCATGCTTGAAACTCTGGCATTTCAATTAACTTTTAAAAGTCAGGAACAATAGAGGGAGATCTAAAATGTGCTCAAAAGAAAATACATTGTCTTTATTAGACAAAATAAACCAAATGTAATGATTTTTTGGAATATGTTTCTGTTATCCTTTTATTTAATGAGATAAAAAATAAGTTTCTAAGTTCTATGATAAAAGGAATGCCCTCTAAACTCTGCCTGTTGTTGTTACTAGGGTTTTTTTTTTTTTTTTTTTTTTTTTTTTGCATGTGTAGGCACTGGGAATCCAACCGGGGTCTCCGGCATGACAGGCGAGAATTCTGCCACCAAGCCACCATCGCATCGCCCACAGGGGTAATTTTTTTTAGTTGCCATCTCGTTTGAAATATTATTTTCTTATGTTATGACTGAAGAAATAAAGTAGCTATTTTATAAATATCCACGATGTAGGAAATCCATGTATAACATTGGTGGAAGTGGTTATAATATTTATTCAGAATACAATTAAAACCTTGATCAACTATATTGTAGCTCAAGCCCAATCTCCTGAAACTTAACATTTTACAGCAAGTACCTCTAGGGGTTCCTAGTCACAAAGATTCAGCCTCACTTCTCACCTACAAAAATGGGAGGATTTCCAGGGTATGTCTCACGTAACGCATTTTTATTCTGATATATATAAACTTCTTTCTCAAAACACATTACAGATGGGGGCCACCTGAATAAAGGAATAAAGAAATTCATCTTGATTTCCATTTATTATCCAGAAATGCTGCATTGTAAAATATTAGGTTGATCTTCTGACTCTCTGTCTGACCCCAACCTCCCCTGCCTCCATTATGTACTATTACCATAGTCATCTCAGCTACTGTTAAAGTAATGTTTTAAGTTGGATTGGGATAATTTTCTCAGATTGAAGATGGGAAGCTATAATGGAGGACCCCTCAGAGGTCAGGGGTCAGCTCAGCAGGATGGCATTGTTTTCTCCCTTTGCTAAGCTACTAGCTATTTTCTGGTCTGCTGTCTTTAAGACCATCAGGTTAAAAATTAATTACAAACATAGACTTTCCACCTATTGGATCATATAGGGTTGAAATGAATAACTAATTTGATCAACTTCATGATGGCAGACAAGTGGAAGTGTCAGACCAAGACAGAGAACCAAACTTGTGGCTCCAAGTTTTTCACGACTCTTCTGCTTCATAAACCACGTTCTGTGTAAGAGTCAAAATCTCCACCCACATATATGCTGATATTTATTAGTTTTCTGTATGCAAGTTTTGAATAAGTATTGTAGTCGTATCTTTAAGATTTAAAAAAAAAGTTTATTTTCAATAAAAAAAGTGACAACTTATTTTTCAAATGAAATCATATAAAGAAACTCTCAACATCTTCTTCTGAGTAGGAAAACACCTAGCTATTGAAACATTCCTATTCTAAAGGAATATCTTCACTCTTACCATTGGGCCCTTTAAAATGTGCAATAAAATAGAAGAGACTCAGTGTATATTTGCAAATACAAAGAACAAACCCTTGGTTGCTGGAATTACTTAATATCCCTGGCTGTTTTGTTTTTCTGATAGGAAGAACTTCATTTAAAACATTGCATTGTACTATGCTTCGATTTATAATTAACTTATGACCCTTCCAACTGAAGGACAGCATCTGTGTTAGATGTGGGCAGGCATGGCTTTCATAAATCTGCTTTTCATAAGGTCACAAATTCACTTGTTCAGCAATGTGAGTGGACTATCAGGGTCAGTTCTGTTTACAGGAAAAGACATTATTAATATTAGATGCATATTTTAAAGACTCATAATTAATACCAAATATGTGCATTTAAGTTATTTTGATCACTTCTTTTCACCACTACGACCATACTTCACATTGCTTCACTTGGTAAATTGTTATATTTTAATTTTTTAGTGAGAAATAGTTTCTAGAATGACTTTATCACTATTATACTACAGTAAATCCAGACAGAAATATTGCAAAAATAATTACATCCTCATGTGAATATATATATATATATATATATGAAGGTTTTCAGGGGTCACCAATTCCATTGATACCGCAGACTCACATTTGGAAGCTAAAATCACATTTAGAAGTATTTATTGACTCAATCAATGGTTTGATGACACTTTTAAACTACAAATTAAAACATATTTCCAAAAGACATGCTTATTTCTTAGAGAAACATCTGTTTTGTATAACACATTGCTACATTTTTTGTAGACAACAAGAAAGTACACGTAAGTTTCACATAGTTATTAATATGTGAGAAAAATAAATACCTTTATTTTGTTCCCATGTAAATAATCTGTTTTTCCAATTTGGAGATTATATGCATCATTCAACTGCTCCAGTTGAACAGGATGGTTTGATCTCACCCTGTATGAAGCGATGCTGTGGGAATATACTGCTGTGATTGGTAGTAGGGGCAAGAAGGAAGTTGAATGCTATAGGACCTTTCAAATTCTTGGAAGGTCATATCAACATGATGCCCTGCCTCCAATTCAACAGACTCAAATTTCAGAAGCATTGTTATGTTAGGCATGGCTTTCAGAGACTGTAACTAAGGACACTATAGGAAGAAATTTCCCCTGATAACAACATGGAAAGAAGAGATGGAGGAAGGCAGAAAGGAAGGAGAGGACCGTTAGTGAGTACCTCCCTGATAAATAGGATCATAGTCATTTTCAATGTTAGCTATTTTCATCTTCCATTAAAATTATTTGAAAGGGGATACTACAGATATATACCAATCTACCAACAAAAGAGCTAGAAGTGCTCTGTTCAAATAGGTAGGCTGTATATGTTCAGTTAGACTTATTGTTCATCAGGTAAATGACATTAATTGTAGGATACTAGTCTTGTTGATGGCAACGCAAGATGGTGTGTTGTGTGTGTATGTGTGCCCATACATGGAAGTTGTGCACAAGTGTGTATGTGTGTGTGTTCATGTAGGAAGTGGTAAATCAGGATTATTCTAGCATTAAATTCTAAAAATAATTAGCGAGCTTATTAATAACTGGTTTTATTTCTCTGTCCAGTCATTTAGAGTTTAGCATAAAGGTTGTGACTTTGTACTGTGCGTCTCCAAGACTACACTCAGGTTTGATGATTTGCTGGAAGGACTCATAGAACTTAGAAAGCCTGCTTTTCTCAGAATTACGGTTCGTTACAGTATAAGACTACAGATTAAAATTAGCAAAGGAAAAAGTTGTGTAGGTCAGAGTCCAGGAGTGACCAGGCACGCGCTTCCAGGTTTCCTCTCCCAGTGGAGGTGTAAGGGTCCGTAATTTTCTCAGAAATTATGTGTGGCAACACATGCAAAGTGTTGCCAGCAAGGGAAGCTCACTTAAGTCTTGGTGCCTAGGATTTTTATTGGGGAGGTGGGAGTCCGTGATATAGACATGGAGTGCTCATGTGGCTGACCTTTGATTCTCCATCTTTGGACCCCACTCTCAGTGCATCCATCTGACGCAGTGTAGCTTAGGGCCCAAGCTAACCAAAGCACACGTTCTCCAATAACCACATTGCTAGCATCAACTATCTGGCATGGCCCAAGACCCCTGTACATCCGAAGGAATTAAATGTTATCTCCCAGGAACAAATCAAGGTCCACTCTGAAAACTTTTGGAATATGTATAGTTTGAGCTGCCCAGGCCTACTGAGTTAATGCTTTACTGCATGACCCAAAGGTCACAGACATATCTAGGCTTTTGCCAGCTAAGCAAGAAGGTTAAAATAGTAAATACTTTATATGTTTTAAATGTTAAAGACAAGTACATCTGAAATAAGTTCAGAATTGACATTGATTTTCTTAGGTTACATAGTAAACAGGTTTGTGCTTAGATCACCGAGTGTCTCTTTTAATGAAAAATCAATATGATAGAATACACACACACATATGCATATATAGAAACATGTATGTGTGTTTAGACATACACATATCCATATATACGGCATTGTCAGTTATGAAATACTGAAAGAAAGGCATACTGGAGTCAACTCAGAGGAGACCTGGAAGAAGTAGAACAAGGAGTCTGGCTCCTTCCAAAGGCAGGAGGAGTTACATAGTTTCTTTAGAAAAAGAGCATCTATATAGAAAGAACTCTGATGTAAAACCTAGGTCAGAATTTAGCTTGACAGAAAAAATTTTGCAACATGGGGACAGTTCCGGGCACAAGTCCCCATTCAGGAGCTACCTGTGGGGGGGAGCAGCTTGCCATATAACTGCACCTTAGGAATCAACCAGAAGATAGTGATTCAAGTGGGCCAGGTACAAGCTTACCCATGAGCAGGGAAATGTCTGACTGGCAGACATATACAGCTTGGGGCTGGACTTCGAAAGGTCTCAGCCACACCCACAGCGGCAAGCCTACTTGGTAGGCAAGATTAGCTAAGACTTGGTCAGTCAGTAAAATAAGGGGCAGAAAAGATCATTGGTTTCTTATTGGTGCTGAAACAAATTACCGCAAACCTAGTGGCTTAGACAATAAAATATGATTATCTTACAGTTCTGAAGGTCGGAAGTCTGAAATGAGTCTCATAGGGCTAACATTAAGTTTTCAGTAGTCCTGTGTTCCTTTTGGTGGCTCGCAGGGAGAATCCTTTTCCCTTCCATTTCCCATCTAGAGGACATCCTTCATTCATTGACTTGTGACCCTTTCATCTTCAAAGTACATCATTCCAACCTCTGCTTTGTCATTACATCATTTTCTGACCCTAACTCTCCTGTTTCCTCTTTCCCTTATAAGAACCCTTGAATTTGGCCCAACCAGATTGTACAGGATGATTTACCCAGATCAAGATACTTAGTTGGATCAGATTTTAATGCTATGTGTGGTAACATTTCCTAGCATGTTGTCTACCAGAACAGGAGACAGACATCCACAGGGACAGCTGGTGTTGAAGGTTACTTACAGCAAATGCTTATTTTCAATATCTAGTAGCCCAGTTAGGTCCTAAAAGAAGGTGGCTGCAACCTCATTGACTCAAGAGATTGTGGATGGAATGTTGTACTCCAAGGTCCATCAACATTTAATAGGGGTTTATCTTTAATTTTGTAGATTCAGAAAATCAATGGTTAGGAGTTCAAGAGATAATCCTTATACTAAGGACTCATTCAAACTAGCCAAAATGAAAGGGATTGATTTAATAATAACTGCCATTTATTTTATGTTTACTGTATGTCCAATTTGCAACACCAGATAATCATGCTATTTCATGCAGTTCTCACAGCAGCATTTAAAAATAGGTTCAACCTGCTCAAGGTGGCACAGAAACTCCACTATAGAATCTCTGTTCTCTACTACAGAATAACAATATGCTGATTTAAATTTTTAATGGATACCCATTTCAATTTACCAAAGATTTCTTATCCATACTTCAGGGTATCTCCTTTCCCAAGTGCTAGATCGAGCTTATAACTCAGGTTTACTCATTGAAGATAGAATCAGGTCATTGGTTGAAAACAGCTGGATCTTATCCAAAAAGCTTGGACAAACATTTCTTTCCTATAACAGAAAACACCCCTTAAGTGTTTGAAATCCTTTTGGACAGACGTGGTGCTTTTTAGAAATGCCATTGGCACAGTGGTGGTCTATGTTAAACATAATTACCACATACCCTTCTTTAATGTTAATTGAAATTTTGATGCGAAATATGTCAACTAAAACTAAATTTGAGTAAGGCAACTTTAGAAAATAATTTTGGATTTGAGACAGCCTCTCCATCCATGGAATTTTCCAATATCATTTGGATATTGACTCTTTTTATATGCATTTCTTTCTGTGTGGGGAGGAAGATACTAAGCTTCCTTTGAAATACTAAGCTGATTGTGCATTTGCTTTTTGTGATGGAAGCAGAGGAAAAGAAAAGCCTCCACAAGTATATAAAAAAAGAAATAGTGACTGACTCATGAGGAAAACAGGGAATTATCCCTTCCAAATTTCTCCAAAGAAATTTCCTTATTTAGTATCCCGATCAACCTTGAATTTCAAACAATTGTATTGGATACCTTTTGGTAAAGATGAGACATCAGTGAGAAATTTCTGTCTTCACAGGTCTCCAAGGGAGATTTTTAGCCATTGCTTCAGTAATCTATCACATTACTTCATTCCGTGGGAAAAAAAAAAAAAATAGATAGGATCTTAGGTACTTCCATGAACTTATTTCCATGAATCTTTTCTTTGAGTGTCTCACTAGGTCAAAAACAGAAGACTTATATATTTTTTTAGTACCAGTTCACTCTACTTGCAACTGTATTTTAGCTTTAAGTTCTTGGAGTACAATTTAATAAAAATGATGTTACCACTGGCCCTTGAAGTTTCAGATTCATTGTATTCAAAGTTTTAACTGTATCAGCCAAATATGCCAAGTTCCCCTAACATTTATCTTTTTAAAGTCTGAAGCAGTTGGTCTTTTCCCTGGAGTTCCAAAAATAGAGCCACAGCCTCCTTCAGCTCATAAATCTGTACATACATATTTCTCTCTGACAGCGAACAAACTGCAATGTGGAATAGAAGGATTTTGTAATCGACATTAAAAGATTCATAAAGAACAAAAATTATCTAATTTTGTCTCATTTTTTACATAATTGACCAACTTATAGTTCTTCTACGAAATTCAATACAATTTAGAAGCCAATGCCTTGCAGTGAATTATGCAGTCAGAGAATCCCCTTAAAAAAGGTAGTATTTCTTTGTTTTTATAGGCAAAATTATTGCTTTTGAAACCACAGTCATGAGAACACAATCCATGTTTATTCTAACATGTGAATGCAGATACATGCAAACATGTATGTGTGTGTATATATATAAAACAACACTTACATATACATATATATAACATATATGTTTGCATATGTGAATGTGTCACAGTCCCAAATAATTGTCATCATCATTGGCTGTCTCCAACTTCAAATTTTGATAAGCAGTATTTCCAAGCTTTGATAAGTAACATTTCTTCCACATAAGAAGGATATATACATTCTTAAGTATAATCCCTTTCATGAGTATTCAAGAGTAATACCAAAAAAGGATAACAATTTAATTATTTTTCAAAACCATGTTTTTAACTGTGATCAATACAGTAATTAATTGTAGAATAAGAGGAAAATATGCAACTTGGTAATTTTTCATCAAAATGTTTAGTGTCCAGGAGAAATGATTTTATAAGAGTTTCTTCAGCATTGTAAAATTTGTGTTCTTTTTGTTTGGGAGTTAAAACAGCAGTTACACATGAAATGTTAATCGTGTTCAAGGTTTCTGATAATATTTTCTAAAAAGTCAAGGTCAAATGTACTATAAAATATTGCATCCAACATTAAAAATACTATATTTTTAAAATTTAAAATAACATTTGCAGGATTTCAACTCCAGTGTTTGAGTTGTGGGGGTTCTGTTATGACAACGTTGCTCAGCCTTTTTCAACAGACAAAGATGATTGGATATCTTGGCAGAGAGTGCTGGCTGGTCATCAGTTTCATCTCCTCTTCTGCCTTGGACTTGGATGGACTAAACTTCTCGGCCTCCTTTTTCGTTGTGGTGTTGCAGCTGATTTATAGCCACATGTGACCCACTCCACCCAGGTTTGGTCTACATATACATCCCACGCGTGATCCTTTTTGCTTTTCTCTGGCTGATTAGAATGGAAAAGACTTCAGAATAGATTTGAGGGCTATGTGTTGATGGTAGTAGAACCACAGATAGGAGGGAACTCAGTTCCTTAAATCACTTCTTTAAGGAGGGCAACCCAGAAGACCTGTTTAACCAAAAGCCCTCTCAGTCAACTGTTAAGCAGGAAGGGGAAAAATGAATGTGTTAAGCCATTGAGAGGTCAGGGTTTATCAGCATTATCTTAACTAGTACTAATAGTATCCTTCGCAATTATTTCACTCCATATTTTGAGGCATATTTCACCTACCTCAAAGAAAAATATATAAAGTAAAATAGAATAAAAAATATATATTTAATAAGAAAAGAGGACAAGAAATGAAGATGAGGGTGTCTGGTTTTTCTTACAGAACAATGTGTGATGTGGATATCTGTCAGTGGGTAGTAGAATTTCTTCCTGGCTTCCAGTCATGCTTGTGTCCTGAATAAAATCTATATTAATTTTCATAAACACTGATATCACTGTTTATGATATCATAACTATTTCCTTTAACTGTGTCTAAAGCAAATTTATATAATATTACTTTGCCAATCTTTATCTTTCCAGCTTGCAATGTCAGGATGAACTCTCACACAGAATGTATATAAAAAAAGTAAAAATAAATAAACTGTCAGAATTAGGGTTTCATTTAATGTATTTTAGAAATGATGTTACAGAAAATTTTTTTTAAATACTGTCTTGCATTAAGATTAAAATTATTTATGTAAATATGTACCATCATATAAATTCTCATATGCATGAAAAACATAAAACAGACTATGCATCATCTAATCCACAATTATAGATTTCAATTTCTTAATACATTCTGTGATTCTGAGAAGTACCAATGAAGAAATTAAAAAAAAAATACTATCATCTGTAATTACTGGCAGTCTCAAGGTGGGTCATAGATTCCTTACATCATAACTGATGAATAATTCGTTAAGGTACATTCCTTCTAAGTCTCCACTCTGTGGAGAATATATGCCCACAGACATGGTTGGGAATCAGGGTTCAAGTTGACCATGATGAAGTGGATTTGGAAATGCAAGGCAAGATACAGTGAGTCCAGCTTCAGCCATGATAAATAAGAGCCCACCTAGCCATGATATTTTGCCCAAGGATATCCTATGCCTTGTATCTACAATGCTAAAAAGATCTCCTCTTTCTGATGACTATATGATATGAGAATACCTAGATTAAGTCAACAGCAATGATTAAAATTGAGGACAGAATTCCAAAAACTTTGACCTGTTGTATCAAAAGGATGAGAATCAGAGTTTTGTCCGTCTACACTCTGATTGTCCATCTACCTCTATGATCATAATCTGATGACCCTAGTTTTACTTTTTGATGGTGAAACTGTAAACAAAGTGGATTTACAACAATGTATTTAAAAACTAGTTCCCAAAGTGGTTGGCACATTAGAATCACTTAAAAGATTAGGGATCTTTTAAGAATTCTAAAGCCTAGGTTAGACCCCAGAATGATTATATCACAATCTCTGAGGTTGGACCACAAGCATCACTACATTTTTGAACCTCCCAGGTGAATGTAATGTGCAAATAAGTTTAGGAACCACTCACAAACTTATACAAGAATATTAATGTTGATAGGTTCCCATGCCAATTTGTCAAGACAGCTTCCTTCCAACTTGTATATATTTGAGAATGTTCCTCAGAACTGTCATACTGTCCATTTTGTTTTGTAGCCTATATTATATTTCACAATATATTGAATCAGAAAATTTTACTTTTAAATGCTACTTTCTGTGGCCTTATTTTCTAGGCCTTTTCAAAAGCTTGTCTGGACCATGACACTGTTTCCTTTTTTATGACTTCTATTTTATCTGTTTTCAAAGTGCTTTGCCTTTGGGTTTAAAGAAGAGTGAGGCTTGCCTTTTCAGGTGAATCCTAGCATGTTTGCTTAACTGAAAACTGGATATTTTCCCTCAAATCCAATCAGACACTTAGCAAAGAAACTGGGCCTCAAACTTAGCTGCCTAAGATTCACTTTAAGAGAGGATTGAGACTTCCGGAGAAGATGGCAGCTTAGTAAGAGGCGTGGGTCTTAGGTCCTCCTCCAGATCAGCTACTATGGGAGTAGAAACGATACAGAACAGCTCCCGGAGCCATGACAGAGATCAAAAAGACAGCGTACCCCATTCTGGAACGGCTGACTGGTTGGGAGAACCCGCTCCGGTGAGATCACTGAGGGGCGCGGGCTTCCCCAGGCCGGGGCAGCAAGTGGCCGGAGTCCCTCCCTTCCTCCTTCCTAGGCCAGCTGGCAGAATTGGGCAGGTGGTCCCCTCAAGCCGCGGTGGCTGGCAACCCCCCACGCGCAGCCCCCCGGACCAAGGGGGAGAATTGGATCGGAGATCCCCAGGCCGCGGAGAACATTGACCGGGGTCCCTTCCAAACATGTGGCTTCCCGGTCCGGCTGGGAACGGTGCACTCTCCCGGATCGCTGGTGACCCTTCCCACCTTCAGATCCCCGGGCCGGCTGGCACACTTCCAAGCCGATTCGGCTGGTGAACCTCCCCCACCGCGAGAGTTTCCAAAGTTAAAGGACCCACAGCACATTTACTGGAGGGACCGGCAGACAAACGACTGCCACAAGCGCCACCTACTGGGCAGGATAAGAAAAACAGAACCCAGAGATTTCACAGAAAAATCTTTCAACCTGTTGGGTCCAAAACCCAGGGAAATCTGACTAAATGCCCAGACGCCAGCAGAAGATAACAGATCAGGCTCAGAAAATTGAAAATATGGCCCAGTCAAAGGAACAAACCAATAGTTCAAATGAGATACAGGAGCTGAGACAACTAATGCTGAATATACGAACAGAAATGGAAAACCTCTTCAAAAATGAAATCGATAAATTGAGGGAGGACATGAAGAAGACATGGGCTGAACAAAAAGTAGAAATAGAAAAACTGAAAAAACAAATCACAGAACTTATGGAAGTGAAGGATAAAGTAGAAAAGATGGAAAAAACAATGGATACCTACAATGATAGATTTAAAGAGACAGAACATAGAATTAGTGATTTGGAGGATGGAACATCTGAATTCCAAAAAGAAACAGAAACTATAGGGAAAAGAATGGAAAAATTTGAACAGGGGATCAGGGAACTCAAGGACAATATGAAGCACACAAATATACGTGTTGTGGGTGTCCCAGAAGGAGAAGAGAAGGGAAAAGGAGGAGAAAAACTAATGGAAAAAATTATCACCGAAAATTTCCCAACTCTTATGAAAGACCTAAATATACAGATCCAAGAAGTGCAGCGCACCCCAAAGAGATTAGACCCAAATAGGCGTTCTCCAAGACACTTACTAGTTAGAATGCCAGAGGTCAAAGAGAAAGAAAGGATCTTGAAAGCAGCAAGAGATAAACAATCCATCACATACAAGGGAAACCCAATAGACTATGTGTAGATTTCTCAGCAGAAACCATGGAAGCTAGAAGACAGTGGGATGATATATTTAAATTACTAAAAGAGAAAAGCTGCCAACCAAGACTTCTATATCAAGCAAAACTGTCCTGCAAAAATGAGGGAGAAATTAAAACATTCTCAGACAAAAAGTCACTGAGAGAATTTGTGACCAAGAGACCAGCTCTGCAAGAAATACTAAAGGGAGCACTAGAGTCAGATACAAAAAGACAGAGGAGAGAGGTATGGAGAAGAGTGTAGAAAGAAGGAAAATCACATATGATGTACATAATACAAAAGACAAAATGGTAGAGGAAAATATTATCTAAACAGTAATAACACTAAATATTAATGGAATGAATTCCCCAATCAAAAACATAGACTGGCAGAATGGATTAAAAAACAGGATCCTTCTATATGCTGTCTACAGGAAACACATCTTAGACCCAAAGATAAACATAGGTTGAAAGTGAAAGGTTGGGAAAAGTTGTTTTATGCAAATAACAACCAGAAAAGAGCAGGAGTGGCTATACTAATATCCAACAAATTAGACTTCAAATGTAAAACAGTTAAAAGAGGCAAAGAAGGACAATATCTACTAATAAAAGGTACAATTAAACAAGAAGACATAACAATCGTAAATATTTATTCACCGAACCAGAATGCCCCAAAATACGTGAGGAATACACTGCAAACACTGAAAAGGGAAATAGACACATATACCATAATAGTGGGAGACTTCAATTCACCACTCTCATCAATGGACTGAACATCTAGACAGAGGATCAACAAAGAAATAGAGAATCTGAATATTACTATAAATGAGCTAGACTTAACAGACATTTATAAGACATTACATCCCACAACAGCAGGATACACCTTTTTCTCAAGTGCTCATGGATCATTCTCAAAGATAGACCATATGCTGGATCACAAAGCAAGTCTTAACAAATTTAAAAAGATTGAAATCATACACAACACTTTCTCGGATCATAAAGGAATGAAGTTGGGAATCAATAATAGGTGGAGTGCCAGAAAATTCACAAATACGTGAAGGCTCAACAACACACTCTTAAACAACGAGTGGGTCAAAGAAGAAATTGCAAGAGAAATTAGTAAATACCTAGAGGCAAATGAAAATGAAAACACAACATATCAAAACTTATGGCATGCAGCAAAGGTAGTGCTAAGAGGGAAATTTATTGCCCTAAATGCCTATATCAGAAAAGAAGAAAAGGCAAAAATGCAGGAATTAACTGTCCACTTGGAAGAACTGGAGAAAGAACAGGAAACTAATCCCAAAGCAAGCAAAAGGAAAGAAATAACAAAGATTAGAGCAGAAATAAATGAAATTGAAAACATGAAAACAATAGAGAAAATCAATAAGACCAGAAGTTGGTCCTATGAGAAAATCAATAAGATTGATGGGCCCTTAGCAAGATTGACAAAAAGAAGAAGAGAGAGGATGCAAATAAATAAGATCAGAAATGGAAGAGGAGACATAACTACTGACCTCACAGAAATAAAGGAGGTAATAACAGGATACTATGAACAACTTTACACTAATAAATACAACAATTTAGAGGAAATGGACGGGTTCCTGGAAAGACATGAACAACCAATTTTGACTCAAGAAGAAATAGATGACCTCAACAAACCAATCACAAGTAAAGAAATTGAATTAGTCATTCAAAAGCTTCCTAAAAAGAAAAGTCCAGGACCAGACCGCTTCACATGTGAATTCTATCAAACATTCCAGAAAGAATTAGTACCAACTCTCCTCAAACTCTTCAAAAAATTGATGTGGAGGGAAAACTACCTAATTCATTCTATGAAGCCAACATCACCCTCATACCAAAACCAGGCAAAGATATTACAAAAAAAGAAAACTACAGACCAATCTCTCTAATGAATATAGATGCAAAAATCCTCAATAAAATTCTAGCAAATCGTATCCAACAACACATTAAAAGAATTATACATCATGACCAAGTAGGATTCATCCCAGATATGCAAGGATGGTTCAACATAAGAAAATCAATTAATGTAATACACCATATCAACAAATCAAAGCAGAAAAATCACATGATCATCTCAATTGATGCAGCGAAGGCATTTGACAAGATTCAACATCCTTTCCTGTTGAAAACACTTCAAAGGATAGGAATACAAGGGAACTTCCTTAAAATGATGGAGGGAATATATGAAAAACCCACAGCTAATATCATCCTCAATGGGGAAAAATTGATAACTTTCCCCCTAAGATCAGGAACAAGACAAGGATGTCCATTATCACCACTATTATTCAACATCATGTTGGAGGTTCTAGCCAGAGCAATTAGACAAGAAAAAGAAATACAAGGCATCAAAATTGGAAAGGAAGAAGTGAAACTATCACTGTTTGCAGACGATATGATACTATAGGTGAAAAACCCGGAAAAATCCACAACAAAACTACTAGAGCTAATAAACGAGTACAGCAAAGTGTCAGGTTACAAGATCAACATTCAAAAATCTGTAGCATTTCTATACACTAGTAATGAATAAGCTGAGGGGAAATCAAGAAACGAATCCCATTTACAATTGCAACTAAAAGAATAAAATACCTAGGAAAAAATTTAACTAAAGAGGCAAAAACCTATATAAAGAAAACTACAAAAAACTGTTAAAAGAAATCACAGAAGACCTAAATAGATGGAAGGACATACCGTGTTCATGGATTGGAAGACTAAATATAGTTAAGATGTCAATCCTACCTAAATTGATTTACAGATTCAATGCAATACCAATCAAAATCCCAACAACTTATTTTTCAGAAATAGAAAAACCAATAAGCAAATTTATCTGGAAGGGCAGGGTGCCCTAATTGCTAAAAACATCTTGAGGAAAAAAAATGAAGCTGGAGGTCTTGCACTGCCTGACTTTAAGGCATATTATGAAGCCACAGTGGTCAAAACAGCATGGTATTGGCATAAAGATAGATATATCAACCAATGGAATCGAATAGAGTGCTCAGATATAGACCCTCTCATCTATGGACATTTGATCTTTGATAAGGCAGTCAAGCCAACTCACCTGGGACAGAACAGTCTCTTCAATAAATGGTGCCTAGAGAAATGGATATCCATATGCAAAAGAATGAAAGAAGACCCATCTCTCACACCCTATACAAAAGTTAGCTCAAAATGGATCAAAGTTCTAAACATTAGGTCTAAGACCATAAAACAGTTAGAGGAAAATGTAGGGAGATATCTTATGAAACTTACAATTGGAGGTGGTTTTATGGACCTTAAACCTAAAGCAAGAGCACTGAAGAAGGAAATAAATAAATGGGAGTCCCTCAAAATTAAACACTTTTGTGCATCAAAGAACTTCATCAAAAAAAGTAGAAAGACAGCCCACACAATGGGAGACAATATTTGGAAATGACATATCAGATAAAGGTCTAGTATCCAGAATTTATAAAGAGATTGTTCAACTCAACAACAAAAGGACAGCCAACCCAATTACAAAATGGGCAAAAGACTTGAACAGACACGTCTCAGAAGAGGAAATACAAATGGCCAAAAGGCACATGAAGAGATGCTCAATGTCCCTGGCCATTAGAGAAATGCAAATCAAAACCACAATGAGATATCATCTCACACCCACCAGAATGGCCATTATCAACAAAACAGAAAATGGCAAGTGCTGCAGAGGATGCGGAGAAAGAGGCACACTTATCCACTGTTGGTGGGAATGTCAAATGGTGCAACCACTGTGGAAGGCAGTTTGGCGGTTCCTCAAAAAGCTGAATATAGAATTGCAATACGACCCAGCAATACCATTTCTAGGTATCTACTCAAAGGACTTAAGGGCAAAGACACAAACGGACATTTGCACACCAATGTTTATAGCAGCGTTATTTACAATTGCAAAGAGATGGAAACAGCCAAAATGTCCATCAACAGATGAGTGGCTAAACAAACTGTGGTATATACATACGATGGAATATTAAGCAGCTTTAAGACAGAATAAACTTATGAAGCATGTAATAACATGGATGGACCTAGAGAACATTATGCTGAGTGAGTCTAGCCAAAAACTAAAGGACAAATACTGTATGGTTCCACTGATCTGAACCGACATTCGAGAATAAACTTGGAATATGTCATTGGTAACATAGTCCAGCAGGAGTTAGAAACAGGGTAAGATAATGAGTAATTGGAGCTGAAGGGGTACATACTGTGCAACAGGACTAGATACAAAAACTCAAAAATGGACAGCACAATACTACCTAATTGTAATGTAATTATGTTAAAACACTGAATGAAGCTGCATCTGAGCTATAGGTTTTTTTTTTTGTCTGTCTGTTTGTTTGTTTGTCTTTTTTTTCTTTTTCCTTTTCTTTTTATTATTTTACTGCTGTTATTATTTTATTTTTTTCTCTATATTAGCATTCTATATCTTTTTCTGTTGTTTTGCTAGTTCTTTTCCTAAATCAATGCAAATGTACTAAGAAATGATGATCGTGCATCTATGTGATGATGTTAAGAATTACTGATTGCATATGTAGAATGGAATGATTTCTAAATGTTGGGTTAATTTCTTTTTTTTTCTTTAATTAATAAAAAAAAAAAAGAGAGAGAGGATTGGAATACTTATGGGCAGGCTGGAGTTTCTGTAGCACCTGGCCAGTCAGGGGAGACCCAAGAATTTGCATTTCTAAGACGTCCCCAGATGATGTCTGTGTTGCTGGTTCAGAAACCACTATAGAAAAAGGTCCTTCTTTGTCTTCACGAGTTTTTCTCTGTCTGAGCCCAATATAGTCAAGCGGTTTTCATTTGCTGCTAACTTCATAAACACCCTTATTTGATTAGAAATTTCCAAATGGTTCCTGTGATTTTCAACTCCACCAAAATTGACTTAGACTGAAAACTCATCTTCTTAATAATACAAAGTTGCTGACATTTTATCTTAAAAGTTAATAAGCTAAGTCTCGTCATATGTCAAATGGGAGGTTAGAGTAACTCAACCCTCTTCATCTTTGAAAAAAAAAAAATTCCTACCATCCAAACCCTTAGGGATACCTGTTCCATGACTTTGATAGCTAAAGAGAAAAGAACTCTTGTAACAGGCATGACAAAATTTGTGTTGTCAAAGTACTTTGTGCACCAGGCAGGAGGAAAGCAAATTCCTATAAATTTGCAAACGCAGGCTATGTTTGCCTTGGATGCATTTCTTTAACCTTTTCCTTTTCAAGTGTTAATTCCTCCAGTAGAGATAATCTGTTCTCTTTCATGTCTCCTCCTTGAGCAATGCATTTCAAAGATTAGTATAATATGGATAACATGCCTTTGTGTCTTGCCTAATTCGAAATGCTGAAGATATTATTTCTGGCTTAGGGAATTTGGAGAAATTTATATCCAGGATGCTTGGAATGGTCAGAGAAGTATTGCAGTATGTCTGGCTCTGGCAGTTTGCCCATATTCCTAGCAGGTTTCATTAATAAAGGCTACAATTGCACCTGCATTTAGATTTGCTACTACACTTACTCAGCAGTTGCAGCTGTCATTTTATACTGTCATGGATCATTAAGAACTTTCACCTGGCATAGTTTTTAAAGACAATACTCCTATTTAGGTTAGAGCTGTTTTTCTACTTTTACTCACTTATCTTTCAAACCTGGATTTTAAAAAACAAATATCAGGGGGTATGTGTTTAAATAAACAGCTCAGATTTCAGTAACTAATGGTTTCAGCTTCGGTACCTTTGTAACTTAAAAATCAAGTATTTATTTAGAAAATGCCTTCGGCAAGTGCACAGGCTGGGATTTATTTCATGTCATGGATTAAATTATTGCTTGCTCACTTCCTTTACTTGAAATGCATAATTAATATTTCACAGCAAGTTTAGATTAGTCCTTATATTTTCTTCTATACTCGGTTTTCAAAGTCACTTAAAGCCATCTGAGTCTTAGTATTTTTACCTCATAAACCATAAATCAAGTTAAATGTTGAAGTCAGGGAGCTCTAATCTACATTTACATCTAAAGCAACAGTAAAACTACTGTTTATCTAGCTGCAGTACAGACTGTCACCCAACAATAAATAACCTCAAAAGTTTCATAGCTTTCTTGTTAGAACAGCCACAATTGAAGAATTGGAAATTACTATAACAAATTAATGATAAAATTATGAAGAATATGAAAGCTATATTTTGTTTCTTTCATTGCAAGATATTTTGTTTTGGGACTTTATAGTAGAATTATAAAGTGATAAATTCAATAAAAATCATCTCTGTAAGAACCATGCTGAAGATATAGTCACTCTAAAGAGTTTTTAAAGATTATGATAGTCTATTTGTGGGGGAGGAAAGTTATAATGCTTCTGTCTGAGTCTAGAGAAAGCACACAGACTAAAAACCATAAATCTGTCATCTTAGAGATGATTAATGTGGGAAAAAGAAAAACTTCATATTGAAACAGAGCCTTTTTCAAGACACCTTTCACCAATGGAGTAACAAATGAATAATAAATAATAATTATATAATGGTCTTTTAAGGAAATCTTGTTTCACAGTTTTTTTATTTCATGTAAAAGTAGCAAAGTAAAGCAAAAACTAGTAAACAAAATAACGTAACAAAAACATAACAAAATTGGTGCATATATGGTCCAGTGGTAGAATGCTCACCCTCCAATGGGGAGACCGGAGTTCAATTCCTGGACCAAGCACCAAAAAAGAAAATCAATCAATTAAATTAACATTCAAATTATACTGGGGAAGATGTGCTGGCTTTGCACTTTTAGATGGGTGCGGTAGAATATACATACACATGCTCATTCTTAAGTCCCACAGATGCACTGGTCCTTGACTCAGCCACTTAATTGCTATGTTACAACAGGCAATTTATTTAACCTCCCTAAGCCTCCATTTTCTCAATGTTTCAGCCACGATAATAATGAGGTTAATAAGATCTACTTCTTATTATCTGTAAAAATTACCTCGAAGCCATGTGGGTGAGTAATTCTATCAAGATTAAATTCTGTCAAGATTAAGTGAATATATCTGCAGCACCTCCCCTGGCTGTTGATATCCGCAGCAGGTGCTGGGGTTGGTGAGTGTATCATGTGAATGTATGCAGGCAAAAAAGCTGCCTGTTATATCCATTAATGTCTTCCCAGCACAGATCCATGGTACATGTTCCACAACTCTTAACTGGGACAGCATGTATTCAACATTTTTAAGATATGTTGAGGCGTGCCTGTCTCGTTTTCCAGCTATTTACTGATTTCCAACTAATGTGAAATTCAGAAAAAAGTCCCATCTAGAAGAGGCAGGTTCAGCAAATAAAAAAATATAGGATACCTGGTTACATTTTAATTTCAGCATACAAAATTATTATTATTTTATTATATAAGCATATCCAAAATAATGTATGATACATACTTAAACAAGACATTTATTTGTTGTTTTTTTACATTTATGCAAATGTAAAATTTAACTAGCACCCTGGTATTTTATCTGGCAACTCTAGAATGAGGAACAAGAGGGAAAAATACTCAGTCGTTAAGCATAAAGCCATGATATGTAATCAAATAATAATGTTTTCCCTCACGTCTTTGCACTCTGGCTACAGAGGTCTTGTTTCAGTTTCTGGAAAGTGCTAGTTTTTTTCTCATTTTAGAATATTTGCAATTTCTTCCATGTTAGAAGGACACCCAGCTCCCATGTGCTCACATAGTTTTCAAACACATCTACTCATCCATAAGATTCACAGGTCAAGCATCTCCGTCACCTGGACACAGTTTCCCTGACACAGTTCTCACTTTATTCCTCCTACCTCTCACCTCCTATTCCCCAGATTTATTCTATACTGTTTTAAAGGATGGCGTTTGTTTGTTCAGAGCACTCATTTCATTTTGCAATTATGAATTAATTAATGCAATTATTTGATCAATGTCTGTCTCCTCTGCTAGATTGCAAACTCTTTGACAGTTCTTTTTGGCTTGCAGTTGTAACTGCAGTATTTAGCATATGGGGTTGTATTTGAAAATGAAACTATAATCCATTGCCTATGAAGGATGTTCATCAATATGAATAAAGATGGTCTAGATTGTAATAGAGACCCCATCTACCACTACCAAATTCTAATATTGTGTCCTCAATACATGTATGTAAACTTTCTGAGCCTCTTTTTCTCCCCTTCTAAGTTGTGGCTGGCCAGTGTCATACTGAGAAATAAAATGTTGGCAAAGCATTTAGCGCAGTCCCTGAATCTAGCAAATGTTCAAGAGAAGGTAGCAAGATCAATAAGACAATAATGACAAAGGTGTGGAGACAGCAATCATAACAACCTAAGAGAAATCACTTCTGACCTTGTTGGTCATTGATGGTTTTATGCAGAAGGGGAAACTTCAGCTAGATCTTAAAACAGAGGTGGGGTTTTTGAAAGACAGTGAGGTAGAGTTATTCCAAGCCTTGCCCTATAAGTTCAAGGTAATACTTGAATATTCAGTCTCTCTTTGCTACTGGAAATGTGATCCCGTTAACAGCAGCCAGTTAGAAATGCAAAATCTTGGAACCCATTCTTGAACTGCAGGATCAAAATCTGAACTTTAACAGGATCCTGCAGTGATTTGTATTTACATTAAAGTTTGATAACCACTTTATAGTCAGAGGTTATCAATGGGTGACTGCCAGACCAGCAACATCAGTATGACCTGGGAATTGTAAGAAATGCAAATTCCCACCCCTACTCCAGACCTCTGAATCAGAAACTCTGGAGTGGGACCCAGCAAGGTGTGCTTTATCTGTCACCACTAGGTGACTCTAATGTACACTCGAGATTGAAACCCCGCCTGAATATAGGAATCACCTTGGTACTAGAGGGTTTTTAGCTATCAACAATCAGGAGCTAATCATCATGTGTTGATTGAGCAGTTTGTCTCCTGTGTTAAGCTATATCTGCAACTGACATATCACAGTTTCATCTGCTGGGAGGAGGTACTTCAAACATTTAGGACTCTACATATTTAGCATTCTTGTGGCATGATTACTTTTTTTGTTTTGGTGAGAAATTCTATCATCCTCATATTTGAGAGACTTGTTTTGACCTGTAGTGTAATTGCTTCCTTTCTATAACCGAGCATTTTATAAACAAATCTAGCTGAGTTTAAAGAAAAAAGTGCACCTGGGATCACAACTGCCTGAAATAATCTCTACTTTAGATATAGTTTCACTCAGTGCTTCAAGGATGTAAAGATATTAAGAACAGACCTTCTTAATGGAAAATAAATAAACTTCCAGGAGTGGACTTCCCTGTACTCTGGCTGCTTGAACAACATTCAGCTTTCTGATGTCAGCATTAAAATCATAAAATCACTTAGGTGTTGTTGTGGAAAACAACAGCCGAAGTATTAAAAGTTGAAGAGAAGTGGTCTGTAGTCTATATTCACAATTTCATGTAACTCTTCTCCTTTCTAACTACTCAGAAAACAATGAGAAAAATATGACACTTTCCTGACAATAGAGAAAGCAAAGCAAAACGTGATTCACATCACAGAAAACTTCCTGTTATGAAGATACCTCCTGCTTTATGAACCAGAGACTCACACAGAATTCTATTAGGAACAGAGTTCCGCATCCCTCCTTTCCCATGCTTTCTTTTGCCTGGGGCTATTGGTATGTGTGATAAGTAGATAGATTGTAAAGTATTTTCAGGAAAGCTACTAAATATAGACCAATGCCATATAACCAATATGAACCCTGTTGTGAGTGAATTCTTTGTCTGCAAAGACTTCTTACTTTATGGTTCCCATTTCATTTTGGATTTCTGCTTGTGTTTGTTTAAAGCTCCTGCCACCTCTGTGATTGTGTATTCATCTCATCCAGCTGTAGGCCAGCTGAAAGCAATGCAGTGCTATCCCAGTACTTGAGTGAAGACGTGCTCTCACAAATAGGGCTGTGGGATTTTTAGCCATGGAACATATGTGATTTTAAAGTATTGGATAAAGCAGAAATGATAAGAAAATCTTAGCTAATGTCGCTTACATTTAAACCTATTAACTTTTATTGAATTCTTATCAGATACAAATATGATATTGGGTTTTGTTCAGTTTTTTACCCACAATGTCAGGTTCAAAGTTAAGCAAGGATTTGGTCCAGTAATTGATCTTGGGAGCTGGAATAATGCAGAAGAATTAATATCAGAATCTTGATCGTGGCAGAGCAATAGGGTTTTGTAAGACAAACCCAATCAAGTCGGCCCAAAACTGAGTCCAATGACAGATTCAGAAGCCTGAGCATGGAGAAAGATGGGCAGAAAGGATTGACTGGATTCTATGGAGAGGGGCAGAGATTTTTATAAACTTCAAGAAGTATGCCTCTGCTCATGACGTCTGCAACCACATGGCTGGTCCGCCTTCTAATTCCTCATGTCAGACCTCTAAAGTCAACAGTCAGAGTCCATTTTTACACAGGACTGATGTTCTGCTCCCTTAACCCTGACTGGACCTTATTTCAGGGAACCCTCTCAAAAACCAAAAGAAAGAAGTAGTCATGTGGCCTGGAAGTTGATAGTGGATCTGTAATTTATTTGAGTGTAGCACATAATTCAACTTTAAGAAAACGCAGATGCTTGCTTTGAGATAAATGTAGGAAATAACCCTACAAATAATTACATTTATGTATTAAGGTCAAAATATTATCACATGCTATTAAGCATAGTAGAATATTAAGGTCAGTATGCAGCCATGTATTAGAGATATTAGAAAGCATTTGTGAAGTAGAATTGGTGGGGAATTGCTGAAAATTAGATATTTGCAAGAGTACAAAGGGTGTCTCATTCATGTTTGCAACACTACGGACTGACATACAAGATCTATAACCATAACCAAGAATTTGGGATTTAAGGGATGATTAATGATTATGGAATCACTATATAGATAGATATTCTTTTTTACTTTCTGGCATAGTAGAGCAGACAGAGGGAAATACCTGAAATCTCTGAACTGTAATCCAGTCACCTGATCTCTGATAACAATTGCATAGCCTTTATTTTGTGCCCTTGTGATTATAAAAGCCATGTTACTGAGCCTCACTTGTATCATTTTATCTGTTTTTTCAACTTTAGCATCTTAGGATCAGCAAAGACAGTCTCTAATGTTTATGCAAAAAGATAGTTGGGTAAGCCCAGAACTAACCCACCCCAATTTCAAAGTTATCTTAATAACCAAAACTGTATGTAACCAAAATGGGCCCATTTGACATGCCCAGTAGCTTAGACTTTAACCTATAAGTTACCTATACCTCAAGATAATACTAAAAATCATGCCCATCATCATAGTAAGGCTGCCATTTTCTTATAAACATTCTGCGGCTAAGCATGTAACCAATCTGTACATGCTTAATAATCAGATCACCTCTGATTACATCATCTGGAACCATTGTGCTCATTATCCTTAAACCTGCCCATCTTTCGATACTGTAAAACTATCAGAATGACTGCAGTGTGGGGAGACAGATTTTTAGGCCAATAGGCCATCTGATCTCCTACTTTGTGCCTGGCAATAAACTCTTCCTCTCCTTCAAACCCTGGTTTCTCAGGAATTGGTCATTTGAGCGCCTCAGGCAGAGAATGCACTGCCTTTGTCTGCTATCATAACAAGGAAAAAAGCTTTTGCTATTTTGACCAGCTTCATTTTTCAACTCTCTCCTATCCTCTTCTAAGGAGGTAAATCTAAATCTAATGGTTTAGCCTCTAGATTATGGCTCTGGCCATCTTCACTTGCTGCTGTGAGTGGTGGATGGGTGGGGCCCTATATTAAAAAGCTATGCCTGTGCTTTTTGCTATCCTTGACATGGTAAGCAACCCCTGGGCTGCTAGGACTCTCTCCTTTTTTTTCTGAGAGACACCCCTTCTGTTTATCTGTGGCCATTCTGCTTGATCGTTCAGCTCAGTGGATTCCAAATGGAAGCGGCACTACTTTCCTAGGGTACTATTTGGAAATGCAGGAAGTGACTATGGGAGGTGCTAGAGTGAGAAGGCAGGCACTCAAAAGTAATGAGTATTGCTTGAAACAATCTTACACAATTAAAAATGTGTTTTCTCTGACATGTTGATAGTACCTTCTTTGAAAAATAATAAGCTGTTGGTTTAACTTCCTTAACCTATGTTTCCTCACATACCTCCTACATTGCTCTGGTCCCATTACCCATTGGTGATGAGATTTAATTTAGACTTAATGGAGCTGCAGAAGCTTTAGGAAGGCATCAAGCATAAATTTAACCCAGCTTTATCAAGGTCCTGTATTGGAAGATAGCCCTGATTCGCTACAATAACACATCACCTTATTTCCTATTTTGCTGCTTTTCTTGTATCTATAGCTTCCTGGAGAACTGTATGGTTTAGATGTGATTGACAGATTATGATTCAGATAGTTATTCCTGTGCCTGTCACACAAATACCCTGTCCACTGTAACTATTTTATGCTTAATACACACATGTTGAATAAAAGTGAATGAATAAATGGATAGGAAAAATCATTTTGGATCAGAGGAAATTATGAAATATACACCTAATAGTTAAAACCACTAAATATTTTCATTAATTATGAAATATAATTTTGTTAGTTGTGAGGTCTACTGTAACAAAACCAGGTATTTTTAGACCATTAACTATGTAATAGCTCACTGATAATTTCACCACTAAAAAGCTGCTAGCATTTGGGGTTATCTCCAATAAGAAAAATATCTTTGCATGAGATGCATGCATATATAGCATTATGTCACATCTTTTCAATATTCATATATGAGTTTTTAAGTATTCAGTTACTCCAGACTTTAGATTTTTCTCTTCTTTTTTTCCTACATGAGAAATATTTTAATTCACCTATTAATATTTTTCTCCCCAAGGCCAACATTTCGTTCCTTCTAGGCATATAAAATGTATAATCTAAGCTCTAGAATTAATATTTTAGCCAATTGAATATACCTTAGAATATTTGTTGGTTTATGATACAGCTATAGATACAGATATGATATAAAATGTTGGAAACTTAGATTGCAGTGGAAGTTGACTATGACTTGTTTTAAAGAATCCTCCAAAATTTAATTGTTAAAGAAACCATGTAAAGGAAAATACGGCGTTTTGAAGCTGTTATATACCCCAGAAAAGTCCATGTTCTTTTAGTTCATTCCATGGTGCAAACCTATTGTAGGTGAGACCTTTTGATTTGGTTATTTCAACTGAAAAATTACCCATCTCATTCAGGGTGGACTTGATCCTTTTGCTGGGTCTTTTATATGAGGATAAAATAATACAGAAAAACCCCAGAGAGCTCAGAGAAGCTCCAAAGAAGCTGAGAGATGAAATTGAGAGAATCTCATGGAGAAGCAAGAGAGGATTCACAGAAGCTCAGAGAAGAAGACATAGGAACCAGAAGCTGAAAGAAACAAAACCCAGGAGCAAAGGACCATTAGATGCTGGCCATGTGCCTTTCCATGTGGCAAAGATGTCCCAGATGCCAGCAGCCTGTCTTCAGAGTCCAGGTATCATCCTGTTGATGCGTTGGGTTGGACATTTTTATAGCCTAAGGACTGTAAATTATAAGTTAATAAATTACTACTGTAAAAAGCCAACCCATTTCTGGTATATTGCATTTTGGTAGTTTTAGCAAAACAAAACAGCAAGGGAGAATATCAGATTTTAAAACAACATGAAGTCATTTCAGTTTCAAGTAGTTTGACTAGAAGAGATAGCTGATAAGCTATTACCACGATCTAGCTACACAAAGATTCTACAAAATAGATAGTATACAATAAGATTCTATAGGAGCTTTTAAAAATGTCTTTAGACAGGAAACATCTAGTCATCTATAACGTAATATAAAAATCCAAATAAACAAAAATATTCATTGCGGATCTCTGATTAAACACAGAATAGGGAACTAGAATGCTTCCCAATAAATACCTATTGTTTTAAAATTGTCTGACAATTCTTGAAACAACCTAAGCTTTTGGAAATACATTTTGAAAATCACAGTTCTAATATATGTGTTAGATATATTTAATATATTAAACATGTATATACAGTTCTAAAATATATTGGATATATTATATGATGTGACTATGTATATGAAGAAAAAATTGTTTTTATTATACTTAGTTCTTTTTTAGAGAATATATATCTTTACATAGTTCAAAAATCAAGATATACAAAGGTATGCTCAGAGAAATCCCTGACCCATCCCTCTTTCCCCCACCCTGTTCTCACAAATTCTTTATAGGTGATATCTTCAAGGGTTTTCCATTTATCCTTCCTATGTTTCTTCTGACAAAAATAAGCAAATTTATCTATCTCTCCATCTATCTACTTTTACCTATCTCTCATCTATTCTTATTTCCCCTTCTCATAGACGGTAACATAACTTTTCTTTTCTTTTTTTTTTTTTTACTTAGCAATATATATCCTGTGAATCATACATACCAGTTCCTAGAGACTTTCTTCATTTCTTTTTGATGCACAAAACTTCATTATGTGCCCATATTATTCTTTATTCAATCAGTCTCCTATGGATTACATTTAAATGCAGTATTAAAGAAACAAGCTCATGTATTTACCTATGGAATTACCATGTCCGGGTCTCTTAATTTCTTCCTAAAGATCCAAATTGCCATCCAATTTCATTTTCGATCTGCCTGAAGGACATTCCTTTTAGTGTGGGTCTGCTGGTGATGAATTCTTCTGCTTTTTGAATGCTTGAATTTTTCTTTTACTTTCAGTTTTGAAAGATATTTTAGCTTTATTTGCTGTGGTGGTGGTTGGCATTTCTTCCCTCCTCTTTTAGTACTTTAAAGATATTGGTCCACAGTATTGTATCTTGTGTTGTTTCTGGTGAGAAATCTAATGCTATTATTAACATGATTTTCCCTTTTCTCTGGCTGTTTTTGAGAAATAGTTCTTTTCCTATTCTTAGGGTTCATTGAGTTTCTTGTATCTGTGGGTTTCATAATTTTAAGTTTGGAAAGGTTCGGGCTATTATTTCCTTAAATATTTTTGTTTTCTCTCAATTCAGGGACTGAAATTACTTGTACAAAAGATAACTTGAAGTTTTCCTACCCCCACTGATGTTTCTTTCTTTTTTTTTTTAACTTCTTTTCTTCTCTTCATTTCATTTTGAATATTTTTTGTTGTTAGGTAATGAAGCTCATTAATCTTTTATTTTGCAATATTTAATCTGCTCTTAATCCTTCCTATCCAGTGTCTTCTCATTTTAGACATATTTTCATCTCTAGAACTTCCATTTGAAATTTTTTACATCTTCCATGTCTATCTTTCTTTATTGAACAATTAAAATAAGGGTATTAACAACTTTTTAATGTCCTTCTCTGCTCATTCTAACATATATGTCAATTCTGAGTTTGCTTTAATTAGCTGATTAATCGTATTATGGGTCATGTTTTCTCAATTCTGTATGTCTGGTAATCTTGGATTAAATAGCAGGCAATGTGATTTTTTTACCTTGCTGGGTTTGGATTTTTTGTTTCTTTATTAATTTTTATCTTTTTCTGGGATGCAGGTATGTTACTTGGAAACCAGTTGATCTTTTTGGGTACCACTTTTATCATTTGTGATGAACGGAGGTCTGGAACAGTACTGAGTCTGGGGCTGATTATTTCCCACTACTGAGGCAAGACCTTCCTGTGTATGCCATGTGCATTATGAGGTTTTTTCCACTCACTGATAGGAATATGCACTACACCTGACCCTGTGTGAGCACTGAACACTGTTTCCTCTAATTCTTCGAGATGACTCTTTCCCAAGCCTCAGGTTGTTTCCTCACACGTGTACTGATCGGTACTCTGCTGGATACTCCAGAGGACAGCGTGCTCTCCCAGTACAGCTCTTACCTCTCTGTTATTCTGTACAATGAACTCTGCTCTCCTTGACTTCCCCAGACTCTCAGCTCCATTTCCTTACCTTAAAGAGTCTTCTGGGCTCCATTTCAATTCTCCCTCCCTATGATAGGTCTGGAAATTCTCAAAGCAGCAAGCTGGGTTATAGCAGAGCTCAGCTCATTTCTTCTTTCGTTTCCTATGTCTCCATGATCTCTGTCCTTTGTTGCCCAATAGCTAGTGTCCTGAAATTGTTGTTTCATGTATTTTGCTTGGTTATTTTTAATTAATTTTAATTTTATTTTTGTGTTTTTTCAGGCAGGAGGCTGTTACTGAAAGCAAAAGTCTTATAGAGGGGCACTCAGATTATTTCCAATATTTTGCTTTTACAAACAATGCTACAGTGAATACTGTTGTGTGTGTGTGTGTGTGTGTGTATATATATATATATACAGTTTTTGGCTATGGAATGTATCTTTAATGTAAATATTACATGTCAGATTACTGCTTCAAAGGTAAATGCCTATGTAATTTTTAGATATTGCCGAATTCTCCTCCATAAATTTGCACCGACTTGTAAACCTATGCCTGAGAGTACTTGTTTTCCTAAAACTTCATCAAATCGTTATTGTTAAGCTCGTGGACGTTTTTTAGCATGCAAGGTGAGAAACACTGTGCCTCAAGATGGTTTTAATTTGTATTTCTTTATTACAAGTGAAGCTGAGCATCTAACTATATGTTTAAGGGTCATTTTAAAATCATTTTTCTGTATGGCTTCTTATTGTTTTTCTTTTGTCTGAGTTTTCTAGCTACTCTAATCTGTTCATATTTTCATATATGGACTTTAAAATTGATAAATTAATCTACAGGAAAAAATGAAAAGAAAATTTCTCCCTGGTATTTTGTTAGACTTCTATTAGATTGTGTGAATTTGACCTTTTTTTTAAGGTATTGAATAAAGATACTCAGTGAAAAAATTTTTTTACAAATCTTTGCCTCACCTTGATATATTACTGTATCGTGTATTCTTGTTCTAGGGCATAATTGTGCATTTTAATTTTGTCAAATTCTAACTTTTTTCCTGTATAAACAGTGCCATTTTACCCATGTGTATTTTTATGCAATGTAGAACTGAGGCGAAATCCCATATGATTTAACAGTGAGGTCAATGGCTTCACAAATAGCAAAAATAATAATTAAAAAAATAATAAAAATAAAAATAAAAGTTCCTTTTAGCACTTAAAATGAATGAGCTTTTTTTTTTTTTTACTTACTTTTTTAATGTGTTGTTCCAAAAAACCACATTGCATTGTGAGGGATATAAGAAACTGTTTAGTGGGGAAAAAAATAAGCTCATTAATATTAGTAGAACTTAAATATTGAAGAGGCTTGACATTCTCAAGATAAATGACTACGTTCTAATGTAATTATCATTACTTATACTTGTGAGGTTAAGCCAAAACTTTTATTTTATCTTGCTATTATATGGTCTCTCTGAAGAATGTTAAGGATTTTCGGATTGAGAGTATGGGTCATGAAAACAGTGTCCCTTGATTGGTAGCCATAAGTGGGGACACCAAAAGCAAAACAGGACTCCATGTGGAAAGAAGTCTTATTTTCAAACATAATTTTAACTATGATATTGCATAAAAATTTTGTCTATGTTTATGGGAATAAATTATGTGCTCTGAGCTAGGTTTTTGTTACCTTTTTTAAAAAATGTCTTATAATAAATGGGATCTTGAATTCAAGAAAATATGCTATAGCAATTCACAAAAACATTGGCAGAGCACTTTCTAAATGTGGGCATTCTTTAACTGCCATTTGAATGGGATGTGCTTATTCATTCAGTGAGAAATCAGAATAACGCAAAATAAAAATAGGTAACTATGCCCCAGAAAAAAATACACAGGTACATTGAAATATCCAGGAAAGTGAGGCAAAACTTTTTGTTATTAGCTGTTCAATTTGTGGGTTAAGTTGCCTTAGAAAGAAATGACGTTTGTACAAAATGATAACCAAGATAACAATATGATTCTAAAATTATCCTGTATTTAAAAATAATCTGAAGTAGAACATTTAGTCTTTTCTGGTCAATGCTATTTCCTGATAATGGGTTAGAGTTCCTGCTGAGTGACATGTAGGAAACAAAGATGAACTGCTTATATGGTGAGAAGGAATTGCAGGGAATAGCAGAACCATAGGTCAAAACCAAGACAGAAATACTAACCTTGAAAAGGGGGGTTAACAAGCAAATAAAGCCCACACAGGAGTCTAGAAAACCACTCTATTTCCACGCAGGGTTTTGAGAACTAAAAGCCCAACAGAAAGGAAATAGGGCAGGTATCTGGATTTGGCAGCACAGAGTAGAAATGCAGACCCAGCTATTCCAAAATTTCATCTAAAATATGATAATAAGAACAGGGCTCAGGGTAGGCCACAGTGGCTCAGCAAGCACAGTTCTCGCCTGTCATGCCAGAGACCCAGGTTTGATTCCTGGTGCCTACCCCTGCTAAGGAAAAAAAAGAACAGGGCTCAGTCATCAATAAGCAAAGCTGAAGTAAATACAAGGCCTCATTTGAGTTAGATGACAAGTGTTATGGCCTTGGGGAACATGAAGAATGTAACACATAAAGAGTTTGTGTAGCAATGGGCCAAGTAAGCAGATGTGCTGTCTCATTAGAATATTGGGGGACCTGTCTACAAGCCAGGTCTCAGGGGTACCAGGCACTTCCAGATTTAGTCTTAAAGCAGTAAAGGACATTTGAAATCCTTGTTGGTAAATATAATTCCTGAATTACTCCTCAGTGAAACTGGGGAAAAGGGGATGCCAAGAGAGAAAAATACAGGATAATTTTGATGAATGGAGATGGCATTGTAGCAAAAATACATGGGGATAAAATAATGCACTCTTTTTCGCGAAGTAACAATATTCCAAATAGCAAAGGTAGTCTTTTTAGTTATATCTTCATTAGCATTTTTGAAAGTTCCCCAGGCTGTAAACACTGGAAAATAATTAAAAAGGGAGTTGAAAAAAAGTGAATATCACACCATTTAGCATCTTTATTTCACTGTACTTATTTCACTATATACATATATACATATTCACACACATTTATGCACACTAATAGACATATACATGGGATACACTCACATAAAAACATACATGTATATAATAGAAAGCCAATCATTTTAAAGTATATTTAGAGGGCAGGTATAGTTCTATGCGAGAACAGATATTTGAAGAATACTTTAGACATATCAATATTGTAGTGTTCGAATATTTTTATATAAAAACATTTTGTAAAGTGTCCAGAAATATCTTTTACTTTAATCCTGAGAAGCAGACATCTGTTTCTCATGGACCTCTTTGCTACTGGTTGAAAAAAAATCTACATGCGGTTCAGTTGTTATACTTCAAAGGTCCAGTAAATTAAGAAAAAAGATTCTGACCATCTGCCATCAGGCATATTTTAATTGGAAAGTCATATTCCTTTTTTTAGTACATTACTGGTACTGTTACAGATGATGCCTCTATCAACTTGTTAAAGATTAATTAAGTATTCTAAAAGACAATTATTATTTCAAGTTTGTTATGAAGAGTCATTATTGGTTCTCATTTTGATTTATAATTTTAGGAAAAAGCAGAGATTTGATCTCTGTTCAATGAGAACTGTTTTGCAGGAAAGTGAATTCCTTTAGTTTATAGATATGTTAAAAATAAAAGGTTTAGTATAGTTAGGACTCCAGTTCAAATTATGTCATTAATTTTTGTTAATTATTAATGGCCTGGATTAATTCATGGGATATGAAAACCCCAGCATTTTATGATTTAATCTTCTTCCTTAGCAATCTCATGTGGAGACAATCTATCTAAATTAAATTCAATGCAGTTCAACCATTCGAATAATTTATCTCAATAAGCATGTTGCACTCTTATTCTGTGCATTGCCTTGTACTGAAAATCAAATAGTTGATTGCATTTAAGCAAGTATAACCATGTAAAGAATCCAGAAACCCGCGTACATTTTGGGAACCTAAGTTTGCCCAGTGGACCAGTAAAACAGCCACCTATCTACACACTAGGTGGACAGGTATTTACGATTATTTTTAAAACTTTGAAAAAATGAATTTGTTGAAGACCTGTGGAAGGAGTTGCTACACAGTGAGTCATGGAAAAATAGGCAGAAGCAGGCACAGCAAATCTTTCAGCAAATGGCTGCTTTATTATTTACACAGCTCACAGAACTCAAAAGAGCAGGGAAAGAATCTCATTGTGGCCAGTCTCCAGGGATATCAAAAACTGCTCAGCTCAGGGATGGTAGATGGCAGCTCCCCATGCCCCACTTTACTTTGGGGAAGAGACAAATCTATGCTGAATGTGGTGTTTATCTACCCAGGGGGGAGGGGACCCGGCCACCGATAAGTCCCACCTTGATTAACATCTGGGGCTTCTCATTCCCAGTTTCAAGGTTAGGTCTGGTTGGGCCTTTTCATTAGACTTAACGTCTCCTCCAGTTTGTGGAATAGAGACAGACTGATGTGGACTTACGAGAGACAAAAGTATCATCTCCCAATAGAAGTCCTGGGTAATGAGTATCCAAGATCCAATTCACTTTTTAAACACCTCATGGCATAGAAATGGATGTCAACACATACATGTCTGTGAGAGCTCCAAGGAGGATTCCCTCGTAGAGTTTTGGGTACGGAGACCGGAAAATCTCCCAGAGAAATGGGTTTCTAAGCTGAAGATGGAAAAATAATGCATTTGACAGAATGGGTAAGGTATTTGTCAACATCACTGCCCTCTTTTAAGAAGCTTGAATGTGAATTATATCCATGCCTAACACTTCCTTCTAGTGTCTTTTTGCGGGTTAAATTGCCTGCTTATATCACATAATTCCATTATTTGGGCCACAGATGGTTAAATTAGAAATGGATGACTGAACCAAAATCACCCATCTAGTAACTAGACAGCAGCCCATGGGGTGGCATCACCAGAGTTTTCTGCCCAAATGGATAATCTGTTGGGTTATGCTTTGCCAAACAGTCATTCATTCTTTCTTTCATTGAGTTATACTTTAATATTTATCATTATACATACTAATTGCTGAGCATGTGAGTATGAATAGGAGATAGGCAGATGTGGTCTGTGCACTTTAGGAACTTGCAATCACATCAGGTGAATCAGACAAATAAATAGGCAAGTACCAACACCGTGAATATCTACCATGGTGAATCAATTACAAGTGGACTCAGGTGTTCAGGAATTCCTGATTTAGGTGTTCAGGAATGCATTCTAGTGGAAACAGTGCTAAATCCAAGGTTGAGAAGGAGTTAATCAAGTGAACAGGTCAGAGATACTATTTCAGGAATATTTCTTGGAAGCAGTAGGGAAAAAATGTACTCTGATTTGAGAAGAAAAAGTAGGTTATTCTTGCTGGAGCCTAGCATCGAGTAGACGCAGGGAAATACCTGGAATCTTTGAACTATAATCCAGCTGCCTTGATCCCTGATAATGATTGTATTGACTTTATCTTGTATCACTGTGATTGTGAAAACCTTGTGACTGACCCTCACTTGCATCCATTTTATCTACTGTTTCAACTTTGGAGTCTTATGGTCACTAAAGACAGCCCCTAATATTTATTGATGAAGGGCCTCGAGCCAGCCCAGAATGAAGCCATCCCAATTCCAAACTTATTTTGAAACCAAAACTGGGTCCAACCTGACATGCACAGTGGCTTAGATTTTAACCTCTATGTGACATATACCTCATTATGATGCTAAAAATCATGCCCATCATCAAATTAAGGTCACCATTTTCTTCATATGTTCTGTGACTAAGCATGTAATCGATCTGCACATCTCAATAGTTAGATCACCTCTAATGACATCATCCGGAGCCATTGTGCTCATTATCCTAAAACATGCCCATCTTTTCATAATATAAAACTATCAGAATTAATGCGGTTCAGGTAGACAAACTTTTAGGCCAATAGACCAATCTGATCTCCTGCTTTGCAATAAACTCTTTCTCTTTTTGAAACTTGGTGTCTCAGGAATTGGTCATTTGAGTGCATCAGGTGGAGAATCCACCACCTTTTTCCAGTATCAATAGGATGTTAGACAGAGGGAGAGAAAAGACATAATTCTGAAATAATGAGTGCCCATATAAAAAAGGGTCAAGAGTAGTAGTACGAAGTTTAGGACATTATCCAGATGATCATGGTGAGCAATTGAATAATTTTAGAAAAGGATAAATGGATCATATTTTAATTTTTTAAATGCTACTTAGGCTATGGCTCAAGTAATAGGTTGGAGGATGTGCATCGGTTACGATGCAGCAGTCTGGTTTAGTGGTTTGCCAGTAATCAAGACAAGACATAGTGGTGGCCTGAACCAACATACTAGAAATGTCCCCCTAAGGAAGTCAGTTCAATGGATATTCAAGAGACGGAAACAATATGGCATGGTTATTGAATAGATCTGAAAAGCCAACAGTTATGCTTGAACCTTGAGACCGAGCAATTTAGCAGATACTATGGATTTTGGAAATTGGAAAATAATGGGAAAGGATGTGTTAAGTTTTGTTTGGGTGTATTTTGAGCATAACCAACTGGAAGAAAGTTGGATATAAAGCTAAGGGCTCTTAAAAGATCAGGTCTCAGGATTTCTTTTTGCATGTATTTCATCAGTGTATAATTAATTGAAGCTAGGGAACTGGATACAACTTCAGAAAAAAATTGTAATGTGAAAAAGGACTCAGAATAAAGACCTGAAGGACATGAAAGCATGAACAGAAAAGAAAATCCTAGTAAGTCCTGAGGAGCTAAAATACTTGATGGGGGAGCTGTGCTGTCCTAGAACCGAAGAGAACAGATTGAAGAAAAAATGAGTGGTCAAATGCTGCCAGGGAGTCAAGGAAGACACGGAGGACTTTTCCTTGGGAGGGATACTGCATTCAGCAGGTGGTGGATGGTTAGTATTTGGAAGCCAAATGCAGAGTATTAGGGAGCTGAGGAACTGAGACCACAAGTATAAACCAACTACCCAAAGCTTTGATTTGAAAGATAGAAACAGGGTTACAGGTCTAGGAATTTTTCTTTGTTTGCTTGCTTTTGATAACATTTTTCTTTATGGAATAGACTTGATTAGCTTCTTGTAGGTTTTATTTTTTAATTCGGGAAGGTGTCGTTTTGCAGAAAAATCATGCAAAATGTACAGAGCTCCCAAATAGCCACCTCCCCCACGCAGTTTTCCCCATTATTAGCACTTTGCAATAGAATGGTCAATTTTTGCAATTGATGAAACACTGTTTTCATAATTATTGCATGAATAATAATCTCTCATTTACATTATGGGTCATTGTGTTGTACAATCTTATGGTATATTTTTTATTTAAATTTTAGTAACACATATATGTTATAAGTTATATATATATATATATATATATACACACAGTATATATACTGTATTAGTTAGGGTTCTCTAGAGAAACAGAATCAACAGGGAACACTCGCAAATATGAAATTTATAAAAGTGTCTCACATGACCGCAGGAACACAGAGTCCAAAATCTTCAGGGCAGGCTGTGAAGCTGACGATTCCAGTGGAGGGTCTGGATGAACTCCACAGGAGAGGCTCACCAGCAGAGATAGGAAGAAGGCCTATCTTTTCTGATTCCTCCTTAAAAGGCTTCCAGTGATCAGATTAAGCATTACTCACTGCAGAAGACACTCCCCTTTGGCTGATTACAAATGGAATCAGCTATGGATGTAGCTGACATGATCATGATTTAATTCTATGAAATGTCCTCATCGCAACAGACAAGGCCAGCACTTGTCCAACCAGACAAACAGGTACCACCACTTGGCCAAATTGACACATGAACCTAACCATGACATATACCCTAAAACTTCCTTTTTAACCACATTCCAATATACAACTCAGTAGTGTTAATTATACTCATAATGTTGTAATACTGTTACTATCATCCATTGCCAAAAATGTTTCCATCAACTGACACAGAAACTCTGTACCAATTAAGCATTAACTCTCCTTTCTCTACTCCTACCCTGGATTTCTGACTATATTTTTTTTAGTGTAAAATATAATATACATACAAAAAAGCAACATTTCCAAGTACATAGAATAACTGGTTATGGAGCAGACTTTAAAATTTGGTATGGTTACAATTCCACACTTTTAAAATTTTTCTTCTAGCTGCTCCAAGACACTGGAGACCAACAGAAATATCCATATAATGATTCAGCAGTCACAGTCATTTGTTAAATCCTGTCTTCTCAGTTATACTCCTTCTTTTCTTTAAATAACATATATACATAAAAGCAATAAATTTCAAAGTATATCTCAACAATTAGTTGTAGAATAGAATTTCGGAGTTGGTATGGGTTACAATTCCACAATTTTAGGTATTTATTTCTAGCTGCTCTAAGGTACTAGAGGCTATAAGAAATATCAGTATAATGATCCAACACTCATATTCATTTGTTAAACCTGATCTTCTCTGTATAACTCCACTATCATCTTTGATCTTTCTCCTACTCTTAAGGGGTATTTGGGTATGCCCATTTAAGTTTTTCACATTGGAAAGGGCTGTTGATAATATGGGATGGGGGATGAAACTAGTTGATGTTCTGGTAGAGCTAGTTCCTCTGTATTTCAGGATTTATCTGGTCCAGGGACCCATCTGGAGGTTGTAGGTTTTGGAAAGCTACCCTAGTGCATGGACCCTTTGTAGAATTTTATATAATGTCCTAAGTATTCTTTAGGATTGGCAGGAATGGTTTTGGCTGGGGGTTGGCAAGTTATGATAGGTAGCATTATCTAACTGAAGCATGCATAGGAGTGACCTCCAGTGTAGCCTCTCGACTCTATTTAAACTCTCTCAGCCACTGATGCCTTATTTGTTACACTTCTTTTCCCCTTTTTGTCAAGATGGTATTGTTGATCCATGGTGCCAGGGTCAGGTTCATCCCTGGGAGTCATCTCCCACTCCACCAGGGAGACTTTCATCCTTGGATGTCATGTCCCACATAGCGGGGAGGGCAATGGTTTCACTTGCAGAGTTGGGCTTAGAGAGAGAAAGTCCACAGCTGACTGTACTCTGGAGGTGACTCTTAGGCATATAGGTAGAGTAAGCTTTTCTACTACATAAATTTCACAAGAGTAAACCTCAAGATCAAGGGTTTGGCCTACTGATTTGGGTGTCCCTAATGCTTGGCACAGTATCAGGGGTTTCCCGAGTTGTAAAGTTTGATAGTTCCATAATTTTTCTCCTATCCTTCAAGGGACTTTGCCAATAGTTTTTGATTTTCTGCATAATATATTCTGGAATGTATCTAGGCATTGTATCCTGCAAGCTATACAGGATTAAAGGCTTTCATTCTTATTCTGGGCATCCTGTGTTTGGATTATTTAAATGATGTATCCAGAAAGATTGAGTTAGATTATGTGCTACAGAAAATTTAGATTCTGGACATAATAAAACTTTCTTTCTTTGGTCTCAAAGAGTAGGTGAAGTTCTAAAATACAGGCAATGTCTTCCTTATCCCTATATTCTGAATTTCCTTAATCCCAGCCTGATTGGCTTCATTCTTATCTCTAAATACCAGGTTATACATATATAAAGCAGCCCCACTGACTATAATTTGACTCAATTGTTTCGTATTGATAAGGTCGCACAATATATGTCCTTTGATGTCTGGCTTATTTCACGCAATATGATATCTGTAAAGTTCACCCGTGTTGTAGAATGTATCAGAATGCTGATGTGATGGAAAGAACACATTGAAGATACTACATAGCGCAGGAAGAGGAAGTAGTTTTTAGACAGAAGGGACAATATTTAAAATGTAAATGTAGATGGTAGGTCTTCCTTTTTCAATATGTAGTAGGAAACAAGCCCTCATGCTGAAACTGAGGAAAATGTTCAGTAAGATTCTTTCAAGAAAAAAAAGTCTGGGTGGTAAAGAAGAGGGAGCGTTGATTATGAAAATAGAGAAAGATTGCTGTTGAGACTAAAATCAATGGATTTTCAGTGTCATCAATCCATATGGATGTGTGACGTTCCTCAACATGTCTAACAATATAAGCAAAATTATGGTAAAATCAGATATTTGGATTGATTCCAGATGTTTCTCACCTGGAAAAACAAAAGGTAAAGGAATGAGGAAGCTGGATTTTAGAAAGAGGGATGGGTTATACAACTCAAGTTAGGTAGGAAAGGAAGTGTAGAAGGCAAATGATTTGCAAATTAGAGGAAATTGGAAAGATGACTGTCTTGAATCTCAGGATTTTGAAGAACAGATATAATGACAAAACTGCGTGTGGGTCACATTAAGGTAAGAGATGGGATATTTGACTTTAATATTTCAGAGCTAAAGTAGTCCTGGATATTAACCAAGCTTTGTAGTGGTCATCTGAGTGGGAGGTTGAAGTGGACTAAAAATTAAGGTCATCAGAGATAGGAAGATTGAGGATGAAAGAAGGAAGGCTGCGCAACTGGTTATTCCCATGGACATCTGGGTCATTCAGCATTATTGTAGGTGACTGGCAATACCTGCCCTGCAGTCAGGAGTAGAAACTGCAGTCCTGAAAATCTTCATTAAGGGAGGAACCAGACAGAGTGGTATAGCCGGGTAGCAAGAGCTTCTAAGTATCATTTACTTTTATAGGAAGGTGGAGGTATAATGGCTAGCGATAACAATGGAAAAGGAAAAGAGCGCTGATCTCACCTCATGGGTTCTTAGGAAATGCTCTCCTGTCTACTCTCACTCCCAGTCACTGCCTATTATTTCAGATTTTCCCATTTTGAGGTGACAGGCTTCATCCATGCCATGTAACAGCCACAGCCACTAAGACGGCTTGGTTCTTTGTTGTTTTAAGATGATTGCTTAATCAAGAAAGGACTTTCCAAAAAAAGTATTCCTCTGTCAGGGTGTCTGTTGTATACTTTTTTCAGGTCTTACCACTCATACTTTTTGATGTGTTTTACTTTAAAAATATCAATTTGGAACTACTATCTATTAATTATGAATTCTGATTTCCCTCAATGTGTCTATAAAGTTCAAATTCTGACACTTTTGCTCTTATTTCTTGCAATTATCTACTATGTAGAAAAAGGTTATGCCTGCTAGGTGACCTGAATTATATTTGTGTTAATAATTTTGGCAGGCAGATGGAAAGGTCTACTATTCTCAAATCTGGTTTCTCTTAGGCCAAGAAGAATTCACAATTATATTCTGACAAGACACTCCTTTTTTTTTCCCTAGGGGCAGGGAGAAGCAGGCTGGAGAAGTAGGTCCACATTTATGTCCCTTTTTTAAACTTTAGTGTACAGGTACAGGAAGCTTATTCTCATTTACCCTCTAAGTCCCATAACTACTGAGTTAATGTCCTAAGTCATGTTTTTGACTATCGCCTTTGCTATACTCCTGTATTTGGTTCTGTAAACATCCAGTTTTCAATAACAATGCATTATGCTTATAAGTAATATCTAAGTAATACATAAATATGAACATTTGTTTATGTTCACATAAATATGAACATTTGTTCAAGTTAAATGCAGAATTTAATCTTCCCAAATTCTTTATATGCCGTTTGTGAATTTAAGAATCTTTTATCAATTATTATAAATGCTAATAAAAATCTTTGCCATAAATAACCTGCTACTAAGAGAGAAACGCAAATGAATTTTTCTTAAGAGAGAAACACAAATGTGCTTTTCTTAAGAACACAGTAATTATCTTCTAATTTTAAAAATTTTGTTTCAGTTATACAGAAAAATATTTGGGGTTATAACTTTTCCTTTACTTAATTCAATGTAATTTCTTCCTCAGTGTTATTTTAGTGTGATCCATCATTAAATATTATATATTTTTATTTTTTTGCATGGGTAGGCACCGGGAATCGAATCAGGGTCTCTGGCATAGCAGACGAAAACTCTGCCTGCTGAGCCACTGTGGCCTGCCCTAAATACTATACTTTGTCTAAATGAAAATAGAGAAGACAAATCTTAACTGAAGCTACTGTTCAAGTAAAAACTATATAATTTCATTATGGTTGTAGTTAGCCGTCTGCAGAGCTCTGTTTAAAGTTAATTTACAATATGCATATCTATGCTTACCTGATTTATAGTTAGATCACGGAAAAAGCATGAAATTAATCGAGTACGTATTTTCCCAAACTCCATTAAGATCTCCATATCCTTTTGGCCACATTTAGTTCTTGGTTATATGAGGATTTAAAAGTTTAAAGCATGAAAATATAAATATATCTTTTTTCTTCTTTTTTTTTTTTCTATTTTGGAAATATGTCTTTAACTAAAATCAGCCATAGCTTTATTATTTTTCTTTCTTTTTTTTTTTTTTTCTTTTTTGGCATGGGCAGGCACCGGGAATCAAACCAGGGTCTCTGGCATGGCAGGTGAGAATTCTGCCACTGAGCCACCGTTGCACAACCCCAGTCATAGCTTTATAATTCATTACAAAGAATTATGAAAATCCTGTTGGTATTCAAATAAACGTCATATATATTTTTCTTTTTCTATCTTATATTGGCTATATTTATTCTTCTTTTGCCTATCTTTGACTTTTTTATTCCTAATAGGGCTAGGATTTGAACCTGTTAAAGAAGACTTCTTCCATCCTCAACCATATTTATGCTCATCTGAGGGCTGATGCAATCCTACATAAAAGCCCCATATATAAGTACACACTCAGAAATTATCGCCATATTTGGAATGGTTACTACTGAAACTTTTGTTGTTATTGTTTAATTTTACTTGAATAACATTAAACATTTATTTTTTTCTGAAAATAGAAAAACTGCACATAATTCTATTTTAAGAATGTTATAGTGAAAAGAAACAGAATCTGTCCCTGTCTGTCCGATCCCCCTTACAACCAGCCATACCATTAGAAGTAAACACGTTAAAAGTTGGGAGTGTGTCACAAACTAAAACTTTTGTTGGAACTAATTACTCTGTGTATATGAAAATAATAATTGAGGTCCAAACAGCCTTGGAAGTAGCAGTTGCTGGGATCATACTGTCATGTTTATGGTCTATAGATGAGGGGCTAACACAAATTTAGAATCATATTTAGAAATTTCTGCACTGAATACATTAAAAATCCCCAAATATACATAGCTAGAAATATACATATGGTGCCCAGTGTTGGGAGAGTCATACCAATTAGCCCTCACTTTTTTTTTTTCTGGTTGGTCCTTGTTTTTTAGCACTTCAACTCCCATCTGTTCTACCCTAAAGCTCCTTCATTTTTAAGTGTGACATGCTCAATTATTAGCTGCTCTGGCTATGAACTCCTTTCTTTTCTCACCATATTATCTTTCCTAATTGAACAACAACAAAAAAACATCCAGGACAGTGTGCCTACCACTCTCTGAGGACATGTTCTTTTTCAAGAGTTCCCGCTCAGAGGCCTCCTTAAGGGACTTCTTCCCCATAAGTCTCTTCATACTCCTATCTCCTACTTTGGATCCAGGGTTTGGTACTTACCTCCAGGTAACCTACCTATTGGATGGTATATAATGAGGTCATTTTTCAAGGCACTGCCTAAAATAGAATGATGGTGATTCTCCCGTAAAGTTGAACTGAAGAAACAAGTAAATAAGTGTTATAAGTGAGAAAGCAGAAAGGAGAAAAGCATGCATTGCAAAGTGACTGGGATACCCAAAGACAGAACTCTGGAGTGATGGAGTTAGTTGTCAGGCTTCAGAGTCCCAGACTTGAGCTTTAATGTGGCTTGATTGTTTGACTTTTCCAGGCTTGCCATGGGAAGTGGCTGAGAGGTTTCCACCTGTCTGTAAACTTACACTACATTTTCATTAGCTAGGTGAGTCCCTCCCTTGAAACCAAAAAGAGTGTAGTACTCCTACTCACCTGGAAATTGGCTTTTTGGACTCACTCACATGTGTGGAGAAGAAATAGGGTATCAATCTACCCTGCCATTGTACACCTCGGAACCAATATTCTCCTACCTGTGTCTGCCTAAGAGTTAACCAAGAGGAGAGGGCCCAGGACAGTTATAGGTTGTCTTACAAATAAAGCTGTATTATGTTGTTATGTTATGTTATGTTATGTTATGTTATGTTATATTATGTTATAGAAGATGTCTACAATGCTATATAAAATCCATAATCTGTATTCTAAAATTCTTGGTGGTACAGTGACCATTTCCAGGGAGTGCAAGAGAAAGACTGACAGGTGTACTTCTACAGCATTCAGATTTGTGATTTGCTATAGTTACTTCTGATTGTTTGTTTTATCTTAAAAATTAAACTTGGGAATAAGGAGGTTACAAAGGTATCAGTTTAACATAAAGTGTGAAGTGAAATTCTGGCTGTCAGATGAGTAATCTAAAATCTGTAGCTAGAGAGGAATTTCAGATTCTGAGCAATCTGCCTAGACAAATATAATTATAGAAAGTGAATATTATTTTTCTAATGTTATATTGAAGTTTGATAACTAAAAATTATTATTATTTATTCATATACCAGTACTACACCATCTTAAATGAAATGCTCCATCAAGGAGCATGACTTCACACCAATATATGTGACCACCAGGTGGATATTTCTACTTGTATATTCTATAGACATCTTAAACACAACTCCAAAACAGAAAAAAAATTCCACATCAGCAATTTAAATCATGTTCGTCCTCCCCTATGTGTTGTCTCACTCCCAAATCTTAGAATCCAAGAGATTCTACCTGCTAAGTGCCGTTGAAATTCCTTCCCAGCACTCTAGCAAAGGGATATTTACTATCAAACTATAAGCCATCTCTCACCTGGTTTTTTTCAATGGCCTCCTATTTTTCCTGCCTTTACCAACCTCTCTAATCCATTCCCCACACAGCAACCAGAGTGTTTTTTCTTTTTTTGATGAATTAAAATCTCACTTTCATTTTCCTGATTGAAACCTTTTAATGGTTCTCTCTTACTATTAAAATAAGATCCTAAGATTTGTAATCGGTTTTGAGTTTTAACATAATCTGGTACAACCAGTGCAACCATCATTATCTCTTGAAGTCTCCTTTTAAAGAACTTCTCTCCCTTCTCCTCCAACTCTATGGTTTTATGAGAGCTTTCCATCATGCAACCCAATATGTGGGCTATATCTGATTCCTTTCTGGGTGAGCCACTAATTGAAGCTGAGACAATCAGCATTTCCTCAAACATGGGGAAGAGAGCAGCCCAAAGAGGCAAAGCTGGTGGGCAAAGCTGTGCACGTGGGGTTTGCGGCAGCCATATTTCTAGTCTTACAGAGAAACCTAGTCTGAAGAATCAAGCAAACATTCAGAGAAACTTGGGTGAAATATGGGAGACTGAGTCCAGGTGGCATTTAACTCCAATGCTTAAGGATACCTATTCTTTCTGTGGTCTCTTTACATGGGTTAATATACTCTCTTTTCCTTTAAGATAATTCCAATTGGTTTTATTACCCCTGTAATTACCTGGTTGATACAATGTTAAAATGAAAGGGGTTATTCCTCTAAAACAGTACTCTCAACTCTGGCTGTGCTTATGGGAGAAGCTCTAAAAGTAGTATCTGGCCCACACCCGAGTTCAGTACTACCCAAAAAAAGAAAGAAAATGAGGTAAAGAAAAAAATAAAAGCAAAGAAAAATGATGAAATTTTGCCAGGGCATTTATATTAAGGGTGAGTAAAATTAATATGGAAGAAACAGTTATTTATAAACTTAGTGAGGAAAGTAATTTACAAATGTGCAAGCCTGTTAGAAACCCTCCTGTGTATGAACCATAGCAAGTGAATTTTGTTACAATTTCAGAAGGCTGGTGAGGGTTTGACTATATTAATATAGTATTGAACCAAGAGGATACAAACATGCTTGGCCTTTTGTCTCTGCAGAATTCCGGGTGTTTACTGAGGGAGTTCTCTGAAAGAATGAAGTCAAGTTGTAAGTCAAAATGTCACTTTATTAGCTGGGTTGGTTCTGAGTCTGCATTATGAGTTTCTCCATTCTTTGGATCCAAATCCACTGCAGTGCTATAGGAGTGAGTCCCTGGGTCATCGCTTTATAACTGCTATATAATTCTGCGTATCTCTTGTATAATTGCCTGCCTCTGGTCCATGTTCAGTACTTCAGTGAGAGATCTTTTTAAAATACAAGTCTAATGTGGCACTGCCTTGCTTAAAAATAGTCAATGGATGTTGCCAGTCCTAAAGGTAAAGTGCACACCTTTAACAGGTTCCAGAGGGTTTCTGGTGTCTACTTAGATCTGACCTTCTTCAGGGTCAGATTGGGGCTTTCCTCGGCTCCCAATATTGTAATGGGTATCCTCCCCCTTTATGGCAAGTCTCTCTTTCTAAATAAAAGTCTGAATTGCTCCATAGCCTACAACAATAATTGCCTGATGCTCTGAAACCCTAGTAAATCTATGAAATCAGATTCTGGGCTTTTTCATTACTGTATTGGCCATGTAGTTAGAACCATGCCCAAAACTATTAAAACCTAAAACATTTATTTAATAATAAAAAGAAATGATTGTCACATTTTTTAACATAACTATTAAAAGCTTGTTTAGGCCTCTGTCTTAGTTGGCCAGGGCTGCTATGACAAATACCACATAATGGGTTGGTTTAAACAACAGAAATTCTTACCTCATGGTATTGGATGCTGTAGGTCCAACGTCAATGTATTGGCAGGGGTTGCTTTCTCCTGGAGTCTGTGGTTTACTGGAAACCCACCATTACATGGTGCTCTCTCTCCCGCTCTGTCTGCTTCTCACATCTCCACTGACCTCTGGATTATTTAACTTCTGGTTTCTGTCGACTGACTGCATCCAAGTTTCCTCTGTTTATGAAGACTTCAGTTATATGTATTAAGTCCCAACTGATTTGATTTGACCTCATCTAGACAGGCTCTTCGACGATCCTATTCACAAGTGAGTTCACATCTTGAATGAATGATAAGGATATCTTTGAAGGTCCTATTTACAAATGGGTTCATACCACACAACAGGGCTTAAGACTTGAACATATCTTTATCAAGAACATAATTATGTTCCTGACAACTACCAAATGATGTAGGCTAGTTTTTCTTTGCTTTTTAAACCTACGAATGCCTAGTAATGCAACTTTCTTGTATTTATAAGGAATTAATAATTAGCTCGTAAAAACTGACATAAAGCCAGTCAGGGAAATTAAAATTCTCTGTGGAGCTTGTCTTGAAATTCTAATCTCTTCTAAAGTGATGTAACTATTGTATTGCTAGTGAATTAAAGAAAAGAGATCATTCCTTAATCTTAAGGTTACAGCCTAATGCATAAAGTTTAATTTTTTTACTTCCCTAGGTGAGGGTGAAATGATGTGATTACATTTCATCTGAAATCTAAAATTAGCTCAAGCTAGCATGTTCTCTTTAAAAGGGTAAAAGGAAAATGATGTAATGTTTTGTATGTCACGTTTAATTCTATTAGAAGTCTTTGTAATGAATTATTTTGTGATTTCATGTTTGAAATTCTATAAAGGGAAATGGAGCTTTGTAGGCTACATCCAGTTAATTTTGTTAATCAACCAAATTAAAAAGGAGTTTTAACCTAAGAAAAAGTATATTTTCTTTGCATTTCTCTATGGAATGGGATCATGAAACTTTCAGAAGTATGTATGATGATTTTTGGTGATTTGAAATGATGCATGGAATAATGTGATTTTCTGCTGTGATGCTGTATCTGAAATACTAAATGCAAACAAATGTGAATAATAAGATGATTCAACTGTTTATACCAAGTTTGAGAAATTGACATTTATTCATAACACTAATGTTAGAATGAGATGAAATTTGGATCTGATAGTAAAAGAATTTTCAAAAAGTACAAACATAGAAACCAAATAAGAAATTAGAATTTTTCTCTTTTTCTTTAATCATTAAATTTGATTCACATTATGAACACTGTAAATCTTTAAATATTATTCTCCAATTTGATACAGGAAGTATGAAATACCTCATTATACATTATTTATTTAGCAAATTTTTATTCTTAATTACTTGGCTTCAATATTTCTTATTACTATAGTCAGATATACAATGTGTAACAGAGTAGAATTCTTGAGAAAATTCTGTCCCATGTTTGTGGGGGCTTCGAGGAAGGACCAGTGACAGGGATTAGAAGGAGCTAAATGTTTCAAAATGTGAAAGCATGATTTGAAACCCTGAGCACTGATGAACTAATAGGGACATAGGACCACTACAAGCAAAATAATAAGGGAAAAAAGTAAATATAAAGTAAAGCATTTACTGTAGGAATAAGTTGAGTTAAAAAATGAATTGTCAGTAGATTTTCCTGAGTTATTTGTGTTGAAAAGAAAATTTTAATATAGTTCATTTGCTTTGGTAGGTAGTCCAGAAGTGGAAGAGATAACAGAATGGTCTGAAATGCGATGAAGATGCTGAGGGCACAAACGGGTGGGCGAGAGCAGCTCTGTAGGCACCAGAGTCCATTTTATTCCAAACTGGCCCATTGTTATTTTTTTTCAGAGGTAAATAAAGGTCATATGCAGTTGTAAGAATAATATAAGCAGTTCCCTTGCACATTTTGGAATGACAGCACTTGGGAAACCTGTAGCACACTATCACAAATAGGAGATACAGGTCTTTGAATTTCTAGAAAAGCCTGACAAATTGTTTTCCCTTCTGTGTATGTGCCTTACTGCTGTAGGTGGGGATGGTTACGGGACCAAGTTTATGACTAGATATAAAAAGTATTTATAAAAATCAGTGTCATTGATAATTTGCAATCATTTTATTCATTTGGAGGCTTATATTGTCACTTACATTCCAAACACAAAAAGTTTCTCTCCCCCACTTCTCTCTGTCCATAGACACATAATTGTTTTCTTAGATCACATGATATCTGTGTAGGGTGACATGTCATGTTCAAGACAGCGCACAGCACACTCATTGTCATGTTCGAGATACAGAGAAAGGAACTTCTGACGTATTAATCCTGTCTCGCAGATATCAGTCACAACCCCAGTGTAGATATAGCCAAGTTATTCTCATATATATTTGTGATAATTCACGTTTATGGGGCTCCTTATTTGATAAGCCTAGTTTAGTGCAGAGGGCATTTCTTAACATTTATGAAAACCATTTTGGACTGTGAGATCCCAGCCAGTATCTCACAGACAGCTTTGTGCTTTGTAAATTGGAGTCTGTTTAATTCCTCTTAAGAGTTCTACTTGCTTAATAGTGTAGTGCCAATATCTTTTATTATTTAGAATGTTTTCATTAATTTACTTTGATTTTTTCTCTTTTTTGCATTACAAGATAAAATGTGTAAAGTTCGTGTTTCATAAAATACAAGGCATGTTTTGCTGTTTTCTTTTGAAATACTTGTGGAACACTCACTCCAGTGATAATCACATTTTCAACCTCAATAACTCATCTTAGAAAGGATTTCTCCCTCAATGAATTATGCTGTTAGGGCTATTCTTGAGACCAGAATTTAAGGATCCGAAAAATAATCTCTCAAGATATTTCTTGCAACAACTTTGCCAGTGGGTTTGGATAACTTATCAGGTAGACTTTACACACTGATCTAACATATAATTGATAAGTTTCCTTTTACTCTTGTCTAGGAAATATTGCTTCTTCCTCTGAGCCTCATACTTTTTTCAGTTAGGTAAAAAAGAAGCCAGCAGCACAGTGCTTGGCTTTTGAAGAGTTATCAGTCCTTATTACATTATTCATTTTGGGGCAACATGATCATTATTAACACAGAGCAGCTACAGATCCTAGCATTCTCTCTGGCTTTGCTTCATTTTATTACTAGAAATAGGGAATAAATAGCATGTATAATTATAGGTTTATATTTTCCAAGTATAGAATTGAATCTATCAGGCATTGTTGAAAACTATCAAAACATTTTTTGTGCTTCATTTCTTTTGCACAGAAATGATGTCAAGTAGCAAAATGTTATACAGATATTTCTGGGATAAAACCAATTTGCAATATAATATTAAAATTATGTAAATATCTATAAGAGAACAGAGAATTATGATATCTTAGGTTCAACATTAAGATATCTTATAACATCTAATACTTACAGCATTCCTGAAGAATGAAACTGGGTTAAAAATAGAAAGCCACAGACCAAAATGTGGAAGAGTGCTGCTGCTGACTGTTACAGCACAGACCTCTGCATTAAGCGTTGGTGGGTCTTGGGAAGAATTCGGGTACCCTATAGGACGGTGTAATGGAAGTATCTTGGAATAATCAGCCAGACTGGTGGAAACCACATTGTTCAGCCCTCTTCATAACCACTTCCCAAACCAGGTGGTATCAGTTGTGTTTTCTGCCTCCAGGAAGGAGCAATAACCTTGAGAAATGGGTACCGAGGTAGGGAAAGAACCTTGACAACTGCATGCATGCTTATACGAGTTTGAAAGCTACCAGAAATGCCACGCCCTTTTATAAAGGAAATTTAATAAGTGACAAGTTTACAGTTCTAAGGAAGTGAAAGTGTCCAGATTAAGGCACCAACAAGAGGTTACCTTCACTCAAGAAAGGTCGATGGTTCTAGAACAGCTCTGTCAGCTGTGAAACTACATGGCTGGCATCTACTTGTCCCTTGCTCCTGGGCTCTGTTGCTTTCAGCCACTTTTCCTGTGGGGGTTTCTCACTTTGCTTCTCTGGGGCTGCTGTTCATCTCTAGATTTCCCTTGGCTTTCTCCAGTTTCTGGCTTGCTTAACATCTCATGGTGATATCTGCTGGGCTCCAAGCATCTCCGAATATCTGTGTCTGTGTTCTCCAAGTGTTGGCATCTTGTGGCAGCTCTGCTCTAAAGTTTCTGTCAGCTCTCTCTCTCTCTGTAAGATCTCACAACTCTCTCCAAAATGTTTCCTCATTTAAAGGATCTCTAGTAAACTAATCAAGACCCACCCTGAATGGATGGAGTCACATCTCCACCTAATCAAAAGGTCACACCCACAATTGGGTGTGTCACATCTCTGTGGAGACAATTTAATCAAAGGTTTCTATCTTACAGTATTGAATCAAGATAGAAAGAAACGGCTGCCCCTGCAAGTTAGGATCAGGGTTAAAACATGGTTTTTTGGGGGTACATAGTATTTTCAAACTGGCACAAACCTAGAGTAAAGCTACCCTCACACCACAGCATGTATAGCAACCATCCCACAAAGAATAATAAACACAAAGATAAACACACAACATACCATCAGCAAATATTTGCAGAAATTCAATATGACAAAAGAAACACAGAAGTTAAACAACAAATTTAAAAGGGAAGGAACATTATTAATGGAGCAAATAAAAGAGGAATTTGAATAAGCATTGTCAATACTATCATGGACGTGAGGTTGTTGAACTCACAAAATGAAGCAACACACACAATGTAAATGAAACACATGGCTAATGAGATTTTTAAAAAGTGAACTCAAGTTATGTGCTACAAAACAAACTAGATAAGCAACTAAGGAATAAATAGGAATGAATTAGTGAAAGTCCATGTTCAAACTGAAGAATTGTACCAGAATACAGAAAATGTATTTCAAAGTACATAAGGAAAAGATATTATGGATAGATACAGAATTTATAAAATCCATCAAATGGGGTGGGCCACGGTGGCTCAGCAGGCAGAGTTCTTGTCTGCCATGCCGGAGACCTGGGTTTGATTCCGGGTGCCTGCCCATGCAAAAAAAAACAAAAACAAAACAAAACAAAAATCCCATCAAATGGAACAGAAAGAATATGAGGATAAATAACACGATTGTGTCCATGTACACACAAACACCCTGATGTAGTGAAATTTCAAACAAAAAAAAATCCAAAAATTATTCTGTAGAAGAGATATCTTATCCTCCAGAAAGGAAGGAGAATAGCTATAATCACAAACATTTTTTGATAATACAGTTTTGAACAGAAAATTACATGAAATTTCTAACTCATATTGGATTCTTCTATACTTAGCCAAATGATATCTACTGCCTAGGAAAAATAGAAGTTTACATATATATTTAACAGTAATGGACTAAGAAAATTTATTATCCATATCACCTCTGAAATAATTCATAGAGGACATGCACACATGTGGGAAGACAAAATGAATCTAAGAAAATAATTGAGAATTAGTGATTATTTGTAATAACATTAATAAACTAATCATGAATCTAAAATTTTAAGAAGTATTAAATATAGTTGTAAAGAGTATGAACACAGCTAGACCTAAGAGGGTTACTAGCTTTACCACTAATGTATTGGCCACGTTACCTAACTTCTTTTTGGCTCAATGTCTCTATTTGTAAAGCTGGTAAAAAAACTGTATTCACCTCACAAGAGTATTGTTAGACTTAAATAAAGTAATCCATGTAAGGTGCAAGGAACAGTGCCTGGCAAATGTAAGCACACAACAAATGTTAAATTTGATTATTCTTAATGTAGAAATTAATAATAAATTTGAACTAGAATTACAAATGCTATCAGATAGGATGTATTTGCCAGGGTTCTTTAGGGAAATAGAACCAACAGGAGATATCTGTAAACGTGAGATTTTATGAAAACTGTTTCATGCAACTGTGAGGATGCACAAGAATTCCAGATTCCATAGGGTAAGCAGTGAGCTGACAACAACGATGAAATTCTTTGACGAATTCCAAGGAGAGGCTGGCTGGCTGAATTAGAGACCACTGACCTCTCGTCTGATTGCTGAAGTCCTAACCTTCCCCCAAAATGTCTTCAACTGATTGGATTACATCCAGTTGATTGGATTGGATCCAACTGATTGCGTTTTCTCATTGTGGAAGGCACACCTCTTAGTTGGTCAAAGGTTTACTCAGCCATAGATGCAACCTACTGACTAACTCAAGTCCATGAAATGCCCTGGCAATAACAAGCCAGCATTTGCTTGACTGGGTACTATCACCTGGCCAAGTTGACGCATGAACCTAATCATCACAGTCCACCTCTTATTGACTTGGCAGCTATATACATCATGCTAAAGCATACTTAATCTCAAAATAGAACACAATAACAGATACATTTTTTTAACCTGACAATATTCAACTGTTCTGCATATAACTGGAAACCCACTGTCTTCCCAGAGGAGGGTGTAAGTCCTTGCATAACATTCACTATTAAATTTGATATTCCTTAACTTAATTACTACAACATGAACAATAAAACTTTTGTCATATGATAAGGGGATAAGATAGAGCAAGTCATAGCTGGTAACAACGATGAATATATTTGAATTATCCCAGGAGAGGCTGGCTGGCTGAAGTAGAGACAAATTTCTCTCTTCTGATTGCTGAAGTCATAACCTCTCGCTTAAAAGTCTTCAAATGATTGGATTAAACCCAGCTGATTGGATTAGTTTGAGCTGATTGGGTTCTGCTGAGCACCATCACCTGGCCAAGTTGACATATGAACCTAACCATCACAAAAAATTTAGTTGGGACACTGGCAGAATAAGTTTTAATAATATTTTTCTAATGTTTTGTTTTGATATAACAGATGACATGGATCTGCTAATTTTTATAATTGCTAAAATGTATTCGTTTATGAGTGCTTATTAGATGTTTAGTCAGAGTCAGTTTCTGTTTCTTGTGATCAAAGAACAGTTTCCTCCTATCTGTCTCCAAAATTACCCTGTCCTTATTGTCCATTCCTCAGTAGAGCATTTCGAAACTTACTTTGGGGAAATAGCCAACTTCCTAGAAAACATAAGATTTCACTGTATATGTTTGTGTAGAGAAATATAGGATTAATTTATTATTAATTTCTTTCTTTACTGGCTTGAACTAACTGTGTACTTCAGAGAATCCAAGCTCTTTTAATTGAATCTTGTGGGGGCATATCCATTGTTGGGTTGACCTTTTGATTAGGCTGTTTCCATGTAGATATGACACCACCCATTCTAGGTGGGTCTTAATCTGCTTACTGAACTTCAAGAGAGACACTTTGGAGAGAGTTCAGAAAGAAATGCCCCAGGAGATGCTAAAGAAGGACCCACAGAAACTGAAAGAGTCCGAACCTGAAGTGAGCCAAGAGAAGTTAAGAGATGGAATCCAGTTTTTGCCCCAGAAAAGCTAAGAGAAGACCAATAGGATACAGAAAGAGCATCATTTGTTTAAAAGCTGAAAGCAATGGAACTGGGAGCAAGAACCAGCAGATGCCAGCCATGTGCCTTCCCAGCTGACAGAGGTGTCCCAGATGCCAACAGCTTTTGTTCAGAATCAAAGTATCCTGTAACATTTCATGGCCTTAGAACTGTAAATTTGTAGCCTAATAAATCCACTTTGTAAAAGCCAATCCATTTCTGGTATATTGCATTCTGGCAGCATTAGCAAATTGAAACACTTTCTTATGTCACAACTTTATTTTTACTTTAAAAATAATTTATATTAGGGGTGATGTATTCTACTTAATTTTATAAGAGAACATTGTTTTAAAAGACTTAATTGCTAGACCTTCACTTTAAAAGTCTTTAAATATTCATTTTCATCTAAGTTAAAATGTCAATTCCCTAGCATAACTCAGAAAATCTTACACTTGAACCTTACTGAATCTTTTAGCACCTGTTCTAGTTTTCTAGCTGCCAGAATGCAACATACCAGATACAGATTGGCTTTCAATAAAAGGGGATTTGTTTAGTTGACGTGTAGTTCTTTAGAGGAAAGGCAGCTAACTTTCATCTGAGGTTCTTTTCTTACCTGAGAAGGCACAGGGTGATCTCTGTTGGCCTTCTCTCCAGGCCTCTGGGTTCCAACAACTTTCCCTGGGGTGATTCCTTTCTGCATCTCCAAAGGTCTGGGCTGAGCTGAAAGTGCTGAGATGAGGTATGCTGAGCCGCTTTGGCTGTGCTATGTTGAGCTCTCTCATTTAAGCACCAATCAGTTAAACATCGTTCATTGCAGCAGGCATGCCTCCTAGCTGACTGCAGATGTAATCAGCAACAGATGAGGTTCACATGCCATTGGCTCATGTTCACAACAACAGAACTAAGCACCGTCACCTGGCCAAGCTGACACCTGAACCTAACTACCACAGCATCCTTCACTGCCACTCTCTCATAAACTTCAGTAAGATATGATATTAACCTGCCATATCATCTTGCCTTTGTGCTTTTGCTCAAGTATACTCATTCTGTTTAAAAAAAAACATTTCTTCTAAGAAAAAATTAAAATTATATAATACACATATGTACATATATACACATATAGACAGTTATTAAAAGTTAAGCTTGCAAGAAATGAAGCAGTGCAAATATTATCTAATTAGGCTTACCAGATACCGTGTCATAAGAAATCAGAAATAAAAATATGGAGTCTTTTTTAGGGGGTGGGTATAAGAAGTAAGGATTTATAAATATGGTATTATGCACCCCTCTAGCCACCTAATTTGTTTTCCTGGTGCTGGATATGAGTTCAAGATTACATTGACCAGGGTGCATTAGTAGTTCAGTGGTTAGAATGCCCACCTTTCATGCAGGAGACCCAGGTTTGATTCCTGGACCATGCACCCCCCAAAAAAGATTACACTGACCAAATCAGTGGGCTGTCCTTCTTATAGATGTTCCCTTAGAGGTAGGGGAGCATACAGAAAGGTCAGTCATTCTTCAGGCTATCCTCATTCTCCCCTTTTCACTGAACTTTAATCTTTTAGCTCTTTCTCTTTCTTTATCTGACAGTCTTCAATTCCTTATTCCAGGTGAGGGACTTTCTCCACAAGAAAGAATTGCCCTGCCTGCCCTTGTGACATGAGGAACTTTATAGACCTGAGTGTGGGTTAAGAGTATAGACATTCTCTCCTTTCAAGTTAAAGTTTCTGTTTATATGTAAGGGTTTAAAAATCAAACAAATAACATAAGATTGAATCTCCTGTGATAGCCCTTTTCAAGATGACATGTGATTAATACTCTCTCTGCATGTGTATGACTCAGTGCTTTAAGTTGAAAAAAGTATCTCTATTCTTCTTGATTTTCAGTAGAGTTTCCTTAAAAATTTCTCTTTGATTATCTTACAGTTGAAAGGTACTCTGGCTAATCCAGGTTTCATACTACATTAGGCTTTTTAAAAAATGGTGTAATTTTATTGAGATATATTCACATGCTATACAATACATCCAAAGTGTACAATCAGTGGTACACAATATCATCACATAGTTGTGTATTTATAACTATGGTTATGTTTAGAACATTTGCATTACTCCACAAAAAGAAATAAAAAGAGAAAAAACCCCAAACATCCCATTCCCCTAACCCCTCCCTCTTATTGACCACTAGTATTGCAACTTACCCAGTTTTAGGACTTACAATAGAGGCAGGTTAACTAAGATATGGGTTGTTTTTTTGTATTAGTTTGTAAGTTGCCAGAATGTGATATACCAGAACTGGAACAGCTTTAAAAAGGGGGAAATTAATAAGTTAAAGTTTACAGGTCTAGGCCTATGAAAATGTCTAAACTAAGGCATCCAGGTAAATATATCCTAATTCAAAAAAGACTGTGTCTGGAACACCTCTGTCAGCTGGGTAGTCACATGGCTGGTATCACCTGGTCCCTTGTTCTTGGGCTCCGTTGCTTTCAGCTTCTTTTCCTGCGGGACTCTTCACCTTTCTTCACTAGGGCTGCCTTTCATCTCTTACTTTCCCTTGGCTCTCTCCAGGTTCTGGCTTGCTTAACACTTCATGGCAACATCTCCTGGACTCCAAGCACTTCCAAACATCTGTCCACCTGTTCTCCAAGTGTCGGCATCTGTGTGAACTCTGTTGTGAAGTTTCTTTTGGCTCACTCATTTCTGGCTCTCTCCAAAATATTTCCTCTTTTAAGAATTCCAGTAAACTAATCAAGACCCACCTAAGATGGGTGGAGTCACATCTCCATTTAATCAAAAGATCACACCCACAATTGGGCATGTTACATCTCCTTTAAGGTAATCAAAATTTTCCAACTACAGTATTGAGAAACAGATGCTTCCCCAAGATTAAATCAGGATTAAAACATGGCTTTCTTAGGGTACATAATATTTTCAAAATGGCACAGTTTTTATAAAGAGAATTTATTAAGTTACAAGTTTATTGTTCTAAGGACATAAAAATGTCCAAACTAAGGCATCCAGATAAAGATACCTTTGGCCCAAGAAAAGGCCAATGATTTTCAGGATTTCTCTGTCAGCTGGGAATGCACATGGCAACATCTGTTAGCTTTCTCTCTTGACTTCTTCTTTCAGATGGCTTCCCTGGGGACTTTTTCTTTCTGAATCTCTAAATGTCTCTATTGCTGTCAACTCTGAAGCTTTTTACAAGATTGTTCCCTCTTAAAGGGCTGCAGTAAGCAATGCCATCTTGAATAGGTGGAGACACATCTCCAGGGAAACCACCTAATCCAAATGTCCCACCCACAATTGGGTGCATCTCATCTCCATGGAAACAACTTAATATGAAAGAAAGATCCCACCCAACAATATTGAATCTGGATGAAGGCACAGGGCTTTCCTGGAGCACACAGAAAACCACAACAATTTCAAACTGGCACAATACTGTTATTTTTAAGTGGCATTTTATTTTAATTTTAAATGCAATTTTATTGAGATATATTCACATACTATAAAAACCATCTAAAGTATATAATCAGTGGCTCACAGTATCATCATATAGTTATGCATACATCCCCATGATAAATTTTAGAACATTTTCATTATTCCAGAAAGGAAATAAAAATAAAAAAGGAAACCAAATTCTCCCATACCTTTTATCCCCCATATTATTGACCCATAGTATGCTGTGGTATATTTGTTACTATCAATGAAAGAGTATTAAAAAATAACTGTTAACTATAGTTCATAGTTTGCAATAGGTACACTTTTCCCTCTTGTATCCTCTATTATCAACTTTTTGTAATAGTGTCATATATTTGCTCTAGTTCATGAAAGAACTTTTTTAACTTTATACAGTTCATCACAGACATTATCTACCACACGATTCGTTGTGTAATACATCCTATGTTTTAACCTTCAACTTTCTTTCTGGTAACATACATGAGTCTAAATTTCCCCTTTCTACCACATTCACACACCATTCATCACTGTTAATTATTCTCACAATAATGTGCTACCGTCACCTCTGTCCATTTCTAAATGTTTAAGTTCAACCTAATTACACATTCTGCATGTATTAAGCAACCACTACCCATTACTTAGCCTCATTTTATATCCTGATAATCTATAGTCTATATTTTATGTCTATGAGGTTCATATCAGAATTAGTTCATATCAGTAAAATTACATAATATTTGTCCTTTGTGTTTTTAGGCAGTATATTTTTAATGTCTCTACAAAGGGTTTTCTTTTTTTACATAATGAAAGAAAAAAAAGAAAAGACTATAGCATCTTCTTATAACCTGAGAAAATAAAACAATCTGCCTTTTTGATACTGATCATTAATGATTTCTGTGAAGATTTGGAGAGGAAAAATCTCCACACTAACCTTTTAGATCACATCCTCAGAGATGCAATAGGCTCTGCCACAAATGTTCTCCAGCCAGAATGGCAGTGGATACAGAATTTTCCATGACCCCAAGCCACAAAGTTGAAACATCAGTCCCAATATTGAATGAGTAAAGACTAGTTCAGATGCATCACTGTCTCACACTATAGGCAAAATATGCTCTCTTAGCAAAAAAAAAAAAACAAGGCAGAGAGGTTTAGGTTTATCAGAATGAACACTCGCACTGAAGAACTCCTTAGAAAATGATGCTTATTTAATGCAAAAAAAATGTGGGTGGGTATTTCTTCTTCACTAAAAAGCAAAGTCAAACTCAGAAGAGAAACCCATAATTGCAAATCTATTGTACCAATTAAAACTTGAAACACTAGCTGACTCATGAAATGATTATTTTATGCTGGCAGCAAATCTGAAGTCTTCGTATGCATTTCAAGCATTTATCATGTTCTTCAGTTATTATCCCGTCAATGTACTCAGCACATTTTATAAACAAATGGTGACAGGAAAGCAATTAGATATTTAATACATGTATTGTACTTTCTTTTTCTTTTTCTTTTTCTTTGTTTATATTGTCAAATAAGTGCACAGCCTCTCTAATTTTGATGTGGTCCATAAATGATGGTGTGTGGTAGGTTTTTCTTTGAAGAATACAGCTGTTAATACGATGTTTAGTTTAGGGTATATTTTCCAATTCACTTTCACCAATGGATATGTCTTCTAGTGAGCACCCATATTTATCCGTTTTTAGAGCAAATCAAGGAGGAGTCTTAACATCACGGTCTTAGAAAAGGAAAAGCACATTTGTCAATGGGAAAAGTGGACAAAGAGAAGAAACTGAGAATAAAAAAGAGTGATCAAACTCTCCACCCCATTTCCTTATCTGTCACTTCAAGGCAGAAGAATTTTGGGTCTAGTATTTCTCTCAAGATGGTTGTGCTTAGGGAATTTTATTTCATTGACTGATCTCTTAACTTTATATGCTGTGATTGTTTTGTGGGGATGGGTAGTGTTGTATAAACTGACTGGTCTCCAAGCAGCATTTGACCAGGTAAGGCTTCCATTATAACTGCCCAACCCACTCAGTGGGGATTGGCCATTTCATGGTACACTTTTCCCTTATTCCCTTCCCTATTCATGTTGTAATATATGATTTCCATTACCCCAACTCCCCCAAAGCTGGTGTATCAGAACCAGGGCTTATTTCAATTGTCTTATTTTTCTCCAAGAAACATTTGAAGGAATAGGGCATAACTGCAGTCATTTTAATTGGGAAGACAGAGAAGCTTAACAGCCAAGTCCAATACAATCTGGTAGTTAGTCTTTATTCAAGCAAAATAGTCTAAATAAATAGAGAAATGTTAAAGGTTGTTGATCTATCAGTGAAAGAGCTGAAGGTGAATAGTTTCCTTGATTTATTTTTACACTTTGTGGTCATGTTGAGCACATATTATATAGCAGAATAGTAATTTGAGACATTGCCCAGCATTTTTTTCTCCTTCCCCTACTTCTATCAACAATTCAAGCTTGAACCATAACTTTATGGTTCTAAAGCAAACAACAAAAAAATCCATGCTTTAGGTATAAGATCCAAAACTTTTATTTCACAGTCACAGACTGCAATATTTTTGTGTTCCTACTTTCTCAACCCCTTCTCCCTGCCCACTATGTGAGAACTGTTCAATCAGGTAAAATAGTGAGAAGTGTTGGTAGTATTGAGAGAATTGTGAAAGTACACAAAGTGAGTAAGATGTGATCAACTTGTTCTTTAACATCTCATAAGCTTCGTGGTGAGATTTTCAATGCAGATAACCCAGTTTAGGATCAGAAAGGAAAGAGACTTTCTTTCTCTCTTCTTTGATTATGCCCTTGAGGAAACCCATGGCCCCCGAGAGAAGTTTCTGTAAACATAAATGCATCCTGGCTTACCAGTGACAAAATTAGCTGTTTACCTGTGAGAAGGACACATGGAGGTTTTCTACATTCACCACAGGAGTTATTCCTGTTTACTCCTGTTCTAGTTTGCTAGCTGCTGGAATGCAACTCACCAGAAATGGATGGTTTTTAATAAAAGGGGATTTTTTTTCATTAGTTCTTCAAAGGAAAGGCAGCTAACTTTCAATTGAGGTTCTTTCTTGCATGGGAAGGCACAGGGTGATCTCTGCTAGCCTTCTCTCCAAGCCTCTGGGTTCCAACAACTTTCCCTGGGGTGATTTCTTTCTGAATCTCCAAAGGCCTGGGCTGAGCTGTGAGTGTTGAGATGAGGTATGCTGAGCTGCTTTGGCTGTGCTACATTGAGCTCTCTCATTTAAGCGCCAGCCAATTAAATCAAACATCATTCATAACAGCAAGCATGCCTCCTAGCCGACTGCAGATGTAATCAGCAACAGATGAGGTTCACATGCCATTGGCTCATGTCCACAGCAGTATAACTAGGCATCTTCATCTATCCTAGTTGACAACTGAATCTAACTACCACAGCTCCCATTACAGTTTGTTTTTCCTACATTTTTCAGACAACTTACTGCATGCTGCCATTTATTATAGTTCTATTCACTTTTGGCATCTGTAATAAATGTGCAAGGACACAATAAACTTACTGAATTTCAAGATTTTTCTTTAAAATAAAATTCCTTCTTTTCACAGATTGATTATAAATAGTAATGAGAAGAAATGACATGTTCTACATATTTATCTGTAACACAGGTTTCACACATAAAGACACTGTGAAATGAAGAAAGAGAGAAAGGAAGGTAAGGCAGGAGATGGAAAGAGAGAGAGAAAGGAACAGAGAAAGGAAGAGAGGGGAAGAGAAAAGAAAGAGGGAATGTATATAAAGGGAGTGAGATTTAACAAAATCAGTAATATAGCTTAAAAGTGTGTACTGTGGCATCAAGTTTTCTGGAAGTGACAAGTTACATAAGCTCTTACCACAATTTTCTCATCTATTAAAATAATAATGGCAGTATATGCTTCATATGCTTGTTTTGATACTGCTTGCTCCAGAAACTAGCATGATTTCCAAAACATAATAAGCACACAAGAAATATTTGTTGTTGAATAAATAAATTAGTTACAATTGGATAACCAACTTTATTTGAAGGACACAGAAATCTGTGTGGATGGTTATAAATTAAAGGTCAAAGAAGTAATCATAATATTTCCTCTTTTGGCAGCTAAATTCTGATTTGTGAACACATTTTTTATTGCCTTCTTGTTTTAAAATAACCTCATGGAGAAGAAGAAGTAGAAATCAATGGTTTTGATGCTGTGAAAAGAAAAACGATTTTTAAAAATCCTTATTACATTGCAGTGCTGTTCACAGTATTTGAAATAAAAACACTCGCTTTATTAACTGCACTCCTTTCCTTTCCTTCCAGCAAATGTGTGCTTGCTATATGCCAACTTTTCTGATATCTATGGAGAGTGTGATGATGCATTTTAAAATGTAGTGGAGGGGAAGAAAAGTACTATTCCATACGGCATGTTTGGTCCATGATATGATGAGGGGTGGGATGACGTGGATGCTTACAGGAAGTGAAACAAATTTTGACTTTGGGATTTATGAAAGATTTCCTAGGAGAAGTGACATTTAAAGGGAGACCTATAGAATGAATAGGGATTAGCTAGGAAAAAAGGAGGGAGGTAACATCGTTCCTATAGAAAACAAATTTGAAGACTGTGAGGCAAGAGAGAGCTGGAGGTAACAAAGAATGGGTTAGAGTGGCTTGTACTTGGGGTGTGATGGAAAAGAGAGCTATCTGGGATAACCTCATGGCAGCTAGTTAACAATACAGAAACACTTAGACTTTATCCAAGGGAGAGGACAGATGATTAGATGGGCTCAGATGTCAAGGATAACAAGGATATCAAGGGTTTTTTTGGCAAGGATAGAAGGAATGTTGGTCTGTGCAGGTTTTGATGATCCATAGATTACCAAAAGGTGATTTTCAGCAGTCCCTGGTTCTGGAAGTCATTTTGTTCTTGACAAATGAGATGTAGGTTAAGGAAGTTGATCACCCCAATCGTTTGCTAGTCATCGGTACATCCATATTGAGGGATATTGAAGTTAAACACATTTTTAAATGACTTTCAAATTATTCATTTGCTTGTGCATAATGAAGGATAGTTTGCTGATCTGAACACGGAGATCTGAAAGCTGTAAAACATCCATTGAAGCAATTATTGTTATTGGTCTTTAAGTATTTAAACACTTGAAACTGCTTAAATAGAGGTCTCTGACAAAGTCCACTGTTTTCTTTCTGAGTTGAGAGGACTACATCAACCAATCAAAATTGAAAATGTGCTGTCACTAGCCTGGTATATAAAATGCCATTGGCTGAATATTCTAATACTATATGTCATAAATAAGTTTCTGACTCATAAATTTCCTAGTTTTATAAAAATATACATATATTAAAGGAAAGTAACTGTTTCTACCCTCTATTTTTATATATTGATTACAAATGCCCTTACAATTAAGAAAGTAGGTGTTTTAGGAGTATTTTAGCATAACAGAGAACTCGAAAAGCGTTTTTAACAATTTTTTTCCTGTGAAAATGTTTTCATTCTTGTTTTTTTAATAATTGGTTTCCCTTCTGATAAACTGAGAGTGTGACTGTTCAATACTACAAAAAAAAAAAAAGACTATTCCATCATGCATTCAGACCCCATGAGCCTTGGAAAGTGCAATTAGAGCATGAGGTAGAGGGGCTGATTAATAATTTAAATATTAGAAATTTTAACATTTTTACAGAATGATCTTATATGACTTTTCCATTTCTGTTTTATTTTTCCTAGTAGTTTGTTCTCTCTATATTTTCACTTTCATCTTCTAAGCAGGATCTGTGTTTGTGTCTTGTACAGGTTGTTTTGGGTGTCTCCATCCAAAGCTGGCATACATTCTAAACTGAAACTTGGGTAAGTTTTATTTTCTCTCCCTTTAACTCCACCTCCCTTTTAGTTAACTGTTAATACCTTACACGAAGTAAAACTGCAATTTGTCATTTAGATTGTTGATGTTGCACCTTGTTGTTTACTGTGTTTTCCTGGGACTTTTCACCAGAAGTTGAGGGCTATTAGCCAAGAGCCATTTGAATTCCATGCCCTGCTCTCATGTTTATTGAAAAAACATATGCTTTCTAAAATAGTACTAGGTTTTTACTGCTAAATCTTTGACCAAATATATTCTTCTGCATCTTGAATACATTATTTGTCTATTTTGCTTTGTTTCCAGAATTTGTTCATGGACCCCGGGTTGTTTTTCCTCTCTTTATTCATCTTTTAAGAAGAGCTTAATCCAAGCGTGATGTTTCCCAGTAGATGTGCCGCTGTGCTCTCCTCACATCCCTCCCTATTCACCTGCATCCTTTAGGATTCTTTTCTCAGATCTGAAGCTCACTGATGGGCACAGATAGAATCTACAAGTCTGAGGATTGTGTTTCTGTTTTCACTGCCCAGTACTCTGATTATATTGAGGTGCATATATCGTTGGAAAATTTGATGCAAGCTGTTCTATTTCTATTGACAGAAGATGTGCAATAACCCCACAGAATACACAGCACCTAGAGCCCTGATGTTACCTCTCCCTTCCTGATTATGTAGTTCACTTTTCAGTATGCAATGTGCCTTTTTGCATTTGATGCTGTTTTAAATCTGTGGCACTAATGAGAAATATAATCTTGAAATAGTCAGATGAAAAGGTAATTAAGTAGAGAAAGGATCTTTGAACAGCTCTGATTGCCACACAAAACAGTAACTCTGGACAGTAAATGTAACATGAACTTAAGTTAATGTGTAAAGATGGGAAGGGCTAGAAATCATTTAGAGTTTTCATCATGTTTGGAGCCCATGATTTTGCCTTATAACACCATTTGTACACAACAGTATCCAGCAAAAACATTGCTAGCTGGAAGGATTTTGAACTCTTATATTTGATTTTGCATTTTTAGTGGATTTCAATCAGAAAATGGGAAGAGTGAGGGGGGAAGTGGGGCAGATTAGATGTCACTATCTTTTCCAGAAATATCTCAATCAAGTTTCACTGTATTTTCTTGCTAAAGTCAACATTAAAAAAAAATACATTTGACTGTTTCAGATTCAAGTACTAGTGATCCCAACTGCTCTTATTATTAATATATTTATTAGGAACAAACTGTGATTGTTTGTGGGAAAGTTTTGCCAACAAAATATGAGATAAGCACACAATGACAATAGCAGAAATGCAAGTGTCACCTCCAGGCCAGAGAACTTATTTGCCTATGTGAGACCATCACCAACTCTTTTATTTCTCTGGTCTAGCATGGCAAATAGCAGTGTGTAGGTTGTGAATATTTCAGAAACTGAATGACTCTGATGACCTGTGATAATTGTATAGCTAAGTAAGCAATGTATCTTTCATATTCTAAGCTATTGTGATTTGATGTTGTTACCAAATTTTGCCTATCCTGGCTTCATCCCTTTTCTAATTAGGCAGTGTCCATGCCTTAGTGTTGTTAAGTATTTCATAGAACATCCCTGATAAACTTATCTTACTTAAAGTCATTGCGTCATGGAGCCAATCCTTACCTCAGCATCAAAATAAATCCATATAGGGGTGGGCCGCGGTGGCTCAGCGGGCAAAGTGCTTGCCTGCTATGCCGGAGGACCTCGGTTCGATTCCCGGCCCCAGCCCATGTAACAAAAACGGAGAAACAGAATACAATAAAACAAGAAAATGTTTAAAAATGTTTCCCTTTCTTCCTTCCTTCCTTCCTTCTCTCTGTCTTTCCTTTAAAAAAAAAAAAAAAAAAAAAAAAAAAAAAAAAATAAATCCATATATATTTAAAATCTGAAGTCAAATCCCAAAGGCCCAGTGTTCTTAAGATTTAAGTTGAAGGTTTACTTTTGTTTTCTTGTGTGCATTTTCAATATGTTGGGCATGTCACTGTAAGTTGTGAGGCTTACTATAATATAAATTGTATAATTAAAGACCTTTTAACTCTGTGTATGTTGTACAATTATCATAGCTTGTGGAAGGGTCTTACAATGCAAATATAAAAATCTGTGAATTGGTGCTCTGTCATTCTTGCCCATTATATTTTACCCGAAACCTATGAGCTGACATATGCAATCGCCAACTGAGGAGTGCTTCATAGGGATGGGCTTGACATTTAGATCCTCAAAACCTATTATTTGAATGTGAATAAGCTTGTTTGCTTCTTAATTTGTCAGCATGAGGTGTGCAATTATGGCTTAGAAAACAAAATTTGAAAAGTTGCTTTCTTGTTTCATGTTGTTTAACAGGAATACAATTGCAATTTCCACCAGCTGTTAGCTACATTGTTCCCCTTTATTAAGAGCTCTCCCAAACAAGCAGTGTGGAGGAGTTGGAAAATGGTTCCAAGTTCCATTAAGCACTTAGTTTGACAGATAACTGCTGACCCATTTTTTCTCCTAAGTTTATAAGTTTCTAACAATGTGGTAACCTTTCTTCTAACAGGAAACATATTAATTTATTTATTTTACTTCTTGTGCACTCTATTTGGATTTTTATGGATGCATTTTAATTTTCTTTTTTTCTAAGTGAGCATAAAAAAAAAGCACCAAACATGACTTATTTTTAAAGTAGCCTTAATATTTTAGATATTACCTAATAGAAATTGTCTTAGCATTGAAAAGTAGATACAAATCTGTGGTATTGATAAAGTGATAAAATAAATTTAAACCATCATAACATTATCTTTCATTTAGCAATTTGTTTTTCTATGAAAAAGAAATACATTCTTTTGAAGGGAGATATGGTAGGCAATATCTGACCCTTTCAGAACACCAAGAAAATAATTTTTCTATCAAGGGAGAAGCTAGTTATACTGCAAACAGTGTATTATGATTCTAACCCTCAGAACAAAAGAGTCTGTTTTTGAAAACGGAGAAATAGTCCTCCCCTATTTGAATGGCAACTTCATCCTTTAAATCCTTGGAACCAAAATCCTTGGAGTCATCCTTGATTGCCCTGTATTTCTCAAATTCCATATCAGTCCACCAGGAAATCTTGTCAGCTGTATTGCTTTCTATCGCTCTTTTCTATCCTGATCCATTCATTATAACCTGGAATATTGCAATAGTTTTTTAATTGTTTGCCCTTCAGTTCCCTGTAAAAAGATTCACAGAACAGTAGCCATGGTGAGTCTAATAAGATAAATCACTTTATGCCTCTCTATTGCTTAAAAACCAGCAGTAACTCCCCATCTTGTTGTAAAATCCCAAGTGCATAAACTTGCAAAGTTCTACACAATCTGCCCCCTCCTACTTACAATAATTATCCCTTCCTCCGGATTCATTCCACCCTGCAGGTCATCAGCCCCCCACTCCCCCCCCCCCCCCCCGCTGCTTTTTAAATGTCAAAGTCACCTAGCACCTTCCTGCATAGGGCGTTTATGCTTCCTCTTCCTCCATCTGGAATACTCCTCCTCCACAGTTTAGATGACTTACTTCCCTTTGGGTTTCAAGTCTTTGTTGAAATATCTCCTTTTAGGTAAAGTCTTCATTAACCACCCATATTTAAAGGGATCTCCTCTCTGCCTCACCATTCTTCTATCGTATTTTCTTGCTTTATTTTCCTATAGATCACTTAAGTCATCTAACATGCTATTTAGGTACCATAACACTTTCTTGGCCCCAGTAACATTGGTCAGTGTTTGGGGGTTTGAATTTTTGTCAAGAAAAAAACTTGTAAAACCATAGGCTTCACCAACATCCAGATTGTTTAGTTTTAAGAAAGGATCAAGGACAGAACAACACAGTACCCATTACAGCATAGCAGATGTCTTAGGAAGCCCAGCCAATTTCCATAACCCCCAATCAGAATATGGGTGGTTCAGGGGAGTGGGCACAGGCCATTGGCTTTGGGAGTCCTTCGCCTTTTATATCTAGCTGTTTACTCAGTGCCTTTGGGGGTACCTGATAGTTTCCATTCTCAACTGGTGTTATCTTTCAGCAGCACTGGTGGCTCCTTCACATTAGATAGTCTCAACAATAAAGCACAGGTACTTATACAGAGTCTTTGGTCACTTCTCATTTATCTTGGCTCTGATATTGCATCCATTTATGAACTGAGTTAATATTGCTAGGGAAATTAAGTTAACGTCAAACGCTCAAGCATCCCTGAGGCTAGAGAAAAGGCCAGAGGAACAATAGGTAAGCACTGCCAACCATTTCATATAAGTTTATTGTTATTTTGCGTATTTTCTGTTCTCTGACTTTTCTAAACTAGCATTTTTTACATTATATGACAGCAGCAGCATATGACCGATATAGAGGAATTTGAACTCAAAACACACATTCAAACCTGAAGCTCAATCTTGAGTTTGATGTAAATAGTGGTTAGATGTTCATTATTTTAAATACAGACACTAACTTCCGGTGTGTTTGTTTTTTAGTTTTTTTTCCAGTATGGGAGTTATGGTATTTCTTATATTCCTTTTTATTCCTGGATGTCAGGAGGTTCATAGTTATATTTGGAACTTTGTGAAAATGTTAGTTTAACCCATAATGTAAGATTTTATTAACATTCTCCTTTAGTGTTGATTTTGCAATTTAAAAGCGTATTCACTAAAAATGTTTTGATTTTAAGCTGTCTCAAATTATGTTGTAATGTCAAAATATGAATATACATTTAATATATATAATATAAAATTTTAAAAATCATGGATTTCATTTTTGTGTTTAGAAGCCAATTTACTGGCATATAGTGTTTTTTTTGGGGGGGGGGGCGTGGGGTACATGGTCTGGGAATTGAACCCAGGTCTCCCGCCTGGAAGGTGAGCATTCTATCACGGAATCACTCGTGCACCCAATTTACTGTGTTACTGTTTTTTACTTGATGAAAAGTTGTCTAATATTGCTACCAATAAAAGCCTTTGTGGTATGTGTATGTGTTTTAAATATATATATATAATGCATGTACATTATATTAATATATATGTTATATATTATAAAATATATGTATTTAAAACAACACTGAATTCTTTGTATTCAAATGTGTAGATACCTGAAAAGAATCAGTCCTTTTGACAAAATATCAGTAGTCAAGATGGTCTTAGAAAATAGTGGCAAACCATTAAGGGCAATAATTATAGATTATCATAAATGAAAAGTGAAATATATGATAGCATTTTAAAAAATCTATTCTGTTTTACACTTTAGATAAAATAGAAGTTTTATTTGTAATAGAATATTAATAATTTTGTCTTCGTTCAAATGGTGATCATAATGAAAAGCTAGCTGAATAAGTTGAGATATGAAATATAATGAACACTAAATTGTCTAACTTAATGAGAGGGAGTTCTGGCAAATCCAAAACTCTGGCCTACTATAAAATCTGCTCCTTTATATTTAAAAGAAATTTGGATAATGGATTTTAAGATTATATTAAATGTTTTTAACCCTATTTTCTTGGGTATTGGGAGAAGGCACAGTAGTTGCATGTTAAACAGTGTAGAAAAAACTGAACTGAGATTAAATTTACCGTAGGTTCACTAAGCACATAATTTGGTTATAGGTAATCTAGATATAACTGCAATTAGCAATCTTTCTTATTTCTGCACCATCCACTTCAAAGTATAAAGCTGAAATAAAAATTGTTTGGTGTGTCTTCCAACAAACCTTAGGGGAAAGGAGTTATTTCAAGTAAGTATGATTAAGAATTTTCTAAAGCAAAAGAGACAGAAAACAGGACCAATGCTTGTCATTTATGATGTTGGAACTTTATTTCTGATTCACAAATAGGCACTCACTAAAATAAATAATTACAGTCCTTTAGGAAATGTGCTCAATCAAGTTTCACTTATAATCATCTAGGTAAATTTGTAAAGGCTGCCAGAACAGGAGCTAAATCCCAAAGATATCATATCTGTGCTGGAGGCTCTAACAAAGGGAAAAAGAATAATAGAGGAGAGGTGTTTTCATCATGTTAATTAAACATAAAGGCAAAGGGTTAGTTACTGAGCTTGATCAGAGGCAATGAGAAAGCCAAAGTCTCTATCTACCTTGACATATTAATATTTGTCAGGCAATAAAAAGGACTGGAGGAAAAAAGTTCAGCTTTGAGTTAAACAATTTGGTCTCAGCATCATTAAAAATAAGTTCCCACCTGCTTCTAATTTTCTCGTTGATTACAAAGGTCATTGGCTGTTTGAATAGTAAGGAGGAAAGCAGCTTTTAGAAGAGCATGCAAATGAAAGCTCTCCCAAGGAGTCCTATATGTTAATGAGGGAGGCGGTTGATCAGTATGCAGTTGCAGGCTTTGACTATGATAAACATGCTCGAAAATCTTTCAATTCACAAGGGCACTCATTTATGTGTGCAAGTCAGCAGCATCAATCCATTATTTGAAATTGTACCAAGACCTTCAATTACCTTTGTGAAAATAGGTACTTTTGTGTTTTAGAGGATTTGGTCTAATGGTCTTAAAAGTAGAGCTTAAAATTCTACCAAAATTACTGATCTCGTTAAAATATGATACTAAATTACCTTATCTGTGATCCCTTATAAATATACTACTTCTTTTTTTAATGTTTTTTTTCAGTCTTTTACGAGAACAGAAAATGATAATAACCATCATTCAGTAAATGGTAACAATGAAGTAGGTTCTCTCTATATATTATCTCCATTAATCATCACAACAACCCTGCTTGTAAGGGATCATTACCCTAATTTTCTGGAAGAGAAACTGAGGCTCTAGTCTCTGTCTTTGATGAAAGACTTTGAATTTTTACTTTCAGCTATAACATTTGTTTAATATTCCTATTGCAGTGGTTCTCAATATAGAGTGCATATCAATACTACCTAGGATATTTTAAATTTACGTAGGTATGGGCCTGTTGCTTAAAAATTATGTTTTGTAGCTTTTTTGTGATGGCCATCTCTATGTTTTGTTTGTTTATAATATTTAAGAGATGAAGAGTGATGCTTATGCATTCCCCTGGCCAAAATCCCTGTTATTTCTATTTCTATTACAGAATATAATTACTGAAATACTACTTTCAGTCATCACTCATGTTCAGATATGAAATGATCATCCCACACTGTGGCATTCAAAGACTCTTTTTTAATGTCATGAAATATTTCATATACCCCAATAATATGCTGTTTTAGTTTGTAAAAGCTGCTGGAATTCAGTATACCAGAAACAGAATGGTTTTTAGAAAGAGGAATTTATTAAGTTGCAAGTTTACAGTTCTAAGGCAATGAAAATGTCCAAACTAAGGCATCCAAAGAAACCTACCTTGATCCAAGAAATGTTGAAGAATCCAGAACACCTGTCAGCCAGAAAGGCACATGGCGACAACTGCTAGCTTTCTCTTCTTGCTTTATAAGGCTTCCCTGGGGATGTCTTCTTTCTGAATTTCCAAAGGTCTCTAGCTGTGTGGGCTCTGTTGGATCTATTGGCTCTCTAGATTTTTTCAAACTGCTTCTCTCTTAAAGGACTCCAATAAGCAAACTCACCTTGAATGGATGGGTCACATCTCTATGGAAGCAGTCAAAAAAATCCTACCCAGCAATATTGAACGAGGATTAAAGAACTTGGCTTCTCTGAGGTACACAACAGGTTCAAACTGGTACATATGCATAACAATAATGGTAGATACATGGAAAGATAATAAAATAATATTTTAAAAATTGTATATCTAGCAGCCAAGATATAGAACATAATGATGATCTTCACAACCCATCTTTGATTACTTTGAAGAGGAATGCCAGTTGTTTTCTAAAACACTCTATGATGTGTCATTGTTTCTAGACCCATAATAGATTGAAATCTCAGCTGAACCAAGGAGAAACATGGAAAGTTTGATATGAAAGAAGGAATAATCCACACCAAAGGAATATTGAAAATGTATCTTTTTATAGGAGCAGTTCCTTTAAAAACAAAGAAGCAGTCTTTTAACATAGTGGACCAGAGAACATGAACTCTAATATTGAAATGGACTGAATCTATAAACTTGAAGTCATTTACCAGAGATTATAAATGGATGCATTAGCCTATGTGGGCTCCTAAAGATAGAATAGATTATTTATTGGCTGGCTAAAGCTTGGATAAAATAGCCTTCATTAAATGAAGTAGAGATTCCAGAATTTCTATAAGATACTATAGAGGAAGGGAACCAAAAGTTTAGGGAGATTGGAATGCCAGAGTGAATTTAACATGCGATCATCTCATCCACTCCTGCATACACATTACCAGGGAGACCCAGAGTATACTCTCCTTACCAAGGCCTTGAGGAACACATGGATAAGAGAAAGCCTAGAATCCTTGAAATACAATGTAATAGGTTTTCTCCATAATTCAAAGATCATTTTGGGAAATGGGGCTATTGAAATGTGCTCCTTGTTTTGAATTGTGTGCTGGTCTGAATCTGTGGTGGACCCCAGAAAAGCCATGCCCTTTGATCTTCATTCAGTATTGCTGGGTGGAAGCATTTTGATTGTTTCCATGGAGATGTGACCCACCCAGTTGTGGGTGGTAACGTTTGATTAGATGATTTCCATGGAGGTGTGTCTCCACTCACTGAAGGTGGAGTTGCTTGCTGGAATCCTTTAAAAGAGGAAACATTTGGGAGAGAGTCCCTTTTAGTAGAGCCAGGAGAAAGACAACAGACACTGCCATGTTCGCCATGTGCCCTTCCAGCTGAGAGAAAAACATTGAACGCCGCCATGTTCACCATGTGCCCTTCCAGCTGAGAGAGAAATGTTGAACATTGTTGGCCTTCTTGAACCAAGGTATCATTCCTCGGATGCCTTAAATTGGACATGTCTATGAACTTGTTTTAATTGGGACATTTTCTCTGCCTTGGAACTGTAAACTAGCAACTCATTAAATTCCCCCTTTTAAAAGCCATTCTGTTTCTGGTATATTGCATTCTGGCAGCTAGTAAACTAGAACAAATTGGAATCTGGAGAAACTGAGGTCAGGTAGTAACACCAAACTGTCAGAAGTATGATGACATTGTTACCCAAATGAGCAGCAGAAACAGAGAGGTTATCAGAATGGTTTAACCCACAAAGAACTTTAACATGACCAATTAATCATGGTGTCCCAAGAACTGAAACCTTAGTTGATCTTACGTGTGAAAAAATAAAAAGCACTCTCTATTTGTGAGATATCTGACTTAATCACCACAATGGAAAATCATGATCCCTCAGTCAATTCCCCAATGTGAGTCAGTTCCCCCTTGAATGTAGGGGAGGTTCAGTCCAATTAAGGGCACACTGTGTGATACCATCACAGCTCTGCACTATAACTCTGATTGCTAACTTTCATGAATGGGGCTTTTGGTCATTTATCAGAGTGACTGTGCAATGGAAAAATAGAAAGGGCACACTTCGCTGGGTATTGGTTATTATCTTGGACTGATTTTAATCACTGAAGATCCAAAATACCACTATGGTCTACAAGTCAGAGTGGAGTTTTTTTATATCATGAAATAAATGTGCTTTTGTCCCAAATTTATATCACAGCAGTTCATGGTTCTCTGAAACTAACCAGTGATTATTTCCCCAGTTTCTGAAGGTATAATTGAAATAGACATGTTTTAGCATTGGTAGTATTAACATATTGGTTCCATGCTCTATGAAGTAAAGAATAGTGTAGTGGTAAGGGCCAATGGAAACTTCTGGAGGAATTATAGCAATTACTGCCATCATCAAACATGTGAAAGAGATGAAAGATTTTGAGGTGATGATTCCTATGGATTTCTCTGACCCTGTCTACTTATCCTGGACAGAAGATAGAAGAATTTTTAGGAATGATTATATAATATTTTAAACTTAATCATATGATAAATCACAGCTTCTGCTTCATCTGTGAAAATTGATTAAATACTCCAATCCAATCAAAAGGTGGTGATTGGCGGAATGAATAAAGAAGCATGGTCTAAGCATATGCTGCTTTCAAGAGAATCATCTTAGTTACAAAGACACAAAACAGTTTGAAAGTAAAAGGATGGGAAAAAATATTTTAAGTAAACAGTAACTCAAAGAGAGCTGAAGTGACTATGCTAATATATGACAAAATAAACTTTTAATAAAAAAAAACTGTTACAAGAGACCAAGAAAGGTATTATTATTGAAACAAGCATCAATTGATCAAGGGAATATAATAATTATATATGCACATAACAGCAATGCTCCAAAATATGTGAAGCAAATTTAAGTAGAATTGGAGGGAGAAATAAATAGTTCTACAATAAAATTTGGAGATGTCAAAACACCACTCAATACTGGATAGGAAATCTATGCAGAAGACAAATAAGTAAATTTAGGACTTGAGAAAGTCCATAAACCAATTTGACGCACCACACTGCATAACAGCAGGATACACGTTTTTCTTAAGTGCACAGAATACACGTTTTTCTTAAGTTTACCATGTGGAAATTAAACAGCATATCTTAAAACAACTGGTGGGATGAAGAGGAGATCACAAGGGAAATTAGAAAATACTTGGAGATGAATGAAAACGAAAATGCCTAAACTTATAGCATGTAGTAATGGCAGTGCTTGAAAATAAATTTATAGCTATAATCATGTACATTCAAAACAGAAAGATCTGAAATCAATAAATTCACCTGTTGAAGAATGAAAAAAAGAGCAAAGAAAACAAAACTAAGGAAATAATATACAGATTAGAGTGCAAATAAATGAAATAGAGAATAGAAGAATAATTGAGAGAATTAATGAAACCAAATGTTTTCTGTTTGAGAAGGTCAGTAAAACTAACAAACCATTAGCTAGACCACTGAAGAAAAACAGGCAAATGAGTAAAATCAGAAATTGAAATGGAAACATCAGTACTATCTAATAGAAAAAAAATAATAAAAGGTAATTCTAGATGAAATGGACAAATTCCTAAAAACACGAATATAAACTGACTCAAGGAGAAATAGAAAACCATAACATACCTATACCAAAGAGAATGAATCAACAATCCAATGCCTCTCAACGAAAGGTTGATGATTAGATGGCATATCTGGTGAATCTAGCCACAATATATCAGCCTGATGGTCCTTACCTCTGGGAGGTGTAGGGAACTGGAGGTTGAATTCCATCCATCATGTTTACATAATAAAACTTCATATAAACTCAGGGCCTTTGAAGCTCCGATGAGTTTCCATGATTGAAAAGATACTTCACTGTGCCCTGGTGGTGATTCATCATGACTCCAGAGGAAGCTTGCACTGAAACACAGACTATCCCATCTACATCTCTTCCTTTGATTTATTATTATTTGCATCCTTCTTGTTTGTATCCTTTCTGCTATAATACAACTGCAATAATCATTGTAGTGTTTTTGATGAGTTTTGTGAGTCATTCCAGCAATTTATCAAACCAGAGAGTGGGAGCCACCAAATGTGTAACAAGTTTGTCAGAAATGAGGGTGACCAGGGTCTCCAAGTGTACAATGGAGGCTGAAAGGCAATCTTGAGAGAATTTCCTTTAATCTTTGGAGTCTGGCCTCCTCTGAACAGGAAATCAGTTGCTGTTGGAAGTGTTTGAAATTACTGCAGTCATTTGTAGCTGTTGTCAGTTATTTTATACAAAGAGCAACAAAAATCAGTAAATTTGACTTAGCAAAATTAAAAATTTGTGTGTCAAAGAACATTATGAAAGAAAGTCAAAGGGAAATCTACACAATGTAACAAAATAGTTGCAAATCATACATCTGTTAAATGCTTGATATCCAGAATATATAGAGAATTCTTACAGCTCAACAACAAAAAGAAAAATAACCTAATTAAACAATGGTCAAAGGACATGAACAGACATTTCTCAAAACAAGATATCCAAATGGCCAATATACACATGAAAAGACGTTTAACATCATTAGCTTGTAGGAAAAACACAATGAGATACCATTTAGCACCCATAAGGATAGTTATAAATTAAAAGATGGAACATAAAACGATTTGGAGAGGGCAGGTCACAGTGACTCAGCAGGTACAGTTCTCGCCTGCCATGCCAGAGACCTGGTTCACTTCCTGGTGCCTGCCCATGCCAAAAAAAAGAGAAAAAGTGTTGGAGAGGGTGCAAAGAAATTGGAATCCCCATGCATCGCTCTTAGGATTGTAAAATGTTACAGTGATTGTGGAAAGCCACATCATGATTCCTCAAAAGGTAAATATAGAATGACCATATGACTTGGCAATTTCACTCCAGGGTATATACTAAAAGGAAATGAAAATATGGACTCAAATACTTGTGCACCTCACCACGGTTCACAGAAGCATTTTTCAGAATAGGTGAAAGGTGGAAACAGTTCAAGGGTCCATAACACATGACTAGATAAAGAAATTGTTGTACATTCATACAATGGAATATTATTTAACTGTGAAAATAAATGAAATTACATGCTAAAACATAGATCAACATTGAAAATATTATGATAAAAATAAGCGAGAATTAAAGGCAAATAATATATTTTTATGAAATATGTAGAAGTAGCAAATTAAGGAGGATGGGAAGTAGATTAGAGGTTACGGGGGAGGGGAAGTTATTATACAGTGTTTGTTAACTTTAGAAATTTAGAAATTAAAAAATAATAAAGATTTTCAATCTTTATTTTTTGAAATTGAGCAGCTTCAAGGTATCTGCTTTATATATCAGACTTCCATGTGAAAAAAATATATTAGAGGAGAATGCCACTTCCTACCCATAATGCTTTGCTGTCTATGCTGTAAAAGTGGAATTACTCCAAGTCTCTGTTTCAATCTGGATTATCGTTCAGACAGCAGATGTCAATCTCTTACCGCATTTCTAAATGTTTCTAAACATTTAGAAACATTTAGAATGGGGTTTCTAAAACTGAAACTCCATAACAACATGGATTTCTAGGTTGACATCTTTTCTTAAAGCTATTACCTCTTGTTTTAATATTCCTCTCTCTCTCTCCAACAGATTTCTCTAAATATCTTGCTATTTTCACCAGTCATTTAAAACAAAATTATTCTCATGTACAATTTATTCAGCTTGTTTTAATCTAATTTTGGAAAATTTTCAGGGTTTTTCAGGTTTATCATGTTGTATTAAAGAAAGTAACCTTATTTTTCAGTAATATGGACGACATTGTCAATAATATGATAAATATTGAAGCAGAATCTAAATGAGCACTCCTCTAGTGTTACTCTGCATTTTGCTGTCTAAAGATACATGAGAAAAAAACAGTACAAATATTTTGTGCACTATGTATTAGTCCTCAAATAAAACTAGGCAGCATGAAAAATCACAAAGAAAAGGAAATTTAAGTGTGAAGAGAAAACATAGAAAATCTTAGGGGAATAATTTTCATAGTTAACCCGTGCCCTGAAAGTAGGTTAAAATCATTACTCTTTCGAGGTGTTTCTTTTTTCTAATATAAATTTCTCCTTTGTGCAACTCTTTTCAATAACATTATTTAATTATTTACTTTTGATAATCAATAGATGCATTTTATATAAAGTCATATAATGAAACAAATCTGGCTTGAGGAAATGGTTTCCAGAACCCCATTTATAGACCAAATTCAGGTAAATTGCATAAGACATACTCAATATATTGTTAAAAATACAGATTCCTAGGATGCATCTTTAATTAATACAAACATCATTATATCAGTTTTACAGATTAGGAAATTGGAGGTTATAGAAAGAGGCAAATGGTCTAAGGGCTTACAGCTATTATCTGATAAGCAAGTCAGTTGACATACTTGTCTTAAGGTGCTGATGCTGGACATATTCTGTTTGACAGTTCTGTCAGTCTTTCATCTTTCAGTTTTTTTCTAGTAATTCATTCATCCATCATAAGGACAATGCAGCTGAATAGTGTATGGTATTTAGAAATAACTTGGATTTTTTACAAAGTGATATCATTTATTTATCCATTGGTTAGAATTTTCTGAACTAAATGGAAAAGTAAACACTGGGAAGATTTGGTCAGAATCAATAGTTTAATGTGGCATATGTTTCCTCCTAAAATAGGTGCCATAACATATTTTGTGGTGGAGAATATGAATTAGATGAGATAATATAAATATAAATTGCAAATGCACATGATTTATTTAGAAAACAAAAGCACATTTGCGATTTTCTGATGATTGATGATAGTAACCCATTTATTAGGGTAAATATGAATGAAAGTGGAGAACATTTCGTAAGTTTCTTTTCTATTAAGGTCTTTCTTAAAACCAAGCAAAGTGGAACTTCAATGAACCTTAAAGGGTTCATGAATAGCCTTTAGGGTATTGAAAGATGTAGAAAAGGGGTTTATCTTATATTTGTTTCTAATTTTGAAATGACAATTTATATGACTGTCTTATTCTCAAGTGAAGATATCCCTTTGTTCTCTGAGTTCTTGGCTTCTCTTTCCCAAATCGACCCTTTCCTTTTATGTTTTCCAGTAAGACTTTACACAGAAGATGTATAGAGATATATTTTGCTAACACTACCCTACATCTTGGATCTTTTGGTATATGTAATCCTTTCCAAACTTCCAGGTAGAAGTTTGGTTTCATTGTCACCAAATATTTATGTATGTATTATCATTAGCGATAACATTTATACCTCATTGTAAAAACTCTTTTTCTTCAGTCTACTAGATACTAGGGATGATGTGCTGGTGGAGCCAGTCAAACAAGAAGTTGATGAACTGTAATACAGAAAAAGATGACAAGAATAGATTTAGGAGAGAGAAAATAAGGAAGCATGAGACCAAAAAGAAAGCAAACAAACAAAAATCCAGTAGCTGGTCTAAAACTGCTGACAGCTTTTAGCCTGTAATACAGCAATCCAAATATTGATCTGATGTTGCCAGTATCTCAAACAAACCTGAGCTGTTATATAATCTTTAAACCAAGAGACCTCACACTCTTAACATGCCAGGAAATTAAATGGATATATTGCTAGTAGTATGTGGCCTTTTTATCAAAAGAGTTGTAGAAAATATATGCAGACTCACTCAGTCTTCTGTGCAATCTTCTCAAGAGTTTTCTTGAACTGATACAGAAGATATTGGAGCATTCACAGAGTTCTTAAAATGAATTGCAATTATTTTAAATTTAGAAGCTTCCCATGAGCAGGTGCAGCAAATGAAGTGGGGAGAGAAGAGTGAGCCATTTTTTGAATATTTCAGCCAAAAATGTGAGGAGAATTTATTGTGTGTATATGCATTACTTATTATATTTGATAGAGGAGACTGAGTTTGAAACCTTGACAGTTATTAAGTGTTAGAACTTTAGGAGATGTTAGCATCGCATCTTATGAATGCCAGTATGCTTCAAAGTAGCTCTTTCAGGAAGTGTAAAGAGTAAATAGGTAAGTTTGAAATTGTAATTTACAAAGGTACAAGTAACTGTACCAACTTAATAATGCAGAAGTATAGAAACTAAAGAACTGTTCTTGTAAATGTCAGTGGACAGGCTCAGTTTACTTTTCTGCCTGAGGCTGTCACTAATTGTGCAGTCTGTATATGAAAGATGACAGCCCCCTCAACAAGAACACAATAAAGTGAAAGTACTTGAGATCTTCCTAGATAGTATTGATTGTTCCAGAATATTTGGGTCTTGAATGGTGAGCATACAATATAATGAGGTAACAGTGAAATAGCAAGTGATAGTGAGGGATGAAGAAATTTTGAGCTACTGAAGGAATTCACATCTATTTGGACCTTGAGGTTCAAATTAGAGTCCAAAAGAAGCAACTTCCTGACTCCTTCAGATTATTTTCTTATTTTGTTTAGAGCTAGTTCATAGATCTTGATTAAAGATGCCTATGTCCAATTTCTCTAATTCTTCATCAGTACCCTGTAATCTGAATAATTTGGCTGTAGGTTTAAGAAATAGCTCCTCATCATTTGGGCCTCTGGGTAGTTTCAAAGCAGCAGAAACACATAAAATGACAAATTATTGAAGCATGGTCCTGGATTAGAAACTTAATTAGGATCGTGGAAAGTTATTTCTATACAATAAATCACCTGCACCCTAGCAAACATGGACCATGATTGAATATGGATATTGTCATCATTTCTTTTTATGTAAACAACAAGTAATCCCTAGACATAGTCAGCAGGAAAAATATCTTCCTTCTTCAGTAACAAGTCCCCCAAAATCCTTCTTCAACAAGCCTCCCAAAAAATTCATAAAATCTATTTTTGCACATTAAGTGACTCATTTTTTATCAAGCCCTTGATTTACATGGTAATTCAGAAATATCTTTTTTATGCTTCCAGTTAAATTTATCATTTCTAAACTGATCAACTGATCGATAACTGCAAAAAATCACACAAGGCAATGATTCTGTCATATTATTTAATTCCTCAAAAATTGGATATTCATCCTTATCCCCACATAAATTAAAATGTACCGTTTCAGGGCGGGCCGCGGTGGCTCAGCGGGCAAGAGTGCTTGCCTGCCGTGCCGGAGGACCCCGGTTCGATTCCCGGCCCCAGCCCATGTAAAAAACAAACAAACAAACAAAATATAATAAAACAAGAAAATGTTTAAAAATGTTTCCCTTCCATCCTTCCTTCCTTTCCTCCCTCTCTCTTGAAAAAAAAAAAAAAAAAAAAATGTACCGTTTCATAATAAAAATAGCCATAGAGTTATCTCAATCCATAACTCTTATATTGATATGCCTTTGGTGGATGATTAGTGAAATAGTCTCTGAATTACATTAAGAATTGAGGTAGAGGCAAGTATGACTTTCTATCAATTGCCCTTGGTTCTGCTGATATTCTAAGATACTGATGACCTTTACACTGTCCTCGTTTAAAGATTTGTACCTCTGTTTTTCCCTTTGCATCCCACTTCTAGAACCATTCTGTGTTTTCCAGTTACTTTCTCCATCTTGTTTAACTAAATCCCATATTCCATATACAACTACCGATGGGTGAAGGTCAGAGAGGGCTAAGATCTGGTCTGTATAGACTTATCTCATTCAATAGAGTGATATCTTTCTGAAAATTAGATTTTAGATTTTTCCAGAGACGTTCATCCCATTGTACTCATCAAGTGGTAAAATACAATGAGTGACATGATAACAGGGAGGATAGATGGAAATTCAGAAAAAATGTGAGGTGGAAAATTATTAGAAAATAAGGGTAGATTTTACTTATAATCAGAAGACTTATGAGAGCATGATGGCCTAGAAGCATGAGAGAATTTCTGTCAAAACAGTAAAGAATTAGATAGCTTTTTATGGTTCCTGGACTATATGACCAATATTTGGATGTTGCTTTCCAGAACAAAATTGTGATTTTTCTATTATTAGACATGTTCAAGACAGGATGAGAACCTTATAGGATGGTTTCATTGTTGAGATGAACATTGAAGTTCCTCTGAAACCCCAGATTGAAACATTAGCCTTCTGTTCAGTTTGCCCATTATGCAAAGAAAAAATATCATGCCTCCTTCAAAACTCAGTGATGTTCCATCTCCATAATGATCTCTGACCAAGGCTAATCTAAAGTGTCTTCTTTCTTCTTCTCAACTCTTAGGGTAGTGTTTTCTATAATGTGCAGGGAGGAAAAGCATTTCTGCAAAATATTCATAGTCGTTAGGTGTTCCATCGTCAAACCTATTTGGAAAACATTCTTTTAAAGTCAAATAAGCTTGAGATTGAGAAATATATCAGTTAATGTGTATTATAAACTTTAAGAATGAAGTATAAGATGACAAATTTCAAAGTTGTGTTTGGTAGGAAAACACTTTTTTCCATGTCTGGCAGAGCTAGTAAAATTCTGTGGATCTCTTGAGAAATACTCATCCTATAGTAATTATTATCTAAGCCATTTTTTAATATTTAAGTATATGTTATCTTTAATTCTTCAGCTTTTAATGGGTATATGTATTTTCTTGAGATCAGGGCACATGCAATGACACTTTGAATATACTCTCCCCTCTAAATCTCATGGTGCCTGATGTGATACTGAGTAGCACTAATTATTTTTTAAAAATTAACCTCCATGCTTTCAACATGGAGAGTCTCTCTGCTAGTTTGTCCATGTCATTGATCCAACCCATGGGAACTAACACTTAAAGAGTACATAAAACTCTTTCCATGGATATAGGACAGATGAATATTATGACTTTCGGTGAATATCCATAATGCCTGTCATGACATTCTGCATACAGAATAAGCAATCAATCTCGTTTTTATTGTGCTTATAGAATTATATTTGTGGTGAATTTCTTACAGAAATTTACATAAGCAAACTGAAAACCTAAAAAAAAGAAAGAACTACACTGACACGTCAAAGGAAATTTTGAGCCTTCCCAAAAATTTGCAATAAAATCATGAAACTGTCCATCACTGACATATCAGGTTAGGGTAACTTTCCTTATAAAGTGATATTGGCACATTCTTTACTCTTGGCTTTAACATTATGATGAACTAGAAAGGTCACATAATTTCTTTAAATTAAAATTTCCTATTGATACATTATTTGGGCAAATTACTTAAAGTAATTTGAAAAATGTGCTCTCTGTTCAGAGACTATTGACCATTAGGACATTTATTGATACAGTGAAATGTGCAAAAATAGTATTCTTTTGAATGTGAAGTATTAAGTAAATTGGCTCAAATTTGTGTTTTTATATTAATTTTTCTGCTGTTACATTTATCTTTAACCTCAGCAAAATGTCACATACATAATATATTTTGTGAGAGAACTTTAATGAACTTCATACATTTTAAATTAGAATTTTCCTTACAACATGCCAATGAGGGGATAAGCTATTACTTATAGGATGAAAGGGTAAGGGCCCACTAAATCTTTCATTTATGCTCTCTTAACCTTAAATTCTGTCTAAGAATCCTAGTCATTGGTAGATAGTGTTCTGATCAAGATACAGAGGAACTCTCTAGAAGTTTATCCTTTTCAAAATAAAATAATGAAGAAGATTGAATACTTTGTGGCCATGTCACAAGGGCATGCTACAAAATAAGCAAGTTCCCATCATAGATATTTACAGACAAGTTTCAGGTTTAAATTGCACTGTTTAGATGTGAAGATTGTTTAATATGGGAGCATTTGAGATGGCTTCCGGCACTGAGAGAATATGACACTAAATCTGGACTATGGGGAGGTGCACTGGTGGCAAGTGGCAGAGTTCTCTCCTGCAGTGTCAGAGACCCGGGTTCTATTCCTGGAGCCTGCCCATGTCAAACAAACAAACAAAAAAAGAATATGAATGGAAGAAATAGAGAAAGAAAAGGTTAGATTCGCTAAGGGAAGAACTTCCATATTTCATGGTTTCATGGCACATACCTCAATTTGTGGCAGAAGAAAAATTAGATCATTCTTCCTATGTTTTGGGTCATGGCAACTTGATCAAAATGGCAGTTACTTAATTCCTACTGTCTTAGTTTCCAGGCTGCTATTACAAATATCACACAATGAGGTGGCTCTAGCAGGAGGGAATTTATTGTCTCACAGTTTTGGAAGCTAGGAAGTTTGCTTGCTCCCAGGTCAGCAGCATACAATTGCTAGCTACTGGCAATCTGTGAGGTTCTTTGGCTTGTGTCTTTGTTTCATTTTGTCTCATGACAATGCTCGCTCCTTTTTCTTCCTGTTACTTCTAGGTCCTCTTTATAAGACTTCCAGTAATATGGGTTAAGACTCACCCTCATTCAGTTGGTCCACATCTTGACTAAAAATAATATCTTCAAGAGGTTTTATTTAAAATGGGGTTAAAAGCACTGGAATATTGATTACAATTAAGAACATGTTTGTTTATTTGTTTGTTTGTTTTTAATTGGGCACATAAGTCAATCTACCAAGCCCAATAATTTTGTCTTAGTAACTCAGTACTAAGCCCTGAAAACCAGCCTAGTGCCAAGTAGGTTTAAGAAGTAGAGTTTAGATCATAGAAGAACACTGTAGTTTTTAGGACAAAAAACATAATCTTCTTAAGGAAGAAAAATTGTCTTAGAAGAGGTGAGAATTCCTGTTATATCTTTAGATTGACATGCATTCAAATACTGGCTTTATATATGTCTGACTATGTGGCATAGGAAAATTTAGTTAAAGAACTAGGTAGGACCTTAGTTCTTTCATCTCTAAAATGGACATAAGAAGAATAATATTTACCAAAAAGATAGAAAACTTGGAAAGGACTTGGGCAGCCCTGAATTAGAGTATCTGGCAGGTACCCAGTATTCTGTAGTGGTAATAAAAGTGGAGAAGAGTAGGAGATGGGGGAGTGTTGAAGTAAAGGAAGAGGAGAAGTACATAAGAGGCACAACTGTGGAGGAGAAAGAAGGGTGTGACTTGTGATCATTATTGTTTAGTCTGTCAGAGTATCTCCCAGATTATAAAAGGGCAGCTCATGTGCCCACCACAAAAGGTAAAGGAATGTTGGAGTGATGCCTGGAATTGGATGTAGGGAAAACTAATTCTTAAAAATAGGAAGCCTGTGTGTCGAAAGAAATAGCAATGTTGGCAAATTTAAATTAAATTTCTAGTGATAAAGTTAAGAAAATTTGGGTACAGGGGATGATTTCTGGGTCAGACTCCTCACTGCTTCCATTACTGCCTCCACCCTGCGTTGATGGGAGATATGGAGTGACCGTCAGTAATAAATGATGGGGTCACAGTAGCAGATCCCCTGGAGGCAAAGCACATGCCCTCCCAAATTGAAGACCTGGAGTTTCATTTTTTGAGGAATGATACCACGCAATTTTGGTTCCCCGAAATTGGCCTTTGCAATGTCACAGACACTCTCTCGGTTTCCTGACTTACATCACAGAAACCTCACCATTCATTTCTCATAACAATGTCAAACAAAATCAACTTAGTGGGGTTCTTTCAAAACAGTCCTTTGAAGAAAATATTAATTTTATATTTGTGTGGTATGATTCCAATGAAAATCACTAAAGCATCCATGGGCAATGGTCAAATGAAAATGAATCACTAAAAATAAATTTTAATACTAATTGCTACTAAAATTAGGAGAAAAACAGTCACTTGCACTCTTAAAAATAAAATTTGATCAAATTAACATTGTTCAAGAAAAATTCTGAGAAAATATAAATGCTTTTGGATTACTTACAAGCAAACTTCAGAACTTTGGCTTGTATTCTGAGAGGCAGCTGTTGAACAGAAACATTGTGTGTGTATGTACATGTGTGAAACTTCTAAGACTTGATTATATAGGAGCTAAACTACAGTTGCTTTTTTGATGGGACAATGAGTTTCAAAATCATGTATCCTAACAATTAATGGAAGAAATATTTATTATTTTCCTCATTGCATATGCAAAATACTAAAATCTACGGTCCAAATGTATTTTAAAAGAAAATGTTAACAGCTGTTACTTTTCTACCATGTATCATTTTCATATTATGAAATGCTAATATGTAAAGTTTCATTAAATTCCTCTGGCAAGTGCTTCATTTTCATGTGACTGACATGATTAGCCAGTTTTCAAATGGCAAAATATCCATGTTCTTCAATATTTGATTCTTATGTAGCTCGTCTTCATAAAAGCATGGGGATATATTTAGAGAGAGACTGTTTTAAAGAAAATTGAGTTTTGAAATGAAAACTACACTTCATCAATTATTAAAACTAAGGTAAGAAATAATCCACAAATAATACTTAACTCATCCTATACAACGTCATTATTTTATTTGAGGTTTAGCATACTGACCTCACCTAAAAGTAACAGTTGAAAAACTTGCTCTATAATTTTTTTCCTAAAGACACATGAACATCACTATCCTAAGATTCGTGTTAAATCATTTTGTTCCAATGAATGAGAGAACATTTCCAGAAATTTCAGGCTTGTCAAAAACATTAGCCACCTATTTTTAAAAATCCATTACCATGAAATGTAGCATTTAAGGAAGAAGCACTTCTGTTACCATAGCTCGTACGCATTAAATCCTTGCCCCCGCCCCCAAAAAGCTGCTTTGCTTTGATGCACTAATTAGGAATATTTTTACAGTTTTAATTTAGAATTCTTGAATTGTGTATATGAGAAATTTGATCAAATTTTTAATAAGTTTTTTAAAAAGGAAAGGAAAAATTGTATTTTGAACCAGAATTTAAATGGTGAAATAAAAGGTGATGTCACCTAAAAACTGTTTTCCAATATCAAGTTCAAGTATTGCAGTACTGGGGAACAAAATGGGGGTTTTTGACTGCTTGAACTAGAAGCTAGTTGTATTTCCTGTGGGAGGGGGCTTTGGTTCTGATGGGTGATCCTGATTTGATTGATACTTTCTAAACAAAACAATCAAATGAATAAAGAAGGTATATTTATCACCTTTCTCTGTTATCTATAAATGAAAATTATTTATCTTTACTATCTGGGTTCCTATGGGCAGTTCTGGGTTATAGCATACATATGAGTTTTAAAATGTGCTTTCTTAAGGGATTTATCCTGGTATATTCTAAGTGCTTAAAGAATCTTTCCTATATCTTCTAAATTACAGAGTTTCAATTAGCATCATATAGCTTAATGAAAAGGTTTAATGAAATAGGTCATAATAGCTTTTCACAGACATGCCAAATAAATGGATAGTGATTGCATTTTCTGTCCTCATCTTAGTTTTAAAGCACAAGTCTGTCTTGATAAATATTGAGTAATAGGTCTCAGACCTGCAATCCAAACCTAATTTTTGTGTGAGATTTGAAAAGCTTGTGTATTTTTATGTGTGAAATATTTAAAATGCTCTGGACTGCCAATAATTTAGTTTGTGTCATAGCACAAGCTGGTGAGTTCATTAAAAAAAATGTTGGAGAAGAAAAGAGAATAAAAATAGGAAGCATTGAGGATTCACCAGCAGGGTGAGATATATTGAGCACATTAAACATTAATGAGAAATGACAATCTGCTGATTTTTTTTCCTCTGTATTAGTTGTAATTTTTAGACTTGTTATATGTTCATCACCTTCTAATTAGCAAATCTCATCCCTCACCTCAAAATATTCTCTTATATGATTCTAACAAGAATCTTTAAAATGGAGCCACATGTCCTTTTTTCCCCTCAGTTCCCATATAAGCACATTAAAGAAGATAATTGAAAGTCTTACCCTTAACCCAGGCTGGAGTGGAACTGGCCCCCAATCCTTGTTTAATGCTGTCCATTGCATTTCTGCTTGTGCATTCTTGATGAATGAGTATTTGGTGACACAATATTTTTTGATACAGTCTGTGCTGAGTTTGAGCGATCAAAAGGAAGATAAACAAAATATGAAATCTGAAAATAAAAATGTGTATTATTTATCCCTCTATCATGTCATGCTATGTTCATGGGTCTCACTTCTAAAATAATTCAAAAAAGAAAGAGGAAATCTCACTGGGACCTCTGAATGTTCCTTGAAGTGCTTAGGAGGCAGTAGATAGAAGTGGAAATGGTTTGTATTCTTTTTTTAATACTGTGAAAAATTCTGCTTGGTCTTTGAGTTGTCTTGAAAATTATGAACATCCGTATTCTCTCTAGCTTAGTAGAGAGTGAGGAGCATCTCACTCTAGCAAGAACACATGCCCTAATAGCAGCTATTAAAAAGAATTTATATGAAACACAAGCCTGGAAGAAATGATAGAGTGACAAATTGAACCAAGTAGTATTTTTAATAGTTGCAATTTTTGTAAATGAAAGTTTGCTTTGAAAAGGTACGTGCCATAAAAAAAAAAAGATATTTTGTGTTGTAATGTTTTTGCTTTGTACAAACTAATTAAGAAAATATTCTAGTAGTGTATTTTCCCCAATGATGGAACTAAGATCAAAGTTTGGAAGATCGAACACTACCATTCTTTAACATATCGAGAGGTTAGAAGATAGAGACTGATACACTGCTGCTGTGTATCTTTCTGTACTTAATGAAGCAGGACTGAGGAAGATGACTATTTCACATCCAACGTATGTGGGGGATTTTAAACATTACTGAGATGGTGAAGAAAATACAGAAGAAACTATTATAACAAAACTTCATGGTCAATTGAACTTAGGTTCAAAGTACTATATCAGAATATGTCATTCTTTAAAAAGACATACTCTATGGGAGTATGTTTGCTGTATCTGTGTATTTAGAGAGACTGGGTATAGGTATATTTTATTTGACTTTGAGATAAACCATGAAATATCCTAATTCATTAGCTAGAAGAGGTGGGAAGATAATACTCTTCTTTTCTTTCATCTTTAAATATTATTAATTGAAATACATAATTTGCAATTTGGTGCAAATAAAAATATAGGAGTTTCTTGATTATATGGTTTTAAAAAACCATCTCACCACCATTCCTGAATTCAAATGAAAGAATTTAGTATATGATTTTATCGCTTTCAACACATATGGTTGATTTTTTTCTAGTATGGAAATAAATTACTGAGCGTAGTATATACTGTAAGGTACCTGATTTATTTTATTTTTCTGAGTTCCTTGGTTTTTGAATGGTACTAATGCTCATATTTTTTTAAGTATGCAGAAAATTTAAATATTTTTCTAGAAGAACTTTCCTTCACTTCCATTTTCCTTTCTACCCCAATTCTTTTGTCCACTATTTTTACCTCCATTGATTATTTTTTTCAATCCACTTTCATCTTTGGTGTGATCTGTCCTCTTCTTAACCCAGAAGATTTATTCTTTATAAGCCATTGATTCAGCTTTTTCTTAATTTGAGTATAATTTATTGAGTATTGTTATTTAATTTTTGTTTAAAAGTTGCACATGTATTTGGGGCTCATTATACAAACAGATAACAAATAAGAGTCAACTTTTGTACTTCCCTTTATTGTCCGTTAATGCCTTCCCTACATGAGACACAATACATTTGGATTTCTGGGAGTGAGTTCCGTGTGCACTGGTTGTCAATTATCCCCCCCCTTTTTTTTTTGAATGCTGTATGGTGGGGGTCACATACCATTTTTTTTCCATGTAAATACCCCATTATTTGGGGGTGGGTGGGAAGTGTATGGGTTGGGAATTGAACCTGGGTCTCCCACATGACAGGTGAGAATTCTACCACTGAACCACTGGTGCATCCCCAACTATCCCTTTTCAATGATTAAAAAACCCATCGATTTCAAAAACAACTTTATTTATACTTCATATGTATGAATTCAACAATTGCCTATATAGGGAGAAAAGCCCATAAAATGTGCAACAGAATGAAATTTGTAATCTTTGTTTTCTATGAGGGCATGGGTTACTATTACTGAAGGACCTAGGGAGAAAAAGCTAAACATATTTAGTTTGCAAACTGATTCTAATAAGAACATTGATTTTTGTTGTACCTTTGTCCTCTAAATCCAACAACCTTCCAAATCTTTTTATTCATTGCAATATATATTTTTAATATCTAAATGAAATCAGTCCCTACTTCCCCAGATGTGAGACCACCAGCCCCCTATAATAAAATGTTGCATATTTCACTTTTGTAAGTAATGATCTGCTTCAAATATTCCCTCAAATGTTTACATTTGCAGTATTGTGATTTGGTACATAATTTTTCCTACTCATTCTTGATTAGAAATAATGCCTATTTTATATCTTCTTTATAGTCTTCTTTTTAGATTAGTCTCTCAGTTTTGTGTGTTTCAGCTTGTAGCCAAATGATGTTTGACTCATCTTGTTTTGGTATTTTACATCCAATAATGGAACTTTCATGTCTTTGCTTTTTCCTCAATAACTGTTCTTTGTTTTATTTCTTATCAAGATATATAGAATATTAACTTCTTATGATTGAAGTGGTGTGATATTTTATGTTTTATGTGTTTGTGTACAATTATATACTCTTCAGCCAAGTAGTTATCAATAACATTTCTGTATCTGCTAGTAATCAGATGATTTTAAAATGTTTCTAATTTTCTGTTTTGCCTGATACACAGTTGCCTGGCACAATATTTTCAGAAAATACAATAGCATTAAATCCTATTAAATTTATTTAATACATTTTATTGAGTTTCAACCATGTATCAGGTTCTAAGATACAGCTGTGACCAGGAAACAAGAACGGTAAGGTCAAATTTTTCATTTGAGTGCAGAGATTTATAATTTGTGTGGTATCGATCCCCTGGGCTTCAGTGTGACTTCCCAGGACCTGGAGAGGCCCTGGGGCTGGTTGCTTCAGGTGCAACCAGTTTTCTTACTCCACCGATGTGCCATTCATATACTATCATTTTTCTTTGTGCCATTATGTGAATGAGGATGGAAATGTGTAAAGTATTTCTTTGACTGATTCACTCATCCAAAATAACAATATTTGGAGATCATTCATTGTGTGCTAGGGATTGTACCTATGGTAAAAGCTCCTATACATCCTTCAGATCACACCCCAAATTTCACATTCACAAGGAAACTTTACCTCGGTTAGGTCTGGTCTCCCTACTTAGTTCTTTTACAAATATGTAAACTTACTTCACTAAGCTAACCTTGATGTAAGTTTACATTTATATGAATGATTATATTATTAATGCTCACCTTCAAAATAGACTGCCATCTCCATGAGGAAACTAACAGCATCTGTTTATGATTATCATTAAATGTGTAGTAAAGTTCCATGTTTGTTAAAACACGTTTTAATTAATTAATGACTGTATTTTATGTCTTACAAGAAAATGTAATTATTTTATTTGTACATTAGCTTGATGTTGCCAACAATTGACTACATTTTATATATATCCCATGTCATTTAGATGTAAATTTTTTACTATTTCATAGATTGATGGTTGCTGGTACACTGTATACTCAAAATGTATTTTAGACCATTTTTCTTTATAGATGTAATCATTTTTATAACATTTTAGTTTATTTTAGTCATCACACAAGTACTTATAATGGACAATTAAAACATTTTTCTCATAACTTTTAAAATAAATAAGTGTGTTTTGGGGGGAAATGTGCATTTTAAGAATGAATGTATAATTTTTGCTCCTAAATGTAGTTGAAAATGAACAAACTGAAATGAATCTATTTTTAAAATCCCATCAATATTTATTTGCCACAACTTATTCCAAATTAGGCAAAGACAAGGGGAAAGAGACACACACAATGAGTTTGAGTCCAACTGCAAGAGTCTGATGGGGCAGTTCCTATATTTCAGCAATCAGCCACAAACCTCAGTAGACTCCAGGACCATTTTCACCTCTTACCAGCTGGCTACAGATTAGACAGTTCTCACAACCTTCTCAATTTCAGTAGAATGACTCAGAGAATTCACCGAAAATGCTGTGTTGATGATTACAGTTTTATTATAGCAAAAGAATACAACTTAGAATCAGCCAAAGGAAGAGATGAATAAAGAGAACTTCAAATATGAAGCTTCAGGTTATCTTTTCCCCATGGACTCAGGGATGATGTGACGTCCTCCTGGTCAAGATGTATGATAACACACACACAGAGTATTGTCAAATAGGAAAGCTTTTGGTATAGAGGTTTTACTGGGGTACAATCACATATTTTCTGTGTGACTGACCTTTAGTCTCCAGCCACTCCTAAAGGTTGAGATAATACATTTAGTCTCCAGATTTCTCTAGAAATTGGATTTTATAAGGTATGGCCCAAAGCCACCACCATTGTTAGAGTGCCAGGTGGCCAAAGCCTTCAGGAAAAAAAAGACACTCCTATCAGGCAGTCTAATCCAGTGGTCTAGAGAGCACATCTCTGTGAGACAAAAGCCAGATCTCACTTTAGGGAAGGGTAACTCCTCACTGCACAGCACATGACTACCTTTCTAGCATCAGTATGTAGTGGAAAACAATTGTATAATATTCTGAAACGTACAAATACCTTGCATGCACACACACACACACGTTATTTGTCAATACTACGAGTAAAGATTGAAGGATCCATGACAAGTAAGGGGAAATATGGAGTCTCTTGAGCTCCTTTTCTCAATAAGGATTATGCCAGTTTGAAAGGATATATTGTACCCTAGAAAAGCCATGTTTTAATCCTAATCCCATTTCATAAAGGCAGCCATTTCTTCTAATTCAGTGCTATATGTTGGAAACTGTAATTACCGGAGTAATTAAATCACTGGAGATGTGATTTAAACAAGAGTGGTTGTTAAACTAGATTAAGTAGAGGCATGTCTCCACCCATTAGGGTGGGTCTTTATTAGTTTACTGGAATCTTATAAAAGAGGAAACATTTTGGAGAATGAAGGAGATTCATAGAGCAGAGCAGAACGACATAGCCATGAGAAGCAGAATCCACCAGCCTGTGACCTTGGGAGATGAAGAAAGAAAATGCCTCCTGGGGAGCTTCATGAAACAGGAATCCAAGAGAAGAAGCTAGCAGATGATGCCGTATTCTCCATGTGCCCTTCCAGATGAGAGAAACTCTGATTGTGTTCACCATGGGCTCTTCCACTTGAGAGAGAAACTTTGAACTTCATTGGCCTTCCTGTGAACCAAGGTATCCCTCCCTCAATGCCTTTCATTGGACATTTCTATAGACTTGGTTTAATTGGGACATTTTCTTGGCCTTAGAACTGTAAACTAGCAACTCATTAAATTCCCCTTTTTAAAAGCCATTCCATTTCTGGCATATTGCATTCCAGCAGCTAGTAAACTAGAACAAGGATAAACAGTCATTTGTGGTCCCTGGTGGAGTTAGATAAACAAACTTGCAAATTCATATTTTTCCTTGAGAAATGCCAAATGTTATGATGATTGTGTTCTGGAGTGAAACAGTAAATTCCTAATCTACAAATCACTAGCAAGACATATTCTGTCAAAAGAACTGTTTGCAATCTCCTCAGGCAACTCTCCTAGTTACAAGTCAGGATCAACAGATTAAGGACTGTTCTTCCCTTTCGTCAGAGCTTCAGGCTCCAGCAGGATTCGTTAACCAGAAATGTCTGTTTTATGCACAGTACAGAGATGTATCCCCTTTTTGTTGCCCACCCCTTTCCTCACTGCCAAATACATGCCTGGTGTTTCTCTTGGTTCATGTATGACCATCAATTCTTGGTCAGAGGATGCCTAATCTTTATTTACTATAATTTCAATATGACTTCTTAGTACATTGTTATTATTAGAAGGGCAATCCAGAAACATACTTTACTGGGAGAAGATGGAGAATCGTCAGTTCACTAAGTCCTCTTTATGAGATATTTGGTGAAGTTTTTATTTTGAAGCACTTTCCTGAGCCCCCTTTATAACTGATTATTATATCTGACAGACCATATTGATCAGTTCTTCTATTTTTTTGTTTGATTCTGACTTTTCCAAAACTACTGAACTTACTTGCAGGTCCCTATGCTCATCACTCTGTCTCTCTACGTAGATAGAAAAACATATCGGTTAATTTTATGAACATGTATTTTTCAATAAAATAAATTATCACATGTATATGCTTATAAATATAAACCCATATACAAACATGTAAAGAAAGATATATATTTAATAAGAGAAAAAGCATAACTGTAAATACTGTGAATTATTTTTGAAGGATTTAGACATTTTTCTTTCCTTGATTTTTTTTCTGATTTCTAATATCTTTGTTTTCTTAATTCAAAACACAGTCTTTTGCAAATACACACAACATTAAAGAATATAAAACTCCCTATATAGAATTAAAATTACATTTGCCCCTCTGTTCTTCATTTCCAGAGAACACCACTCATGCAACTAACGAATTTGATCTACATCAAACAATTATTCTCTCTTTTTCTCTTTCTCTGTCTCTCTCCATCCACTTATTAGCTTTCCATCCACCTACAATTTAAACAACTATGATTTACACATACGATACCATGGTATATATCTGAGTATAATTTTACAGTGAACTCTACAGTAATAAGCCTAAAGGTCAAATGTGATTATAACACAATTGGCAATTGACTTCTACCTTCTGCTTAGCTCTAGTTCTCCACTGGGGGAAGGCTAGTGTTTGCATCTTTTGGAGGTGCGCAAGAGAGGCATGGAGGAGTGTATGACACTGGCAGGGTTATAAGAGATAGCCCAGACTTCAAAAGTGAGGAGGCAAATGATGGGTAGTTTATTTACCAGTATTCTCAGGTTCCAATATTCCTTAATTGGGTTGTGAAAATGGAATGCTTAATGACTATACTAACCATCTTGATTTGCTTAAGCTTCCACATTATCCAGGAAACTATAAAGAAGAGAATGACATATGGTATCCCATGACAAATTCTGGGATCTGTCCTATAACTACTTGTTGAAGAGTGCTTTGAAAACTGTTGCTTTTTTATTTTTTTGCTTTGTATATATATTATACTATGTTATAGTATACAATAAAAAAAAGTTTAAAAAAAAAAGAAGAAGAGAAGGAGGCTACCTGAATTGGCACACCAGTGGCCCTTTGTGGTAGCAACAGAGATCTCTACTCCTGTGAGAAAAACAAGTCAAAGCTGGTAACAGAGAGTGTGCTGATTCACCAGATGGCCCAGATTTGAGCGAATGTCCTACTTCTGAGGCTTGTTGATTAACTAACCATTTGTCCAAAGGCATTCCACACAGAAGGAGACTCCCACCTACTCCCATCCATCCTCTCCCCAAGTGGCCACGTAACCAACCTCTAAATTGCAACTCTCTGAGCCGGCCTCAATTCTGAAACTTCTCCACATGCATGTTGCTTTTCCTCAATAAAACATTTTCCTGGCCTTTTGCAGCAAATCTCTTGGTCATTTCATTTACCAACATTTCTGGTGTCAGAAGTGGGTGCTTTTAGCAAATGGGTCTTAGACACTACTGAAAGGGAGCCCAAGGCTCAATTAGAATCAGTTAAGGAAACAGTGAAGAATTTAAACAGGCAAGCCCAAGATCTAGTTCAGCAAACTGAAAGTAAGATCTGCTCTTCCACTGGCTATTTCAGTTCTCTCTTTCCTGAGACACTGACAAAACCCCTTTCTCCTCTTCTTCCTAAATTCAACCTACCATGTGTCCCTCCAGGCTCTTTAAAAACTAGCCCATTTAACACAGCCCCAGTGTTCCCCTTTAAAATCAAATCTACAGCAACTGAAACTGTGGATGGAGCAGAGGTCAGTTCCTCAGTACTCCTCTGTTCCCTGAATCCAAAGCATGAGTTGGGATGGAGAATCCATGGGGGTAATCCTGCGGTGGGCTACTTCTTTGATATGGAGAGGGGTCACCCGATTGATTGACTGCTGCAAACCTCTGCATGAATACAGGGGCATCCTGAGGGAATAAAGCACATGTCAGAAGAACAAAATATTATGAAATTTAGTAAGGATGGCAGACATGCTGCCACTGAAGTCAGCCGGCCATTGTTATGTGTGGTACATCAGCTATAGTAGACTGTCCTGAGAAAGACAGAGGAGTCAGAATATTGAAGAAAGAGTTACAGTTAGAAAGAGATGTGTACTTCCATGTCTGCTTTGGTGACAGGCTGGTGGAAACAGCTAGATAAGAGAGATGATGATATGGAGATGGTTGTCTGTTAGTTTTTAAAATTAAGAGATCAGAGACCTGCACAAGGATTAAAGCTATCTTAGCTAAAATGAATAGGATCCCCAAACCTAGAATTCATGGAAAGACATAAAAAAAATAACCAGTACAATTAAAGAATTAGCAAAAGTACAAATGTTCAGATCAGCTCAATGTCCCTTTAACAGCCCTGTTTGGCCAGTAAATGAAACTATAGCTGTAAGGGAATACTCTGCCAGAGAATTAATTGCATTGGTAAAATGCCTCCTGGTAACCAAGAAGTAAATGCTTTAGCCTGTATACACCCATTATGTTCCACACCTGCTAAGGAAGCTGCCTTATGATTACAAAAAAAAGTGTGGGCATAGAGTAGCAGCCATGGGGTGGCAAATGGCAAACGTATTAGGAATTCTTCCCAAATGATTTAATAACTGCCATACAAGATTACGAAGCTTGTTCCCAGCTTCATTCCGGTTCAGCATCCTGTGGTAGTGGGCATGTACATAAAGCTAGCATGCCCCTAAAGGATTTAACAAAATTTAAAGACAAAATACCTTCATGCATTTCAACATTCACTTAAATGAATCTATCTATAAGGTTTTTAAAACCTATCTATAAGGTTTTTTAAAGCCTTAATATCAAATAATATACTGATGTAAAGCTAAAATTTAGTTTTCTCTCTATTAAAATAAAGTTTTCTTAGATTATTGGTCTATTTTTAGTGACAAGTTATAAAAGTTTTTTTCTAATAATTGGTGTAAAGGGCAGAAAGTCTGTGTTTTATCAGACAACTTCTTGTATTTTATGTTGACTTTATTATGTCCTTGGTTGTTTAAGAAAATCAGGCTTTCTCCCTTTTAAAAGAACTAAGTCTCTTTCTTATTAGTTACACTGTTTTGCTCTAAGGTTTCTCTGAAATCATTCAAGGTAGCCTGTAGGTCAGGGCTTCATCTCTAGAAAGAAAATAAAGGGAAGAAGAAACTTTAGGTGAGAAGTGGGACAGGTGCATAAATAATGTTCTATCCATTAATAGAGAAATCAGACCTCTGTGTTAACTAAAATGCTTATATGTTTAAATCAGGCTCCCAGTATTGCAACGGTATCTGCCTTTTTGAGTTATTGGCTAAACCCACTTATGTGGTCCCTAAACTTATAAAGGTATCAGCCACATCACCTGTACATGCTCCAGAAGTAGATGGAAACACACAGTTACTGAAGACACCTATGTCTCTATAGGCTGGAAATGACTCAATTTCACTGGATCTACAATGAGTTCTACCTTCCAATTAACTCTGTATCATAATACTTGAGGGTGCTAGGTAGCAAGCTGATGAGTGTGTGAGTCTACCATCCTGTTTTCCAGAAGATAAATGATGCTGTGTTACAATGACTGTACAAAGAACATACCTCCTGGAGCCATGATTGCTAGAGTTATGTGTTTAGAACCTAAAATGACACAGTCAGCACTAAGGCCTGCTTCTAAGAGGGACAGCATCTGTGGTACTGTAAGCCTAACACCCACTCATTACAACAGGTAACCTACGCCCTATGGGATCAAGTTCTACAGTAATTTTATGCACAGGAAAAGACTTCCCCATTCAGGTAATCGCTAAACATTTATGTTTGCATCTCTAGGCTTATTTTCCTGCTTCATCTAAGTTCATCTAATGTTTTCCTTTATTGAGCTGCAGCTATAGCAGCATGCCACAGCCATACTGACTGTTGAGTAAGCAGACCTGTACTAGCTTTAAGTATCTCTGGCTTCCCACAGAATACTCTTCCACTGTGTCTAGTAAACTAGAGTAATTGGATAATAACTGTAAATCACCCATGTCTCCCAAAGTGGCAACTACCTAATTTTGAAACTCTATAATTATCTCTGTTCAACATGTTATTTCTGTTTTTAGAGAACATCTAAAAAACAGCAGCCTGTCTGTGACATGTTTGGGATAGCTTAACCTGGATAGTTTCTGAATATGGCATCCTAAGTGCCAGTACTCCTTTGCATACTCAAAGACATAATGCTTCTGATTTAGTTAGCTGTCCACATTAAAATGTAATTGAAACATCATTGTATGGCAGAACAAATGAACGAGAAAACAAAGTATCTCTAAACAATCCAGAGCATACTTGCCTCCCCCCTCCAGTGCTAGTTATTTATATAGAATACCCTTTTGGCCATAACTCCCTTACAATTGAAGATGAACCTTAGGGCATCCTTTTCTTTGCTGGGAAGTTCATAAAGTTTTTCCTGATGCACCCCAAAATCTTCTTGAGTTATGAGATTGTTTAGGCTGAAGAATAAAATGCCCTCTAGCATGCTGGGAATGGCCCCTTAGAATTTTTCTCCCCAGTACTGAGCTTTAGATGCCCTAATACAAATAACAGCTTTAGCTAATTTCATTGCTCATACTCTTAAAGATACTAAAAGTAGTATATATCTTTTAAATGGAGAAACAAAACAAATACGAAAAGCACTTTTGCAAAATTACATGGCTTTAGGCATGCTTACTGCTGCCCAAGGCAGCCCCTGTGCCATGATTGGCACTGCTTGTTGATCATATATACCTGATGAACATGTACATGTCACCAATACCTTCATATACTTACAAAATTCTATAAACCACATCCAGGAGTTAAAGTTTATGAGCTTCTTTTCCTCTTAGCTCACGTACTTATCCTTGCATTAGAGCTATATTTTTCTTATTGGCACAGTTCCATTATTGATTATTTGACTACATTGTTGCTATTAATACTGTATCTGGCCTCATTTCTCAGTGTTGCAGGCTGTAAACCTGTACCTTCCCATTCCCACCTGCAGAGACTTACGCACAAGAGGTGGTGGAAAGATTGTGGAATGAGGTAGATTGTCACATAGTTATACTTTTCCGCTTCCCGATATCCACCAACTCTTCCAACACCGTCAGCAAGTATGCCCTTAGCTGAAAGGCACTGACTGTTATTTTGTTTCACCTATGCCCTTAGGTTACTAAAGCCTTAATCAATGAGGTAATCTCTCTTAGTCTTTGAGGAATCCTGAGACTCCAAAAGAAGGGAACGTGAAAATGGAATGGTTAAGGACTATACTGACCATCTTAATTTATTTAATCTTCTGCTTTATTCAGGGAACTATGAAGAAGAGAAAGAGGCTGGCTGAATTGGAATGATCCTTTGCAGTAGGAGCAACAGAAATCTCTGCCCCTGTGAGAAAAACCAGTCAAAGCTGGTGACGAGAGTCTGATGTTCAGCAGATGGCCCACATTGCTGCAAACGTCCTGCTCCTGGTGCTTGCTGATTAGCTGACCATTAGTTAATTAACTGTTCAAAGGCATTTTGCCCCGGAAGACTCCTGCCTACCCCTCACCTCTCCTCTCCCCTGAGCAGTCATATAAGTCCTCTCCAAACTGCAACTCTCTGGGCAGGCCTCTGCATGTATGTTGCCTTTGCTCAATAAAACTCTTCCCTTGCCTTTCCAGCAAATCTTCTGGTTATTTTATTATCAGTGGGGCCAGTGAAATTTGTTCCAGTGTAATGAGAGAATTCTCAGTTAGCCACAATGCCCAGAATCACCCTCTCTGATACTTAACCTGGAGACAACAACCCCTAACAGTAGCTGGTACTACCAAGGAAGAGATCACACGGTACAAATTGGAATTTATGTTTGTTTGGTCATGTAGGTTCTTCCCGGTCACTTCATTCATTTGAAATAATGTTATTCAGTACTTTACATGACTATATTTTATGGGCTCTTCCTACTTTGTTATGTCAGGACATTCCTATATTATATGACATTTGCCCATGTCAATAATAAAGCTGTGATTTTTTAGCATATTCTTTTTTACTCAGTAAATTTTTATTGGGCTTTTTGCAAATATATTCATAAACACAAATAGTACGTAAGTTACTTGTGTGTGTGTTTGTGTGTGAGAAGGACTTTAAGTGTTATTGTTGTCCATCTTTGCTATCTAAGTTATGGGAGCTCATGAAAAAAACCTGAAAATATTTCCATCTCTTTTCTTGGCTTTGGGTGGACGGAAAAATGAAAGGAATTGCCCTTTTCCCCTTACAGAAAATATTTTCATATTTAAATTAGTAAATCAATGTGCCACAATATATTAAATGTGTTCAATTAAAGTATGTTTTTTTTATTTTTTCTTTCCAAAATAAAATTCTTTGAAATCAATAATACTTCCTAAATTTACTTGCTTCTCAGAACTAAAGAATTAAGGCATCACTTTATGAAGGTCTGTTATAAGTATAATATAACATGTGACACATTTGGCTGGATAGATCTTTAATCACATTTTCAGTTTCTTTTATAGATATTAGTCATCAAAATTTTTCCCCTCACTTGGGTTAAGTTTGTTAATTTTTAAGTTCTTAGGCATTGATGCATTTTGTCAAAGTTTGCGAGCTTTAGTGGTATAATTTGTCTATAATACCATTTTAAAAATTCTACCAGCCTTGTATTTTTCTACATATGAATTTCTCCTTCTTTGATTTTCTTTTTTTTTTTTTTTTTTTTTTTTTTTTTAAGAGATCATTTTATTAGTTTTTGTTTGTTTGTTTGTTTTTTACATGGGCTGGGGCCGGGAATCGAACCGGGGTCCTCTGGCATAGCAGGCAAGCACCCCTGCCCGCTGAGCCACCGCGGCCCGCCCCTTCATTTGATTTTCATACATTATTTTATTATTTTTAAAAATCCAAAAACATGGTTCCCAAAGACAAATTGCTTTAATTAAGTCTATACCTGCATGAATAGATAGCCAATTAAGTGATCATTTGACTGTATATTATTTCTAAGTTTGAAATTATCTTTCAAAACTTGGAAATTATGTCATGTTCTTTAACATTTAATACAGAGAATTTTAATGTTTGTCTGAGTCTTTGCTTTACAGGAGAACCTGATTTTTCTCTCTGGAAGTTTGTAAAGTTACATATTTAAACTTTCAGTTTAAAAGTTTTACAAGGCTGCATCTAATTTTCTTTTTTTTTCCTTAATTTCTTTGTGCAATAATTAATATTCTTTTGATCTCGGAAAACTCAAAACTTTAAACAATACATAATGGGTTTCTGGATTTCTTTCCAGAACTCTGGTGACTCTGAGTTTGAGGTTTCTTTCATAATTCTGTTTGGGAAACTTTTCTATTTATGTATCTGACAACTTCTTCCATTGTTACTAAGGTAGGGGTTTCTTAGCTCAGCTTAAGTTTTTCAGAAGTTATATGTCTCTTTATCTTCCACAGAATCACTAATATTTATGCTTGGCCTGATGCACTGTTTCCTCTTTTGATCATGATTTTGTTCGTAATTTCTTTGTTTCTGTACAGTGGAGGTTAGTGAGATCATAGACTACATAAAGCAGAAATGAGTTCTTGATTTGTGTATTATTTATTTATTAAGGATACTTACCCTTTATCTATGATTTCTATTATATTTTATGCATTATTTTTGTTTTAAATTTTATTTTATAGTGTTTGTGATGTGCAGAAATATAGTTTATGTAATCATATATAATTTGTTTAATGATTTTAATATTTGTTTTCATTGTATATGTACCTTTTCCATCCAGTAATATATAACTGTTACAAAAATTCTTCAAGGTTTTTTAGAGAGGATAATTAAAGTTTCTATATGTATGTACACACAGAGTGACTATCTATTGTCTACAAATCTATCATCAGTCAACTCTTAAATAATAATGATATATGCTTTTAAAATGTTTTGCTTGAAATCAGAAATTATTTGCTTCAAAACCATTCATTAACTCATCCTTTCTCACATATTATTGCCCACCTTAATAATATAAACTACAAATTACCTTGGATCTTAAAAAGATAAAGGGGAAAAGGAAGAAACTCTCAGGCCTAGAGCAATTAACATTGCAGAATTAATCTCCTTATATATTAAGATGTTATGGTCTTCTATTTCAGTAATTACTATTTATATTCCTCTACAGATCAGGACATTTCTTCACACAGGTCCAGTAAAATTAATTTCAAGATTTTTTTGTGCAAATATATGAATATTTTAATGTAATTATGAATAAAATCCTTTTAAAAAATAATATTTCCTGAAAGTCTGTTACTTAAGTTTAAGAAACGCATTGATTTCTCTGGTATTAAATTTGTACTCAATCATCACATTGACCCTACTGATTAGTTTCATATTTCTCTTTTGAATTTTTGTGTTCTTAAATTTATACCAAAGGTATATTGTTTCTCTTTTTTAAAATTCATATTAAAACCAATTTATTAAATCTTTATTATTTATCTTTAATTTTTTAGGACTCCCACAATAATCTGAGTATTAATGGTTCTGAACAAGCTCCTTTAAATAAATAGCTTTTAATGTCACACCTTTGAGGGTAATGTTGATAGGGACTTCAAAAGACTATTTATCAGAAAAACACCATTGGTAATAGTCAATCACTTTTGGAAAAATAATCCCACCCTTCTTGAATAAGGGTTGGACATTGTCACTCTAAAAAAATGTATTTATTAGAGAAGTTGTAGGTTTACAGAAAAATCATGCAGAAAATACAGTGTTCCCATATACCACCCCCATTATGAATATATTGTATCAGTACAGTATCTTTTTACAATTGGTGAAACAATATTATTTTAATTGTACTATTAATTATAGTCCATAGTTTACAAGAGGATTCACTGTGCTGCAAAGTCTTGTTTTAAACTTTTTTATTTAAAATTAAAAAAATTTTTTTTCTAATTCACATACAATAATCTAAAATTTTCCCTTTCAACCACATTCAAATATGTAATACAGTGGTGAATTACATTCATAAAGTTGGGTTACCATAACATTGTTTATCACCCAAACTTTTCTATTACCCCAAACAAATTCTGTGTCAATCATACATTAATTTCCTATCCCTGCACCTAACCCAGCTCCTAGTAATCTGTATTCTAGTTTCTGACTCTATCAATTTGCTTATTATAATTATTTCCTATCAGAGAGATCAAATACTATTTCTCCTTTGTGTCTGGCTTATTTCACTCAAGATGATGTCTTCAAGGTTCATCTATATTTTCACATGTATCAGAATTTTATTTCTATTTGTGGCTGAATAATATTTATTGTATGTATGTAACACATTTTGTTTACCTGTTCATAGTTTGAGGGACACTTGGATTGTTTCCATCTTTTGGCAATTATGAATAATATAACAATGAACATTGTCATGCAAATATCCAGTTATGTCTCCATCTTCAATTTTTTTTGTGTTTATGCCTAGAAATTGGATTTCCAGACCATTTGGTAATTCTGTACTAATGAGGAACTGTTAAACTGTTTTCCATAGTGGATTCACCATTTTACCTTCCCATCAATAATGAATGAGTGTTTCTATTTCCACACATCCTCTGCAACACATTTTTTCTTCCTTTTTTAAAATAGTAGCTATGCTGGTTTGAATCTGTTATGTACCCCAGAAAAGACCATGCTGTTTTAATCTATTCTTGTGGGGGCAGACCTAGCATAGGTAGAACTTTTTCATTCAGTTGAGATGTGAACCAACTCATTCAGGGTGGTTCTTAATCCATTTTCTGGGGTCCTTTATGAGGACAAGAAATAGAAAATGTCCAGAGACATTTGGAGAGAGCCCATGAAACCAAAACCCAGGCCCCACAGATATTATCATGTGTCTTCCCACATGACAGAGGAATCCCAAATGCCAACAGCCTTTCCTCAGAGAAGGTATTTTCCTCTTGATGCCTTAATTTGGACACTTTCATGAATTTAGAACAGTAAATCTATAACCTAATAAATCCCCATTGAAAAAGCCAACCCATTTCTGGAATATTGCATTTTTAACAGCTTTAGCAAAGTGAAACAGATTTTGGTATCAGAAATGCAGGGCAATTTTCAAATACCAAAAATGCTGGGATTGCTTCATAAATGGTAAATAAGGATGCTGGAAGAACTGTGAGATAATTAATAGAAATGGTCTAAATTGCTTCAAAGAAACTGTTGGTAGAAATATGGACACTAAAGATACTGCCAATGAGGTCTTAGAAATGATGAATGTGTCATTGACAACTGGAAGAAAGGTGATCCCTGTTTTCAAGTGGCAGAGAATTTGGCAAAATGTTGTACTGCTGTTGGATAGAAGGGAGAATTTAAAAGTGATGAACTGGGATACTTAGCTGAAGAGATTTTCAAATTAAATGTGTAAAGTTTGCCTGGCTTCTCCTCGCAGCTTATACTAAAATGCAAAAGGAAAAGGATAAGCTGAGAATTGAACTCTTGAGTACAAAGAAACCATCAAGTTATGGTTTGTAAAATTCTGGGCTTCCAGAAAGTGAGACCCTAGAGGCTAGTGTCCAGTGTAAGGATTTATCCAATCAGTAAGGCATTTCAATATAAGCCATGATTAGCGTTAGAATTATCCTGAAGAAACTCCTGTTGTCTGATGGTTGGGACCCCTGAGTGCTGCATGCTAAACTGACAAGTTTTTTGTGGGATCTGTATAAACAGAACCACTGCCAGTGTGGACTAAAAGGGACAGATTGAAGGAAAAAATGGCTTCAAAAGAAGAACAATGGAAGCTAAAATCTAGAGCCAAGAAGCCTTGGGCTAGGGAAGAAGATTGACAGATGCACGCATGAGTTTTGGTCAGAGTTTGCAAAAGGGGTGGCCTTCTGCCACATTGTTCATGAAGAGTGATACCACCCCAGGGCTCTCAGATGAATGGGGTATTGAGTGGAGCTTGGTTCCCCCATTATACAGAAAGAATGTTGCTTCCCCAGGCCTCAGAGAGGGTGAAGCACATTCCCTGGGGATCAGGGATTGCCTAGCTACTACATTACTGTTCTAAGGGGGTTGAGAGTGTGCCCTGAAGATGGAAGAGTCCAGTTGCCACCAAGATCCTTGAGGAGGAAGGGGCCTAGAGCTTAGTGTTCTCTCCAATGCTTGGCGATGTTGGAACCCTCACCTCATTGTTTGGAGAGAGCAAAGTCATTGAATTGAATAAGCACTTGAAGAGGGTGGGACTACTGCTCTATCAAGCCCCAAGGACAAAAAATCATTCTATATATGACTCTTAGACCTTTAAATCTAATGAATTATGTCTTGCAGGTTTTTGGAACTGTTTGCTACCTTTTGCCACTGCTTTCCTTCCAATTTCTCCCTATGGAAATGGCTACATTTATCCTATGACTGTCCCCACTTTGAACATTGGAAATAACTTGCTCTGAGTTTCTCAGGTCCACAGCCAGAGGAGAATTTTGTCTTAGGATATACTATGCCTGTAACTCAGTGTGATGAAACTTTGTACTTAATATTGTTACTGAAATTATTTAAGGCTTTTGTGATATTGATAGAAAGAATGTATTTTGCACATGGAAAGAACATGCCTTTGGGGGATCCAGAGGATGGAGTGTACTGGTTTGAATCTGTTATGGATCCTAGAAAGGATCATGGTCTTTTAATCCATTCTTACAGGGGCAAGCCTATTGTGAGTGGGACCTTTGAGTTCAGTTGAGATGTGACCCAACCCATTCATGGTGAGTTTTAATCCAGATACTGAGGTCCTTTATGAGGATAAGAAAGAGAAAATGCCCAGAGACATTTGGAGAGAACCATTGAAAAGTAGATCCCAGGAGAGAAGGACCAGAAGATGTTACTATGTGTCTTCCCATGTGACAGACTTACTCTGGATGCCAACAGCCTTTCCCCAGGAAAAAAAAGCCTTAATTTGGATGTTTTCATGGACTTAGAACTGTAAATTTGTAAACTAATAAAACCCAATTGAAAAAATCAACCTACTTTTGGTATTATTGCATTCTGGCAGCTTTAGCAAATTGAAAGAGTACCCATCCTAGTGGGTGTGAAATGATATCTCATGGTCATTCTGATGTGCATTTACGATGTTGAGCCTCTTTTCATGTACTTTTTGACCGTTTGTATATCTTCTTTGGAGAAAAGTCTATTCAAGTTTTTTGCCCATTTTTAGATTGGCTCGTTTGTCCTCCTTTTTTTTTTAAGTTATAAGAGCACCTTGTATATTCTGAACAATAAACATATCATATTTGTGGTTTATAAGCATTTCTCCTATTCTCTAGGTTGTCTTTTTCTTTCATCAAGAAGTTCTGTGGTACACAAACAAAAGTTTTTAGTTTTGGTGAAGCCCCACTTACCTATTTTTCTTTTATTGCTTGCGGTTTGGCTGTAAAGTCTAAGAAACCATTGCCTAACCCAAGATCATGAAGATGCATCCCTATTCTGTGTTCTATGAGTTTGATAGTTCTGGCTCTTATATTTAAGTCTTTGATCTATACTGAGTTGATTTTCAAAAATGGTATGAGGTAGGAGACCGCTTTCATTGTTTTGCTTATGGAGATCCAGTTTTCTCAACACCATCGTTGAAGAAATTGTTCTTCTACACTTGAGTGGTTTTAGTAGCCACTTGAGTAGCCATAAATGTGAGGGTTGGTCTCTGAACTCAGTTTGATTCCATTGGACTATGTATCTGTTCTTGTGCCAGTACTGTACTCTTTTGACTGTTGTGAGTGTTCAATATGTTTTAAGATTGACAAGTGTGTGTCCTCCAACTTCATTCTTTTTTTTTTTTTTTTCAAGATGGCTTTGGCCATTGGGGCTCCTTACCTTTCTATATCATTATTTTTTTTGTATGCTGTTTGGTGGGGGGGGGTCACATTTCATTCTTTTTCCATGTGAGTACCCCCTTATTGCAGCACCATTTGTTGAATTTTGTTTGCTTGATTTTTTGTTTGTTTGTTTTGCTTGTTTGTTTGTTTGGGAAGTGCATGGGCTGGGAATCAAACCCAGTTCTCCTGCATGGCCTGTGAGAAATCTGCCACTGAAGTATCCTTGCACCCCTCCATATTAATTTGATGATTGGCTTTTCCTTTCCTGCAAAGAAGACTGTTGGTAATTTGATTGGGATCACGCTGAATCTGTAAGTTGCTTTGAGTACAATTGACAGCTTAACAATATTTAGTCTTCCAATCCATAAACACAGAATATCCTCCCATTTATTTAGGTCCTTTTTATTTCTTTTAGCAATGTTTTTAGTTTTCTGTGTAGAAGTCCTCCTCATCCTAGGTTTATTCTAGGTTAGGTTTATTCCTAGATATTTGATTCTTTTAGTTTCTATGGTAAATGGAAATCTTTTCCTTATTTCTTCTTCAGATTGTTCATTATCAGTGTATAGAAGTACCACTACTTTTTGTATGTAGATCACATAATTCACTGCTTTACTGAAATTGTTTATAACTCTAGTAGCAATGGATTATGTCATCAGTAAATAGCGGAACATTTCACTTCTTCCTTTACAATTTGGATAACTGTTTTTTTGTCTTGCCTAATGTGCTCCACCACAATGTTTATTAAAAATGAGCATACTTGTCTTGTTCTTGATTTGATAGAGAAAGCTTCCAGCCTTTCACCATTGTATATGATGTTAGCAGTAAGTTTTTCATATGTGTTCTCTATATGTTAAGGAAATTTCCTTTTATTACAAGTATTCTGAGCAATTGTTATTAAGAAACAATGCTGGATTATTTCAAAGGCCTTTTCTTGTCAATTGACATGGTCATTTGTTTTTTCCCCTCGATCCTGTAAATGTGGTGTATTACATTAATTGATTTTCTTATGTAGAATCACCCTTGAATATGGGGGATAAATCATTTTTTTTGTTCATGGCATTTAATTATGTTAATGTGCTGTTGGATTTGGTCTGCTAGTAATTTGTTTAGAATTTTTGCAACAGTATGCATAAGGAAGTGTTCTGCAATTTTCTTTTCTTGTGATATCTTTATCTGGTACTGATATTACGGTGATACTGGCCTCACAGAATGTTTTTGGTAATCTTCCTCTATAACGTTTTAGAAGAGATTCAGCAGGATTGGTGCTAAGATTCTTGGAATGTTTGGTAGAATTTAACAGTGAATTCTATAATCACTATAGAATCTAGTCCTATACTTTCCTTTATTGGGAGGTTTGTGATTACTGATCCAGTCTCTTTACTTGTTATTGGTTTGTTGAGATCTTCTATTTCTTCTTGAGTCAGCATAGGAAGTTTGAGTATTTCTAGGAGTTTGTCCACTTCATCTAGGTTATCTAATTTGTTGATGAACAGGTCTTCATAGTATCCTCTTATAATTATTTTTATTTCAGTGGGATTGGTTGTAATGTAATGTGTCCCTTTTCATTTCTGATTTTATTTGTTTGTGTCTTCTCTCTCTTTTTCTTCATCAGCCTAGCTGAAGGTTTGTCAATTCTATTGATCTTTTCAAAGCACCAGCTTTTTGTTGATTTTCTCTATTATTTTTATTATCTGTTTCATTTTTCTCTGCTCAATTTTTTTCATATCTATCCTTTTACTTATGTTGGGATTAATTTGCTCTCTTTTTCCTAGTTATTCCAGTATTGATGCTAAGTCTTTGATTTGAAATATTTCTTCATTTTTAATGGAAGCATTTAAAATTATAACATTTCATCTTAGCACTGCTTTTTCTTTTTTTGCCTCCTTTAGGTTTGGTTATGTTGTATTTTCACTTTCATTCACCTCAATTACATCCTAATTTCCCTTGTGATTTCTTTGACTGGATGTTTGTTTAAATGTTCACTATTTAATTTCCAGATATTTGTGAATTCTACAGTTCTCTGCTATTAATTTCATTCCAATGTCATCGGAGAAAATACATGGTATTATTTCAATAATTCTTAATTTATTCAAACTTGTTTTGTGATTTATTATATGGCGTATCCTGGAGATTGACCTTTGTGCCCTAGAAGCATGTGTATTCTGCTATTTCTGGGTGAAATGTTCTATACCTGTCTTTTAGGACTGGTTGGTTGATAGTATCATTCAAGTTTTCTATCTCTAGGTGTTCTGACTTTTATTGAAAGTGTTGTATTGGAGTTTCCTCTTATTTGGTTACAGCCGTTTATTTCCCCTTTCAAATCTGTCAATATTTGCTTCACATATTTTGGGAGTCCGTCATCAGGTGCAGATATAATTGGTATGCCATCTTGTTGAATTGAATCCTTTAGCAGTATAAGGTGATCTTTTTTCATCCCTCATAACAATTTTTTTTGGGGGGGTGCATTGTCCAGGAATCAAAGCCACATCTCCCACATGGAAGGTGAACATTCTATCACTGAACAACCAATGTACACTCATAGCAATATTTGACTTATGAGTTATCTGATATTGGCATAGCTATCCCAGCTCTCTTTTGTTTACTTTTCACATATCACAATTTTTTTCTATTCTTTCATTTTATCATACTTGTGTCTTTGAATTCACAATGAGTTTCTTGTATACAGCATATCATTTAGTCACGTTTTTTTTTTATCCATTCTGTAACTTCTGCCTTTTGACTGGAGGGTTTAATCCAATTACATTTAAAGAAGTACTGTTAATGCAGGACTTTTTCTGCCATTTTGCTGTTTGATCTCTTTTTGAACCTAATTCTCCTTTTAATGCCTATTTTCACATATGTGCATGAGTTTATGAAATCTGAAACCTCTCTGATTATGACCCTTTCTCCAGGTTTCACAGTTATTGTGGATTTCCTCTAATACTTAAGTGACCAAAGATAAATATCAATCATTTAAGAATGTTTAGAATTTGTTAAAGAACTTGAACTAATAGTGATCCTAGAAAGGGTATCACACTATGACCCAGTTATTGTGTGTACTTTTTATATGCTTGTCAGTAAAGAAATTGTTCAAGAATGAAGTTTTCAAGGATTCAGGTCTATGGTTGGATTTGGCAAAGAATAATTTAAATTTGTTCTCTCTTTTCACCCTTTCTGCATCCTTACCCTTGGCAGACACCATTAGACACATGCCTTTTTCTTGAGCAAGCTCTTCTGAATGTCATTTCTCTGAACAGGATTACAGATTATCATAAGCAGAAAAAATAACATGCTTTTGTGATCCTCTGCTTGACAATATTTTTTCCTGTTTTACGTTTGTTCTAAAGGCTTTTTGGTGCCTATTTACTTGTTTAGGAATTGCCTCTGTTTTCATGGGGAATTTAAGTTGATGGTCTTTTTGATTGCATCGATATTTCACTAAAATATTTTCTTTTGTTCTCATTTTCTAGCATACACAAAAAATCAGAATATAAACTATTTCTAAGAGCAGTTCTATATTGAAGGGATTATCGCCAAATGACCATGTTAATTGCTTGAGGAATTTCTATTCCATCAGTGCCCAATGCCCCTTCCCACCCACACATGGTATTTGTTTGGCTTTATAACCACTTTATGTCTGAATGGTGTGAAGGGGAAAGCAAGTACATTGTTTGCACAGGGATGTTTGTCTTACAGCTAAAGCTTGTTTCAGAAATTTCTGACAGCCAGGTTAGCATATTTAAAATAGAATAGAATAGAATAGAATATATAGTATTAATATAATTAGAGAGAGATTAAAAATTCAAAGGGCTAAAATTTCAGCAATAGGACTGAAGTTGAAGTTTTCTAACTTTACAAGGTCTAAGTCTAATGCATAAGACACTCTGAGTAACACGTATTTACAATATCCTCTTTCCCTTTTTATCCAGTTCTTTCTGCCCCTACCTTCTATTTCTTTCTTGAAAAAATCATGCTAACCAATTTCTGTCTTTAATTTTAATTTGGACTCTAACCAGTGAATCGGCCTGGAATATTTCTTTGCAAGGGGCTACTAAAAAGCCCAAATTATAAATATTTATTTGAACATAAATTTTAGGAACTCTGGTATTGAAGTTAAGAGAGCTCACTCCATGCTGCATTTTTTCTTCTACCATCTTTGTGTGAACATGATTTCAAGAAGAAAGTCTCACATTCTGCATTTAATTAGCAGCAAATTTGGCATTATATGGACTATTTCTCCAAACAGTGAACAGTGTGTTCAGTTAGAAGATCAGATTCATACCGTAATTTATACTGTGACTTGTTATTTAGCTCTTTTTCCTTTGATAATGAATGGCATGAAATATCTCCAAAAACTCAGAATAACAGTATGGCACTTCTTAGTGCAGTCACATGTAAATATTTCTGATTTTTTGTCTTTTGAAATGATCTTCAAATATTACTTTTGTCAATATATATACATTGGTATCCTAGTTAGAATTAAATGATTCCCTCTGCACCTTTAAAATACTTATATACTAAAACCTTGTAATAATAACTTTCATTTGTTTCCTTTATCACACATCAGACAACTCCTTGAAGGTAAGAAATATTTTATATTGCTTTATTTTCTCAATGCTTAGTTCAATATCTGGCACATAGTGGACATTTCATATAAGTTTGTATTATAAATGAATTAGTTACCATAGCAAAATGTTAGTATTGTATTAAGACCTTTGAAAAAATAAATTCACTTATTTATTAAACAGATATCTATTGAGGTTCTGCTAATTACCAAACCTTGCTTTGGACCCTAGGGATGTAGCAGAGAACTAAACAACAAAACCCCTTGACATTGTGGTATTTATGAGGTTGAACAACATGAAATTGTAGAAATCTGATTCTACAAAAATGGCAAATGTGTATGTTTCAAGTTAATATATTTTAGTGGAGGAACAAAGTTGAGAACCCAGATTCAATGCCTGTTGAGACAGTTACCTTTGTTTCTTAAATTCCACATGCTGTTTACCATAAGGATTCAATATCAGTGACAGCAACACTCACCCCCATTGTTTCTCACCTGACTTTCTGAAACTGTCCTCTTACTGCCTGTTCTTATCAAAGGAGCTAGAGTGACTTTTAAAAAACGTCTATCAACCAGTTTGTGTTATTCCTCTGCACAAAATCCTACAGTTCTTATTTCACTAAGAAAAACCAGTATTTTACTTGCAATGGTCTACCTGTACCTATGTTGTGATATCCCGCTTTTCTTTCCCTGTGGCATCTCTACTTCTTTAGCATACTGACTTCCTGGTCATTCCCTGGCTATTCCAGAAATGCTTCTGCCTTAGGTCTTTACACTGTATCTTTCTGCTGTCTGGAATGCTCTTCCCTCAGATACCTACGTGCTGTTTCCCTCACCTCCTTCACACTCTAGCTCAAATGTCATTTTCGCAATAGGCCTACACTAACCACACTTTCAAATGTTTAACGCATCTCTCTTAACTCCCACATTCTCTATTAACCTTAACTATTTCTATTTTTCTTTTTCATATAGAAAAACGTTCTATATGAAAACATTTAGATGTTTTCAGATATCATACAGTTAACATTTTATTAAGTCTTTTGTTGATTGTTTCTCTGTCCTGTTAGACTGTATTTTCCCTAAGGTAATGATTTTTTTCTTTGTTTGTTTTTGGTTGCCAATATCAGAAGATCCTAGAAGAATGCCTGGCATATAATGGGAGTTAAAAGCATTTTAAAATAAATATATAAATGTCAACAATTTTGAAATAGACTAGTTTTTCCCATATTATTTAAGAAATGGAATATACTAATACTCTACCTTAATATTCTATAGCATATTCCATAAGAAATTAAGGGTGAGGAAACCAATATTTAATTAATAACCTACTGTTTAGCAGGCATTGTACTAGGGGCTTTAACTTATTAGAATCATTTAACTCTAATAACTGTGATAACTCTAATTTTACTGATTACAGAACTGGGAACCAGAGAATTAATATAACTTTTGGTTAGTTAGAACCATATTTGAAATGTTAGGAATCATTTTTGAACTTGGATCTTTTTTCATGTTTTTAACTCATTTTTAGCTTAAGGATATCTTAGCCCTTGTTCTTTCTATTACATTTCAGAGCCTAATAAATTTAGCTTTTAATGACTGGCATATTTTTCAAAATAAGAGTATTAATTCATTTAATTCCTCTGAAAATTAGAAAGGAGCACTTCTTTCACTTTCTTAGACTAACTGGAAAGGGAAGGAAAATCTATGTTCCTATTGATCAGAAAGCCACAACTCCTTTTTCTGGCTACTAACATATTATTCAGCACAGAGAAAAATAACTTCTAAAATTTCCACCTTAAAAAAACCCTGTTGTGACAGCTAGTTCAGTCAAACAAGCATTAGGAATGTATACCATGTAGGTTTTATATAGCTTGTTCTGATTTCTGACTATATTAGAAAGAACTAAATTTACAGGGAGAGAAGCTTAGACGTTATATCTTCAAATGAGTAAAGTCTTTTATCTTTTCAGGTTTTGCTAAATGCTACAATCTTGGAAATATGAAAAGACTTTCTATTGCTTCATTTTTGCTAAAAATAAAGTAAGAATTTTGTGTGTCTTTTGACAGTTAGACGGAGAGGTCTTTTTGGTGGCTTGTAAAAAATCTGATGTCATCCACATTCCTGAATTTCATAAATGGCAGGAATATTCATAGAAATTCTCTACAGCCCTAATGTCAATCTCAAAATTGATTTTATATGGATTTGGAATAATTATCAGTCTACCTATCCAATTTTCTAATTAGGAAAGAGCTAAAATCATACATTTTTCTTACATAAAACAGGAAATTCCACAGAAGAGTAAAATCAGTTGTCTTCTTGATTGATCTAGAATGTTTTTCTCTTGTATAATAAAATGAAATATCCCATAATGTGCTTGAATTTTCATGCTCATTTGACTGATTTCATAACAAACTAATATTATGGTATGGGACAGTGGTCTGGAATTGAGAGAGTAGTGACTGATAAAAAGGAAAGAAGAGTGACTAATCCCTATATATTTGCCCTTATGATTATTATTTTTGTTCTATTAGTAGTATACGTAGGTTTATAATGAAGAATATGTATAATGGCTGTGTTTTAGGTGGCAAAAAAAAGAAACATTTAAAATATTACAATATGGCATGTGAACTCCATATTATATGTAGAGGATGATATTTCAAATACATTGTAAAGTACCTAGGAGAAAAATTTTGGTGAATCATCTGATTTTAACTCCTTTGTATAAAAGTCTTATGAAAATGTCTTCTATATCATGAAACTCATCCAACTAAACCAATTTTCAAAATAATTTGAATGCAATTCACCTAATTCTCTGATTGCAATCCTTTGAATTTGGCTGAGATTTTCTTATTGATCCAGTATAAGGCTTTATGTTGGTATATGTTGTGTACATACTTGAAAAAAATGAATCGTGCTGCTATAAGCACTCTATCTGTTTCAATCTTGTCATTTGCTTGCTGTGTTGTTTAGATCTTCATCTTGGCTAAGTCTTTTTCTGTCAATTCTGTCAGTGATTGAGAGTGATATGTTAATGTCTACCACTATGAATGAATGATGAAAACCCATTGCAGCCTGGTGAATGGAAAGTAAAAGCAGAATATTTACCCTTGGGGGAGGATAACAATACATGCTCGATCTAGAACCATAGCTAACAAGAGTGGAAGAAGGATTGTGAAGGCCACAACCTGAGACCCATTGGCACATAAATGTCTTCTGTCTCCCATTTGGCTTATAAATGTGTAAAAAGTAACAGTGGAATACTGCTGGAAAATCTGCAAGTAGACTCTGAGATGCAGTACAAAGGGAAAACTTAAAGTTCAGAGTGAAGCTGACATCAAGAATTACTCTCTGGCGTACCTAGACACAGGATGTTGCTATGGAATTTGAGTTATCAATTTAAGTTATTGTAATTGTTAGTTTTAGAATTCTCATTTGTTTCTGTGCTTTAGAAAGTTATCAATCTTGCTACTATTTCTTTGAACACATTTGCACAGTTGATGCTAAATCCAAGAATGGTTACTTTTGGGTCTATAATTCTTGTGTTTTTTTAGCATGTCATCTCATCTTATAGCTGGCTCTTTTTTAATGGGTTCCATATTTAACATTTTAAAGAAAGCTTGAGGCTTAGAATGATGCTGTCTCCCTCAGAAGTTCTGTTACTTTGGTTCTGGGTATGAATTAATACGTCCAGTTGATTTCACATCTTACCAGGGATTAGGTCATTCAAAGTCAGACTTCCCTCTTTGTGGCATCTGGTCCATTGCCAATTTACATCTACTTTAATGGCTCTGCACCAAATCCTGTTTTATTACCAGCACCCCTTCTGCTCCCACTCTGCCAGATACTGAACACTCATTTTTCTCCTAAGTTCCATGTGGCTGGGGAAAGCTGCACTCAGCTACTTGGCCTCTCAACCAACTGTTGCAGGGTTGACCTTTGGGTTAATGTGTCCCTGAAGGATAGACTTAACTCTGGATTCCCATCCTCTCCTGAATATAAACCTATAATTCTGCACTGCCTTGGTAGTTCTTTCTATTTAATTGCAGTGTGTGGTTCAGCTCTAATTTCCCAGGCTATTACTGTTGTTCAATATGTAATTTTACTTCTATTTTCAATATTATGAGTGAAGTTAAGTGTCTTCTAACAGGGTCAAAATTCATATGCATTTCTTTTCCCATTCGTTTTCTGTTAATGTATGTTCATTCATGATTAGATTAAAGTTATATGTTCACATTTTCAGGTTTACTTTCGGTTTACAGATGGTCAGTGAAGCTCTAGTCATTATGCCTAATTTCCAGGCAGGAAGAAAGAGGAGAAAATGGCATGAAGTTAACTGTTGGCTTAGTTAAGACATTTTTAAGACATTTTCTTAAAAGCCCCATCCCATAACGACCAATAAATTCATTGACTAGGACCTATTACATGGTCATTTCTAACTTTTAAGGAGTCTGGCAAATACAGTGTTTTCTTAAAAATTGTGCTACCTCTAACAAGTTAAAATTGTATTAGTGTAGAACTTCTGCTATCATATGTCTGTTTTTATTTATTATTATAAATTGTATGTAGCAATTTGATTTTTTGCTCAGAGTAGATTTTACATAAAAACAAATGCATTTTCCTTTTGTTTAAAAAAGGTCTTTGTTTTCTGATGGATAAAAAAACAATAAGTAGAAATGCTTGATACAAAAGCGAAAGTATTTTCAGTCGGGAGAAATTGATGAATATTAATAGACTATATTCATATGTTTTTCTTCAAACATCTATGCTGCAGAAATAGTTTTATAAATCATATGATTTTTATTACTTTAAACTGAGTGTGTTTTAGAAAATCTAGAAAAAAGTTAAACTGTAAAAGATTTATGAATATTAATAGGAGGGAATGTTATTATTTAGAAAGGTTTGTTTTCTGAAATCCTATGCAGCCTAAATTTCATGTGACTTTTTTTTATATACCTTTCTGGTTAATTCTTGACTTTCTCAGCTGAACAAGGTCCTGAACAATGATATTTCTAAATGTTTAGAATTGATGTAGCAAACAAAGCAAAATAGTCTATGTTATTATATAAATATTTACTTTGGTTCATTCTTAGTTTCCCAGAATTCCAAGTAGTGTTCACTTAGAACTTTGAAGATGAAGAAATTGACTCTCTGCAAGTTTTCCAAATTCTCCTGTTAGCAGAGAGCCTCATCTATCTGGAGTGAAGTTTTTATATCATATACTAATGATGTGGTAGCAGTTACTTCCATAGGAGTGTCTAGGGACAAGACAAATCCACCAGTTGAGTACCTCTTGCTTTTGTTTGTAAAATTTTCACAAAGGGTTATATGATCATGTTTATCCTTGGTGTTTTTACCAGACCACTGTTCTCTGTAGGAACAGAAATAGTGGCCCTTATTCCCTGGAACATTTTTTTTAATCTGTTTCTTACTCCTACAGATAAGAGTATCCGTTAAGCTGGTCTCTAGTGGAATGAAAATGAAAACAGTTTATATTTTTATCCCAGTAAGGGCTTTCCAAATGAAGTTCAGCAAGATTCACTGAGTTTTTGTATTTGTTTTTAGATAAGGAAGATAATTGTGTGCCAAGGTTGTATAAGAATGTAATTCCAAGCTCAGATCTTGGGCTAGGGATTTGAGGCAGTCTGCATATGAAGACACATATTAGCTGGGCTTCCTCTGCCTTTTTCCTCTTTTTCCCTCTGCTCCTAGGCAATTACATCTCATTATTATTATTTTTTTCTCCTAGGGATCTTATCAAATTTTGTTGTCTTCCTAAGCGGCTCAGTTTAGTTCTGACTTAGGCCTGCCAAAGATGGTATTCTCCTTGATTTGAAACTCCTCTCTTTTCATTCATGGCTCATTTCATGGTTGGTTCTTTCAGATAATATGTGCTAATAACCTCTACAAGTTAGAAGGTATACTCATTTCCTGGCACTGCCATGATAGAATCTAAAATGTAGAAAATCTAAAGAACCAGCACAAATCTATTAGAACTAATAGGTGAATTCATCAAAGTTGCAGGATTCAAATTTAACCTACAAAGTATGTTAAATGTAAAAATGTAAAAAAAAAAATTACAATGAACAATCTAAAGATTAAATTAAGAAAACAATTCCCTTTACAATAGCATCAAAATGAATAAAATAATTAGGAATAAATATAATCCAGGTGATGCAAGACTTATACATAAAAACTACAAAACATTGTAGAACAAATTAAAGATGACCTAAATAAATGGAAAGACATCTCATGCTCATGGATTGGAAGACTCAATATTGTTAAGATGACAATACTTCCCAAAGTAATCAATAAATTCAATGTATTCTCTACTAGTCAGGATTCTCTAGGCAGCAAGAGCTCATAGGAGCTCATGTGCTCTCTCTCTATACAGAGATATATATATGTATATATACACTTATGTATACATATAGCGTAAATATTATGGGATTTATTATAGGAATTGATGCACAGTTCTGAGGATGGGCAAATTGAAATTCTGTAGGGCAGGCTACAATCTGGGAGCTCTGATGAAGGTTTTCAGTGAATTCCCTAAGAGAATTCTTCCTTTGGACTGCCTAATTCATTAGGTATTCCTTTAAGGTGTTCAACTGACTGGATGAAACTTCTTTCACTACTAAAGACAATCTCCTTAGTTGATTGTAAATGTAATCAGCCTTAAATGAATGATTTAATCATAATAATTTAAATTCATGAAATATCCTCACAGTAACAATCAGATCAGTGCTTGCTTGCCCAAACAATTGGACACCATAATATAGCCAAGTTGATACATGAACTTAACCATTATAATATCCAACTACATTTATTTTATTTAGAAACAGATATATGAAATTTGCATGGGACCCCAAATAGTCAAACCAATCTTGAAAAATAGGAACAGAGTTGGAAGAATCACACTTTCTGATTTCAAAACTTACTACAAAGCTACAGTCATTAAAAGATTGTGAAGCTATAATTACATACTCTTTTAATTACTGTGTGGTTCAGTAATTAAAAGACCATGGCATAAGGATAGACAGGAAAAGCAGTGGAATAGAATTAAGATACCAGAAATAAACCCACACATCTATGGTAAAATGATTTTCAACATGTTTCCTAAAACTATTGGATATGAAAAGTATATTCTTTTCAATAGATGGTGCTGGATAAACACATGCAAGGAATGAATACCTTCTCACCACATATAAAATTTAACTCAAGATAGACCAAAGACGTAAGCATAAAAGGTAAAATGATAAAACTCATTAAAAAAACATAGGGGCAAATCATCATGCCCTTGGATTTGGCATTGGATTCTTAGATATAACACTCAAAGCACAAATTATTAAAGAAAAAATCCATACATTTGACTTCATTATAATTAAAAAATTTTGAATATCAATGTACCAGGACAGTTAAATAAAAATCAGCCCACAGAATGGGAAAATTTTTGTCAAATCATGTAGCAAATAAGGTTCTAGTACCCAATATATATAAAGAACTCTTGTAACTCAAAAACAAATGACAAAGGCACAAAACCCAATAAAAAAATGGACCAAGGACTGAATTAGACATTTCTTGAACAGAGATACAGAAATAGCCAATAAGCACATGGAAAGATATTCATGATCATTAGTCATTAGGGGAATGTAAATAAAAATGACATTGAGATACCATTTCACACCCACCAGGATGGCTATTACCAACAAGAAATGTAAACTATCAAGTGTTGGGAAGGATGTGGAGAAATTGGAACCTTTGTCATTGTGAATGCAAATGGTGCAGCTTCTGCAGAAAACACTTTGTTGGTTCCTAAAAAAGGTTAACTTGGAAATACAATATGACCCGAAAGTTGCACTCTTAGGTATGTACTCAAGGTAATTGGAAACCATTGTTCAAACAAAAATGGGTACACAAATAGTGATAGCAACACTATTCATAATAGCCTTAAGGTAGAAACAACTCAAATGTTCATCAATTGATAAATTTATAAACAAAGAGTGGTACATCCATTCAATGGGATATTATTTAGCCATACAAGTGAATTAAAAACAAGCTATAGCATAGATGACCCTTCAAAACATTATGTGAAGTGAAAGAAGTCAGACAGAAAAGGACAAATATTTATAATTCCATTTATACAAATGTGCAGAAAAGACAAATCTTATAGCCAGAAACCAGACTCTTGGTGTTCTAGTTTGCTAGCTGCCAGAATGCAATATACCAGAAACAGAATGGCTTTTAAAAAGGGGAACTTAATAAGTTGCTAGTTTACAGTTCTAAGGCTGAGAAAATGTCCCAGTTAAAATAAGTCTATAGAAATGTCCAACCAAAGGCATCTAGGGAAAGATACCTCAGTTCAACAAGGCCAATGAAGTTCAGGGTTTCTCTCTCAAGTGAGAAGGCACATGGTGAACACAGCCAGGGTTCCTCTCTCATCTGGAAGGGCACATGGCCAACACGACATCATCTGCTAGCTTCTTCTCCTGGCTTCCTGTTTCATGAAGCTCCCCAGGAGGCCTGTTCCTTCATCATCTCCAAAGGTCGCTGGCTGGTGGACTCTGCTTCTTGTGGCTGTGTCATTCTGCTCTCCTCTCTCTGAATCTCTTATTCTCCAAAATGTTTCCTCTTTTTAGGACTTCAGAAACTAATCAAGACCCACCCAAATGGTTAGACATGTTGTCACCTAATCCAGTTCAACAACCACTCTCGATTACAGCACATCTCCAGGGAATGATCTAATTACAGTTTCAAACAGAAAATGCTGAATAGGGATTAGAAGAAATGGCTGCCTTTATAAAATGGGATTAAGATTAAAACATGGCTTTTCTAGGGGACATACATCCTTTCAAACCAGCACACTTGGTTTCCAGGAGATGAGTAGACGGAGAAGTAGGGAGTAATTGATTAGTGGGTATGGGGTTTGTTTTTGAGGTAATTAAGATGCTCTGGAATTAGACAATGATGACAGTAACACAACATTCAAAAACATTAAAAGCCATTCAATTGTACTTTTAATGTGGTTAAAATGGTAAATTTTATGTTATATGAGTTTTATGTCAATGAAAGGAAGTAAATAAGTAGAAAAATGAACTATGTTCACAATGGGGAATGATATATGAATATCCACTTTAATACTATCACTCTGATCACAATACACTAAACAAAGCCATCATGTAGGAGATTCAGACATTCTTAGATGAGGAATTCTTACCTAGGAAAATGGGTAGAGAGAGGTACTGAATGAATGGAAAGATCTAGAGGAAATAGAAACAGATTAACTGGATTTGGTGATTGATTAGATGTGGGCTTCTTATATGTTTTTGATTTACAGTTGGGAGGTTTGGGATATACTTCATTAAGACAGTAAATACAAGGGCAGGAAAAGTTCTAAGACAAGATCATGGTATCAATTTCAGATATATAAAGTTGAATATTCCATCAAACAATAAAATGGAGGCTTTGGCTAGGGATAGACACCTGGGAGATATAAATGTATTATTGGCAGTTGAACACAAGGGATTGAAAGGGATTGCTCGAGCAAAGTAAAAAGAATTTAATTGTGGATTATGTCCACAGTCAAGAGCAATATATGAATATGCATTTTAATACTATCATTCTGACTACAATGAAAAGCCAAATAAAGTTTTCTTTATGAAAGCCAAATAAAGATAAGACCCCAGCAAAGAATAGAAGGAATTACTGTGGTTATCATTTTACTTAAATGAGAAATATGCTTCTATTGAAAAAGATTAAAAAATATTGAGTTTAGTTCACTTGTAACTCTAAATCAGGGAGTTGGCACATGATAGCTTAAACTAAATGCACTCTCAAATTTCATTCCACTCATTATCAAATGGTAACCACGGTGTCCCCCCACCCCCCACATACACACTCATATGTCAGTCGACTTAAATTAACTAAACAAATGGTGTAACCACATTGTAGAAAACTTAGAGAAACATTGCATTCAATTAATTACTTACCCTTGTGTGCCAGTTTGAAACTATTATGTACCCAAAAAAAGTCATATTCTAATCCTGATCCAATCTCATAAGGCCAGACAGTTGTTTAGGGTTTATTTGATTGGATTGTTTCCATGTAGATGTGACACACCCAATTGTGGATTGCGACATTTTGGTTTGATGGAGATGGGATATTGCCCATTCAGGGTGGGTCTTGATTAGTTTACTGGAGTCCTTGAAAACGGGAAGCACTTTGGAAAAAGCTCAGATCCTTGGAGTGCCAACAGAAAGAGCAGATGAACAAGACCTAGACATTTGGCAGTGTGGAAAGAAAATGCCCCCCAGGGAAGTTGTTTAGAAACCAGAAGCCGAGGATCCCAGCAGATGCCAGCTATGTGCCTTCCCAGCTCACACAAGTTTTCTGGATCCACCAGCCTTTGTTTGAAAGATACCTTAAGGTATCTTTCTCTGGATGCCTTAGTTTGGATATTTCAATAGCCTTAGAACTCTAAACTTGCAACTTAATAAATTTCCATTAAAAAAGCCATTCCATTTCTGGTATATTGAATTCTGGCAGCTTTAGCAAACCAATACACCTTGCTTAATTGTTTCAAATAAAAGGGAAATTAACACAAGAAGGAATTTTGACCAATTCCCAAGATCACTTTTCATGTATAGTTGTGTGTGTGTGTGTACCCACACATATATTAGCTAATAAATGGTGGAATCAGAACATGAGTCTTGGACTTTTAACTTCAGAGCTTATGCTAATAATCTCTATATAACACTACCTACATAGATTCACAAATTAGAGGTTGTTTGAAAAAAATACTAGGTTATTTTACTAAACAATTAAGACTGAGGTTGTATTAGAACCTGTGTATCAGACTTCACAAATCTTACTGAAGGGGGTTTGTAGAACATTTTTTCACATATGACTCCTAGGAATAAAGCAGGTATTGTTAGGTGTCAGGTCATGTAGCACTGTCAGTTTTGAAGAAATGACAATTGTGATCTGAGCAGGCACCCTAAGCGGTGTCTACCAAGGCATAATTTTGCAGGATCATCCTTCTTACACACCTGGTGAGGGCAAAGGGTATAGGGGGATCTAGAACCTCAGGTAGTCACACTGGAAGCTTCACCTTTGTGCTCCTTTTCCATGTTTAGTATGGCAGTGACAAACTCTCTTTAGGAGGCTCTTGTTGAGAAAAAAACATTTGAAATTATTCCAACATTTTTTATTGTATTGTCCTAAAATTATATGCTCATATTTTAGAATTACTTGAACTGCCACAGTTCTGTAATAGTGTGATAAACTCTCTGATGACAATTGTGTGTTTATCAATTTCTCTTCATTTCTAATGGATTTTGCTTTATACATTTTTCATGAAATGCAGTTTGTCAGCAGAGGGGTCATGATTGTTGCAGGCTTTTGTGGATTTGTATCTTTTCATCAATATAAACCTACTTTTTTATCCAAGTACATTCTCCTTGCTTTCTCCTCTATTCTGTGTCATATTAATTCATACCACATCTGTTTTATTTGTTAACATTTGTTTGATAAATCTTTGCACATTATGTTACTTTTAGCCTTTCTGTGAAATTTTGTGTTCTAACTCTTCACTTGGAAATTATTATTGTATATTCTGCGACAAACTTGCCTTTAAAAGGAAAGTTTATTTTTCTACATTTTTATCATATACCTTATGCCATTTTTCTTCTATAATTGTCTTGTATTTTTTAGGTATACTTGAAGTATATTTTCAGGTCTGTATTTTGTTATACATATTTATTACTTCATTTGAAATTATTTTCTTCCAGGACTAGACTCCAGAAGCTCTGTTTTAATTATGTTACTTCATCTTAAAATTTTATAAGTACAATCTTTAAAAATACTTAATAACGGGCGGGCCGCGGTGGCTCAGCGGGCAAAGTGCTTGCCTGCCATGCCGGAGGACCTCGGTTCGATTCCCGGCCCCAGCCCATGTAAAAAACAAACAAACAAACAAAATACAATAAAACAAGAAAATGTTTAAAGATGTTTCCCTTTCTTCCTCCCTTCCTTCCTTCCATCCTTCCTTCCTTCTCTCTGTCTTTCCTTCCCTTCCTCCCTCTCTCTAAAAAAAAAAAAAAAAAAAAATACTTAATAACTATCACAATGAGAAAAGAAGTGTCATTTAAAAATATGCATGTTTGAAATTTATCCCAACTTCAAATCATCCCATTAATTCCTGTTAATCTAGATTGAGGTTATAAATGCAGTATTTGTTTTATCAGTTCTTTCTCTTTTTCATTTGTTTTCTCTCTTCTTCTTTCTTTCCCCCCCCCCCCCACCTCCCTAACACCTTCAAACCTCTTTGCTTTAATAACTGACATGTCTTTAAAGATGAAAATACTTCGGCTAAAATTTTGAATCATGTTTTTAATCATGCATATAATGGTTAAATTGAGAGTTCTTAACATTTGTGGCTTCATGTATTGGATGGATTTGGGATAGTGCTTCATTGTTTTTTTGGCATGTTTTTCTTATACATTGGATGGTGTCACTTCAAAAGGGCATGTTTAAGTCCTAATTCCTGGTACTCTAGATGTGAATTGATTTGGAGCAGGATCTTTGAAGATGTAATTAATTAAAATGAGGCCAAACTCGATTAGGATGGGCCTTAATACAATATAAATACTGGCATCCTTATGAGGAAGGGGCAAGTAGATATGCACAGAACACAAAGAAGAGAATACCATATTAAGATTCAGACAGGGGGTGCAAAGGCAGTTCAGTGGTAGAATTCTCACCTGCCATGAAGGAGACCCGAGTTTGAGTCCCAGTCCATGCACTTCTGTCCAAAAAACACAAACAAATGAGCAAAACAAATAAACATAACAAAAATTCGACAAATGGTACTGCAATAAAGAGCTACTCACTTAGAAAAAGAATGAAATGTGACCCCAGCCATAAAGCATACAAAATAATAATAATAATAATAATAATAATAATAATAATAATAATAATCAGGCAGAGATTAAAGAAGTCCAAGAATTGTCAGCAGCCCACCAGAAGCTAGGAAGAGTGAAGGAACGATTCTCCCCTACAATTTTACGAGGAAGCATGGTCCTGCCAACACCTTGATTTCTAGCATCCAGAACTGTGAGGCAATGAATTTCTGTTGTTTTTTTAAACTCACCAGTCTGCTGCACTTTGTTGCAGCAGCCCCAGGAAACTAAGAAAATTTTGAAGAAATTTATAAAAAAAAAAAGTCAACTCTTCTTTTAGTCCATACTGATTTCAAGGTACCTCACTATTTGATGCTTTCATATTCCAGGAATTATGGTACTTTGCATTGAATTTCAGATTCTAACATTTCTCTCAACTCCTGTTTATATGCTCCCCATAGTTATTAATATTTTCAATTTTGGAGGAGGCTGAGGCCAATTGGATTTAGACTTTATTGTTAGCTGGTTCTTTCTCTTGGATGCTTGTGTTTTTGTTAATGCTTGAAAATATCATCAAGTTATTCATATAAATGATTTAATTTTCAGTGATTTTTGAAAAACAGAATATATGATTTCAAGTTTAAGTGAAATAAACTTCCCTATATATCAGAATATTTAAAAATATTTGTTTTAAATCATTTGCTTCAGCTTCATCAACAGGATCTCTCTTTCAAAAATTCTTTTTATTCATAGAGGTCTCATTTGAATATTTACTTTATCTAAATATTTTTCTTTTTTATTATATTATCTAACTATGGTTTGCATCAGGAGACTCATGTCCCTGTAGATACCTACTCTTCCTTTAAATGTCTTCATTCAGCTTTCAAATATAGTAATTGAAATTTTCTTCTTTCCATTTTTAAATTGTTGCTTCTTTATAATTGCTGATCCACTGTAAATTTTTTTAGGAACATGGGTAATATTTCTAATTTTTAATCTGTATATTATTGCACATCTAACCAAAAAAGTAGCTCCTGAGATTCCTCAGTGTTTGAAGTTTAATGTTTTCCATACATTCTATTAATTATATTTTCTGAATGTACTAGGATGAGGTAGGACTTGTAGTTATGATATTATTTGTTGAGGATTTGCACTAACACTTTTCAGTAAAAAACTAAGGTGGGTAAATACAGCTTTAAAATATTCTAAAAGTTTTTAGATACAAGTTGGCAAGCTACTATTAGGTATAATGTCAGTGAATTCAAGGAACTACAGAGGAAAACTGAGCTGAAGCAGCTTTAGTCCTGGAGATTTTTGCAAAATCTGGAGGATTTGAGCACAAGTTTACATGACCACAAGGGATGTGGAGAAAAGAAGATAAAGCATATGCAATTTGGGGTGTGAGGTGATTTGTAAATTAATTTGAGCCCACCCCTATCCCCACCCCCAACCCCAGGCAAAGTGAAATAAAAATGTCTTGGAATTAAGCTATGAAGGACTTAAAAATTTTCTGAGACCTTAAAACCCTGAGATAGTCCTTCTGTAGATTTACAGATGTAATTCACATCAGTTCTTTGTCAATATAACCTCAAGCTTAGATTCTAGAGTGTTCCTAGGCCAATACTTCCCCTATGTCCCTTTCAGCAACAAAAACAGATCCTTTCCGGATAATAGCACCTTTATCCTAGGCCTAGAAATTCTCTATAATTTCACCAAAAATTATGCTCCAAAGAAAATGATTGACAGATAGTTAGCACTAATTCTAGAAAGATATGACACTACCTGAAAAAATATATAGATCCAATTAATAAATTCATAATAATCCCCTATGTTGGGATTTTCAGTCAACAATTATAACTTAATAGGGCTCAATATATTAGAATGAAAGTGAAAATAAACTTGGAAGATGACTATACAGAAAAAAAGAAATGAAACCAATATGGTAGATTCAAAATAATTCTAGAAATAAAATCTAATATAGAAAGAAAACATTCAAAGGAAAAACCTCTACTTCCAGTTACAACTGATATTGCGCATGCCTTTCCTTGGAAAAGTAATAAATTGAAAACTGGATAAAATTATTTTCAGACATGGAACATGACACAGTGCAAGGCTGTAGATCAGGAGAGAAGGGAATCAGATGACATGAATTGTATTGGCTCTTATCTTCAAGGTACTTTCCTAATTAGACCAATAAGGGCCCGTACAAGCAGGAAACAAATACTGTATCACTAAGTAAAGATGGCTGATATTGGAGATTTGGGAGGCTCTGTCTAATGGAATTTGTAAGGAAGAATAACAGTGAGGAGGGAATCTTTGGAAAAACAGTAATCTGTAAATTCATAGACTGAAATTCCACAAGACCAGATACAAAGCATCTAGTGTGGAAAAAAATAACTACTGGGGAGTTGCAAACTGAAAAGTTTCCAATACTCACAGAGAACTGGGAGATGCCTGAGTTCCAACATGGCAGAGTGGAGTCACTGTTGGCTACCTGATTCATTCAGGAGAAACCTCAAAAGTGCATCACACACTAATAACTTTGAATTAATATTTGCTCTAGAATACAATAACAAAGCTTGAATGTATGTTTCTAAGGAATCAGACTGATGTGCAAGCAACTCAAATTTCTGCCATAACCCGAGTCTATGATTATTAAAGGAAAACAACAAAATCCACATAGTCAACAAGTAATAATCCCAATGCTCAGTATCAAATTAAAAAGTACTAGACATGCAACAAAACAGGGAAAATGGGATTCATAGGCAAGAGAAATTTAAAATATTAGAAAAAAAGACAGAAACAATGAAATTATTATAAAATAACTTTAAAACACCTATTGAAAACATGCTCAAACATTCAAAGAAAATACGAACATACTGAGATAGGAAATGGAAAATAGTAAGAGAACTAAATGGAAATGATAGCTCTAAAAATAAAATTTGAACTAAAAAAAACACTTTATGCACTTAACAGCAGCCGGAATAAAGAAGGAAAATTTGCCATGAAGACATGGTAATATAATTCATCCAGACTGTACCATAGAGAGAAAAATAAGAAATTAGGGGAGATTAAAACCTTTTGCAAAATACATAGAAATCTAGTTTAGGGGTTATTGAATTACCAGAACAGAAAGGATTCAGAAACATTATTTGAAGAAATAATGGCTGAAATGTTTCCAAATTTGAATAAAACTGCCACAATGCCAAGAATATCAGTCAAATCCAAGCAGAAGGAATTAAAGGCAACACCAACCTGTTATACACATAATATAATTAAATTGTTGAAAAACAGTCATAAAAGGGAAAATCTTAAAAGCCATCAGAGTAAAAAAATACATTATTTTTTGGTTGAAAGCTGAAATTGTTGTATAGGACAGCAGAAACTGTATTCATCTTTATGCTTGGAGATGAACACACCTGCCTTCCTACTGGATCTTTATTTTGGTTGTTTTTGTTGATCCAATCAGGAGTTGAGTTGGGATTAAAGTTTATTGTTGCTATGATTACCCTCAGTACAATAGAGGCTTCAAAGTCTTCTTGTGAAACCCAGTATTTATGATGGGGACAAGCTTATCAGAGTGTTTTTCTCAATATCTGCTCTCTACTTGGCTTTAGGTCTTCCTTTGGTGCCACTCCTCTAGAGAACAGCTCTTCCAGTTGTATCCCACTCTTATTTTTTCCTTGGTCTTTATTAGGATCCTGGAGGGAGTAGGCTGAGAGTATTCTTTCACGTTCTGATTAAGTCCACTCCTAAGCAGGTACTAGCATCTCAGTCTCAAGATGGTGGCTCTCACATGTATTCTTACTCCTCATGCATAAATAGTTCTTGGCATAACATATATTCATTCCTCATCTCTGAAGCATAGATTTATTTGTTTCTGTTTCCTTTCCCCAGCTTGAGTAGAGTTTTAACTGTGCACTCAGGGTACAATTTTTCTTGCTTTTTTCTCTGCAATTCAAGTCTTTTTTTGTTTTTGCCCTAGGAAAGATGGGTATGGTGGTTAATTTTATGTGTCACTTTTGACTAGATTATCACATCCAGTTTTTTCGTCAAGCAAGCACTGGTGAATTGTTAGTGTGAAGATATTTCATGTATTTAAATCATTAGTAGGTTGATTGCATCTATGGCTGATTCTATCTACCATCAGCAAAGGAGATTGCATTCAGCAACGAGAAGAATCTCTTCATCCAGTCTTTAAATAGAGAACTGAAGATTTCAGCAGTCATAAAGAAGAATTTCTATCTCCATTTCAGCCAGCCTGCTTCTGCTTAGGAATTCATTACCACATTCATCATTGTTCCCAACTTGTTGCTTCACTTGGGGAATTCAATGTCACCATCCCATCCTCAACTTGTGGCTTGCCCTACAGAATTCAGAATGCCAGTCTCCATGATTATGTCAGTCAATTCTGAAAAGAAATCTCTTAATATTTGCATATTTAGGTCTGTTTCTGTGGAAAACACTGTCTAATACATATTTTGTAACCAAGAGTGGTTCTTTAGAAACAGAATCTTAAGGATGAGATTGCTGAGTTGGTTCTGGGGTTTTGGAATTGATTCTCAAATCTGATTAGATCAAAAAGCATTAATAACTCTATTTCCAATATCCAACAGGGCACTGATAGTCCATGATATTAATTGACAATAAAGATGTGCAAAATATCACTATTGGATACTGCTACTCAAATGCTTTTAAGAGGCAAGATTCTGAGTGACAGTGTATTTGAAAACAACAGAATTTGGGGAAGTTAGAGTATAATGGTGACTGATTAGTCCTAAATATGAGGAAATAAGCTGTTACAGAAAATGATGAGATGAATGCTTCAAATTCTTATCTCAAACCACATAAAGGAAATGAGAATTTCTGTGTGTGCCCTGAGAGAAATCCTTATTTCTTGATGCCACAGAATTGAGATTTCTGAAAAACAGAAACAGAATCTCATTATGTGAGTGGCTGAATTACAATGCAAGTTTAATTTTCAACATTTCAAGGTGTCTGCTGTTGAAGTCAGAGCATTGATTGGGAAGAAATGGGATCATTACCATTAGAAATGGGGGCATAAAGGTTGATAATGATGCTGGTGGGCATACTGAAACCCTAGACATTCTTGGGTCTTTTTCATCAGATAAAACTTTTAACTATCTGCCCTGAGGAACCATCCCTGCTCAATCTGAAGATTAGCCATGCTATACTTCCTAAACTTTTAACTATTTCCACTATGAAGAGATTCTTTACCAGAAGAAATCACAATGGAATGTCCTGAGGTAGTTGGCTTGGAAGACAATACTAATTCATTTCATGACACACTCTCACCACCCCTCTTTTCTTCTAGACCTATAAATAGACTGAAATATCAACAAGTCCTGAAAAGTAAAGTACAAAGTATAACTTGAGGAGAGGCACTAAACTCCAAAACAACTGCATGACATTTCCAATTCTTAAAGACTAGATCAGGGGAGTATGTGTGGAAATTGATATTAAATGTGTGGGATAATGATGGAAAGAGTATAATGTTTTAAAGTTTGAGCTGGCTGAATTGATTTATATGGTTCCAGAAAGCAGAGATCCTGGATTCAATAGCATATCTTGAGGGGGTTGCAAATGTTCTAAAAATTTGTTTCGGTGGTTGGCTGAAGCATGGACCTAAAGCATGGTGGTGGCCTATTTTAAATGTTGAAATACCAGAACTTCCTTGGTAAAATGTAGATGAGGGGATCTAAAGGCTTAGAGAAGTTGGAATGTAACAGTGGATTTACTATGACCTGCTCACTCACCCCAGGAATGTCTAGAAGATAAATTGTTCACTGCAACAGTAAGTAATAAATTTGTGACAGCAGCCCATCATTGCTGAAGATCTCTGCAGTGAATCTTCTCTATAGGTCAAATATTACTGAGGAAACAGCTGCCACCAAACTTGGATACTTAACACAATGGGGATGATCAGTTTTCATGTAGGCAGCAGCCAAGTGGCAAACAAAGACAAAATGGGTGTCAGTCCTATAATGGATAGCAGAGTCAAAGCAGTAATGTAGAGACTATGGTGCTGGCTAGTTGATCATGGAGTCTCTGGAAGTGAAATGAATGGATAGTCTACCAAACTCTTACTTATGTGTATAAGCATAAAAATTCTACACCAAGCAAATAAAAGTCTAACTTGGCTGACAAAAACAGAGTCACAGCTTTCAATCACACTTGAAACAGTTTATAGACCCAGAAACCATTTAATGACAGAAAGGCCAGACCCCCTTGGGAAATTATCCTTCTCAACTGCCAACAATTTATACTTTGAATCTTCCTTCTGGCCTTCCCAAAAATGGCCTATGGCCTTGGTTTTAGCCTGCTCAAGTGGGTGAAATGCAGATATTGTAAAGGGGTTAGCTTTTGCAATGGGATTTATTACCTTTTCAACTTAAATCCTGAGGTGGTGAAAATGTACAAATCAAGGCATCATCAAGATGATCCCTGCAACTCCTCTGTCAAATGGCATGGCTCATGACAGCATCTGCTGGTTTTTCCTTTCTCTTCCAGGCTTCATTGCTTCCAGCTTCTGGTTTCAATGGCTTCCCCTCTGTTTTTTTTACTTTCTCCCTGAGTTTCTAAGTGTTTCTCTGAATTTCATTCTCTTTTAAAAGACTCCAGCAATAAAATTATGAAGTAGCCTCAAAAAGGTCATATTTACACTGGCTTATACCTACAGCAATGGACTAAAATTAAGGGTCAAGCCTCCACAATCACACAGAAAACTAGGAATACAAAGAAATTTCCTCAACATGGTGAAGGGCATATATGAAAAGCCTATAGCTGATATCACACTCTATAGTGAGAGACTTAAGCTTTCTCCTTAAGATCAAGAACAAGACAAGAAAGTACATTGTCACCACCATTATTCAACAGTGTACTGGAATTTTCTGTCCAAAACAATGCAAGAAAAAGAAATAAAAGCCATCTAAATTGGAAAATAAGAACTAAAACTTCCCCAATTGTCAGTAGAAGATCCTGAAAAGCACTAGAGGCAATAAATGAACTCATTAAGTTCAGGATCAACATGCAGAAACCAGTAGTGTTCCTATATGCTAGCAATGAAAAATCTGAAGAGAAAGAAACAAATTTCACTTACACTAACAACTAAATGAATCAAATATCAAATAATACATTTAACCAAAGACTTTTACAGGGACAACTGCAGATCTTTGCTAACAGAAATCAAAGAAGATCTAAATAAATGGAAGGTCATTTCTTATTCATGGATTGGAATACTAAATATTAACATGCCAATTCTAGCCATAGCAATTTGGAGATTCAGTACAATTCTATGGTAGTTTGAAGCTGTTATGCTATTTTAATCCATTTCTGTCAGTGTAGACCTGTTGTAGTTTGGACACTTATGATTAGATTATTCCAATGATTCTTCTTATTAGAGTCCTTTATAAGTGGATAAAGACAAACCGTAAAGAGAAAGAAAAGCCCAGAGAAGCTATGAGAAGATCCATGGAAAACAGAGAGCAAGCCACTGAAGCCAGTATCTGAAAGCAACAAAACCTGGGAGAGAAGGTCAGGTAGATGCTGACCATGTGCTTTCTCATGTGACAGATGGGTCCAAGATACCAGTAGCCTGTCTTCAGAGTCCAGGTATCATCATATTGATGCCTTGAGTTGGCCACTTTAAAGGCCTAAAAACTGTAGATTGTAAGTTAATAAACCCACCCATTTCTATTATATTGGGCATATTGCATATTGCATTTCATTAGTTTAAGCAAAGCAAAACAAATCCGGATTAAAATTCCAACAGCCTTCTTTGCAGAAATAAAAAAAAACTATCTGCATTAGCCAGGGTTCTCTAGAGAAACAGAATCAGCAGGAGATATCCGTAGATAGAAAGTTTTGATTATTAGGAGATAAACCTATTTCAGTTACTTTGATGTCTCTCAAGATACTTCTGAGTCACAAAAACAAAAACAAAAACCTGGCTCTCAATATATTCTTTCTACAATTTAATGTTGTCAAAAAATTTCAAAGTAAACATATATTGCTGTTGTAATCTCACGTAACTGTGGGAATATAACCATGGGAATGTAAGCATATACTGCTGTTGTAATCTCATGTAACCATGGGAATGTAGAGGCCAAGGTCTGTAGGGCAAGCTGCAAGCTTCTAATGAAGGTACTCAACAAAATCTCAGGAGCCTCAGGAGAGGCTGGCTGGACAACCACGGAAATTGAAGAGTCCAAAATCAGCAGCACAGACTGTAAAGCTGGTGGCTCTGATATAAGGTCTGGATGAACTCCACAGGAGGGGCTCACTGGCTGAAGCAGGAAGGGTGACTGTCTCTTCTGAATCTTCCTTAAAAGTTTTTGGGTGATTAGATTAAGCCTCACTCTTTGCACAAGACACTCCCCTTAGTCAATTACAAATGCAATCAGCTGTGGATGCTGCCAATGTTATCATGATTTAAGTCCATGAAATGTCCTCATAGCAAGAGACAGGCCAGTGCCTGTCTGACCAGACAACAGGGCACCACCACCTGGCCAAGTTGACACATGAACCTGACCATGGCACTATCCATCAAATTTATTTAGAAGGTAACTGGACCTGAAGAGCCAAAATTATCTTGACCAAAAAGGAACAATGTTCAAAGACTCACACTTCTTGATATGAAAATGCATTACAGTACTACAGTAATCAAAACTGCATGGTACTGACACAAGGAAAGTATATAGACCAATGGAATCAAATTCCATTTGCTCATTTTGTTATTAGTTAAATCTCTGTTTTCATTTTTAGTGGTTGAACTATGGTTTATAATATTATTTAAGTATTCAACTTAAAACTTTTGACATCTATAGTCAGATAACATAATACTTCCAACATAATGTAAGAAATTTACTTCCACTTTTCCTTCATAAAATTTACCTGCATATATTATCAACTACACACTACAGTATTTTTGCTTAGACATTAAATTATGATTTAAAATGTTTTATACTAGGAAAATGGGGATTTTATATTTTCTTCTGTCAGGCATTATTTCTCATGAGAAGTCAGAATTAATTCACATCTTTGTTTTCCAGGAGGTGATGTTCTTTTGCTTTTTTGGTTGCTTTTACAATTTTCACCATAGTGCCTAATTCATTGTTAATTGCATCCAATTCTTTTTTTTAAAAAAAACTTCTGATTTCATAATTTTGAGCTCTAGAAGTTCAACTCTAGATGTTTCATTTTGACTTTTTCATACTTTCCATTTTTATACTCACCATGTTCATAACATTCTTTAAGATGTATTTTCTTCAATACATTAATTGTCCATGTCTGTTGACTCTATGATCTCTTTAATTTATGGATCTTTTTCTTTTGACTGATTTTCCTTTTAGCTATTGGCCATATTTTTTTGCTCCTTTCCATGCCTAGACATTTTCTATTGGATTCTGGGCATTATGCAGTAATGCATTATTCAGTGTTGGATTTTGTTTTCTTTCTTCAAAATATGTTCAACTGTGTACTTACAGGCTGCTGTTGCTAATCAAATTGATACTTCTTTGTTTTTAAACTTTAAGTTTTTATGATTTGGGTGGGGGGGAGCAGGTCTGTTTCTAATTAGCCACATATGTGTATGGCTAAGATTTTCAAAAGTATTCTATTCTTATTTTGGCAGGACTTGAAAATTCTTCAGTTCTGGGTGAGCTATTCCAATTGTTCATCTCACAGTGCTTCAGTTGTACTTTGCTCAGCCTTGTAGTGCTTCAATTTATGTATATGCAGCGTCCTAGTCCATAACAGATTCAATGGAAACTGAAAATTTCTGAAATTATTTCTCCATGCAGTTCCCTTTTCTTCAGTACTGTGCCACACAAATTGCATACAGTTATCCTTCTTGAACTCCCATCTCAATTGCCTCAACTCAATGAGACTGCCACGATCTACAGCATTCTCCTTGCTTCTATTACAGTTCAGGAGGTTTCTTCAGACTAAAAGTTTGGGTTATCGTAGGGCTCAACTCATTTGATTTTCTTTTCATAGACAATATAATTTTGTGCTGTCTGTGATCTATTCTTTGAAAATAACTATTCGTAGATATTTTTACATATTGTAGTTGTTTGTGATGGGAGGGAATGTCCAGTCCCAGTTACTTCATTATTACTTGTTATGAAAGTCTGTAATATTATTTTTAAATGACACTTTTTAATTACAAGTTAATACCTAAATGTGAAGTGTAAGAACTTCATTTAGAATTCATATAATCTCATCTTAAAATTTTACATAGTTTATGAAAATGGAATGGATACATACTGCATTTAGTATTATTATTTGCCCTTCATGTATAATAACAGGTAGAATGGTACCTTATTGAGTCAGGCTCACTTGATTCTTTTGCCAGGACTGGCACTGTTATTAAGCCAGTAGTTTTATCAAATCATTCCTAAGTTTTGATAAGTCCACATTCTTGTACTAATGCTCTGTATTTACAGAAGCTTCTGGGGAATTCTGTTAAGTTTGAATGTGTATTATTTATCCACTTCAACTGAAGTGGAATGTGATGCCATAGTTTCTTGACCCCATGTAATACCATATGTTACAGAGCTTGCTGAAAGATGATTGCTTGTTGAAGGGACATCTCTCTTTTCTAGCACTTTTACATATGTCAGAGCTTATTTTTTTGTCTCATTTGCAATGAAGATTTTGGAGATAATTTAAATATTGGGCTCATACCTCTATTTTGAAATAGTCGTCTACAGATGAATAAATTGATATTATCAACACATACTCATAAAATAGAAATATCCAGGAATAAAATTAACGCAAAGTTTATTTAACTATCTAAATTTGTAATTGGTACCCAAAATTTATGAGATTTAACATATGAAGAATAATGAGCATTATGGCATTTCATGAAGAAAATTATTACCTCTGTGGAAATTAAAGAGATGCAAAGTAAAATGATTTTAAAGTAGAATTATATTTCTAATAATATAACAAAAAGAGGAATAAAAGTAAATGCCACATATTGGATTTTCTGGTAAATGCAATTTTACTGTCTCTTATGATCCTTACAACTTGTTCTTTTTTGTCTTTCTAGAATTAAATTTGACAGTTAACAAAACAGAACCAATAAGACTATCTACATACTTAAAAACTATATTTTCCTTATAGGAATATTCTCCAAATGCAAAATTGCACTTCAAGCAAAAGACTTAAAGTAATTTGGGAAAAGCTTTTCATAGTCTCAAATGCTAGCAAAAAATGGAAATAAACCGAATACCCCAGCAATGATATAATTTCTAAGCAACAGGTACAAATTAATATAATGGAACACTGTATATATTTAAAAAGTTAAGCACGTGCTTGGTGTCAACTATAGAAATGCTTATAAGACATGGTAATGAAATAATGGGAGACAAAAAGTATCATGGACCCAATGAGACAAATGTATCATGGACCCATGTAAATATCTTTATAAATATTACAATGTTTGCATTATATGTTGAAGACAATCACATAATCTATGGTCATTATCCAAATGTCCATCAGTTTACATAATTTCCTGATTTTAAAGCTTCTTATTCTATTTTCTACTAATTCTAACTTAAAGAACCTTGCTGTGAAAGCTCAAATTTCCATTCAAACAAATTTTGGCTCCAATTATCTTATATACATTCTAAGTAAAAATATATGAATATGAACACAACAGTTATATTTTCAGTTTTTTCATTTTTAAATGTATTTTTAGAAAAAACATAAATAAAAATAAAAGTTGCATGAAAGTTCATGCAAGATAGTAGCAGGGTATAAATCTTAAGAATTCGTCCAGCTATACTGCTGTGTAAGGGAATCGCTGTGGCGTTTCATAGACAATAGACTTTCTCTTGCAATTACCATCATTTTCCCCAGTTTCTGATTATTTGTAAAACAATAACCATTTGGGCAGTGGTTAATTGTTTCTTTTCGAATTTTTGACACATTCTTCATTACTTTTAGTGGATGTGAGTCTTTTACTAAACCACAATTATAATTAAGACTGATGAAATCATTAGGCTGGTTGTAAACATTCAGTTTATCCAAATAGAGTTTGGCAACATTTTAAAGGTCTTCTGTCAGGTTCATTCAATGTTTAATTATTTGTTGTTGATGTTAAATTCTAGCATGATTGTTGTCATTTGTCAGTATGCGCTATTGGAGTGTCAACTAATTTTATTTATAATATTTCTGAGCTACCTACACTTAAAACGGGCAGCAAATATTCCCCTTTTAAGTATCATTGATCTCTTCCTAATATAGTGGATATTATTAATATAGTGGATATCAAGAAGTGTTGTAATTCTAGCCATCACTATTTAAATAAACAGGTGCTTAGCATATGCTATTGGCCAAGCTCCAGTGGAGCAAAGATTAAATTAAAACATCCCCCCCCCCACCTCTAGATTAAATTCTAATATACTGATAGTGTCACATGTGTACAAAGTGTTATGAAAATACTTACAAGGCTAAGCATTTCTGAGATATATTTTCATCCTCTGTACTTTTAAGTATGTGCTGTGAGAATAGATCAGATGCTTTTTACACAATAAACATTGCTTTAGGAAGACCCATTTGTTTTTGTCTAATATCTGTTCCTTGTTAATCTTTAAGGAATGAATATGGAAACTTACTAGGCAAATTTCATTCTTTTTAATATAGTCAACAAATTGTTGTAGCTTTTATTTCAGAAGAATTTTACCTTAAAATATTTTTTTCAGGCAGACTGGCCAGTTTTATGTCTGCCGTCCAGTTTTCTGGGATTTAATACCTGAAAGGTTTTTGAGTTTAAAATTTAAAATAAAATGGCAAACACACTAACAAATATTCTTTTTGACCAAAGCTTAGGATAACACACTAACAAATATTCTTTTTGACCAAAGCTTAGGATATTTGATGATTTTGAGTGATTATTGAAAGTTGCCTTTCTCAATAGCACCATCAGCCAATGTTTGCATCTTTAAATTTCACAAAAGTGATGATAGCCAGAAATGACATTCCTTGCTTTCATTTCATTACTGTGTGTGATCGTTTTTAAAAGTGAAATTAAGGACATTATTTAAAGCATTTTAGAATGTCTTTGAAGGATTAATACTCCCAAAGTGCCCCTTGATTGAAATATTTTTGCTCTTTTACAATTGCTCAAGACCTTTTTCAAAGATCTTGTCAAGATTAATCAAGTTATTTTGTTACTAAACTTTTCAGGGCAGGTTTAAATCAGGGCTTTATATAACTTACTAGCAAATAACTCTTTTTAAAGGCAAATACATTAATGTGATATGAAATTTACTGGGGCTCAGGTAAGAAATTGGCTACACATTAGGATAACCTGGAGAAGTTCTGAAAACATACTGATGTCTAGATACAACCATAGAGCAATTAATACAAATTTCTAGGAATCAGGCCCTGACAAGGGTATTAAAAAAAAAAAAAAGATGTCCTCTGTGTTTCCAACATGCAGCCCAATTTGAAAAACTCTTTGGTAGGAGTGAGCTTTGCATATTCAGTTTCAGATCATTTCACTGAAATGAAGCCTGAGCTCATAGACCCCATGGGGAGAAATTACAGAGTTTGTAAGAAAAAGTGCCATTTTAGGAGAGCATTCCAATCAACACAATTAAACTTAAGTCCAGAAATGCACATCACCAGGAATTGTAACATTTTGACCAAATGTCCCTCTAAAAGAAGGTAAATCGATAATAGCTTTACAGTAAAGAATCAAGTAAAGATGGCTATGTTTGTTAGGTCTCAGAAAAAGAATTCTAAGAACAAAAGAAATCCTTGGCACAAAGCCCCTCTCTGCTCCAATCCTTGGTGTCCTTGGCAGGTCCAAGGATCCAGATATGAACCGGATGGTGTTATATCCTCCAGACAAATGAAGACATCCCAGATAATAATCTGTCACTGCTGATAGCACTCTCCCCTACCAGTGTCTCACCCTGCCTGATACATGCAGCTGCACATCAGAGGAGAATACCTCAGCAATCTACCATACCCTAAGTTAACAAGTCCCCATCCAATCAAGGGACAGCACACCACATATTGGGTCCCTTCTCCTCCTGACGTCATTCTCCCTTTAAAACACAGCTTCCAGAACAAAGAGCTAGAACCATTTTCTCTTTCTTCCAGATGGCTTCCCAGGCAGGAGCGACTTTCAGGCTCCCACCTGCTTCTTCCCTGTTTTGTCCCTTCAATAAATCTGTTAAACTCTGGCTCTCTGTCCTGTGAGGATTCTTTAATGATTCCATACCTATCATTGCATTAAGAAAATCAAGGAACTTATAATATTTTGTAAATCCTGATCATAAAGTAGATTACCAGACTCCTGAAAATAAGCTCATTGAAGACTATAAAATGTATGCCTTATCTATTTGCAGCCATTTTATCTACAAATTTTTCTTTAGATGCAGGAGATTTACATGAATGTTCTTTTTGAAGTACAAGAGGAGGGTTATTTAAAAAAAAACTATTCTGTTGCTATTCAGTACAATAATTACAGGTATTTTAGTAACTGTTCAGATTGTCAGGTAGTTAATAATAAAAATATTTTATATATGAGTAATTATCAGGAGTTAAATTATTTATAAGTGCTTCTGAGCAAGATCTATACTATTTACCCCACTATTTTAAATGGTCATGAGTGAAGACAGAAACACAACCTCTCTGGGTTATATCAATGATAGTGAAGTTTTTTTTCCATTATTCTGTTCTGTAAAACATACATCTCACACAGTTCCCATCGTGGTTTATAAAGAGGCATGTGCTTTGGTGGAAGACAGCTCTGTTTCAATCAGGGCATAGCTATTAACCCATCTGTGTAATATCTGACAAGGTCCACATGCTATATTGAACTTCAACAACTTTAGTTGTTTCCTCATAGGCACCATTTTTTTTTCCTTTTTCCTTTTTCAACCCTTTAAATATCACCAGCTGTCAGACTTTGTTAATTTTATTTTCTCTCCTTCAATATTCTTCCCATTACATTCATCTGTTTGGCACCTCTAAGCTGAATATATGGTCAAAGCCTGGATTGCTTTACTGAATTAGTATCTGATTACTTCCTAAACACATCTACCAAATTCCTATAGGCATCTCCAAGCTTAATGTGTCCAATATTGAATTTGCCACTCTTCTCCAAAAGACTCCTTCTCACATATACCTCTCTCAGTGTATAGCACTTCTAATAATCTGCGTAGATAAAAAACAAAACAAAACAAAAACTGAAGAAGTCACACATGACAGCATATTCACCCTCACCCATAATATTTACTCAATTACCAGTTCATGTCAGTTCACCTGACGTATCTTTGAGATTTTTATTCTACCCATTTGTCTCTATTCTCATTACAGTTTTCCCAGCGTAGAGCCCCATTTTTTCTCTCTGACTATACTATTGCAAAGGCTCCTAAATGATTTTGCTGCTTCAGGATTTGCGAGAATTCTTGAATTTTTGCTCTGTAACTATAATTATCTTAAACACAATTTTCTTAATGTCACTTTTCAGGTTAATACCTTCCAATTACTCTCCATGCAGTTTCTTTTCAAGGCTATTTGATCTAGTACTCCGGAACTTGCTTTCGCATCTTACAGTATTTCTCTCACATATTCCAGCACATCAAACTGTCTCACTTCTAATATTTCCCACATACTGCTCCCTCTGCCTTATGCTCCATGTCCACCCAACAACATTTGTATGTATGCGCAATATATACAACACCTCCACACACACACACAACTTAGACTCATTCTTTAAAACCGAGATTTCACTTTATGCTAATTAAAATTTAATGGACTATCTATTGGTTCTCCTGTCCTTGTGTCAGCATTTTATTTAGGTGTTTGGGAGACAATTTTGTTTTTCTTTTTTTTTTTCAGTTTATATGTCTCTGGATAAAGAGGAGACAAAGCTCAATCTAAAGCTAATTTCAATGATAAGATCTTAGATTTAAGCCCGCTGCCATACTTGAAGGGCCTTTACAGAGCCATGAAATGAGAATGAACATATTTTGTAATTGGAAGAATGTAAGTAGCTGTGGCCAGAGGACAAATTATTATATTGCAAAAATTGTTATAATACTTCACACCTCATTCCAAACAAAATAAAATTACATGCCCCCAAAGCCTTATATATATATGCCTATATACTAGGTTACAGGGGCAGTTTTGATTAAATCCTTCTGATTGACATGCAGTTATGATTCTGTATTTTGTAATTTATTTTTATATGAATATATTTCAGAAAATAAATTTGCCTAGAAATTAAAATTATTAATATTAATTTTAAGTTAACTTTAAAAAATAACTTTAAAATATTATATGATTTTATTTTCTTGGCATAAATGAGAGATTGAGGAATGAATATTTTACTTTAGCTTATTAATCAAAATAATAAAATATAGATTGCCTAGAAAATTGCCCTGATAATCTTGAAAAATGTAGTCATAACTGATCATCTCAACTTCATTTTAATTGCAAGAAAAGCACAAACCATAAGACAAATATGTAAAACAATTATATTTTGTTTTTATCCATGCTTTTGATGATGTACATTTTCTATAGTTTTTCCATTCTAAGGCAATCAAACAATTTTGTTCATCTTGACCTTCTTCCTAATTTCTGAGGCAATACTGGAAAGCATTTATGTAAAAGAGCTAATTTTCCCCTGATTCACATTGATTTCCTCCTTTGTAACTTTTGTCTGAACCATAAAATTAGTAATTCATTACATGTTTTCTTGGTCAACTTTGACCCCAGGCAAAATTGTGAGTCCACAAAAGCTGTCATAAGCCTCCTCACCTCTTCTTTCTACTGGCTTTTTCTACTTTGTAGGGAGCCAATGCCCGGATTCTCTAAAAATCATTTTTCAAAAATAATGGTTCTGGGTGAGTAAGGATATAAAACAAATTGATTTCTATCTTCCAATACTTATAGTTTTAGTCTTCTCTAATTTGGGGGTAAAAGTTTCTTCTGTTAAAAGAAAAAGAAAATGTTATTATTTTTTTCATAAACCTGAGCATACTGGCAAGTTTCTTCAGATCGAAGTTTCGATATTGCTTGCATTAGTCACCTATTATTTTGTAGAGTCAAGAGAAGGTCTTTTTTACTTTTGTATGCCTATAGTACCAAGCAAAAATGTAGATGTACTTCAGAAACCTAATACCCGTGGAGAAAAGTCATTCTGATGCTTTTTCCATTGATTTATAAAGTCTGTGTCTCCTTGAAACTGGGAATGTAGCAGCTTCAACCAAGACTATGGCAGGTTTGTTGCTAGATGATGTCCAAGGTTCATTCATAAAAGGCCACAAATCTTCCACCTGATTCCCTCAGGAGTGTCTCTCTGAGGAAAGACATCCCCCATGCATAAATCTCATTTGAGATGGTATGAAAGTCCTGAGACCAGTTAACCACAACCCTCTATCCGTGTCTGAGTGAAGCCCTCTCGGGTCTTTCAGACCAGCCCGTCAACCAGCTGAGTGCCACTGCGTGATCTCAGTTACTGCCACAAGGAACGCAGCAATCATTCCACTGAACCTCAACCAAACATGACCTGCAGATATATTGAAATCGTTGCTGTCTTAATGCGTTAATTTGATGGTCTTTTTAATATAGCAAATATATAACCAGAGCAGCTTTCAAAACCAGAATAAACTCAATGAGCTTAAAGAACCATGACACAAGAGTTCCTATGCCAAATCCAGGAGTGTAATATAAGCAGATATGAAGTGGATCTACATATGATGAGGTCCAAAACAAAAGATGAGCCAAACCCCGTGAAAAGAATACTTTAAAGAATAAAACATGGTCCATGCACTTCCCAAAAAACAAACGAACAAGCAAAACAACCAAAAATTCAACAAATGGTGCTACAAAAATGAGATACCCACATGGGAAAATAATGAAATGTGACCCCACCATAAGTATACAAAAAAAAAAAAGAGAAGAAAACAAATTATCAGTTGCAAAAATATAATGAAAATGCTTAATACTTTTAACAAGAATAAGAAAAGGTGTTGAGAAGTCTGGTCAAGATTCTGCATGTAATATTTCAGGCCTAACTTTGGCCTTGGAGAAAGCGGCTCTCCTCAAATCAGACCCACTGCATAGCCAGTGCATTGCAGTCTTTGAAGATGTGAGTTAGTATCAAACCCTGGGGGCCTCCTGACCTGTCACACTCTTATCTGCATTCCAAGGCCCAGGCCTTCCTCAGAAACTTTGCTGAGGTTTCCTTATTGGGGGAAGGAGGTGAAATCCTTGAATACACTTTACCACTTTGACTCATTATTCAGTATTTTCCCACTCCTCATTCCCCTTTCTCCCAGCTCTCAGATTCCTAAAACTGCATGAAACTTTAGTTTGGGGTTTCCTCTCAGTAGGTGAGAGGTCCCTCACATCTGTGCTGAACTGTCTGATCTTTGCCTGGTATCATTCCATGAAGAAAAATGGAACTGGGGCTGGGAGTGGGGAGTTGGTGCTTCCTCAGGGTTAGCTTCTTGCTTATACCACTGCAGTGCATGATCAAAGACTTGACTGTTACTTTCATTTTAATTGTCTTGATCAGTTTGACAACTGACAGCTGAACCCAACACTCTCACCTCAGTTCAGCTCTTGACAGTATTATAAAACTATGCATTTTAATCTGCCATCTTGTGCCATTCTCCTTATTCTCTTTTTTTCTTTTCTTAAGTAGATTTCTTCTTGTTTGGGCAAATATTTAATATTTAATTTTTGTCATGAGACAGAAATCTGTTGTTTCTGTACTTCGCTGAAGTGAATAATATGTATATGTATGCACACACATATCCATCTAAAATCTATTTTATTTAATTAAAAATTTAAAAATCAATTACTGGTTGGGATTTTCAATTTAGAAAACTAAGTTTTATATTAAGAATGGAAAGTTTCATTATAATTAGTTATAGTTATATAATAGAATACAAATGCTATAAATCTTGCTTGAAAGTAGCATTATTTCAGAAGGAAGTTGGAATTGGAGGCAAAGGTTGGAGGGGAAAAAAAGATGAGTGGAGAGAAAAGCAGTGTTCATTATATTTCTTCATCTTTTATTCAAAAGTAACTTGTTTCATCCGACACACACAAAAAGATTGGAAAAATTGAGATATTGTTGATTCCAATACACCACAGCCAAGCCAGTATTTTTATAGTAAAATTCTTTTTATTCAATCACCTGCTTGAAATACATTTTTGCCAGAATTTTGATGCTGTAAATTTAGTTCAGTTGATTTGTGAGGAATGGTGATAAAAGACTAAGCCTTAGCTTCAAAACTCTTACCAAATCACCCAGTCAGGAATAAAATCTGCACATTTTCAACTCAAATGGGCATGCCAATTTTCATCCCCATGTCAACCCCCTAACTTCTGAACTCTAATTTCAACCAAACAGATAATGTATGAGGCATGTCTGCCTTCACTGATTCATAGCATGTTCTATTTGTTTGTTTCAAATGACTCCCTCTTAGCTATTGCTCTGTTTTGTTTTGTTTTTTGATAGTAGAAAGGTGCACAAAATTAAAAAAAATCAAATCATATCTCTGCTAAACATGCAAATGTTTTTACACTTGGGACAATGAGGGGGTGTTGGAGTAATTTCATTATTTTTTTCATCAAAAATGAGACGGACAGAGAACGAGGCTTACATTTACTGAATTGCTGGTACCACATTCTCAAGCAGATCAACTATGGAAAGAAATACATTTCTATGTTGAGACTTTGGAAGGTGATTTGTTTTAAACTACCCTTGCACACTTAATACTTTGAAAACTCCAAATGTAAATCCACATTTGCACATCTCTTATTTTAAAGACCACTGATTTAGAAAACAAGCCATCGTCTAGATTTGGGATTGATTTTTGTGTATTACCTAAAGTAGATAATCTATTTTATTACTCCAAAGTCCATTGAGCCTACTGTTATTTATTACTCATTAACTCGATCAGTATGGGAATGAGTCTTGTTAATGTGGAAGTGCCCAGTACAAATTTCCAGACCACAGGGAAATGATGGCTGTCATCCCTTGGTCTCCAATTTACACCAATTACTGATAACACCATTCATGCTTCATCTACATTTAAATTTGTTACAATATTAAAATGATGTAATTTTATTTTAAATAATTCTATGGGTTTGGGGAAGTATACGGTATCAGTTTCTCCCTAATGTTTTCATTTTTATTTCCTTAAGGTCATTTAACCAGTTCAAACTATACTGCAAGGTAAGACCTCAGTTGTGTACTCATATTTCCACCCTTATTTACTATAATTGCTAATGTGCATATCATGATTTGGGCAACCTTCATTATTACTTTATTGCAGTATTTGGTCATGTGGCCTAAAACCATGACTAGTGTTTTCATCACTGTATTCCCAGCAATTAGCCTAGTACCTGATTGTTAGATAGTGTTCAAAACCCTTTGCTGAATGAACTAATAATGGATTAATGGAATCTTTGCAGAAATTTGTCTTCCTTATTATTACTAAGCTTGCCATTTATTTTTTAGATTTTCTTTGACCTTTGGAAACATATAAATTAATAGCTCCAAAAAACACAATCACACTTTTGAGGAAGAAAAATAAATGACGGCATATTTTATGATTATGTCCCTGACATTTATTAGTTTAGTTTGAGAAAAGTGTTTTTGGGTGAGGCAAAAGTCTAGGAATTTGTATCAATATCAAAATCTCAAAGCATTTAAGAGGAATAATACTAATCATAATCTTAACAACAATTATAAAATTAATCTTTTGTCACACAACAGCTTTTGCACTTAATTTCTAAAAGATCCAAATGCTTACATTTTCCACAAAATCATGTTTCTTCATGATCCCACTCATTTTTTGTCATTTTAAATATTCTTGTATATATAGTTATTATTTTTATATATATTATTTTATATCGTGAGATGCAATGTATTTTAGTGTCTTTTGTTTTTATATCAGTTTTAATAATTTTGTTATTAAGTAGATTTACTGTTTCTTATTGAAAACAGTATTCAGAGGATATCATCATTGTCATTTATTCACTTTTTGTTTATAAATTCTGTTTATCCTGTTGAAATAAGTCTTTAATTATTGTCTAAGTAATTTCAATATATGTATGTATTTTTTCATATATTTATAGGAACTTTTGTTTAGAGGTTCTTTTGGATAACTATATTTTTTGAATTATTTACTTAATACAGGTTTATCATGGACATATTGTGGGTTTGGGTCCAGACCACTGAGATAAAGTGCATATAGCAATAAAGGAGTTACACAAATTTTTTGGTTTTCCAGTGCATATAAATGCTATGTATATATTATATTGTAGTCTATTAAGTATACAATAGCATTATGTCTAAAAACAATGTACTTCTGTTAACTAAAAATATATTATTGCTAAAAAATATTAACCATCATCTGGGCCTTTAGCAAATCGCAATTTTTTTGCTGGTGGAAGTTCTTCTCTGATGTCGATGGTTGCTGACTGATGAAGGAAGTGGCTGCTGAAGGTTGTGGTGGCAATTTCTTAAAATAAGACAACAATGAAGTTTTCTGCATTGATTGACTCTTCCTCTTGTGAAAGATTTCTCTGTAATATGCAATGCTGTTTGATAGCATTTTACCCACAATAGAAATTCTTTCAAACTGCTCATGCCCTGTCACTGCTTTATCAGCTAAGTTTATGCAATATTCTAAATCTTTTGTTGTCATTTTACTGATATTCACAGCATCTTTCCCAGGAGTAGATTCCACCTTAAGGAAACACTTGCTTTGCTCACCCACAAGAAGCAACTCCTCATCTGTTCAAGATTTATCATGAGACTGTCACAATTCAGTTGCATCTTCAGGCTGTACTTCCAATTCTGGTTCTCTTGCTATTTCCACCACAACTGCAGTTACTCCTTCCACTGAAGACCTGAATCCCTCAAAGTTATACATGAGGGTTGGAATCAATTTCTTCCAAACTCCTGTTAATGCTGACATTTTGACCTCCTACCATGAATCAGGAATGTTCTTAATGGCATTTAGAATGATGAATCCTTTCCAAAAGAATTTCTGACTTTGTCCAGATCCATCAAAGGAATCACTATGTATGGCGGCTACTGCTTAAAGAAGTACCCTTCCTTTCACTTGAATACTTAGAGGTCATTGTACGGTTATGAATTGTCCTAATCCCTACATTATTGTGTCTCAGGAAATAGGGAGGCCTAAGGAGAGGGACATAGATGAGGAATTGGCCAGTTGGTGAAGCAGTAAGAACACAACACACAACATTCAGTGTTAACTGTCTTATATGACCATAGTTCATGACACCCCAGAACAATTATCATAGTAACATCAAAGTTCACTGAACACAGGTCTAAATAAAAGATAAAATAATAATGAAAATATTCCAATATTGCAAGAATTAGCAAAATGTGACACAGGGACAAAAAGTGAGTATATGCAGTTGGAAAAATGGCGCTCGATGCAGTGTTACCACAAAGCAACATTTTGTAAAAAATGCAATGTCTGCAAAACATAATAAAGTGAAGTACAATAAAACAAGGTATTCCTGCATTGAATAATTTAATTACATTGATAAGCTTCTATCTAGTTTTACAACCTATAATGATCACTGGCAACTACTTAATTGACCAATTATAGTATATTTGATTATTATTGTAAAATTGCTGACCCAGTATTTTATGCAATTGAAAATAAAACCCTCTGTTTCTTTGATATTTTCTCTGTAATAAATTTTAAAAAGTAAATTCTCAGGATCAATATGTTGATTGCTATCCGCATTTGCTTGTTTAAAATATCAGGGGATAATTTCTTTTTCATGGTATTTTCTACATGGTCTTCTTTGTTCGGAAACTTAAAACCTGCTCCATCCCCTTCAACATGGGTGGATCCAGACTGTCTTTGCTAATAATGACTTGATAATTTATAACCTGCTATCTCCAGGCTAGAGGACTGTAATTCTATTTCACAAGCACTTCTATAGTTCAATGCCAGCAAGTGGAAAAAAGCAAAGTCTCTGATCCTATAATCACAAACAGTATTTCATTGAAATCTGAAATTTTAAATTTCTAAAAGCTGAGACAATACAATCTTGAAAATAAAACACTCAATCTATTGCTACATTACTGAACTGATAGATTTTTGTGGTCATATTTTCCTGTAAAACACCTTAGCAATTGTCTGCGAAACTATTCAAGTTTATTTCAGTGTATTCAATTCATCTTTGTGATAAATTGTGAAGGCACTATCCACTGAGACTATAGCACTTTTCCTAAATTAGAAAAAAGATGTGAAGTTTAGACAACAATCTGTATTTCGTAAAATACAGAGTTCTTCTTTTCATGCAAATCAGACCCTGAAGAGCAATATTAAAAGATGTCTCATTATAAGTCAATAAAAATGAAACAATAATTGTCTAATTTTCAAGATTAGGTTATGTTGCTTGTTTTCCTCATTATTATGCTTTCTAATTTGAGGAAGATATTCCAAAGAGATGCTAAAAGGAAGAAAATAAAATCTTTAGCATTTCCTAATTGCCTTTTGTGTGTGTTTTCTTAATAACCTTAGAAAAAACTACAATATTCTACAAGCATTTTGTTCACAATTTCCGCCAACATGTTTTAATCATCATATCTGATTATACTTATATTGGATAGTTAGATCCATTGCTTCTCTTTACTCACGTAAATAGCCATCGTTTCTACCCTGTTCGATTCTCCCTTTCTTTAGTAAAATCCAGTCCTTTCCATTGGGAACAAAGTCAGAAACTGCTGATGATCTTTTCAACATTAATCTCACTCATATTAATGCTTACATCATATCCTCTTCCATTGCTCTCTGGAAACATAGAAATGATCTATAGTGTAAACCTCCAATCTGAACCTGAAGTTCTGCACTGGATTTCAAGTTCATTATTCTTTCTGAAGACATTGTCAGCACCTTTTTCTGAATGATATTTGGGCAAACTTTCCATTACTCAGGGTTAATTGCTATTGAAAAACAAATCTCACTTTTTCTGCTTAAGGTTATTAATAACAATCAGCCTCCATTTATTAATAATAATTCTAGATTATGTTTCAGAGATAGTTAATGATATACTGCATTAAAGCATATTTAGAATCTTTATACAAATTTTTTTTCAAAACTTTTATTAAGTGGTATGCTGCTGGTAAACAACTTCTTATTAAAATTACCTTTGGATTGTACAATGCCAAAGGTGTTCCAACTATACTTTCTTTGTTCTCCTAACAGCTATTATCCCACAACAGTTTTGCTTAACTGAATTTTATATAGCAGTCAACTTAACTGATCTAGTCAATAAAATAGTCAAATTAAATTATTTCACAAAACTTATTATATGAGTCTATTTTACTACAAATTGATCACTAGCTTTTCTCTTACTTTTCCATTCTTTCCAAGTCATAAAAAATGTTGCTTGTCAAGTATATTAAAGAGATGTTAATTAGCAATAGCTGACTTGTTTTACTGAAATGCAATAAATAAAATGCATTGCAAATTATAATATTGTAATATTGCAAATTTGTTGTAAAATATTATATTATAATTTGAGTTCTGAAAAAAGTTTGTCTTTTGAATTATATCCTCTTAAATAGATGCTAATAGTACTTTCCTTGAAATGATTCATTTATTCATAAAATATTGATAACATATTACATGCCAGATATTAGGTATAAGTAGGATATAGTGGTTCTAGATGGCTATGCTGCAGTCTATGAACTACTGCTGCATTTTACTCACATCCAGTCTCTTAGTTAAGTAGCTAATGTATTCTGAGTAAGTTGCTTAACAGAGGTGCTTTAGTTTCCTCATCAGTAGATGAGAATGTAATACTACCTCCCTCCTCACATTGTGAATGGGCTAAGGAGCCAGTAGGAAATCCAGGCACATACATTTTATTGTTATTGCTATTAAATTTGCCATGACTAGACTGTTAAAGAAGAGTCATGTCATAAAGTTTACAGTTGATTTAGGACAAAGGTCATAAGTTAGCTAATAAAAAGTATTTCATTCCCTAAGTGAAAGGGGAATGAAAAGAATAGGGAGATATGAGAAAAACCATATAGACCGTAAATAGGTGCCTGGACAAGACATGACTTGCCTGAATGGAATATGCCTTTTCGAAGGAAAAACACAATAGCACACATGACTCAATTCCAAATTGCATGCCACAAAAGAAGACGAGATGAAAAACTTTGGAAGCTGAGAAAGAGAAATCACTTCCAATTGTTGGAATATGGAGCTGTTTCATGGAGACCCTAGCAATTGAACTGTATTTTATATAATTGTCAGGTTAGAGATTTGTCGAGTGAGTTGAAGTAAAAGAACTCCAGCCAGAGTGACCAAAGGCATAATCTAATGTAACAGTTCATACTACAATGTAAGTTTTCATGGAATGTGTATATAAATACATTCTTGTATAATGCACCTGTTTTCAACTTATCTAGTTATAAAAATAAGAGCCAATTTCAGTAGCAAAAGATCTTGCTCTGCCATACAAATAAGTATCAAATGAAACCAATAAAATCATATCAGGGTTACAAGCAAAACAAAATATGACCTATTAATATTTGTTTTATTTAATTACTGTGAAGATGGGGCATTATAGTTCTACAACTGCCATCCACTGCGGAAGTTGTAGTCATCTTCATATATTTATTTCTAAGTATCTTTTGTTAAAATACTCTTCATAGTATGGTTTGAGGACAATGTCAATCTAAAAACTGCCACTTGGTTTGGAGTGAGATACTCAGAAATTGAAAGTGATCATGTAGAAAATTACATAAAATTTGGTAGAACAATTTTACATCAGAAGTTTGGTCTTATATTTTGTATATCTCTTGAGTTTAATTTTTAAAATAACTCACTTTTATATTTGCTATAGATTAGAAATTAAAAAATAAAACAATGGCAAAAATGTATTGTGTCTAAGTAAAATTCAAGTAACATAAACTGAACTTGTTTCATAGCTTCTAAGTATGTATGGATTTTTCTGTTTTAATTAAACTTCTTATGGGGAATAATAATTCTCTAAAACGTACAAAATCTGTTTCTGACTATACCTGGGTGAGTTCTGGACATACAAGATTGAGGGGGCAGATCCTGATTCCACCTCAGCTGGACTAAGTATAAAGATGACTTTATATCCTTCCAAAATTTCTTCAGGCTGCAACAAAGTAGAATTTTCTTCTAGATTATAGCTTGAGGGTAAAATCAACAAATACTCCTCTATTGAGAGTTTATTATCATGCACTAGTATGCCTGTGAGTTTTCAGGAAACACAGAAAAGAACTCCAATTTCTTGTAAAAAATAGTTCAGCTGCCATATTCTTAACTGTAGAAACTTCTAAGCCACCACTAGTACTCAGTTCTCTCTGGCCTTTGAGGTGAAGCAGGAGATCCATCGAAAAGGTTCCTGGGAAGTTCTGAATTGGAAAAGCAGAAATTAAAACAGCTTCAAGATGCTAATGATTAATCCTTAAATTTTGCATTTCCAAATAAAAGTTTCTTAATATGCAGCTGACCTGCTGCAGAAAATGCATATATTTCATCTTTATGAGTCAGCCACTGGCTTTATTAGTAACACATGTGCAATCAGCTTAAATGAAGCTTGTTGTACTGCTATCTTCAGAAAATACTTTCAAAAGACAAAGCATGATTAAAGCCTTAAGTCACATATTAACACTCTTGAGGCTCATGCATCAGACCATATTGCACTGGGGAAAATTCTGTACCTTGATTAAAAAACATGTGTGGATAATTACAGTGATGGTATAATAATGATAAAAGTGTATCTTAAGCATTATGTAAAAAGAGAATCCTGTTGTGATGGGTTTTTATTTGCCAGCTTTGCTGGGTTATGTTGTCCAGTTGTTTGCTTGTACACTGACCGGGCTCTTGCTTTGGAGGAATTCTGTAGAGCTGAACAGCATCTGCAATCACTGATGTTAAGTAAAGGAGATAACCCTGGAAAAAGTGGGTGGGCTTCATCCAATCCATTTGAAGACTTAAAAGCAAAGGACTAAGGGTACAAAGAAGAAATGCTGCCTGAAGTCCACACCCTCTCCATCTCTTTGAATTTCCAGTTTTTTGGCTTCCCATATAGATCTAGGATGTGAGACTTCAACATCAGTTTTACCGGAATTTCCCTGCCTGGAATTTGGAATTTGGCCTGCTCTATGGAGTTTGGACTTGCCAGCTCCCACAATCACCTGAGCCACTTACTTAAATTAAGTCATAGGTGTTTGTGTGTGTGTGTGTATACATATCATACATTATGTGTATTCAAATAATGAATTAGGGCTCACCCTAATCTAATTTGCCCTCATTTTAACTAATTACATGTTCAAAGACCCTGTTTTCAAATAAGGTCACATTCATGGAACCAGGAATTAGGAATTGACCATATCTTTCTGGGGGACACGATTCCAACTACAACATATGGCAAGTGTATTTTTGACTTTATAATTAATTGACAAACTGTTGTCTAAAGTGGCTGAGCCATTTTACGTTCCTATCAGCAATGTGTGAATATGCAGTTGCTGTGTATCCTCTGCGGAATGTTCTTTTGACAGTGTTTTTCTTAAAATTTTGTCCACTCTAGTAAGTGTACATAGTGGTACCTCATTTCAATTTTACATTTTTCTAATGACTAATGATGTTGGACATCTTTTCATGTGCTTATATGCCAGCCTTCTGTCTTCACTGGTTAAGTATTTTTTTTCATATCTTCTGCCTGTTTTTAAAAATTGATTTGTCTTATTGACTTGTAAGAGTTGTTTCAGTATTGTAGATACAAGTTTTTAATTCGATAAGAGTTTTGTAACTATTTTCTCCCCATTTACTTCTTGTGTTTTCATTTTCTTAACAGTGTCTTTTGAAAAGCAGTTTCAATTTTCATGAAGTCTAATTTATTATTTTTATAATTTGGGCTCTTCTGTGCTGTCTAAGACAGCTTTATCTAACCCAAGTATATAACATTTTTTCCCACATTTTCTTTAAGAAGGCTTATAGATTTAGTTTTCTAAAATTATATAAATATAATAGTCTATAAATTAGTTTAAGTTGATTTTTGGATGCAAAGTAAGAGCAAAGATTCACTGATGGTATGAAGATGTTCCAGTAGCATTTGCAAATGTTTTACAGCTTCTAATTTTTTTCTAAATGCAATAATAATAAATATTTTATTATCCTTAAAATGCCAAGTCATTTTTCCTCGATAGCCAAATTATCAACTCTTCTGCGAAGGAAGAAATGACATCCCCTTAAAATTTTTGTCAGTTACTTTAGGAGTATTAAATAGGGTTCTATCGTTTCCTCAAAGATCAGTCTATAAATGGCCACCATCATGCTTTTGCACTTTTGTTGCTTCTTGGAACCCTTGCAGAGGAAAGCACTGCCACTGTTCCTGCCTTGTACCGAACTAGAGACTATTTCCAGAGTAGCTTTGCTTGTGCCCAGAATTTCACAAGACCTCTTGGAAAGTATACCTTGGCTTCAATTCTTACCAAGAATGTCATGTTCCTCAAGAAAATATTATTTTCAATTTTTGGCTCTCATCTCTCAAACAAGTAAGTTTAAACAAAGTCCTAGCCAATCAGATGTCATTGCATTCCCTTAATTCTTTCTCACTTTTTCTAGCCTTAGACACTACCCCATCAGGTTCCTGCATCCTCTGCCATTAACAATACAAAGACCCCACAATGAAGATGTGTTGTGAGCAAGTACTAGATGCAGGAGGGTGGGGAGGAGAAGGCGGAGGGATGGATGTCAAGTGTGATGAAGGCTCATAAGTTTCATTTCCCTGCTTGACCAGCTAAAGAGCTCTCTTACAATGTGAAGAAAATATATACTTCAAACTTGTACAACACCACTTTTACTGACAACCAAAAAGAAATGTCTTTGTTTTCCAGTTTAAATGTATGGTGCTTTAAGTGCATGTGTGTACACCTGTGTGTGACAATTTGACATTAGAAAATGTGCAAGCATTACCAAGAAGAAACTTTTCTTGTTTGGTAAGAGAAGACTTGCAAGACCATGTCTCCTCTCCCAGATAGGAGTGCCCTTGGGTTCCCAGACAGCATCACTTTCCCTTTACGCTCAACCTGGCACCATATCAGGTAGTGCTAAGGTTTCACCCATCTAACACTTGGGAATGACAGCTGCCTTGGTCATAGACCCTGATATACATGTTCCCATCAGTGTTTTAATGTGCTCTTCAGATTATTGACTGATCAGTAACATGGATGACAGGGCATATTTGAACATTGATTCTACTTTTTGTAAAAGCAATGATCAGTATGGCAGGTTCTTGCATTATTTGACCGCTGATGATGTAGATTTTATCGCAACTGCTTTCTAATCCCCAGATATTTAGTGACATAATTCCTAGACATAGACTTTTTTGTTTATTTATCAAGGCTTCTGACTCGCTACCCTAATAAATATTTTTTCACATGAGAAATGGGATTTAAAATTGCAAACATTTTATGGCCTGAGATGTACTTAATAGGGTTGAACAAAAAAAATTATTGTTATTTCTACCCACTGTCTCTTGAAAAATACTCTGTGGACTATTTCTTTCTCTCTTGGAATAAAATTTTAGGCTTGTGTCGTAGTTTTGTCCATCACTCTTGGATAATAAAAAAGTTCTCCAGATATTTTTTATCCAAAGAATGTTCTTGTTATCCAAGTCAATTTAAATATGCAGAATATGTTACAAGTTACATAATTTTTTTCTTCTGCCTAATTTACCCTAAGAAGTCTGTAATAGGGAAAGTGGTCATGGGGGATTTCTACTTTTGCTTTTGCAATTTCTTCCATTCCAGCTTACTACATTCTACACTTGGGGCTATAAGAATAGATTAAAGGAAAGGGCACAGTCTTATATGGCCACTGATGTCTTATTTAGGTGTTAGCGCTTGACAGATATTTAAAGTTTGTTCTTTTGCATAAATCTTTTTAGGTTGTTCTCAGAGACTCTACAGCTGAGAATATTAAAGAGCAGCACTTGTGGTATGGCCTGGGTCACATATAACTCCAGTTCTCAGTCTCTGAGAGCTGCTGCTTGCATGACTGGAAATCACAATGTCATTCTTATTTATATTTCAGTATGCAAGGACTGTGCCACATACAGGTTATCTGTTGGCAACTCATAGATTCCCACGTGGCCTTCTTGGGCAAAGTCTTTTATAATGTGGCTTTCAATGGGTTTTCTTACTCTTGATGTTAGAGAAAGGGCAGTGTGCTCCCAATGTATCTCTGTCTCTCTCTGTTTGGTTCAGTGGCAAATGGACCCAGTCTTTTAGGCTGGAATCAGACATCAATCAATCAGTCAATCAAACATCTTTAGACTCTAAAAGACACACACAAGTGTGTGTCTCCTAGAGATCTTTGTGAAACCCCTTTTCTAGACCTGAGAGGAAAGGAAATAATCTTTTCTCCCAATGGGATTGAGGGGGTAGGAACATATCACAGCAATCCTAAATAATTTTGAGAGGACAAAATCCCCTTTTTACCTACCAACAAATGTTTACTCCTTAGCTGTGTCAAGAACTAAGCATGTTAAATTTGTTGAAATCAGCTCCATTTGCAAGTCCTACACCAGCGATCTAATAAACATTATCAACTCACTTGGGAAATGGGGGATCTATTTTGTATCCCTTGCATTCTGTACAGATTTTGGTGCATCAGCCAGAACAAATCAAAAGTTATTATTTTACAAGCAGTTATATATTATCATTAAACATCTTGAATAAATAATGGAAAGAAATGGGAAGGAATAAAAAGTGAAATTTTAGATAATCCTAAAATAATGCAAATAAAGAAAGATTTCATAGGAAGATGGTATAATAGAGCAGTCAACCTGCAGCATGAAGACAAAATTATGATTGGCTAAGTAAAAAGCCACCATTATTACTTATGTACCAAGTATAAAGAGAAGTTAAGGATGAGACAGATAACTCTAATAATATTTTAATTATGTTTTTAATATTTTAAAATCCTAACACAAATGGGTGAAAGTTGAAGTGTAATTAAAATGGTTTTAGGGAAAGAGAAAATAAGGTTATAATACAAATAAATATTTTTTCAAAAAAAATAAAGACATGACAACATGTTTTGAAGAAAAATAGTAAAATTGTTTTTGATATCTTCTAATGTCTAAATGAAGTTAGAAAGGACATCAATCTGGCTAAAATGAAGCATAAATAAGTATGACATTATGGTTTCCTATCTTGTAATTTTCAATATTCTTGAAAAATGGGTTTTGGAAAAATGCATTATTTAAAATGTTTCTGAATGTAAATATTATGGAACCTTATTAGCTACCTGTTGACACTTTGTGAAGACTGACTAGAGTTTGAACAAGACAACAAAAGAATGAAAAAATGCACAGTGCCAGTAATTTTTTATGGTCTAAACACAAAATCAAGGTTTATTTGAATCAGATACATGCCACAATGAATGGGGCTCAGAGAAGAAAAATAATAAATAGGAAGTGTTAATGCAGTTTCATGTTGAAAGATTAAATAATAATATTCCACTATCATATGTTTACATTTTGATATGGATATGTCTAATCATGTTCTTCACTTGAAAAATGCAGATTTATTTTCCCTAATTCTTTAAATTTTTCCTATGTACACAGAGTTGATGGTAAGAGGAAATGGGAGGCATGGTCAAGCAAATAACTATTCCACTGGCTCAAATATTCATAAAACAGAAGCTATCACATAATTTTAAATCAACAATTTATATAAACATAGATTTGTGAATGACACAAAAGTTTACAGACCTGCATTTGACGAAAGAATGAGATATCAATTTTGGTGGCTATTTTATATAATAGCTGACACTAACTAGAAGGGAGTTAATAAGTGAATACCTTTATACTAAAAAAATCAAGAGCAAAGCTAAAAGTTAATAAAATCGATATCGCAACATGTAAAATGAAAACAAAACGCACTATAGATTATTTGAGCCCAGTTAAAATATATCTTTTTGACAAGGTATTTTTTTAGTATCCACGTTTTATATTGTTCTGCATTTTATTTAAGGTTAAGACATAGTTTTAGAAATAGAAACATTTGCAATGAAAAATTGATCGAGTTTAAGTTAAAATTAATTTGAAGTAGAAAAACAAGTATTTTAATGTCTATTTTCTCTTACAATATTCAGAATATTAGGAAGAAAATAATAATATAATAATATGTGGATTACTCACATATTTGAAGGAAATTACGAGAGAAAAAAATGTATCCTTATAGGCTGAAAAAGATTATCAGAAATGCAAAGGTGCTGACTACTGCAATATTCGTTTAACCAATATATAGTCTCTTTTACTTTTCTCATAATGAAGCTATCTAACCACCTGCAGGGATGTTATAAAGATTAATTACTTCATTTTAGCAAAGATTTCATAAAGTTTAATAATACTAAATAAAAGGACAAATGAAAGATTGAGGTAAGAGCTACTAAACATTGTTATAAACCGAACCAACGTTATACCTACAAGGATGAAGGTCAGCATTCCACTTGCAACATCTATAAATGTATGGTCAGAAAACATAGCATCATTTTGATTAAAAAATTTTAAAAAATCTACTGTATTCATTCTACATATGTAGATTTTATGAAAGTTTTAATTAAACCTCAACAAAGCCTGCTTCTTTTAACACTTACCTTCCATTCTGTTCATAACTTTGTATTCTGCATCTTTTTACTAGCTCTCTGGCCCTTGTATGTGCATCTTCTTCATTGGCGTCTCCTAAACTGAAGGTATTTCTTTCTCAGCATTCTTTCTAAAATATTGAATTTCTTTTAGACCACAAGCTTTCCTTTGGGTATATCAGCTTTTATACACATTTGATGGATGTCAAAATATTTTTTATTATGCCACAAATACGTTTTTCATTCACAATTGCACAATCCAATATAAGTTCTCAAATATTCCAGAGTTTATTCTATGAGTATCTCAAACTCAACACTTTCAAAGAAATCTTTATTTTAGTTCTAGAATTTATCCATATAAAAGGACAGGATATGTATGTTTAAGAACCCAAGTTCTTTGCAAATAAAGTTGAGAGGTTACTCTGGAAGTTGTTCTTACACAAGCTTCAGGTAAACTTTGCTACCTATCATAACCTGCCAACTCCCAACCAGGACCATTCCACCCAATCCTAAACAACACCTAGGGCAGTATCCAGGATTCCACAAGGGTTCCATGCACTAGAATACTATAGTAATTTTCCAGAAACCTACAACCTTCAGATGGGTCCCTGGACCAAATAAGTCCTGAAACCTAGAGGGCCCAGCCTCTCCAGAACATCAGATAGTTCCATCTTCCTACCCCATATTAGTGACAGGCCCTTCCAATATGAAAAAGGTAGAATGGCCACAGCCCAAAAAACCCTAAAGAGAGGGACAGAAAGATCAAAGGTGATGGTGAAGTTATATAGAAAAGATAGGATTTAACAAATGTATATGATTATTGAATCATTAAATTGATATCTCTTTTAGTCTCCAGTATCTTACAGCAGTTAGAAGTAAAAACCTAAAATGATGGAATTGTAACCCATGCCAAACTCTGAAATATGTTCTGCAACTAATGTGGTGCTGTGCTTTGAAATGTATTGCTTTCTTGTATATATGCTTTTTACAAAAAAGAAAAAAAAAGTCAATTGTGATAATACAAAAATATTTATTCCTTCTAGCCTCCCATATTCTGGAGGAGCTAGGAGGAAAAATGTGAGAGGATGGTATGGTAGCCCATGACAAGTTCTGGGATCTGTTCCATAACTACCTGTTGAAGAGTGCTTTGAAAACTATTGCTTTTTCATTTCTTTGCTTTGTGTATATGTTATATAATACAATAAAAAAAGTTAAAAAAAAAAAGCAACAACACAAGCTCTGGGGCTAGAATATATGGGATTGTACCACTTGTTTCCTAATGGCTGGCTGTATGATATTGTACAAGTTCCTTATCTTTGTGCTTTACATATATCTCATATATATGCATCTCTCTACTGCATCTGACACACTCTGGCAGGACATCGGCCCAAACTTATTTAACATTGAAATTCAGATAGTGTCAGGAACATGGAAAGAGTTTAGAATATATTTGTTAAATTTCAATAATTTTTAAACTCCTCAGAATGCTAGTTGTGATTTCATAGTAACACCTCAACGTATCATTCCAGTCTTAACTTTCATTACCTCTTTTTAAACAAACAAACAAAAAAGAGAGCCCACCAACAACAGTCCACTTATTGTTTCTATGATTCCTTTTAGTCCATTAATACAATCAGATACATAAGACACATAAATTGTTTCATGTATATTAGAACATTTGTCGCAATCTGCCGTGTGCAGGAGTTTGTTAACTCAGAGTAAACAGATATATATTAAATCCTGGGATTCAGAAGGGCCAAAGCTACTTTATGCTTGTGACTCAAAAATATTAATGGAACTGAATTAAACAAACTAGCATAAAGGACAACAAAAGACCCATAATCTGAGGCTTATTGGAAATGTTTGAAGCATGTGCGTTTGTATGTGTATATAAAGAGACAGATACACAGAAAGTTCCAACAATTTACTTCAGTTTATGGCATGATAATTGATATTCTCAACACTGGACATAATTTTTGGTATAGATCCCTTTTTTTCAAAGGGAGCTATGGTATAACTTCTGTGAATGCTGGATATTGTAACTAAAACCATAGGATGGATATATTTTCTCCAATAAGCTCTATCTAGAAAAGTTCACAGCTGTTGCCCTTACAGGTTGTTTGGAACATACAAATGAGCCATGCATGGAATGTAAGCAGCAAATGGCATGAAGATCCAGATCCTGAAGAGAGAAACAGGTTCATTAGCTTAGTTTCTTCCTTTGCCTACAGCCTTTCAGTATATCTGATCCAAGTTTGTGCTTCAGTGATAAATGCTATAAAGGGAAACACAGGATGTTATGAGACTGTATAAAAAGGGGCTCTGATACCAACTAGAGATACCATGGAAAACCCTAAAAAATCAGTGAGTTGGCCATGTAACTAGGCGATATATTGCTAACATCAAAATCAGCCTGTTTATGAACATCTGGGAATGCCTCATAAAACAAAGTGTTTACAGGATTAATTACAGCTTGATTATATTTTATTATTACATTTAATGTATATAATAGGATCAATTCTCTATAAATATGGAATTGTTAAATGCTCCGAATAAATATATCCCTATAAATAAAGCCTCTAAGATTTCTTTGCAATGTTCATATGGTTTGTAAGAATTCAGGTGGGAAAATCTAAGAAATGTATGAGTAGCTGGCATATGACAGAAAGTCCTCAGACTTGCCAATAGAATACGATATTTGACTAATGTTGGTTATTTGAAATCTATTTAATGACTTATATCTATATTAACAATGATTAGCCCAGGCAAAATATTCTGGATTGGAGATCAATCTCTCAGACTGATTTACTCATGAAAATTTGCATATATCCATGAGAGAAATGATAACAATCATGAAGTTTTTGATTCTGCCCAGATTAGCATAGTTCTGGGCCTAGTTTTCTACTCAAACTTAACTCAAAATGTAACTCACTAAGGTAGGGAATGTATATTGTAGAAAGTGATGTGGGAAGAATAAGCAAAGACGTTTCTGGTTGGAATTACATCTTCATTTCTATTATCTGTGGGGTCCAGGACAAATGATTTAATTCCTGTGTGCTTCATTTCCCTTCTAGTTAATTGGAGCTAATATCTCTGGCAGCTCCTATAATGAATACTCTTGTGGTCTTGGACCAGTTAGTTTCTCTTTGGTTATTAGTACTCATTCTCCCAGTGATTATTGTGCTTTTGGGGCTCTGAAGTAATAAAGAGACCATTGTGTAAAGAGAAGTTTCTATTTTATTAGTTACAATATGTTCTCCATGGTTTGGGATTCTGCTCAGAGCCAGTAACAGCACGAATAAGTAAAAGAAATTCACGAATCTATTACAAGCTGAAATGTTCTATTTCTCTTCCTATATGCTTCACTTCTAACACAAAACCATAGTCACCAATATTCTATGATGGATGAGAGGAAGCAGAAATAATGTATGTCTACCTGCATCCTTTCCCTTTGTCCTGAGAGGTGCTTTCAATGTTTCTCCAAACACTTTTATATTTTATTATATTTAATATTTACCTACCCCCAAAATTGAAGAATGCAGGGTTTGCTAGATATCTTGATGTTTTATTTTATTCCCCATGTTAAGCATTTATAAATGAATAAAACAAGGCACAAAATTATTTGCTCCTGCATATGAACCAATGCAAATTGAGAATGGGTGCTTGCCCTAACCAAATCTGCTTACTGATGAATAAAATTATTTATCATAGAATGGGATGGAACTGAACAAATACTTAATCCTGGAAGAGATATGGCTTCCAAACCAAGAGTTTAAGTCAGAACTGCAGATAACATTTCCAATTCAAAAGAAGCAATCTTAATGCAAATAACCTAAGCATTTTGATGTCATTTTTCTCATCCGCAATAAATGAACTCTCATTTATATCTATATATATACATATATGTGTATACCTGTACCTGTATTTATACCTATACCATCTATAGATGCATAATTGTATGAGTGTAATTGTCTATGTGTATAAAAGCAAATCTGCTTTGAATGTTATAAAGAATGAATACTGATTAAAAATCCCTTACTCAGGCCACTGTAAGAGTCTCACAAAGCACTCATTCAACTGTTTTGTTAATAAATTTGGTTATGATAGTAGAATATACATATAATACCGGTTTAGAAGAATTGGAGCAACAATTATCTAATCCTCTGCCATGAGATTGAAATGGTCCAACATCACCCTTCCTACTTTTTTTTGTTCTGCTAGTTTTACAGATTGAGACATTTCATTAACATTTTAAATAAATTTTAATTATGTTATTCTCATGGCAAAGGTAAGACACAAGAAGAACAATTATACTATTAGCTGTAGTCCAACCTTTACAAATGGGTTCTTTGTGTTTATAGCCCTATGTTTTTTCTTTTGATTTTATTCTAGTAACATATAAATGTCCTAAAATTTTCGCTTTTAGCCACATTCACACAAATAATTCACTGCTGTTAATTACATGAAACAATGTTGTGCTACCATCACCAACATCCATTACCAAGACTTTACAACCAACCCAAATAGAAACTCTGTTAAATTTAAGCATTAATTCCCCATTCCCTACCCCCAACTCAATCTGTGGTAACCTATATTCTAGATTCTGACTATGAGTTTGGTTATTCTAATTATTTCATATCAGTGAAATCATACAACATTCGCCCTTTTGTGTCTGGCTTATTTCACTCAACATGATGTCCTCAGGGTTCATCCATGTTGACTCATGAATCATAATTTCATTCCCTTTTAATGTTGAACAGTATTCCATTGTGCCGTTGTATATATATATATACCCCACGATTTTTTATCCATTCACCGGTTGAGGGACTCTTGGGTTGCTTCCATCTTTTGGCAATTGTGAGTAATGCTGCTATGAACATCAGTGTGCAAATATTTGATCAAGTCTCTGCTTTCAGGTCTCTTGGGTAACTACCCAGCAGTAGAATCATAGGACCATATGTTCATTCTATACTTATCTTTCTGAGGAATCACAAAAATGTCTTCCACAGTGGTTGCACAATTTTACATTGCCACCAATAATGAATGAGTGTTCGTATTTCTCCACATCCTCTCAAACCCTTGTAGTTTCCTGTTTTTGTAACAGCAGCATTCTAATGGATGTGAAATGATTTGCATTTCCCTAATAGCTAATGATTTGAACATATTTTTATATGCTTTTTGGCCATTTATCTGTATGTCTTCTTTGAAGAAATATCTATTGAAGTCTTTTGCTTATTTGTTAAAAATACATTTTAATATCCTCATGTATTGATAGAACATAATAAAGTTAACCCATCTGCTTTGCTTGGATATTTAGACTGCACATTTTTCCTAAATTAAATAATCTAAACCAAACAGTCTTAAATCTACACGTGATATTACTTCTTATCTTTTACAATAATTCCTGAATATAAAATTACTGACATAATGGGTATAAACATATCTCCTGGAGCACAAGGTAGTTTTTCTTTGTAGATTCAAGGTTTTCTCTATTTTCAGAAATGTCCTGAAATATGAATATACTTTCTGGCCTTCATTCAGTTACCATCTCAAAGTTCAAACTGGTCTTTCTCTATTTTATTTTTACTTTTTTTTTTTTTTTTTGGCATGGGCAGTCTCCGGGAATCGAACCCAGGTCTACAGAATGGCAGGCGAGAATTCTGCCACTGAGCCACTGTTGCACCTCCCTATTTTATTTTAATACACAGATAGTATCATTAGATCAAAATCACAAAGATAAAAGATCTTTATGCAGGGTCAATCTTCTAGAATTAATGTAAGGCTATAGGAAACCAAAAGGCTTGGACAAAGCAGAGAGTTCTGAGACACCGTGAACGGGCCCTCAAAACCTCTCTTCTTGCATTGCACATGCACCTTTGCCCAGAATAATAGCCTAAGAACGAGAGCATTTTCATTTTGAACCTTTTCCATTTTACCCCTAGAGTTGTGCAGGTTCCCAGGAAGCCATGCGTCATAGATCCTAGGCTCTAGTTATGATAAGGAATTCCGTATCAGGGAAATCTTTTTAAGGCAATTCAGAGAAAAAAAAAGGGGGGGTTTCTTTCTCCTATCAAATGGCATTGTACTGTTTTCTTGGAGATCCAGTTGCATGATTAGACCTGGTGATTTAATTATTTAATTTGCATTCCAGTAATGGGAGTAATTGGATTTCAGACCAGCTGCTTTAACTCTATCCTGGGAGTTAATATCATTTGCCACGTGAAGTCATTCAGTTTGTTTATTTGTTATTTTCCTCTGATTTTTTTTTTTTGTGTTTCTTAGAAATATTAGGCAATTCAATGTCTGTAACTGCAATGCAAAATCTCCATCTAATATGAGTTAAATATTGCTATTTCAGTTTTCTCTTCAGTTCTATTCAAGTATCTTTCTCACTTCTATCTTTGTTTTTCACTCTCTTAAATAGTCTATATTGAATTTCCTGGAATTTTAAGAAAAATAACTTCCCTCTTTCTTTTTTTTTCTCTCTTTATTAGAAAAGTTGTAGGTTTAACAGAACAATCATGCATTAAAATACAAGATTCCCATATACCACTTTATTATTGACACCTTGCATAGTAATAGAACCTTTGTTAAAATTGCTAGAACATTTTAATACTTATATTATTAACTATAGTCCATGATTTAACTTAGGTTCTCTGTTTGTATAGTGTATTTACATGGATTAAAAGAAATTATTCTGTTACCATGCATACAATTTAACATTTCTTCTTTTAATTACACTCGATACATATTTCAGACCAGTTAATTATATTAACAATGCTGTGCTACCATCACCACCCTCTATTACCAAAACATTCCCATCATTCTAAATAGGAAACCTATGCATTTAGAACCTTAACTTCCCACACTGTCCCTGGTAAACTTTATTCTAGATTCTGACTCTATGAGTTTATTTTAATTATTTCAAATCAGTGAGATCAGACAATATTTGTCCTTTTGTGCCTGGCTTATTTCAGGCAGCATGATTTCTTCAAGGTTCATCCATTTTATCAAATGTATTTGGAGTTCATTCCTTTCTATGGCTGAATAATATCCCATTGTGGGTATACATCACAATTTTTATGCATTCATCAATTGATGGACACATGGGTTGATTCCATCTTTTGGCAATTGCGAACAATGCTGCTATGAACATTAGTGTGCAAATATATGATCAAGTCCCTGCTTTCAATTCTTTTGGGTATACTAGAAGTAAGATTGTTGATTCATATGGTAATTCTATACTTAGCTTTCTAAGGAACCATTAATTTGTCTTCTACAGTGGCTGCACATTTTACATTACCACCAGCAATGAATGAGTGCTCCTATCTCTGTGTCCTCTCCAATACTTCTTTTCCTTTTTTTTAGATTTTAGCCATATGAATGTGAAATGATATCTTTTTGTGGTTTTGATTTGTATTTCCCTGATTGCAAATGATGGTGAGCACCTTTTCATGAGCTTTTTGGCCATTTATATATCTTCTCATTCAAGTTTTTCATACTTTTTAATTGGGTTGCTTCACTTTTTGTTGTTAAGTGGAAGGATTTCTTTATATATGCTGGATATTAAACAGATATGTGGTTTCTAAATATTTTATACCATTGTATAGGTTATTATTTTATTTTAATGGTAAAGTTCTGTGAGATGCAAAAAGCTTCTAATTCTGATGAGATCTTATTTATCCATCTTTTATCTTGTTGCTTGTGCTTTGAATGTAAAGTCCAAGAAACCATTGCCTAAAGCAAGGAGCTCAAGATACTTCCTTACATTTTCTTTCTTATAGAAGTTTGATAGTTCTTATATTTAGTTGTTTGATCCATTTTCAGTTGATCTTTGTCTAAGATGTGAGGTAGGGGGTCTTCCTCCTTTGTTTTTTGCAGAGATGCAGTTTCCCCAGGACCCTTTGTTGATGAGGCTATCCTTTTCCAAGTGAGTGGTCTTTGTCCCCTTGTCAAATATCAGTTGGCCATAAATGTGAGGGTTGATTTCTGAACTCTCAATTCAATTACATTGGTCTATATACCTGTCTTTGTGCCAGTACCATGATGATTTGATTACTGTGGCTATGTAATGTTTAAGATCAGGAAGTGTGAACCCTCCGACCTCCTTCTTTCTAAAGATAGCTTTAGCTATTCAGGGTCCCTTACCATTCCCTATAAATTTTTAAAGGTTTTAAAAATATTTATTTTTTAAAAAACTTTTAAGGGCAGTGCAATGGTGGCTCAGTGGCAAAATCCTCACATGACATGCCGGAGACCTAGGTTCGATTCCCAGAACCTGCCCATGCAAAACAAACAAACATATAAACTTTTACGTTATTTGTGCAATATAGAAAATGGAAAAGTACAAAGAAACAAGGAACACAAAAGTCATCCAGAATCACAAGTAGTTTTCAGTTTGACACATCCTTCTAGGTCCCTTATGTGTATACACACAACTGAGCATACATTTTTATGTAATTGAGATAATGCAGAAGGTATCATTTTTTCAAGAATATTTACCAATTCAAAGTCCCATATGAATATTATGATAACCAAGGATACATGACACTAACTCAATCAGGGAGAAAAATGTAGTCCTGCATTTTGGGGAACAAAAATGTCATAAAAGATTGAAAATAGTAACAGGCTTCTTTAGATATTGGCAGATTTACAGATACTGCATTCACTTAATACTCAGTTTAAAATTAGACATAAAGAGTAAAGAAAGTATAATACATCTAAGAGAATTCATTGTCAAATCTATATCAAAATAATAGCAAGGTATGGCTCTACTGAGTTATTTAACAGCACTTTCCTATGGTATGGCCAAGAGATGTGCGCATACAACCGTTACATCAAAATGGAAATATGAACACATCTGCACACATCCCTCCCCCTGCACTTTTTTCTGTCCCTCTTCAGTCAACCTAATGAACAAGTCCTGATGCACTGCTCAAAGAATTTGACAACTCTTTGTCAAATATGCTTCTATTCTATTAAGAAAATTTATTTATAAGTTAGTTAACTTGATAGCTCTATTTTTTCTCATACATTGACACCTATAGATAGCTATGAAGCTTAGATGTTGTGAAATAAAGAATCTTATCCAAAATAAACACAGACATTTTACAAAAACTGCACATAGAACTATAGTTATAATCTAAAACTATCTTCTGAATAAAGAGATATAGCAAAGAGCCCTTCCTCTTCTTCCTTATCTACCATTTCAATGACTAAGTGCAGAAATACCCCCAGCTCCAAGAGGTGAATTAGCAAAGGTCACTCCCAGAAGACAGTTTTTCCTATAAATGAACACAATGACATTTCTATAGGGATTATGCTACTTCTATTTTTAATATATTTTGGACATTAAAGCTTATACTTTAATGCACAGCAATATCCAAAATGCCTATATAGAAGAATGGTGAGACAATCTGAATTTGTCTAACAACTCACGTGCAAAGAACTCTTCCCACTGCATTTCCTTCCCTGCTCCCACCACATCCCCTCAATGCTCCAAGACATCTAATTTAACAACACCATTCCCATATATTATCAGAAAAAATATTTAAAGTATTAAACACTCTCTACTTTTAACATATGGTGTATACATCTAAGCATCAAGAAAGACTAGATGTTTCAAATAAGGACTTAAATTTTCCACGAAACACACAATAGCAGTGAATAAACTATATACATGTAATGCAGGATATAATCTGAAAATACATTTTAAATAGGAACATTCTTACCTAGATTTTTCCCCTTCTCACTTCTAAACCAGGTGGTTTCCTCTGCAATGCTTAGATGGTATTTTAACAATTTTTCGTCTACAAGTAAAATTCTGTCATTTTCAGAACAATGTCCTCCTATAAATTGCTAACTCTTCTTCTGTCTTACACTGGCGACTTCTTTAACATTTAGAAAGACTAGATAATAAAAAATTAGGACTCGTTTGTCCACTATATACACTACATAACAGTAAAGAAAAGTAAAATACACAGAGCATATAAGATGATGATTTATCTTGCCCAACTATTTACTTTCTGGCACAGAGCCCTTGGCATTTCCTTCTCCCTCCTCCCTGAATCAGCACAAACAGAATATGTACTGTTCTGGAGGTGGTTTGGCCATATCATTTCCAAAAGATATTTCATATGAATTTTTAACAACACAGTATCTACAAAATATGTTATTTTACCACCTCTATTTTTAACATACTTTGTGCACTTCTAAACATCTAGAAAAACTAATTGTTTCAAATAAGGACATGAATCTGTCACTATATACACGCTAGTGGTGAATAAATTACACACATGTAACAATGGTTATATACAAAAGTGCCTTCTAATTGGAAACATTGTGGTCTAGAGACTTCTTTTCTCTCAATTCCTTCTCTGCACACACACCCAGTGTGCAAGTTACAGGCACACGTCACAGAGAGGTGCTTTTTTGTTTGGTTTATTTTTTGGCATGGGCAGGCACCGGAAATCGAACCTGGGTCTCGGGCATGGCAGGGGAAAACTCTGCCTGCTGAGCCCCCATGGCCTGCCCACTTAAATGTGGTTTTATAATTTCTATTTCCAAAAGTCACTTTCAGAAGACAACCTTTCTATGAATTTTAATACAAAGTGTATAAAATATGCTAATTTACTGACTCTCCTTTTGTCCTACATTGGCAAGTTTTTAATATATAAAAACTAGATATTATAAAAATTAGGACTCATTTGTCCAGTATATGCACAATGTACACAGTACAGCAAAGTTAAATAAATTCACATAACAATACAGGGCAATGGGTGATCAGAAATTTTCTAATACACACTAGCAAAACACCTTTTGCCATTTCTTACCTTCCACCTCCCTCAAACTAAGTATGAGAGTATAATATTCAGAGGTGGTTTAACAATTCCATTCCCAAAGACAATATTTCCCACCAATTTTTAAAAGTATTTAAAGTGTTATCCTACTATCTATATTTTTAAACACATTAAGCACTTCTAAGCATTTAGAAAGGCTAGATAATTCAAATAAGAACTTACTTGTCCACTGCATGAGTAGTATTGTTTAAAAAACAGCTGCACACACATAACAATGGTTATAATCTGAGGTGTCTCCTAAACATGACCATCTTGGCCTCTACCCATTTTCTCTTCACTTCCTTTTCTCCACCACCAGTTCAGTGGACAAGTACAGGCAAGTGGAATGCTTAGAGGTTGTTGAACAAATTCACATCCAAAAGTCATTTACAGAAGACAAGCTTTCCAATGAATTTCAACACAAATTATACAAAGCATGCTAATGTTACTAACTCTACTTTATCATACCCTGACAACCTTTTAATATCTACAGACTAGGTGTTGTGAAATGAGGACTCATTTGTCCATTATATGCTCTATATATACAGCCAAGCAAAATGCACAGAACATACAGAAAAAGCTTTGTTGGAACACTAGCATATTACCTTTTGCAATTGCTTCCCTCCCACCTCCTCCAAACCACTAAGTGAGTATATAGACTGTACTGTGCTGCTCACAGAGACGGTTTAACAATCCCATTTCCAAAAGACACTGTTTCTTATGAATGGAGAAAAAATGATATTTATAAAGAAATATTTTGCTACTTTTACTTTTAACATACATTGGGCACTTCTAAACATCTAGACAAACTAGATGTTTCAAATAAGGACTGTTTGTCCACTACATAAAGAGCAGTCTTATAAACTGCACACACGTAACAACAGCTAATCTGAATGTTTCTCCTAAATATGAAGATTCTGACCTAGATCCCTTCCTTTTTAATCCCCCTTCCACCAACCCTGAGGGCTATAACGCTCAAAATTTCAGAAGACAATATTTCCTAGTAATTTTAACACAAAATGGCCAAGATGTACTCATTTATTGTTTTTGTCATATGCTGGCACCCTCTTAAATATCTAATAAACTAGCTGTAAATTAGGTTGTGTTGTATATTTTATACACTGTATCACAGAAAAGTAAAATTAAAAGCACAAACACAGGGACCAGGATTAATCTTGCCTCATGAACATATTGGCATAGAGCCCTTTGTATTTCCTTCTCCAAACCAGTGCATAAAATGTGTACTAGTCACAGAGGTGGTTTGGCCATTCCAAGACACTCCACAATATTTCATATGAATTTTAACAAAAAAATAATTTAAAATGTTCTTTTACAACCTGTATTTTTAAAATATGTCAGACACTCCAGAACACCTAGGAAGAGGAGATATTGCAAAAAGTACTTAGCGTGGTCAATTCCATTCAGAGCAGTGAGGAATAAAATGCACACAGAACCGTTATAATATGAAAATATCTTCTAAATATGACCCATCTGGCATAGCGCTTTCGTCTCTTCCTGTTCTTAGCCTTCTACTCCACATCCTCTAACCCACAGAACAAGTGTGGATGTGTGTCCCTCCCAGTTTCACTTTTAGAGGCAGCCTAAATTCCATTCAAAAAGTCATTTCCAGAAGATATTTCTATGATTTTTTTTTTCCCCTAACAAATGGGCATTACAAGACAAGTGTGATTTTCTAACTCTATCATAGCTTGGCAACCTCTTTACATCTAGAAAGCTTAGCTGTGGCAAAAGTTTTCTTTTAAAAGTTTGGGAGGAGGAATTGAGAGCAGCTTTTTAATTTGATGTCCACAGGCCTTCTATAAACGGTCAGTAAATCTTCCCAGAGGGTGGTGGGCACTTCCTATTGGGCCCATTATTCTACTATTTCTCTCTTCCAATGTCAAGCAAGGTCTTTTAGAAGGAAGACTAACCTTGCGGTGGCCCGCTAACCACTCCAGCTGTGGCATCCAGGGCTCTGCTTACCTTCCAGGTCCAGTAGGGCCTTTGTCCAATGTTGCTGGGATCTGCATGGCCCCAGCATCTGAAGTCATGGCTTGGCTTGAATCCACCCAGACACACCTTCTGGGCCCTTGAGTCCCCTAATGGACCTGGCCCTCTGCAGCATTAGGGAAGCCACTATTCTTCTCTCCCCACCACATCTGCCACCCGGCAGGTCATCTAATTTATTGGCTTTTAGTTGTTCATAATATCCTCTTATAGTTCTTTTAATTTCAGTGGGGTCAGCAGTAATGCACCTCATTTATTTACTGTTTTTCATTATTTGTATCCTCCCTTTTTCCTCTCCAGTCTAGCTAAAGGTTAGCCAAATTTACTGAACTCTTCAAAGGACCAGTTTTTATTTTCTTTATTGCTTTTTTCTTTTATCCTCTTTCATCTATCTCTGCTCTAGTCTTTGTTCTTTCCGTTTGCTTCAGACTTAGGTTGCTATTCTTTCCCTACTTCTAGTTTTGAGGTTAGGTCTCTTATTTGAACTCTTTCTACTTTTTTACTGTAAGCATTTAGAGCTATAAATTACCCTTTCAGCATTGCCTTAGCTATACACGGTAAGTTTTTGTATGTTGTATTTTCCTTTCCATTCACCTCAATATATTTCCTAATTTTGCTTCTGCTTTCGTCTCCAACATATTAGTTATTTAAGAGTGTGTTGCTTAATTTCCACATATTTTTGCGTTTTCCTTTCAACCATTGTTATGGATTTCTAGCTTCATTCTTTTGTGGTTGGAGACTATATATTATATGATTTCAATATTTTTGAATTTATTAAGTCTTATTTTGTGACATAACTTATGGTCCATTTTGAAGAATGATCTATGTGTACTCATAATATGTGCATTCTATTGTTAGATGAAGCATGCAGATATTTTCACACGGATGTTCATTTTGGCATTATTCCCAACTGCTGAAAGATGGAAGTAACTTAAGTGTCAATCAACACATGGATGTATAAATAAAATATGGGGTATACATACAATGGAATATTATTCAGCCATAAGAAGGAATGTAGTCCAGAACGATGGAAATCTTGGCAATGGTAACGCAATATCGTAAAGGTAATTAACAGCTCTGAAATATGTATCTGAATGTGATTTTTACTCTCTTTTCACTGTCTCAAGTGAGGGGTGAGTTACAATGTTGGGAAGGAATTAAATGGAGCTTTGGCCTGAAGTGCAAATTCTGGGAGGAGTGGAATGATGAAGAGGACTTTCCTAAGACAGTCTTTCTCGGCTGAAATTGGGCCATTGTTCTATGAAGGGTGCGGACTCTCTCCCCGGTGCCCTGAGGGGTGAAACAGGAAGGGTTCCAAGAGTTTCTTCCACCACTCCCCAAAGCTGAGCTTTCGTAGCCTGCCCAGTACATGCAGCCCTTCGGTTAACAATCACAATCCCTCTTCTCTTTTCGTTTCCTTTTAGTTCCTTGAATAAGTCTTTTCCTAAGCAGATTTATTTTTCTCTTCTTCAGTATTGTACAAATATACTTTTCTTTCCAGAGTTTTCACACAGTTTGTGTGGTATTTTATTTTATCATTATTTATATTTTAAGTTAATTATATTATTTTCCACAACGTTTATACAAATAGTTTGAAAAGCCAGGTAGTGCTAAATCTTTTATAAGAAAATAATCTGACCTCTCTCTTTCTGTGAATGGTCCTGTTCACAAAGGCAAAATATTTTTCACTGCCTCATGGTGAGGTTAGATATAGGTTTCATATCACTATTTGAATCCATTGACTACTTGATGTTTGTTTCAAAGGAAAGGGTGACTTGGGGGGCAAAATGCAGATAGATCCTCTGACTTTGTCACCATCTACTTTACCTCTTTTCTCATAATTTCCAAACACATCTTCTCTAATTTAGTTAAACAGGCCCACATTTCTCCTGGTAATGCTATGTTATATATAATTCAATGCCTCTACCCCATTGCTTCCCCACTGAATATCATCTCTATATTTACCCAAATCATTTAAACAACATTCACCATGTCATTACATATTATATAAAGCATTCACTGGTCATTTGTGAGAATAATTTTCTTTTTTACCTTCTAGGTATTTATATGAAGTTCCAATTATTATTTTGTGTCTCTTAGGTGGGCCTCTCTATATCATATGCCCACTGAAAAAGAACTGTATCTTTAATATTTTGTCTATCTCTTACATGTTCTCTTACATGTTCTAGCGCAGTAATGTGTCATCACATTAGAATCATCTGGATGATGGGGCTTTCAAAAATAACTTATGCCTAGGCTCTACTTCTGACAATTTAAATTAAAATCCATTGAAGTGAGGCTTAGGCCCTGAAACTACATTCTATTCTCAACTAATTTTAATGCATAGCAAAGTTTGAGAACCAGTGCTCTAGGATTACGCTGAGAATTTAACAGTGCTTAGTGCACATGTGATTAAATGCATCAAAGAACATCAAAGACGATCCAGGAATAAGAAAACTTTCCAAGAAAGAAATTTATAGATTTTAACATAGATAAATGAGCCATGAATTATAAATCACAAAGGGTAGCTGATTGGGGTAGAAGTAATGGTTTAGAGATAATTGATAGGCGAGGTATTATAATAGAAATCCTTCAAGTCTTTCAAGTAGAAGAAAATAATTAAATTTGAGGTTAAAAGCACATGTAAGCAGGTCCAAAGCCATAGAAGCACAAGATAATTTTGACTGTATCAATTTGAACTCATCTGAGATGGCAAAAGAGTAATATAGCAAGTTGGAGAGTAAAAGGTTGAGGTGTCAGAGTACAGAAAAAGGTCTTTGATAGTGATGATTTAAAAACAATAAAACAGAGCATAAGCTGTCAAATGAACAATCTATCTAATATAGTTGCAGGTACCGTCTCCCCTTGGAGGGGTGAATTAGAATGTTGGAAAGAATTAGTGGAGCTTAAGTAACTGCAGCTAAAGGGAGAAATCTTTCCTGATCTTTCCCTCCTTTGACAAGATGAGAGATCCAGCTACTGAGAAGCAATAACATAAAGAAGTAAAAAGTCAAACATACCCAAGAGGATGAGAAAGTCAGGAGGTAGACTTTCTTTGACTTTAGAGACAGGATATGAGGCCTAACAGTGTGAGATCCATTTCAGTCCCTACCAGAGAGAAGCAACAGCGCCTTTTCATGTCCTTCCTCGGGTTTGCTGGGGCTGCGCCTGTACCGGCTGCTCAGGGATAGAGAAAACAAATTCATGATTTTTAAAAAAAAAGTTAGCGTGACTCCTGGCATGCAAGTCAAGGCACAATGTGTGAAGAAACTGTGATACAGCTCACATAAACGGACTCCTGGGGAAACAACATGGATCAAAGAGCAAAAAATTCTCATTGCCCTCATTGCACCCCATTTTGTTTCATAATTTTCACATCTTGTTTTTAGACCTATAGATGACTAACTTTGTTTCAGTGTTTGATGAAACTAAGTGTACATAGATAAGAATGGTTAAACCATCAGAGATTGAGGAAAATGTGTGATATTAGACATTGTTATGAAAGTACATTTTCATAAATATTTAAAAGTGTTTATTCAACATGCAGACAACTTCAAGAGGTTTTAGATAAAGTCTTAATATCTAATTATAATAATTGAGAAAAATATCATCCTCATTTTATATATGAGGACCTTGGATTACATTGACTTATAAGAAAATGAAAAAATGGAAGACCTAAAGTTATCTAAAATAATCTGATAACAATCTCTAGATTTTAGAATGCTTTTGATCTAGTATGCCACCTAAGTAAGCTATGAAGTTATAAATTCCCATAATTTTCCAAAGTAACTTTGTTTTAAACTTCTTTATCAAAATCAAAATACAGGGTACCTAGTGTTCTGGTAATTTGGTCATTATTTTACTTCAGTGGCAGACTAAAAGCTGTCAGGTTTTTGAAATCCTGATGGAGAAAAAGCTAAAAAAAAAAAATACTGGCTCCATTTTACAAAGCAGCAATCCACTTTTAGAAGAATAGAAAGAGAATTTTTTCTACATCACTGTAATCTTTTCCCTATATTCGTTTTTATTACATTCTGTAACATACCGATTGTCTCCACTGCGTTACCTTAACTAAAGAATAAACTTAGGGGAGGAAAAGGGCATTAAAAATATCTATACATCTGCTTTCAGCCTTTCTATTATTACTAAGATTGTTCTAAATCACCTTGTGTCTGATGACATTAAATCAGAGAACAGGCAAAGGAGGCCATGTCAGCACATTGATAATGCAGCCAGCGTCCTGTCTGGATGGTTTATATTCTGCCACTTCCCATTTAAAGGGCACTAAATAGAGCAATTTTGATCTAGGACAAGTTGGTAAAAGTAATTCCACTTTTTGTTTGCTTGTCTGCAATAGCAATTAGTTTATAATAACAATTGCAATACCACAAGTATCTGACATTGTTCATTGAATTCACTTCATTGTGCTTGCTCTTTCTGGCTTCATTTTGAGACCTTAAAATACATTATAAGACATTGACAATTAAAAAATTCTTCCACCTAAGTTTTATAGCTTTAGATTCCAGTACGGTTTAAAGATATTTAAAGATATTTTTATTTTTCCAGCATAGGACAATTTACTAATGCTTTCTAAAATTTACTGTACATTTTTTAGATTTCAAAAGTAGTAAAAATTTATCAAAGATCATTTGTACAATACAGAAAATATACAGAAGAAAATAAAAAGTACCCTAAAGCCAACATGCAGAGATAGTCACTGTTAATTGTTTCAGGTATAACTTTCTGATCCGTGTGTGTGTGTGTGTGTGTGTGTGTGTGTGTGTGTGTGTGTGTGTGACAAGTCAGGAGAGAGAAAGCACACAGTGATCTGAATACGGAAGACTTACTATAAACATTTGCTAAATATTTGTAGGAAATTAGCTACGAAGATGAAGTAAATATAAGGGAAATATAAAGGGAAATATAAGGAATAGCCTAGGGCTAAGGAATAGCAACCAAAGAAGGAACTGACTTAGAAGTGGAGGCTCTCTCCACAAAGGGAATGATGACCCCATTGGAGAGGGCAGGGTTGCAACTTAGTACATGATGGCAAAGTTTTCCGGGCTATTCTCAGAGGTGGTCTAGGGCTGGTGGACCAAGATGATGTGCAGGGAAACATGTGTTGTGTCAACAGGAAGTTGAACATCACAGAGTGTCCTGTGGACTGCTGGCTGCTGAATACCATAGGAGCAACTGAGAAAAACACTCTAGAAGCTCTTTCCTCCTTCGCTCACCTTCCAGTGACTCTACTGGCAATGGAAAGATATTAATTTAAATCCAACTCCACTGTCGCAAACGGAGGATGGGTCCATCCCATGCATAGGTGTGGCTCTGAGAAACAGTAAATTGATAACTGGCAGAGTGGTGTGGAACCATTCTTTTTATTATTTTTTTAAACATGATTCTTTTCTGCATTTTTTCCTGATCTATTTATATTGGATTATTTTCAATATTTCTTTTACAAGATACTTTAACATCAACATAGTATTTTAGTATTATAAGAATGTTCTGACTTCCTGGAAGATGGCGGCTTAGTAAGACGCGCGGATCTTAAGTTTCTTCTCCAGGACACCTACTAGGGGAGTAGAAACGATACAGAAAGCGCCCAAAGCCACAACAGAGATAAAAAAGACAGCGTACCCCATCCTGGAACGGCTGGCTGGCTGAGAGAAGCAGCTCGGGTGAGATCGCCGAGGCGCGCGGGCCTTACCGGGCGGGGTGGCAAGCGGCCGGAGTTACTCCCTTCCTCCTTCCCGGGCCGGCTGGGAGAATTGGAGAGGTGGTCCCCTGAAACCAAGGTGACTGGCGCCCACACCACGCGCAGCCCCCGGACCAACTGAGAGAATTGGATCGGAAACCCCCAGGCCGCGGAGAACGGTGACCCCGTGACTCCCGGGGAACGTGCACTCTCTCGGGCGGGCCGCTGCCGCTGGCGCCCTCCCGCCACGCTTGTTGCCCAGGGCCGACTAGGAAATTCGGACGGGCTCTTTCCCTGGCTGCGGCGACCAGCAACCCTCCCTGCGTTCGGACACCCTCCCTGCGTTCGGACCCCGGGCCGGCTCAAGCCGCTTCGGCTAGCGAACCCCCAGGACGGCGAGAGTTTTCCAAAGTTTAAGGTCCCACAGCACCTTTTACTGGTGGGACCCGCAGACAAACGTGTGCCACGAGTGCCACCTACTGGGCAGGATAAGAAAAACAGAACCCAGAGATTTCACAGAAAAATATTACAACCTTGTTGGGTCCAACACCAAGAGAAATCTGAATAAATGCCCAGACGCCAGCAGCAGAAGATAACTGTCCATGCTCAAAAGATTGAGAATATGGCTCAGTCAAAGGAACAAACCAATAGCTCAAATGAGACACAAGAGCTGAGACAACTAATGCTGAATATACGAACAGAAATGGAAAACCTCTTCAAAAATGAAATCGATAAATTGAGGGAGGACATGAAGAGGACATGGGCTGAACATAAAGAAGAAATAGAAAAACTGAAAAAACAAATCGCAGAACTTATGGAAGTGAAGGATAAAGTAGCAAACATAGAAAAAATAATGGATAGCTACAATGATAGATTTAAAGAGACAGAAGATAGAATTAGTGATTTGGAGGATGGAACATCTGAATTCCAAAAAGAAACAGAAACTATCCGGAAAAGAATGGAAAAATTTGAACAGGGTATCAGGGAACTCAAGGACAATATGAACCGCACAAATATACGTGTTGTGGGTGTCCCAGAAGGAGAAGAGAAGGGAAAAGGAGGAGAAAAACTAATGGAAGAAATTATCACTGAAAATTTCCCAACTCTTATGAAAGACCTAAAATTACAGATCCAAGAAGTGCAGCGCACCCCAAAGAGATTAGACCCAAATAGGCGTTCTCCAAGACACTTACTAGTTAGAATGTCAGAGGTCAAAGAGAAAGAGAAGATCTTGAAAGCAGCAAGAGAAAAACAATCCATTACATACAAGGGAAACCCAATAAGACTTTGTGTAGATTTCTCAGCAGAAACCATGGAAGCTAGAAGACAGTGGGATGATATATTTAAAATACTAAAAGAGAAAAACTGCCAACCAAGACTCCTATATCCAGCAAAATTATCCTTCAAAAATGAGGGAGAAATTAAAACATTCTCAGACAAAAAGTCACTGAAAGAATTTGTGACCAAGAGACCAGCTCTGCAAGAAATACTAAAGGGAGCACTAGAGTCAGATACAAAAAGACAGAAGAGAGAGATATGGAAAAGAGTGTAGAAAGAAGGAAAATCAGATATGATATATATAATACAAAAGGCAAAATGTTAGAGGAAAATATTATCCAAACAGTAATAACACTAAATGTCAATGGACTGAATTCCCCAATCAAAAGACATAGATTGGCAGAATGGATTAAAAAACAGGATCCTTCGATATGCTGTCTACAGGAAACACATCTTAGACCCAAAGATAAACATAGGTTGAAAGTGAAAGGTTGGGAAAAGATATTTCATGCAAATAACAACCAGAAAAGAGCAGGAGTGGCTATACTAATATCCAACAAATTAGACTTCAAATGTAAAACAGTTAAAAGAGACAAAGAAGGACACTATGTACTAATAAAAGGAACAATTAAACAAGAAGACATAACAATCATAAATATTTATGCACCGAATCAGAATGCCCCAAAATACGTGAGGAATATACTGCAAACACTGAAAAGGGAAATAGACTCATATACCATAATAGTTGGAGACTTCAACTCACCACTCTCATCAAGGGACAGAACATCTAGACAGAGGATCAACAAAGAAATAGAGAATCTGAATATTACTATAAGTGAACTAGACTTAATAGGCATTTATAGGACATTACATCCCACAACAGCAGGATACACCTTTTTTTCAAGTGCTCATGGATCATTCTCAAAGATAGACCATATGCTGGGTCACAAAGCAAGTCTCAACAAATTTAAAAAGATTGAAATCTTACACAACACTTTCTCGGACCATAAAGGAATGATGTTGGAAATCAATAATAGGCAGAGTGCCAGAAAATTCACAAATACGTGGAGGCTCAACAACACACTCCTAAACAACGACTGGGTCAAAGAAGAAATTGCAAGAGAAATTAGCAAATACCTCGAGGCGAACGAAAATGAAAACACAACATATCAAAACTTATGGGACGCAGCAAAGGCAGTGCTAAGAGGGAAATTTATTGCTCTAAATGCCTATATCAGAAAAGAAGAAAAGGCAAAAATTCAGGAATTAACTATCCATTTGGAAGAACTGGAGAAAGAACAGCAAGCTAACCCCAAAGCAAGCAAAAGGAAAGAAATAACAAAGATTAGAGCACAAATAAATGAAATTGAAAACATGAAAACAATAGAGAAAATCAATAAGATCAGAAGTTGGTTCTATGAGAAAATCAATAAGATTGATGGGCCCTTAGCAAGATTGACAAAAAGAAGAAGAGAGAGGATGCAAATAAATAAGATCAGAAATGGAAGAGGAGACATAACTACTGACCTCACAGAAATAAAGGAGGTAATAACAGGATACTATGAACAACTTTACGCTAATAAATACAACAATTTAGAGGAAATGGACGGGTTCCTGGAAAGACATGAACAACCAACTTTGACTCAAGAAGACATAGATGACCTCAACAAACCAATCACAAGTAAAGAAATTGAATTAGTCATTCAAAAGCTTCCTAAAAAGAAAAGTCCAGGACCAGATGGCTTCACATGTGAATTCTACCAAATGTTCCAGAAAGAATTAGTACCAATTCTCTTCAAACTCTTCAAAAAAATCGAAGTGGAGGGAAAACTACCTAATTCATTCTATGAAGCCAACATCACCCTCATACCAAAACCAGGCAAAGATATTACAAAAAAAGAAAACTACAGACCAATCTCTCTAATGAATACAGATGCAAAAATCCTCAATAAAATTCTAGCAAATCGTATCCAACAACACATTAAAAGAATTATACATCATGACCAAGTAGGATTCATCCCAGGTATGCAAGGATGGTTCAACATAAGAAAATCAATTAATGTAATACACCATATCAACAAATCAAAGCAGAAAAATCACATGATCATCTCAATTGATGCAGAGAAGGCATTCGACAAGATTCAACATCCTTTCCTGTTGAAAACACTTCAAAAGATAGGAATACAAGGGAACTTCCTTAAAATGATAGAGGGAATATATGAAAAACCCACAGCTAATATCATCCTCAATGGGGAAAAATTGAAAACTTTCCCCCTAAGATCAGGAACAAGACAAGGATGTCCACTATCACCACTATTATTCAACATTGTGTTGGAGGTTCTAGCCAGAGCAATTAGACAAGAAAAAGAAATACAAGGCATCAAAATTGGAAAGGAAGAAGTAAAACTATCACTGTTTGCAGACGATATGATACTATACGTTGAAAACCCGGAAAAATCCACAACAAAACTACTAGAGCTAATAAATGAGTACAGCAAAGTAGCAGGTTACAAGATCAACATTCAAAAATCTGTAGCATTTCTATACACTAGTAATGAACAAGCTGAGGGGGAAATCAAGAAACGAATCCCATTTACAATTGCAACTAAAAGAATAAAATACCTAGGAATAAATTTAACTAAAGAGACAAAAAACCTATATAAAGAAAACTACAAAAAACTGCTAAAAGAAATCACAGAAGACCTAAATAGATGGAAGGGCATACCGTGTTCATGGATTGGAAGACTAAATATAGTTAAGATGTCAATCCTACCTAAATTGATTTACAGATTCAATGCAATACCAATCAAAATCCCAACAACTTATTTTTCAGAAATAGAAAAACCAATAAGCAAATTTATCTGGAAGGGCAGGGTGCCCCGAATTGCTAAAAACATCTTGAGGAAAAAAAAACGAAGCTGGAGGTCTCGCGCTGCCTGACTTTAAGGCATATTATGAAGCCACAGTGGTCAAAACAGCATGGTATTGGCATAAAGATAGATATATCGACCAATGGAATCGAATAGAGTGCTCAGATATAGACCCTCTCATCTATGGACATTTGATCTTTGATAAGGCAGTCAAGCCAACTCACCTGGGACAGAGCAGTCTCTTCAATAAATGGTGCCTAGAGAACTGGATATCCATATGCAAAAGAATGAAAGAAGACCCATCTCTCACACCCTATACAAAAGTTAACTCAAAATGGATCAAAGATCTAAACATTAGGTCTAAGACCATAAAACAGTTAGAGGAAAATGTTGGGAGATATCTTATGGATCTTACAACTGGAGGCGGTTTTATGGACCTTAAACCTAAAGCAAGAGCACTGAAGAAGGAAATAAATAAATGGGAACTCCTCAAAATTAAACACTTTTGTGCATCAAAGAACTTCATCAAGAAAGTAGAAAGACAGCCTTCACAATGGGAGACAATATTTGGAAATGATATATCAGATAAAGGTCTAGTATCCAGAATTTATAAAGAGATTGTTCATCTCAACAACAAAAAGACAGCCAACCCAATTACAAAATGGGAAAAAGACTTGAACAGACACCTCTCAGAAGAGGAAATACGGATGGCCAAGAGGCACATGAAGAGATGCTCAATGTCCCTCGCCATTAGAGAAATGCAAATCAAAACCACAATGAGATATCATCTCACACCCACCAGAATGGCCATTATCAACAAAACAGAAAATGACAAGTGTTGGAGAGGATGCGGAGAAAGAGGCACACTTATCCACTGTTGGTGGGAATGTCAAAGGGTGCAACCACTGTGGAAGGCAGTTTGGCGGTTCTTCAAAAAGCTGAATATAGAATTGCCATACAACCCAGCAATACCATTGCTAGGTATCTACTCAAAGGACTTAAGGGCAAAGACACAAACGGACATTTGCACACCAATGTTTATAGCAGCATTATTTACAATTGCAAAGAGATGGAAACAGCCAAAATCTCCATCAACAGAAGAGTGGCTAAACAAACTGTGGTATATACATACGATGGAATATTATGCAGCTTTAAGACAAGATAAACTTATGAACCATGTAATAACATGGATGGACCTAGAGAATATTATGCTGAGTGAATCCAGCCAAAAACTAAAGGACAAATACTGTATGGTCCCACTGATGTGAACGGACATTCGAGAATAAACTTGAAATATGTCATTGGTAACAGAGTTCAGCAGGAGTTAGAAACAGGGTAAGACAATGGGTAATTGAAGCTGAAGGGATACAGACTGTGCAACAGGACTAGATACAAAAACTCAAAAATGGACAGCACAATAATACCTAATTGTAAAGTAATCATGTTAAAACACTGAATGAAGCTGCATCTGAACTATAGGTTTTTGTTTTGTTTTGTTTTGTTTTGATTTTACTATTATTACTTTTATTTTTTTCTCTATATTAACATTCTATATCTTTTTCGGTTATGTTGCTAGTTCTTCTAAACCAATGCAAATGTACTAAGAAATGATGATCATGCATCTATGTGATGATGTTAAGAATTAATGATTGCATGTGTAGAATGGTATGATCTCTAAATGTTGGGTTAATTTCTTTTTTTCCGTTAATTAAAAAAAAAAAAAAGAGAAGGGATAATTGGAGATGAAGGGATACAGACTGTACAACGGGACTGGATATAAAAACTCAGAAATGGACAGCACAATACTACCCAATTGTAATGCAATTATGTTAAAACACTGAATGAAGCTGCATGTGAGGTATAGGTTTTTTGTTTTTGTTTTTTTTGTTTTTTTTTCTTTCTATTATTGTTTTAATTCTTATTCTGTTGTCTTTTTATTTCTTTTTCTAAATCGATGCAAATGTACTAAGAAATGATGAATATGCAACTATGTGATGTTATTAAGAATTACTGATTGTACATGTAGATTGGAATGATTTCTAATTGTTTTGTTAATTCTTTTTTTAATTAATAAAAAAAAAAACCCCCCCCAAAAAAAAAAAAAAAAGAATGTTCTATGGAAACTTTGTGCATGCTGTGTCTGATTAGTATTGACAGGGATGTCTTAGTCAATCATTTAAGTCATCTTTGTGAAGAAACATTGTTTTGTCTCTTTTATTTTCCAATTTCTTTGACAATTTCAGTTGGTCTTTTGTCTGAGGGATTTTTGCCAGTGTTAAGTCACGATTGTCCTCACATTTGTCCTTGTAGTTTTGGGAAAGAAATTCATCCACTAAAAATTCATTTTTTTCTGAGGAAAGTAAATCCGAATGTTCAATGTTTTCTTGTACTTTTAGATCTCAAAGTCACAATCATTTTGACTGTACATTATTTCCATACTTCACAGTAACTATAACCTCCGTGTAATAATAAGGTCATTTGCCATGAACACTGCAATGTTCCAGATGGGAACTATTAAGTTCTTGAACTGGAAATATTACCTATTTATATTTCAACTCCCTTTATACATTTCAAAATTGTTCTTTCTATTGGGGCTTTGGGTTTCTGACTTGTTACTATCATAAATAAAGTAAAAAATTGCATATATATATGTATACACACACACACATACACCCCACATCTATTTGCTAGTTTAAAGCTCATTACTAACACAAGGGAAATATCTTTAAGTTATCAAGAAGTTAAATTTACAGTTCTTTCAGATGATTTTCAGAAGCAGAATTTACACTTAATTTAATGAAAGCATTCTGAAAGGAGGTAAATAGCAGCCAATATAAAATATGGGGAAAATGCTCAATGATATAAATTGAGATGTTAGGAAGATCAGTTTAAAAAGAACTGAAAACAAAGATGAATCTGATTTAATTATTGGTTTGCATGTTATTTATACAAAATATTATCAATAAAGGAATAAATACAAAAATCAATCACATATAAGGCATGTTTAAAAATCACTGTTTAAGATGAAATATAAAAGAAAAATGGATTTTATAGAGTAATTCCTAAAGAGTATGACTGCAAGACAAATGATCATACCAACTGTAGCAACTATGGCTACTAAATAAAGCATGAAAGACAAGGGCATTGAGTAACTTTTAAAAACAAAATAAAGCCTTAACAAACATTTTTAAATATGACCAAATATCATTTAGTGCAAACATAGATAACTTGTCTTTTATCTGTATTTTTCTTCTTTCCTCCAAGAGGCCTCCTGAATTTTTAAGATCTAGCAAAATGTGGATCAAGTCCTTCAGTTCTAAGGTTGATGGAAATCTAATGCTTGTCTTTCCCTTAATTTCTAACAATATACAGGGCATGTCATCCTCATTACTAGTCTGTCTCCTATGATCATCCATCAAAATGAGCTATTTCTTTGTACTATGTATTATACGTGCTCATATGTAGGCATCCATGTGACCCTATTTGTCCTCTTCTCTTTTCCAACAGCAGCACATTGATCCAATTTACCATCACCTCTCCTTAGACATCAGCAGGAGCCTCCCAATTGATTTACCTGCAATCATTCTCACTCCCGTCCCATTCATTACCCAAACTTTCACTAAAGCAATCTGAATTGTTGATTTTCAAATTAAAGGTGTTCATGTTTCCTTCTCTGATTTAAACTATTCAGCTACTTTCTGTTGTTCTTAGGAAGAACATAAGCTCCAGCAAAAGGCTCATAAGTTCCACATCACTTTGTTGGAGGAGATAAGAGTTAATTTTGATGTTGTTCTCCTGATCCAATCCTGAGGACCCACCAAGTGGTCAAACAGAAAAATCAGTGCCAAGACTCTTGGGCCATGTGACACTGCACCTTGTCCACAGACTGCTGTCAGACCATGCTGCAAAGGGACACAGTCGTCAAGTCAAGACCCTGGTCCTTTTGGACCAGAGACCAGTACCGTAGGCAGCTCAGTCAGCTAGAATGGAGCCTATTATCTTCTGTCATGGCTGTATACTCTCCTGCTGTCTAGCGTTATTTCTAAATTATTCTCTTTCTTCCTACTTTAAATGTCTAGCCTCTGAAATCCGTGCTATTAGAGCTATCTTCTGGTCATAAACCCTCATTAATTATTTAGATATTTTAGCACTTATACTCTTTATCTTCACTCAAATACTATCAATTGATGGCAATTTCATCCCTTAGTTCTTTTGCCTAAACTGCAAAGATCTTTTCTTCTACCACTTCCATCAGTCCTCAGTTACCCATCACCATGGTTTACATGTTAATAATTTTTCCCCTTCCAAAATCTTTGACCACCAACTCCTGCTCTATTAAGTGATCTTCTCTAGTGAATGTCAATAAAGAAAGTATAACAACCTAATAGCAACATCCACTGTCTTCCTTTTTCACTAGTCATTACGCCTCTTATCACCTCATTATCTCTCATGTATGTTATATGTCTTTTACATCATTATACTAATTATTATAAAAGCAGTCTTGATTTATTTAGTCTTCTTTGTCTTAATCTTAACAGATAAACAATATCCTAACTATGGTTATCCAGTTTTGTGCTAGAATTTTGAGTTCATCTCTGTGGAGTTGTAGAGGAAAAAATACATACTGATGTTTCATACTTGAAATTCATGGTTATAAATCCCAAGTGGGAATTCAAATTACTAGAAAATCTTATTACATTTGTCCTGTATGTTCACTTTCCCATTCTCCAAAACAATAAATTTGCAGTATTCTTTTCTTTCTCCTTAGTCTCGTACATTCTTTTCTGTCATCATTATCTTCATTGATCACTACAAATTGATGCCCTTACTTCAAATAATTAAAAATGTAGACAGGAAATCTGTCATTGTCCCACCAACAAATCTTCCACTCTCTTCATATGTGTTGATACCCATTCTGTTTATAGTCTCTTTACTACTCCTATTGTAATGGATGAAGTGTCATTACATCCATGGAAGTAAACCTTCTCCATATTTATTGTGTATTTTTACCTTCATGTAAACTTTCTCTTCTGATTTTCTTTTCCTGTATCATCAGTTTCCATTTTATTGGACATACTTATCAGCTTATAATCATGCTTTGCATACGTTATATTTAGGAAGTATCCTCCTTTAAACCATTAATGCACCCAGTTACTGATCCATTTCTCTGTTCCCAATGAAAGCAAAATTTTTGAATGAGTTTTCTTCCTTGTTCCCCATTTGCTTTTTCTTTAAAAAAGGCCTTCATACCCATATGTTCACCAAAGAATGTTTTATTATGGTTACAAATAAAACTTCATCATATTCAATGGATCTATATTTCGCTCTGTTTTACTGACTTAGCCTGCATATCAGAGAATTGTTAAATTTGGGCCCCTTTATTCCATTACAACACAGATGCTTCTTGATTTTCTCTACTTCTTTGGTTGCTGCTGCTCATTAGTATACTTTGCTTGCTCCTTCTCCACTGCTGGACATCAGAAATGATTTATTATGCAATTATTTATTGAGAAACTTATGGAAGGTATTGTTTTTTGGGTGGTTAGGTAAGAAAAATAGACATAGATCATACCAGAACTTCCATTATGGTAGATAAGTTATGAAAAAAAGCAGATAAATGCACAAATCACATATTATGTTAAAGGTCATAAATGTTATGTCAAAATAAAATTAAATGGCAAATAAGCATTTTAAAGCTGCTAAACAAGATTTTCCATTAGGGAATTATATTTTAAGACAACAATGAGATATCACTATTGGGGAAGTCTCAAAACACTCTTAGTGACCATCTCCTAGCCCTGGCCAGCCCATCCCCTCTTTCTATATTCTGTGCAGATGATTCCTATTGTTTCCATTCAGCAGCTCAGGACAAATGTTAGATCTCATGAAATGCCCAATCCTACTTTAAACTCAAAGCTCGGAACAAGCAGTCCCCGATGCTTACCAGGGTAGGACCTCTCAGTGGCAGGAGCCCTTCCCTCTGGAATGTATAAATAAACTATACTCGAACAGCACAGGGCCTTAACTCTCCAAAACAAAATGGGATGTGCAGAACTGCTATCCACTTACCCTGAACCAAACAAATATTCGGCCTCCCTGGGAGACCAACCCCAATGGGATCTCTTCCCCAGCTCTTTTCAACCTTTTGTTATATGAAAGTAATAAAGTGGCCATTTGCTAAAAGTTTCTGCTGTGCTTGAGCCTTTGTTCCCATGATGAACCATATAACAACTTGCTCCACACTCACTACACACGTGCTGCTAGAGTGAATAAAATGCAAAAAAAAAAAAAAAACCCTAACAATATGAATTCTCAGTGAAGATGTGGAGCAAAAGGATTCATTGCTACTGGGAATGCAGGAAATGGTACCGCCATTTTTTTTTTTTTTTTTTTTTTTTTAAAGGAAAGACAGAAGGAAGGAAGGATAGAAGGAAGAAAGGGAAACATCTTTAAACATTTTCTTGTTTTATTGTATTCTGTTTCTCCGCTTTTTGTTACATGGGCTGGGGCCGGGAATCGAACCGAGCTCCTCCGGCATAGCAGGCAAGCACTTTGCCCGCTGAGCCACCGCGGCCCGCCCGGTACCGCCATTTTAAAAGACAATTTGGCAGTTTCATACAATAAACATAGCCTTATGATATGATCTGTTACTCATGCCTCTATCTAGTTAATTAACTGATTTGAAAACATATCTTCACACAAAAACCTGACTTAAGTGTTTATAGCGCTTTATTCATAAACAGCAAAACCTGGAAGCAACCAAAATATTCTTCAGTAGGTGAATGCATAGACAAACTGGGGTGCATCCATACAATGAAATGCTATCCAAAATTAAAGATAAATGAACTATTAAGCCGTAAATATACATGAATGTATTTAAAATTAATATTGATAAGTTAAAGAAGCCAGATTGTAAAGACTGTATACTGTATGATTCTGATTATATGATATCTGAAAAAAGCAAAATTATAGCAATGGTAAACAGATTACTTGTTGTCAAGGGATTGTGGGGAAGAGTTGAATAGGTGAAGCACAGGAAATATTTTAGGGAAGTGAAACTGTTTTGCATGATACTTTTTGGTGAATATGTGGCACCACATATTTGTTAAAACTCATGGAATTTTACAGCAGAAAGTCTGAATTTTAATACATTAAAATAAAATATATATAAATTTAGGAGATCAGGGGATCCCAGGATGGAAAACAAAATTTGAGAAAACAACTGAATATTTTTACAAATGTATGAAACTATGTTTTTGGGAAATGAAGGTATGGTTGCTGACCTAAGTACTTTGGAAATTAATGGACTCCGTAATAATAAGAACAAAAGAAACTGTACAAAAGCATTATAATCTAGAGTTCATAAAGTCATTTTCCATGGGGTATATGTTAACAATTCTAATACCTCTATACGTATATACTGGAATTGAAAAATTAAGTAAATGGATGGCAGATGGTAGAACCCAGGTTTCTCACAATTGCAAAGGGAGTTTGCCTGTAAGCAAGGAAAGGAGGCCAGAATGACCCACGTGGTAACTGGTAGAATAGAGTAAGAATGCAGGTTTAATTTAATATAAAAACATGAAACATGGGTGCACCCATGCATGGGTGGTTCAGTGGTAGAATGCTCACCAGCTATGTGGGAGACCTAGGTTTGATTCCCAGCCCATGCAAATCACCCCTTCCCCCCAAAAAAATTCAATTAATGAATAAACCTTTAAAACAAACCAACAAAAAACAAAGATACCCAGATTACATACAGAAATACTTTTCAATATGTGTGCATGCATGGTTTAGTATACACACATGTATTTCCTTGCTCTTTCAGCTGAGAAGGCCTAAAAGGAACAGCATCTCAGAAGCAATGATCACCCTTATTAGCCACAGCATGATTCTAATAACATTCTACAATAACAGGAACCTTGGAGTTCTTTGCAGAAATGGATGATTCTAGGAATGGGATAGGAAATATACAAAATGACCTTGATGCATAATTTGGAGTTAGAAAATAAGGAAGTGCTAAAATTTTTGATATAAGCATTAGTATATAAGTTGAAATATGAAATAGATGGTTGTATGCCCACCTGAAATTCCAGGGAAAGGAGCATGGTCGAGTTATAAGCTAGGTATGTAGTTAGGTTCTGGCATCAGCTTGGCCAGGTGATGCTGCCTAGTTGTGCTGTTGCTGTAGACTTAAATCATCAGCATGTAAAATTCATCTATGGCTGTTACAGTTGTGGTTGGCTAAAGGAACTGCCTTTCCCAATGAGTAATGTTTCATTTAATTAGTTGGGGGCTTAAGAGGAGAGATCAGCTGACCTCAGCATCCCAGCACACCTCAGCTCAGTGCTCAGAACTGACATAGACCCAGACATTTGGACATACATAGAGGAAACATCCTGGGGAAAGCCATTTTGAACCCAGAAGCTGGGAGAGAGGGCCAGTGGACATAACAATGTGCCTTTCCATTTAAAAGGGAAAACCAGAGGAAAGTCAGTTGTCTTTCCTCCAAAGAACTGTAAATTTGTAACTAAATAAATTCCCTTATTGAAAGCCAGTCCATTTCTGGTATTGTGCATTCTGGCACTGTGGTAGTTAGGTTCAGGTGTCATCCTGGCCAGGTGAAGGTGCCTAGTTCTGTTGCTGTGGCCATGAGCCAAAGGCATGTAAACCTCATCTGTTGCTGATTACATCTGCAGTCAGCTAGGAGGCATGCCTGCTGCAATGAATGACGTTTGATTTAATTGGCTGGTGTTTAAATGAGAGAGCTTAATGTAGCACAGCCAAAGCAGCTCAGCATACCTCATCTCAGCACTCGCAGCTCAGCCCAGGCCTTTGGAGATGCAGAAAGAAACCACCCTGGGGAAAGTTGTTGGAACCCAGAGGCCTGGAGAGAAGGCCAGCAGAGACCATCTTGTGCCTTCCCGTGTAAGAAAGAACCTCAGTTGAAAGTTAGCTGCCTTGCCTCTGAAGAATTAACAAAATAAATCCCCTTTTATTAAAAGCCAATCCATTTCTGGTGTGTTGCATTCCAGCAGCTAGCAAAATAGAACAGGCAACTTAGAAAACTAAACTACTAGGTAATCATAAATATACTGATAGTGCTTAAAGTCACGAAAGTGTTTGGGATCTTCAAGAGAGTGGAGAAAAGAGGAACAAGGACTAAGATTGAGGACACCAAAAAATGCAAAGGCCAGGGAGAAGAGGAAGAACCGAGAGGAGAAAAAGATGGAGTGGTCAAAGAGCATAGAAGAAAAGCAAGATATTGAGGCATCCTGGAAGCCAAGAAGAGGTACTGGATCAAGGAGGTGCAATAATTCAATTATTTCAAATGTTTCTAGTTAAGTAAAGACTGAAAACTTAATCTCATACTTAGTTATGTGGAGATCATTGGTGATATTGATAACAGCAGACATATTTACATTCTATGAGATTTATCTAATAGAAAGGTAAAATTGATAATATAGAAAAGAATGATTACTACATTTCAAAAATAATTTAAAGATATAATAGCTGCAGTGGTGTCCTGTAAGAGAGCGATTCACTAAACCAGTGGAAGAATTGGCTTTTAATATGAGAGCAGAAGACAGATTATCTGAATGTGGGTGAGGACGGGTAAACAGATTGGGGTTAGTAATCTGTAAATGTTCTTATGAGGTAAAAATCAAAGTCATCATCTAAGAATGATGATAGAATAAGTTGCATTAGAATTTGGAGAAGAGATGAGAAGCTATGAAATTGTTGTCTTGGGGAATGGCAGAAGAAGAGTGCAGAAAAGAATTATGAGATTATGAGGCTGGATTAAGGACCACTTTGGGTTTATCATTATGAATTTATAGTGAAACAGTCAGTGTAACTGAGCATTTTTCGTTTTTATATTCAACTGCTGCAATTTCAGGTGTGTAAAGGCACAAAGTTTGATTAAACAGGTTTTTGATGTTATCATGTGAGTAAAACAAAGCCAGAGATAGGTCAGGAATTGAAAATGTGTCCCGCCTTAAAAAAAGATTATGATGATAGACCATGGCTTGTTCATGATCAGGGGCGATGAGTGGCAGGAAAAATTAGTATGATCAAAAGGTTAGAGTAGTGAGGTAATGGAGAGAGTGAATTGAAAGAGAGTGATGGCAAAAGAGTGGAATGCATGCAATTATAATTATTGGAGGTGATATTTATTGGTAATCATAAGGTTTATTGCAAGAGCATGTGAACATGTAGTGAAAGCCAGTAGGGAGCAAGATCCTTGGAGGAAAGTAAAAAAAGAAGGAAATGAGAGACTTGAGTGTTAAAAGGATCATGTACACTTAGGTGCATTGAATCCACCAAGAATTGCCACTGTAATAATATATATATAGAGAGACAGTGAACCAAGAGAAGACATCTTTTATGAAACCAAAACATGGTTAAATAACTTGAGTTTGAAGGTAACAGCAATAAATGAATGGTTGCAGGTGACATAATTATTGGATATGAGATTCAAACCAGGGTGTTTTAAGGACAGAGATTTTGGGATTTTACACAAGTGACAATGAAAACAATACTACCCCATCTGCCAGCCCACAATATTGACAAGAAAACTCTACTATCTAATTTGGTGGCAGGGGAAGCAGTGTTTTCAGGGAAACCCAGCTAGTTTTGACTTCAAGAAAATGATAGAAACTTTCAGAAAAGAGAGAGAATATATAGTAAATTTTGCTGCTTTCCTTTGAATTCCATTTGGCATAGTAGTATAATTTCTGGAATTGAGAAGAGGTGTGAGAAGGATACAAAATAGGAGATGTATTATACATATTGGTGTATGTAAGAGGACCAGGCTATCTGGGGATATGGGCCTCCTGAGGGTGTATATACATATATTAGGAATAAGGCACTAATGAGATACTTTTTTTCTGATAGATTCAAGGCTGAGAGTGGTAATCAGATTTACCCTGGAGAGGTAGCAAGTGTGGGTGTTCAGCCTCCCTCTTCACTCCTAATGATGGTGATGGGTTGATCTGGGGAAAACTCCACGTGCATTCCAGCTTGGCCAAAATGACTGTGGTAAAAAGCATAGGGAAGATGTAGTCTTGTAGTTCAAGGATGTGGGGTATAAATTTGACACAGGACCAAACCAGGGCCAGAGTCTGAGTCTTTTACTTAAATGTCTTCATTCTCATACTAGGTATTCTCATTTTATACCATTTTAAAATATTATCTACATGCTGACTCCCAAATCTATCTTAGCCCTGTCTTACCCCTGTGACTTCAGTTATGTTTATTAAGCTACATACCTGATACCTTTACTGGGATGTCTAAAGGGTATTTTAAATTTTAATCATCAAAAGCAGAACTCTTGATCTTTGCTCTTTACAAACGCCTCCCTTTCATCTTTCCATTTTCCACATCTCAATCAAGAGGACTACCATCCATGCAATAGTTCAAGTAAAAAAAAAAAAAAAGGATCTTAGGCTCTTCCTTCATATCAGCTTGATGTATGATCATTTCCTATCCTATTGATTGGATACCTATCAACATGAGATCATTCTCTTTGTGTTCATCTCCACTATAATAAAACAAGCTCACTTCCCACTTGGAATGATTTAATGTCCTTATAACTTATCTTCTTTACTCTGCTCTTGCCTCTAGAGCAACCATTCTATATCCAGAAACCAGGCTGATGATTTAAAATGAATTAACATCATCTACAACTCTATTCACTGCTTCCACCCCCTATCCTACCCAAGCTCACGTTCGTCAATGGCTTACAGTCCTCAGAGTACCACTGAACAGCTAACTCTGGTCTGTTATTTCTTATGTGTCCTAGCTCATATTTTTTTCCATTCTAGTTTCAGCCCACTTTCTCCCTTTCCCATTACAATGAAGCTTTGTTCTGTTCTTCATAACTTGAATTTGTCAGTTTAGTAATACTTTTCACAAGCTGCTCTAGGCTTGTCTACTTGTTCTCACCATAACTGTTCTTTCTTCCAATTTTTAATACATTTTAAATATCGCTTTTTCAGGATTTTTTTTTTATTTCCTTGGACATCAATTTCAATAGAAAACCAGTTCTACCCATCATATGAGACTGCTTTAATTCTGAAAAAACACTTAATACTACCTGATATTTCCTTGTTGGGAATAAAGTTTTTTTTTTTTTATTAGAGAAGTTGTGGGTTTTCAAAACAATCATGCATAAAATAAAGGATTCCTATATGAAACCTTGTAATTGCCACTTGCATTGGTATGATTCATTTGTTATAACTGAGGATAGCATATTTAAAAAATTTTACTATTAACTATAGTCCACGGTTTGACTTAGGGTATACTGTTTGTGTGGTGCAGTTCCATGGATTTTTAAAAGCTTTTATTCTGTTACCATATATACAATTTGATATTTCTTCTTTTACTCACATTAAGATATATATTTTGTTCAGTGTTGAGCTACCATCTCCATCATCCATTACCAAAACATTTCCATCATTACAAATAGGAATCCTATATATATTAAGACTTAACTTCCCATTCCCTATCCCCATACTGTCCCCTGATAACCTATTTTCTAGATTCTGACACTATGAGTGTGCTTATTCTAATTATTTTAAATCAGTGAGGTCACACAATATCTTTCCTTTTGTGTCTGGCTTATTGCACTGAACATCATGTCTTCAAGGTTCATCCATGTTGTTTCATGAGTCAGAATTTCATTCATTTTTTTGATAAATAATATTCCATTTTATATGTATTCCACATACACATCAACACTGGTTGATGGACCTGTGGGTTGCTTCTATCTGTTGGCAATTGTGAATAATGTGACAATGAACATTGGTGTGCAAATGTCTGTTCTAGTCCCTGCTTTCAATTCTTTTGAGTATATGTTTAGAAATGGGATTGATGGGTCAAATGGTATGTCTATACTTAATTTATGGACCAAAATATCTGCCATAGTGGCTGCACCATTTTACATTTTAACCAACAGTGAATAAGTGTTCCTATTTCTCTGCATCCTCTCCAATACTTGCAATTTTCCACTTTTTAAAAATTGTTGCAATACTTATATGTTTGAAGTGATATTTCATTGTGATTTTGATTTGCATTTTTCTGATTACTAATGATTTTGCCATCTTTTCATGTTCTTTTTGGCCATTTGTGTATCTCCTTTGGAAAGATTCATAATAAAATCCTTTGCACATTTTCTAATTGTGTTGTTTCATTTTTTGGTGTTGAATTAAAGGATTTATTTATATATTCTGGGTATCAAACTTTTGTCAGATATGTGGTTTCCAAATATTTTCTTCCATTGTATAGGGTGTGATTTTATTTTCGTGATAAAATCCTTTGAGATGCAAAAGTTTTAATTTTGACGATGATCCATTTATCTCTTTTTTCTTTTGTTGCTTGTGCTTTGGGTGTAAAGTCTAAGAAGTCATTGCATAACACAAGGTCCTGAAGATGCTTCTCTATGTTTTCTTTTGTGAGTTTGACAGCTTTGACTCTTAGTTTTGGGTTGCTGCTTCATTTTAGTTGATTTTTGTATAAAATGGGAGGTAAGAGTTCTCATTCTTTCACAAACATATATCCAGATTTCCCAGTATCATTTGTTGAAGAGACTATCCTTTCCCAATTGTCTGCTCTTTGCCCTTGTCAAAAAATCAGTTGGTGATCAATGTGAGGGTTGGTTTCTACATTCTCAGTCCATTCTATTGGTCTGTCTGTCCTTGTGCCAGTACCATGCTATTTTGATTACTGTGGCTTTTAATACAGGAACTGTGAGTCCTCCTACTTCATTCTTCTTTTTCAAGATAGCTTTAGCTATTCAGGGACGCTTACTCTTCCAAATAAATTGCATGATTGGCTTTTCCATTTCTGCAAGATTGTTAGAATTTTGATTGTAATTGTATTGAATCTATAAATTGCTTTGGATAGGATTGACATCTTAGAAATATTTAATCCTCCAATCTATGAATGAATAAATCTTCCATTTATTAATTATTGAAGCTTTCTATGTATAAAACCTTTATATCCTAGATTTTATTTATTCCTAGATATTTGGTTTTTCAGTTGCTATTGTGAATGGAATATTTTTTCTTGATCTTTTTTTCAATTGTTCATTGTTTCTCTGTGGAAACACTAGTGATTCTGGGGTGTTGCTTTTGTACTCTAGCACTTTGTTGAATTAATTTATTAGTGTAGGACCTTTGTTGTGTGGACTTTTCAGGATTTCCTGTATATAAGATCCTGTCATCTCCAAACAGGAAACATTTTACTTCTTCCTGTCTAATTTGGATGCATTTTATTTGTTTTTCTTGCTTAATGCTTTATCCATTAAGCAAGACATTCCAGTACAATGTTAAATAACAGTGATGATGATGGACGTCCTTTTCTTGTTCCAAATTTTAGAGCACAAGCTTTAAGTCTTTTACCATTGTGTATAAATGTAAGCTGTGGCCATTCATGGCCTTTAGCATGTTGAGAATTTTTCTTTCTATTACTAATTCTTGAGTATTTTTATCAGCAAGGGGTGCTGGCTTTTTTTTTCTTCCAAATACTTTTTTTTTTGCATCAGTTTAGAAGATCACATTTTCCCCCCTTCATTCTGTTGACTTGCTGTATTACACTGACTTTCTCACATTGAACCACCCTCGCATACCAGGGATAAATCCCACTTGATCATGGTATATGATTCTTTTATGTGCTGTTGGATTGGGCTTGCTAGTATTTTGTTGGTTTTTTTTTTTTTCATCTATATTCATAAGATATATTGGTTTGTAATTTTATTTTCTTGGGGTATCTTTATCTGGCTTTGGTATGAGGATGATGATGGCCTCATAGAATGAAGTCAGGAGTGTTCAATCCTCTTCAAATTTTGAAGAGATCAATCGGATTGGTGTTAAGTCTTCTTGCAATGTTTGGTAAAATTCCCTCATGAAGCCGTCTGGTCCTGGGCTTTCTCTGTTGGGAGGTTTTTAATTACTGATTCAATCTCTACTTGTAATTGGTTTGTTGAGATCTTCTTGAGTCAATGTCCACAGTTTGTGGGTTTCTAAGAATCTGTCTATTTCATTTAAGTTACTTAGTTTATTGGCACACAGTTTTTCATAGTATCCCCTTATAATCTTTTTTTTCAGCAGAGTTGGCAGTAGCATCCCATTATTCATTCTGATTTTCATTATATGTATCTGTTTTCTTCTTTTCTTTATCTGTCTAGCTAAAGGTTTGTCAATTTTATTTATCTTTTCAAAGAACCAACTTTGGGCTTTGTTGATCGTATTGTTTTTTGTTTTTGTTTTGTCTTAATTTAATTTATTTCTGCTCTAATCTTTGTTATTTCCTTCCTTCTGCTCACTTTGGGTTTATTTTACTCTTCTTTTTCTAGTCTGTCCATTTTGAGGTTGGGTCTCTGATTTGAAGTCTCTCTTCTCTTTTAATGTAAGCATTTACAGTGACAAATTTCCCTCTCAACATTGCCTCTACTGCATCCCATAAATTGCGGTATATTGTATTTTCCTTTTGAGTCTTCTCAAGATATTTTCTAATTTTGCTTGTTATTTCCTCTTTAGCCTCAGGTTGCTAAGAGAATGTTGTTTAATTCCCACATATTTTTGGGTTTTCCATTTTTTCCTCTTTTACTGGTTGCTAGTTTCACTCTTTTGTGGTCAAAGAATATACATTATATGATATCAAGATTTTCGACTTTATTGAGACTTGTTTTGTGACCCAAAATATGGTCTCTCTTGGAGAATGATCTATGTGCACTCATAAGAATATGTATTCTGTTTTTGTTGGGTGCAGTGTCTGATATATATATATATATATATATCATATATATATATATATATATATATATATATATATATATATATGTTAGGTCTAGTTGGTTTAGTGTATCATTCAAGTCCTCTACTTCCTTCTTGATCTTCTGATTAGACATTTTATCCATTATTGAGAGTGCTGCATTAAAGTCTCCTACTATTCATGTAGAACCACCAATTTCTCTTTTCAGATTTGTGAATATTTGCTTCATATATTTTTGAGCTTTGCAAAATATGTGAAGCAAATTCTTGTTGAATTGTCCCCTTTGTCAGAATATAATGATCATCATTGTCCTTTATAGCTGTTTTCTTTACTTAAGGTCTATTTTATGTGACATTTGTATAGTTACTCCAGCTTTCTTTTTGTTACTACTGGCATGGTATATACTTTTTTCCATCTTTTCTTTTTCAACCTACCTGTATTTTTTAATTTAAGGTGAGTCTTTTGCAAATGGCATGTAGTTTGGTCATGCTTTTTTATATATTCACCTAGCCTCTGTCTTTTAAGTCCATTTACATTTAAAGTCCACTATTGATGGACTTTAGAAGAAAACAGCACTTTCTTCTGTGATTTTGCTATTTAGCCTTTGTATGTCTTAAATACTTTGTCCCTCAATTTCTCTATTAATAATTCTTTTTATATTTATTTCACTTTGTGTGTTGTGTCATATTAAGTGCCTTATTTTTTCATTCTGGATACATTTTTCATCTAGTTTCCTTGTGATTACCATGAGGAAAAATTCAATAGCTTTAATATTTAACAATCATATTTGGTATGATATCAAATTGACTTTAATAGCATATACGTGTCTTTTCCTATGCCTCTCCATCCTCCTACTATTTTTGTACTTGTTATCACATATTTCTTTCTAAATTGTACATCCAAACCATAGATTTATCATTACCTTTTATGCATTGTCATTTTAGCATCTGCAGAAAGTTACATGTGGAGTTAAGTATATTATTATATTTTATTGAAATAGAATATATTATATTAAATATTTAATATTTTCTACTAAAATATAATACTGGCATTTTTAATGCTGGTATTTTTAGTTTCTTAAATGGTTACCTCTGCCATAGTTCTTTATTTCTGCATGCTCTTTTGAACCGCCTTGTGTCATTTGCCTTCAGTTTGAAGAATTCCCTTTAGGAATTGCTTATAAGGCAGGTGTAGTGCTGAGGAACTCCTGCAGCTCTTGTTTATCTGGGAACGTTAATCTCCCCCTCATTTTTAATGAAAGTTTCACCAGATATAAAACTTTTAGTTGGCAGTTGTTTTCTTTTAGCACTTTAAGTATTTAAAGTGCTTCCTGCCTCCATAGTTTAAGATAAAACAGCTCTCAAACTAATGGGGACATCCAGTATGGAACATTTTCTTTTTCTATAGTCGTTTTCAGAAACTATCCCCTTGACCTTTGCAATCCATAGTGTGATCAATATATGATAGCCTGTTTTTCTCTCCGTGTGTATCCTGTTTAGTGTTTTCTGGGATTCTTGAATGTGCATGTTCACAACCTTGCAAGTTTTAGAAGTTCTCTGCCATTATTTATTTGAAGAGTCTTTCTTCCCCTTTCTTTCTGCTCCCTCTGTGACTCCCTTAATGCATATATTGTTATATTTGTGGAGTCCAAGTGGTGTCTTAGGCTATTTTAACTTTTTATAATTCTTTTCTCTTTCTCTGCTCTTCAGCCTAACTCATTTCAATTTTCTTTTCTTCAAGTTCACTGATTCTTTCCTCTTTCAGCTCCAATCTTCTGTTGAAACCCTCCTGGGAAATTTTCATTTCAGTTACTGTTGTCTTCAACTCCAGTAATTCTGTTTGATTTCTTTTTTAAAAAACGTATCTTCTCTAGGATCTTCATATTGCGCATTCATTGTTTCCCTGAAATCCTTTCATTATTTTGCTGTATTTTCCTTCAACTTCTTGAGCACTTTAAGATCATTTATTTTAAAAGTATTTGTTCAGTATATCTACATTCTTGTCTTCTTCATTGGCATTTCCTGGATTTTTATCTTCTTCCTTTGGATGAGCCACCATTTCCAATTTCTTTGTTTATCTTGTACTTTTTTTGTTGCACACGGCACATTTTAATATTTTAAAATGTTAACTTTGGTATTTATTCGCTGAGATGTCTGGTTTTTTTTTTTTTTTTTTTTTTTTTTTTATTTTGAGACCACCTGGCAATAAGACAGAAATTTTCTTGAGCTTCAGCTCGTCCATTAGTAAGGCCCACTCACAGTGAATACAGTGTGCAGGATCCTCCCTGCCTTTTCTGGGCCTGTTTCTTTTTCTGGGCTTGTACTTGTTGTTTTGGACTTTTCCTATTTATTTTGTTTGTCTCCTCTATTTCCTAGTAGACAGACCTCCCTCTCCGGGGTGTTTACATCAGTCTTTGCCCAAGACTATCTGCCTCTATAGTTTCTTATACTTCTTTCATTCTCTCAAGCTGCTTTCGCTTGGAGGACAAGTTCTAGGGGTGGCAAAGAGGCACATCCTGAAGAGGAGTTTCCCAAGTCAACATTTCCCATCCAAAATAGGGCCAGAGACCCAAGAAGGGGATGCCAAACTGCCCTATGAAAGGTATCAGAAATGGTCCCGGGAGCTTCTTTCATGGCTCCGTAAAGCTGAGCTTTCTTTACCTACTTAGCAAATGCAACCTTTGAACTTCTCTTCTACAACCCAGAGGAAGCACAGTGTCATTAAGTTTCCTCCACTACCACCTTTTTCCTGGTGGCAGGTTGGGACAATGGCCACCCCCAGAACTGGACCCCCAAAACTGGATCCAAAGTTGCCAATCAAAGCCATGATCAGTGACTGGCCATGCCCAACCCTGGTCTTTTGATAGAGGATTTTTATGTACCTTTCTGAGATCAGTTTGCTAGCAAGGGGCCTGGGTGAAGGGACCCATCAGGAAGAGAGCAACTTCCTGATCTTTGCCATAATTTACCAGGTTCTTCCATCCACTCTTCCCTGGATGCTGCACAGTGCTGTCTTGGGCTCTGAAGACTCAAATCATTTTTTCAGACAGTTCCTGTCTGTTAGGTATTTCAACTTCACTCTTGATGGTGTCTCTCTATTTGCCAGCAAGATAGGTCAAATGTTTCTATCTATATCGCTCCTTCTGTCCTTTACCTTTTGTCTCAAGGATGAGTTTTAAAGGAAAACTATATAGGAGCTCTACATACTTTCCTGAACATGCTGTCTAGTGGCTCCTGGTTCTACTCCATTCTGATGGATATTATTATTTTTAATTAAATATGAAATTCATCATAATCAGTATTTTTTAAATGTCAGTATTAACTTGATAAAGATTGTATTGTCACAGTACTTCTGCTTACTTTGGCTTTCTCTAAATTACTGCAGGTCAGGGGAGCAAAAAACAGAAGCATCCTACTGTGTACATTGACTATCTCTGAAGACCCAGTTGGAAATTCATCTGGAGACCCTTTTAGGAACTCTGAGTTGCTCCAAATCTGTTTAATGGTAGGAAATGGACAATGATTGCTTGCTTTGACAAATTTAAATTGCACTTGGGCCTACCCTAAATCAAAATAACTCCATAAACTGAGAAATCTGATAAATGCCAGCATTTTGATACATCCAGAATATGCTAAGCACTTTGCTAGGCACTGGCCATATGTTACACTACTTAATATTCAAAACAAATTTTATGTTCGTATTTTCAAATAAATCTGAAGCTCAGAGAAAAATATGTCTCTTGCCAAAGGTAAGTGCCAAAATGGAAATTTGAACTCTATGTCAATTTTTTGGTATGGATAAAAAGTCAGAAGAAAAACAAGCCAAAATATTAAGATGAATGTTCTAGTTTGCTAGCTGCCAGAATGCAACATACCAGAAACAAATGGCTTTTAAAAAGGGGAATTTAATAAATTGCTAGTGTACAGTTCTAAGGCCAAGAAAATGTCCCAATTAAACAAGTTCTATAGATATGTCCGATCACAGCATCCAGGGAAAGATACCTTGATTCAAGAAGGTTGATAAAGTTCAGGGTTTCTCTTTCAAGTGAGAAGGCACATGATGAACACTGTTAGGGTTTCTCTCTTGGCTTGAAGGGCACATGGTGAACACGGCATCATCTGCTAGCTTTCTCTCCTGGCTTTCTGTTTCATGAAGCTCTCCAGGAGCGTTTTCCTTCTTCATCTCCAAAGGCAGCTGGCTGGTGGACTCTGCTTCATGGTGCCACAGCATTCTCTGCTCTCTCCGAATCTCCTTCATTCTCCAAAATGTTTCCTCTTTTATAGGACTTCAGAAACTTATCAAGACCCACCCAAATGAGTGGGACACACTTCTACCTAATCCAGTTTAATAACCACTCTTGATTAAATTACATCTCCAGGGAGATGATCTAATTACAGTTTCAAACATACAGTGATGAATAGGGATTAGAAGAAGTGGTTGCCTTTACAAAATGGGATTAGGATTAAAATATGGTTTTTCTAGGGTCCATACATCCTTTCAAACCAGCACAATGAACAATAACCTCTGCTAACATAATTAACAGCTGTTGAACAATACTACAAACATGCAGTATAATAAGTATATAGGAAGATTAGAGATTTCTCTCCAAGAAACTCTCTGTTGATGTCTCTGAACTAGATAATTCCCCTTTAGTAGTTACAACAACCAGAGAAGAGTTACAGTTTTCTTTACTTTACAATTAAAAAGTACTCAGGAAAATAAATATCAGATACGGCAATTGAGAACACCTTTAGAGTTTATATAATTTATCCATCTGTCCTTGGATAACGTTTGACACAGGATTTATAATCAAGCATTGGGTCACAATTTGCTTCTATATAGCCATCATAATCCCTGCCAAAGACTAACTCTCAGGGTAAATGACAGTGAAGGATGGCAATAGAGATTATCATGCAGCGTTTGGCATTTAAGATGATTCAGATGAAATCCACAATGACAGGTACGAGCTTCTGTGTACCTGTCTCCTTATAGTTGGGTTTATTTGCAACCAAAATGTGACTTAAGCCTGACTGGACTCTAACACCAATACTGACCTGAAGTAGGAGATTTTATACTGCAGTATCTAATCTATAAAATTTCTGCTATTTCAATATGAGATGCTACAGTTCTATAATACATTCAGCAAGCAGTTGAATTATCAGTGGAATTATTGTTCTGAGATGTAACTGATGGTTTTGGTGGAATGAATTAGCCTCAAGTGGAGCAGAAAGTGAAGACATTCATCTGCATATGTTTGGGCCTCAGAAGCTCTTAATAGTTTAGCATAATTTTGTTTATACCCTTTGGTTTTTACTTGCTTCAACTGTGAGCAAATGTCTTTCAATCCAAATATTTAAATACATAATAAAATTTGAAGGAATTATAGTAGTTACCAGCATGAGAATGTCAAACATATCAGTGAAACAAAATAGAAAATTGGGAAATAGATGAAAAACAAATAAATCGGCATGTGATAAAGGTTTTATATATATGAAGAACTCTTACAAATCAGTAAGAAAAAAGTGATCACTTAATAGAAAAATGGACATGAACAAGAATTTACAAAAGAACAAATATATGACACCAATTAAAATATGGAATGTATTCAATCTCATTAATTATTAAGGAAAGGGAAATTAATTCTATCAAATATAATTTTTACATGAATAACTCAGTACATATTTTAAATCCTGTAAACATTTATTGACGAAGCTGGAGGGAAATGTCTCCATGTCATGCCAGTGAGAATATAATTTGTTAGAAACTATGTTTAGGTTGTAATAAATCTCAAAATTCTTAAAATACGCTTAAGCTCTGACACAGCACGTCAGGTGATCTCACACTCAATTCTGTAACCTGGGCAGGGCTGAGTCCTAGGTGTCTAAAGAGATAGGAAGAGCTATTGGAGCACCCGGTGGCTGTTTATTATTAACACTGTTCATAGCGCATGGTTTTTTTCAACTGGCAATACCTTTGGTAGGAATTGGCAAGGAACACAGATGTGGAATGCTATGATGTATTACTTACATGTACCAGGTCTCAGCAGCGAAGCAACACGTTATAGAACACAGGAGCACTAATGAGCCTGCAGGCTCTGCTGAGGTTCTTATTACAGCTTAAATCCTTTTCTTTCTTGTCCTCATTTTCTATCTGTATTCTCTGCAGAATAGCCACATAGACTAAAGATGAACCCCTTTTTAATTGCATTGTGTTATATTTCCAAACTTTTCTCTATAATTCTAAAGCTATTTGAAGGATGGGCTCCTGTTGTCTGGGAATAGGGAGCGGAGAGTGACTTGCCAAATTACATAGAGATCTTTATTTCTACTGGGTTATATTCTTAGTAATTTTGTCATTTTCTTCATTCCCTTGTTCTTTGTTTTTAATAATAAATTATTTTTAAACTTTCTATTGTAGTAATGTTTATACAACTCAAAATTTCGCATTTTAACCATTTTTAAGTGTACAGTTCAGTGGTATTAATTACATTCACAATATTTTAGAGTAGTTTTAGATTTACAGAAAATTTATGAAGCCAGTACAGACAGTATTGTATACCCAACACTCAGCTTTTCTATTAACATCTTACTTTCATTCAAGTCAAATTTGGATTCTTATATTATTATTAATTATGCCCACACTTTATTTGGATTTACTTAATGCGATTTACTTAGCATGATGGAGTCAACTTGGCCAAGTGATTATGCCCAGTTGTCTGATCAGGCAAGCACTGGCCTGGCCATTGTTGCAAAGATACTTCATGGCTGGTTGATAAGCCAGAAGAGTGGTGTATTAAATCATCAGTCAGTTGATTGCATCTGTGGCTGATTACATCTGTGATCAAGTACGGCGTGCCTCCCACAGAGATAATCCAGTTGAAAGCTTTTTAGGAAGAAGAAAAACTCTCACTGCTTTTTCAGCCAATGAGCTTCTCCTGTGAAGTTCGTCCAGACCCTTCATTGGAGCTACCACCTTCACAGTCTCCCCTATGGATTTTGGACTCTTCCATTTCCATGTCTACGTGAGACACCTTTATAAATCTTATATTTACAGATCTCTCCTGTTGGCTCTGTTTCTCTAGAGAACCCTGACTAACAGACTTAATTTTTACCTAAGATATTTTTTCTGTTCCAGTATCCCATCCAGGATACCACACTATATTAAGTTATCATGAATCCTTAGATGTCCCTTGACTGTGACAGTTTCTTAGACTTTCATTGTTTTGATGATCTTAACAGTTTGGGGAAGTTCTAGTAAGGTATTTTGTAGAATATTCTTCAACTGGGATTTGGGTAATGTTTTTCTCATGATTAAACTCCCGTTCTCACAGTTTGAAACCTGGCTCTCACTATCCACCATACACTAATTGTTCAATTCCAGTATACATGCGTGCTGGTTTCAGAATCATTAACATATACCCTCATGGGGAATTATTTGGTTAACTATAGTACAGTTATGAGCAGTTTATTTTGCCTTAGTTCTTACAGTCTCCATTCCTTTCTGAAGTTACTTATATCTGCACCTTTTCCCCGATTTCCTTCAGTGAAGTTGTTTCATACCTTTGTTATACAATCAAATCCTTTTGCCACAGTTTGTATTCCTTGTTGTGATCTTCATGCATTTTATATTTTAAATTTCCTTATATTAAGGATCATCCTGTGTTGCAAAATTCAGTAGGCTTTGAAATATTCATAGTATCTTTAATCTACCATTACAGAATCATACTTAATAATTTATTCACCTTAAAATGTCATCTGTTTCACCTAATCATTCCTCGTCTCTTAAACCTGATGACCACTGATCTGTTTACTCTCTAATAATTTTGCCTTTTCTAGAATTTCATGTAAAAAGTACATACAATACATCACTTTATAAGACTGGCTTTTTTTCATTAGCATTATGCCTTTAACATCAATCCATGTCTTTGCATTGCTTGATTGCTCATTCCTTTTTATCACTGAATAACAATCCATTATATGAATTTATCATAGCTAGCATATCCATTAACCTCTTAAAAGACATTTTGGCTGCTTCTAGTTTTCAGTGGTTATGAGTAACTATGAATTCTACCTCAAATGAAACTGCCTTTCAGGAATGAAAGGGAAATTAAGATCTCAGACAAAGGAAAATTAAAAGAACATGTCACTGGTTGACAAGTACTTAAATCTTGGCTAAAAGAAGTCTTCACACAGAAAGAAAATGATAAAAAGAAGAATCTTGGGGGAATAGGAAGAACCATTGAATAAGCAGAAATATGGTTCATAATGCACTGTTATCCTTATATGTGTTATCAATCATATTCAATTACTAAACAAAAAATTTTAATGCCATCTATTTCAGTTTGCCAAAGCTGCCAAAATGCAATATACCAGAAATGGACTGGCTGTTACAAAGGGGATTTATTAAGTTACAAGTTGCAATTCAAAGGCCATGAAAATGTCCAAATAAAGCATCAGTGAAACGATACCTTCTTTCAAGAAAGGCCAATCATGCCTGGGTTTCTGTGTCACACAGGAAGGCACAAGGTGACCTTCTTTCCCTGATTCTGGTTTCAAACTGCTCCCTCAGCTTCTGGTGTCTCCAAATGTCTGTGGCTCTCTGCTCTCTGTATTGACTCTGAGTTCCTTCTCTGTGAGCTCTTTTAAGGACACCTGTAAACTAATTAAGACCCAACTGGAATGGGTGTAGTCATATCTCCCTAGAAAGAATCTAATCCAAAGGCCTGTACCCATAAGATTGGATTAAAAGAGCATGACTTTTCTGGGGGTACATAGCAGTTTTAGACCAGCACACTATTTTACATTTTTAAGACAACGATATTTAAAAGTAGAAAAGGTGAGGAACATAAATGGAAGCAAAGTTTTCATAATTCATTTGACATGGAAAAAATATCAGGAGGCTATAATAAGAAAGTCACATATTCTAATACTCATAGAAAGTACTATGAGAACTATAAAAAGCGATATGCTAGAATAAGAGAGAGACCAAAAACTTTTCACGTAATGTATAGGAAGGCAAGAAAATAGAAATGCATATTTAAGAACTGAAGAAATAACAGAAAGCAAATGATAAAATGGCATTGTCAGCTCTACCCTAGCAACAAACACCTTCAATGTATAATGATGTAAATACACAAATCAAAAGACAAGCAACTGGCCCAGTAGCTTTTTTTTTTTAATGTTCCCAACTATATGTTGTTTACAAGGAACTCATTGCAAAATTCCATAATTCCATAACATAATTATGTAGAAATTAAAAGAATGGAAAAACATACATTCAACATTAATGAAAGAATAAATTGAAAGTAAGGAAAATTACGAGAGACAAAAAAGAAAAATCCATAATGATAAAAGGATCAATCTATCAGAAAGACACAACAATCTTAAATATGTATTCATCAAATGTTAGAGCCTCAAAATAAAAATGAATAGAATTAGTAAACCTCTAGCAATACTTATAGACAGAAAGCACAAATCACCAATATTGGCAATGACATAAAGTATATCAATTCAGATACTGTAGCCATTAAAATAATACTACAAATAACTTTGTACTCATAAATTCAACAACTTACAAGAAATGGACAAATTCCTAAGAAAACACAAACTGCCAAAACTCAATCAAGATTAAATAGATGCACTAAAGAGTACTATAACCTTAAAAAATTTGAATTTGTAAATAAAAAGCACCCAGAATAGAAATCCCCAGGCCCAAATTTGTTTCACTGGATAATTTAATGAACGTCAAAGAAGAATTGATATAATTTTTTTAAATCTCTCCAGAAAATAGAAGAGATTAGTATAACCTTGATACAAAAACCATACAAAAATAATACAAAATGAGAGAACTACAGACCAATTATCATTCATTAACTTAGAGGCAAAATCATAAACAATATATTAACAAACAGAAATCAACAATGTAAAAAAATAAGCATTACCATGATCAAGTGGAATTTATTTCAGATATGCAAGTCTTGTGTAACACTAGAAAATCAGTCAATGAAATTCACCACATGATAGGCTAAAGAACAAAAATTACTTGTTAATATAAAGTGATGCAGAAAAGGCATTTGACAAACAACCATTCATGATAGAAACTCTGACCAAACCTAGGGATAGACAGGAACTTCCTAACTCTATTAAGAACATCTAGAAAAGTGTCTGGCTAACACTGTACTTAAAGGTGAGAAACTGAATGTGTTCCTCCTAAGACTGTAAATATGGCAAGGATGTCTGTTCTCACCATTCTTAGTTAACATAGAACTGAAATTTTTAGCTATTGCAGTAGGTAAGAGAAAATAAATAAAAGACATATATATTGGAAAAGAAGGCATAATTCTTCCTTATGGCAGATGGAATGAATGTCTAAGTAAGAAATCCCCTGGAATCTACAAAAACACTTTTAGAACAAATGCGTTCAGCAAGGATGCATGATATACTATCAATAAACAAAAATTTGCATTCTATATACTTGCATAATATAAGATCAGTAGACGAAATCTTGCATTTTATATGCTAAAAATTAATACGCAGAACCTGAAATTTAAAACACATTGCCATTTGTAACTTCTCCAAGGGCAATGAAATACTTAGATATTCAGTTACGAAATGTATACAGTATTTATATGCTAAAAATTAAAAATTTGCATGAAAGAAATCAAAGACCTAAGTAAATTGAGATAACCTGTATTCGTAGATTGGAGGATTCAACATGGTAAAGAAGGTCAATTATTCCCTAACAAATCTATAGCTTAAAAGCATTTCTTATCAAAATCCTAGCAAGAATTTTTGCGAATACAAAAATTTACATGGAAAAACATAGACCCTAGACTAGCTAAAACAATTTTGACAAACAAGAAGAAAATGGGAAGAATTACTTTACCCAATATTATAGATTACTAGGTAGCTATAGAAATAAAGACAGTTTGGTAGAGGAATAGATTCATACGTTAATGGAACAAAATAGAGAGCCCAGAAATAGAATCACATGAATATCCTCAACTAAATTTTTTTTTAAAAAAGTACAAAAGCAATCCCATGGAGGAATGAGAGCCTTTTCAGCAAATGGTACTGGAGGTATTGAACATCCACAGGCAAGATAAATAGAGATTGTCCTAAATCTTATACAAAATTTAACTCAGATGGATCATAGGCATAAAAATATAAAACTTTTAAGAAAAAAAAACAGGTAAACATATTTGGGATCTAGAGAAAGATGTAGAGTTTTAGATTTGACACCAAAACATGATCCATAAAAATAAATATTGATAAATTGGACCCAATCAAAACATAAATTTTGCTCTGTGAAAGCCCAGGTGAAGAGATGACAAGCAAGCTGCAGACAGGGTGAAAACCACATGTATGACTAAAAAAAAGAGAATCATGCCAAAAATGCTGGGAGAGGTGTAGAGAAAATAAGTCGCTCATTCATCATTAGTGTAAATTGGTACAGCCACTCTGGAAAGAGTTTGGAAATGTCCTGCAAAACTAAACGTGCAATTATCATGTGATGCAGCATTTTCATTATTGGGCATTTATCCCAGAGAAATGAAGATGTACATTCACATAAAAGCATGAGTCTTCATAGTGGTTTAGTTTGTAATAGCCAAAACTTGGAAATGGCCCAGACATCCTTCAATGCATGTATGGTTAAACAAACAGTGTTTCATATATACCCTAAGATACTATCTGAAATAAAAATGAATTGATACATATAACAGTTTGAATGGATGTGCAAGGTATTTTGCTGAATGGAAAAAACACAAATAATTCCACAAGTTTACATACTTCATGGTTCTATTTTAATAACATTTTTGAAATGAGAAAATTTAAGAAATGGGGAACAAATAAGATATAGTATACCGAAGGGAGGTGGGGATAGTTTTAAAAGGGCAATAGGAGGGATCTTTGTAATGAATGAATTTTTCAGTATCTTTTGGCTATACAAACACAAGCATGAGAAAATTGAATAGAGCAAAATATACATGCACAAATATGAACAAGTGGACAGTAAAAATCTCTGTAATATTGGTTGACTGTATCAATATCAATATTCTCCTTGTGATATTATAGTACAGTTTGCAAGATGTTGCCATTCGGAGAACCTGGGTAAAGGGTAGATGGTTGGGATCCATCTATTTCATTTTTTACAACTGTGTGTGAATCTACAATTACCTGATGAAAATGTCACTTAAAATAAAAACGTGAAGTCATGTTAAAAAGACACAGAAGCCACCTTGGCTTTTACTAATCAAATCCAGGACAATATGAGCATCAAAAACATGAAGAAAATAACGACCAAATCCTGCTGAAAAATTATTAACCGTAAACCACATTGACATAAGTAAATAAACCAGGAAATAGAAAAGCTCATCTTACAGTAGAATGCCAACTAATAAATACAGAAAGAATGAGCGCTAAAAGTAGTGGATGAAATTTCTATAAGGAACCTGATATTTAAATAATCACCTCCTAAATTACTCACTAATTACAAATGGAAAATAATAACTTTATAGTGGAGAAACCTGGTAGTTGCCACCTAAAAATGTCCCCAAATCTAAAATCTCTAGTATTGAGACAACATGATGACATCAGGGGCTCCCTTATACAGAGCACTTAGAAATACACATCACTACTGTGCTTTTCGTCACAATGCATCATATAAATTCATTACAAAGGAAATGGGAAATCTAAATTGAGGGACAATTTACAAACTAACTGTTCTCAACTCTCACAAGTGCCCACAGAAAAAGAAATGCTGAGAACAGTTTCCAGATAAAGGATGCTAAAGATCTATGACTACTAAATCCAGATCCTGGACATGGATCAGAAAAAAAAATAGCCTTAAATAAAATGATTGGAACAATTGATGAAATTTAAATATGGGTGATGATTCAGACAATAGTTTTGTATCATTAGTAAATCCCTTGATTTTCAAAACTGCACTGTAATATTGCAAGAGAACATCTATATTCTTAGGAAATGCACACACTGAAATATTTAAGCACAAAACGACATTGCTTTTCTAGCTTATTCTCAAATAGCTTAGCAAAAGTTAATAATTTGTATGTACAATAAATTGTATATATATAAATGTGCACATCAATGCATGGAGGGAGTGAGGAAGGGAGGGAATCATAAAAGAAATGGTTTGCAATCTCAACAATTATGAAACTAGATGAAGTGTATATGGGAATTCCTTACACTGTTATTACAACTTTTCTGTAATAAATTATATAAAAATAGTGTTACTAAAAATATGTTATTAGAAAATGGAATGATATAAAATTATTAAAACATTTATTTGCAGAAATACATCTATTGGCATGGGCATGTTCTCAGGACATATTTTAAAAACAAATTATAAAAGCCTGCTGTGTGATAAAATTTTTATGCAAAATTTTAATCCTCATCAGATTTTAACAATGATTGTAGATTAAAATCCGAATTTGCTTCTATTTTTCCTTGTCCTGTTCTCTGCTTCTATTTCTCTGTTTGAAGCACATATTATTTTATAATAAAATATTTTACAAATTATATTAAGAACAGAGTGCCTTTTCAGTATACACAGCCCAGGAAAGATTAAAATGTGCCTGTGTTCCTTTAAGCTGCCATTTTCAGTATGAAGTCGTCTAAACTCTGAGTTTACTGTTTTCTCCTCTAACAATATTTCTTCCTGATGAACTAGAGTATGTTTGGGTGGCATTAAACCAGAACAAAAAGCAGATTGTGCTAACTGTAACATAAATCTCCAAGAAACTTAACAATACAAAACCAGGGTTACAAAAAACACACAATGCACTAAATCCAACTTTAAATTTAAATCACTCTTTTCTTCACAAATACAATGGGATGACTAAGGAAATTCTTAAAATTCTTAAAGTTCCGAACTCTTAACTAACACGTAAAACAGGATTAGTGTTTCTTAAAACAAATTCTGGCTTGCTCAACAAAGCTCTAGCATATTACAGTTACTTTCTTAGGATCTGCCAAGTATACAAATTAAATGAAATCCCAGCACTAAATGGGAATTGAATAACCTTTTTTTTTCTTTTTTGGTAAATGGAATAATAATTCACACATTATTTTTATGAATATTAACACAATTTTAACAACTGCTGAATGCCTTTCATAATGACATCTTTTGAATCAGCTGAGTATAAGAAAGTATTGCAAAGACATGTCATTCCTTTACCAAAAGGTCACAGTTCATCCCCAGTTTACTACTTGCCTTTATAAATGCGTGACATGTAGTAAGTTAGACTCAGGTACTCAGCAAAAAATTTACATTTGAAAATTTAAGCATTGGCAATTCCACTCCATGCTGGCAGAATTCTGAAAAGATATTGAATGACTGAAAGTGGAAGTTTCTCTCTACAGAATCTCTGTGCAAGGCTGTTTCATACAATCAGCGCAATGTTACTGTCACAACTGGTATGTGGAATATTTATACTCTGCAGCCTTTAATGTTAAATTATGCTTGTTTCCACTAGGTAGTTCTTAAATGGCAAATTCCTATTGTAACAATTGATTTAGGAGCCCTGTACTTTCTTTCTTTCTACTCTTGCTGAGAGAAGCAAACCAGAATTGCTCTCTGTTCAAAATATATGACTTCTCTGAAAGTACCCTAATTATTTTTCTTTCTTTGACATTCAATTAGTCAGTGACCTGTCATTAGATAATTTCCAATAATTTTGTCAAATTATTTAGAAGAGAGAGGTATATCAACTTCAGAGTATGCAGCACATACCCACATACTCTGATGGTTTGAGGCTTTATGGACCCCAGAAAAGTATGTTCTTAAAGTTAATCCATTTCTGTGGGTGTGGAGCTATTATAAGTAGGATCTTCAGTGAGTAGGATCTTAAGATATGACCCACCTCATTTAGGGTGGGTCTTTATGTCTTAATTGAGTCCTTTATAAAAGAATGAAAATCAGACAGAAAAAAAACCAAAAAAACCCAAAATGCAGAAGCAGAGAAAAAGCCATGGAAGCCAGAAGCTGAAAGCAATGAAACCCAGAAGAGATGGAAAAGACCGGCAGATGCCACCATGTGCCTGGACAAGTGTCAAAAGAATCTAGGATAGCCAGCAGCCTGTCCTTAGGAAGACAGTATCTTGATGATTCCTTGATTTGGACCGTTTCATGGCCTCAGAACTGTAAGCTTGTAAATTAATACATTCCCACTGTTAAAAGCCAGCTTATTTTTGGCATATTGCCTTTCGGCAGCCTAGCAGACTAAAACACAGACATGCACCAAACCAGACAATTATACCCCTCCCCGCGCCCATGCCCAAGCAGCGGACTTGGAGTATTAATCTTATCACTTTATTCTGCATAGGTAAGTAAATGAAATTTATTGATTCTAATGAAAGAAAAAGCATTAAGGCAGACAAAAGAAGGGACAGGCTTATTAACAAATTAACCATGTAGTAGAATTCAGATTATAGGAAGAATAGTTGAGATTTAATATGGCTTCTACACTGCTTGAGATACTGAACTCATTTTTATCTTAGAAAGAAAATAAATTTAGACTAGAGAAGCAATGAAAATTACCATCTCCCTGAACTACGTATTGAACACTATGTGTGCGCACAGGATCACAGTGCTGGCGCTGGTGAGAATCAGATAAAGTAATGCTGACCTTGGAAAATTTCAGCACAGTGAAAAATAGTGAGCAAGCAACCACAAATTATCCTTTGGGTTCAAACACACACTTCAAAAAAGTTTTTTTTTTTTTTTGAGCAGGATAACTTTGTCTAGTGCATGATTAACCTATTTCTTTTTGGGGGGAGTTGGTTACTACTAGCCCTTGCCTGGGGTATAGGTTCCTACCAAATGCACCAATTGCAGATTGTGATCATATTTGTCTTCCATTCTTAGCAACACCTCTGCTTGGAAAAGATGACTGGATGTCTCAGTTCCACTGTGACCCCTCACCTGCTGGTGCTTGCTGTCCATTCCTGTGCTGCCTTCTTCAATTTTTTTCTTCCACCCGTGCACGTCTTTCCCTCAGTCTGCTTTCTACTATGTAAAGCTGCTTTATTAGATAGAAAACATTTATTTTCCCAGTTAAAATAGTAATATCTTAGCATTTGAAGGGAACTTCCAATTCCAACCATAACAGTGATTTCTTTCAGAACCTAATAATATTGCTTTAAAATGTTGCTGCTCCAGACCCCCTCAGAAGAGAGTACAGCAGTAACTCTCAGTGGATGAAAAGAAAACAGTTTCCCTCACAAACACAACATCCCTTAATTAAATACAATCATTTATTTTTAGGATAGGCATGTAGTACAAACTATTAATGGCACAAGCCACTTCATTGTTCAATCCAAAATTATGAATGCTAATTTTGTCATTTTTCTGTTGCCTATGCTACTTCCACTTGTTTCGAATCTTTGAATTCCACCAAAGCTCATGGCATATATAAGGACCATTGGCATACCAGCTTAAATGTGCATTTAGAGAAGCTTGAGAAAAATTTCATCCTTCATGTACTATGATCAGAAATTATCTATTTATATAAGAAGTATCAGGACTTCTTACGCGAGGTGGAGAAATTTGGTTTTGCTCAGGTAAACCGATTGCATATATTAACAGAGATGGTCTTTTTTTCCTTCACATGTTGTTATTCTTTTCCTAATATCGTTTGCAACATATGGACAGTTCTTGCATCTGATGCTGTTACTAAATTCCTTTTCAACTGCTAAAGCATCTTAACCCACAGACACCCTGAAGAGACTTCCTGCTGTGAGCCCCACAGTTCGAAAAAATCATTCTCCGCAGTGATGCATTTTTATGGCATCATGAAGTAAAGGATGTTAGAAAGTTCTCCAGAGACTATTTTAAAAAACACTTCATTTTACAGATGAACAAATTTAGGCACACAAAAATAAAGCATCTTGCCTAACATCACACAGAAAATCAATTAGTGGCCTAGCCGGGACTAGAATTCAAAAATACTCACACTCCATTGTCTTTCCATTATACCAATACTTTCGAAATAATCCCGAAAATATCTGAAAAAAATTGTTGAAAATGCTGAATTTCTGGTTCCTTTTCTAGATGTTCTGACTTAATTGAACACTCTTGGAATATCCAAATCTCTATTTTTGCACTCATGCTGATTCTTAAGATGAGACAGATTTAGAAAGTATTGTTTTAGATTGTATGATCCCTCTGATATAAATATATAATGAGATAATCAATTTTCCAAAGTATAAAACGAATTTCCAAACTTGGTCTCCCTTGGTTTTCAAGGTTCCAGGTTTGTAGAAATGTTCAACATTAGCTGTTTGGAAATGATTTTTGGACCTAGCTAAATTAATTTGTGTCTCTGGCTCTTTCTAACTTGTTCCAGTATGCTGAGCCTTTATAGGTGTGGGAGTTTAGATGCATTCTAAATTAAATGGGAAGTACTGAGTTTTTTTGTTTGTTATTATTTTTTGTTTGTTTGCTTTTTTGGCTTTCTTTTTAACGCTAATTGAAGCCTGATCTCTTTTGCAGTTAATTTTAACTGTTATTGTAGATGGCTATGCTAACTTTCAGGGTTATGACACTCCATTTTTCAATCTTCGGTGCCACAGAATTACTCAAAGTTCCATGGAAATACCAGCTCATACAGATATGATCTCAGTTACTCAGGATCTAGAAATACACTCACAACTTCAGACTAAGTGTGACCGCTGAAGGACTTACAATCTAGGCTTCAATTTTCTTATAAGTATTTTCTGAAAGAGACCTTAGCATATTTGTTCTTTTATTTCTGGCTTATTTTGCTCAACACATTGTCTCCAAGGTTTATTCAGCTCATTGTGTGCCTCTCGACATTTTTCCTTTTTGTAACTGCACCATATTCCACCACACAACTTGGGTGGAATATGGGTCACAACTTGCCATTCTTCTCAATTATTATACACTTTGGCTCCCTCCGTCTATTGGGAATCATGGATAATTTCCAAAATAAACAAGCCATGTCTTACAATACCCTCATTTGGTTGTACAATCAGCAGTACTCTCAATTTTAGACAATTTTCATTGGTCCATAGTGATAAAAACCCAACAAACACAGCATCACCAAATATCAAATCAAAACTACCCCTTATCACTTGTCCCACCCCCTCCATTAGTTGCCCCTGGTAGTGCTGTGGTACTGTTGATGTCTTCCTTTTTAACTATTGGCCATAGCATGCATTTTAAGTGCTCCCTCTATATCCCTCTACTATTGATTCTTTGTCCAGCTCTGAACCTTTGAAATAGTTCATGTGAACACTAATTATAAATAAGTAGATTTAATCAGTGGATGCATGTCATGTCCCCTTTCAATCATATTAACCTTCAATATGGCTGTGTTACTTATAACCCCACTAATTAGTTACCATCACTTCTCTCTGTCCCCTTGCACTTAGGTTCAACCTCATTGGGTAGCTTTTCCTACATCTCTAGCTTTTGTGTACTTCTAGGTCTGCTCGTGCTGGGTTTTTAAACAAAGAATTAATATAATCAGCATTTAACTTTTGAGATGAGGGTTCATTTAAGCTTATTGGACACAGACTTTATGTACATCTATGCAATATAGGATTATTTATCTCATTTTTCTATGTGTGTGTACATATATATGCACACATATATATCTATGGATACAGTATGTAAAAATATCAATGGTTTACTGTTGTTGCTATGGCGAACATTACAGAGAAGTGATGCTAATCTGAGCAACCCATTTAATACATTTTTTAAATAAGAAATTGTCCATTTAAACAAGAGTTTCAATATAAAAATTGAATAAAATATTGATGTATTCACATTGATAAACTATATAGGTCTTTAAGGTGATGACTTTGAGAATAGTTCTTAGAGATGTTATTAGATTAAAATAAAATGAAATAAAACCCCAAGAATTAGAGAAGTAATAGGCATGCAGAAACAGAAGAGATGTAACCCCCTTTTCTTAGATTCCCAGTTGCTATGATAATACCATGCAATGGTTGGCTTAAACAATGGGAATTTATTGGTTCAAGGTTTTGAGACTAGAAGAAGCCTAAAATCAAGGTGTTAGCAAAGTGATACTTTCTCCCCAAAGTCTGTAACATTTTGGTGTTGGTTTCCAGGCATCTTTAGGGTTCCTTGGCTTATATCTCTGCTTCGTGTCACGTGGAATGTCCTCTTCTTTCTCTTCTGGATTCCATTGATTTCCAGCTTTTGGCTCTTTCCTGTGGCTTTTTATGATTGGTTTCTTTCTCTTTGTGAGGCCTCTAATAATCTGTATTAAGACCCAACCTCATTTTGTTATGCCACAGCTTAAAACAAACATTTTCAAGAGATCCTATTAATAATAGATTCTCACTCACAAGAATGTGTACTAGATTAAGAACATGTATAAATAAGGGTACATAATTCAGTCTACTATGCTCTTTTATTGAATATTGAAGTTCATATTAAAATTATTTGATTCATTTGATGTGCTTCTTTGGTGGTCTGGTCATGCAACAAATATACATTGCACACTGGCTATGAGCCAGGCACTCTCCTGTTGCCAGTTACAGGGATGAAAAGAACATTTAAGACACATGACTTCATGGATATTTCGTCATGTGGGGAGAAGGTGACAATAAACATAAAAAATATATATATAATTATGAAAAATAGTGGGTGTTAAGTTTTGGCACTGAAATAATGACTCGGAGGGGGTGCTTAAGTTTTTAAGGAAGTATTCTTTGAAAAAAACAGCTTTTGCATTAAAATCTAATGATTTAGCAGGCAGATAATAAGAGATGATGGAGAAGAAAATTCCTGGCAGAGAGAACAGAAAAAATAAAGGCCCAGAGGTGGGACTGAGATGGTATATTTCAGGAAATAAAATAAGGGCAGCATTCTGGAAGGCAGCAGAGACAGCCAGGGTGATGGGATGAGGTGGACGATGACAAGGGCCCTGCCAGGAGAAGCACATCACCTTGAGATGTGGAATTTCATTCTAAGTGGAGTGATACCTTAAAAAATTCTCAAGGAAGTGATTAATAAAGTCAAACTTGATTCACTGCAAAGCAATTAAATAATTTGGAATTATGTTCCTGTCCTTCATGCCTTAACTCTGATGTCTTTATCAGGAAGATGGAACAGCAAATGGCCTTCCCATAACACTGAGCTTGCCTGTGCTGAAGTGAAACAGAACATGTTTATCTCTATCTCCTCTCTATGCAGTGGGTGGCCTGGGATGGTTACTGGGTGATTTAGTTTCCTCGTTGCCAAAGCAAATGTTATGCAACAGCTTGGTTTAAACCCTGGAATTTTATTGGCTCATGGTTTTGAAACTTGGAGAAGTCCAAATCACAGCATCATCAAGGTGATGCTTTTTTCTTGAAGACTGGCATTCTGGGGCTGCCTGCAGGCAATCCTTGTTCCCTGGCATTTTGTCACACAGCAATGCACATGGCAGCCTCTCCTGGCTTCTCAGTTCTATCGACTCCTGGCTTTTGGATGTTCCCTCTGCAGATGTTTTTTTATCTCTGGCAGACTTTCATTCTGCTTGTAAAACACTCCAATAATCCAGATTAAAGCCCAATCTAATTCATTTGGGCCATGCTTTAACTGAAATAACATCTTGAAAAGATCTTATTTGCAATGGTTCCACACCCACAGGAATGGATTACATTTAAAAACATGTTTTTTCCAGGATACATTGCTCCAAATCACCACACTATGCATTGTTTATGCATTCCAGAAATTAACACAGTGCACGTTGCAAGATGCTTAGTTATTCTTTATGATTATATGAATGAATGAAGGAACGAGCCATATGCTGACTGCATAAGTGAACAGAAAACCATTTTTATGTTCTTCCTCTAAAACCAGTTGAAAACCCAAATCAAGAGAGGAAGGCAATTATGTGGAAGACAAAAACACCTTCATTCAGCAACAGAAAAATTAGGTTGAAGGATGTCCTCTTTGTAGGCCAGATTTTTGTCCAAGAACAACTCCCTCATAAAAGAAGTGAAGGCGCTTATGCAATGCTCCTCTTTGGAAATGCTGAGGAGTTGATGAAATGTAGCTACCAGAGATAATGGGCTATTATATGAAATTATGTTTTTTATAAAAGTGTGATACAAAATTTTCATATTCAAAGGATAGATAGTAATTTTAGAACTGGAACAAAAGCAAAATCAAAACTAAAATATATTGAGCACCTCTGATGTGCTAAGAAATTGGCTAAGTACTTTAATGATAATTGCTATTATAGGTTGAGTGCTTTGGTACGACAGGCTGTTTTATAAAATGGGTCTCTTTGCAGCTGCCACTGGTGTTCAGGAGGGTTCAAGACAAAATCCACACATTGCATTTACAAGTTAGGGAACAGGCTTTGTTGTGGAAACCTAGCTGGCAAGATCAGCAGAGAGTGCAAGTGTGGGACCCACTGTCACGATGTGCTGGCGTCAGTGTACCCTCTTGGATATGCTGTGCCTTTATTTCTCAGGGAAAGGATCTTGTCCTCATGTTTCTCTCTCTATTTAGGGCAAGCATAAAAGCAACCTTGTCACTGAGGTAATAAATAACGTGCTTTGTCATAACGTTTTTGGGGAAAACCTGCTGCCCAGTAATTAAGAACCTGTGAATGAAAGGGGAATGCAATTCAGGTACAGCCCCCTGCAGTTGTGAGAAGTAAGGATGTCTGCTCCAGAAATCTTTTTTGTGCAGGCAATGACAAATAATTTTCCAGGGTCATTCTTGCACACTCCTGCTTGTTGCGTGTGGTAGGTTCAGGTGTCAACTTGGCTAGGTGAGGGTGCCTAGTTCTATTGCTGTGGACATGAGCCAATGGCATGTGAACCTCATCTGTTGCTGATTACATCTGCAGTCAGCTAGGAGGTGTGCCTGCTACAGTGAATGATGTTTGATTTAATTGGCTGGTGCTTAAATGAGAGAGCTCAAAGTAACACAGCCAGAGCAGCTCAGCATACCTCATCTCAGCACTTGTAGCTCAGCCCAGGCCTTTGGAGATGCAGAAAGGAATCACCACAGAGAAAGTTGTTGGAACCCAGAGGTCGGGAGAGAAGGCCAGCAGAGATCACCCTGTGCCTTCCTGCGTAAGAAAGAACCTCAGTTGAAAGTTAGCTGTCTTTCCTCTGAAGAACTATATGTTAACTAAATAAATTCCCTTTTATTGAAAGTCAATCCATCTCTGGTGTGTTGCATTCCAGCAGCTAGTAAACTAGAACATTGCACTACAGTCCACTTCTTGATCCTTGAGAGTCATGCCATATATCTGAAAGGAGAAGAAAGGAAAGATGTTCACATACCACATTTTCCTATTTGTTCTATGGGATTCAAAAGGTCTATGTTTATGAATTAAGTGGATTTCTCAAACCCCTTAGGGGATGAATCAGACAGCCCTTTCCTGGAGAAGTAAGGTAAGTAGAGACCCAGGGGTTATCATTTCAACACTGTGAAACTCCTCTAGGGGATGAGGAGATTGGTGCAAAGGCAGTGCTTCTTTCATCAACCCAATGAGTTTAAAATAGGAAAAGGATAGAAGTGCACTGCTTCTCAATGAACACTGCACCCGAATTCCTTCTTCTTTGAGTATTTTATGGATTTGTTCATCCATCAAATTTTTACTTAGATGGAGACTGAAAATATTCCATATAATTATAGTAATGCATGGATATTTAAATGAATTAAAAGTACATATTTGAACAAAAGGCATTTTGTATCAATCAATTAAGTTAAAAATCACCCATATAAAAAATTCAGGGAAATTAGGATCAAGAGTGGTAGCATAATTTTGGACCTTTCCAAATCCCCACATATACAGAGAATAAGTAGATATAAAAACACAAACAAACAAAAATACACCACTGAAAATTAATAGACACTGTTAAAATCAACATAAGTGATGAAGTAGCTGGAATTTTAAATGCCAGCAGTTATAGTCACAAATCAGCATGCTGTTTGTGGGACAATAGAAAACAGCAGAAAGCAAAGGGAGACAGACTAACTCCAAAATACGGCTCACGAGAATAACTGGAATTCACAGCGGGACAATTTGAGAACACTAGCTGTACTGAGGTGAAGAGTTGCTCAGTCCAGCAGTGGAGGAGAGCAAAGTGGTTATGACTAAAGGGCTGAAGCAGTCTAGCCTTCTGAACTCTCAAAACTGAGCCATCCAAGTTCTTTTCCAAAACAAGGCTCCCTATACAAAAGAAAAATTGCTGGGAGTAGGAGAGGAGAAAGGGAACAGGTTTCGGAATTCTCAGAAAGCAAGATACCACATTTTTCAACATCACATAAAATACTAGAAAAGGGAACTCTGAATAGTAAAAAGTATCTGAACCAACCCTTCTCCTAAAATGTAAAATATATATTAGGGTTAAATCCATGTAATGTTTTCATAAGAAAAAAGAGATTATGCATTAACATTGCCACCATAACTGATAATGAAATAAATGTTCAAATACAGATCAAATCTCCAAGGTATTATTTTGAAGTAAATCAAAAAACATTAGTAAAATGATACAAGACATTAATGAACAAAATATATCAAAATTAGGAATATACTTAGAAAAGAGGTGAGATAATTCAAGAAATAATTCAAAAAACAAGGAAAAATGGTTTTATACATGAAAACTAAGCCAAAGGAATCAAAAAATTAAAACAAACCAGTAGAATTTGTCTTAAGAGAAAAACAGGATGAAAAGGACAAAACCTTTTTAAAAATAATAATAAAAATATTTGTAACTACATATTGAAAGAGTACACCTTATATTTGAGATTATCTACTCAGAACAGCTAACACTAAAATAAATTCTACTAAATATATAAAATTTTTAAAAAAACGAAAAGTAAATTCCTCTGAGTACCTGCCACAAAGAGCATGAAACTTATAAGGGAAATGAAATTAGATCCTCAAATCCTTTGACGTGCCACATCGTCCCGGAAAAATATGGAGTAACTTATTTAAAATAACCAAAGAAAGAAAATATTAGTCAAGGACTCCATATCTGGCAAATTGAACTTCAAGTATAGAAGACACATGCAAACTTTACTGTCAAGTAAAATACTGAAGAGGGTTTTTTGGTGAATCTTTCCTAAGGAATCAACTAGAGAACAAGATTTGCATAATTAAAATGACTAGAGAGGTATCAACATAACTCCTGGTGAATATTAAATATATAATCATTGTATACATAAATCTAAATAAGAATTAGAAGGGATATAAGGGCTATACAATATAACAATAGGGGAAATTCAGAATGATGTATGCAAAATACTTTTAAAATATTTTATTGTAATGTTGATTGAAGTAATATGAATATTGTTAGTCTGAGACTGTGGTATGACAAATTTGGAAAAAATAACTTAGTTATGAAATATATTATTTTTATCATTATTTTGTTCTTAAGGACCAGGATTCTCTGAGTAGAAGAAAATAGAGCTTTACTAAAATGAATTTATGTAGAAACTCTGTGGTCCTGTATTTGCATTGGAGCTATTAGTATGAACTCAAGATATTTTAGTTTTATCCATTAAAGAATCCTAGAAACAATACCTGACTTTGCACCAGTGAGCACTCCTAGTGTCAAGATTGTGGGTCTGAAATAATATCTTCCATTGAAAAATCAGGGCTTCCTGGGAAAATATTTGATTACAGAGATGGGGCAGAAACAACCTGGACTGCTAGATTCATATCTAAAGGGGCTTCGATACATATAAGAATTGCAATGAATTTAACATCAAATATATTTGAATCCATGCGTTCATAATAATATCACACAAAAAGAAAAACAAATTTATCACAAATTCATTATAACAAATATTCATTAAATAAAATAATCAAGTACTTATCCTTCCTTTCTTATGAACTGAACCTTTGAGTTACCAAACAGTCAATGAGGGAAAGCATCTCATTATAAAATTATTCCAGCTATTAAATGAAATCAAAATGAGAGAAGTTGAATATTAGTTTTTTAGAACCCCTGATGATTTAATGGATCTAGGTACAGAACATCAGAAAAAGGTAAAAGGCAGATTACATGCCTCCTGATGAAAGAACACATCACCACCTTGATCTTGCCAAGAGACTCCAACCAGGCTCAGATCAGGCATCTGCATGGAGTTGCCAATTTGCAGAAAATGAAGAGCACACAGGGAAATGGTGGATTGTGAAAAAACTCTGTAGTTCCAACCCCAAGGCCTTTCATGAGATAAATTGTATGGAAAGAAAGGGAAGTAGAGAGACCCTGTAGGCTAAAAGAAAATTAAAAGTCATATCAACTTTAGAAAGGGTGCAAGCACTCTTCTTGAGTGATAAAATCATAATGAAAAAACAAGTATTATTATAAAACAAGGCTAGTGGTTAATTTTGGGGACAAAAGAGCAGGATTAAGACAGGAGAAATGGAAGGGCTTCTAGGATGACTGCTAAAGTCTATTTATTGATTGAGATGATGATTATAAGATACCTTGCTGTAATTCATTAAACTCTAAATTTGTATTATTTGATTTTCTCTAGCTGCATTCAGTTTTACAATAAAAAGGCTAAAAAAAGTCTTCATGCAAAAAACTGTGCTATTGATATGCTATTTAGTTGTTTTTGGATAAAATTATGCATACAACAAGTGTGAAATAGTCTGCCTTCAGGTGGCTGTCATTTTTCATCAGGGTGGGGAGTGGTAGATGAGGATAAAAGAGAAATGATAATCTATTTTATATTTTATATTTTTTATTTGACTCTTTCTATCTCAGTTACATGTTATGTCCTTAAAAGCCACACATTAGAAAAGAAAACTTCTGGTACCACTTGAAACGCTGACAATTCGCAATAAAAATAAAAAAAAACAGATTTCTGCAAATCTCAATCCAGGGGTCCAGGATAAAGGGAATCAACTTCAACCACGTATTTGCTGGTTATTTATTTCCATTGGTTGGCAAAACTCGATTGAAATGTCCTGATAAAATAGTTTCCTTTTAATTTTAAGTAGCTTGGATAAATAAAGTAAAACAAAGCTTTTGTAAGGCCTAGCCCGGCCTCTGGCTGGAAGGTCCCCACCCGAACTAAAACCCATGAACGTCAGGACATACAGGTGTTCAAACTCACCCTATCAGGACCTGCCCAGACAAACAAAGGACCCTGCACTGCACACGGCCCGTAGCTATGCCCACTGCACACGGCCCGTAGCTATGCCCCCGGCCCTAAAGCCTGTGAAACTCCTAACCTACCACAGGAGGCCCCGTAGGCATCGTCAGCACCCCCACTAGCTAGCCTATATCTATAGGCCCCCCTCCCCACCCCCCGCCCCTAGGGGGGCGCGACTTTCCAGGCCCACACCCTGAGCACCCAGACCCAGGAACCTCACCCCGGGACAATGAAATTTTAAACTCGGACTCAGTTTCTTTGATTTCTCAGTCGGCTACCATCTAAAACCTGACAGTTTTATACTTCAAAATTGTAATTCTGGAGATAAAATAGACTAGAAGTTGGGGGAGCCACGGTGGCTCAGCAGGCAGAGTTCTCACCTGCCATGCCAGAGATCTGGGTTTGATTCCCGGTGCCTGCTCATGCAAAAAAAAAAAAAAAAGAAGATTAGAATTTGAACTTCAAACCATAATGTAAATGTAGTAATTTTATAATAATACTTAAGTTTATTCCTTTTATAAAAGATTGATGTTAGTAAAAGGAAATGCATAAAATCACATTTGTTATTTGCTGTGTTCTGTTCAATAACTCAATTAGCATGCTTCTTATTGCTAAAGAGTGAGGAAAGAATTAAAACATGTAGAAGTTGGTGCATTCTGGTCTATGTCAAGAAATTATAAACATGGAAACCATTGTATTTCAGTTACTACCAAACAAAATCATTTTAATGCTCTTTCCACAATGCAGTTTTTAAAGGAAATGTCTCGACGGACCTTTATTCTTCTAAAAGGAAATAGTTCAGATTTTATTTTTCAGTTGTTAACGGTTGCCAAATTGCTAGTTAAGAATATGTAGGTGATCTCCAGTTCAGGACGCCATCTTAAATAATGGACTACTATTTTTAAATAATTTTCTTCCCTGACTTCAACAGTGGTGAATGGACCAGGAACTCTATGGCCGTCCTGGTTTTTTGTTTTTTTTTTCTTAATATTAAGTAGAACTACAGGCTTCATTTGAAAAAAAAATTAATATAGCCACTTAAAAAAAAAAAAGGAAATAACAATGACAGAATCTATTATGTAAATGGGGTGTATTCAAAATGAGTAATTTTTAGGAGGGAAGGAAGAAACTAATCTAATCAAATATGAAAGATAGGGACCAAGTTTCTATGTTACAATTGACTCCTGACACTAATATGAGAAAGAAAGGTCAAAAATTTACAAGCATCCTTAAGAAGCTACTAAGCCTAGATTTTCTAATATTTCAACTCAGTTGTAGATGAAATGTATTCTTTCTATCATGTTTTTATATCTCAGAGTTTTGTTGTTTCTATGTAAAAAGAGAACAGTAACAGTTCAAAGGAAACTTTGAAGTCATCTAGCTCACTCTACCATTTTTCTGCTTCTTAAACTGTGAGGTTCAGACACATAGCCCAATAATATGCAGTACATTCTTGCAGAAATAAAACCTCAGTATAAACGTGATTTATCTTCCCATAATGTGATTTGGGGGTTTTGGTTGGAACCTAAATAAGAAATTTGCTTTAAACTCTTTGCCCCTACCTACTCCATGAGCGCTAGTGTGAAAAGGTCTGGGGACTCTTTATTGAACAAGACAGGCAGGGTCTTTGCCTTTTCAGACCTTACATTCTACTGGATGAGATAAATAAATGTGTAAACATATTAATAAACTTATTTCCAGGTTGTGATAAATGTTATATCGTCAACAGATAGGGTGCTAATAGCAAGACTGGGCATTTAGAGATGGTACGTCTGAGGCACTGATGTGTAGGATGATACCTAAAGATTGAAGATGGAAGGACTAGCCATGCCAAAACCTATGCAGAGAGGGTTCTGGGAGAAGAAAGTCCATCTGCAAAGCCATTAAAAGCAGTGGGATTGGACCTGAGCGAGAATGGAGTGTTGTGGTGAGTAAGGGGAGAGGGCCGTACATTGGATCACCAATGGCCTCTTGAATAGGAAGGGATTTGAATCAGTGGAGTATGGTGTGGTACTATACTATGCACGCACTGACTCATTTCTGGGAACAATAAACAACGGTCATAATCATACTAAGACACCACATTTCAAAGTAGTAATTCATTAGTAATTGAAACAATACATAAATATTGATTGTGGACATAGAACTTGGGTTGGCAATAGTCCTTTCCTTAACCACCCCAGTGCTACTCCTACTGCCACCCACACATCCACGTGGGACTGTGAATAATATGGAGCCTTTCAGGAGGGATGAATTGGCAATTGATAAAACATGCAGCAGGGATCAAAACCAGACCAAATCCCAACCCTATGGAGTATATATTCTGGTGGCCTAATAAGGCTCAAAATAGTAAAATACGTATGCTATCACATAAATTATTAAAATATATTCTCTCACATAATATTGTAAGGATATAGTCTCTCATGAAATATATCTATATAAATAACACATGCACATATATGTATGATTATGTCTGTTTGTGTAGGGGGGTATGTATATATATTTCTCCTTCAATGTAGAAAACAACATGGGGAAGGGGACTAGGGAGAGAGAGGAAGAGGCAGTTACTACCAGTTTAATACTACTATTAGTTGAATACTACTAATAGTTTAATACTGCTATTGAACACTACTAGAGTGTTTAATAAAGAGCTCACTGATGGTAAGACATATGAGCAAAGATATGCAGGAGGTAAACAATCATAGGGCTATCTGAGGAAAGAATGCTCCAAACAGAAAAGAGCAAGTGTAAACAAATGAAATGAGATCATTCCTGGTGTGTATGAGGAAAATGAAGATTGGAATGAAAATGTGAGAGAGTAGGAGATAAATTCAAATGGTAAGGGACACGAGAGAAAGGAGTCAAAGTAACTAGAAAGTTCTCAGCCAAAACAACTATTAAAATGAAGAGAAGCACATGGTTTGAAGAGGAGAGAGATTAGGATTTGCATTTGTCCATGTAAAATTTCAAATGCCTATTAGATATCTAAATGAGATATTAAGTAAGGCAGCCCCCAAATCAGAAGATATGTCCATATTGCAGATAAAAATCTGGAGCTTTACAGTCTACCAATGGTATTTGAAACCCAACCCTTTGTTTGAGTCTTTCTTAGACTTCAAAATTCCTTGCTTTCCTATTTCCCTGAGTCTTTTTCACACCAACCAGAGAATTTTCTTGGCTATTAAAGGCTCCAGTGAGTAGATGCTACTACTTGGTTAATCAAGGAAAATTGCCCTATTTTATGGTCTGATACATTAATTCCTCTGCAAAGTCCTTTCACAGCACTATCTAGACTAGTGTTTGATTGACTAACAGAGGAGAGATCCGTGAAGGGATATCGTTAGAATTCTGCCTACCGAAGGAACAGTTCATTTGTCCCCCGCTATCCTTGGCCATTTATAGCTGCAAGGAAGCACAGCTACAACACTAAATGTCTCTGTGCCAGCAGGTAAACGAAAAGAGTGGCAACCAGCGGTAGGTCTTTATATTTGCCAGTCTTCCATTGACGGATGCGGTGTACCTCAGCATCTTATTTCTACACTGCAATTGTTCTGATAATTATAGTCATACTGATATTCCATTGTTTTGTCATTAATTCTAAGTAGGTGAGGTTTATTAAATAAAACAATGATAACAGTGTATGATTACTCTCTCAAAATCCACATGATAACAAGCTCCAAGTACAGACCGAGTTCAGGAACAGAACTTTCTGAAACGACACAGTCATCGCTGTGAAGCCAGGAGCCCTCGGATGCAAGGCTAAAGCGCTGGGCCCTCTGTAGTCCCAATTCTGCTTTACTTCTGGCCTTATTCTGACAAGAACCCATTTATAATTCAGTCTCTCCAAATTGCGAGTGTTTAATCCAATTATGATGGTATTTAATGTCGCTATTGTTGCAGTGAAATGATGTTTAATGTAAAGTCTTTCTATTGTGTTTGGAGGTATTTATTCCCACTGAATTTGCCTCCACCCTTTCTCTCTGAGGTGATTCTTCACTTTCTAGTTTACGTAACAGCGTCTGTTTGGAGAGGAACGTAAGATTTTGATCTGTGAAGTTCCCAGCAAAGCAGTCATCCACTGGAGCCCTGCTGGAGCTCCTGCACTCAAAACTCACAAATTAATGTTTTGTTTGTCTTATTTTCTGTCTGTTTGCTTTTTGGTTTTGTTTTTTGTCATTTCCCAGGCTTGGCTCTGGGAGGGGTACATGTGGAAGTACCCATCAGCTTTGAATTCACTGCTTCCTCCCTAAACAAATCTATCGACAGGCTCAGTATTCTAGGAGTTTCCTGCCACTGTTTTCAGTTGTTACCTTCAGGCTCAGTCTTTTAGAGATTCTTGCCATTCTCCTTTGAATTGTTACCACCTCCCTTTCAATTGTCTGCAACAACAGCAGACAATCATGCTTGGGAAATGCCGCATGGGGAAGGAGGATAAAGTGTGGTGAGCAAATGGGGAATGCCTAATATTTTGAAAATATCGACCACAACTTGTGCTCAGATAGTTAAACAAAAACTAATTTATTAGAGGGTGTTGGGTAAAAAAGGGAATGTTCAAAATAAGCCCCCTAATTCTGCTATTTTGCCTTTCTTTCTCTGTGAAAATGAACTACTAGAGCTTGTGGAATATAGCAGTGACAGACTCTCTCTCCTGGATTGGTTTTGACCCTTTTCAAAAGTGTGTGTTCAGGAAAATCAGAGACCTTAATTAAGTTGCAGATGAGCTCTAGGCAAGCAGTGTCCCATGAAATATAATATCAGCCACATATTTCATTATAAACTTTCTGGTAGCCATAGTAAAACATGTAAAATCAAACATAAAATAAAATGTAATATTCTATTTTATTAAATCTAGTATATTCTATATTTTATTTTATGCATTGTATCCAAAGTAGTTCAACACACAATCATTGAAAAATGATTATTAATGAGATATTTTACATAATATTTTCCCTAAAACTTCAAAATCCTGTGTTTATTTTACACTTATGTCTCCATTTGGACCAGCCACATTTTAAGTGTTCAGTTCACACTTGCCTGATGGTTGCTTTATTGGACAGCACAGATCCAAACAAAATAACGGGATTCTTTTAAATGGTCTTCTCAAGAGTTTACACTTCTTTTAGAATGTTTTTCTTCTGATATAACTAAAAGGGCCTATCATCCATCCATCTCTCTCTCTCCCCATGTATCTATCTATCTATCTATCTATCTATCTATCTATCTATCTATCTATCTATCTTCTATAAAACTGTAAACCCAGTGGGTCTGAAGACAAATCTACTCTCTCCTCTGAGAATTGCTATTTACTTATTATTCACTTTATTTTGAATATTCCTTCTACTCATTTTTGTTTCAAGTTCTCTGGGAGTTCACTTTACTTGGTTTCAATTTCTTCATCTGTCCACCATGTCTCATATTCTGTCTCAGAATTCCCCCTTCTCCTTTTTTCTCTTTGTTTTTAACCAATTTTATGGTTCCTGAATCACATCTGAAGTTAACCATATGCTTCACTAATTCACTTTTCTGAAGAACAAATCTGCAATTTACTACTTAATTCGTAATGTGCAGCATAGTTTTGTTGATGTTTCCATATTAAAAATTTGATTACATTTTAGTGTATAAAAATAATGTGACATTGCTATTTTTATAGATAAACAAAAAGTTACAGACATAGTTGACAATTCCTTTGTATCACTTCACTCATCTATTCTTCCTCTTTGGCCAGAAGCAACTGTTTTCAATGGATTTGGAAGAGATCCTCCTTCTCTCTGGTTTTATAGTTTTAATTTATGTATATGGATCACTAAATGAAAAAAATTATTGATTTCTGCATTTAAGTATGTACACAAGTAATATTATGCTGCACATATCAAAATTTGAAACTGATGTTATTAATAATATTGTTTGGGGGAACTTTTCATGCTGAAACAGGGATTATTTGTGTTCTCCTAAATTTAAATTTAATGCTTTTTTAATGTTGATATATATAATCATTTTAACTTCTGTATATTTGGTCTTTTATAAATATACAGTAATTTAGATATCTATTTACATATCAATAGATATTTAAGTTGTTCTTAGTATTTCAATAGTATATTTACTTTAAATTAAGGGATATTTAATTGCAAATGACAGAAAATGCCACCATAATACTCTCATATAATAAAAATATCTTATCAGGTCTCATAGCTGAATGTTTATGCGTAGGGGAGTCTCTAATGTAGAATAACCCAGTGGTTTAAAATTTAGCTCAAGGAACCAATTTTCCAGCCTCTCTTCTCATCCCTCCTCAGAGCTATCACCATTTGAAATTGTTATATAGCATACCGTGAAATTAGGTCTACATGTTTCCTTGCTCATGCTAAATGGTAGAGAAAATTTACCTGTCCCAGTATTGTCCAAAAGTTCTGCCTTTTTCCCAGTTATATCCATTAGGCCTTTGGCCACATACATAAATCTGAAGGAAGAAATAAAGGAAAAAGACAGCACTAATTGGGCTAAGCAAACTTGAGCTATCCCATGTGCTGAGGGTGAAGTCAATTTTGCCAAAGTTGATGAGCTGAATGTGAGGCAGTGTCTTTTTTTTTTTTTTTTTTTTTTTACTTTTCTAGGCTTTCAGCATCCTTAACGTTGTGTTTCCATGCATTATGTCTGCGGCAGTATTTTTCGGACATCTTCCATGAATGAGAAAGACTTCTCCCACCATCAGTTCAAGTTAGTCTCTTCCAAGCACCCTGTCTCAATTCATTCTACTTTATTGCATTGTGATTCCAGTTCATTTTTTTTTTTTTTTTTTTTTTTTTTTAAAGACAGAGAGAAGGAAGGAAGGAAGGAAGAAAAGGAAACATTTTTAAACATTTTCTTGTTTTATTGTATTCTGTTTCTCCGTTTTTGTTACATGGGCTGGGGCCGGGAATCGAACCGAGGTCCTCCGGCATAGCAGGCAAGCACTTTGCCCGCTGAGCCACCGCGGCCCGCCCAATGATTCCAGTTCATTTTTTGATCCAAGACTTCAGTTAAATTGGTTTCAATCTTCTGTATGTCTATTTGGTTTTCTATTTTTGCTTCATATTTATTATAGTTATGTTTTTGGAGAAAGCAGAATATATCAAGAAAAAAAAGTAGTAAGTAAATGCTTAAAGGAGGTTTTAAATGCAAAGTCACTGCAATTTTACTCAATTAAGGAAAGAAATTTCACTTTTTCCCTAGTCTTTCCCATGTATATATAAATGGTCAAATTGTCTAGACATTTATTACTTCCTATTTAACCTTCATTTAGTTTCTTAAGTTTGTGAGGAAATTTTTCAGAAGATAAACTACTAGCTAGAAGTTACTTTCATCTATTAAATTCAGGTCCTTAAAACATTTTCAAAATTGTACTTTTTAGAAGCAACAATTTAGTGTACAGGAAATAATTTAGTATATTAGTGACAGTCAGGCTCAACATTTATATTAAAACAAATGAAAAGAATAAATAGCTCACTCTATTATATTATCATCAAATGCAAAATTATAAGCAGTGAGCCTACAAATGAAATTAATTTTATGTACTGTGGAGATTTATTTTTGTATTGGAACTAAGGAACTAAGACTATATTAACTACTGTCATTTTCATATAAATATGTCATCCATACGTTTTATGAAGCTTCAATGACATCCTCTCAATTAAAAAGTTATAGGCCACTATGAATGACTAATTTTATACATTAAAAGGGGAGAAGAATATTGTGTTGCACATAAATAGTTTTAAATTTTTTTCCTTTCACTTACCCAATTTCAAAACCATCTACTTTATTTTTGGGACTTTGACATAGTATTTCCTTTAGAAACAAACATTTTTTATAAAGGTAAAATATTTTTTCTAGATCATTTACAATTTTCTTTCCCTCAACTCCTCTTATTCATAATTTTCCAAACTTCTTTTCATTTCTTGATGTTTTCATTCTTTTTATGGCACATCCTTCCCCCATAGTTTTCTCCCTTGAGTCATCATTCATTTTCTCTCAAATCAGAATTTTCAACCTCTGTCTATGTAATGATTACCTTCCATGCATATAAAATCATGGTCAATTATTTACAATCATAGAAATCAAATAAACCAACACAAAGATCTCTATATCTTCCTCCATTTTTGAAATTAAGTCCCTTCTTTGCTTCACAGCTAAAATTATACAAAATGGACTCACACTTGTCTTTTTTTTCTTTGCAACTCTGCTTTGGTTTTTCTCATGCAGAATTTCAATGGCATTCTTCAATATATGCTTTGAAGCAATCTTTCTACTATAACTTTACTTTTGGAAATCAGCTATTACCTACTTGTTACCAAATTAGAATGGAAATATTCAACTCTCATCTATTGTTCCCATCCCTCTTCTCATCTTTCTCTTTATAAAATTATTTCCTTTACTTTTTGACAACACGCTCTTGATTTTCCTTGAAACACATAATCCATTTATAGCTATCTCCTAAGTATATCTTCAGCTTTATTTTCACCTACTTGCCACTACATTTTCTGGCTAAGTAAGCTTTATCCAAGGAATCATATCTGAAATGTTTTAAATATAGAAATCACTTAGTATCATTTCTGGGGATTTTGATTCACCAATACCAACATACAATTAGGCCATCTATATATTTTTAAAGACCCAGGACTGATTTGATACCCAGGTTAGTTGAGAAACACTGATCAAATAAAACCAATTGCACCGATACTTCCAACCTCATCTATTCTATTATGCCTAAGGATTTTGGTATACCATATTTCTTTTGCTGTTAATTCCTTACATCTGTCTCCTATGTATACTTACCTTGTCTTTGGTTTAGTACCAGGATATTTATGTAGTTCTAATAAGCCTCAGATCTATCAACTGATCTCAAAACTTCGGTTTCAAAATGCTTTCATTTTTTAACCAAAAGGTAAAGAGCAAAACTCCCACACTAGGGCATGTATGGTTTCTAATGATTCAGATTAAAAGTTTATATTCATTATTTTATTTAAAAATCTAGTGGCAGTAAAATTGAATGCATTTATGTTGGCAGGCAACTTATCTCTTGATTTTTATGCCATTGTATGTCTACCATTTGTGTGTAATCTGCACCAGTTTAGAATTGCATAAGTATATTCACATAAGTATTTTGAGTTAAAAAAAATGAATACTTTGCTCATGAAATCACTCTTTAATTTTTTAATCAAAGCATTGGATATGCACCATAACTCTAAAATATATCTTTGGGACATGTGGCTATTATCACATTACAACTCAAGATGTGTGTCTTGAGAATATTTTTATGATTCATTTATAATTAATGCCTTCAAACATTTTCCATATAATGATGATTTAACTTTTCAAGGTACTGAAACCAGTCAATATAATTTTACCTTATTACACTCAACTAGTTCTATGAAAATGCAAATTAAGGAGTAGAGTATTAGGCAAATAGAATTTGCATGCATATGGTGTATATGCATAAAATGATTCTGAATATTGGATAGCATTATCCAATCATTATAGTCACAGACCATAATAAGGTACAAGAAGAATTTGCCACATAAAAGTCATTAAGAAACTGGAAGTTTTTACAGGCATACAATTTATACCCTAAGCCCTAACATGGACTTGAATGCCAAACTCTATTGAGCAAAGAAAATAAAGGTAAAAGCACCATTTCCTTCAGCATTCTAAAGAATATTTCTATAGGGCATAACTCTAATAAGGTTGGTTATTATCTCAATCTCTTCAAAGGACTTGAAAATCTATTACTAGTTTTTTCTACTTAAACATTGAGATAACTTACTAAAGTGAACATATGTAACAAATCAGAGGTTAAGCACCCAGTTTTGAATTTAGACAGTTGGGGTTTGAACTGTGGATTTATTATTTACTAGTTACCTTGCATGATTTCTTTACCTCTCTAAGTCTATGATATTCTTGTACTTTATAGAATATAAATTATTTATCACATAGGGATGTTGTTAGTATTAAACAGTATACTAATATAAAAATAGTAATATAGTTTTTGCATATGAATGTTCACCATTTATCACCTATTATTTTCCTAATTGAAACAAACAGCAACTCACACTTTTGTTTCCTTTCAAACACTTTGTAAAACAAAGAAATTGCCACTATCAACATAAATGGTTAACTGGGATTACTTTGTACATGATGACCTATCAAATTCTTGTAATTAAATGTAGTTGAGGCTTTTCTGCCTTTATAATCTCTCAATTTAATATTGAGAGATTGCATTCAGCTGCTTTTCCGTCAGTCAGCTTGTCAACTTTGTATCACTGATGGTATTACTGACAAAAGGAATAAGTCATACAAACTATTTCTTTGGCTCAGAAATCATACATTACAAACCATGCAAAATCAGAATAATTTCATTTTACTAGAAAATTATACAACAAAAACCAACAACCTTTGGTTCTTATGACTAACAACATTAAGTGATAAAACTCTTCAGGTTTCTTAAGATTTGTCAGAACTGAGTTGTTTTCTATGATATTAATCAGTTTTGAAGACACATGATGCTCTCTGCTTTAGATTTATCCCATATCCTATTGCTTAATTTTGGACTACGTAGCTTTTACTGCACAGTGTTAAATATGTATCCTTTGCATGGTTATGAGTAAATAAAAGCATTAAACCTTTTTAAAAAATGATATTTAGGTGTGCATGGGTGGGTTCAGTGGTAGAATGCTCGCCTTACATGCGGGAGACCCCAGCTCAATTACCAGACCATGTACGCAAAATAATAATAGTAATAATATAATAATATTTAGGTGGAATACACAAGTCTACTGCTTGCTTTGAGTCTCTCTAAACACAAGTGACGGCAGATGACTTGCTGTTATAGTACGTTCTGAATAAAGTCTTTGCTTGTTCTCATTCGGATGCTCATTATTTCCACGAGTGCATAGATATGTTGTTATATATGAGATTGAAGCCCATATATGATTTTCAACTTTTAATGTGTTTATAGGAGTGGAAACTAAAATGGAAGGTAAATAATTAATAATATAAGATGGCTTATTCAATGAGAATATGAAAATCAAGCTTTATTCAATTTCCTGGGTTGGTAGATAATTTTACAGACAGGCTAAATAACTAGAATAATTTTATTTATAGTGAAGTCCTGCCAGAGGTACTGTCATGAAAACCAAGACATATTGAGTTGACACCGTGGCATATGGTGAGGAAATTAATAATGGGTTAGCTTACAGAGATCTCTGCTTACTCACTGAAATAGACCCGCATAGTGTTCAGGTGGGAAACATATTTTGATGAAGTTATTTACAACTGTGATCAAGTTCAATGTATTGTAACTTTTTATACTCCCAACATATTTTTGTAAAAGTTACAGAGTGAATTTTCAGAAATTAAGTGCATTTATTTGTAGTCCTTTTGCTTGTTTCTTCTCAGAATTGTTCAATGAATATTTGCATTCACATCCAATCACTCAACATAAAGCAAATATTTATTGGCTGTATTCATGTGCAAACTACTGGATTAGTTATAGAAATCAAAATAAATAAAAAGAAAACAAATATCCCTACAGACATGTATTTTACATTCTATCAAGGTTAGACAACCATGGATTATAATAAATATCTCAGTTATATAGTAGGTTAAATGTTGACATGCTAAGGCAAACCATAAAATACAAAATAAACTAAAGGGCAGCATTTAAACACAGGGTAGTGCATTGAAATGTCAGCTAGGGTTGTCAGTATAGACCCCCAAAAGAAAAGATGCCAAATGAACAAAGACTTGAAATAGGTAAAGGAGCAAGACAGACACATAACTGAAGGAAGAGAGTTTCAAACAGAACAAAATACCAATGCGAAGGCCTTGAGCTGGAACATGTGTTAAAGGAACATGGGAGGCCTATGTAACGAACGTCCTATGAGAACAACGAAGCATCACAGCATTTGAAGTTATTAAGGGAATTGGGAACTGCAGGCTCTTGCAGACCATTGTAAGTATTTTGGCTCATATTCTTGGAGAAATTAAAGTGCCATTATAACCAGCTGAGAAGTCACATGGCTGGCAGCTGCTGGTTCAGGCCCATCAGCCTTTCTTGAGTGAAGGTAACTTCTTGTGGGTACCTTTGTCTGGAAACTTTCATTTCCTTTGAACTGTAAACTTGTAACTTATTAAATTTCCCTTTTCAAAAGTTGTTCCAGTTCTGGTGTATCACATTCCGGCAGCTTCCAAACTTACACAAGTGGTATGATATGAATTGTTTTAAAATAATTACTTTAGTATGTAGATTGGGCATAGACTGTAGGAGTACAAGTGTGGAAGCAAGGAAAATAGTTAAAAGGCTGTTGCAATAATTCAGGAAATATATTAGGTTGGGTTGAAGCAGGGTATTAGCAGTGGAGTTCAGAAGTAGTTGGATTCTGTATATATATATATATCTTGAAGGTGGAATCAGCAGAATTTTCTCATAGATTGCATGTGAAGTAAAAGAAAAGAAGATGAGGAAAGAATGGTGGCAACTTTTGTCTGAGCAACCAAACAAATGGAGTTACTATTAACTGAGGTGGAAAAAAAACTGTGGGTAGAGCAGAGTCAGAGGGAAGAGTGGGATTTTGGTTTTAATCATATTTAGTTACTGTTCGCATAGTAAAAATAAAAATGTTGAGGAAATTTTTTCTGTTATACAATTTAAATGGAAACAAATTTGTATTTTCCTCTAAGCATTTTCTTTAAGGTTTCTTTAACTTTTTAAGCGGAGAGAGTGTGGAAGTTGCTAGATATAGTAATCTGAATTTGAATGAGATGCCCTGGATAAAAATAAAAATATTTTGGAATATCATCAGATGGATTATATTTAAAAACTGAAGTGTCTGTGCTGGTTTGAAAATATTATGTACCCCAGAAAAGCCATGTTTTAATCCTGATTCAATTTGGTTCAGGGTTGGAGGGGGGAAGCCATTCTTCTAATCTTGATTCAATATTGCAGGTTGGAAACTTTTGATTAGATTATCTCCATGGAGATGTGGCGCATCCAATTGTTGGTGCAATCCTTTGATTAGATGGAGATGTGTCTCCATCCATTCTAGATGGGTGTTGATAAGATTACTAGAGACTTTAAAAAATGAAACATTTTGGAGAAATGCCAGAAATACTAGTAGTCTCAGAGCCAACAAAAACTTCACAGTAGAGCTGACACAATGTGGACATGGAGAGAACAGAGACATGGACGTTTGATGATGCTTGGAGCCCAGCAGATGTCACCATGAGATGTTAAGCAAGCCAGAACCTGAAGAGAGCCAAGGGAAACCAAGAGAGGAAAGCCAGTCCCGGAGAAGTAAAGTGAGGAACCCCCCCCAGGAGTAGAGGCTGAAAGCACTGGAGCCCAGGAACAAGGGACCAATAGATGCTAGTCACATGACCACCCAGCTGACAGAGGGGTTCCTGACCCATCAGCCTTTCTTGAGTGAAGGTAACCTCTTGTTGGTGCCTCAATTTGGATGCTTTCACTTCCTTAGAACTGTAAACTTGTAACTTATTAAATTCCACTTTATAAAAGCTGTTCCATTTCTGGTATACTGCATTCCGGCCCCTTTCAAACTACTACAGTGTCACATCCAGTGTTATCATATGGATAGTATTAAGAAACACTAACCGTGGGAGTGAGTGTTGATGGAAGAGAGAGCAAGTTGAGGACTGAGTTGTGTCCCTCCCACATTATGATTGTTATCACACTAAGAGTAACCAACAAATACTTAGCAAATGAGCAGGAGTTAAAAAAAACCCAGTAAGATGTGGTATTCTGAAAGCTAAGGAAAGAAAATATAGGGGAGTTTGAAGTGGTTGATTATGTGACAGGCTGCCAAAAGATCAGAACTGAGAATTACTCATTGGATTCTGCAATGAAGTTATTATAAGTTATGCTGGTTTGAAACTGTTATATACCCCAGAAAAGCCATGCCATTTTATTCAATTTAGTGGGGGCAGATTTATTGGTTAGGGTGGACATTTTGATTGGATTGTTTCATCGAGATTTTACCCCACCTGTTAAAGGTGGGTTTTAATCCATTTACAAGAGTCTTTTAAGTGAGCTATGACAGAGAGGAGCCAGACATAAGTACCTTAGGTGCTAAGCAAGAACTCACAGAAATAGCCAAATCCTGGAGAGAGTCAAGGAAACCTAAGAGATGAAATCCAGAGTTTGCCTGAGAGTAACTAAGTAAGGGCCTGCAGATGCTTGGAAAGAAAGCCCCTGGAATCAGAAGCTGGAAGCAATGAACCAGGGACAAGGACTTTAGATCCCACCCACATGCCTTCCCAGCTGACAGATTTGTCCTGGCTGTCAGCTGCCTTTCCTCTGAGAAGGTATCATCTTATTGGTGCCCTAATTTGGGCATTTTCAAGGCCTTAGAATTGTAACTTGTAACTTAATACATCCCCTTTATAAAGCCAATCCATTTTTGTTATACTGCATTCCAGCAGCTTTAGAAAACTGAAACATAGGTGACCCTTAAAAGAACAGCTTTGGAAGAGTGGAAAGGAGAATAAGCCTAATGGAGTCGTTAAGGAGAAAATTAAGGGAAGGAATTGAATTCAGATAATAGAGAATACCTTGCCAAGGTATATAGATAGAGATGTAAAAAGGAGCAGAGAAATAGGGATACATTTAGAGGAGCGTGTGGGTGTTGAGAAGGTTTTTTGTTTAGTGTTTTTTGGTTTTGCTGTTGACAGAAATGATCTAGTAGTAAGGGGAAAAATGGATGAGTTAGGAAAAAGGAAGAAAAATTGCTTGAGCTATGTTTTTGAGTAGGTGACAATAAGCAGTATGAATTCAACCACTACAAGTGTCAGTCTTAGATAGGAGTATGGACAGTTAATTTATAATGATAAGAGAGAATGCAGAGTATGTGTCTAGCTGATGGTACATCCTTAGCCACAGTGGAGGTAGAGCATTAACATCCTCTTTTAAGATTGTTTTAATTTTATAATTGAATAAAGAATCAAGTTACCATCTGAAAATCAGAATGGAGGAGGAGGTTGTGTCTATTTGAGGAAAGAGAAGATTTTACATTATAGCCTAGAACATTTATTAGTAAGGTATGGAGGCAAAGGTGAAGTCTGGGCTGTTCAGGAAATTTAATTGACACACAGCTACACCCATTGCATGTGATCTAAGAATTGAGTCGCTGTGACAGAGATACGTTCTGCAAAGAACAAAATGTTTTCTATTTTCCTTCTCATAGAAATATCTTTCTGACTACTGGTCTAGAAATTCCAGGACCTTGAAGTCCTTCTTGAATTTAAAGTGAGAACAGTCAGCATGTTTGAAGATTTTTGTTCATCTTCATTTATTTATCCAGGCATGCATGCAGAATAGAGGGAAAATTGGACTTGACCGCAATTGTCGTTATGCCAAGCAAACAAATGAAGAAAAGCAGGGGCAAGGTTGTTGTAGGTAAAAGAGAGCCTAGCTGATCACTCATGTTATGCTCTATAGATATTATTACATAAACAAGCCTCCACTTGGTACCAATTCATCAAACTGTACCTGCATGGCATGTATGCTCCAGTATGCATGTTACAGTTGAATAAAAAAGTTTAAATTATCAAACATAGAATATAAGCTGGGAAAGGAGGGCAAAGAGAAAATCAGGGAGGGGTGGGACTGTATGATAAATAGATCATGTCTTGGGGGGCTGAAAAATTGTTGGGGATTGTGTAAGAAAAAAATGGATTGCAAATATAGGAGGCTGTAGGATGCTTGAAATTGAGATTGGAGGAAGATTACTTTGTAATAACAAGGCCTAGGGCATGGCTATTGAAGGGGGTGACTCGTATAGTGGTCAGTGCAAGAACATTGGAAGAGAGTGGTTCAAGGAATGATTATCTCTGTGTATAATGAAATCACCAATAGTTATTACACAAGAATAGCACTGGAAGAAGAGACGGTAAACAGAAAACTAAAACATAAGTGGGACTGATCTAGGAGTGCAGAAGGGATCATCAAAGTGGTGGAGTGATATGGACCAAGGACATGGAATTCAATATTGTTTGCTCTCAGTAGAAGGAAGGAGGATGGTCTGTGAGCAGACAATGAAAAGCAAAGGGGACACTTAGCCCAGTTCCCTGACCATTAGTGTATGAATAGTGGAAAGTGACCCAAGGGTTGAAAAGTTTAGAGGGATGTGTCAAAGAAAAATTGTTAGCCAACAGGTGATGGGGGTATTCAGAGAAGTGGTTGAGGATATTATCCTGCTGAGAGGTTATGAGAAATATCCTGATAATACTGTAAATTCTTTCAAATATACATGTGTGTGGGTATCTGTGTGCATATACACTTGCGTGTGTGTCAAAATGGTCATTTTTCCAAAATATCTCATACATGTCCCTGCTGTAATGAGTCTATTGTTACAGAGTTTTAAGATAAATGTTAACTATTGAGGAGTTTTATAAGCCCACAAAATATTGAGGTGATTTGGCATACGATGATACTTTCCCACACAAAATATTGAGGTGATTTGGCATACGATGATACTTTCCCATAGAAGTTTATTATAGCTTTTTGGATTTTCCTTTCTCTTTCCCCTTATGTCCCTGTCACTTGTCACGCATGTTGCCACACCTAATACGTTATTAACTGTAGTTTACTCCACATGTTTTAAATGTAAAGAAAAAATCAGAGGTTAATAATAGAGATTACACGACCATTTCTTATAATCAGGGTAAATTCCAGAATACCCCAGAATTGGCCTTTTCTCATTGAAAGTGAACTGTAGAAAGTTTGCAGCAGCATTTAGATTTTGTTGAGTATTTGAACGTTATTTTCCTTTTCCTCGTTACTAACTTTTTAGCACTTTGTTACTTGAGTTTGCTATCTGACTCCTGGGTATTATTTAAACCAAAACCAGTAGAAGCATTAATTGATCTAAATGTTCTAACAATAGCATGAATGATGTGTCTTCTTTAAAATAAACTATTTTTTATAGAATTTGTATAAAGCATTGTAAAGAAGGATTAAAACAGGAAAATGGCAAGAGAATATTTAAAAAACTATAAATATTATAATTCATGTTTTAGAAAAAAATTCTTTTCAGGAAACAATGTGGATATGTTATAGAACTTATGTACAGCGTTTTTAAGGCTATAAATTATATCATTTACACAACAAAATATAACTGAGAATACAGAGTATTCTTTTCTTTTTATATGCTCTATCATCAAAAAGATTATAATAATGTTGGTATATTTTATGTATATTAAAACCATTAGTACATTTCGTTTTAAGAGTATCTATACTTATCATTTTACAGTTTTATCTAAAAACACAATTGTGTGAATTGTAATAAGGAGAAATAAAGTTGAGATAATTAGGTATAAGTTTTCAACAAAATTTTAACTTTTTCTGCAATCTGTACTTTTCAACCTAGTCACTAGATCACTAAAATTATTTCATTTCTTGTTTACTCTCTCCACATAAACTTGCTTGCTCTCTTTTCTTCTGTTTTCCAGTCTGAGCAAAGAATCAGGTAGCTCTTGTGAAAGTACAAATGTTTTCAGAATAATCATGTTTCAGGGATGTGGAGAATGTAGAATCTCAATAGATTTGAAACATTTTATAAAAATGGATCAGAAATCTTTTAGCACATTTTGGTGCCTTGAAGGAGAAGCTTAAAAGATTGAAAACAAATCCACTTGTCTCCTATCCTATTAACATGGCAGCTTTCCTGTTGTGCTAAAATAGAAAGCTTGCTTTTCTAAGCCGAAAAACTAATTCTGTTTGTTTTGTTTAAAAGAAACCACTTAGAATCATGATATAGAGCTCTATTCTTACTGCTTATTTGGAATTTGTATATTAGAAGAGAAAAAAATGTGAACAATAATTAATGAGTTTAGGTAAAAATCCTATGAAATACACTCCATCTATTTTCTTTTCTGTATCTTTCACAGCACCTATTTGGCCCATGTCTACTCTTATCTTTAATCCCCAAATATTATTTCTTTCTCTTCTTGGATCTGTTTCTAGTTTTAGATGAATTTTAGCACAGATGATATTGCACTGTTTCTTTCAGTTTGAGTGTTTTAAAACTTAACACTTTATATATCTACTTGCACAACTATCCTAAACTCTTTCACCTACTTTTATATAGATATTTTATATCAGCCATTTTCTTTTACTTGTGATATTATAAAAATCTGCTTTTTGTTTTTATTTCCTTCAGAGTTCTGATATGTGAATACTCCTAAATAATATCTGAAAGGACTTACAGAGGATTACTGCCAAAACTGTACATATTCATGGGTCTGCTATTGGGAGAGATTTTCCTCAACCATTTAAAATAGATGCATAGAATGATGGTCATATTTACAGAAGCACAGCACGCTTAAATCCTTTGCCTGTTTCCTCTCTCAGCATCATTTCTACTGCGTTTACATGATAATAAGTTGCCTATGTGATGCTGCTTTGTAACTTTCACTCTCTTTCAAGTTTAAGACTGGTTTTGTCTGTTCATATGATGTAGATGATCAGAGGGTAGCTATTAGCTTTTTTTTTTTTTTTTTTTTACCATTAGAGTACCCACAGAGGTATTCAATTACATTTTTAATCTGACAGTTATAATCTCTTGTCAATTATTGATTTCTATTTGTAAAAGTCATATTAATACCATTTAGGGAATAACAGATGTGAAGCCATTAGATAAGTAAAACAATGACAGCTGAGGATAACATGCTATAGAAAGGTGAAACCCCTATACTACCTTCAGTACTGAGTGGAAATCCTTCCAAACCAAACCACGATGCTTTCATGAAAATAAAAATCACACCTGAGTTATGGGTTCTGTAGAAATACCACAAATTAGACATGTTATTCACAAACATGAATTTTGTGCTTAAAGTATGTTAACATTATTAGTGTGTGCTCCATCTGCAGTATCTAGGAACTGCACAGATTTATTGATAATGCTTATTCTTCAGTATTTGGGGAACCTAAATATGCTCAGTCCAAAAATCAATCTTACAATATACTTGTAGTATAAGATCACACATTAGGTAGCTTAAACAATAAGAATATATAGTTTGATCATGGTGCCAGTAAGACCAAAGTCAGTACAGGTTTGGAGGTGGCCATCCTCTCTCTCTGGCTTCTGTGTCTAAATTCCTTTGCCTTAAGCCCACCCTGATTCAATTTGGCCTCATCTAAAGAGATGCTTCAAAGATCCTATTTACAAATGAGCTCATAGCTTAACTAATAGTAACATCTTCAAAGTACTATTTACAAGTGGGTTTATGCCCACAGGATGAAGATTAAGAATTAAGAATGTCTTTTGTGGGGGACATGACTCAATCCCCAGTACATGCCATTAAGAGCATTTATAGTGATAAGCTAGAGTATTGATATTGAAAATTCTTCCCTAAAAGTAGTGGCATTTCTTGTGATATGCTGAAAATAATTCATCAATCATTCTCTTCATATATAGCTTTCGGGAACCCTACAACCTGAGCCAATTAAACAAAAGGCAGTAACCTCTTGGATATAGAAGATCCTGCAGTTTCAGGTAACATAGTCATGCTAGAAATTAACTACAGCTCCTGTTCACTTATTCCATGCCATCTAAACACCTCATTCAAGAATCATGAAAATAGAGCATTGTTTCTACATAATTAAGGAAAAGAAAGTTGTTGCCACCTTAGAGAAAATGTCCCTTTGGCCCCCACCAACTAAAAAGTTTTATTAATAAGTACATAACATAAATTTTAATGGATTATGATGGGTTTATATATCTGGCAGTAGTTTATGCTTCGTTGTAAAGCACGGCTCAAAAACATTCTTTACTGGGGAGAGGGAGAAGAGGTACAATCTGGAATGGTTTATGGGTAAACTGATAATGTATATTGATGATCTCAGAGGGAAATAGAAAGTGAACAGACCACAAAGGAATATTCTGCACAGACCTGGTTCTGGCAGATACTGATATGGGAGAGTGCAGCTAATTTGGCATGACCTAGCTGTTTCATGAATTAGCATGTACGATAATCAATAAAATTAGGCTTAGTGCTTCAGATGTTTCAGGAAAACATCTTATTAAAAATTGCAGAGTTCAGAGAATTTAACTCGGATTGCAGAGGGGAGATGCCATTTAATAGTTGCCATGTTAATCAGGATCTGAGAAGATAACTGAAATTCACGGCAGAGCAATCGAAGTGGAGAAATGAAGGAGTAAGTGAAAGCAAACTAAGGCAGATGAAGAAAGCAAGTTGTTATTAGTCAGGTTTCTTCAGGGAAACAGAACTGAAAGGATACATTATTAGGTTTTATTATGGCAATTGGCTTATCCCAACTGAAGGGATTGGCAAGTCTGAATTCTCTAGGGCAGGCTGAAAATTGGGAATTCCCCAGGGGAAGCTAGTTGGCTGAAGTAGAGATAAAAATTCTTTCTGGGTGCAGAAACTATCAATTCTTTCTTTAAGGTTTCCAGCTGATTGGGTGAGACTTCTCTCATCGCTGAAGGAAATCTTCTTTATTGATTCAGATTAATCAGCCATATATGCAAAATACCCTCCACAAAATACCCTCACAGTAACAACCAGGCCAGTATTTGTTTGACCAAACAGCTGTACACCATAACCTAGCCATGTTAACACATGAATTTAACCATCACACAAGGCAAGGTCATTGATACCTCAAGTCCTGGAACATTATTTAAATGAATATATTTGTCTCCCTTACCTTTGTAATCCTACCTATTAAGGTAGGATTAGTTGAAGGGAAAACTTCAAAACTTCCCTTTGCTCCCAATTTGACAAACCCAACTCATTGACAGGTGTCTGGCAAAAGAAAAATAATGCAAATCACTAAAGTCTTGAGAGTTGTAGCAGTGTTGATCCAATAACATTTCCATTTAACTCATCATTTTCTTCAATTCAGTAGATAAATGGGTCTTGGGGAATGACAGTGCATTTTTTCATTAATTCAGTAATACCATTAACACAGGTCTAAATCATGGTTTCCCTGGATATGGTAATAAAGACAGCAAAGAGAGACAAAAAACCAGTAACATAAAAACAAGTAAAATAATAATAATAATAATTAAATAATAAAGTAAATTGTGTGTAAGGAAGTGACTAATGCTGTGAAAAAATGAAAAAGTAGATAGGTTAAGAAGGATTAGAGGGGTCAACTGGGAGCACTGAGGGAAGTAGTGGTTTGCAGTTTTTTAAAGAGGAGATATATCACATAATGATGCTTTAAAGGTGTATTTCGTAACATAAAAGTAATATAAAACTCAGAAAACATTTTGAGCTTACAAAAAATATAGATGGTTGGGCAGGCCACAGTGGTCAGCAGACACAAACGCTTGCCTGGAATGCCAGAGGACCCGGGTTCGATTCCCGGTGCCTGCCCATGTATAAATATATATATATATATATATATATATATATATATATATATATATATATATATATATATATATATATATATATGGTTACATTAAAGATCTATAAATATGTGAGTATATGTGGGTTAATATACATATATGTATTTCCTTACTCTATCATCTGACACAGCCTAGAAGCAAGGACTCCTTACTAGCAATGAACACCCTTAGTGCCTGTATTTTGATTCATATTAATTGTCTGCAATGCAAAGAAACAGGACTCCTTGGAAAAATGGCTGATGCTAGGACTCAGGCAGGAAATATACAAGATTAGTCTGGAGGATCATTCAGTGCCAGAGTACGGAAGTGCTCAGAATGAAATAAAATACAATTCTGTGACATTTCAAATGAACACAGAGCCAAGTGTAAATGCTTACAATGGATACATACAGAATAATTTGAACAACAAAATAAACAAAGTAACATTGGATTTTAAACCAAGTATAGGAGGCTCTCTAGCTGTTTATACTGCAGTGCAACGATTCCTGTTCTCTGAAACTTTTTTCTGGAGGGTTGAATTTCAGTTAGACATGCTGTAGCCATACCTGTGGGAAAAACTGATAGAAGAAACACAGGAGAAGTCCTTAGGTTTTAAGACAAATAATCATGTCCTCTTTTAGGAAAAAAGTTATTTTTTTTTCTTTTTCCTTTTTGTTTTTAGAAACAACTCTTTGCTACAAGTTCTTATACAAATCAGATGCCTAATCATACCCATGAGAACCAAGTTACCTACTACACAATGGGCGTTATATTATTTACTGAGCCATAAGCCTCATATATGAAGAACACTGAATTCTCATGTGGAAGTGATATATGCATATCTGTCTCTGTCTCTAATTTTTCTAAATATGACTGGCACGATCAGATCCTAAAATCATTTCTTGACTTTATATTATGAGTTGATTTCTTTTTTTTTATCTTTTAGCCTAGAAAGAAAACTTCATGGAAGAAGTTTGTCTTGTTCACTGCTATATCACCAACACAACAACTAAAAATCAAAATATGGCTGCATTCTCCAGGTAACACTTCAGCTTTCTCTGCAAATCTCTCCTTCAAATTCCTAGTTTTTCAATTAATACACGATTGTTAATAGTATCAACATTCATTATGCCCAATATTTCACTAAATATGGTGATGAGGGGGGAAATATGAAAGCTAACAGTAAAAGAAAGAGCGAATACCTCTTTCTCTAGAGGGAGTATATCTAACATCTAAGAAACAATGAAGGCTTACTATAATAGTCAACACAAATATTTTCATATTTCTCTCATACTTATGCAACATAAATGGTTTCATCTAGAATTTACAATATGCTAATATCCCTTATAGTATAATTAGTATTCAGTTTTTAAATTTTTACCTATTAGGAAATTGACTTAGGTTGCAAGTACATGGCTTGTGTTGAGCAATTAATTAAGCAGCTGCTTTCAAATCTTCATCATATTATTTGACTCTATAATCTCCCATAACGATGATTCTATTACCTACCATGACATATCCTTTCTCTTAAGCTTAATTTTGCTTTTATTGATGTTTACTCTCACCCTTCTTTATTATATTGTTGCATGCTATAAGAACAAACATCAGTTTTACTGTGCCTCTTCATAACAATGAGAAGGCCTTTACACTGCATCAAATAACATAGTCAAAGAGTCTTGTACAGCATTTTTAATAGAGAAGAAAGCAGCTTGATGCCATATATATCATATTCAAAAGAGCTCCCAAGTTCCTTTTCCCTGGGTTCTGACATGTTGGCTTAAAGACTTAAAGTTCAGGTGAATTCTCTCAAATGCCTCTCTAGGGCATTCATTTCCACCTAGCAATAACCAAAGTCAAGTTTAGTTCACAAGAAGCCTTTTCCCATGATGTCTTCTTGTTATTTTTCTCTATTCACACCTAGAGTAAACTAGAATGATAATAATAATATCAATAAATGTCATTTTTTGTGGGTTTATGATGCAACAGATATACTTAATACTTTATATTTACAATTTTATTACAATACCTACTATAAGTATTAATAATATAAATATTAATATTACCCACATAGCTTAGGCTATGGTATTACAATACCTACTATAAGTATTAATAATATAAGTATTAATATTACCCACATAGCTTAGGCTATGGTATTATAATACCTTCTATAAGTATTAATAATATAAGTATTAATATTACCCACATAGCTTAGGCTATGGTATTACAATACCTACTATAAGTATTAATAATATAAGTATTAATATTACCCACATAGCTTAGGCTATGGTATTATAATACCTTCTATAAGTATTAATAATATAAGTATTAATATTACCCACATAGCTTAGACAAGTGCAGGGGTCTGTGATTACATAGCCAAGTCATCTAAAAAACTGTAGGAATGACTTTGCCCTATTATCATGTAGCAAAGCATAGATATAGCTGTCCTAAAGATTCATTAATACATAACTGAATCCAAGTTTTAACTGTGACCCTTAAAAATATAAATGAAAAAACAAATCACACTGCTGTAATGAGAATAAACCGGTGTCAAGAAAACTCAGCTGCTTAGAACATAGCATTATTCTGGGTATTGTTGATTTTGCTTGACAAATAATTTTACCATGAAATGTATTCATATCAGAGACTGCAAACTCACATCATTGTTTGAACCTGGGTAAATAACTTCAAATCCATCCTCACAATGGTAAAGTGCAGATTTGATTATTACTGTTATGTTTAACTACAAACTCCATGACATTTTAAGAGTACATGGAAAATGTTCTAGGGCATAAATTAGTCCCATTGGTACCAATGTTATATGTCTTTCAACTTTCCATTTATTGTACAGGGTGATGATTAGTACCTCCCAGGAACTAGGGTCCTTATTTCATTTCCAGCATTCCCACAGGCATAAGGATGCTTGGAATAATCAGACATGATCCATTACTCTGAATTTTCATTGTTTCCAATGGCAAAGAACAGTTTACTATATTTTAAGGAAACACACTGGACTGATTAATGTTTTGTTTTTCATTTTCATCACACTTGGGCATCTCCAAAATAATGAAATATTATTTTTCCCTCTATCTTCTTCTTTAGTTCTGCTGGACACGAAATATTCTTGGAGAAAAATCATGTAAATACACAGATTATAGTCTATACTGAATGTGATTCTTTCTCCAGTTATACCTCTCTTTTGAGCTCTCTATCACATTTTTAAATATCATACTTACTTTTCAAATTGTCCACTGAGACTGTACAGTGCTCAATCATTCAATAATATTTCCTTAAGCACTAACATTTGGAAGAATATGTTCATTATTACTTTATCTTAATCAAATTCTGACTCTTTGTGTAGCGGATTGATGTGCTGGCACCATGTAATAAAAGCCTTGGATGCAGGTGAATTGTTCTCAGACTGCCCCCTTGTTACGTCCATGCTATTTTGCTTCTATCCTTTTGCTATGCTATTAACCCACCTCCACACTTAAATGCTACTGTGTATCTCTTGTCCATTGGTCTCTGTAAAACATGGCTCATCTTCTGTTTGCACATGAACATCAAATATTAGTCTAAGAAATAGTGTACATTTAAATGAAAACTTTTCTGCCTTTCCATCATAATCTCTTGACATTCTCAATGTTACCTTATCAGTTCATTATCTTATCAGACCAGAATAAGAATGCCCCATGCATATTGCTTACAATAAAGACAAATGCAGGTATTATTTTTCTCATAAAATTTTTTAAAAAGAGAGTCATTAGGAGGGCAAGGGTAGTTCAGCAGTAGAATTCTCGCCTGCCATGTGGGAGACCCAGTCCATGAACTTCCCAAACAAACAGGCAAACCAAACAAATGAGAAAACCAAACCAAACAGAAATTCAACAAATGGAACTGCAATAAGGGGATACTCACATGGAAAAAGGGTGAAATTTGACCCCCTTCATACAAGATACAAAAAAATAAGAATCACTAGGAAAAGAACAAATTGAGGAAAAAAAAAAACCTTACTTAGTTTGATCTGAGAAAATAAGGAAAAGAAGATAGATTAAAAAAAGGATTTCTCTTCTGAAAACTTACCTCAAATTTTAGGGTTCAAAAAAGTAACTATTTAAAATAATAATTGCAGTCATATAACAGTAATAGTCCACTACATTAATAATAATTATATAGAAATTATATAATAATATTATAAGGTATAGTTTACAGTATGGTAAACTATAGTAATAGTAATTACATAATAATTATTAGGTCTTCAATATGTCAATACTCCCCATTTTACCAATCAATGCTATGTGTGCGTCTTGTTAATTAAATATGCTACTTTTGAAGTCATATGCTCTTATATCTGACAATTAGCAACAAATCTTTTCATCTCTCATACTTATTTACCTCCACTTTACCATATTTTCAACTGTATTTTTGACATCGTTCTCTTTATTGTGTCTTAACCACTTCTTATTTAAGTGATCTTGGGAAATTTACTTAATTTTTCGTGCTTCCACTACTTCATCTGTAGAATGAGTTACTCATGGTACCAACATTACATGTTAAAAGGATTAAGCACTAATGATAAGGACAGTTCCTGGCATGTAATAATCACTAAATAATTCTTAGCAATTTGCATTAAATCTGTTATTCATATCAATATATTATTGAATTCTTATTCTTTCTATTCTCCAAATTTTCTTTCCTCCAAATCTTTCTTCGCTTCTTGTCCTTCCTTCCTTACCCAAGATTCTTCAATGTTGACATGCTCTAACCCTGTATCTCCAATTGTCCTGCTCACTTGACCTTTTCCTTGACCCATACAGCAAAAGGCCGATAGTAAATTAAGCCCATAACCACTTTCTCTGCTTCTATACCCAGACTTTCAGAACTGCTGAAGATAAATTGTGCGACTAAGATGGTTAGTCATTAGAAATTCCTGGTCTTCCATATCAGCTGCTAATTCAATTTTGCTTGGCAGTTCTATTCTAGGTCACTTGTCCACATCTTCTCATTTCCCTGTGTCTATTACTAGTCCTCGCTGTGTTCTCGAGTCTTCTTTACCACCTTTTTCTTTCTCTTTCTCTAGAAATGATACTGTTTCCCCCTTCTTAGTATAAAATAAAAATAATTAGACATTCAATTTCCTGGATTTCTTAATATCTCTCTTTTAGAAATTCATCTATACTTGAGCTAAATGACATTTTCTATTTTCCTTGAGACAGATGAAGAGTTGCCCCTTTACCTATTGAAGTCTAAGTCATTTCTCCTGGTTTATTTTCATTCTGGACTCTCCTATCTCTTCTTGGAAGCTACTCCATGCCTACATTCATCTCCTTGACTTGAGATAAACATGCTTCAATATTTTACATTAAGATAAAAAGTGAAGAAAAACCCTTTAACTTTTTCTACTACTTCCTGCTAAAGCCAAACTCTCAGAATAGGCAATTTGTGCCATCTTCAATGTCTTCAGGACTCATCTACACTTCAATCCTCAGTCAGCTGATATCTACTAACCACCCCAGTGAAGCTACCATAGTCAGTGATATTTATTGAAGCATTTTTTAAGTAGTGGTTAACCTATGATAAACAATATGCAATCTTTATCTATATTTATATATGTCATCTATATTTATGACTGTCATCTGTCATGGATCTTACCTCCAGAAATTATTTAAATTCACTTTGGCAGGCAAAATGGACAGTCCATTTTGCCAAAAATAAGTGGTGCTATATTATGTCTGTGCCCTGTCTCCTGAGCAGCAGCTCAGGGGAATCCAGGAACAGAATAATGTCACCATCTAAGTTGTGGGGTCCATGGGGAAGGTGCTTTTTTTGCAAATTATGACAGTGACTTTTCATAATTTTAGACTTTAGGAAACTTCCTGCAGTTTGGTTCTCATTGGGAATCACTCTTTGGCTTATAGATCGCATGGTCTAACAGAATATGGTGGTGTAACATGGTGACTGTCAGGCTATACCATGAAGCTCTGGGGGTTATGCAGAGCCCAGCAAATGGCTGTTGTGTAGAGAAGGGCCACAGGTAGAGGAAGAAGACCTGGGCGAGCATGTTTCACATAGATCCCAAACCTAGAACCAGAGCTGTTTCACCATCATAAAATATATTGCAAATATATTTGATTTCTCCTTAAATTTTGTTCATGGAAATGTTGTCATTGGCATATCTAATGGATTGCATAGAGGCTTTGGTGTCAGACATACTTGAACTTTAGCTTATTTTTTTGCATTGGCAGGCACTGGGAACAGAACCTGGGTCTCCGTCATGGCAGGCAAGAACTCTGCCACTGAGCCACCATTGCACCACCCGTGAGCTTTAGTTTTATCTTCCCAGTTTCTATCAGTGTAACCTCAGCCAGAATAATTATTTTTAACCTATTTTCTTAAGCTCATGGGAGGGCATATAATTTCAAATTTCAAGGTCATAAGACATAGAGCTAACATAAACGTAACAGCAATAATTACTTGTATTTATGTTAACCACATGTTAACCATAGCCACAATTCTAATTATATATACAATTATTCAAGTATATAAATATTCTAAGTATATAATTTTAAACCTCCCAAGTAACTTATTATATAGGTCACATTATTATTTTCAGTTTATACAGAAAATAACCATGGTTTTAAGCTATGATTATAATTATTGGTCATGGATAGAACTGAACCCAGATCAATGTGATTCCAAAAGCCCATACCCTGAAATAACATCTGATACCTTATACAACACACTGAGTGCTTGGTCTATAGCAAATGATGAGTAAGTAGGGTCTTATATATTTGTATTACTGAATAAATGCTAAATTATAACAAATATATTCATTACATGTATAAAATAGTTTAAAATTACCAAAGTTCTTCTATAGTCATAGTATTATTGGAAAATTAAAAGATCCCTGCAATGGAGACAGAATAGACACTAACATCCCATTTTTCAGATAAGGATATACTGATTTGTACAAATAAAAAGACTTCCTTGAACACAACTAGCCAGTGGCTTATTTGATCAATTGCATTTTCATTACAACATTAAAGAACCAAAGAATTTATGTTCCAGTCATAACACAGAATAGCAACATTGTGCGTTCAAAATATTCTTACATGAAAACACTTAATATTAACCTGAAAAGTCCTCTCCCAGCTCTTCATTTCCCTTTAGCTTTACAATATTTTTCTTTAAAAGCAGCTTCTCAGAAGAGTGAGTGAAAAGTTTTGGAAACGTTGTATCTCAAATAGGAAATCAGTCCTTTTAAAAGTCGGAATGGAATGCTGATATTCTGAAGACAGTTTCAGAATCTAATTGATGAAGCTGCCCTTTTATGTCTGTAGCTATATGTGCTTCAAATAGCTTGTTTCTTACATGACCCATCATATTGTGATCCAGTGTGAACTAACTTTCCAGTCCAGAAGGTTTGTTTAAAATAAAAAAATTAAAAGTCTGAGAAACAAACCACCGACCAGCAGACAAGTGTCAAAACAGCAGTAGTTGGAGCTGTCTGCTTTCCCTTGGGTGAGAACGGTATCACTCTAATAGAAAAATACATTTGCCTCATGTTTGGTAGAAAAAATAAAATTGCCCATGTACAATATTGCATATTGTAAGAGGATGAAGAGAGAATTATTTTTCTGCTAATGCCATGCACATTAAATTATTTCTTTTTAAAAATTGTGAAACATTGAGATGGAGAATGAGACTTTAGGATTCTAAATGGCAATGATTAGAATAATACAATAAAAATCAGTAATTGTTAATTGTATATTAACAGTTTATAACTTCTCAAATTGCTACCTTTCCTTTGTTCTCTAATATTCTTATTTATCTTTGATTACGTGTGTGTGTGTGTGTGTGTGTGTGTGTGTGTGTGTGTGTGTGTGTGTATTCTATTTACTCCCTCTCTTGGACTGCAATTTTATATTGAATTGCTGGATCAAAATGTTAGCAAGAAGTAACAAGATAGGAAACACTGAGTGTTAAGTTTATGTTTGAGATCTAAGATTTTTAGTTTTAACTTTGTAACAACATAATAATCAATTATTTAACTATTTTCCCCCTTCACAAGCAAGTACATATATTAGTGAAAGACTACATGATATATTAGACGATATATATCAGTCTAATTCAGATGTTTACATTTTAGCTCTTGAATGAGATTCACATTAATTTAAGATTATTTTATACGCTTTATAAATAAATTTATTTAAATACAAAAGCATACACACACAAACACATGGTAGTAGTAAATTTAGTATAGTAGTTCAGAGTGTGAGATGTCAATTTTGATAACCTGAAGATTCAAATTCCCTTTATCTGGGAAAAGAAAGCAACGTCTCTGCACCTTAGTTTTCTCACCCGTAAACTGCAAATAAGAATATGGTTGTTTTACAGATTAATTAATGCCAAGTTCTTCAGAGACGAGCACTGTTTACTAAGAACTTTGCTTTAAGATTTTCTATGTTTGTTGAGTACTGCTGTTATTTTTCGATCTTTTATTTCTGTGTGTTTGTATTTTACATTTGGTGCATTATGCTACTACATACCAAAGAGAAAATCTGATTTTCTATATTTTATATTTTTTACTTTTCTTTGCATTTGGTACATTACAATATAACATTACAATATTCTGAGCTTTCTTTCTCTAACACTCAGTATCCACTATGGTAACATATTGCTCTTTCTACTTTTCAGCTCATCTTTAGGCTGCTTTAGCTTTTGGAGGCACATACTTTTAAATACATGCAATTTTCCTGGAACAATAAGTTCCGTGTTCCAGTTTAACTATAGAAAAGTTACCAGAATTCTACTACACCCATGAATGATTATTTTACATATACATATATAATATATGCATATACACATTATCACCAATGTATAAAATAAAACTAAATAAATAAGTACATAAAATTTTATTTATAGATGATTCATATTTTTACACAGAATGCATTATCTAACTGTGACTATTTCTCAATTTAGCCACAAAATTTAAAGTAAAATAAGCAATGAGATTTGTAATGTATTTTTTTAAATGATACAATTTAATTTGTATTTACTACTCAAATTTCTCAATAGGCCAAAAACAACTTATTTCGATTGCTCAGTGTGCTACTTTGAAGCTGTCATATACCCCAGAAAAGCCATGTTCTTTTAATCCATTCTTGTGGGTACAGACCTATTGTGGATGGAACCTTTAAATGAAGTTGTTTCCACGTAGATATGACCCAACCCATTCAAGGCATGTCTTAATCCTCTTGCTGAAGTCCTTTCTGAGAGGATAAAAGATACAGACATTTTGGAGTGAGCTTCGAGAAAAACGACCTGAGAGAAGCTAAGAGATGAAATCCAGACAAAACCTCTGGAGAAGAGAGAGTCTTTGAAAGCAGCCCAGGAGTTAGGGTCCAGCATTCATTGCCATGTGCCTTCCCACGTGACAGAGGAGCCCTAAATGCCAGCAGTCTTTCCTCCAAGAAGGTATCTTTTGCTTAATGCCTTAATTTGGACATTTTTCATGCTCTTAGAACTGTAAATTTGTAACCTTACAAATCCCCATTTAAAAAGCCAGACCATTTCTGGTATATTGCATTCCAGCAGCTTTATCAAACCCAAACACTCAGTATATATTCTTTAGTGGCTTCTCTGCATTTGTTGATTTATGCAATAAAATGTTAACCTGTGCTTAATGTAGGAATTGTCTTTCAAATGTTCACAGGTGAAATTTCAAAATAATGGCAATAAAAGTCAAAGGAAAAGCTAGATATGCATATTATAGCAAATGGTGCAGTGGGCTCATTCATTAAAATAAGGGACAATTTCTAATATTTAGATATGATATAAATAGTAAGTTCCCTAATTTACAGACTTGCAATAGGAAATAGTTTTAATACTGCATTTTGCTATAGTATACTTTATTTTATTCATTGACAACATGTCAAACCGATTTAAAACAGTAATAAGGCTTTAGAATCAACTACATTAAAATCGTTTATTCATTCATTGTGTGAACATTTAGGCTAGTGGAAATAATGTCCATCATATTGATATGCACTACAAACAGATGGTTTGGTTATTATCAAACACTCCTGCTTTGTTTTGGCATTCCATCACCTTCATGAGCTACTTATTGACTCATATATCCCACTACTATAAACATTACACCTTATTTAGAAAATGGATTGTGAAAGAAAAAAATAAGAGAGCACTAGTCAAACAGTGATTTATAGCTTGCAAGAGCTTTACTATATAATTCAGTTTGAAAACACATTGACATACTGCATTTATATTAAATAAGCAAACATTGTTGATTTGCTTTCTAGTCTATTTATTACATTGCAAACTGTATAAATAGAATGAAGTGTATGTGTCCTTAAGTTATCAAGCAATATTTAAACTACAGGTCACAGCATAAGATTTCATTCTTATAAATATCAGTATTGCATTATAAATATCAAGATTGCATTTCTTCACCCTATTTGTATTCACATGAGAGAATACTTTAAGATCATTTTAATGTATGAAGGATCTTTGTTTTTTTTAATGCTAGTGCTGTTGCTTTATTTCTTTATTCTCTTTTTGGATTTCACTATCAAAAGCTTTATCCATTCTTTTTCTTTCTTTTTTTTTTTTTTTACATTTTCACCATTTTTATTCATTAATTTTATCAGACGGTTAATGGTGTGTGTCTTGGGGGGGGGCATTGGGTAAGAGCTGCTGCACCCCCCACCCCTGTAGGCAGGTCAAGAAATGCTGGGGCTCCTGGAGGACTTCAGGATGTCAGCCTAGCCTCCTGCAGATTTGTGCAAGGGCCCCAGAGTGGAGGATGGTGGGGGGGGGGGAGGGATGGGTGGCCTTTCAGCCCAGAGTAGGGAAGCTATGATCAATAGTTAGGGATCCACATCAGAAGCAAGTTACACAGTTAAAAACCTGGGGAGGGGATCCAGAGCTCAAGAAAATGCAAAACAAAGGATGGGTTTGGGTCAAGTCCTCTGAGGAAGGCTCCTTCCCTGCTCTGATTTAATAGTAGCTTCAGGTCTGACCCTCAGAGTGGAGGGACCAGCTGGGAGGGGGGCAAAATGAGATTTTTAATCCAGATATTTATGGACTTTGTATTTGGTAGAAACCTTGAATATGTTTCCATTCATCCCCTTAAATGCTCGGTGAGACTAGCTGGTAAAGAAAATGCCGTATTTACTGGCATTCTGCTGTCTACAGAGGGTAAGACAAGGACAACACAGCAACAATCTCTGGCAAAGGTGTTCTTTCATGCCTAAGAGGGTATATACAGATAAAATTTTCTAATTTCCTCTAAACAATGAATGCATTTCTACTTGCTGACAAGTAGTGGTATTATGAGGATATTATTCCTTTTGCATAAAGTATGACACTTCTGTCATTTACCTATAACATCTGCTTTTCAGTCATCAGGAAAAAGTTTAATCAATAACAGTTATTCTCAACAGTCCATATCTGATCTTTAATTTACCAAAACTTATGTTAATTTTGATTCTGAGAAAGTAGCAAACACAGAACATCTAGTCCCTTGTGCTGCACTTTCACTTGAAATATCATCGGAGACCGACTTGCATACTATATTTTTAGGACAATGTTTCTCACATCAAAGCAGACAAATGGTGTTTCCTGAAAGTCTATCAGCTGTCCAACAGTTTTGATGTGATAAGAGAGTTAGCAGTGGCAAACACACCTATGTGACATAAAGGAAGCATGATTAATTATGATTATGAAATACTCACATCCATATTATATTTTGTATGCTCTATATTTATCCCACTTGTCAAATCCATGTTCATTTAACTTTAAAATTTTAAGTTATTTAATTTTACACTTTCTGAGAAGTTGCATAAATAGTACAGAGCTCTCATATACCAAATTTCCCCCAAAATACCTTACATGGAAAGATTATGTTGATCTGTTCAAGTAATGTTTAGTTAATAGAGAACAATGTAGTTTCATGTAATTTCCATATACTTTTTTCGTGTTAATATTGTTTTGCATAATTTATCTCCAAATTAGAGAAATTGAGCAATGTCTCCAAACCGAATAATTGAAATATAAAATTAATTAACAACAACAAAAATCTATGGGTAAGAAGAACTTTGTTAATGCACATAATACTCTACATAATGTTCTACATAATACTGATGTAGAATGTGAATTCTATTGGTAAGGGAGACATTTGTCTGTACTCCACCAATGTACTGTCAGATCCACTTACCATTTCTGTGTCTACCAGCCTGATTTCCCATGGGGAACACCTGTATCTTGGTCAGACATGTTGCCCTAAGGTTTCCAGAATGTGCCTACAAGTGCAGCTGGTTGGAATTGGCTAGTATTTAATGTCCCTTTGAAGGCAAAGCTTAGCCAGTGATGACTGTCATGGTCAGGTTCATCTGTCAATTTGGCCAGGTGGTGGTGCCCAGTTGTCTGATCAGGCAAGCACTGGCCTATCTGTTGCTATGAGGACATTTCATGGACTTAAGTCATGACCACTTTGGATCATCCACAGCAGACTGCATTTGTAATCAGGTAAGAGAAATGTCTTCTCAATGAGCGATGTTTAATCTAATCACTGAAAGGCTTTTAAGGAGGATTCAGAAGAGACAAACACTCTTCCTGCTTCAGCCAGCCAGCCTCTCCTGAGAGTTTGTTGAGGCCCTTCATTGGAACTGGCAGCTCGTGGCCTGCTGTACAGACCTCGGACTCTACATCCCCACAGTTAGGTGAGATGCTTTTATAAATGTTACACTTACAGATATCTCCTGCTGATTCTGTTTCTCTACAGAACCCTAGCTAATATAACGACTGATGACATAAAACTATTACTCTGTTGCCCCATTTTGAAACATGTATTTTATATAATTTCCAAGACTTCCCCCAAGAGTGTAAGTTTCAGTCACTTGCTGCAACAGCTTGCTTGACGATTCTCCCCTTATTGACTGCCTTCACTTTCCTTTATCATTTTTCCTCTCTCCTTCTGATGTTCCCCCACCTTCCACATAAACAACATGAGCTAATCCTTCTCACAGGGTCTATCTCTTAAGGGATGGGGATTAATTAAGATGATACATATCATTAATACTTCTAAAACATTCAGCTTTCTAGATTTTGGTTTGATAATGTGATATGTTCATCACTTTGCTAAAATGATGGATATCTCAGTGAGCATTTTCTTTAACTTATCTGAGTTTATTTCTTCCCAAATATCGAAAACTCTTATAAAAATAATGAAATCTTGATCCCAAATTTAGTTTTTACTAATTTAGTAATTTTTTTTACTAACATTAAATTAGTTGATAATTTTTACTAATTTAGTAAAAATAAGATGTAAGAAAAATTCTGATGGGTATGAAAGTAAACTATGTAGTTCATGCTATTTGTCGCCTATCCAGAGATCCATTGATGGGTTTATAAACAATATAATATCTGAAAATAATGTGAAACAATTTTGATTGCTAATTTTTAGTAACATCATGTTTAATTTTCATTATAGAAATATTGTAATAAGCCTCTCTCTTTATAAAATTACCAAATATTTGTTTCACCTGTGATCTGATGCTCATTAAACAGAGGGCAAATATCAAAATTATGAGCAAAATTGTGTTAGGTTACCAGTGCAATTATTTCAACCATAACTGTCAACTAATGGAAACAACAGCTGTAGCTATTTGAGAATTCTACAACCCTTCAAATAAGTAGGAGTGCTAGAACTGAGTTTTTCTAGGAGCAATGGAAAGGGCATATCTTTATTCAGCCCTTACATGACCCTATAATTCATGACCCTTTTGGTTGGGACTCTTTTTGTTTGGTAAAGTAAGCACATCTCTTAGGGTACCTTCATCATCAACACCAACATTCAGGGAAGACTAGTTTTCTTTCATAGTGAAAGTTATTTTATTTTCTTTCACTATGAGTAACGAATATGAAGATTCTTAACTATATACTGTAACTACTTTCTTTCTTTTTCCCAATATACATACTCTTCAGGGTACAAAAGCCATAGTTGGAATAAAAGCAGGTATGAACTGGCTATATATATATAGTTGTCATCTAGTTACATGTGTTTTTATTATTAATAAATGAGAACTAAACTCTTATTTTCCAGATTAAGACAAAAAAATCATTTTTGTGACTTCTCACAATAGCCCAAGTCTCTTCAAAATGGTTTATAAGTAAGTTAATAGCATGGTATAAGAAATCAAAAGGTCCCACATTTCCTGACCCTTATATAAATAATCAAACTGTCAGCAGGCAGTATAGACTCAGTAGCTATTTGATTAGAATATGTCCTTATATATTATCAAAAATGTAAGGAAAGATTTTCATTTATTTCACATTCTTTGTTTAACATTCTACCTTTGTAAATAGGGTATATTCTTAGTTGTTGATAAATTGGCTACTGAGACATTTAAAATTCCACTGTCATTCTCTCCTGAATGGCTACTGCTTAATTTACGGCAACCTGCCATTTCTTATCTAACAGCTTTGCATTCAGTGTTTTACTTAATGGACTCCATTTAGCTCAGGAAATTTATGTTTCACATTATCATTAGCTTTGTTTCTCTGGTAAACCCAGCATCAAAACATCATAAAAGAGGGAGCAGAAACAACATTCAAGGGAAAAATGTACTTGCAATCCTATAAGAGATTACTGGTTTTATTTCCTATCCCCTAATAAATAAAATGGCTCATATTGTCCTAATGTTGGAGGTGACCTTATTATACTTTAAATAATGAAAGAGAAATGATTTATGGTGATGCATTTTATGCTGTTACATTTGTACGTGTATAACTGATGTGCAGAGTTTCTATAATGCATCAATTTACCCACGTTATCTAAAGGTACAGTACCTTTCTCCTTTTAGCAGACTACATACTTCTGCCATATAAAAGTTACCAGAAGCCATGCTCAGAGAAAAATAACCTCAATTTACATTGAGATAGCAGTTCAATCTGAAAAATAAATATTTAATTTTATTTAATGGGCTAAAGCTTCTGCTATTTAGCTATGCTTCATATAAATATTTAATAATAATCTGGAAAAAACGAGCTTCTCAGTGTGTGATACTTTCCGTATATTGATCATTAGCCATAAATGATTTCATTTTCATATTATTCACTCTTTTCAGTTTAATTAAAATCCTCAAAGATGGCTTATTAGTAAATTTCAGGAAAAATATGTTAGAAGTCCAGATTATTTCTTATATTATTAGAGGAGTAACATATTACAGAAGTATATATTACACAGGTGTCTTGTAATTTAAATTAGACAAAAGTTAACGATATGCAGGCATCTGGAAATAGGCATAACAATCAGCCATCTTTCCCCTGTCATGGTATATTATAAAAATTCCATTATCTAAAGATACTCTAGGGACAGTGAGGATTACCAAAATGAGATGAAGGAATGGGACTTAAAAATGCTGTAAGTGACCAGCATTGCTTATTGACAGTAACAAAGATCCAACTAACATCTAATGCCATGTTGGTAAAACTGATTGAGCTGGCAGGATTAGAAATACAATATTTTTCAATGTGTAGATCTCCTGTACATTATTGATTTGTGTGTCACTGTTTACTTAATGGAGGTGAGTTTCTTCCAGGGTTCTGAAATGTTTTTTTTAACTTCAGAGTGCTAGGCCTTTTTCTCAAATTTTTGTTTTATTTAATCCTATGCTTTCTGACTATAACATTACATATGTGACATTTTTGGTTGAAAGAAAACCACAGATTTAGGAAATGAGAAATTTTTCTATAATTTTAAACATTGCCCCCTCATTTTAATATAATCAGTTTTGTTTTCTGTCGTCAATTGAATTGTGTACCCCAATTTAGATATGTTCTTGCCCTTTTTCCACATTTCTCTGGGGGGGGGGTGAACCCATTGTAAAAGGGGTCCCTTAAAAATATTATTTTTGTTTTGTGTTGCCCAACTGAAGGAGTTTGGGCATTAGTCTGGATTACTGGAGTTCTTTTAATCAGAAGAAATTTAAACAAAGAGAGAGAGAAAATCCAGGGGAAGAGCCAAAGTCAGAAGTCAACAGAACCATAAGAGAGAGGTGAGGGTGTTGCCATGTAATGGGAAAGCCAAAGAGACCAGAGATTGCCAGCCAGCCAGAGCATCACCATCCATGGGGGGAACAAGCCTATTCCCTGACACTGTGAGCCAACAGATTCTTCCTGCTTAAGCCAAAACCAGTTTGTGGCACTTGTGATAGCACCTTAACAAAACTAAGACAGCTTTGATAGTTCTTAAGGTCTGTTGGTTAAGGTACCCTAGAGAAATGAATGATGGCATTCTTATTCAGAGTATTGGTTAGCTGATTCTTGTTATGAGACAGAAAATAGAGCTTTGTATTTATTATCTTGTTATTCACATAAGATATTAATATCTGCCTTTGGATTTCAACTGAATTAACAGCTCTGACATTTCAGCTAATTAGGAAACAATTTTAAAAGTGTAAGTTAACTTCCTATCTATACCTTCTTTCTGGATTACTTTATAACATTATTTTTGATGAATTAAATTTTTTTGTATTTAATTAAATATTTCAATATATGTACAGTGAATGTAAACCAAATCATCATTGAGTCATATATCAATTAATCATAGGCATTACTTTAAGAAAAGTAAAATCTCAAATACATGAATGCCCAATTCTTAATTCCATGGTTTTTTTTTTGAATGTGTGTGTGTATGCATGTGTATGAGTGTTATAGTTTGCTAGCTGTCAGAATGCAACACACCAGAGATGGATTGGCTTTTAATAAAAGGGCATTTATTTCATTAGTTCTTCAGAAGAAAGGCAGCTAACTTTCATCTGAGGTTCTTTCTTATGTGGGAAGGCTCAGGGTGATCTCTGCTGGCCTTCTCTCCAGGCCTCTGGGTTACAACAACTTTCCCTGGGGTGATTCCTTTCTGCATCTCTAAAGGCTGAGCTGCGAGCGCTGAGATGAGGTATGCCAAGCTGCTTGGGCTCTGCTATGTTGCACTCTCTCATTTAAGCACCAGCCAATTAAGTCAAACGTCATTCATTACAGCAGGTACACCTCCTAGCTGACTGCAGATGTAATCAGCAACAGATGAGGTTCACGTACCGTAGGCTCATATCCACAGCAACAGAACTAGGTGCCTTCACCTGGCCAAGTTGACAACTGAATCTAACTACCACATGTCCACCCCTTGTCAACTTGGCAACTACACGCATCACCTTAAACAATATTAAGGTGAAAACAAAAAGTTCTCTTCTGGCTGTGGACCTGTGAATCTCAAAACAAGTTGTCTGGTGCCAATATGCAAAGGAGGGACAGTCATAGGATCCACAGGGAGAAACTGGAAGGAAAATCTGCAGGGCAAACACCATTGGATTTCAAAGTCTGAAAGTCATTTATCCTTCAGCTTTAGAAAGTGGCAGTCCCACCCTTTCCAAGGGCCTATGCAGTGGCCCGCCTCTTTCCAAATCAACCTTGGGGAACATTGAGGAGACCACCTTTTTCTTGGCTCCACTCTCTCCAGGCATCAGGGCCACCCCTGGGCTCTCTGCCATTTCCTGGGCACACGCTCAACCCCTCCATGTGGTGGCAGTCAGGCTCTCCCTAGTCCACCAAGGAGTGTGCTGCACCTTCTCCAAAGACTGAGGCTGCATGATTCTTCCACTGCAATAAAGTGGGAAACTCATCCTCTGCCTTCAGGGCAAATTCACCCTTCTCCATGTGTATGGGTGGGTTAACTCTCCTGGCTGAGATTTCTTGGCTTCAGACCTGAGCTTCCATAGTTCTAACTCTGCAAACTCCAATTTGTCCCTTTTGTGTCCCCCTTTGTCCAGATTGGCAGTGGTTCCAATTATATCAACAGTCTCTTCAAGCACTCCAGGACTTCTCCAACATTCTCTTCACATTTCCTCCAAAACCTTCCCCTTAGCCATCCAAAAAACTGTTCCGACATATACAGTATTTGCACAGCAGGACCCCACTCTCCGTTACCAAAATCTGTTCTAGTTTGCTAGCTGCCGAAATGCAATATACTAAAAATGGAATGGCTTTTAATAAGGGGAATTTAATAAGTTGCTGGTTTACAGTTCTAAAGTCGAGAAAATGTCCCAATTAAAACAATCTACAGAAATGTCCAATTTAAGGCATCCGGGGAAAGATACCTTGGTTCAAGAAGGCCAACGACGTTCAACGTTTCTCTCTCAGCTGGAAGGGCACATGACAAACATGGCAGCATCGGCTGGCTTTCATGTGGCTCTATCAAAAGGGACTCTTTCCAAAATGTTTCCTCTTTTAAAGGATTCCAGCAAGCAACTCCACCTTTCAGTGGGTAGAGACACACCTCCATGGAAATCATCTAATCAAAAGTTACCACCCACAATTGGGTGGGTCACATCTTCATGGAAACAATCAAAATGCTTCCACCCAGCAATATTGAATGAGGATCAAAGGGCATGGCTTTTCTGGGGTCCACCACAGATTCAGACCAGCACAATGAGTGTTTCATTTTTATGTTTTGTGTTGTTTTCCTTATAAACAGAATTGTCATCACTATATTATCTTTATAATCAGCACATCAGGAATACTAATAATTTCTTATTTATAAAATGTTAGATTATCCATAAAGTTGTCATAAATGTTATTTTTAGTCTTAATTCCCCTCATACTAAAGTTGCCATTATAACCTACCATGTTGAATGAATTTGGACAAACCTCTTAAGCTACCATCCTGTTCAGCAACTAGAGATTATTTGGAAATTAATAAAAGGGATACATATGAATTACTCAAACTCAATTTTAAAAAGGATGGGTAATTAGCTTTACATGAGAATATCATGTTGTAGGAAATACAAGAATTAGAAAATTCAGATGTCTGTGTTGGGTTCATATATTTCTCTCTTTGCCTTTATTTTATCCTCTGCTTCATTTCCTTCCTGCAAGAGGACTCTTCTATTTTAAATTTATTGCTTGAGCTATCTCCTCAACACTAGTTTTGACTTGCATATGGCTTTAGTTTAACTTGCCTTGCTCTGAATGGTCTTTCAGGTTTCACATCTACAATGAACTAACCAAAGCTTCTGCTTCTTTTCTCATAATTCACATATATGCCAAATAATCTCTTTGGATTTTACCATTCTGTGGATTGATTCTCTTTATTTTGATGATTGTTCCCAGTCCATGTAGCTGTTCATTGGTCAGCTTAAGTCAGGTATGTAAATATTTAGATAAACCCATTTATTTCCAAGAAGACATAAGAGATACAGGTATTAGAGTAAAAATAATGAAATTTATGAAAATGATCCAGACTAGAGTTCTGAATTTGCAGTTAATGGAAATAGTTGCTGTATGTTAATGTGTATTTTTCAAAGAAGGATAACAACAACACCTTACATCTCACATATTTTCTTAAAATGTGACCTTGATACTACTTCTATGCAGAGGTGGAAATCTACTTCTTCAACCTTTAAATCTGGGTGTAAGGAGAGGGTTGGAAACAATAGATTATTAAGAAAATATTGCTACGTAACTAGTAAGGCTAGGTCCTAAAAAGTGACAAATCTCCTGCTATATTTGCAGGGAAATACACTTTTGGAGCCCTCAGCCACCACTGCCTGAGAATGCTATGCTCTGAAGAAACACAGAATATGAGGTAAGTCACATTTTAGTGGTCTGATTGACATCCTACTTTAGGATAGCCAACAACCAACACTCATTGGTTGAGAGACAAACAGACTCATGAATGAATATACTTTGAATTATTTCACGTCCAGCATTGAGTCATCTTGCACTGTTGAGTCTTACCAGTTAAGATTCCAGACATTATAGAACAGACATAAGCCATTTTTGATGTGACCTGTCCAGATTTTGTGACCCATACAAACCCTGATTATAATAAAATGAAAGTTTTTAACTACTAATTTTTGGGATAATGTGCTATTCAGCAAGCATAACTAGAACATAAACTTTGTTCAAGCAATGGTAGGAGGATAGGAATGACAACATTATTGGATGCTAAAGAAATATGACTCTTGGTAAATGGTAGTGAAAAGTTAAGCAGTACTGTGCTCTAAGGGAACATGCAACATATCAAATGTATCTAATGAATTTAATGATTTCCAAAAGGAAATGTCCATTCAATGTGATGAGGATGGAGCCTGGCTTCCCTTTGCTGCCTTTGTTAAAATGAGAAAGGAGAGAAAGAATAAACCATTGAGTTTTTTTGGAGGAATTTGAAGAAATGCAAATGTCCCAAAGAAGAAAAAAATATTTCCAACTGGTAAAGAATTCTCATATGGAAAAAATTTGAACAAAAGCCAAATTCCTGGGCAAGTTGTAAGCTCCTCAGCTAAGAATTCAGATACATTTAAGATGGCACGTCACAGACACTTAAAGACAGGAAAAAAATTTCTGTGAATCTTTGGGCTATGTAGCACATATTCCTTCATTAGAATATAGGGCTTCTAATAACCTTTAGAGCCTCACAGTAGCCTTAGAAAAGAATGGCTTATTTAAAGAGATCTTTGAATATGCTGTTTATTTACTAGAATAGATTACCAACGATGCACAGAAATCCCATAGCATTCAAAGGAACTTGATCAGTTTGAACTGAAAGAGTTAGAGACAACACACAAGGAAAAGAAGCTTTGATATTTAGAAAACAATCTTAGAAAGTTACTCAGTCACAAACTAAGCCACTTTATATAGAAATTAATGAACGGCACAGACAGTGGAACCCAGCGCTCAAGCGTCAGAGTTACGGGTCATGGAAAACAGCTCTGAGGAAGTACAGATAAGCCCTAATGATGGAAATGACCATGTGTTCCTGACTGGAGTCAGACTTCCCATGAACGGTCCTGTGACTGCTATGTGCTATGCTGCTGTCGTCCCCATGTTTAATAGGAATGTCAGTGGTGGTCATCCTATGCCTGCCACATTGGATAGATAACTTGTCTTTTTAGTTCACATCAAGAGGAGCTACACCTGAGGAGTCTCATCTACAGATGGACCTGACATAAATGATGAGAATTTGAACTATGGATTTTGAGATGGAGTTTGTGCTAATGACATAATGGGATGGGACTCTGGTGATCTTAGGGGAAAGAGTGAGTGTACATTGCATGTGGAATTGATGTTAATTTTTATGACCAGTTAGTAGACTGCATTGTCCATAAATGATGTATTGTTTTGTCAATGAATGATGGAAACTGTATCTGATATGCCACATGCTTTTCTACAATATCATTTTTTTACTTCCTCATTAAGAGATGGATCTATGTCCTGTCCTTTTGAATCTGTGCAGCCTTGTAACTTATTTGTAACCAAGAAAATGGAACAGAAAATGATGCTGACATTTTTGAGCAAGGTCATAAAAAGTGATGCAGCTTTCAACTTATTTGCAGGGACATTTATTTTTGGAGCACTGAAATGCCATTTAAGAGGCACAATTATCCTGGGTGCAAACCACAGAGACAAATCATTCCTTTTCCAAACATCTCAACTATAGATTCTGTAGCATTACAGAATTGTTATTTCAAGCCACTGCATAACGCTTTACTATAAAAGTTAGAGGTTTAAAATATAAGCAGGATGAAAAGAAAGATGTTTGTTCAAGGTGAGGCAAAGCAATTGTTGGGAGGTAGGCAGAAGGGAAAATGTTACAAAGTTTTAAGTTTGGATGCCTTAGGCAATTATAATATCATTCATAGAAATATAGAAATTGGGTAGAACATTTACATTAGATAATCAAAATTTGATGATGGTAGAAGATGTACGGGTTAATTTTGAACTGATAGCTCTTAAGTTAAGAAAAATCATGAAAGTGGAGACTGGATCTGAAAATTAGTAAGTTGTCTGTTAAAATAAATTTAGAAGCCATAGAAATGGGTATGTTTGCTGAGATTACATGCACAGAGAAGATAGGAAAGCAAACGTATATAATAATATAAAATGGCATAATAGGAAAGGAAAGATTAGCTATAGAATAAAAAGGATTTAAAAATTCTTTGACAATAAGAGAGAAAAGTGTTGTAAGAAGAGATGTGTGATCAATGTCAAATAACTTCTAAAGGGCACTTATGTTTATTTTAATGACATTCAAAAAGTACGCAGTTGTAAAATATCACATTTCTTAAAACACAGATAAGAATGACTATGAAGATGCAAATATAGAGAAGTACTAGTTTTAGTGTTTTATTGCAGTCAACAGTATGTGTATTACATTTATGTGCCAGACATTTTGATAAGGGTGATACAAAGACAAAGAGGACCCCCTCTTGCCTTGAGAAATGGGCAATTTGTTAGGAAAGATAAGTATATGAATAAATAAATTACATAAGTGAAAAATCTACATGAGGTGTACAGTCAGATACCTCAGGGATGGAGCCTTGAAAGTACTGAAACCTGAGTCTGCCCTGCAATTCCGGCTATCCTACTAAACACTCAGTCTCAAAACAGTGTGAAGCAAGATGAAAAGGCAGGCATGTAGCCAGAGTTTCCTAAAGATTTAAAATAAACCATAAGTATATAAACACACCTCTGAGAGTTGCAAAGAGAGATTTTGAAGGCCCTGCTGAGATCTGTTATGGTTTGAATCATGCCTCCCTCCAAGCCATGATCATGTCCTAAATGCTGTTTCTGTGGATGTGAGCTCACTGGTAAACAGGGTCTTCAAAGATCCTATTAAATGAGTCCACATTGAATCAGGATGGACTTTAATCCAATATAGCTCAAGTCCTTATAAGCAAAGGAAGTTCTGATAAGGTAGGAGGAGTGAGGAGGGGCCAGAAAGACATACATCTCCACGTGAGAGAGGCAGAGACAGTTACGGATTGCCGGCCCTGAATGCTATTGGCCTGCTAATACCTTGATTTCGGATTTCTAGCCTGTGTGGCTGTGACTCAATAAATTCCTCTTGTTTAAGTCAACCAACTGGTAGTATTTGTTATAGTAGCACTAGCAAACTAACACTAGATATTTGCCCCAGGTGTGATAATTTGCATCTTGGCCACTCCATATGGATTCATGGACCTAGGAAGTTTTCTTCCCTGGCCAGGTATACAGTTATTCCACCTACAGTGTGTGCATCTATGAGTAAATGAGTAAAATATTTTATCTGCATTACAAAAACTTTGTATGTGTCTTTTGGTGTTTGGCATCAATCATTCAACTTTACCCTCCTGATAAACTTTAAGCTAACAAGAAAAAAATTTCTTTTGGTCAGATACGGGGAAAACCCTTATCAAAAGGTGTCCTTTAATTGAATTTTGAAAGAGAAATAGCTGCTTGTCTGGTCAGTGGGGGATATGGTACATCTTTTTAAGGTAAAGTTGTGAAGTTTGATTAAAAGTTCAGAGCTATGAAATGACTTGACTTTTCTTTAATCTGAAAAATGTCCACTATAGCTGGAACATAGGTCAAAGGGAACAGAGAGTCACATCAAACTTCTTTACATAAATGAAACTGGACTCACAAGACCTCTTGGTGAAGGATTTATGTAGAGATCCTGAATTCTGTAGGAGACTCTTTAACAGTCCCTGAGGTTATGTACCCACTCCCAAGTTACCGATGGACACATTAGTTAAAAAGTATTGTGACTACTGAAAGTTCAGGCTAATAAAACATGATGATGTAAGTATTTCCCCAGAAATGTAGCAGTGTTGGTTAGAGAACTATAATTAATAGAATTGTTTTAGCTCCTTTTAGAATTGGAGAGCCAAGCTGAACTTTACTTTATTCTACCTTGCATATTCTATGATTTATCAATTTATAGGATTGAATCCTATCAATTTATAGGATTATAGAATTCATCTTTTCATAAATGCATGAAAATAATTATTTCTTTACAAAATAATTCTGGATTTTGATTCACGTACATCATTAGACATGTGCTTGATTTTTTAAAAACATAAAAGTATGCTTGAATGGTAAGTAAGTACTAAGTAAACATCTCAGTGAAGAGCTCAGAAAGTACTACTGGAAAAACATGATCTACTTTAAAATAAAATGAAAGGAGTGATATATTTTAAAAATAGCTAATTCCTTATCCTTTCAACTCATTTAGAAGATGATATCTTATAGCCAAATTATCTTCTGTTATAAGCAGTTAAAACTCTTCCTGAGCATGAGGATTCCTTTTGCTCATGGCTATCTTTTCCTCTGTTTTAAGTTAATTCACTATTTGATCACTTGACTGTGAAATCATACAATTTGTGCTGAAATGGGTAATCAAGCCTACTCTATTATTCTCCAAAGATATCTCTAATGTTCCTAGGTTACTGACATGCAGTATTGTGCCATATTGTTCTATATAAAAGTTTTAAAGAAAAATAGGTAGCCTAAATGTAGAGATGTGTTGATACAGAATATATATATTATGAAGTGAAAGAAAAGTGGCTGATAAGAAAACTGTTTTATATCATGACAAGAAACAGAGATATAAAAGTTTGAAACCATTATCCTCCAATATTTCCCCCCAGAAAGTCCTTCTCCATTCTAGGAAGATGGCATCTCTTTCAGGCCTGAATTCTTTCAGCAATGGTAAGCTCTCTACTGAGTATATGTGTTTGTTCTTTCTTGGAAAGTGCTGATTTATGCAAGTTTTCATCTGAATGAGCCAAAACCTACTTCCCAATAGTCTCCAACCACTGGTTCTGTTTTCTTTGGAGACACACAGAAAAAAAACTAACCTCCCCCCCTACTAGCTGCCAATAAACTTGAAGGTAAATTTCTGAAATGCTGTCACTTAAGGGAAAATTTGATTTATTATGAAGACTGTGGTTAGAGAAGTGAGGATTCATGGATTATCTTGGATCTCTTACTTAAACAGTTGGTGGTACCATTTAATTCGATGACAAAGACTGAACTAGGAAACAAGCTGATGAGAAAAATAAACATTTCTGATTTTTGCATTACAATTCTGATATTTGGATTGTGATATCTGAAACACATCAGATTGGAGATGCCAAGTAGTTATTTGGATATCAAAAGTTTTGAACTCAGAAGAAAGGTTTGGGGTGGATAAATATTTGGAAAACAACAGCATAAAGATTATATCCAAATCCTTAGGAAATGAAGCATTCCTTAGTGAGAGCTTATAGTGAGATAAGTTCCCAGGGCCATTCCTCAGAACTCTTAAATCTTAAGGCAGATCTCCAGATGTCACTATGGTGGAACGGAAATCACTTTATATCATAGCAATATAAGACTTGAGATTTTTAAATCTCAAACTCACTGAGCTATCCCTCCTTCATTGTTTATTTTGATTTTTGTCCCTTTAATGTAGTCAAAGGGGATATATAGATTCTTGTGGAAACCCTGGGCTGGGCTGACTGGCTGGGCTTCAAGGTATTTCTTTGAACTCAAATGGTGAAAAAAAAGCACAGTGTCTCAAGGCTGAGATAGTACTCTACCAAGGTCTGAACCAAATAAGAATCCTGAAGTAGTGGGAAAGGGAGTGCAGTGGTACCTCACACCCTGTTACTCCATCTGGCTTGTAAAAATAAAAGCTCTTTGTAGTTTTCTGATTTCAGAAAGCAATAGTTTACTATGAAATTTGCCTTAGACCATTCAAATGAAGCTAAAGAGTTGAAAAAGAAGAGACTATGATAATAGGATTTTAAAACCGATTCTTGAGCTACCCATGTCTAGCATTATTATCTGGGAAATGCTATATTCTATTTTATTCTCTGAAACTCATAACTTATTCCCTTATTGTATCTTTCCAATTCCTTGATGTTTCATGACTTTTATTTGTACAAAATTACATTATTTGAATAACTGAAGAGTCAAATTAATCCAAAAAATATTAAGCAATATTAAAATAATAGCATGTGGCTAGCAGTCAAAGAACCTAATAAAACACTATTAATATTAATAATGAGGATATAAAGAAAGTAAAAATTTCAAGTTCTTTTTTGTTTAGAATGCAACCTGGAATAAGCTTTAGTGCTACTTAAAAAGAAGCTTGTCCAAAATCAGGAATATTGATTGTAAAACTGGTTTTTAGACAAAATTTTGACATTGTAAAATTTGAGCTATTTAATTTTAATAGCTGAAGTTGTTTATGATACAATCTGTGCTGTGAAAATGTATTGTGGGACAAAAAGTAATTCATCAGTATAGCATTGCAGACTGCAAACAAAAAGCTAAATGTCCTTCTATGAAGATAAGAGAAAATGTACTTCAACAGGGCTGAGTATTTTTCTTGTATATGAAAGCTTTTAAAAATTCACAATGTGAGGAATGCTTGTGTTATAGCAAAAATAAGACTATACCATATATCATTATTAAGTAGTGCTGATTTATATGACTTGCTACTTACATCAGGAGGAATAAAATGTCAAACTCAAACTCAATTTTATTTATATTCTTCTTAATTAGCGAGGGGAGCAGGGAGAGAAAGAGAGCGACTACCACAAAGCACTTTTAGGAGGAAGAGAAGGGGATGTTAATTATAGGTAGCTGTGTTTCTTGGCAACACACTCACTGGAGTTAGAATTAAATAAATTACCACAGTATCCTTCATTTTGCTGGCTTATCTTTCCATTTAATAATTTTAAGATCTCTAGATTTCACTACCATCTCCACCAATTATTTCTTAGAATTCTTATTAGATATCTATGTACTCTGACCAAATCTGCTTGGGTAGTCTCATTTTCTCCTTCTCTTAAACTTTTTTCCTGGTATTTTCACTAACCAAAACTCTGTGGCTCATGAAGTGATTTAAGGTTGCCTTTCCTTTGCCACTGGCATTGCTGGTAAACTGCCTCCAGGTTCCTTCCTTCAATGCTTCTGCTAATGTGTTTTCCTCCAGATCTCATCAGTTGTCCTAAATTTGTGTCACACAGTAGAGAAATAATTCTGTTGAAAAGGAGGGATACCCTATTCCACCAGTAACAGAACTTGATTTACAGAATATATTCTTTCATACCAGCACTGCAGGAAGAAGCCTTCTTCTCCCAAGTTCTTAGTGATTTGGTTCTTAGACTACTCTTTCAGCTTCTGATCCTCTCTTACCCTGGAGCTCAGACATAAATTCAGGGTTTTGTTAGGAAGATCAGAACCCCAGTGGACTTCCCAGAATTCTCCAATCCCAATTACCCTTTTCACATAGAAATATACCTCTACCCAATTCGTCTGCTCCTCAAGGTACTCAAATTAAGGACAGGCTATGTCTTTAATTTTACAACTCCCTTAAACTATGTACTCATTTGTTCCTATAAAAGCATAGCCACGTGGTATATAATATAGCAATATTTTTTCGGATGATTGTGAAATAAACTGATTGATTATTTCAAAGTGACAAATTAATTTTTGCTATACACATAACAAATGTTCACTCTAAACAAACTATTTAATAGTATATGTTAAAATGTGTTAAGATAAGAAAAAAGGAAACATATAAAACAACTTCATTCCATTTATATCTTCTAACTACAGTTTTCCCTCCAAATCAGTTCTTTCCCTACAAAAAAAGGTTGTTTTAGAAAGGAAAAAAAAATACATATAGGATTATTTTAATTATTACAACAGTATTAAAATAGATCTCAAAGCCACTCAAGGTTGGTCAAGTCGAGAAAAACATGGAGGTCATCTAGATGAGTGGTAGAGAAGAAAGCATTTAAATATTGGTATGTTATCACTCTCTAAGAAATTTGATTTTGCAGTTCTCAACTTTCATATGTGTTTTTTTCCATATGTATTCAGCAATTCTTTCAGTCTGCTTGTTTCTTGTGCCAACTTAGGTTGACAATGACTCTTTTCCAATATATAGAAGATTCATTTGGAATCTTACTATTGCACTTGTCTTCAGGATATAAACACCTCAGAGGTACTAGACAGTGGGAAAAGTTGGAAATGAATTTCTCATACAGTTTGTGATACTGAAACAAACATTTTTTTTCTAAGAAATATTGAAAGGAACAACGTATGATGTCATGCAGACAACACAATTTTTGCAAACTTTTTATCATACTTGTATCTATCTTATAAGTAGAAATCAAAAATGAACTGTCTCAGAAGCATGTATCAATAGGTTTCTTGAATTGAAAAATAAATCAAGGTGGCTTCTAATGGAAAGAAACTCTGATATGCTGAGAGGTTTGACAAACATATTTCTTTTCCATTTTAGTTACCTCGAATGAATCAATCTCCAGTTCAATAATAGCAATATAAATACATTTGAAGCATATATACAATATGCCAGAAATTACATCCTTAGCATCTATTTAAATTAATTATGTTAAAATATTAAATGCCTGAAAGTTCATAGTTTTAAAAAAAATATGAAGGTGTGTCATGGTTAGGGACAGGTGTCAACTTGGCCATGTTGTGGTACCTGTTCGTCTGATTGGGTAAGCACTGGCCTGTCTGTTGCAATGAGGGCATTTCATAGGATTAGGTTATGATCACGTTAGCTACATCCACAGCTGATTCCATTTGTGATCAGCCAAAGGGGAGTGTCTTCTGCAATTAGTGATGCTAAATGCAATCATGGGAAGCCTTTTAAGGAGGACTCAGAGGAGATAAGTTGCATTCCTGCTTTGGCTGGCGAGCCTCTCCTGTGGAGTTCATCCAGGCCATCCATTGGAGTCATCAGCTTCGCAGCCTGCCCTGTGGATTTTGGACTCTGCGTTCCTACGGTCACGTGAGACACTTTTATAAATTTTATATTTGCAAGTGTTCCCTGTTGATTCTGTTTCTCTAGAGAACCCTAACTAATACATCTTGGTACCAGGAGTGGTTCTTAAGGAACAGAATCTTAAAAATGGGTTTTTATGAATGGTTTTCTACTCTGACTGGGCTCAGAGACACTAAGGACTCTGATTCCCATAATCAGAATGACACTCCCAATCCATGGACTGAGTTGGCAAAGGAGATAGTCAAAATATCATCATTCGATTCTCCTAATGCTTCGCTTGTACGAAGCCAGACTCTGGGGGATAATGTTCTTGACACCTTTACAGAGTTTTGTAGAAATAAGAGTTATAGAGATGTTGGTTGGTTGTTGTTAGATACACTGTCTGCATTAAAGGGTGAAAGGGATGGGCTTAAGGCTTCAAACAAGAAGCTTAAGTGCCGTCTGAAAGATGTAGAGGTTTCTATGAGTATCCTCAAGGAAAATTTTATTTCCTGTAGCCGTAGACTTGAGATCTCTGAAAATCAGACTCAGAATCTTATTGTTAGAGTAGCAACTTTACAACGTAAACTGAAATCTCAGTCTTGCATGGTGTCTGCCGTTAAAGTGAGGGCATTGATTGGAAAGGAGTGGGACCCTGAAAAATGGGATGGTGACATATGGATTGATAATGATGTTGGGGGTGAGGTTGAAACCCTAGACCATGCTGAGCCTTCTTTAGATAACCCTGTAATAGTCTGCCCTGAGGACATAGCCGCCCCACCTTCAGCCTGCCTTGAGGAATTGGCCACCCAACCTCCTCCTGAAGGGATTAGCCCTAGAGTTATTAATCCTGTTTCACCAGATGAAACTGCAAATGAAAGCCCTGAAGCAAATGGCTTGGAAGATATTTCTAATTCTTTTCATGACCCACCCCCACCACCCCTCATTTCTTCTAGACCTATAACTAGACTAAAGTCCCAACAGGCCCCTAAAGGTGAGGTACAAAGTATCACACATGAGGAGGTACGTTATACTCCAAAAGAACTGTGTGAGTTTTCCAATTTATATAGACAGAAATCAGGGGAATATGTGTGGCAATGGATTTTAAGAGTGTGGGATAATGGTGGGAGGAATATAAGGCTGGATCAGGCTGAATTTATTGATATGGGCCCACTAAGCAGAGATTCTGCATTCAATGTTATAGCTAGAGCAGTTAGAAAAGGTGTTAACAGCTTGTTTGGGTGGTTGGTTGAAACATGGATCAAAAGGTGGCCAACATTACCTGAGGTTGAAATGCCAGAACTGCCCTGGTATAATGTAGATGAGGGGATCCAGAGACTTAGAGAGATTGGGATGTTAGAGTGGATTTATCATGCAAAGCCTGCTCTTACACCCCAGGAATGTCCAGAAGATGCACCTTTTACCAGAACAGTGAGAAATAAGTTTGTGAGACTAGCACCATCACCCCTCAAGAGCTCTGTGGTTGCAATTCTCTGTAGGTCAGATATTACTGTAGGAACTGCTGTCACTGAGCTGGAATCCTTAAACACAATGGGGATGACAGGATCCCGAGTTGGCAGAAGCCAGGTGGCAGCACTTAATCACCAAAGACAGGGTAGACGTGGGTATTATAATAGACAACAAACTCAAAGGAGGCATCAAAATTATATGACACGCAGAGATTTGTGGCATTGGCTAGTAAATCATGGGGTGCCTAGAAATACAATAGAAGGGCAGTCTACTAAATTCTTGTTGGAGCTGTATAAACAAAAGAGTTCTAGGTCAAGGGAACAGAAGTCTAACCTGAATTACAAAAACACAGAATCACGGCCCCTTAATCAATTTCCAGACTTGAAACAGTTTACAGACCCTGAGCCCCTTGAATGAAGGGGAGGCCAGGTCCCTATGGGGAAGAAACCTGTTACACTGCCACAAATTTATACTGTTGACCTGCCTCTAAGTCTTCCTCAAGGAGACCGACGGCCTTTTACCAGGGTAACTGTGCATTGGGGAAAAGGAAATGATCAGATATTTCGGGGATTATTAGACACTGGTTCAGAAGTGACATTAATTCCAGGGGACCCAAAACGTCACTCTGGACCACCAGTCAGAGTGGGGGCTTATGGAGGCCAGGTGATCAATGGATTTTTAGCTCAGGTCCGTCTCACAGTGGGTCCAGTGGGCCCCCGGACCCATCCTGTAGTTATTTCCCCAGTTCCGGAATGTATAATTGGCATAGACATACTGAGCAACTGGCAGAATCCCCACGTTGGTTCTCTAACTCGTGCAGTGAGGGCTATTATGGTGGGAAAGGCCAAGTGGAAGCCACTAGAACTGCCCCTACCAAGCAAAATAGTAAATCAAAAGCAATACCGTATTCCTGGAGGGATTGCAGAGATTACTGCCACTCTTAAGGACTTGAAAGATGCAGGGGTGGTGATTCCCACCACATCCCCATTCAACTCTCCTATTTGGCCTGTGCAGAAAACAGATGGGTCTTGGAGAATGACAGTGGATTATCGTAAACTCAACCAGGTGGTAACTCCAATTGCAGCTGCTGTTCCAGATGTAGTATCATTGCTTGAGCAAATCAATACATCCCCTGGTACCTGGTATGCAGCTATTGATCTGGCAAATGCTTTTTTCTCAATAGCTATTAGTAAGGACCACCAGAAACAGTTTGCTTTCAGCTGGCAAGGTCAGCAATATACTTTCACTGTCCTACCTCAGGGGTATATCAACTCTCCAGCCCTATGTCATAATCTTGTTCGCAGAGACCTTGATCGTTTCTGCCTCCCACAAGACATCACACTGGTCCATTATATTGATGATATCATGTTGATTGGACCTAGTGAACAAGAAGTAGCAACTACTCTAGATTTACTGGTAAGGCATTTGCGTGTCAGAGGATGGGAGATAAATCCAACAAAAATACAGGGGCCTTCCACCTCAGTAAAATTTCTAGGTGTCCAGTGGTGTGGGGCTTGTCGAGATATCCCTTCTAAGGTGAAGGATAAATTGCTGCATCTGGCCCCTCCCACAACCAAAAAAGAGGCACAACGCCTAGTTGGTCTTTTTGGATTTTGGCGACAACATATTCCTCATTTGGGTGTGCTACTCCGGCCCATTTATCGAGTGACCAGAAAAGCTGCCAATTTTGAGTGGGGACCTGAACAAGAGGAGGCTCTGCGACAGGTCCAGGCTGCTGTGCAAGCTGCTCTGCCACTTGGGCCATATGATCCAGCAGATCCAATGGTGCTGGAAGTGTCAGTGGCAAATAGAGATGCTGTCTGGAGCCTTTGGCAGGCCCCAGTAGGAGAATCACAACGCAGACCCTTAGGATTTTGGAGCAAAGCCTTACCATCTGCTGCAGATAACTACTCTCCTTTTGAGAAACAGCTTTTGTCCTGCTACTGGGCCTTAGTAGAGACTGAACGCTTAACCATGGGCCACCAAGTTACCATGAGACCTGAGTTGCCTATCATGAGTTGGGTGTTGTCTGACCCACCAAGCCATAAAGTTGGGCGTGCACAGCAGCACTCTATTGTAAAGTGGAAATGGTATATACGAGATAGAGCCAGAGCAGGTCCTGAAGGCACAAGTAAGTTACATGAAGAAGTGGCACAGATGCCCATGGTTTCCACTCCTGCTGCCACATTACCTTCTCTTTCCCAGACCAGAGCTATGGCCTCTTGGGGAGTTCCTTACAGTGAATTGACTGAGGAAGAGAAAACTCGGGCCTGGTTTACAGATGGTTCAGCACGATATGCAGGTACCACCCGAAAGTGGACAGCTGCAGCATTACAACCCCTTTCTGGGGTGTCTTTAAAGGACAGTGGTGAGGGGAAATCCTCCTAGTGGGCAGAACTTCGAGCAGTGCACCTGGTTGTTCATTTTGCTTGGAAGGAAAACTGGCCAGAGGTGCGTTTGTATACTGACTCATGGGCTGTTGCTAATGGTTTGGCTGGATGGTCAGGGACTTGGAAAGACCATAATTGGAAAATTGGTGACAAAGAGGTCTGGGGAAGAAGTATGTGGATAGACCTTTCTGAGTGGGCTAAAAACATGAAGATATTTGTGTCCCATGTGAATGCACACCAGAGGGTGACTTCAGCAGAGGAAGATTTTAATAATCAAGTGGATAAGATGACCCGTTCTATGGATACCAGTCAGCCTGTTTCCCCAGCAACTCCTGTTATTACCCAATGGGCTCATGAACAAAGTGGTCATGGTGGTAGGGATGGAGGTTATGCATGGGCTCAGCAGCATGGACTTCCACTCACCAAGGCTGACCTGGCTACAGCCACTGCTGAGTACCCAATCTGCCAGCAGCAGAGACCCACACTCAGCCCCCGATATGGCACCATTCCCCGAGGTGACCAGCCAGCTACATGGTGGCAGGTTGATTACATTGGACCACTCCCTTCATGGAAGGGGCAGCGATTTGTTCTAACTGGAATAGACACATACTCTGGATATGGGTTTGCTTTCCCTGCATGCAATGCTTCTGCCAAAACTACTATCCGTGGGCTTACAGAATGCCTTATCCATCGCCATGGTATTCCACATAGCATTGCTTCGGATCAAGGAACACACTTCACAGCAAATGAAGTGCGGGAATGGGCACATGCTCATGGAATTCTCTGGTCTTACCATGTTCCCCATCATCCAGAAGCAGCTGGATTGATAGAACGGTGGAATGGCCTTTTGAAAACTCAATTACGGTGCCAACTAGGTGGCAAAAACTTGAAAGGCTGGGGTAATGTTCTCCAGGAAGCTGTGTATGCTCTGAATCAGCGTCCACTGTATGGTGCTGTTTCTCCCATAGCCAGGATCCATGGGTCCAGGAACCAAGGGGTGGAAATTGGTGTGGTGCCACTCACTATTACTCCTAGTGATCCACTAGGAAAATTTTTGCTTCCTGTCCCTGCTACCCTGAGTTCTGCTGGTCTACAGGTTTTAGTTCCAAAACGGGGTGTGCTTTCTCCAGGAGAAACAACAGTGATACCACTGAACTGGAAGTTAAGATTGCCACCTGGCCACTTTGGGCTACTTATGCCTCTGGATCAACACACCAAGAAGGGAATTACATTATTGTCTGGGGTAATTGACCCTGACTATCAGAAGGAAGTAGGACTGCAACTACATAATGGAGGTAAAGAAGAGTTTTCTTGGAATATAGGAGATCCCCTGGGGCGTCTATTAGTACTACCATGCCCTGTGATTAAAATCAATGGAAAACTGCAACAACACAATCCAGGCAGGACCACTAATGGCTCTGAGACTTCAGGAATGAAGGTTTGGGTCACCCCACCAGGCAAAGAACCACGGCCAGCTGAAGTGCTTGCTGAGGGGAAGGGGAACATGGAATGGGTAGTGGAAGAAGGTAGTGATAAATATGAACTTCGACCACGTGATCAGTTACAGAAACGAGGACTGTAATGCTGTTTGTTTGTGTTATACTATTTAAGTGGTAAGATATCAAGTTTAAGAATGAATGTTGTCCAAGGATTTGCACCCTATTCTGGAGAGATTTAATGTGTTTCCAGTTATATGCAGGACAGTTGAGTATTGTCAGGTAAAAGAAAAAATGTGTGCTTATTTTTGTTTTCATTTGGAAATCTAAGGTATAGGTGCCAAGTTGACAAGGGGTGGACTGTCATGGTTAGGGACAGGTGTCAACTTGGCCATGTTGTGGTACCTGTTCGTCTGATTGGGTAAGCACTGGCCTGTCTGTTGCAATGAGGGCATTTCATAGGATTATCAGCTACATCCACAGCTGATTCCATTTGTGATCAGCCAAAGGGGAGTGTCTTCTGCAATTAGTGATGCTAAATGCAATCATGGGAAGCCTTTTAAGGAGGACTCAGAGGAGATAAGTTGCATTCCTGCTTTGGCTGGCGAGCCTCTCCTGTGGAGTTCATCCAGGCCATCCATTGGAGTCATCAGCTTCGCAGCCTGCCCTGTGGATTTTGGACTCTGCGTTCCTACGGTCACGTGAGACACTTTTATAAATTTTATATTTGCAAGTGTTCCCTGTTGATTCTGTTTCTCTAGAGAACCCTAACTAATACAAGGTGTAAAGGAGCAAAATAGATGTAGACCTCTCTAGACCTAACCACAAACTTGGGTGAAACAATTTGACAAAATGCCAAGAAAATAACAACATTGTTCAATATTTCTCAAATTGGTTACTGATTTATGGTGGCAAGTCACTAAACAGAAGTGATGTCTGTGGGAACTTGCTATAATGGCTCTTTATGTGCTTGTTCGCCTTAACAATTTCATTCACAGGAACAAATTCTAACAATAAATGAAGCTGGATAAATAGATATTCTTTAAAGTATATATTACATTTGAAGAAGAAAAATAACTGTATGATTAAGGAGAGGTTCAGGATATTTTAAAAGTTCTTCCTCACTTGGTCCTGAAGAGAAGCATTCTATGATATCTAAGAACCCAGAGTTCCCAGGGTTATTTTGAGTATGAGGCAGGTAGGAGGTGAGGTAGTATATTCAACTGAAACTGAGGCTTAACATTTCTTGTCTCGGAGCAGGCACACTGTGTGAGAGAGAGAGCACCATGCAGCACATTTATTAGGGAGCAGTCTTGGGATCAATGATTACACAAGGTAAGGCAAGGTAGCAGGGTTGGGCAGAGGGGAAGGTCAACTGAAATGAAGCCCCAGTGGAGTCTCCAGCTGGCCCACAGGGAGGTGCAGAGAAGACATAACCCTTCAGAGTCATTGGATAAAGACTATTCCTGGAAAGAAATGTGACTTAAGGCATAGCTTTTTTCTTCAAAAGAGGATAATAATAGCAAATGACTGGCAACTTTCAGTACCTGCAACAGCAGAGGATAAGCCTTTGACTCCTGAAGGCGTATCTGTAGAAAGCACCACGGTTTCTGCTACAATCACTGTAAGGATTTATATAAGGCACAGGATGATTTTTAAGAAGCAAGGTGACATTATTCCAGTGAGTTTTCTTACCCTTTTTTTCTAATCTACTCTAAATTTCCTGGAGTAGGGCAATGCTTGCAGTAGAGAACATTCAATGGCTAGGTTTATACATCAGTTATAGATCTTAGAGCCTTCAGGATTTGGCCCAACTATCAAACTGAGGCCACACACTTCTCAGGTAACATCCAAACAATAACTCATAATGCCAGGAAAACCAGGGCCTGAATGTTTCTGCCCAAATTGAAATATATCTTTAAAAAAAAAACACAAAAAAACACCCATGTATAAAATCCTCCTGGTGTCTCTGAAATGAAAGCATAATTTACAAGGCAAAAATTTGAATGCAGAAAGAAAAGGTTGTAGCAAAAACAACTACAAAGATGTCCAAGTGTGTATTTTTAAAGATAGCTATAAGTATGCTTTACTGGGTAATCCCAACTACACTTACTTGAGCATTCCAAATTATTAAGCAGTTAATGTTCATGGCCTGATAAAGAGAAGAATGGAAGAATTCCAATTTTTAGTTATTAGCATAAAATTGAAAGCCAATTCCTGCATTTATCAGAGTAATTGGCCTTCATGACTTTAGACTTACAGAAACTTCCAAAGTTACAGACATGTAGTGCAACATTACATCTTCCACAGTACAATGACTCATAGATATCAATAACAACAAGTTAAAAAATCGAATTCAAAGCAGGCAAAGAACATGAATGTGTCATAGAAGATGGTGGTTTATATATGATCAAGATGATTAATAAACATAAATGCAAAAAAAGAACATAAATTTAACCTTTTAAATTATAATATAATTTTCTCCTCTCTCTCTCTCTCTCTCTGTGTCTCTCTATCTTTCTCTCTTTCTCTCTCTGTCTCTGTCTCTCCCATTCTCTCCCTCTCCCCCATCTCTCTGTTTCCCCCTCATCAGTTTGACCAATGGTTTATTACTTTTGCATGTTAAAGCTTTAAAATAAATTAATAAGTAAAAGATTGTGGGCCCTTTTTTTGTGGTTGCCCTCTTTTTATTACCTTTCAAAAAAAATTATAACATAATTTTCAAAAACTGATAGTACTCAGCACTGAAGAGTAAATGAGGAAATAAATTTTATTCTTTAATGTAGGAAATGGAATTTAACTTTGCACTTGCTTGTATAGCTTCATTTAACTATTCTGAATTTATTTTTCCCTTTTCGTGTCTAGTACACACTGTGGAGTTGTGCTATTCTTTATTTTCTAATTTAATTGCTCTCTTTCATTTAAAGGGGTAGGTAAGTCCCTGTGCATTTATTGATATAACAGATATATTTGGTCTGAACTCTTCCATATTGCTTTATGATATATTTTCTTATCTGATGTTATGCTTTCCTATGTGTTCTGTTTGTTTTCTGTTTTACATATGAAACTTTTCTGATATTTGGTAAGGTTTTGGTGTGGGTTCTAGATTGTTACCTTTATAATGATTACTATAGATGGGTATCTCATTTCCTAGGCTTCTTAAGTAAATACCATGAAGTGGATCAGCTTAAACTGTGGAGACTTATTTGCTCACGATTTTAAGGCCAGGAACATGTCCAAATCAAGGCATCCTCAAGGTGGTGCTTTCATGTCAAAGAATGTGTCATCCTGGGACTGGCTGCCAGTCCTTAGTCCCTGTCACATGGTCAGGCACACAGCAGCCTCTCCTGCTCTCTTCCTTCTCTTCCAGGTTCCATTTCTGCTTCTTGCTTCCTGTGGTTTTCTCTCTCTGCTCGGCCTGAATTTCATTCCCTTAGAAAGGACTCCAGTGACAGGATTAAGTACTCCTGATTAAGGTAGGTCACACCTTCGCTGAAGTAGCCTCATCAAAAGGTCCTACTTACAACATGTTCACACCCACCGGAGTGGATTAAATTGAAGAAAAATGTTTTTCAGGGGTGGATACAGCTTCAAACCACTCTAAGGGGTACTCCCTAACTTTCCATTTCTTTTTGGATCATATCTACTAATGCAATATTAGCAAAAAAAAAAAAAAAAAGAAAAAGAAATATAAAAGGTTTTATTTTTATCCTTTACATTCCTTTATATCACTACCTAATATTAGAAAATATAGTTGTGTTTTCCCATCTTTCCTTTACATTGTTGTTACATACGTGTATACCACATTCACACGGTTCGTAAACAATGATGTTTTAGATTCTCAGCTTTTATAGTTAAGGTAGACAGTTAACTTACTCTATTTCTTTTATGTGCCATTCTCCCTTTCTGAACTGCTTTTCAACATTGTACCTGTGTAATTCTTATCCTTACATCTGATCTTTTGCTCTAACTCCACAATTAATTATGTAAAACACCCACTGCTGGTTAATTGATTCCAAGAATTCCTTATCAATGATATTCTTTGAGTTACTGCATTGTTCAAACTACTTGGGCTATAGCCTTTAGGCTTGTAGGGCAATTCACATTTATTAAAACTATGTTTTCATATTTACTTATCTTGAAATTTTTTTTTTGATGGTTTGTACTTTCTTTTGGCATAGAATGTTGCTTTGGAACAGTGGCCACCCTGGAATTTTTGCCCTCATAGGTGACATATATTGCATGCCAGTAACTTCAGAGATAAATTTTTATCTCTAGCACATGCAGTTCTTTTAAAATAAATTTTACTTTGGCATTCATCTTTTTCTTTCTACTCCTTCCTGAGTACTAGTACCAGATCAGATTTCATTCCCTGATGTTGTCAACATCATCTCTTATCTTCTTTATTGTATTCTTCATTTGACTTCTCCTTCACAAAGGGAAATATGTCACTAATTATATCAATTTTGGGTGGAATGTTTGGTTAGCTTTTCATATTTTTAACTGGCAAGTATCTTTTGACTACTGTTTCTTTCCCTTTCTCTCCCTCTCTCTTTTCTATTTTTGTATTTATGCTGAGCCAGCTCCACATTTATTATTGATCATGAAATGAATTGTATTCTCCTGGGCTGGCTATTTTGAGAGGCCTCTTGTGGGTGAGGAAGGAACCACAGCATTTTTCTGGGCTTCAAGGTTCACTACTCCACACTTAACTTTACTGCTTCAGTAGATGAAGACTGATTTACAGTACAATGGACTCTCCATGTATTCTCCGCATTTTTGTCACTGAATGGAATCATTCACAGGAGGAATTCTGTCATCAGAACTGGTCACCCTAGTATCCCCTTTCATTACCACACCGAAGGGATTTATCTCCAGGGTGAGCTTCTCCTCCTCAGGAGCCTTGTATCTTCAGGCTGGTTTACTCTTCTTTGAACAGCCTCATTACCCATGTATGCCTTCATTCCCTCCCAACTTCTGCTGTGTCCATTATGCTCTCTATGTGCTTTTGTTCTATACAAGAAATGAAGGTTTTATGACTCCAGGGAAAGTCTCTGAACTATCGTTTCAGCATTTGCTAAGGTTTTCACCATAGAATAATCTTGATATTCTTTCCCATGTCCAAATGTGGTTTCTGCAGATCTCTTAATGAGATAGTATGTGTGTCCCAGTTAAAGTGATGGAGCTCTATATTCATCACCCTTAAATTTTGCTGCTTCTTACATAACACGTAAGTGGAGAAAAAAGTTTCAATCTCATACATATACAAAGTCTCTTTTAGTAGCTGTCTTCCCTATTCGATTGGACAGAGATCATGTCTGTTATACTAAGCATGGCTATGTTTTACTTAGCATCATATCCCTAGCTCTGGAACATAAAGACATGTTCATCTCGAAAAAAATAAATTGATGAATCAGTGGGTGAATTAACATTAATAGTGGAGAAACAGAATAATAAAAATACTTGATTAATCCAAATAGGATGAAGAAGACATTTTGAATACATATATACTACCAAAGACTCATCCAGCCAATAATAAATATTTGCAAGTTCTTAACACCATCCTTGATATTCTCCATTTATTCATAGTGCTATATTTTGTTGTTCCCAAAAAGCAGGCCCTGATTCAATATGGGAAGAAACATTATAACATTATAATACTTCAAGGTGTGGATCACTGGAGTTCATCCTTCTATCACAAAAAAATGAACTTATTAACATTGTTTCTGAATGATGATTTGTACAATTGCACTTCACAGTCATTCAAAATAAGTCAGAGAAACCATTCTTTCATCTCTTCTTTACCTTTCTCAGTTACATGCTATCAGTTCTGACTAAACTACTATTTGCTAAAATGTTTCGTATTTATTTTTCTTTTATGTTCTGTTTCTCAGATAGAGATATGAGTGCTGAATTCACCATCAAATTCTCCTATGCCAAAAAATATTTTTAGTATGCTTGGATAGAGTCATTTCTTCCTTCGTATTATGGTGAGTGCCTCACTTTTACCTTACGAAACTTTAGTCCAATTCTTTCATGTGTTTACTTTTTCCATTGTGAGGAATATTTTTCCTCATATCAGAATTCCTAAAACACTTTCATTTTTTGTTCGAAATATCTACTTTCACTGAGTTACTGCTATACGTACATCCTCTGTAAATTAATCTTGCCAAACTTACAGTTGTTTTTTCACCTCTGATAATTTTTCTGGTATTATTTTGATTATTATGTAGCCATACCTTCCTCTTTTGTTCTCCTGGGATTCCTATTGTTGTTTGTTAGTTGTTCTAAAATTTTCCCATAATTGTTTTGTTGAATTCCATCTCTTTGTGCATTTGTATGCATATGGGCTGAGGCATATATTTACTTGATTTTTTATTTTTTAATTTTTTTGCTTGGGCAGGCACCAGGAATCAAACCTGGGTCTCTGGCATAGCAGGTGAGAATTCTACCACTGAGCCACCATTGCATCGCCCTTTACTTGATTTTTTAAAATTACTTTCTTCGGTCCTCAGAATTGACTGTATTCTTTAGTTTGTATAGTGACTTTTAAAAGAAACTATTTTTAATTTCTCAAAGTTATTTATCTGGCTTTTATCATCATATCACCGCTATATTAAAAATAAATTTTACCACTCTGAATTACATATAATAAATGTTTAGATTGAGTTTTCTTCATCAAACAATATAACCCCTGTAAATAAACTATTATTTGCCTTTTCATGGTTTATGTTACCTGGACTTCAAACAAAGTAAGCTACTCAAATTTCATCAGCACTAGCAATCCAGAAATCAGAACAACAGCAATTTTAGCTCGCAAATGATGGACAATGCATTGAAAATTTTACTCAGCCAGTCACCAGCTCTCATTCTCCCACCTGAATTAACTGTCAGTATATTTGCCACTAATCAAGAAGACATCACAGAATCCCAATCCATATTGACTTATACCACTGAAAACTTTGTAATATCACAGCCTAGCTGCAGTATTGTGCTATATACTTCAGTCAGAGGTGATTCGCAGGTTTTGTCACCAGAGATTCCTGGAGTTTTAATTAATTTCTGCTTCACTGAGCCTCCTGTATCTGGTATCTAGATAGTTATTCATACATGCAAAAGAACTAATTTATCAATTCCCTCACACAAAAATCTCTTGAGATATTCAGGACTTGAATGGATCCTTCATCATCACACAATTTCAATTGCTCCAGGATCACATAATTTCAGAGATGTTTAAGGGAGAGAGATTCTAGATTTACCCTGAAATACTTTTCCCATAACTGTTTTCTCTATGTTAATCAATAAGTGTACACTCAAGTACTACTAATTCAATGAGCATTAAAATAGTTATGAAAACATGAACAGGTTATTAGCTACTGCATGTACATATAGATAGCATATAGCTTTCCTTTATATTAACACATCTTTATCTGTCTTTCTATGTAATCTATCTACCATCTATCTATTTTTCATCTATATCAATACACACACATTCACACACACATACTGATGAGGAAATTACAGTTTGGGGGAAAAAAAGAACCACCCATTATCATTCAAGAAGTAATTTATATAGCCAGGACTTGAACCTTTGGGGACTGATTTCAAAACTTTTATTTTAATTTACTGTTCAATAGTTTGTCAGTTTGAGTCTATTTGAAGTGTACTGTTTATATAGTTTTACTTATAGTAAATTTCTAATTTTGTAAATGGTAGTTTTCTATGCTCTTCATTATGTTTGTAATGTCCATTGTAGTTATTTCATAATATTCTATAGAGTTGTTATACATTAATTTACTTGCCTTCATCTTCATTATTTATAATTTTGATGCCATAGTTACTTTTCTCAGTTTCATGAATTATAATAATTTACAGATGAAATCAGTTATTTGTACCAACAGAATTATACACGCACACACACACGAATGGGTGCATGTATATAGGCACATATTATATATAATACATACTTATAGTTATTGTTAACTATATGTATATAGTCAAGGCAAAATAATATGTACCAGCCCAAATATTTTCCTGTGCACAATATCTATAATTTATATAGATTATAGTATAAATAATTGTTATCCGGGTAAGTACTTTCTCATTTCAATTATTGTTGCATTTAAAGCTATGTTTTATCAGTATTATAAAAATATCTCCTTTATGATACATCTTCTACATATTTTTAATGAGTTTTTGAAATATAAAACAAATATGTCAGCTCATACAAATCAGGTACAGGTACTACATTCTTAACCTACTTTGTCTTACGCCAGGTTTTACCTATGTATTAATTTTGTAATAATATATAACAAATGACCACAACTTAGCTGAAAAAATAGTTAATTTACAGTTTCTGGACAGAGGGTTAGGCACAGCTTAACCGGATCTTTTTGTATGGGTCTGACAAGGTGTCTAGGTTATTATCTGGAGGTTTAGCTGAGGAAGAATTTGCTTTCTAGCTCAGTTTGAGGACAGAATTCATTTCCTTGTAGCTGTGGGACAGCGGGCCCTGGATTCTGCTGGCTGTGAGTTGGAGCTGCCCTCAGGCTGTAGAGGCCACCCACTGTTTTTAAAAGTTGCCATAGTTCTTTGTCACATGGTTTTCTCCATAATCACAGGAATGATATCTAATCACCTTTGGCATATACATTAATCTAATCATGCTGTGAAATCCCATTACTTTGCCATTATCTATTGATTAGAAGCAAGTCATGAAACCTAAGGGAAGATGATCCCATAAAGGCGTGATTATCAGGAGGCAGGGGACATGGCTATTCTCTACAACCTACCAACACTTCCCTCATCAGACTGATGAGATAGAATTTATATACTGTATCTATAGATGAGTGAAGAAATAGCATTCCATTATAGTCAGACATTTTGCTATATCTCATAAATGGAGACTTTATTTACTTTAAAAGACATTTTACTTGATTCAAGATTACATCAGTACCTCCTTGTTCCATTTCTCTCTTCTCTATCCTTTGCTGGGGAAATCACAGTCACTTGCTCAGTGACCACCTCCCAGGGCTGCCTATACCCCTGAGGGTTCTTTCTCTATTGTGTGCAGGTGTTTCACTCTGTTTCCATTCTGTAACCTGGAGAATATATTTTGTCTAATGATAAGGCCCAACCATAGCTAGAACCTAGAAACTAGAAACAAGGAGCCCTAGCTGCTTATCAGTGCAGGAACTCTCAGTGGCAGGTCCTCCCTGCTTTGGGTCATATAAATGTCTCTGCCATCAGGCAGCACAGATTTGTCTCTCTTCTCCAATGAGTGCAGCATGCAGCCATCCACTAACCTTGACCCAAGCAACTGACCTCCCCAGGGTACAAGCCACAAAGGGGTCTCTTCCCCTGCTCTCCTGAACCGTTTTTGCTGTGTAAGCAATAAAGCACTCATCTGCTGAAAGTTTCTATTGGTGCCTGAGCTTCTGTTCCCATGTCACACGATACTGCAATTTGTTCCACAGTCTGCAAGCCAGTTTATTTATCCATCATTTACAATTATCATTCCCTATTATTTCTCTATATTCATTATATAATACCCATACACACTAACATTCTGAATACAGAAACATGTGCATCTACGTAATCTGCCAAATGCCAGCATTACTTTATAATTTTACTTACTTAGTAGACCCTTATTACCTAGAGTTTAGCTTTGTAACAATTAGAAATCCATACTCCAATAATGGTAAATTAAATAGAGTGAGTAATTGAAATATCTTCCAATGATTTTTAAAAATTTATATTCCTAAAATTAATCACGTTAGAAATAATCAAAGTTTTGAAAGTAAATGCTATTGTTCAGTAATGAGCATTGTGTTTACATTCCTTTCCTTTGGGTTCACTTTCTATTTAATATAATTTCAAACAAAGATATCCTTTTTTGGTAACTAGTTTTCAATACTAATAATGATCATGCTAAATATACGAAATATATTTTGAAAAATGCCATTAATATAAAAAATGTCATGATGTTGATATAAAAGTATATTCAAAGTACTAACAGTCAAAATGAAAACAATTATTGGGAACAAATAACCCCTGTTAGAGAAAGATGATCACAAAGAACAAGACAAATAGTTTGGGAGACAAAAAGAGCCTCAAAAATGCACAAGGTAGAGCAAATAATTTTTAAAAGATCATTTCTAGAGGAGACTCAAAAATCAGAAATTATAATTGGAATATGGGAATTATGATTTAATTACTGGATCTAAGGAAAAAGACAATCTGATATGCAGATCATAATTTGTTCTCACTTAGATTAAGAATTCAATTTGAAATAGGATTAAAATTTTATGACCTTATTAAATTGATGCTATGAAAACTCCCAAAACTGATAAATGGGACTCTTTTGGAAATTTGAGATACATTATATAATTAACAAATTTCGTTTCTCATATAAAGTTCTTTTTAACAACATCAAGACAGTATATTTCTAAATATAGAACAAACATAATGAGTATGTTATTGCATTGGTTTATTGCCTTTAGTTACTTAAATTGAAAAGATGCTAAAACACTTAACTTACTCGAATCCCTGACCTCCATCCTTGTGCACCCCCATAAGCCCATCAGCTGTTAATTTACTGGGCAAGATTTTCACTTGAACTGTGTGCATATGTGTCTGTATTCAACGTGACATGTACTGTGAAAAAAATGATTAAAATATGGCACGCCATATGTTATTGAATTATGCATTTATTCAATAATAAAAATATTTTCTACCTGATACTTTCATAGAGTTCTCACTCATTTAGGATACAAATGATTTTTATACTGGAAATGATTTTACACTGGAATGATTTTTATAATATCATTATTGTCTTATAGTAAAAAAAATTAATTGAAAGTAAAGTACCTATAGATTTTTTTCCTCAGTATAAGCAAAAGCTATTTTCTTAAATAATGAAATTGTGTGCACATGCATGTCCTAATCAGTTGCTTTTCTTTTGCTGTTTTTAATGACTACTAGTTTGCAAAATCAGGGGATTCTTTCCCTAATTTACTCTTTAAAAACTCCAATAATAGCATTTATTTTTCAGCACCAAATATTTTTTCAATCAACCTGAAAATATATCAACATATTTTCATTTATTTTCTTCAGAGAAAATGAAGCATTGCTGACCTCTTTTTTTTTTTTTTTATTTTTTTTTGGTATGGGCAGGTACCAGGAAAAAAACTCACGTGGCAGGCGAGAATTCTGCCACTGAGCCATGGTTGCCTGCTGTACCCACCTTTTTTTAAAGCAGCAGTGTTCGAAATAGCTAAAATATCACTACCAAAGGAATTAAAAAATGCCTCAGATGGATCAAAGGGGTGAGAAAACTGTCAAGGAATGTAAGAATGGTTTATATTAAAAAAAAACTATTAACAAATTGAAAGATTATTTTAGTATGTGCTCGAAAATGTCATATTAAAATACAGTAGCCTTTGATAATAAATACTCAGCACACTGAAAATTATGAAAACATCTTTTTTTATAAAACATATTCTAAAATGTTTAAAGCAAAGGTCATGTAGTAACAACAGGTAATTTTATATAACTTGAACATTTGGGAAGAATTCTCATAAAATTATGTTAAATGAATTTATCTAAATGGAAATTCATTAAAATCATATATGCTTTGAAAAGAAAATAGTAATAGATATTCTTTTTATGACATATTTTGTATTATGTTTTCCAAATGCTAATGGAATTTTGAAGTTTGTGAACGCTATGAATTTTTGTTTTAAATTACAATAATATTCAAAAAACTCAAATGGACACTTACAAAAAATGTTCTCAATATTATAAAGAAACAAAAATATCTGTGTTTGTTTGCTCTAGAGTATTTCTTTTTATTTCACTGGTTTTGACTTGACTATGAAATATAATTGGTAAGATTTCAAATGAAATGTTATTTAATGCACTATAAAGCAAATGTGAAAATCTCTAAATAGAAAGAGGGAGATGCATAAATAAAATTAACATTTAGTTTAGGCTAAAAGACATGTGTAATTACTAGGTTGGTTAATTTCCTGAAAATATTCATTTTAAACATTGCTTAATAAAAATATTTTTTGGTCACTTCAGATAAGTTTGTGAGTATTCTGAAATTAATTCCCCAGTAGTTAGCATACTACTTAGGGACTAGAAATCTGCCTTGTTTACTTAATATCCAGTTCTTTGGCCTAATGCATTGCATCACTCCCTATCTTACAATGAAACAAAACAAAACAAAAAACAATGCTGCATAAACTGTAAAATCAAGAGGATTTTCACCCCATCAAAAATGGAGGTAACCATTTATCCCAAAATTTAAGGAAAAACTTACTCCCACAGAAAAGAGAGGCAAGCATGGCCTTATCTGGGTTAGAGACATTAAGGCACCAGTAAGAAAAATACAGCTAAGGTGGTTACTGGATTGGGATAGTTTAATTGTACATTTGCAAGAAAATGTGAAGCCCCTGAGTGCTGCAGAAATTGTGGGAGTCTGCACTTTTTGTTTTTGCCTCTATAACCTTAACCAAACATCACAGGGAAGACTGAAGAAAATTCTGAGCAATGGTACCTTGCAGCTTGAAGCTCTGGGAGTGGGGAAGTATCCACCATGGGACAGACATGACACTCCACAGAGACCCTTCTTCCCTATCTCACCTATGGAACAAAGCATTTATCTGAGGAGAGAAGGACAACAAACAGTCAACCTTGGGGCATGGTGAAAACCTACTGCTTTAGGAAAAAGAGAGCAGAAAATAACTCCAGCTCTCAGAGAGAGACAGAAATAAGTATTAGACCTAGAGTCAGGCCTGGAGAGGGAAATACCCCTAAGGTCACAGTCCTGAGACACGGAAACATGGTGCCTTCCAAAGTCTGAGCCTTAATCAGAACAATAGTAAAGGTCTCCCCAACAACCCATCTTCTCCTGTCAGACTAACACGTGGTTAGAAACAAATAACAACAAAATAATACTTGAAAGAGGTACAGGAAAGGGATAAGAGAACGAGAAAAGCAAACCTTCTCTGAGGTATAATGCATAGAAAAGACTTAAAACTATGGGTGGAACAAACACCCAGGAGACAGAAGTAACAACTGAGCAAACATGAAAAACCTCTTCATAAAAATTCCGACTTCAACGTAGGGTTTGGCCAGAATAAAAATAACACTGTGGTGTGTAGAAAACAAACATATTAACAAGAAACCTCAAGCATGGCCTAACTTGTAAGTAGATTAACTCAAATTCTGTTATTAAAAACCTTGCAAAAGAAAAGGGGTTCCATGTCTAGGTATAAAAACTAGATGCCAAAGTCTTGACTATCTGTGACCATACATCCGACTTTCAAATAAAATCATGGGGCACACAAAAAGGCAAGAGGAAACTGTACTCTTAAGAGACAATACATTCAACAGTACCAGTTTGAGGTATGCCAAAGATATGTCAGAATTAGCTGAAAGAGAACTTTAAATTACTTTTGAAATTACTAAAAACTTTAAAGAAAAAGATGAACAAAATGCAAGCCCAGTTGGATAGTTTGAATAGATACGTGGAAACTATATAGAATAAAACAAATTCCAGAAATGAAAAACCAGTAACAGACAAAAAAGAATACTTTTGACAGGACCATTAATAGACTCAACACAATTGTGGAATGAAGCAGAGAACTTGATGATAGGTCAATAGAAACTACCCACATTGAAACGCCAAGAGAAATTATTTTCTTAATAAACCATGCACCCAAAACCACCAAATCATCTCAATATGAACAACCAAAATCCAGAAGAACAAGAAACAAGGCAGATTAGATAGCTGAAGAAATAATGCCAAAAAAATTCCAAAACTAATTAGAACACCAAACCACAAATCAAAGGGAAACAAAGGCCACCAAGAAGAATTAATACCAAAACAAAACAAAGAGAAAACCTATGAATATCACATAGAAAGTATTAGAAACAAAAGATAGAGAAAAGAGTCACATTATATACAGAGGAAAAAAGATGAGAATTATAGAAAACTTTCAGAAACCACTTATATTAGAAGATAATGGAGAGACATCTTTAAAGTACTGAGTGGTAAAACACAAATTAAGAACTAGTCAAGTTATCACTTTATAAACAGCAAAATTATATTCCAAAAATGAAGGAGAAATAAAAACATTCTCAGAAATCAAACACTGGACTAGCACTAGAGTAGATCTGCTGTCTAAACAGATACTTCATTTGAAAAGATATATGAATGCCAAACAAACATGAGAAAATATGTTCAACATGATTAATCATTATAGAAATATAAAATGAAATCACAATTAGAGACCACCTCATACCCATTAGAATGACTAAAATTAAAAATATGACAACACCAAGTGCTGCCGAGTATACAGAGCTATTGGAATTCTAGTGAACTGTTTGTGAGAATACAAAATGGTATAACATTGGAAAATTCTTCTTCTGTTAAACATACTTATACCATATTAGGTGGCAATTTCATTCCTTAGTTTTTCCCAGGAAAGGTAATATCTTTCATTTAGATGAAATTGTGAACATGAATGTTTATAGCAGTTTTAATCATAACTGCTCAAACTGGAAACAATTAAGATAGTTTTCACCTTGAGAATGAATAAACTGCAGTGCAGTACATCCATACAATGAAACAGGATTATATGTCAGGGCTCTCCAGAGAAACAGAAAACACACAAATACACACACACCTGACATGAGAGAGAGAGAGAGAGAGAGAGAGAAGGGTAGAGAGAGTGTAGATTTATTATTTTATTATGAGGAATTGGCTTGCATGACCAGGTGGCAGAACTGTCTAAATTGCACAGGGTTGGCCACAAGCTGGAAAATGTAATTCTAAAATCTGGCAAGTCCACATTTCCCACAGGAAGCTTGCTGACTGAAGGTGAGACAGAAATTCTTCATTCTAATTATGAAATCTTCAGTTCTGGCTTTTAAGACCTCCAAATGATTGGAAAGAGAAAACTCCCCACAATGTTCATGACATTCTCCTTTGTGCAATGTAGATGCAGTTAGTAGTAGATGCAATCAAATATTAAAGGTGCAAATCCATCTTTAAATACTCTCACAGTAAAAATCAAGCCAGTTCCTGTTTTAACAAATAACTGGATACCATAATTCAATCAAGTTGACATATGAAATTTGGCAGCACAGGAATTAACTAGTGATTTATGCAAGCACATAGATGAATATTAAATGTATTTTGCTAAGTGAAAGAATCCAGACACAACAGACAACATATTTCATGTTTACATTTATATAAAAGTTTAGAAAAGGCAAAATTATAGGGGTGGGAAACATCACTGGTTTCCTGGAGTTAGGGAACACTGATACAAGTTTACCAAAAAGGGACAGCATAAGGGATATTTTAAAGATTTATTCTATAGGACAGTATTAGTGGATACACAACTCTAGGCATTTGCCAAAACCCATAGAATGGCACACCACAAAGTGAATTTTCAGTTTGTAAATTAAAATAAAATCATTCCAGATATGGTATGGGAACTTAAGATGGAATGCAAGCTGTCACAAATAAATCACTTGTATTATGCATGAATCATCTAGCTACTCGAAGGGGTTGAACAGAAAAGGAACTAACTTTAGAAATAATGGTTTTGATTGAAGATTTTAGTTTGAATAAATTAAAGATTAGAACACAGATACTGTACTTTAGTTGGTAAACTTGTTTTTCACAATAATATGGGTTAACAATTCTGAAACTGCTTTATATGTGTGTGTGCACATACATGAATATTCAACAAATGAGTAAGTATACCGTAGATAAAGAGAATCAGGTTTTCTCACTGACAGAGTAAAAATTACAATAACTGGAGGGAGGGTTATCAGTGAAAACTCATTTAAAAATACACACACATACAACACAGTTAGATACATAAAAATATTAGATGTATGCTAGTTATGGTTTAGTATTCATTAATACTGGTTAATAAACGCATATACTTCCAAGCTCTGTCTTCTAAGAGAACTTCAAAGCAGTGACACCCCAGTAGCCATGGATAAAGCTAACGCTCAGAGTCTAATGATCATTTTCCAATAAAAAGAACAGGGAATCCTTAGAGAAGTAGTATACTCCAGGGTTGGAGAAGGGAAATAAAAGATACACCTATCATTTTTTATAGTTTCAGAAAGTAAGGAAGACCCCTTCTCTCCCCCAAAAGAGGATAGGTCATATGAAAAGGGCATAGGAGCCAAACTGAAAGAGTTCACGATGGCCAAAGTTGGAATAAATTGACCAATGAAATAAATAATGATAGCATTGTAACACAAAAAATAAAATAAATATCACCGAGTCCATAGCAATATAAATAAATGCCTAAAAAACTAAGTAAATAGAGGAGACAATTATACAATGGCAGAATGAATCCAACTGATATAGATGGAATAAGAGAAACAAAATTTTAGCATTGGAACAGTAATACTTGATATGTACAAAATCTACCTACAAGTAGGTACTAAATCATTCAGTGAATGCTTGAGGAGAAACAGGGTATTTGCAAAATATCAAGCACATTCCTTCAAATAAAATACATTAATTACAAAAGGAACAAAATAGCAACTTTTCAGGGGAATAACTTGGTAGATGCCACGTAAACAAAATGATTAAGGTGATCTTCACCAATAAGATATATCATCATAATGTACCCCTTGGTTCTCTACACTGAGAAAGGCACATCACCTCTGGGATAGCCTTTGAAATAGTGCACAACATAATTCTAATCATGAGAAAGCATCCGACAAAACTAAATTGAAGGACATTCTACAAAATTACTGACAAGTACTCTCTTTATGCTCAAGATCATGAACAACAAAGACTGGGATTTCCACAAATTGGTGAAAACCAAGGAGACACAGCTGCCTCTATTAGATCCTAGAATAGAAATAGAATATTAAAGAAAAAAATTTTAATTCAAATGAATCTGCAGTTTTTGGTATTATGCTAATTCATTTTCTTATTTTGATGATTTTATTATGGTAATTGTAAGATGGTAACTTTCGAGAAAACTGGCCATGTGGGAACTCTCTGTGCTATTTTTGCAACTCTTCTGTAGATCCAAAATTGTCTCAAAATAAAAACTTAACAAAAAGTAAATGACTTATGCAGTCAACCAGTCATTCATTGGTCAGTTTTAGAGTGAGAATCATTTCAATTTATTACTTACTGCTTTTCCACTTAAATTTGAAATAATTTTTTACTGTATGTCTTCGTATTGGAGATTACAATAATGCACAAAATAAAAATAACTTTGGAAGTGGACATGCCTTTACTTTATATTAACACACTCAAAAGATGAGATACTGGGTTACAATGAAATGATGTAGTGGCATTTTTCTTAGCTATTCAGTCTCGATGGATGATTCACCAAAGCTAAGAAGATCATTTGTTTCTTTCTAACCTTAGTAGTTTTTTTATTTTTTGAAACTTCACAGATTATGTCATTAAAGACTGTATAAGTTTAACATTGTAAGTTAAAATTATTTTAACTCTCATTTAAAAGTCTGATGTAAAAATAAAAATTATACTATTTTTATGGGAAACATTTCCTCTTTATGGAAATCTATGGGAGAGAATTCTTTTAGAAATACTCATATAAAGTCTGTTTCCCATGAAGAATCATTATGCTAATTTTTTTCACAGAGAATATGATTCACGCAACTGAATTATTATGCTCTGACTGCTCAAAATTTCAAAGCCCCTTTTGGAGATTAAATTTTCCAAATGTAGATCTGGTAACCCTTACCAATGATAGAGCATTTCTCATACTATTGAAATTGCTAAATTAATATTTTTGATTTAATTATTGTTTTGTTTCATTTTTGCTGAGATCATTAGTTTCTTATGCAATCTCATGGAGTATAACAATAGCAAAAATAGAAAAGATAAATCTTAGCTAAGTTTATTTAACTTAGATTTTACAAATAAAGTGGAGTTAGAGCTTGAAGAAACCTAATAATTTTATATAGAATATACCACCCAGAAATCTAATGTGCTATCTAAAAACCTATTTCAGCAGGTTTATCTACTACTTATTTAGCAACCTTTAGCTTTTAAATAGAGCAGAGTTGGGAGGTACAGATTTCCACTTGTTTGCTCAATGCCGTTAGCTCTTCCATCCCCATCCAAAAAGTATTTCAGACCCAAGATCTCATTGTCAAAACCAGTGACCAGTCTTAGCCATTTGCTTAACAGAATATTCTAAATGACAAGGAAGGTTAAGTGACTTAAATATAAAGTCATGAAGCAAATTAGAAACACAGACAAAATAAAATCCAGTCTGTGTAGAGCATTTTTACTTTCAAAACAATGTAGTATTGAAATATCATTAGTCAGCCTTCTGATACATCAATGAAAGAGGGTTTAGGTTTGAGCCATCATTTTTCGTGTCTTCTCAGTTATATATATTCTGCCAAATAATAAGATTATAACTTTTTTCTTTTTGAAATTCCTTTGATTTTAAATATACTTCCTCTTAAAGTAGATTAAGTTTCTGAGATGGCCTTGTTTTTCATTCTAATGTCAGTCCATTTACTAATATCTTTATATTTTATCTTTTCTCAGGTTTCTGCAGAGAAAACCAAAGTTAATTTAAGGCTCAGGGAAATTCCAGTATTGTAGCTGGACATTTACCTCTGAGTGCTTAATTTCAATAAATACAATTTCCATACTGGACTTTGAATATTTATCAGGGATTGTTACCTGTTGAGTCCATCGGAAATTTTGACAGCCACACAAAGAGCATAGCATTCTCTCTCCCTTTCTCCTTTGATTTTCAGACTAATTGCTTGGTAAGTATTCTTTCTGCCTAATGGACTAGACATTCCCTAGTGACTCAGCCTTTCTCTGGTCTTCAGTTGCCTAGAGATGTATATTAAGTCTTTCTGGCAGGGGAACACTTAGTGTGCTATAGTGAGTTACCCCTTTAACATTAGTAGGAAAACTCATAATTTACTTTAAGAGCCTATCCTACTAATATATATCATAAATCTCATTTTTATTTTCAGCAAGATGATGTTAGCACATATTTTCAAAACTTAAGTAGGGCTAAAAGGATATTAGTAAGAACAGCAATGTCCTTCTCCACTTCTTGCCCAAATCTATAATGGATATCCATGTGCAACCCCTTCTAAATCTTTTAATATTTCCATTTTGCTATCCCAGATAGTGTGCTTCCACTGAAAGTTCTTGATTCAGTTTGATTTAAGCTAACGAATTTTAATTAGTGCAAAAGAATGTCTGTTTCCCGTACAAACCTTAGTTCCTGCTTGTAGACTTCAAACGTATTAGGAAGCATTTTAAAAATTAAATCAACACTCAGTGTTTCATTATTACTATGACATAAACAACACTCACTGTTGAGTCAATCAGTATATCAAAAATAGATTTTTCTTGGATTTAGAATATGTTCATCCAAGTTGTTCAGCTAAGTAGTATATCAAAATTACTTTTTTCCTCCCTTCTGCAATTTTGTTGCAATATGCTTTTTGTTGTTTTATTTTTAAAAAACTACTGCTAATATTTCCATATACTCAAAATCAATTGAATTGAACTTTTCACAAGTTAGAGGCCTTTTTTCTTTCTTTCTTTCTTTAAGATTTAGCTTGCAAGAATTTATATCCTGCAGTTTGGGTCTGGACTGATGATTTTCAGTGTCTGTTTACATTTCAGAATGAGCCACTGGAAAACAGATTGGATGCTCTTTGCACTCAGGCAGGATGCCAGCCTGTGGGCATCATTGCACGCTGATTGTGCAATGAGGCAGCTGTTCCACTGTGTACCTTTAAAGCTTAGAATTGGCTCAATTATTCTAGAGCACTTTCACTAATCCAGAGAATATGTCTCTAGGCCCGTGCCTGAGGGATTATATTTATTTTCTATTTCTGTATAAATAAAATTTGTATTTGATATAAATCTTATATTTTATATATTTTTTGTTTAAGCCATCATATATTTATATATTTTTTTCATTTAAGCTATCAAAATTGTTTATTATTTCAGAGCTTCTGCAAGTCAGAAGTCTGAGCATGACTAACTATATTCCCTCCTCAGGGCCTCTCATGATTGTAGCAAAGATGAAAACTGAGCTGTGTTCTCATGTGAAGCTGGAAGACTTTCCCCAGGCTCATTCGGGTTGATGCCAGAATTCAGTACCTTGCAGTTGTAGGACTGAGGACTTTAACTCCTACAGGCTGACCTACCAGATAAACTATTCACAGAATAGCTCTCTGCTTCTAGGCCAGCAGAAAGCAACTCAGCTCAGAGGTCTAAGCTCTCTTTTAAAGGCTAAGTATAATTAAATCAGGTCCAACCAAGATAATATCACTTTGACTAATTCAAAAGAATCTGATTAAGTACATGTATTGCATCTGCAATACACTGTATTGTAATTATGTGAGTGATATTTCATTACACTCCCAGGACCTACCCACAGTCAAGGGGAGGGGACAATACATAGGCAATTAGGATGTCACAGAGTTATAAGTGTATCATGGTTTTCCGTGATGAAGGAAGGAATAATTTTGAATGCATTCTTTCAATGAATTCCATTTTTTTCAGTCCACTGCTGCATACCTGTTTTCAACTGCATCTGGTGCCACCTGACTTAGAGAATAAATCTACCACTCTCCCCCAAGGATGAAGCTGGTGTCCTGTTTTCAGGACTAGGTCGTACTCTGCTGCTTACATGATACCCAAAGTTCCAGTTCTCTAGCAGAGACAAGTTTCTAAGGGATTAAAAGTGTTGCCTTTCATAGCTACCTCCATTTGTAGTCTTAGATTTACAATGTCCTGCTCTGCCAAAGCAGTGAATGCCTACCCAACTACTCTCAAGTTTTTATGCATGGTCATTAAAAAATAGAGTATTTCTTGTTAGTATTTTAGTTTAATTTGGTGCTTTTAAGTCATTCCCTTTATCATTTACATTTGATTTCTAAGAAGAAAAGGTGACAGAAAGGTCTTTCATTGATTAAAAAATATTAAATAACATGTTTCTCGTTACATATTGTAGCATGAAACATTGTGTCACTATATTAAGAACTAATGTTTTTCAACTTTCACTTAGAGCTTGTGCTCAAATTATTCAAAGAGAAGAATCAAGAATATGGACAATTACGTTTTGGATAGAATTGTTAAACCTAGACTTTATAATTGAAGAATAACACATAAATTATGGAAAAGTATATAAGGAATAAATACAAAATTTGGTGAATTCCTAAAAAATAAACACATATCATCATCACTCAGAACAAGAAAGTAAGCATTATTAATTCAGCAAAGATGCCTCCTCTGACCCCATGCACTCTTCCAATCAACACCTTCCTTCAACTTCATAAGTAAATAGTATCCTGACTTCTAACACCGTAGCTTAATCTTGTCTGTTTCTGTACTTAAAATAAATGGAATGGGTATTGTGCTGGTTTGAAAGGATGTATGGACTCTAGAAAAGCCATGTTGCAATCAAAATCCCATTTCATAAAGGCAGAACAATCCTTATTTGATACTGTATGTCTGAAACTATAATCAGATCATCTCCCTGGAGATGTGATTTAATCAAGAGTGGTTGATAAACTGGATTAGGTGACAATATGTCTCCACCCATTTAGGTGGGTCTTGATAAGTTTCTGGAGTCCTATAAAAGAGGAAACATTTTGGAGAATGAAGGAGATTCAGAGAGCAGAACAGAACAACATAGCCATGAGAAGCAGAGTCCACCAGCCAGTGACCTTTGGAGATGAGGAAGGAAAATGCCTTCTGGGGAGCTTCATGAAACAGGAAACCAGGAGAAGAAGCTAGCAGATGACGCCGTGTTCACCATATGCCCTTTGCTCTAGTTTGCTAGATGCTAGAATGTAACACACCAGAGAAGGACTGGCTTCTAATAAAAGGGGATTTATTTTGTTCGTTCTTCAGAGGAAAGGCGGCTAACTTTCAACTGAGGTTCTTTCTTACGTGGGAAGGCTCAGGGTAATCTCTGCTGGCCTTCTCTCCAGACCTCTGGGTTCCAAAAACTTTCCCCAGGGTGATTTCTTTCTGCATCTCCAAAGGCCTGGGCTGAGCTGTGTGCGCTGAGATGAGGTATGCCGAGCTGCTTGGGCTGTGCTAAGTTGGGCTCTCTCATTTAAGCACCAGCCAATTAAGTCAAACATCATTCATTGCAGCAGGCACGCCTCCTAGTAGACTGCAGATGTAATTAGCAACAGATGAGGTTCAGGTACCATTGGCTCATGTCCACAGCAACAGAACTAGGTGCCTTCACCTGGCCAAGTTGACAACTGAATCTAACTACCACACCCTTCCAGATAAGAAAGAAACTCTGAATGTGTTCACCATGTGCCCTTCCATTTGAGAGAGAAACCCTGAACTTCAGCAGCCTTCTTGAACCAAGGTATCTTTCCTTGGATGCCTTAGATTGGACATTTCTAAAGACTTGTTTTAATTGGAACATTTTCCCGGCCTTAAGACTATAAACTAGCAACTTATTAAATTCCCCTTTTTAAAAGCCATTCTGTTTCTGGTATATTACATTCTGGCAGCTAGCAAACTAGAACAGGTATGAACTCTTCTTTTGTGTCTGACTTCTTTATTTCAACAATATACTTGTAAAATTTATTCCTATTGTGCATAATTATAGTTTGTTTACTTACATTATTTTGTAATATTCCACTGAATATTCTTTCCCCTTTATTTATTTGGTTTTTCTGATTGTTTCTTATTGCTTTGTAGGAGTTATTATTTTTTCTTTTTTAAAATTTTCATACATTCTGAACCCAAGCCCTTTTCAGTTTTATGTGTTGCAAGTTTCTTCTCTTGCTCTATGGTTTACCTTTTCAACCTCTTAGTGGTGTCTTTTTAAGAGCACTGTTTCCTAACATTAATGTAGTTTCATTTAGCTGTTATATCCTTTATGGCTAATGATTTTTATTTCTTATGTGAGAAATTATTGCCTACATCAAGATAATGAAGTTATTAATCTATGTCATTTTCTAGAATATTTACCACTATAACTATACATTATACAGAACAGCTTGAATTGAGTTTTGAATGTGGTGTGAGGTTGGGATCAATTTAAATTTCTCTGTAATTATAATCAATTTACTTAGCATTATTCATTGAAAAGAATTGCATTTTTCAAATGACCTGATTATTTTAATGATCTTCTATGTATGGATCTGGTTCTGGGCTTTCTAATCTGTCCCACTTGTGTATGAATAATCTTGTACCAAATACTACACTTGATATCTAGTACCATAAATCCACTCTGCTTTTCCTTTTCAAGTTTGCTTGGATATTCTTGGCTCTTTGCAAACACATATATCTCAAAATAAATTCATAAATTCCTACAAACTTTCTGTAGGAATTTTAATTGGATTTGCATTGCATACAATCGTGAGCATTTAGCCTCTTCACAACACTGAATCTTCCAAACACTGATTAGCACATACTCCTCAATTATTTAGGTTGTCTTTATCTTTTCTTACTAAAGTGTCTTATTTTGTCAGAGTTACTATCACAAACAGCACAAACTGTTTTGGACTTAACAGCAGGAACATATGGGCTCACAGTTTTAAGGCTAGAAGAAGTCTACAATCAACTACTGTCAAGGCTTGTTTTACCAGCTGCTAGCAATTTAAAATTCCTGGGTTTGCATGTCTTCACCTATCACATGGGAATGTCTCCTCCTTTCTTCTGTCCATGACTTCCAGGTTTTCTTTATAAGGACCCAGTAATGTGTATTAAGACCCACCCTGATTCAGTTGGCCACACCTTAATTACAACTCTCATTTTCAAAAGGTCTTATATACAATGGCTTCATATCCATAAAGACAAGGACTAAGATAAGGAACATGTGATTTTGGGGGTACATAATTCAACCTACCACATAGGGAGGTTTCCATATAAAGTTCTTTTTGTTAGGGTTTTTAAAAACTTTGGTGTTAAATTCTGCTGGTATTGTAAGTGACTTAGAATTAAAAAGTTATTTTTGTTTGCTGCAAGTATACAAATAATTGACTTTCATATATTAATCTTATACCCAGCCAAATTGTAAATTTCCCTGATTAATTCTAATATATTTGTGCATAATTTGTTGTAGTTTCCGCACATGTAATCATGAAATCTGTGTATGATAATACTTTTTATATATATATATATATATATATATATATATATATATATATATATTCTCTTGTGCTTTCAATTTCAATTAACTCCATCACATTAATTTGCAGGCTAGGACCTCAAGTATTATGCTGAATAGAGGTTGTTATAGTGGACATCAGTGTTTTGCCTTTTTTGTAATTTCAGAAGGAGAGATATTCACATTCACTATTAAGCATCATTTTTGTTGTGTGTTTTCCTAAATGACTTTTATCACATTAAGTGATTTCTCCTCTACTTGTAGTTGATTCATATTTTTGTCATGTATGTATGTTGTTACCAATTTAATGAGAACATATTTGAACTTATTCTTTCATCCTTCCTATATCTGTACCAATGAATTCCCCCCAGACAAATGAATTTCAGCTGTCATGTCTTAAGAGGAATTATACTACTTCTCTCCCCAATATTCACAGTGCTTTATTGAGACTTCAATATGTGAATGGTCACTGATAATTTATAGGGTTTTAAACTATGCATCATCATATAGGTTTTTCAAAATAACAAGTAATCTTATTATAATCTATAACAAGATCTATAGATCTATGAAGGCAGCAAATAATCTATAACAAATAATAAGAATAGCATTCTATGGATCACATTTTGGAAATGCTTATCTCTTCTGTTGCAATCCTACTCCCCAGCTTCTCCTTTCCTTGAGTTAATCCAGCACATCTTTACTGCATTTCTGAGCAATCTCAAAGGCACAAGTGGTAATACAGGTACATAGAAAATACAAATCTTACTTGGCATGAAGCATTACTGCAGTACACACACACCCAATGTTCACTTCCATGTCTGGGAGGCCCCAAATTCCTTCAGGTGAACTCCCTAAGTCCCCACCTTTTCCTCACAAGGATATCTATTGAAGAGGTAAAGGTGGATTTAGGTCAATCTAGCTGCCTAGTTGTTGAGGTCTTCCTCACTAGCTACACAGCCCAAAAGACTAAATGACTAATATCCAATCTCCAGTATATTTGAGGTTCATAAATCCACAATTATAAGTCTATTTATAACACAAATCCAGACAAGCATATATCCTGTCAAATGTGTTTCTTATGCAAGGAATAAGCACATAGCTCCCCCTGAATATTTTCACCTACCTTCCAGCCAATAAATCTTACAAGAATATCCCAATGGAGGTGACGTCTGGTCAAGGTCTAAAGTGTCTCACTTGGCTATGAAGTAGAAGAACCTTAATTACAGTCATGCTGTCAGGCCTTTATTTTCTATTTTCTGAGGGCTTTTCTACCCTTTGATTCTATTATTGCTTAATCTATTATAACCAATTGTTTTAGATTTTATTGTGTTTTCTTTACATACTGTAGAGTACGTCCAACATTCTCATCACTTTCTGGAACTGTACTAACTTATGTCCAGTATTCTCATCACTTTGAAACTCTACTAATTTAGCCTTTTCTTCTACTTTATCATGTCTTATGAGGAAAGTCTATTCACATCATCATTCTTTAGCGTATCCCTATATTCCTTCCTAAGATAGAACCTTGGCCTATTATTATAGTTGTAAAACATTTATGGTCATTCTAGAATTCTAATAAAACATAAAATTTCATCTTTCAGAAGAAAATCCCTATATGTTTGAAATAACTGCTACTCTTTTTCTCATGATACAACAAATTAATGCTCCTATAGTATCTTACACGCCTCAAGTTGAAATAAATTTTGTATAAATGATTTGGTGTAATGTTATTTTTGTCAAATTTCACATTTATTTATTTATTTATTCCAGCACTAATTCAAGAGTGCTCTAAACTTTGTTTTTCAAATGATTTCTCTATATTACAGCAATACCAAAGATTTGTAGTGGCAGCCAAGATAATGTTATCGAGAAGGATTCTAGGGCTGAAACTAGGCTAAGCAGGGAATAATTTCAAGAAATATTATTGCTTTCTGCCCTAAACACATAGGGAAGAGTGGTAGCAAGTAAATCTAATGTACTTTAAACTTTAATTTTCAAATTTTGATTTTTTTACATATAAAACTTAAAAATTAAGTCCAAACACATTAAATAAAACTATCCATGAGACAACTAAATTCTATGGTTTTTAAATGATTACTGTTTGTCATTGCAAATCTATTTAATAGGAAGATGAATAATATATGTATCTTTTGAGATCTTATTGAATTTCGCTGTAGCACATCTTTTTAAAGGAACTTAAGATAAAATAATTAAGGCACTTTTTACTTTCAGCAGTTTGTATGATAATTTTCATACTTTGCAGTTAGTATTCAATTGGACTTCCTTTACAGCTTATTTGTCTCATGACCACCTGCTCAGTCCTGTTATGTTGTACCTAAACATGAGTCATTATGTTAGATCATCATAGAATTGCCAGAAATGGAATACATCTCAGAAAGAAAGCAAAGATTAGAAACGCAAATGATTTAATTGCTACTTTGGGTGTTTTTACATTAACTTTTTCTATCTTTAATTTGCTTTGTAAAAGGAAATAAGATGATTTTGAATTATTCACCACATTTCCCTCCAATGTGAGCCTCTTTTTATTGTGATTAGACTTTAACATTTAGTGTTAATGCTTTTTACTAAGAAGCAGGTTAATTGTACCATCTATTTTCAATTAGCCCTAATAGAGTGCAAGCATAGCGGTAGAGTCTATTGTGCATGTCCTTACAGAAGTGAGGAAATGAAGTAAAAGCTATTATTTTGATGTCCTGATAAATTATACTCCATATTATGCTAGATTAAAGAAAATGAATGACTAATGTTCCATCTACACATGAGCTGTGAGAGTGTTTTTGACTCTTAATAAATCTGAATATCGGTTTATACTCAATCTTTTTTAAAGAAAATGCAAATTAAATCTAGATTATTTCATTACCTTTAAAAGTCAATGACTTCTAAAAAAAAGTCAATGTCTTCTAAAAGCTGATATAGTAATTACTGACTTTTCATCACTTACCAAGCAAATAAATATCTGAAATATTTCAGATATTTTCAGTTCTTTGTTATGAGAATGTGTATGACAAAATTCAAAAGGAAGCGGTTGAATGTAATGCACTATTCTTAGCTTACTGTGAAATGGAATGTAAGCTTTCATTTGTGAATGTCAACATATAGTTAATTGTTCAAGTGCAAATATATATATTTACTTCCAAATATATTTTTAGTTTTGTCATGTATGTTCATGAAAATTTACTGAACAACAATGAAAAGACTATGTTTTAATGGTTGATAAGACTTAGAACTTTTAATTACTTGGACTGTTTGTATTAATTATGCTTTTAAAAGGTCAGATTTTCACCTGCCATATTTTATAGACAGTTTTAACCTAGGGGCACCAATAAATCTAAAGTATATCAAATAAAGATATCAGGAAAGGTAACCGCAGGTAAATGACAATTCTTAAGTAGTGGGGAATTTGTTTTTTCTATCTATCTTCTGGGCTTAAAGTTCATTTTCAATAGTAAGAGGCAACGCTCAGGTGATGATTTCAGCCTAGTCCTCTCTCCGTTACTCGTCAAAATCAAGTCAAGGGGGCGCCAGGTAGTTCGTGGTAGAATTCTCGCCTGCCATGCCCGAGACCCCGCTCCATTCCAGGCCCATGCACTTCCCAAACTAATAAACAAAGAAACCAACAAAGACAACAAACAAACAAACTCAACAAAGGTGCTGTAATAACGGGATACTTACATGGAAAAAGAATGAAATGAGACCCCACCATACAGCATGCAAAAGGAAGCAAAGCAAATTCAGAGGACTTCCGGTGAGATGAGAGAGCTTTTTAGAGGAGGCCAGGTCGCCCCGTTTCTGTGCAACACCTGGAGACGCCACAGAAAACTGAGCAGGACAGCGGATCCAGGATGCGAGTGGTCATGATCTTCTCCCCTGCATGGGGAAACCTGGGTGAAGCACCGAGAAACTGGGACAGAAAGAACCGGATGTATGTGCTGGGTCACGACTCCGCCTACCCCCACCCCCCCACCCCCACCCCCGCAGCAGGCTAGGGATGATTTCCTCCTCAGTTTTGTAGCCGAGGAGGTTGAAAGACAGCAAAAATTTTCCTGTGCACAGACTCCATTTGGTCAGCGTAAAGTGCTTGCTCCTGTCCTTGTGATGTGCCGCTGTGGGCGCCTGAATTTTTTTTTTTTTTTTTTTAGTAAGGACTGGGGGTGGGGGTGGGGCTTCCCCAGGGAGGAGGGAGAATGGGGTGCGCTGGTCTGACATCCAGCAGTGAAAGACACCTGTTTCGGCCTTAGTGTCTTCCCCAAGGCCTGAAGGCCACAGATGTGTGGAGCTGAAATGCTGGGTCCACGACCTGGTATCGTCCCGGGGTGGGGTAGAGGTGGGGTGTCTGGGGGCCACTAGATCCATCAGCCACACAAGGAGTCGCCATTTGGGGGCATGTCTTTTGTCCCCCATTCTGGGTTTGGCGGATTTCGGAGCGTGCTGAGCTCAGCAGCCCTTGCTGCAGTCCTGATTCTAAGTCTTGCACATGGGACAGAAATAAAATTGCAAATTAACCTTATTAAAACATGGAAATGCCCACCCACAACAGAGGGTTATAAAGCAAGTGAAGGGCAAGGCAGATACGGCTCAGCCAAATGATCAAGTTCTAGCACCTGAGGAGACAGACATTGAAACAGCTGCTTAGGGCTGCTCAGAAAAAATGAAGAACTTCTGAAGATACCGGGGAGGCATAAAGAAGAGGCAGATATGGTGCAACCGAATGACCAAGCTAAATTATCTGAGGGGACTCAGAATTCAGAACAACGAATTGAGGTTATTGATAATGATTTGAAAGATATCAAGAGGTTACTAGAGGTTACTAGAAGCATAAAGAAGAATTTGAAAGAATAAACTGAAAAATATCAAACATCATAGAGATGAAAGATACTGTAGACCAAATTAAAAACATATTAATGACTCAGATTTCAAAAGACAGAAAAAAAGAATTAGAAAGCAGGATAAATGAACCTGAATGTACAAAAGAACAAATGGCAAAAAAGATGGCAAAATGCAAATTGATTTCAGGGAAATGATAGACAACGTGAAGCATACAAATATGAGCATTATTGGAGTCCCAGAGAGAGAAGAGCAGAGTAAAGGGATAACAAGGCTGGTTGAAGATATAATTGGGGAAAATGTTCAACTCTTATAAAAGACATAAATATCCAAACCAAAGAGGCCCAATGAATCCCAAATAGAATAAATCCAAACAGGCTTACTCCAAGACATATACTTATCAGAATGTCAAATCTTAAAGAGAAACAAAAACTTATGAAAGCAGCCAGAGAAAAGAGATGTATTACATACAAAGCAAACTATATAAAACTGAGCTTGCACTATTCGAAATGCACCATGGACACAAGAAGGCAGCGGTACTAAATATTTGGGGTTTTGAATGATAAAGACTTCCAGCCAAGAATTCTTTACCCTGCCAAGTTGTCCTGCAAGATTGAGGGAGAGGTTAAAACCTTCACTGATAAGCAATAGCTGCAAGAATTTGCCAGCAGAGACCTGCCCTACAAGAAATATTAAAGGGAGCTCTGTTGACGAAAAAAAAACTAGAGAGGGAGGTCTGGAGGAGGGTATACAATTACTAAGGGTAACAAGGGATAAAAAGTGAGAGGCGAAAAGAGTGTATAGATTTGATAAGTAAAAACTATAGAATAAGATGCTATACCCAAGAATTGCTTTTACAGTCGTAAATCTGAATGTTAATGGACTAAACTCACTAATTAAAAGGCACAGATTGACACAATGGATGAGAAAATATTTATCTACCTGCTGCTGCTAAGAGATTGATCTTAAGCCCAAGGATACAAACAGATTGAAAGGGTAAGGATGGAAATAGATGTTGTAACCAAAAGAAAGTGTAAGTAGCTATAGTAATATCAGATAAAATAGGTTTTTTGTTTGTTTGTTTTTATTTGGCATGGGCAGGCTCCAGGAATCGAATCCAGGTTTCCAGCTTGGCAGACGATAATTCTTGCCACTGAGCCACTGTTGCACTGCCCAAAATAGGTTTTAAATGTTATGATATCATAGGAGATACGATTTTCAGGTTAATTGTAAAAAACATTCATATCTTTATATTTTCCTGAAATTAAAAACTTGAAAACGTTCAGTAACATAGGTCATTACTATAGCAAAGTTGATGTTTTTAATAACTTTCTATTTGACATTTGAGAATGTCTACATTTTTGACAGCTAATCAAATAGTATTTAAGTTAAAGTTTAATATTTATAGTTTAAGAAATTCTGATATCTATATTCCTAGACTTTCTTGATTTGTCATAAGTTTAAATGGGTTTATAAAACTTACTGTTCAAACACAGGATTTATAATGGTTATATTTTATTCAGTATGCCTATGGATAAGCTAGCTAAGCTATCCATTTTTGATGGTTAAGATTTTCATATATTAATTGTAAAAACATTTGTATCCTTTTATTTTCCTGAAATCCAAAACTTGAAAATGTTTAATAGCATAGATCAATACTATAGCACGGTTGATATTTGTAATAACTTTTTACTTGATATTTTGAGAATGTTCACAATTTTGAAAGTTAATCAAATGGTATTTGTTAGCATCAAATATTTAGAATTTAAGAAACTTTGTTATCTTTATAGATACAGGATAAGATGCTAAGCCTAAGATTTGCTTTTACAGTAATAATTTTGATATTAAAGGACTGAAATTACTAATTAAGAGACAGATTAACAGAATGGATTAAATAATATAATCTTTCTATCTTTTACTCCAAAGAGACTTAGTTTAGCCCAAGGATATAGATAGACTGAAAGTTAATGGAAACAGATGTTCTAGGTAAGTTGTAACTAAAAGAAAGCACAAATATGCTATAGTAACATTAGATAAAAATATATTTTAAAAGTTATGATAGTATAAGAGATGTTTTTCATATGTTAATTGTAAAAACATTTATGTCTGTTTTCTGAAATAAAAAAACTTGAAAATGTTCAGTAATATAGGTTAATACTATAGCAAAGTTGGTATTTTTAATAACTTTTTACATGATATTTTGAGAATGTACACAGTTTTATAGCTAATCAAATGGTAATTAACTTAGGGTTTAATATCTAGAATGCAAGAAGCTCTGATATCTTTATCTCAATTTTTTTTCTGGTTTACCTTACTTTTAAATTAGTTAATGAAACTTACTGTACAAATACTAAAGTAAACATCATACCAAATGTTTAAGCATGCTGAAAATGTTTAAATGTGATTTCAGACATTACAAATGAAATCATGTATTTAAACTCTGGATGAATATCAGAATTACCTCCAAAACTTTCAAGGAATGGAAATGTTTACATAACAAACCTGTAAATTTTGATTCAGAAAGTTTGAAGTGGCATTTGATTATCTGTATTTTATAAAGGTTAACTTCAAAATAAGTAATAGAAATAAATATTATAATTATGATAAATATTTATTAAATGATTATTCTGTGTCTGAAATAGTCTACTTTTTAATATAAATACAAGCATTGAATGAGACTGGTGCTACTGTTATTATCATTTTTTATGTGAAACACAGACACACAGATGCTACCTGATTTGCCCACATTCTCTTTAAGGCAAACCTTAGCTCTCAAATCATCATCTGAAATTAGATATTGCTTTTGAAACTGAATGAAAGTCTCAGCTATTGGGCTCATGTGAACTATATTATCAAAAAATCCTCTAATTTTGTAATATTAAGACTGCACCTATTATCGATGTATATGTACCTTGGAGTTGCTGGCTGAGTCAATTTTCCCATATTTCCATGTATTCTTACAATATGAAACTCAAGTCTTATTTTATTTTAGGAAAGTTTTCTTGGATTACAGTTTAAAGTATAAGTTCTGTTCCAACATTTTGCTTTCCTTTTTTAAGATCTCCCATTATATGTATGTTGAATCTATTTTGGCAGCTACCGTATCAGTAATTCTCAACATTCTGGTCGCAGAATCTTTTTAGCCTCTTAAAATATTTTTAGGATCACAAAGATTTTAAGTACATTTTATCTATCAATGTTTACCAATTTAGAAGTTAAAACTGAGGAAAATGTCAAAACACAAGAATACAGAAGCGTACATGTCATTCTCCAACAGAACGAGGATGTCAGCTCAAGTCATGTGTCTCTGGAATCATTCTGTATGTAGCCAAGAATGAGAGTTAAAAAGGCAAATAATGTTTTAGTATCAATATGAAAACGTGAACTTCAGTATGAATTATCAATATGAAATACGAAAATAGCTTTGTCTTCCTGGACCACCTGAGACAGCTTGAGTCACCTCAACCATATTTTGAGTTCAACCATATTTTGAACTAACCATATAGTATAGTTAGTATACTATATTATATAACTTTCTTTAGGATCTTTCAAATCACTTTTTAAAAATTTGTTTTAGTGCCATTATTATTATTATTATTGCATGGGCAGGCCCTGGGAATCGCACCCGGGTCTGTGGTATGGCAGGCGAGAACTCTGCCACAGAGCCACCACTGTACCACTCTTACTTTCATGATTTTCATTCTTCATGTCCCTTTCTGTACTTTGGAGTAGATTTATATTTTCTTTGATACTTTCTGACTTAGTCATTATTTCTGAGATTATTTTGTGTTTCTCTTCCATTTCGTTCCTTACTTCCATCAGTTCCCTTTTTACCTATTCTCTTGATAGTATGTCTCTTTTGACTTTTCTTAGTCTCTTAAATCACCAATGTTTTAAAAATTGCTTTTAATTCAATTGCAAGTTATAGTAAAATTTTCTTTTCTGCTAAGATTCTTCCTATTGGTTTTCTCTGCTGAAAAATTTTGGTGCTCGTGGTTCTTTTAATTTCTCAGATTTCTTTGTAGATTTAATGCTTTTTTTTAATTTTAAGTGTGTTGTATTTTCATAGAATAGCTATTAGCAGGATAGTCAAAAATAGGGAACTAGGGGCTTCAGTGGCTTTTGTACTTTCTCAATGTAATTATATTGAGTTCAGTTTTGATTCCCCTTTTTTTTTTGATTAGTCTCTTATTTCAGCAATACTCATCATTAATTGTTTCTTTCCTTTTACCACCATGTTCTGGCTCCAAGAGACACCTCTGCTTTATGAGGTAACTTCTTTCTCCCCGATAAGTGACATCTTCTTAAGACTGCCAACTTTGGTTCTGTGTACTTCCCACTCCTTTCTTTTTACGCCCCTATTAATTGGTACTTTGACTGGGTCTTAAGCACACTCTCAGGGGTTACCCACTCAGGAGTGGGCCTCCTTTTGGAGGTAAAGCCCACTTGATATTTTCTAGGGTCTCTAAGCACTAGATTCTCTCATACTGACAAGCCTTCCAAAAGCTCCTTCTGAACCCTCCACTAGTCTGTGGGTTTAGATGCTGAACCACCTTCTCTTGAGGGTTTATTTCACAACATACATGCAAAATATAGTTTATCATTCTGTCTATTAGTTATGCTGCAAGTGTAGGTTATGGACTTCTTTCTCCTTTAAAAAGGTTTTGGAGAGATATAACTAATTGAGTCTCTAATTAATATGCTTTTCATTTATGGATGGTCTACTTGGTCATTTGCAAAATATGTTTGTTCAATTTTATGGTCTTTGATTCTTTGCTCATATTCTGAAGTCTTTCTTTTAGTAATTGAATCAGAATAAACATATCAATACCATTTTCTGTGTCATAGTTTAAAATCTGTAATATTTGTGAATGTGCTTTAGTTTTGTGTTTTGCTATCTCTCTCTCAGCTTCCAAGTTATATTGTTGTTGTTGTTTTAATATATGTCTATATGTTGAGCTCTTTAATTTGGAATTCATAGTTCTTGAAATTTGTCTGTAATAATTAGATGCCTGGATTGTAGTTATATACCTTCAGTATCCTGGGGCACCACCAAAGCAATGCTGCTTCAAAATAAATTATTTGCTTGGACTTTGAGGTCACAGTAGGAATGTAAATCAATCACAGACCCATATGAGCGACAGTTTTCAGTTAGAAAGTTCAGAGGGAGACTATTGTATTTTTCCCCTTGCTACTCATTGCCAAAGCCAGGTAGACTAAATTTTCCAACTGCCTTTCTCAGAGAGAGCAGAGCTATTTCTCATACATAATTACAGAAAACATGAAAGCCTTTAGAGTTCTATCCCTATGTTCATCCCCAAATGAAAATATTTGTGGTTTTAGCTCCTTTCTCCTCTTTCCAGTACAACTCTGAAAACAGTACGTAAGGGTTAAAAAACTTCTGCCTTTAGTGTCTGCTCCTTTTTTGCTTCACTCCCAGGTTTCCTGCTGTCATTTTGATTTTTTCCCTGATGCTCTTGCCAGCTAACTATGGAACAAATGCAAAAATGTTTTTTTATTTTTCTAATTTTATGAAACTATTTTTATTTGTTTTCATGGGGAGCACAGATTTTCTTTGCTTTTCTTGTCCATGCTAGAGCTCTGCTTTATGCTTCAGTAATAGAACTGTGACTGATGATGACAGCTACGGCATGGCATACTAGTAATAGTTATCTAGCACCTTCTCATATTTTTATATTCTACATAATCTAGAATTTTTATATTCTACATAATCCCAATTCGTTGGGATATTTAATTTCATATGAAATTTCCCTAGGCTATGCCTATATAGAATATTCTAATTAAATTGCATAAATTGAATACTTATGATAGTACCTGAAAAGGTGAAAAATGCTAAGCAAAGCAATCTTTTCTTCATTTGTCTTTTGTTCAACAGGCCAAAACTATTGCCTATTAAATAAGAATGTACCACACATGTGGTTTGTGCTTGTTTTTTTTTTTTTTTTTTTTTTTTTAAAGGAAAGACAGAGAGAAGGAAGGAAGGATAGAAGGAAGGAAGGAAGGAAGAAAGGGAAACATTTTTAAACATTTTCTTGTTTTTATTGTATTCTGTTTCTCCGTTTTTGTTACATGGGCTGGGGCCGGGAATCGAACCGAGGTCCTCCGGCATAGCAGGCAAGCACTTTGCCCGCTGAGCCACCGCGGCCCGCCCTTGTGCTTGTTTTTGAAATTCTAAAATAGATTTCAAAATATTCACCTTACAATTTTATTAGATACATAGACAACAAAAATTATAAGCAACTGTAATTCTTTCTTAAATTTTAGATTGTATACAAACTGGCTTAGTAGAAAGTAAACTAATTTAAATATCCTGAATAATTTTAGTCCTGGCTCTTCCATGAACTGTCCTGTGTCTTTAAGTAAACTATTTGAGTTCTTCAGTCCTGCTTTATGCATAAAATGAAGAGACTATTGTTAAATATTCCATAAGTCCCTAATGTATTTTAAATCTTGCATTCCAACCTTCATATATCTGAAATCCGAAACAGATGTATCCTCTTTTGTATTAATAAGACTCCAACGCAATTATTAAAGTAATAATAAAATCTTGCTTTAAGCCTTAAATAGGGTAGAAAATGCTAGTTGTCCTCAAATTATTTTTTCTTTCTTTCTTGTCTTTCTCCTCCCTCCCTTCCTTCCTCCCTTCCTTCTTTTCTTCCTTCCTTCCTAACAGAAGCACTGAATTTTGGCTCTGACCATCCGAAATGAAGACTGGACTTCTCAGGTTTTCTTGTAGCTGTATGTTCTAATTAGCAATATGTGAACAAAGATGATATATGAAATTCTGAGTTTCGTCTTTAAAGAAAATTAATTGTGCTTTCCATTGTTTTCCATTTCCTGCTGAGTGGAATTTTGAAGTGAGAGTAGAAGATGCACAACCATCCCGGATTATGAGATGGAACAATATAGGAGAGCAAAAGATGAAAGAAGGCTGGGCCGACAACACTCACCATATCAGCTCTTTGTACTTTTTGTTGTGCAGGAGTTCAAATATATCCAAAAGGAAGGAATAATCTAGTGAAATCAAATTACGTATCATCATATTGCAATGATTATCACCACATGGAAAATCTTATTTCATACATAGCCTACCAGCTCCATTACCTTTCCACAATATTTGTGTCATTTTTTAAAATTATGTTTTTATTATTAAAGTTATAGGTTTACAGAAAAATCATGCAGAAAATAAATTGTTCTCATATATCCCCCTCACATATGTAATTTTCCCTATTATATTAACACTTTGCATTAGTGTGGTACAATAGATGAAATGATATTATTATAATTTTATTATTAGCTATTGTCCTTGGTTTACATTAGCATTCACTAAATATGCTGTAGGGTACTCTATTTTTATAAAAATATTACTCTAGTAACATATATAAAATCTAAATTTCCCCTTTAACCACATTTAAATGTATAATTCAATGGTGTTGATTATATGCACAATATTGTGCTACAATCACCACCATTCATTAACAGAATTTTTCCATCACTCCAAATACAAGCTCGATTCCAATTAAATGTCAACGTCCCATTTCCTACCTCCTCTCTGGCCCTGAAAAACTGTGTTCTAGTTTCTGACTTATGAATTTGCTTATTCTAATTATTTCATTTAATTAAGATTATAAAATAAATATTTGTACCTTTGTGTCTGCCTTATCACATGCTACCTAATCATGTGGTCACATGTATCAAAATTTCATTCCTTTTTACAGCTGAATAATATTCCATTGTATATAAATGCCACAATTTTTTTTTATCCATTCATCTGTTGAGGGACACTTGACTTGTTTCCATATTTTGGCAATTGGGAATAATGCCACTATTAACATTGATATGCAAATATACATTTGAGTCCTGCTATCAGTTCTTTTGGGTATATACCTAAAAGTGGGATTACCAGGTCCTTTGGTAATTCTATTCTATTCTTTCTAAGGAGGCACCAAAGTGTTTTCCATAGCAGCTGCACAAGTTTATATTTCCATCAAAAATTAATGAATATTTCTAATCGTCTCCAACACTTGTTATTCTTCTTTTTCTTTTAAATGTTAGCCATTCTAGAGCATGCAAAATAGTATCTCATTGGGGTTTTGATTTGCATTTCCCTCATGACTAATAATGTTGAGTAATTTTGCATGTGCTTATTAGCCATTTGTTTATCTTCTTTGGAGAAATGTCTATTCAAATCTTTGGCCCATTTTTAAATTGAGTTCTTTGTCTTTTTGTTGTTGAGTTTAAGTGTTCTTTTAATATCCTGGATATTAAAGCCTTATAGAGGGTTTATTTCTGAATTTTCAATTCAATTCCATTAGCTTATATGTCTGTCCTTGTACCAGTACCATGCTATTTTGTTTACTATAGGTTTATGTGAGCCCTCCAAACTTATTTTTACTTTCAAGTAGTTTTGGTTGTTTGATACCCCTTACCATTCCACATAAATCGGATGACTGACATTTCCATTTCTGCAAAAAAGATGGTGGAATTTTGATTGGGATTGCATTGACTCTGTAAACTGCTTGAGCAGAATGGCAGCATAAGAATATTTAGTCTTGCAACCTATGAACATGGCCTGTACTTCCATATATTTAGGTCTTTAGCAATTCTTTTAGCAATGCTTTGTACTCATGTGCAAGCCATGTACATCCTTGGTTAAATTTATTCCTAGATATGTGATCATTTTCGTTGTTATTGTAAATGGATAGCATCACTATTGATTTTTTTTACTTTTTAAATTTTTTTCAACACTGATTTTTGCATTTTGATATTGTACCCATCACTTTGCTGAATTAATTTACTACCTTTAATAGTTTTGTTGTGGATTTTTAAAAAAATTTCGGTATTTACAAGATGTAATCTGAAAATAGGAAAATTTTTACTTTTTCATTTCCAAATAGAATTCCCTTTACTTTGTCAAATTGCTCTGACTAGAATGTCCAGTTCCATGCTGAATAACAGTGGTGACAGGCATCCTTACATGTTACCTCATAATAGAGTGATAGCTTTCAGTCTTTCACCATTCACTATGATGTTATCTGCCAGTTTTCGTATACGCCTATTATCATATGGAGAAAATTCCTAATTTTCTAAGTGTTTTTACCAAGAAGGGGCACTGGATTTTTTTCAAATGCCTTTTCTATGTTAATTGAGATTTTCATGCATTTTTTTCCCCTTCATTCTGTTAATGTGGTATAAACATAAATTTACTTTTGTTGAACCATCCTTCCATATCTGGGATAATCATACTTGAACACAGTGTATAATTCTTTTAATGTGCTGTGGCTTCAATTTGCTATTATTTTGTAGAGTATTTTTGCATCATCATTCATAAAAGATATTGGTCTGTGATTTTCTTTCCTTGTATCTTTATCTGGCTTTAGTGTTAGGATGATATTGGTCTCATAGAATGAATTTGAAAGTGCTCCATCCTCTTCTGTTTTTTGGAAGTTTTTGAGAAGAATTGGTGGTGTTAATTCTTGTTGGAATATTTGGTTAAATTCCTCTGTGAAGCTACGTGGTTCCTAAGCTTTTCTTTGTTGGGAAGTTGTAATTTCTTATTCAATTTCCTTACTTGTTATCTGTCAGTTGAGGTTTTCTATTTCTTTTTAAACCAATGTGGGTAGTTTAGTTGTTTCTAGGGACTACTCAGTTTTATCTAGGTAATCTCATTTTCTTTTCATATAGTTGTAATTAATATACTGTTAAAATCCTTTAAGTTTTCATGGGATCAGTATTAATGTTCGTCTTTCATTTCTGCTTTTAATTATTTATATCCTCTTTCTCTTTTCCTCTCAAGTCAGACTAGATTTTTTTTAATTTCACTATATTTTCAAAGAACTAAATTTTTAATATATATATTTCACTCTTTTTTAATACTCTATTTCATTTATCTCTGCTCTAATATTTGTTATCTCCTTGTTTTACTTACTTTTGGCTTATTTGGCTTTGTTTTGCTAGACACTGCAATTGTAAGCTCAGGTTTGTGATTTGAGATCTTTTTCTTTTTAATGTAAGCATCTAGAGCTATGTATTTCCTACCCATGATTGCATTTGCTGTATTCCATAAGTTATGTTTTCCTTATCACTCGACTCATGATAGTTCCTAATTTCCCTTGTGATTTCTTCTTAGACCCATTTTTTAATAGTGTGTGGTTTGATTTCCATATATTTGTGAATTTACCAGTTCATTACCTATTTTTTTATTTCTAGCTTCATTCCATTGTAGTCAGTGAAGTTGCATTGCATATTTTTAAATCTTGGAGATTTTTTTTGTTGCTTAAAGTACGATCTATCCTGAAGGATGACCCATGTGCACCAGTGAAGAATTTGTATTCTGTTGCTGTTGGACGAAGTACCCAATATATGTCTCTTAGGTCTGGTTGGTTTATGTATTATTTAAGTCAATTTACTTATTGGTCTCTGTCTAAATGGTCTATTTATTATTGAAACTGATGTTTTGAAGTTCCCTACTATTAAGTTAGATTCATCTATTTCTCCTTTCACATCTGTTTATATTTCTTCCTATTTTGGGCACTCTACTATTAGGTGTACACATATTTATGATTGTTATGTCTTCTTATTGAATTGACTTCTTTTATCAGTATATAGTGGTCTTCTTTGTTCCTTGTAAGAGTTTTGACTTAAAGTCTATTTTATTTGATATTACCACAACTACCCTAGTTCTCTTTTTAAATTATTTGCATGGTATAATTTCCCATCTTTTCACCATCAACCAAATTTTATCTTTGAATTTAAGATTAGTCCTTTGTAAACAACATATAGTTGAGTCATTTTTTTATCCATTCTACCAACTTCTGCCTTTTGACTGGAAACTTTCATCCATTTACATTTAAAGTAATAGCTGATAATGCTGGACTTTTACCTTTAGATATTTTCTTTGTGGTTGCCATGTAGCTTAAATTTATTTTACTTTATATTTTTTAACATGGGCAGGCACCAGGAATCAAACCCAGGTTTCCGACATGGCAGGTGAGAATTCTGCCACTGAGTCACCATTGCACCGCTCCGTGTGGCTTAAATTTAAAAGTCTAAATCCATGATGATCACATTTGTTTTGATGCCAACTTAACTCTAATAGCATATACAAACTCTCTTATAACCTTCCATCTCCCCATCTTTTTGTTGTACTTGTTAAAAATTATATCCTTATATGTTGTATGTACAAAACTATAGATTTTATAGCATTTTATACATTTGAATTTTGGAAATTGCAATAATTTAAAAGTTAAGCTACATTCTAAACAATACATTACAATAGTATGGCATTTCTATTCATCCATATGATTATTTTTATTTGAAGTCCTTATATCTTTATGTTGCTCTGATCCAATGTCTTGTGTCCTTTCATTTTAGTCTGAAGAACTCCTTTAAACATTTCTTGGATGGAAGGTACAGTGAGGACAAACTAGATTAGCTTTTGTTTATCTGAGAATGTCTTAATCACATCCTCATTTTTGAAAGACAGTCTCAAGACATATAAAATTCTTGGATGAAAATTTTTCATTTTCTTCAGCTCTTTAAATATTTTGTCCCTCTGCCTTATTGCCTCTATTGTGTCTGATGAGAGATTGTCATGTAATCTGGATAGAGAGCCCTTGTATTTGCAGGTAGCTTTACTCTTGCAATTTTCAGACCTTTTTTTTGTCCTTGGTATTGCACAGTTTGACTACCACTTGTCTGGACATGGTTTATTTGTGCTTATTCTATTTGAGATCCATTGAAATTTGAGATCCTTTATTTTTTCTGCTCATTTTGTTTATGTTTTCAGTTTTTTTCATCCATTTTCCTCCACTGTTCAACTATCTCTGGTTGACAGAAGGGATAAAGAAATTTTACAAAATGTGTTCCCATATGTGCCACACAAGTGTATCAAATGATGAGAATGCTGAGGTACTATCTATTTGATAATGGATGCCAATTTTAGTAACAGAAATATTAATGACTATACAGAAATGGCTAAATACAAATATTCATAGATTAAAAGTTCTATTGTTATTTTTTGGACTTTACTCAGGAATTAAGATTTAGAATAACCATGAAAAAGTATCCTTTTAAGAATTTTTATTACCTTCATAAACAAAAAAGGGAAAAAAATACACCTTTGGAAGTAAAAATTAGGATAAAATTGATAACAAGAGAAAAGCAGGAATAATTATACATTACTACACTTGAATTTACTTACCTTGCAGGTTGTCTATTATCATGTTAGAACAAAACACCAACCATTTCAAAAGTGCCGTACACTAGTTATATGAGGCTGTATTAGGTAGAATCATTGAGCTCTTTGAATGCTTATATTCATGTCTTTTAAATTTGGTAAGTTTTCTGCTATTATTTCTTGAATATTCCTTTGCTCCTTTTTCTCTTTCCTATCCTCTGGGACTCCTATTGAATGTGTCTCACACATTATTAGCCTCTGTTTACTTTTTCCAATTGTTTCTCTTTCCACTTTCTCAGCATGGATCAATTGTCCTGTCTTCAAGTTCAGTGATCTTTTCTTTTATCACCTCCAATCTGCTGTTAAAATTTTCTAGGGAATTTTCCATTTCAGTATTGTAGTCTTCAATTCTTGTATTTCTGCTTGGTTCCTTTGAAAATTTTCTACCTCTTTATGGAGATTATCATATTATTAATTCATCATTTTCCTCATATTCTTTATTTCTTTCTCCAAATTTTTCTTTGACTTCTTGAGCATATTATGACCATTTAAAAAAAAAGTCTTTGTCTGTTATGTCCAAACATGTTTGATGGCTTCTGAGTTAATTTCTTGATCCTTTAGACGGGCCACCATTTCCTGTTTCTTTGCCATATAATCTTCTGTTGTACACTGTATATTTTAATATCTTAATGTGTTAATTCGGGGATTTAGTTCCTGAGCTCTCTGTTTCTTTATGTTGGTGTTAAGTAGTGATATGACAGAGAATTCCTGTGTACCAGGAGTGAACAAAAAACAAACCAAAGCAAAGAAAACTTTCACAGTCTTTGCAAATTGGCTCTGTAGTGGCTGGTGCTTGCCTTCAGAATTAACCTTCCTCTCAAGATCAGCCAGAGGCAAAAGTGAAGTGCCAGGTCCTTTCTATCTTTTCTGGGCCTGCATTTTGTTCTAGGTTTCTGCTTATTCTTGGACTTAGGAATTCTCCTATTTATAAGAACCTAAATGTCCCTCTACTTCCTTAGTGTTGATTTCCCCCTCTCCAGGGTGCTCAATTATTTATCTTTTAGCCTCTAATCCTTTGCTCAGTCCTCTTTGACTTAATTCCTTCTCATACTGATTTAGCTGTCTGCAGGTTGCTTCTGTTTGCAGAGTAAGTTCTGGGAGGGTAAATAAGAGTGATGTTTCCAAGTTCAGTCTTTCAGGGTGCCACCAGATAGTTTGGCATGGACATACAGACACTGCTGCATGTGCAGTGCAGTTACTGTGCTCCCTCAGGAATATTTCCTAGGACTCACAATGGAAGCAGAGGCTGACTCCACACCATGCTGAGGAAGGGCACGGGGAGGAGCCAGCAAGGGTGTAAGGAATGTCTCCTACAATTTTTAAAGCTGTGTTTTCTTGATTTTGTACTCACTCAGTTATTTCACCCTTTTAACTATTTCCTAGAGTTTTGAGGAAGATGGCTCTGCCAATTTTTACTAGCTGTTCAACGATTCTGTGGGGAAACAATACCCTGGAGTGTCTTACATCACCATCTTGGTCAATGGAGACAAATCACAAAAGTCCCAGAATTGTATTGGCAAATAATTCAGTGCACGTCTCTTAAAGATAAGTTTCTTCATTGTATCTACAATACTACTATCACATCTAAAACTGTCCATTTGAATTCTTTTCTTATGCTTTACTTCCTCAATTAAATAATGATTAAAGTAGTGTTTCTAAAATACTAATGCATATAAAAATAATTTGATGACTTCTTTGAAAGTCGAGATTCTGATTCAGTAGATCTAGGATGGGAACTGATAAGTCTCTATGTGACTCCATTGCTCCTTGTCCAAAGATCAGACTTTGAGTAACAAAAGGCTAATACATTTCCCAACTTTCCCCAAATACCCAGGCCCCAATTTTTAAAAGAAAATTATAATGCGTCTTGAATTATTTTCTACTATTGTTCTTGAAAACAGTTTATAAACATTATTTAACTTTTTATTTGGAAGTTATTTCACACTACCTCTAAATAATTTACAAGAAATTGCATAAAATTGCCATAAACTTTCACCTAGACTCCCTAATTGTCAAGAGTTTGCCATGGTTGCCTTATCATTTTCTCTCTCTCTCTTTCATTCTCTCCATGCACACTGGCATTTTTCAGAAATTTAGGAATAAAATACATTGCTGACACTGTCCTTGATAAACCCTTAGTACTTCTATGATAAAAAGGAGGACAGTCTACTGCATAATCAAAGTACATCCATGATGGTTTGGAGACTTTATGGACCTTTTTAAGGTCTTAAAACTAATCTATTCTTGTGGGCATAAACCTAATGTGGGTGGGGCCTTTTGATTAGGTTATTTCAGTTAAGGAGTGCCCCAGGAGGTTAATCCTCTAACTGGAGTCCTTCATAAGAGGATGAAATTCAGAGAAAGATGGAGAGAAAAAGCCACAGAAGCTAAGAAAGCCACAGAAACAAAGCCATGGAGGCCAGATGCTGGAAATAAAGAAACACATAAGAAAACAGAAAGAGGAGAAGATACCTCCATATAACTTGCATGTAACAAGGAGTCCAGGATCACCAGCACCTTTGATCTTACCTTTGATATGTCTTTAGGAAGAATATATTGTCGTGATGATGCCTTGATTTGGATATTTTCAGATCTGTAAGCTTGTAAACCAATGAATTCCCATTGTTAAAAGCCAGCTTATTTCTGGTATATTACAGTTCAACAGCTTCAGCAAACTAAAGCAATACCTATCAAATCAGGAAGTCCGACCATCTTAACTGACCCTACTCACTTTGGGTGCAATATTAATTCCAGCATCATATGTTGCATTTAGGTATTATGTCTCTTTCTTTCCGGAACTGTATTTTAATCTTTCCTTGACTTGTCTTTTATGACCAGTATGCTTCAGAAGATAGCAAGAATATTTGTAGACTATTCTTCGATTTGTATTTGTTATTTTCTCATGATTAGATTTAGATTATGAACAGTAATACCAGAGATATAATACAGACTATTTCACAGTGCAATGTGTCTGTAAAATGTCCATTTGTCTCATTAATTGCGATATTAATTCCTATCACTTGGTTTACATGTTTTCTACAAGATTTCTACATTTTAAAGTTAGTATTTTGGGGGATGATATTTTGAGATTATATAAATATAATCCTAGATTCCCTTTATTTAATAGATTACAATCATTCATTTACATTATTTCATTTAATGCTCAAAGCTATTAAAGTTTTGGTCAGTCCCTATATCCTTTTTTTTGCATGGGCAGGCACTGGGAATCAAACCTGGGTCTCTGGCATGGCAGGTGAGAACTCTGCCACTGAGCCACCTTATATTCTTTGGACCTGACCCTTTACCCTTAGAGCACCTTCTTACTTTCTGGAAGCAATAGATATTTCAGATGCAACTTACACTATTTTGTCCATACTCTCAATATACCATTTATTTCCAAGAATCTCTGCTTTCTAAAACTGAAGGCTAAGTGAACTCTTGTCTAGTTCCTAAATATATATGGGTGGAATTAAAAATGTTGAATAATTATTTTGGTATTATTGATGAAGATACTGAAAATCTTAATTTTATAAATATTTTATCTGGTATCTTTATTAATAATTTAAAGTCTTCTTATGAGGGAAATGGTTTTAGGTTTTATTTAAGACATATTAAATATAAGCTTATCAATAGCACTTATGTGGAGAAAATGAGGTCTATATTTGTATAATAAGCAGGGTAAACCAACTAAACATCACTGGTAGAAACTAATTTTTTGAGACAATTCTCTTTGTGATTATAGTAGATAAATCTACAGTCTGAAAAATATATCCCTGCAAATTTTCCATATACTTATATAAATTTGCATATAAATGATAAATGAATAATTCGTGGAATGAATCTGGTCACATCCGTTTGAGTAAAAAAACATTATAAGAAAAAGAGTTTAAAAATTCATCCAAATGACCAACATAACAGTTTAAAAGAAACATGTGCTTTAATTTGTTAAGCTTTAACCTTTTCTGTATTAGAAAATACTTTGACACAAAGACTTTACAAATGTCAGCAGAAAATCCATACTCCATTTCGTCACATTGGTTTTGTGACATGTGTTTTCTGATATTCGACAAGGAATAAGTTGGGATTGATTTCTTGTGCTATGCTCTTTTCTGCTGTATTATGGGAAATTAAAGGGCTGAAATGAAGTGAATCTCTCGTAACCCCACAGTCACTCATGTGGGAAAACACAAAAAAAGTAAATCTGTGTGCTCTCTAGGTTGTAAAGTTCAATAGAAATTTTAGGAATAGTGCATCATTTTAAATGGAAGGGATCATCAAAAGTTTAAGTCTATGAAAGAGACACGCTGAGGGCATACTTTATAAAAACTGATTTCAAAATCAAAATTGATTTTCTTTCTTGGGAGATATCTTAAATTTTCTCCTAAGCTCATCCTGGATATGATGCATTCAAATTTGAGTACTTGATCCTAGTTTTCAGCTTTATAGGAGATCATGGAAATTTTAAGGGAGCTGAAAGAGGATTCAAATATTTTTAAATGACAAGAAAATGCAATGTACAGGAAGTAGTGCATTTAATCAGTATAAAGAAAATTTAACCTGGGTAAGAAAGACAGCAATAGTGGATTTGTGTTGCCTCAAAGGTCATTTAACTTCCATTAATTTTTAGTGGAAGTCCAATTTTATACTTTTATGGACAGTCATTTATTAATATCATTCAACCAAATAAAATAATCTTATATATACATATATTTATAATGCATTTTCTTTAATTGTTAGAAATATACTATTTACATGCTTGCAGAGTTAAGATATGTATTTTGAGATGTCCACTGCAATACTTTTACATTTTTTAAAGTTTTATTGATATATATTATGGACTCACATGGACTCACACACCACATACTCATCCAAAGGGCACAACCAATGGTTCACAATGTCTCATATAACTGCGCATTTATCATCACCATCAGTTTTTTTCTTCTTTGTGAAAAATAACACATATACCGAAAAGCAATAAATTTCAAAGTACATTGCAACAATTAATTGTAGAACAGATTTCAATGGGATACAATTCCGCAATTTTAGGTTTTTATTTCTAGCTGCTCTAAGATACTGGAGACTAGAAGAAATGTCAATATAATGATTTAGCAATCATACTAATTTGCTAAAATCTAACTTCTCTGTATAACTCCACCATCACCTTTGACCTTTCTCCCCTCTCTTTAGGAGTTTTTGGGCTATGGCCATTCTTACATTTTCATGTGGGAGAGGCTGTTGATAATATGGGATAGGGAGATGTAACTAGCTCTGGAGAAGCTGGCCCCACTGTATTCCAGGACACATCTGGTCCAGGGAACTGTCTGGAAGTTGTAGGTGTCTGGAAAGTTGCCATAGTGCTTGGAACCTTTGTGGAATCTTGTATATTGTCCTAGGTGTTCTTTAGGATTGGCAGGAAAGGTTTTGGTTAGGGTTTGACAAGCTATGATAGCTAGCAATGTTTAACTGAAGCTTGTGTAAGAGTGACCTCCAGAGTAGCCTCTTGACTCTATTTGAACTCTCTCAGCCACTGATACCCTATCTGTTACACTTCTTTTCCCCTTTTTGGTCAGGATGGAATTGCTGATCCCATGGTGTCAGGGACAGACTCATCCTGGAGATTCATCTCCCATGCCACTAGGGAGACATTCATCCTTAGATGTCATGTCTGTAGTCAGTGGGAAGGACAATGATTTTTCTTGCACAGTTGGTCTTAGAGAGAGGGCATATCTAAACAGCAAAACAGGTCCTCCAGAAGTAACTCTTAGGCATACCTATAAGGAGGCTAAGCTTCTCTGCTACATACATAAGCTTCATAAGAGCAAGTCTCAAGATCAAGGGCTTGACTTACTTATTTGGGTGTCCCTAAGGTTTGACACAGTATTAGAGGTTTCCCCAGTAGTAAAGTTTAATATTTCCATATTTTTTCTTCATATTCGTCAAGATCATTATCTGCTTAATATACTCTGGGATGTATCCAGGCATTACATTAAGCAATACAGGATTATAGCTGTCATTCTTATTCTGGGCTCCTTGTGTTTGGACTGTTTAAATGATCTATCAGAAAAAAAAAAAAAACTCATTATAAATTATCTATCCAGACAGGTTGAGTTAGATTATGTGCTACAAAAAATTTAAGTTCTGGAAAAAATAAACCTTTCTTCCTTTGGTTTTAAAGAGTAGAAGAAGTTCTAAAGTATGGGCAATGACTTTCTTACCCCTATATTCTGAATTATCTTAATCACAACCTGGTCTGCTTCGTTTTTATCTCAAAATATCAGGTTATTCATATATAAAACAACCTTTCAAACTCTTGATATAACAATTACCACTCAGGACTAAATGTGACTGTTTTAAGAGCTTACATCCAGGTCCCTGTTTTCTTATAAGTATTTTCTTAATGAGACCATACAATATTTGCTCTTTTGTTTCTGGCTTATTTTGCCCCAACAAATGTCCCACAGGCTCAATCAGAATGTTGCATGCCTCACAACTTCATTCCTTTTTGTAGCAGCATGATATTCAATCATATGTATGCAACATCATTTGCCAATCTACTTCTCATCAGTGCATCCTTCAGCCACCTCCATTCATTGGGCATCATGCATAATGTTCAAATTCCAGTCCATCAAAACTCTGAATTTTAGATAATTTCATTGTTCCCAAGAGAAATATAACCAATAAACACACCCTCAGCAAAGAGAAAAATCCAAACCTTCCCTTAACTCTTGTCTTTCTCCCCATTATTTAACCCTGGAGTTGTTGTGGTTCTGTTGGTGTTTTCCTGTTAAATATAGTGTATAGCATGTGTCATGGTCAGGTTCTTGTGTCAACTTGGCAAGGTGGTGGTGCCAGCTTGTCTGGTTGGGCAAGTGCTGGCCTGTCTGTTGCTGTGAGAACATTTCATAGACTTAAATCATGATTATGCTGGCTACAATCCACAGCTGATTGCACTTATAATCAGCTAAGGAGAATATCTTCTGCAATGAGTGATGCTTAATCGAATCACCAGAAGGCTTTTCAAAAGAGACAGTCACTCTTCCTGCTTCAGCAGCGAGCCTCTCCTGTGGAGTTTGTTAATAGCAGCCATTCTTATATGTGTGAGATGGTATCTTATTATAGTCTGGATCTGCATTTCCCTTACAGCTAATGAAAATGAACATCTCTTCATCTGCTTTGCAGCCATCTGCATTTGCTCTTCAGAAAAATGCCTATTCATATCTTTAGCTCATTTTATAATTGGGTTGTTTGTTCTTTTGTTGTTGTGTTGTATGATTTCTTTATGTATATAGGATATCAAACCTTTATCTGTTATGTTATTTGCAAATATTTTCTTCCATTGAGTTAGTTGCCTTCTCACCTTTTTGACAAAGTTTTTTGAGGTGGAGAAGCATTGATTTTGAGAAGTTCCCATTTATTCTATTTTTTTCTTTTGTTGCTTGTGCTTTGGGTGTAAAGTTTAGGAAGATATCTCCCACTACTAGGTCTTGAAGATGTTTTCTTCTAGAAGCTTTATGGTACTGGTTCTTATATTTAGGTGTTTGATCCACTTTGAGTTGATTTTTGTATAGGGTGAAACACTTATAACATATGCTACAAGGTAATTTTTTTTGTAATCTGGAGTAATGAATTTTCACTTAATAAGTTTCAAAAACATATGAATTGCATATTGAAAGAAATGCTTAAATACAATCCTATACTCTGAAAAGTTTACTTAATGGAATTTTTCATATCTATTTAAAATTGTTCTTGGGGAGTGGGTCAATGTGGGATGATTAGATAAAATAATTATATGTATAAGTAAGGTATTGATATATATATATATAACTTTAAATTTCTTCTTCTTGACTTACAAATAAGTGTCATATTATCTATTAACAGTGGAAAACTACAAACCTATAGCATTTGAAATTAGTGGCTCTTCATGTTATATCCACAGAGTACAAGATACAGAGCAGTATTTCTCTGGAAGACAGAATCTTGTTAATAACAAAGTCACAAATTTGGAGCTCTATCCTCTAATCTCCAGCAACAGAGACGATGGTGATTTTGCCTTTTTTGGTGTGAGTGTGTATGTGCATGGTGAGTGTGCGTGTATGTGTGTATGTGAGATTTGAGTGATACTATAAAATGTGGAACATGAGTAAAAACTCCCCTTGTCCTGATTAAGGACAGTCCTACCAAATCTATGCATATTATGGGAAACTAGACTTGAATATTTAAGTCATCTCCCTTTTCTATCTCTGAACAGTGTGGACCTAATTAAGTAATAACTTCAACATGTGCTGTGAACTTGGTTAAAATTCCAGTGCTCTGCACATTAACTATATGCACCTAAAAGTTTTCTAAAATAGATCATTTGCATGTTGTAAATGCTAAGTTCAAAAATATACTCATTATAGAAATATTTCTTTTGAGTCCAGTGTTTTAGAATAGCCGGAAGGAAATGCTTGAAGTTGTTGAACTGTAATACAGTAGCCCTGATCTTCAATAATGATTGTATAACTATATTGAAAAAAAAATCAATTGCCTGATATTGTATGGATCTACTTCCGGATGTTTTATTTTGTTCCACTGACATAGGACACTTGTCTTAGTTAAGCTACCTCTAATTTAAGTCTTTATATTTAAAGGGGTACGAGATTTTGGGGATTTTCTGTCAATTTCATTTTCTGGAGTAATACAAATGTTCTAAAAATGATCACAGTGATGAATAAGCAATTATGTGATAATATTGTGAACTGTTGGTTGTATACTTTGGATGGATTGTATGGTGTATGAAGATATCTCAATAAAAATGCAAAAATTTAAAATAAAAAACAGTTAAAAAAAAAAGTTATTACCCTTTATTAACCTGTTATTTTCCCTGAAAATTTTTATGATAATGTAAAGTTTTAAAATGACATAGATCAATAACAAAAGAGCTAAAATATCTATTTCCCTTGACATATATTATACTATTTCATAGTAGTTGTCAATGATGTGACACTTACATCTTTTGATTAAGTGCCTGTTGAACTTTAGATTGCAATAATCAAAGGCCTGTTCAATTTAAATTTTAGATTGTTTAAGAAGTCTTCAGCAAAAAAGACATTATAATATGTGATGATTATTTCAGATGTTATGAAAGGGGCTGTTAAGTCCTGTGGGAATGTTCATCAGCATGCTGTAATCAGCAACTAGAGAGAATGCTTAATTACAGTTATTTAGGTGACAAGTTGATGTAGTAGCAGCATTGAAAGCAGAAAAGTATGCCTGGATTAGCACTCACAATATATAAGAGGCTATGAAAATGCATCAATATCAATGAGGATGTCTCATTTAAGATTGTTGATATTAATTTGTCTTACTCTACAAATTCCCATGCAGTCCTTACTGTTATTTGGTTTATATATTTCTTAGAAAGAAACATTGTATTTTGCACTAGGAATAAAGTTCTAAATGTTAAAGAAAGAGGCTTATTTTATTGTATATGTATGTCAATGCCAGTGTTTAATAATTATATAATAACTTTGATTTAACTATTGTGCTGGTTTGAAAGGATGCGTATATCCTAGAAAAGCCATGTTTTAATCCTAATCCCATTTTGTAAAGGCGGTCATTTCTTCTAATCTCTATTCAGTACTGTATGCTTGAAACTTTAATTAGATCATCTCCTTGGAGATGTGACTCAATCAAGAGCGGTTGTTAAACTGGATTAGGTGGAGACGTGTCTCCACCCATTCTAGGTAGGTCTTGATTACTTCACTGGAATCCTATAAAAAGAAGATTTGGAGAGAAAAGAGAACGACCAGAGCCACGAGAAAGCTACAACAGAGAATGCCACAGAACCATGCAGCAGAGCCCACCAGCCAGCGATTTTTGGAGATGAAGAAGGAAAATGCCTCCCAGGGAGCTGGAGAGGAAGCTGGCAGATGACGCCATGTTTGCCACGTGCCCTTCCAGCCAAAAGAGAAACCCTGAACTTCATTGGCCTTCTTGAATCAAGGATGCCTCATCTCTCCCTGGATGCCTTACATTGGACATTTCTATAGATTCACTTTAATTAGGACATTTTCTTGACCTTAGAACTGTAAACTAGCAGCTTATTAAATTCCCCTTTTTTAAAAAAACATTCCATTTCTGGTATATTGCATTCCGGCAGCTAGCAAACTAGGACAACTATCAATTTACTACACCTTCTTTGTAGGACAGAACATAGACAATTATTTCTGATGTTTACTATTTAAAAAAAAATGTTATAGTATATGCACTTAAAAGATGTCCTTGAAAGTTTCTTGTTACTTATCAATATAGTGTTGTAGATAATTAAACTTGAAGAAAACATCATTTTTTTTTTTTTTTAATTTGCATGGGGAGGCACCGGGAATTGAACCGGGGTCTCCAGCATGGAGAAAGTATCTTTTGAATATTGGCGTATTAGTTTCCTGTGGCTACAGTAACACATTACCAGAAATCGCTGGTTTAAAACAACAGAGGGCAGGCCATGGTGGCTCAGCAGACTGAGTCCTCACCTGCCATGCAGGAGACCCAGGTTCGATTCCCAGTGCCTGCCCATACAAAAAAATAAATAAATAAAATAAATAAATAAAACAGAAAGTGATTCATTCACAATTCTGGAGCCCAGAAGTCTGAACACAAGGTCTTGCCAGGGGCATCCTCCCTCCCCAGTCACCTGGGGAAATTCTATTCCTTGACTCTTCCAGCTTCTGGTGATTCTCAGAATTCCTGGGAATGGATGTAACATCATTCCAGCCTCTTCCTCTTTGATCACACTGCCTCGCCCTCTTTGTCTGTTTCTTATGGGGCATTTGTCTTTGAACTTTTGATCTCCCTACCTTGGATAATTCAGGATGACATCCTCATCTGAAAATAAGTTAATTATACTTGTAAAGATCCTTTCTTAAATATAATTCTCAGTTTCCAGAGATCAGGATGTGCACACATCCTTTTGGGGGTCATAATTCAGCCTATAGCTACTGGCTTATCTGATAATATCATAAATATTTTATTTCCTACTAGGAACAACACACAGGGTTACTCTTGAAAGCAGATTCTAATAGGATATGGCAGATTAATTAACATGCTGTACATTTAAAAGTTTCATTGAACATTGTCACATGTTTTAATATTGAGAATGAATACTAAACATTTACTAATTTTTGAAGTACTTCTCTGGGTTATTATGGATTCCTTAAATGGTAGGCTTTATTTTAAGAAATTATTGCTTGTTCAAATAGACTTATTTAATTGCTTTTAATTTTTATGGAGTACATTGGAATATTTCATCTTTACTAATTATAAAAATGTATGTGCATTTCAGTTTCATTATGCAGTTGCATAGTTATTTGCCATTCTCTGAGCTAAGTGTTGTGGGAGGCAAGAAAATGAAAACTCTTCAGGTGCTTAGAGCTGCAGTAAATGAAAAATAATAGAAAAGAAAAATATTAACTATATTTTCATACTGAGATGTGTAAGCATTTCATCTAAATATTTTCACAAATATCATTGGTTGACAAATATTTTTACAAGGTAAAACATCAAAATGGTTGAATCATTCTTTTTAATGTTATGTCATGTTTAAATGGAATGAAACTATACCTCATCAATGTCATTCCATTCCAATGTAAAACATGATGTCATCCAGTAAAAAAGTAGACATTGAATCAAAAGAGACTTTTTATAAGATTATTCAAAATACAACTGCAGAATTTGTAAACCATATCAAAATGAAACTTTATATACCATAGCAACCTTTATCATTTCAATGTCATTTTATTTGAGAGCTATGGTTTCTATTAGTGAAATGCACTAAGAGTTATGAGAAATGGAATAGCTGATTACTAATAGTAAGAGAAATTGAGATCTGACATCTTGCGTATTTTTAACTTAACACCAACTATCTCAAAAAACTTTACAGTTTCAGTTATTTTAAATACATTTGTGAAATATTAGTTAACTTTGAAAATGTGACTTATTTTTGAAAAAATATACAAACTTGTTTAGATACATAATAAATTGTATTCACACCTTAACCATGATTTTGTGCTCTACCAAAAGTAGTATTTACATTACTGAACACAGAAGAGACATTTTTTTAAAAAAATGGATTAAAGAATAAATAACTTATCAAATTAATAAAATATTTTAAAGTAAATTTTAGTAAAAATATTACAAATAAAACATTTTAAAATGTTGTATACAAAACTTTTATAGCTTAAGTATGCATTAGAAAATTTAAAAAGTAAAAAATTTATAAGCAAAACAAACATTTCAAGAAGTTAGAAAAGGACCACAAATTAAATCCAAACAATAGAAGTAGTGAAATCATGAGAATAAAACAGAAATTGATTAAATAAAAAACAAGCATATTCTTCAGGAGAATCAATATAAAATTTTTTTAAAGACCAGAAAATTGATAATCCTTCAGCAGGATTGATAAAGATAAGAAACAACAACAAAGAATGAGTTAAAAGGAATAATCAAGTTCAGAAATTAACATAGGATATCACTAAGGATCCCGATACATTAAAATTATAATGAAAATATTATTAATAAGTACATCTTAGGACATTAAGACAAGAATATTACACAGCACAAATAATCTAATAACTATTAAAGAAATGTAATTTATGTATTTTTTAAATATCACACAATGAGATTTTCCCTTATAGGATGATTTAATTTTGAATTCTAGTAAGCATTTAAGAAAGAAATAGCATCAATTGTATATAAACTTTGCCAGAGAGTAAAAAAAGAGAAAACAATTCTCAACATGTTTTATACTTGATAACTGGGATAACAAAGACCTTATAAAAACAAACAAAAAAATACTATGAGGCAGGAAGTGCAAGGGTAGGTCAGTGGCAGAATTCCTGCCTGCCATGCAGGAGACCTGGGTTTGATTCCTGACCCATGAACTTCCCAACAAACCAACAAACAAGCAAATGAAAAACCAAACAAACAAACAAAATCAACAAATGATCTGCAGTAAGGGGATACTCACATGGAAAAAGTATGAAATGTGACCCCTGCCATACAGCATACAAAAGAAAAATATTATGAGGCAGAAAATTACCAATCTCACATTTGAATATCAATTCAAATATATATATATTTTAAAAAGAACCCAAGATACGAAAAGAATAATAATTGGCACATTTGAATTAATTAATTCAGTGAAACCCACTGTATCTGTTAATGCAAAATAGAGAAGATAAATCATATGATCATCTCAACATAATCATATTTGCTAAAATAAAAAACAAATTCACAATAAAGTAAAATCATATCAAGTCACAAATTGAAAGAAACTGCCTTATCCTCATAGAAGATACTTGGAAAATGCCTACTGCAAAAGTCTAACTCCACTGCATTATTAAAAATTTTGCTTTGAGTTTGGGAAAAGTACAAGAAAATATGTTATCGCCACTTTTATTAATCCAGTTCTGATAAAGGGAGTAAGGAAAGTGATAATAATAATTAGCACAGGACTTGGGAACAAAGAAAAGAACATGTTATAATTTGCAAAAGATAGGCCTATGTATATAGAAAATTCAAAACTCCTAGGTTTATGTGTACAGAAAATACAGAAATCCAAATAAATTATAAAAAGGACAATTATATTACTTTACACCACGACAAATTTTTTTGAAAATGCTATTTTAATAAACACCTAAAATAGGAATGAACCTAAAAATTGCAAATATAAAACTTTTTTGAGAGAAGTAAAAGAAACCACAAATAATCTACCATATTCATGGATTAAGAAACTCAAAATTGTAAGAATGTAAATAGATGTTAATTCCCCCATACTTATCTAAGGATTAAATGGAATCACCATCAGAATTTAAACCGTTTTAATTGTTGCTTTCTGGGTATGTGTATTTGCGTGTGTGTCTGTGTGACTTAGAAGCTAATTCTAAAATTCATGTGCTAGTCAAAATACATTAGTGAAGCAAAACAAGATCAGCGGATTGATTTGAGAAGACTTATTATAAACTCAATAATTAAGGTAGTGTGGCCCTGGAACAAGGGCAGACAACTGGGCCAACAGAATGGAATAAAAATCCCAGAAGTAGGTCTAGACAAATATGGACTCTGAATGCTGTTTTACTGCAGATCAGGTATCATAACAGTGAAGAAGTGGGAAACATTTTTTTTTTAATTGATGATGCTTGGTCCACCGGATGTCCATATTACAAATGAAAATGGAACTGACCTCTATCTCAATCCATAATAATGAAAGGTAGCCCCATAGGTAAATGGGCAAGAAGTTTCTATAGGCTTTTTTCCAAAGTGGATATGCAGATATCAATTAAGCATAACAAAGGGTGCTGTGCTTTGATAGATCTCAGGAAAATCCAAATTAAAATCACCACAATGAGATACTATTATACAGTCTCCAGAATAAATAAAATTTAAAATGAATAAATTAAATGTTGGACATGATTTTGCACATCTTGAATTCTCATACACAGTCTGTAAGACTGTAAATTGAAACAACCATTTTGGAAAGTTTTTTGGCTGTACTCACTAGAATTTAACATACTCATGCACTATGACACAGAAATTTCACCACTACAGAAGTATCCACAATGATTATAGATAAATATACCCAAGGATAGTTTAAGAGCATTTATGAAAGCATTTAATCATAATATCCACAAACTGGTAATAACCCATTTTCAACATAAAGGCTATTTGGGAAAAGAAACAGTAGAAGGAATGAATAAATTAGGGTGTATCCAAACAATACAAAACTAAACAAAGAAAAAGGATGAAAAATATTGCAATATTCAACAACAAAATGTACCCCACAAACACAATGATGGGTAAAAAAATACAGATGCAAACAAATATAAAATATATAATTTCATGTACATAAAGTTTAAAATATAATGAGCTTGTATCATTTATGAGTGAATAATAAAACGTTCAAAATATAAGTTTAAACAAGGGCGAAATGATCATAAAACACAAGAAAATGATGATTTTGTGATGAGTTTGCGTGTGTTTTATTGAAGCAAAAGTTATTTTGAAAGCAGGAGGCTGAGATAAGATACCAAATCAAGGTAAAATACTGGCAATGTTCTCTTTCTTGACCTGGGTTCTCACATTTTGATAATTATATGCACACAGTAATTTATAAAATATTTTTTAGACCGTTTATTTATTTTTTTCAATAAAACTTTTTCAAACAGATTAGCCAACAAAATCCTTAAAACAGACAGATACTAGGACTATTAGTAAAAGGACATACATCTTTAACAGATAATGTATAAATTGATCTTATATTTTAAATTAAAACACAAGAATGAGTTGGCTTCAGATTTGGAAAAATGATAATATTTCATTTAAGCAGCTGGAATGGTTTCTTAGTCACTCTGAAAATGTAAACATGAATACACATTAAATGAAATAAATGAAATGAATGCAAGAGGAATTAAAGTTGTAATAAGTAAGGACAAGAAATATAGGTGGATGTTAACAAATCTGGCTCAAATATAGAATATATAAGGATATGACAAATAAAGTGTTCATAAAGAAAATGAATGATACATTAATTATGTGAATAATATGTCATGTAAATATTTGAACGCTTTATGTTAAACATAAAGGCAAATTTCAAGCCAGAAAAAATATATATACAGCTAAAATGATAGAATAAAAATAAGAATGAAAAAGTTATAAATTACCAGATTATATGTAAATGATAGTAAGATATATAGTAAATTTACAGGAGAAAAAACAAAAGTTAATAAACATCTAGAGCATTTTCAAACTAAGAATATAAGTTGCAAAATAAAATTAAAGTCTCACTATTCAACATTGCATTTTTAAAGGCAATATGTCATACAACCAGTACTTAGGTTAGATTATCACTTTTATACTGCCAGTAAGGAATTAAATCAGAATTAGACCTTGAAAATAGTTATACCTATGTATGTCTTATACCACCACTTCCGTTACACACAGACACACACAGTCATAGACTGAGTTTTGTACCCCAGTTTAGGCAAATGTTAGTCTGTAATCCTGTTCTAAAATATTTCTCTTCATTTAAAAAAGGATGCAATTAAAAAACACTGCTCCTCTTACCAGATTAACTCTCCACATTTCTTGTTATTGCCATACAACATTTTCCTACTTGAAGAATTATTGGATCGATTGATATCTTTCACTGTTAGGATTGCAGAGACTTTGTTCTGTTATTATGTGGTTTCAAAAGACTCAAACAGTGATTATATTCATAATAAACTTCACTTAGTTTAAGGTTTATGTGGATGGTATAGTTAGAAAGATTGAGAGATCCAAACAGGTAATTGGGGCGAATGAAGGACTGTGAGAAAGTGGGTGTGTCTTACCAAACTTTTATTACCTTAAACTTAGTTATCATTGGGAAGAAAAAAAAATGTGGCAAATAGGAAAAGGAACAATGTACATTAAAAAAAAACAAAAAATAAAAATTCATAAGAGATATGAAAAGATAAGTTAATTTTGCAGGATAAGACTTTGTCCAGAATTGAGAATAACATAAATCAAATGAATTTTGTATCTGATGGCTAAATGAGTAGAAGTGGGGGTATAGTTTATCTTTTAAATTTAGTTGAGGAGATTTGACACAGCCATTGAATGATGGAGGAGGTACATAAGTAAAGAAAATAAAAATAATTGACAGGGACTAATAGAGCCTAGTGAGATTTGAAATCATGAGCATGACTTGGAGGCTATATTGCACTGTCTACTTGGATCTTCAATATCATGTAGATGTCTAAGCTTACAGAATACTGGGGTTGATACTAGAATAGATGCAAACTATTCTTCATCAAATTCAGTTTGACCACACCTAAATAAAATCTTATTCACAGTCCTTATTTACAGATGAATTCACACCTAACTGTTAGTATGTCTTCAAAGTATCCTATTTACAAATGGGTTTAGACCTAAAAGAACATAGGTTAAGATAAAGACATGTCTTTTTTGGGGGCATATGCTTCAATCTAGAACATTGTTACAGGTTTTATGAACACCATTACTTATGCTCCCAATGGACTTATATTGTCTTTGCAATAAGACTATTTAGAAACTGTATTAGTGTCTTAGAGCTGCATTAACAAATGACCACCAACTTGGTGGCTTGAAACAACAGAACTATTAAAACAAAACAAAACTAAAAAAAACACACCAGAACTATATTCTCTCACATTCTGGGGGTTAGAAGTTTGAAATCAAGGATGTCTGTCTGATACACCTTTCTAAATTCCTCAGCACACAGGGTAGCCACTAGTGCAGAATTTACTAGTTATAACATCTACCTCTTCCTCCAAAAAATGTATCTTTAAATTTATAGACCTGTAGTTTAATGTGATGAGTGCGGTTAACAAGGAATGATTCCACCAAGGATAAGTATTTTCGATTCTGAGTAGATAAACAGATTTCTAAAAAACCTATCAGTCTCAGCAGAAAAAAATCAATTCCATATTTGGATGCTCAACAAAAAGAAATCAAGTTGATCCCATAGTGGGAAATTTAAGGGGCTTCAGTGGAACATGCTACACCACCAAGGCAAGAAGGACTTGTTTGAAAAGTGTAAAAAGTCCAGGATTGTTGACTGTTTACTCCTTCACAAGAAGTACAAGGAAAGGCCATTGAGCATGTAAAACTGAGTTTACCAAACTTACCGCAACTAGAAAGAACATGATGTTGACAGTTTGGGTAGTTTCTCAGACAGAGCAAATATATTTATAGAGTTTTGGTGTTTGAGTGCAAATTGTTTGATGATAGTCTTTCAATAGAAGGAACTGGTTGGGATTGGACAACACCTGTGATGTATTTTTACATTTGAGGATTCAGTGAGTTGGGAATTTTGAGGAAAGTTTTGGTAAGCTGTTGTTTTATAAGCAATCTCTTTTCTCAAATGAGCAAGCTGTTATGTTGCTATTTTCCCAGATCAGTAAACCAGATGTTTTCTAATAATTCCTAAAGCAAACACTGAAATTGTTTATTGATTAACAGTCTTAAGAACCTCCTGGCAAGGGTTTCTTAACAAACAGTTTAATTGTGTTGTCATAGGTAGTCTCAGTCCTCAAGTTCAAGGGACTTAGCAGTCCAATTCAGCTAGAAGCCATTAGATCATTTCTCTTTGGTTGTTGTATCTATAGTACATTCAGCTTCTCTTTATCTTCTTAGATGAAGGATCTTAATTCCTTATCTTTAAGACTCTCAAATAGGAGATATCACTTTGATATTTGGAGAATTCCTACTGTTTGTAATTCATTTTCTCTTCCTCAGTCACTTTCTCTTTTTAACGTACTTAATTTCTGTTCACTCCTTTATACACCCACATTGTCAATATCTAATTTCCTTCTACATCTATAATCTTCCACAACTTTGTCAGTCACACTTGACTTCATCCAGTTTTGTTGATATATGAGTGAGGAGAACTTCAAACATTAAGAAATCCTATTCTGTTTGTTAATTGATATCTGCTTCTTTCCAGCTTGAAGTTGGATTTCACAAAACTCTCTTCTATTTATTTATTCTTGAAGAATGCTAGAAAGTGAACTTCAAAAAGGGAAATGGGCATATTGTCTCTCAAAATGATATCACCTTTCTTATTTTGATTTTGGTATTTTCTTTTATTAATTTTATTTTTAGAGTTAGTGCCATGATTTATTAATCAAGGACTGGCTATAGAGTTAGTGTAATTTGTGTCAAAGAAAAAGGCAGGGCCCCTCTTTCAAAATGTATTAATATTTTCAAAATGATGACAGAACATTAAACCAATCACAGGACTCTTCTGAGTGTGGGATTGTGTGAATGTCCAGCTTGCATAGCCTGCAGATCCACAAAGCTGGCTCAAGATTAATCTTTTAAAAGAACACACAGATTTATTTAATAATTCACTTTTTTACAACGTATTACATTTCAATTTGTCTGTCCAGGCCTCTAGTCAGGCTTTGCAATTCCCAAAGTCAAAGCACTTTTTATTTCTTCCCATTTTTTTCTCCAAGCTAATAATTACCCCATTCACACATGAATATTTATGTTAACTTGACACAAATTAACTCAAACCATTTTGTAATCCATATAGAAAGGGAATTCAGTTGAAATGTAATAATTTATGTTAAACTTATTTTGTTAACATGGTCAAAGTTTGGATGAGAAAAAATCATGAATTAGTTTACACAACACTGTGACAACGTGATAACTAGTGCAGGGGAATTTGAGAAAATTAAAAATATGTTTTGATACACAGAAACCCCACAATCATGCACTTTAAGAATGCCTATAGTAAAAGAGGCTGCACTGTGTTCAGACTGAAAAGACTCCCTTTGAAAAGGCATTCTGATAGCAGGCAGCTGGAAACGGTAGAAACCCTTAAAAGAGAAAGAGAAGGCATCAACTAGCAGTAAAAGGAAATTACCTCCCCTATACCACACAGTGAAATTATTGAGTGATGTGAAACCTGGGGTTTAACAATAAGCAATGAAAGGAGCAACAGCTGAAGTAGCCATCATCTTGTAGGACCCAGGAGAGAGAATGTGGGCCAAACCTGGAGATCAAAGCTTGACTAGCAAAATAATTTCACAGCATGTAGAAAGTCAGAATGGAAAGATCCACATGTTAATTAACCACAAGCTACATGAAATAGACTCAAAAGCTCAAAAATTTCATGTCATGGAGAAATTGAAGTTTTCTAGTTTTATAAACCAACTATTTAATGTTTCTCTTTTTGCAATATTTTTTTATAATCCAAGGGCAAAACTACATGTTCTTTCTTTCACATATTTAGTGGTATACCAGGTAGACAGATGGAGTTGTGTTTTGATGAGAAGGGGCAGGGAAAAACAGATGTGGATATCTGATAATATTCTATGAAAATAATTAAATGTAGAAATTTGATAAGAATACAATTGCAACAGGTAAGTTTATAGAGATCTGTGCCAATTTTTATTTTTATCCAAAAATTCATAAAGATTCTAATATTTATACCTAGGTGTGGTGGTTTGAAGCTGTGTTTCCCAGAATAGCATATTCTTAAATTTAATCCTATCCTTTTGGGGTTTTTTTTGTATGCTGTATGGTGGGGATCACATTTCATTCTTTTTCCATATAAGTATCCCCTACTGCAGCACCATTTTGTTGAACTTTTCTTTGTTTGGTTTCTTTTGTCTGTTGTTTGCTTGTTCGTTTGTTTGGGAAGTGCATGGACCAGGAATCGAACCTGAGTCTCCCACATGACAGGTGAGAATTCTACCACCGAACTACCCTTGCACCCCCTTAATCCATTCTATTTTAAGTGGGATCCTTTATTGAGGTTACTTCTGTTAAGGTTTGTCCCACCGCAATCAAAATGGGTCTTGTTCTAGTTTGCTAGCTGCTGGAATGCAACACAGCAGAGACGGATTGGCTTTCAATATTCAGTTAACATATAGTTCTTCAGAGGAAAGGCAGCCAACCTTAAACTGAGATTCTCTCCTATGTGGGTGGGCACAGGGTGATCTCTACTGGCCCTGCCTCCAGGCCTCTGGGTTCCAACCACTTTCCCCAGGGCGATTCCTCCCGGCATCTCCAAAGGCATAGGATGAGCTGCGAGTACTGAGATAAGGTATGCTGAGCTACTTGGGCTGTGCTACGTTGAGCTCTCCCATCCAAGCACCAGCCAATTAAATCAAACACTATCCATTGCAGCAGGCACGCCTCCCAGCCACTGCAGATGCAATCAACAACAGATGAGGTTCACATGCCATTGGCTCATGTCCACAGTAGTAGAACCAGGCACCTTCACCTAGAGAAGTTGACTCCTGAATCTAACTACCACAGGTCTTAATCCTGTTACTGGAGTCCATTATAAGAGAAAGAAATTCAGACAGAGAAAAAGTCACAGGAAACAGGAACCTACACCAAGGCAAACCAGAAGAGAAGGGAGAGTCCTGGAGAGGCTGCCATGTGCATTGCAGCATTGCAGGTAATGACAAAGAGCGTCCAGCAGTCAGCCCCGGAATGCCATGATCCTCAGGAGAAAGCATCGCCTCGATGGATGATGCTTTGATTTAGACTTTCTTTTAGCCTCAAAACCTTAAACAAATAAATTCCCATTGTTTAATCTGATCCATTTCATGGTATTTAAGTGGCCTAGGAAGTTAAAACCCTAGGGTATCACTTTTTGTTTTAAATCACTACTTCACTCTTCTTTTTATCTGCTGCACATGAAAGCTGAGGGGCTTGAACTACACGTTTTCTTATTTTTAAAGGAAACCTTTTATCTGCTCCTCTGCTGGCCAGTGCTGTGCAACATTGAAAATAAAAGGCATAGGCATATAACGAGGAATAATATCTTAGAATCCAGGTTATCCCAGTTTTTTTTAAGTGTAATGGGAATGTTATAAAAAACAAACAAACATGAAGTTATTTGCTAACATCCTAAAGGTAGTGATTTTTTAAGGAGCACAAGGGGAACATGAATAGGTATTAATATTTTTCTCCAGAGAAAGATAACATGGCTTCCCAATACCTTGTAACATTAGGAGCTCATTTTCGATTTATTTCCTGCTGTTGCATTTTTAGGTGTAACAGTTTTAACAAGACAGGACAATTGCTCATTATATGATCTTTCTATGACAAAATAAAGGAGCACTTTGAAAGCAAACAGAGTCACAGAAGGATGATTAAGTGGAATGGACATGTGAAAAAAACAATTCTCTCCTTTCACATTTAATATCAAAAAGTAACATGTGAATCTGCAAGTTAATTCTAAAAGGAAGCTTTTAAAAAATTGCATATAACATCCCACTTATAGATTGGAAGATAGAGAAAGGTTCTCCTTTAGGCCTCCCACTCACTAAGTGAAATGTCTTAAAAATGTTTATTAAGAAGTTATTCCATTTTTTTCTGATAAGATAGTATAATGAAAGATTTTTGGTAAGAAAATTCTTTCAGCTGCATTGAATTATATTCTTTTTTTTTTAGTGGTCTGTTACTATGAATAAAAGTTTAAGGAAACTTTTTTTTTGAAGGTGAATGTAAGATTTATAGAATGAGTGAACACCCAAAATTATGCATTTACATTTTATTTTTTAAAATAATAAATAATATCTATTAATAGGTGCATCATAATGGATTTCTCATACATAAATATTTATGTTCAAAACAGGAGTATATATTATGTGACATCCTATTACAATGTTTTATGCTGCTACAATAAATGATTTATGTATATATAACTTTTATTAACCAAAACATGACTTTTTAAGCTTAGAAACCTGGTGAAGTTTTGATTAATTATGCAACTTTTTCTGAGTTTTTGATGATTTGAAATTTCAATTCTTTGAATAAATAGATAACATTACTGATATTGTTTTATTTATACATCATTCTATCATTTTATTAACTTGCAAACAAATTATATACTCAGAAATTTTCTTATTACATTGTATAAATGTTCCTGTTTCTTTGTATTGTTGATTTATTCTTTTTTATTTATTTGAGAATTCATATACAGTGAAATGCACTGATCTCAGGTATACATTTCTATGAATCTGACAAATAAAACTGTAACACAATGCCCAATCAAAATAAAGAAAATTTACATCTACCATAAAGTTCCCTTGCATCACTGGGTAGGAAAATTGTCCCTTCTTTAGTAAACCATTCATTTGCTTCACACATATACCCTGATTCCTTTGCTAGTTTGTCTTCTTCCTGGGTGTAAACAGGAGTGGTAGGTAGAAAGAGAGAGGTCAGGGACTAAAGCTAGGATGGAGATTGGGTCTTAGGCCACTTTAGTTGTCCTATCTGCTTTCTCATTTCCTTTAGCCACTAGAGACTTGGCATTTTGGTGCCCTTGACAATCTATTACTGCAACTGGGAATACACCAGTCCAGGGGAAGAAATACATTTTCTAGAAGGTTGAGAATTTACTGTCTATGCTTGACAGGAGATTTATCATTAGTGAGTAGTCCCCTTTCCTTCCAGATAGCAGAATGAGCATGCAACACTAGAAACAATCAGAGTCGGCAGAGAGATTAACCTTTTATCTAGCTGCTAATGTTAAATCTCACACTGGGGTGTGAGTTCAGCTTTTTGAGCTGAGGTCCCAGGGTAGAGCTTGGCTTGTGTGATTTCTTACAGGAGACAATAGCACATCTGCCTTTCTAATACCCTGGCAGTTCCACCCTGGACCTTTGCTCCTTTCCAATCCACTTCAGGGAAGGGCATTTTCCAGAAATCCTCATTCATGACTCTATCCAGGAACTGCCATAAGCAGACAGCTTGGAGAGAAGAAATTTCCACTCTCCAATTCTTAAACCTAGATCCCTCCTGGGGAGGAGGGTTTGTATTTGTATCATAAGAAGAGTGACAAGGGAATGCTTCAGAAAGTGGCTTCTAGGCCATTTTCAGAGAAGGAGATGACAAAATATTTCTTTCAAAATATTCACAGGGGGAGTTGAAAGAAAAGGAGACGGCAGAGCCAATGATGAATATGTGCAAGGTCAATGTATGGGCCAACCAAAGGACTAAAGAGCATCATTCCACAAGAAGTCTTGAAGTTGATTCCCCTTTGACAGACTCAACATCATAAAGAGGGAGAGGTGGACTGTGGTTGGAGCAGGATGAGAATGAAATAGCAGGAAGAAGAATATCCCAAAATTGGGAGGAGGGACATACAGAAAAATGGAAATATGAGTCAATAATGTTTCTAAGGGGTTTAACATGTCACCCAGACACCTTAGGAAAAACAGGAAGGAATAAGAAAAGTGAGGATGAGTGTGAGAATTACTAGAAAGAGAAAAAAAATGAGGATGAAGGGCCAGCCACATGACAGGAATCAGTGTCGAGGAGCAGGACTTAAGGGTCCATAGGTTGGTGTCTTATGTGGAAGACACTGCTCCTGGCTGGATCACCAAAAAGGATGTAATCAGAGCTCTGCCAACACTGGAGCAAAGCTCTACTCCAGGCTCGGAATCTCACCTTGAGAAAGAATTCAAGGATGAGAAAGCAAGTAGCAGCAAGCAGTGAAGTTTACTGAGGAGATAGTACATACTAAAGAAATTAGCATGGGTTAATTCTATTTACAGATTTGTATGCTTGGGTTTTTATATGCAGGCTTGCTGCTATGCTTTTAGGCTAAAGCTGGGTTTGGAAAGCCCCCAATTCTCCCTCTTGTCCAACCTCTCCTCTTTTCCTCTTCCTGTTTGTTTCAGCCAATTCTGAGAAGTGGGGCAACTTGTTATCAACACCTGGTGTTTTTACCTTGAAACAGTTCCTATTTTGCTTTAGTTTCTGCTGCAATTTCAATGCTGACTTAATCCACTATGCTTCATACCTGAACATAACCAATGACCCCGGCCTGGGGAGACCTACTCTAGACTGCCTCAATAGGGTGATTTGAAAATCAGAAATATTTAATTTTGATAAATTCTAGTTCATTATATTTTTCTTTTATACCAGTGTTTTTGGGTCTTGTCCATGAAATCTTGCCTACATAAAAGTATTAAAGGTATAATCCTAAGTTTTTATCCTAGATTCATATTTTCCATGTTTATCCAGTTGTATAAGATTCAAAATTTTTCCTTTATTATCGAAATTATGTTGAACATATATGCCAGGGGTCTATTTCTTGTTCTTCTATTCTGTTATGTTAATGTTTGTCTATTTTTCTATTACATCTTAAAATTAGGAACTATAAGTGCCTCACTAATCTTTTTCAAGGCTTTTTAGTATTCTGTCAGTATCTAATATAAATTTCTAGGGAGAATTTATATTCCATTGATGATGGAAATATTCCACATCTGTACTGTCCTAAATGGTACTCACTAGTCAGTAATGAATATTGAGCATTTGAAATGGCTAATGCAACAGAGGAACTTATTGCTTTTATATTTTATTTTAATTAAAGTTTAAATAGTCACATGACCAATTGCATCACTAGACCCTCCAGTGCAATGTTAAGTAGAAGGGGTGAGATCAGATTCCAATGTCTTATTACCAAACTTTGTAAACAATATGATGTCAGGTATAATTATTCTTGGTAAGTCCTTTTATCAGTTTAAGGAAGTTTCCTCTTTTTTTTGTATTTTGCTAAAAGTTTTTTTTTCCCTTTTTTATAAAGTTTTATTGATTTGTAATTGTGTATTAAAAACCACATGATCATCTCAGTAACTGCAACTCATAAAAAATTTATTTCAGTTTTATGTGCCTTGTGATTCCTGATTATATGCAGAACATTTTGAGTAAAAAATGATAAAGGCCTAAATAAACTTAGCACGCCCTTTCTCTAACCAGGCCATGAAATTGAACGCTGAGTCAATTTGATCATAATTTATTTCCAAACTTTGTTGCAGTTTCAGTTTGAATCAATTCCTCACTAGCTTAAACTATTGTGAAGGCAGTATCACAGTATTAAGGACTTTCACTTAAATGAGTCATGGAATCTGAGCAATGATGATAACCAAATCTCCACAGAACTCTTACATTTCTATATATCACAAGTGAGACATTAACTGCCCTTTGTTCTGTGCTTTTTAATGAAGGAATTTGTAAGTATGTAACCTTATAAAATAAGGGTAGTGTCTTGCCCTGGAGCAAATATCAGGGTTGCTTATTCTCAGAACATAACACAGAGTCTTCAAAAAAAAAAAAACAATGGGTGGGCTCATTTCTCAATAGAAAATAAGTAATACCTTTCAGTGGATCAAACCTTAGAAGGCTCATTGCCTGTTATAAAACATAAGAAAATCAATTAATATAATATACCATATCAACAAATCAAAGCAGAAAAACCACATGATCATCTCAATTGATGTAGAAAAGACATTTGACAAAATTCAACATCATTTCCTGTTGAAAACACTTCAAAGGATGGGAATAGAAGGGAACTTCCTTATAATGATAAAGGGAATATATGAAAAACCCACAGCTGCTAATATCATCCTCAATGGGGAAAAACTGAAAACTTTCCCCCTAAGATCAGGAACAAGACAAGGATGTCCACTATCACCACTGTTATACAACATTTTGTTGGAAGTTCTAGCCAGAGCAATTAGACAAGAAAAAGAAATCATCAATTTCAATTTTCATTAAAATTGAAAAGGAAGAAGTAAAACTCTCACTGTTTGCAGATGATATGATACTATATGTCGAAAATCCTGAAAAATCCACAGCAAAACTATTAGAGCTGATAAATGAGTACAGCAAAGTGGCGGGTTACAAGATCAACACTCAAAAATCTGTAGTGTTTCTGTACACTAGTAATGAACAATCTGAGGGGGAAATCAAGAAACAAATTCCATTTACAATTGCAACCAAAAGCATAAAATATTTAGGAATAAATTTGACTAAAGAGACAAAAGACCTATACAAAGAAAACTACAAGAAATTGTTAAAAGAAATCACAAAAAGACCTAAGTAGATGGAAGGGCATACCGTGTTCATGGATTAGAAGACTAAATATAGTTAAGATGCCAATTCTACCTAAAATGAACTACAGATTCAATGGAATACCAATCAAAATCCCAACAACTTGCTTTTGAGAAATTGAAAAACCAATAGCCAAATTTATCTGGAAGGGCAGGGTGCCCCAAATAGCTAAAAGTGTCCTGAGGAAAAAAAAAAATGAAGTCGGAGGTCTCACGTTACCTGACTTTAAGACATATTATGAAGCTACAGTGGTCAAAACAGCATGGGACTGGCATAAAGATAGATATATTGACCAATGGAATTGAATAGAGTGTTCAGATATAGACCCTTTCATCTACTGACAATTGATCTTTGATAAGGCAGTCAAGCCAATTCACCTGGGACAGAACAGTCTCTCCAATAAATGGTGCCTAGAGAACAGGATATCCATATGCAAAAGAATGAAAGAGGACCCATATCTCACACCCTATACAAAAGTTAACTCAAAATGGATCAAAGACCTAAACATTAGGTCTAAGACCATAAAACTGTTAGAAGAAAATGTAGGGAAATATCTTATAAATCTTATACTTGGAGGCGGTTTTCTAGACCTTACACCCAAAGCAAGAGCATTGAAGAAAGAAAGAAAGAAACAGGAACTCCTCAAAATTAGACACTTTTGCACACAAAAGAACTTCATCAAGAAAGTAAAAAGACAGCCTACACAATGGGAGACAATATTTGGAAATGACATATCAGATAAAGTTCTAGTACCCAGAATTTATAAAGAGATTGTTCAACTCAACAACAAAAAGACAGCCAATCCAATTACAAAATGGGAAAAAGACTTAAACAGACACTTCTCAGAAGAGGAAATATGAATGGCCAAAAGGCACACGAAGAGATGCTCAACTTCCCTGGCCATTAGAGAAATGCAAATCAAAACCACAATGAGATATCAACTCACACCCACCAGAATGGCCATTATCAGCAAAACGGAAAATGACAAGTGCTGGAGAGGATGTGGAGAAAGAGGCACACTTATCCACTGTTGGTGGGAATGTCAAATGATGAACCACTGTGGAAGGCAGTTTTGGTGGTTCCTCAAAAAGCTGAATATAGAATTGCCATATGACTCAGCAATACCATTGCTAGGTATCTACTCAAAGGACATAAGGGCAAGGACACAAACGGACATTTGCACACCAATGTTTATAGCAGCATTATTTACAACTGCAAAGAGGTAGAAACAGCCAAAATGTCCATCAACAGATGAGTGGCTGAACAAACTATGGTATATACATGTGATGGAATATTATGCAGCTGTAAGACAGAATAAAGTTATGAAGTATGTAACAACATGAACGGACCTTGAGGAGTGAGATTAGCCAAAACACAAAGACAAATACTGTATGGTCTCACTGATATGAACTGACATTAGTGAATAAACTTGGAATGTTTTGCTGGTAACAGAGACCATCAGGAGATAGAAATAGGGTAAGATATTGGGTAATTGAAGCTGAAGGGATACAGATTGTGCAACAGGACTGAATATAAAAACTCAGAAATGGATAGCGCAATACTACCTAACTGGAATACAATTATGTTAAAACACTGAATGAAGCGGAATGTGGGAACAATAGAGGGAGGAGGGCTGGGGGCACAAATGAGATCAGAAAGAAAGATAGACGATAAAGATTGAGATGGTGTAATCTAGGAATGCCTAGAGTGTATAATGATAGTGACTAAATGTACAAATTTTAAAAATGTTTTTGCATGAGGAATAACAAAGGAATGTCATTACTGCAGGGTGCTGAAAATAGATGGTAATTAATATTTTAAAATTTCAACTTATGTGTGAGACTACAGCAAAAAATGTTTATTTGGTACAAATTTATATTTTGACTAGTGCATTTCCTAATATAACTTATGTAGATACCTTGATTAAACACTGTAAGTACTTAGAACCTTGAGTAGGACATGAGATTTTGTTAGTTTGTCCAGAGTGATGCCCTGATGAATCCCAGAGTGATTAGATCAGTGAGTCGAAAAGTATTTGCAAAGTCCACATGGGGAGAAATTCAACTTCCCCAAGTTGAATTCTTGATATTCTCACAAGCAGTGCAGACAACCAAAGCTGTAGGCTGAGCCCCCAGTCTTTGGGTTTGTTCATATGACACTTAACCCCACAAAGGATAGGTCAAGTCTACATAAAATTAGGCCTAAGAGTCACCCCCAAGAGAGCCTCTTTTGTTGCTCAGATGTGGCCTCTCTCTCCAGCCAACACAACAAGCAAACTCACCACCCTCCCCCTGTGTATGTGGGGCATGACTCCCAGGGATGTGGACCTTCCTGGCAACCTGGGACAGGAAAATGAGCTGAGACTCAGCATCAAGGGATTGAGGAAACCCTCTCGACCAAAAGGGGGAAGAGTGAAATGAGACAAAGTGTCAATGGCTGAGAGATTCCAAACAGAGTCAGGATGTTATCCTGGAGTTTATTCTTATGCATTAGGTAGATATCACCTTGTTATTCAAGATATAATGGAGAGGCTGGAGGGAACTGCCTGAAAATGTAGAGCTGCGTTCCAGTAGCCATGAAAAAAAAAAAAAAGAATCAGATTTCCTAAGCTCAGTGTTCCTCCCCTGTAATATATATATATATATTCCACTGAAGGTATGAGTATTTGAAAAACATCAAACATTCCAGTAGGGGGCCATTCTTTACAATCAGTATTCTTCAAAACTATCAAGTTCATCAAAAACTTAAGAAATCTGAGAAACTGTTACAGGGAGAAGCCAAGGGACCCTAGTTACTAAATATCATGTGATTTCCTTGATAAAATTATAAAACAAAAAAAGCATATTAAGTAAAAACTATTAGAAGGCTGGCCATGGTGGCTCACTGGCAAAGTTCTTGCCTGCCATGCCATAGACCAGGGTTCGATTCCCAGTGCCTGCCCATGCAAAAAAAAAAAAAAAGCTATTAGATTATGATTAATGTATGGACTTCATTTAATAAGTATATATGAGAATTGGTTCACTAATTATGACAAATTTACCATATTAATATATGACACTAATAATAGGATAACTGGGTAAGAGATATATGGGAATTCTCTGTATGATCTTCATATTTTTTCTGTAAATGTAAAACTACTCAAAAATTTTTAAAGTATTCAAGTATTTACTATATGGAATTAGTAAAAGAATGAAATATTGATACTGCGACAAAATGGGCGGATTTCAAATGTCATTACATCAAGTGAAAGAAATCAGTCTCGAAAGTTTGAATACTCTATGATTCCATTTATATAGCATTTCAAATACCCAATAATATAGTGGAGAAGAACAGATCAGTGGTTGGCAATATTTAAGGTTGGGGAGAGGGTATCACTATAAAATGATAGCACAAGAGAACTTCAGGGAAATGGAACTCTTCTATTGATGTGATAGTTACATAAATCTATGGACGTATACATAAAGATGTGAATTTTACTGTAAGTTAATGTAAAAATAAACATGTTTAAAAGTGTAAATGTTGTGGTAGTTTCAGGAAAGTAAGTAAATGCAAAGCCTTGCTTACTGATTGGACCCATCCTCTCCCTCCATATGCTCCTTGATCCCTCTCTATCTCTCTACCCCATCTTCAGCTGCTTTACAAAAGTAGAAAATAAAGCACATCCCCTAGTGAAATTAAAGGTCTTACACATATCCAAATACGTTTTTATATTTCCTGGATAGGACAGTCTTAAATTTTTATGGCTTCATTTGACAGAGGTGCAAAAATCTGATACTATGGAGAGAGGGGGTCACCCAAAATCAACTAATGGCATTTAGACAAGGCTCATAGTGGAGAAGAGGACCCTTTGGGCTGATTAAATATGCTATTGTTGTTAATTCTACATTTGAATGTATAATACAAATATATGTGTTATAGGCTTGCACTTTCACGCCTCTTAAATTCCAGAGGGAATTTTCCCAATTAGAAAGAAATACTAGTTAGCTATTGGGTAGATCAGAAATAGACCAGTTCTTTTTCACCAATGAGTTGGTCAGGATTTACCATAAAGGCCTTTGTTTTCTTATATCCAAAGCTTTCCCTACATAGATGATTACCTTTTGTTGGCAAGTGTGGTAGTTTGAAGCTGAATGGACCCCAGAAGATCATGTTCTTAAAGCTTATCCATTCCTGTGGGTGTGGGATTCATCTTTGGTGAGTAGGATCTCAAATTAAGAAGTTACCCACCTCATTCAGGGTGAGTCTTAATCCTCTTACAGGACATTTATAAGAGGCTAAAATTCAGAAAGAAAGACAAAGAAGCTAAGAAAGAAAGCCACAAAAGGAGCAGCCAGAAACTGAAAGCAAAGAAACCTGGGGGAGAAGGGAGAGACCAGCAGATGCCACCACATGCCTTGCCAGATGACAAAGGAGACCAAGGTCCCAGGTAGCTGGTCTTCAGGGAGAAAACATTGCCTATTGATGACTTGATTTGGACAATTTTATGACCTCAGCAATGTAAGCTGGTAAATTTAATAAATCCCCATTATAAAATCCAACCCATTTCTGGTATATTGCATTTCAGCAGCTTAACAAACTAAAACGCAAGTAAGAAGTCTCAGTCTCAATGGTCCTAACTGCAATGTTAACTCAGTTTCACCAGCACTGTTGGCCTATACATCATCAAATACGTTTTCTTGAAACTATACAAGTAGATTTGTAATGCTCAGCCCATCTAGCAGTCAAGAAAAATTGCTGTCTCTTTGTCCTTCCCCACAAATCAAAGAGAAGGGCCAGACCTAACTTATTTTTGGAAATCAGAGAAAACTTGACCCAGGGTATGAGAAAATAATTCCAGGCTCTCTTTTTCCTCTAAATCAAGTATTGTCACCTGTGTGAAACAGCAGCCAAACCTAGCAATCTGATATGCCCTGAGTTTGTCAGTCCTGTCCATTAAAAGCAAAAAAGAGAACACTTCTTGTAGACACAGGCATTCTTGAAGTATTCTGCTTTGCCTGGCTCTTCAACGACAGATCCAAATGTGAGCACACGCAAATTCAAGGATCTGTAGAACGTGTTTCAAATTGATACAAATTCATACAAACTCATACACTTTACCTGATGCCTGCTCAGTTATGTTATTTTGGGCAATTGAGGCTGTGCCTCCACTCTAGCATTGCCCACAAGACTTACACAAATCCATGCATTAGTGATCCAAATCAAATTTAACTTCAAATCTTGAAATGGAATCATCTGTGCTCCTTGAGTTGTATCCTTTTGGCATGATGGACGGTATCTCTCTATCGGGGATAATGGTGGCTTTTGACCCACCTATTGTCTTCTGTAATTATTGGCAATGACTCCAAAGATCAGCACACCAATATAAACACTCTTCATTCTGGCTGTCTAAGACCTGCTAGCTCCCTTCAGATTTACTTATAGTTAGCCAAGTCTGAGTTCCCGAGGGACATGGTTAAAGATCACTACTGAAGGCTGACCTTATCCTGCTATTTGAAGTACTGTTGATAGTGGTCCTAATGAAATACTTTACGAGTCAAATTAAGTGGATTTATCCTAGCCTCTATGAGTTAAATTATAATGCTTTCATAGAATTGATCTCTTTATAATTGTGCTAGGTTCCTTTTTATCTATGATTTAATTTTCTGAAGTACACCTTGTATAAAATCAATTTCGGCAGTTTCCTTTCTTTCGGCTAGTGTTTGATAGCATCCATTATGATTTACATGGAATTTACAGTTTTCTATCCATTTTTGTTTAACTTATGCATGGCTTTTTATTTGAAGTAAGCTTTTTTAAAAGACACCATATAATTAGAACTTGGTATTTTTATCCAATTCAAAACATCCATTTTTAATTGGTATGCTTAAATATTTCATATTTAACATGATTATTGACACAGTTGATTAACATTTTGCTGGCTGTTTTCTATTCATCCCATTTGCTCTTTGATTTATTCCTCCTCCTTTATTGGTTCATCATCAGTTAACTGGGCATTTTTTATGATTCCATTTTATCTTCACTATTTATTATTTATAATTCTTCATAACTTTTGAAATATATGTTTTAATTATTACTGTCTACTTCAAATAATAACATACAACTTTACATGGCGTGCAAGGGCTTAACTCAGTATGTACTGAATTTCCCCCCTCCCATTCTTTATATACTTATGTCATCCCCTCTACTCTTGCATATGTTATGCATACTATACATTGCTACTATATTTGCTTATATTTTAAAGAAATTAAACATAGAAATAACAAATATAAATAGTTTTTATTTAACCTTCATTTATTCCATTTCCAAGTATGTTATTTCTTTGTATAGATGTAGCTTTTGTCCTTATATCATATTTCTTCTGCTTGAAGAATTTTCTTCAGCATGTCTTATAATGTGGGTAATTGGGCAGTGAATTCTCTCAAGCTGAAGACAGTTTTCCATCTTCATTCCTGAAGGGTTCAATTGGCAAGGGTTTGCCAGCCCCTCAGAGGCCAAGGAACACCAGAGGTGAACGGAGTAAAGGAGGGGTATTGGTGCCTTGACCAGTCCCCCAACTGGGGAAGGAACTGAAATGCAGTTGTGTTGATGGTGAGGAGCCCATTTGTCCTGGGGCAGAGCTGGGAACTCTGGGGCCCAGATCTAGGGCAGCATCTTCCATCATTTGAAGGCAAAAGGCACCTGGCAGATGTTGGTACAGGCACAGACATCTCCAATGTTGGTCAGGTAACAAATATGAAGGTGCACTTGAAGCCCAGGGGCTCCACCAGATAGCAGACCTTTTCTTCTAGACAGCAGGTATCCTTGATTTGGTGCCCGAAAGCCTTGGGGCTCCCCAGGTTCTTACCATCACAATCATCTGTAGCATGAACGGGAAGTAGGGCCTTGCCAGGGTCTCCCTGATCTGGTGGTTGGAGGGGATGTTCATCATTTTTTTTTTATTTTGCCTGAGAAAAATAGGAGCGTAATTCTAGATATAAAATTCTAGATAAACAATTTTTTTTCTTTCTTATTTACAACTCTAAAAATGTCACTCCGTTGTCATTTGGTTTACATGGTTTATAAAAGAAGTCTGTTACATTATTTTAAGTTTGCAACGAGACTTTTTCTGTGGTTTCTTTCAAGATACTCTCCTTTTCTTCAGCATCAGTTTGAATACAACATGCTGTTACGGACTGAATTATGTCCACCACAAGGACGTGTACAAGGCCTAATGCCTGGTCCTTTGGATGTGAACCCATTTGTAAACAGGAACTTTGAAGAAGTTAGTACTTAAGATGTGGCCAAACTGAATCAGTGTGGGACTTGATACAGTATGACAGGAGTCCTTCCAAGCAAAGGAAATTGGAGCACAGCAGTAGGAGACAGATGAGAAGAAAGATAAGCATGTGACAGAATCAGAGATAGGGTTTCAGACTGTCAGTAAGCCACTACCACAGTGCTTGAGTCTGCAGGGAGAGCATGGCTGCTGACACGTTGATTTCTGACTTCTTATCTCCAAAACTGTGAGACAATGCACTCCCGTTCCTTAAACTAATTAGTTCCATGACACTTTATTGCAGTGGCCCTGGCATACCAAGACATACCCCTAGATGTGCCCGGCTTGTCTACATTGATTCTCTGTGGTATTGTCTGAGTTAACTGGATCTGTGGGTTTGGCGTTTGTCATCAATTTCTGAAAATTATTTGCCATGATTTCTTCAAATATTCTTCCTCCCCTTCTCATTTTGTTTCTCTTTATGGGATTAAAAATACATATATTTAGACCATTTGATATTGTTCTATAGCTCTTGCATAAGCTATCATTCTCATCTCTCTCTGTCTCTGGCTTTTTCCCTCTCCCTTCTCCTTTTAGCCTTTGTGTAATTTCTACTGACATATTTTCTATTTCACTGATTTTTCCTATTGATCAGCCCATAAAAATGTATTTATATTTTTTCTGCTGCTGTTTTTCATTTTTAGCATTTCCGTTTGATTCTTGTGTTTTGCAGCTGTTTGCTGATATTTCCCATCTTCTATGTTTTCCACCTTTGCCATTTGAATCTCTAACATATTAAACAGAATTAGTTAAATTCCTTCTCAGCTAATTATTAATTCCGTGTCATGTGAATCATGAAGCATATACCTTTTAAAAAATTGTTCCATTGTTCATGAATATTTCAGTTTTTCTTCAAGTTATTTTTTCTCCTTATGCTTCAGGTTTTTCTGGAAGTTTCAATTGACACATCTTCAAGCTAACTATTCTTTTCCTGCCTGTGTCCTGTCTACTAATAAGATCATCAGAAACATTCTTTGTTTCCGTTGAAATGTTTTTGCTTTCTAGCATTTCTTATTAATTCATCACTCATATTTCTATTTTTCTGGTTACATTATTCATCTGTTCTCACATATCTATTTTCTCCATTTTTTTCTGAGCATATGACTATACTCATTTCAAATTCTCTGACAACTCAAAAACATTTTGATTCTGATGCTTGCTTCATATATTTACACGTGTTTTTCTTTGCCTTTCCTCATTTTTCCTTGCTTTCTTTTTCAAATTGGTTATGTGTCAAGTAATAGAACTGGGATAAAAAGGCTTTTAGTGTGAAATTATCTTAATCTGACTAAGAATTAGATCATATTTAATCTTTTCTGCTGCTTGGTATCAAGGCTTCAAATTTCTCTTCTGTCCTTTTTTTTTTTTTTTGTCTTTTTATTATCTGTACATTTCCCTAAGAATTCTAAGTATAGTCTATGACTTGCAACTCTTTTAGCTCTAATCTGCTACCATCATATGGAGCAAGTGTAGGAGAAGGAAGTGTTCCATACGTTTGTGATTAAATCTCAGTTTTTAGTGCTCCTTTGTCCCTCAGTTGTGATCTTCAAGATTGTTTCTTAGCTTCCCCTTCCTATTTACATGAGAAAAAAAAAGAAGAGGGAACTGAAACACTGTAAATAGCATTCCCCCTAGGTGGGATAAGAATCTGGTAAAACACTCTCCCCTAGAGAGTTGACTTGTTTTGAAGAAAGCTCTCAGTATATTGCTACTTTTCTTTATTCCTCACTGTAAGAAACTTCTGGGGCTATTGGGGTAAAATCAGTGCAAATGTGGGGGCACCCTTAGGACTGCAGCTCCCAGGGTAGCCCATCAAATAACTGTTACTAATGACTTATGGGTTCAGCATTCTGTTCCAGGTAAACTGATCTTGGCGGTGATTTTCTGTATTCAACTGTATCTCCAGATTTCAGGATGCTAGTCTTCCTTATAAGCTCTATCTCATGGCCCAAGAAAAGTCATTGATATTCCGTTTTCTGGATGTTATTTCTTATTGTAAGTGCAAGAGTAATAACGTCCAAGCTTTTTTCCATATATTGGAGCTGAACCTCAAGTTTCATATCTGGGTCAAATTCTGTTTGTTTTTTGGTCTATTGGCAGAATATCACAATCTGGCCTTCCCATATGTTTCATATTTTTTTTTATGAAAGCCACTCATTTTTTAGGACATTTTTTATGGTTGCCATAACATTAAAAAACTGGACCACTTAAAATAACATAAATTTATTGTCTCAGTTTTAGAGGCTAGGATTTCAAAATTAAGGTTTCAGCAGGGCCATGCTCCATCTGAAACCTGTAGGAGAGAATACCGTCTTGTCTCTTTTAACCTCTGACATTTGTGGCTAATACTTAGTGTTCCATCACTTTAATCTCTGTCTCCTTCATTATTGCATGGCTTTATCCTGGTGTCTCTCTGCCGTCTCGTCTCCACTTCTTAAGGTCACAAGACATATCGGATTACAGTCCACCCTATTTCAGTATGACCTCACACATCTTCAAAAACCCAATTTCAAAATAAGGACATATTCATAGGACTGGGGGTTAGGACTTGAACATATCTTTTTGGAAGATACAAAACAGAACAATAAAGACCAATAAATAGATGATATACCTGCAATGCATACAACTTTCCTTCCAGTAGGCCTTTGATGTGATAGTTTCAATTAGTCTACACAGAAAGTTTTCTGAGTTAAGTGTGTGTGTGTGACTATAACTACAATGCATTAAAGTGGTAACTTGTTAGTTAAAGTGGGGTCTGGTTTGACATATAATTGTTCTCTTTGATATTGGGTTATCTCACATACTCCTTTTACATTTTTTGGATCTAGAGAATGTTGAATTCATTTCTGACTCCAGCACTTGTTCTGCTTAGCTTTCCAATGTTTCCAGATGCATCCCTTTCTTACTTCAATAAGATTACAAAGGTTAAGTCAAGAACAATATTCAAAAAACCTGTGTATGCTGCTGAAAAGTTAGTGAATAAATTTATTATTATCACTATATTTCACATTCTTATGAAATATATATAATGGCTGAACAAATTTCTCAAAGCCCAGGCAATCTAGGTCAGTGTCCTATAGCAGTTTCTGAGAATTTTCTGCTTATCTCAACATTTTTGATTTTCTTAATTCACCAAAAGATTGTCTCCGTTAGAACCAAGAAAAATTTCTTTCTACTCTCTTCATTTTCACATGTTGATAGATTTTAGCTTACTCCATCTACAAAGCTGTCATACTTTCCCTAAGATCTCTTTTCACTCTTCACGCCAGTTTGTCAGCTGGTAATTCCAAACTGTAACACCTGGCTTGTAATCTTTAAAATATCGTTTGAGTGTAGAGCTCTATTTTAACTTTCCACTGTCATTCCTCATGAAATCTTTAAAAGAAATATTGATACTTTCCATATTCATTTAAAATATGTTCACCCTCTGCAGTTCTTCATGTATTTGCATGAAATTATTTCAAGCATGGGGATATGCAATTTTATAGATTATTCTTATCAGTTTGAGCTTTCCCTGACAAGCTATTAATCCTTGAAATATTTTGCCCAATACTATGACGTACCATCAGGGAAAAAGTGAGATTCATCACTTCCAACTTCATTTGGGCAGAAATAGAACATCATTATAGACACATTTATCATTTTTCACACACTCAAGAATTTTGCAAATGAAGTGCATCTGAGTCCTCTGTTAGGTCATCACAATTAGCACCTAAACAATGCAAATGTGAAAATACATTCATCAGACTTGATTACAAATTAATGCACTTGCTTTATCCTTATGATATTTATATTTGTTAAAAAAACATTACCTGCTTCAGTACTTAAACTCTTTCCAATTCTGAGAGTATTACTGAGGAGTTTAATATATGACTGGGGTATTATTGATAGTAATTTTAAATATGCAAAATGGATTTTTATTAAAAGATTCATCAAGAAGCTTATATGAGGAGAATGTATTAACTATGTGATAAAAAATGGGGCTTAATATGTAGTTTTTGATCAGGTAAAAAAATACAATAAATGATTGAATTTGTTTTATATTAATTGACAGATTACTTACCAAACATAAGCTCCAGGTCTGAGTTTTGATAAATGACAGTCTTTTTGGACCTCACTGGTAAGATTAGAGGTTTGGACTCCATTGGTTTTCAAAATATCTCGTAAAAATTACTCATTTTGGTGGTAGAATGCTCGCCTTACATGCAAGAGACCTGGGTTCGATTCCTGGACCATGCACCACCACCCCCCAAAACAGTCACTCATTTTTACATGGTTGAAGCATCTAGAAATATTCCTAAAATTCCCCTTTTCAAACCTTATTGTCTTTTAAATATCAACATCGTGTTCTTTTTATTCTTTTCTTTTTACTGCAGTATCTATGAAAACAGAATGGAAAATACAATTTAGTGCCAAGTTAACATAAGCTGAGCATTATTTCCCTAAATTGATCAGATTCTCAGTTTCTTAACATGCTTTGAATGATTTTTCAAATAATAACTTCAGATATAAGCCTATTTGTTCATTATCTAATACAGAATTTCATGATACCCACATACAAATAAACTTCTTTAGGTACAAAACAGGTAGGTTATAATTAGCATAAGAATTGAAATAGCATCCCAATTAATTGAGACTATTTAAGAATTTAAAAAATATAACTGTATAACCTTTGATTCAAATTTATAAGTAATATATAAGAAAATAATTTTTTAAATAGTCTATTTCAGAGGAATTAGATATCAAATAATTAAAGGATCATATAATATGGATATCACCTATGCTCTTATTTATTAGTAATTTTCAAGAAAATGGCATACACAGTATTATGCTGAGAGAAATAAATACTTTATCATAAATTATGAACATAATTTTTTTCTTTAATATGTACTTTAGTAACAAAGTATTGTTTTAGAATTTTTCACATTTTATATAATTAAAATAAATTTTGAAAATTCATGATTTAACACATGCTATGCAGACCTCATGCAATTTACAGGATTTTTAAATTAACCTACATTTCAAAATGTACATCATTTTTAAAAATATTAAGACAAAATTAACAATTTTAGTGTCATAATCAATTAAACTTAATATGAAAAATAGCTTGACTACAATTACTCTTTAATTTTATGAGATAATGTTAAGGTATTAAATTACCTGGTCAGAGAGTTATAAAATGAAATAGAGACTTTTTTTGTCTAATAAACAAGTATAGTAATTTGTAACAATCACAGTTGCCTTTCAGAATTCAAAGAATCAGGAAATTAACTGAGAAATATTATTGACTTCATGCAATTTCCTGTTAGTGCTGGTTAAAAGCTGTTTAAAATCATGTACTAGGACAAAAGTGTTTAGCTACTATATTGAGAAATTAATTATAGGCTTTAATGATATCTCTTGAAATGTATAATTTCACTGAAAACCAATAATCTAGAATATAGCTAATATAACTTAAAGAAACTAAAAGTGTTTCAAATGGAGTAGCATTGTTAATTTAAAACGTTTTTTTGCATTCTATGGTTAACTCAATTTAGAAAATCCAAATTATTGGGAATAACTACATAACCTGAAAATTTTAGGATCTTTAATTGCATTACTTACTAGAACACTGTTAGTATGATAATATATACACTTCTTAGTACTAAAACCAGTATCTTATTTAAAGAGGAATTATGAGAAGCTTTTCACCAAGACCAGGGTAAAGGAAAGAATATCTACTATCTCTGTTATTTTATTTTATTGATAGAGGCATTAGTCAATGTAATTAGGCAAGTCTAATCAATAAGAAGTAGTAAACTATTTCTATTTGCAAATTAAATGAAAACCCATCTTGGACAGGCTAGATATTAATGGTTAAAAATAACTTAGACAATAAAATAAAGGTAACAAAGTATAAAATTAAAAAAATAAAAATTAGTTGCCCCATATATATTATGGCATAAGGTTAGAGAAAATCCCCATTTATAATACTAACAACGAAATAACCTTATTGAGCTATGCAATGTATTGTACATGAGGAAAATTTGGAATCACTGTAAAAGGATTGATGGGAAATGGAAAGTCATCCTTTCATTATGGATAAAATAACACAAGAAAATAAAAATTTTTATTTTCCTTAAGTTAATTTATTCATTTAGCATAATGCCAATAACAATACCAAGAAGTTTTTAAAAAGCTGATATAAAAGTTAATATGGAAAAACAAGCATATAAAAATAGCCAGGAAAATCTAAAAAAGAGATCTACAATGAAAGAGTATTCCACTCATATTAAAACATAATATAATGCATCTATAATTCAAGTAGTGTGGCAGTAGCACATAAATAACCAAATAAATAAGTAAAATAGAATAGAAACTATATAAACACATCCATATATTTGTATATATGATGTAGGTGGCACCTCAAATTATTGTAACAGATATGGGCTTTTAAAATAACTGAGTAACCATTTGCCAAGGATAAAATTAGATCTTAATCTTATAATATGCAAGATTAATTTTCACATTAATTATGATTTTCACATTAATAACTAAATGTGAAAAATAAAACAATACAAATACTAGAAGTAAACATGGATGAATTCCTCTCTATCCTTGATTATGGAATAAATTTATAATTATGAACTAAAATCCCAAGACCAAAAAAAACAATAATTTTACTTACATAAAAATAATTTTACCTGAATAAACATTATAAAATGGTCAAAATATGTGAAAAACAGAGAGGAAAATATTGCAATATATACCAGACAAAGTTCTAATATCCATAATATATAAAGAACTCTTAAAAATTAAGAGATAAAGAAGAACAATCTTGATCGATGAATGGGAATGTGACATGAATGGAAAATTCATGAAACTACATAAAAATTGCATGTAAACATTTAAAAGCAGGCACTCATCACTAAAGAAATGCACACTAAAACAACAGAAATTTACCACTTTTCATCTATCTGATTTGTGAACAATTTTTTAAAATATTAAAACATTCAAGACTGTTAGCAGGCTCATATACCTCTGAAGACAATGCAAACTGATAAGATGCTCCTGGAAAGAATTTGAGCAATACCCATCAAAAGTATTTATGCATTTTCTTTTTGTTTCAACAATTCATTTCTAGGAATGCAACCTCAACCATGCAAGAAACATATACAGAGATTTTTGCTGCCCTTGACATGAAAAAGGAGAAATAATAAAATATATGTTTCTCCTCATTTGTGCAAAAGAAATAGAGGACAAATAAGATTCATTACTTGTAGGGGATGGTTGGGAACGTGGTGGGAAAAACATGATACCAGTTTGAGTATACTATTTTTGTGTGTAGCTCTGATACTTAGAAATGTATTTTGAGGGCATACTGTAGGGATAGAGACAAAAGGAACTGCACAAAAATCAATGTTAATTAGCAAATTTCTTACAGCAGTGGTTGGTAATTCTGAAACTATTTTATTGGGTATAATTTTTTTTAATTTTAATGCAATTTTATTGATACATATTATATATTCACATACTATATAATCATCCAAAGTGTATAATCAGTAGTTCTCAGTATCATCATATAGCTGCGCATTTATCATCACAACAGACTCTTTTTTCTCTTTTGTGAAAAATAACATATATACAGAAAAAGCAATAAATCTCAAAGCACACCATGACAATTAGTTGTAGGACAGATTTCAGAGTTTAGCATGGGTTACAATTCCACAATTTTAGATTTTTACTGCGAGGTGCTCAAAAACACTGCAGACTATAAGAAACATCAATGCAATTATTCAGTAGTCATAATCCTTTGTTAAACCCTATTTTCTCTGTATAACTCCACCATCTCCTTTGATCTTTCTTCTACTCTTTAGGGGTATTTGGGTTATGGCCATTCCAACTTTTTCATGTTAGAAGGGGCTGTTGACAGTATGGAATAGGGGGGTGAAACTAGTTGATATTCTGGAAGGGCTTGCCCCTCTGCATTTCAGGATTTATTTGGTCTAGGGACCCATCTGGAGTTTATAGGTTTCTGGAAAGTTACTCTAGTGCATGGAACCTTTGTAGAATCTCCTATAACACCTTAGACGTTCCTTGTTGTGCATAACGGGCTTTTAAAAATAAGTAAATAAATGTGAATAATGAGAGCCAGAGTCCTCACTGTTGGCAAATAAGTTACAAACAATGATATAATCAAGATTGCAGTGTTGGATTATAATCAGATAAATCAGTATGAAGTTATTATTTTATATAAGTACATTAAATTGTTCAGAAATAAATATAAATGGTTGTATATGTGTGTGTGTGGTAGGTTGAATTATGTACTCTCCAAACATATATTTCTGACCTGTGTCTGTATTTCTATGAGGGTAAGCCCATTGTAAACGGAATCTCCTAGAGATGTTGGTTTTTAGTTAGGGTATGGCCCAATTGAAGAGGGTGGACCTTACTCTGATCACTGGGTCTTTTATTAAGAAGAAATTCAGACATAGAGAAACCCAATAGGAAGAGCCGGAAGCTGGAAGTCAACAGAACACAGAAGGGAAAGGAGAGAACATCACCATGTGATGGAAAAGCCGAGGAACCCAAGATCCATCACACAGACAAAATACTACTGATCTTGTGAGGAAGCAAGACTTCTAGCCTCTGTCCCTCCATAATAAATTCCTGTTTTTGAAGCTAACCCACTGTGTGGTATTTATCACAGCATTGGAAAACTAAGACAGTGTGTATGCATATATATACATGTATTTCATAGACTTGTCCACAGAGAGTGTCCAAAACATGAAACCCTAGTACCAATAAGCAGACATAACACCTGGACCTTTATTTTTGAATACGATTCTTCAGTACAAGAAATGAGAGTTTCTTAGAGATTTTAATGGTGGTAGAGGTAGAGCAGGAAAAATAGATGATGAGCCTTGAGTGTTTTGTGGCTCTTATAAGTAACAAAGTGCTCAAAAAGAAGATGGGGTTATGTTGAAACACAGGTAATTTGAGAGCTCCCAATGGGCACAGATAGAATGACTGGAGCAAGTTTTCATGATGACATTGCCTAGCGCAATTCCTAGCACCCATGTGTTTAGAGAATTTTTGTTCCATTTGAATTGAGAGAGAAGTGAAAAGTTTAAAATCATTTCCATATTCTTGTGTTGACCATAAAAGCAACCAGGGCTACTGATGCACTCTACGTTTTTTAATATAAGGCATTATTTCCTTAATAATAATGAGTTCAATTTTGAACATGTTGCATTTCTTTTATTTGCCCTCTATGGACTTGCTTCATTTCCTCATCAATCTTGCTTCCTTTCAATACTCCTCTTTCTTTAAATTTTGACTTCTTTATATTTAAATGAAAACTGTTAAATATTGAAGAAATAGTACATATTTCTTTGCTCTCATAATTAAATGGCTATTAGGAGATCACGATCTATAAATGTTTACTGAATGAATAAATAAATTCACAAGGTAATTTTCTACATCCAAATATAGTTTCAACTTAATTCTAGTTATGTTATTATCTCAAGTTATTTTATATTGGCATTTAACCATAGTTTTTGGTGGCATTAATTCTTTCATTGTATTGACCCTCATATAGCTGAGTGACCAACTTGGACAAAATTGACCAGGTGATATATTGCACTGGTATTTCCTAGACAGCAGAGAAATTCTTGGCATTTGAGGTTGTTTCCTTCTCTTGTTATTAAAACGGACCAAACAATACTTTTCGTCTAACATGGATTTTCCGCCATCATTTCTTCTTTGAGAAAACAGTTATTGGTGTTTGGTTGAATCATGTTTGAAGCACTTAAAAAATAAGGAGATTTGAAACTAACTCTGGAAATTCTATTTCAGTGGGTCTAGAAGAGGCCTATCCATTTGCAGTTTTATAAACCCTATGGTAATTCTGTTCACCGTTATACCTTATATACATTCAAAGTACTTAGAGAATATGACATAAACTAATTTCAGATTTTAAGTTTTTGCATTTTCAATTTGAGCAAAGATGAGTATGTGCCTAAGCAAGAAAATAACAGATCTGATATTCATTATGCCCTTGAAACTGTCTTCCTGAAAAGAACATTGAGACAGAATAAGGAATAAAATAGCTCAAACACCTCTCAGGGCCTCCCAAATGGTTGTACCATCTCTTTTAACCAGAACACCAGCTCATGGGATGAAGGACTAAAATCCAACTCTCATTGCATTGATCAAGTTCACCTTGCTAGGAAGTTTGGTCAGCCCTTGCATGAGGTATTTTTCTCTAATTCAGTCCAGAAGGGTTAACTATTAGTAATTCACCTGCCTGGATGGGCCACCTTTTGGTAATTTTCACAAAGACCCTATTTCATGAAACTTACAGGAAAAAATCATAAATATTATATCTACTTAGAATGGATTAAAACTTGTTCAAGCAATAAAACTGCCCCTGGAAATTAACTTTTTTTTCTGATTTAGATTCTTTTTCAGAATTCCTTTGAAGCCCCTTCACCTTAATGAACAGACATTAAAAAGGCTAAACCAAAAATATTAGCTCCTCATTAGTAGTTTCTTTGTATGATTACTTATATAAATGAAGATAAAAAATAATAAAAGTCTTGCCATTAATCTCTTGGCTGAAAATATCTAATCTCTACTTACCTAATAAGCCACATTTCACCAAAATGTATTCACATGTGTATTAAAACTAATCCCACCAAGGATATAACTAGACAAGTCTTTTATTGTATTTCTGAATAGATCTGCTCAGGACACTATTATTTTGATTTGTATGACAAGAACACCTAAATACTTCATGTGCCACCACCACATTGTGTCTTTGGAATATTGAATTTCAAATCTGTTCCACAAAAGATAAAAAGTAGCCTCCAGAAAAGAGCCAGGAAGAATATTTATTTATGAAATTTTCAAGGAACAGTTTGTTTTCCTCTTCGATTCTAAGATATAACTATAAAGTAGACATTTTCTCTTTTGATTTCAATAGTACTGTTATCAAATGTGCATTATCCAACTTTATTTAAAAAGAGAATATCCAGTGAAGCTGCTTTGTTTATCAGAAAATATTCTGAACAAATAAGTTTTTCTATGTCTGCTTAAACTTTGAGTCTCCAGTGAACAGCTTGCTCATTTCTAGAGTTAGCATGTCACAGTGGTATGAGTATCACTAGAGTAATTCTGACATTTGGTTGATAAGATTTGCATTAAAATATATTTACAGAAAGTATGTTTAGCTAGGATATAGCTCTTCACAGCCTTTATCAACTTCAAACACACTTGGCTTTCTTGTGCATAAAACTTTCTGAAATGTTTGCCAGGAAAAGCAATTCTAAATAGGAGGAAAAATAGGTAAAGAATACTCTAACTGATCAGTTCTCCATAGAGCTGAGTGAAGCAAAGACAAAAAATCTTTGTTTTATCTACCTTTATTTTACAGAAAATGTTTTATGCATATATACAACATTAGCATCATCTTTTTAGACATAATGGTTTATAAATGTTTGTCAATATTACTTCCTCATTCTTCTGTATTTCTACTCCATAGATAATAAGAGCTAACTCCAAAAAATATTTTTCTCTCGGGAATATACAACTTCTTCATTTGCAAATGTATAAAATTCCAGAGAAGACTTTTTATGTCCTAGAGTGTTCTTTTATCAATTCGTATTCAACAGAGTATTACAAATTCATAGACAATCAAGTTCTTGTTCACATACAAAGATTAAAATATTTTATAATTAAAATTTTTACTGCATTGCGATGTATTAAATTTAGTACAGTTTTACATTCATTTGCAAAAGTAAAATATGTTTTGGATATTTTAAAAAGCAATAATATTTCCAATATTGAGCATGGCCATTACATTAGCATTTTTGGATTATAGCATTAGAATAATCTGATTTTTGCCTTAAAAAGGAAGCAATCTTAATAGAAATCTTAATCTGAGAAGAATTTATAGAGCATTAGTTTTGCAATATATTCATGGACATAAACATAGTCATAAACACTTGTCAATATTGCAATGATATCTGGTTATTTAAAATCTGAGATCAATTAGAATAAAGTGGACTACTTTCATTAAGTAGGTACCTCTGATGAAAAAATGCTAAAGTGATAAAAATTATTATCTTTTCTCTCAAATACTGAAACCCGAAGTTCAGTATTTATGAAATTAGCAAGCAAAGTTTTGAAAGATTCTGCAAAATTTCTTTATATCACAATGTAGATTTAACAATTTAAGCTTTTTGTTTGAACTGAATTGTATGCTGACCACATTATCATTTCCAATCTTTAGAAATAATATCTTTCCTCATAAACTTCAGCTATAATAACCACAGCTATGCTCGGTGAGGATTATTGCTGTGGAACAATATGATTTTCTTCGTATTCTAAATCTATATTACATCTGCAGGTTTCTATTTTGGCTGAACTAATCCTATATAATTTTCCTAATCACCCAGTGATATAATATGGGCTTAAGTTGGAAATTCATACCAACAGTGAAATACTGCTTATTCATTCTTTGCAGGATCAGGCTGATTGAGAATTTATGCCTCTGTGAATAAGTCTTATAGGATATCAGTAAGGCAAGTTCAGAATGGTAAAGGTCTTACAGTGGTATTCCTAAAAGATAGATTGAGAGAATACCACCCTCCTAAAATCTTAAAAGTGAGTTTTGAAACAGTAAGGGTGAGCATATTAACAGTGTGTCTACTGCAATTCCTTTTATAGGATCTACTACAAAATCTATTACAGAATCTACTATTAAAGTTATTCATCATGGATGACATTTTGTGCTGAAAAATATATATATTGTGATGTGATAGTGTACCATTGATGATATGTCCAAGCGCAACTTTTAACATGTTTTTATGACCTTCTTAATGTTTCTTTTTTCCCCTAATAGGTTGATATAAAGCTTTTCTCACATATTAAGTGTGACCCATAACCTGAAACTTTTCAACTAAGCTTTCCCTGTGAAGTTTCTGTGTGTGTGGCAGTAAGGAAGAAAATAAAGGATTCTTTTAATCTTCCAGGCTCATTATACAGAAGAATTTGTGCTATGTGTCATTCCAATTTCTCTTTTGCTTTGGCTTTGTCTGTCTCTGTCTCTTTCTCTCTCTCTCTCTCTGTTTTTTTTTTTTTTTTTTCTTTTGGGAGAGGGAAAAATTTTAATGTGCTCACTGAAACTTCCAGTTTCCATAATTGTATAGTTGCTCTGAATCTCTTAGAAAAAGATGAAAACTCATTTATGTGAAAGGTAAATTGAGATTAAGTTTGAAAGTGTATTTATGGATTTTTTTCTTCAAATTTAGTCGGAACAGCTATCAAAGGATACAATACGTCATCTATATTGTTTTACTCTCAAAACCAAAACATATTTCCGAATTAACAACGTATCTAACAGATAAAAATCATTTGAAACAAATGAGGTCAGGAAACAGGAGCAATAAATATTTACTGCATGTACATGACACATTCCATTTAATTACATCAACTGCTATAAATTACTCGTTCTAAATTTTTGAAAATGAGAATCTGAGAGCTTCTATTATTTGTCCAGTTAATTCAGCTAGTGTTTCCAAATTCTCTGATTTTATTCTCCATTTTGCATCTTTAGTTTTGTAAATTTAAGAAAACAGAAAAAAGTAAAGACAAAGGTATTGAAGATGACTTTCCTGAACTGGCAGGCATTTAAGTATGAATAACTTCAACTCCTCCATCTGTTTTTTTAAAACCTAGGACAAATTACTTAACCTCTCTGTCTTTCTAAATTTTAAAATGAAGTTGAGCAAAATAGTAATAATACATAGCACTGTTGGGAGGAAATACAATATCCATTTAAATCACTTAGCATAAATCCTGCCACTTAATTATGTCTTGATGAGTGTTAGGTATCAATAATATGCTTAGAGTTAAAATTGCATTTTTTTGTTAGAGAACTTGCAGGTTTATAGAACAATCATGCATAATATATAGTATTTTCATATGCCATCCAATTAACAACTTGCATTGGTGTGGAACATTTGTTACAATTGATTATAGCTCATTTGTATAATTGTACTATGAACTGTGGGCCAGGGCTTAACTGAGGGCTCATTGATTATGTACTTCCACGGATTTGTTAAAAAAATTTATTCTGTTACTATATATACAATCTAATATTTCCCCTTTTAATCACATTCTGATATAAATTTCAGTGCTGTTCACAATGTGAACCATCCAATACCACCATCTAAAACACTCCTATGATTCTGAATACAATTTAAGCATTAACTTCCCATTCCCTAGCCCCAGATTCTGACTTTACGACTTTCCTCATTCTGATTATTTCAGATCAGTGAGATCATGCATTATTTGTCCTTTTCTTGTCTGGCTTATTTCATTCAACATGAAGTCTTCAAAGTTCATCCATGTTGTCACATGTGTCAGGACTTCCCATTTACAGCTAAATAATATTTAATTGCATGTCTGTGCTGCATTTTACCTATCCAGTCATTGGTTGATGGACATTTAGGTAATTTCAATCTTTTGGCATTGTGAATACTGCCAATAATAACACTGGTGTGCAAATATCTGTTTGACACCTCACCTTCAATTCTATTGCACATATCTCTAGTAGTGGGATTGCCAGGACATAGGGTAGTTCTAAACTTAGCTTTCTGCAGAACAGCCAAACTGTCTTCCACAGTGGCTGCACCATTTTAAATTGCCACCAACAATGAATGAGTGTTTCTATTTTTCTGCATTCTTTCCAGCACTTGTTATTTTCCTTTTTTATTTTAATAGCAGCCATTCTAATGGGGGTAAAATGATATCTGTTGTGATTTTGATTTGCATTTCCCTGATACCTAATGATGTTCAACATCTGTTCATATTCTTTCTGGCTATTTATATATCTTCTTTCTAGAGATGTCAATTCAAGTCTTTTCCCCATTTTTATTTTTTTTCTTTTAGTCAAGTTAAGGATTTATTTATGTTCTGAATATCAAAACTTTCATCAGATATGGAGTTTCCAAATATTTTCTCCCATTACACAGGTTGTCATTTTACTTTCATGATAAAGTTCTTTGATGTACAAAAGTTTTTTAATTTAGAAGGGGTTCATTTATCTATTCTTTCTTTTGTTGCTTGTGCTTTGGAAACCATGCCTAACACATAATCCTGAAAATGCTTCCTAGGTTTTCTTCTAGGAATTTGATAGTTTTGCCTCATATTTAGGTCTTTAAACCATTATGAGTTTATTTTTGCTGCTTAAAAGTTCTTCTATTTTTTTGCAAAAGGAGATCCAGTTTTTCAGCCCATTTTTTTGAAGAGACTTTTCTTTTCCATTTCCAAATGGGGGGAGTTAATTTTGCCCCTGTGGTAGTTAGATTCAGTTGTCAACTTGGCCAGGTGAAGGCACCTAGTTCTGTTGCTGCGGACATGAGCCACTGGTATGTGAACCTCATCTGTTGCTGATTACATCTGCAGTTGGCTGGAAGGCGTGCCTGCTGCAGTGAATGATGTTGGATTTAATTGGCTAGTGCTAAAATGAGAGAGCTCAATGTAGCACAGCCCAAGCAGCTTGGCATACCTCATCTCAGCACTCACAGCTCAGCCCAGGTCTTTGGAGATGCAGAAAGGAATCACCCCAGGGAAAGTTGTTGGAACCCAGAGGCCTGGAGAGAAGGCCAGCAGAGATTACCCTGAACCTTCCCATGTAAGAAAGAACCTTAGATGAAAAGTTAGCTGCCTTTCCTCTGAAGAACTGTTGAAATAAATCCCTGTTTATTAAAAGCCAGTCTGTCTCTGATTTATTGCATTTCGGCAGTTAGCAAACTAGAACAAACCCCCTTATAAAAAATCTGCTGGCTATAATTGTGAGGGTCGATTTCTGCATTTGTCTATATGTCTATCCTTCTGCCAATACCATGCAGTTTTGATTACTATTGTTTGTAATAAATTTTAAGATTGGGATGTGTGAGTCCTCCAACATTCTTCTTTGTTAAAGTGGCTGAGGCTATCCCAGGTCTCTTAACCTTTCACAAAAGTTGGATGATCGACTTCTCCTTTTCTGCAAAGAAGGCTGTTGGAATTTTGATTGAAATTGCATTGAATCTATGAATTGCTTTGGGTAAGATTGACATCTTAATGATACTCAGTCTTACAATTCATGAACAGGAATGTCCTTTCATTTGTTTAGTTTTGTTTTTATTTAATTTCATTTAGTAAAACTTTGTAGTTTTCTGTTTACAAGTTCTTTTACATACTTGGTTAGATTTATTTCTAGATATTTGAGGGTTTTTTGGTAGCTAATGTGAATGGAATTTTTTTTTCTTTATTTCTTCCTCTGATTGTATATAGAAACACTACTGATTTGGTGTATTGATCATTTCTATCAGTTTGCTGAATTCATTGATTAAGTCTAGGAGCTTTGTTGTAGAATTTTTATTATTGTCTCTATATAGAATTATTCTATCTACAAATGGGGAAAGCTTTACTTCTTCCTTGCCAATTCAGAAGCATTTTATTTACTTTCCTTGCCTAATTGCTCTGGCAAAACTTCCAGTACGATGTCAAATAACAGTGGTGACAGTAGAGATCCTTGTCTTATTACTGATCTTAAAGGAAAAGCGTTCAGTATTTCATGATTATATAAAGTGTTAGCTGCCGAGTTTTCATATATGCCCTGTATCATGTCGAAGAAGTTTCCTTCTATTCCTTGTGTTCTAAGTGTTTTTGTCATGAAGGGATGCTGAATTTGTCAGATGCCTTTCTGCATCAATTAAAATGAACATGTGATTTTCTTTCCTTGATTTATTATATTAATTGATTTTCTTATTTCCAATCAACCTTGCATAGCAAGGATAAATCTCACTTGATCATATGAAAATTGTTTTCATATAGTTGCTGGATTGGTTTGCTAGTATTTTGTTGATGATTTTTTTCATCTATATTCACAAGAGATATTGACCTGGAAGTTTCTTTAGTAGTGGTAACTTTACCCAACTTTATTATGAGGGTGATGGTTGACCTTATAGGATGAATTATGAGGTCTTCCCTCCTCTTCAACTTTATATAAGAATTTAAATTAAGCTTTCTTGGTATGTTTGATAGAATTCCCCTGTTAAAGCCATGGAGTCCTGGCCTTTTCTTTGTTTGGAGGTTTGTGATTATTGATTCAGTCTCTCTATTAGTAACTTTTTTCTTCTATTTGAATTCCTTCTCAGCACTGCTTTCACTGCATCCCATAAATTTTGGTATGTTGTATTTTTATTTTCATTCTCCTCAAGGTATTTCCTAATTTTACTTGTGATTTCCTCTTAACCCATTGGTTATTTAAGAATGTGTTGTTTATTTTCCACTTAATGTGACTTTTCCATTTCTCCCTCTGTTATGGATTTCTAGCTTCATTCCATTGTGGTCAGAGAATATATGTTGCATGATTTCAATATTTTTAAATTTATTGAGACTTGTTTTGTGAGCTAACATATGGTCTTTATTGGAGAATTATCCATTGTACTAAAAAAGATGGGTATTCTGTTGTGTTGGGTAACGTGTTCTCTATATATCTGTGAGCTCTAGTTAGAGTGCCACTTGTTGATCTTCTGGCCAGGTGTTCTATCCTTTATTGAAAGTGGTGTTTTGAAGTATCTTGCTAGTACTATAAAACCCACAATTCCTCCTTTCAAACCCGTCACTATTGCTTTATATATTTTGAGGCTCTGCTGTTAAAAGTATAAATATGTATAATTACTACATCTTCTTGTTGAATTGTCCTTTTATTATTATATAATAACCATCTTTGCCCTTTAACTGTTTTTGAATTAAGGTCTATTTTATCTAATATTAATACAGCTACCCCAGCTGTCTCTTGGTTACCACTTGCATGTTATATTTTTCCCCAACCTTTTACTTTCAACCTACTTGAATCTTTGAATTGAATGTGAGTATCCTGCAGACTGCATGTAGTTGGTTCATGCTTTTTTGTTTGTTTGTTTGTTTTGGGCATGGGCAGGCACCAGAATCAAACCCAGGTTCATGCCTTTTAATCCATTCTGCCAATCTCTACCTTTTGACTGGAAAGTTTGCTCCATTTACATTTAAAGTCACTACAGATAATATAGAATTTCCCTCTGTCATTTTGCCATTTAGATTTTGAATGTCTTATACATTTTTTTCCCTTCAATTCATCTGTTAATGCCTGCTTTTACATTTATTTCATTTTTTTATGTTGTGCCATTTTGAGTTCCTTCTCTTTTCTCTCTTGATATAATGTTCTTCCATTTTCCTTATGGTTACCATGGGATAATATTTAACATAATACATATATAACAATCAAATTTTGTTTGATAACAGCTTAATTTTAGTAGCATATACCTATAGTTCTCTTTTAACCTTCCATCCTCACACCTTTTCTTTTGTACTTGTTACCATTTGTAACTTTCTACCTTGTTTGTCTAAACCCATAAATTTATGATTACTTTTTGTACATTTGCATTTTGGCCCTTGTAGGAAGCAGAGTTGCACACCAAACACCACACTACAGTAATACTGGCATTTTAAATTGCCCAAATGATTACCTTTATCGCGGGTCTTTATTTCTTTATGCCACTTTGAACCTCTGTCTTGTGTTCTTTGCCTTCATTCTGAAGAACTCTTTTTAGCATTGCTTGTAGGGCAGGCCTATCAGAGATGAGCTTCTTTAGCTTTTGCTTATTGGGGAACGTCTTAATCTCTCCCTCATTTTTTTTTTTTTTTTTTAAAGGAAAGACAGAGAGAAGGAAGGAAGGATAGAAGGAAGGAAGGAAGGAAGAAAGGGAAACATCTTTAAACATTTTCTTGTTTTATTGTATTCTGTTTCTCCGTTTTTGTTACATGGGTTGGGGCCGGGAATCGAACCGAGGTCCTCCGGCATAGCAGGCAAGCACTTTGCCCGCTGAGCCACCGCGGCCCGCCCTCCCTCATTTTTGAGAAAGAGTCTCACCTGATATAAAATTCTCGTTGGCCCTTGTTTCAGCATTGTAAGTATTTCAAACCATTGCCTTCCTGACTACATTGTTTCTCATGAGAAATCAGTACTCAATCTAATTGAAACTTCCTTGGATACATGTTGCTTTTTCTCACAGCATTCAGAACTCTCTCTTTGTCCTTTGCATTCAATAGTGTGATCAGTTTATGATGAGGTGCATTTTTCTTCACATTAATCCTGCTTGGTGTCCTCTGAATTTCTTGGAGTTTCGGATTCATGTCTTTTGCTGAGTTTGGGATGTTCTCCATCATTATTTCTTTGAATATTCCCTAGGCCCCTTTCTCTCTTACTTCTCCTTTTAGAACTCCTATTATTCATATAATGCCATGTTGACAGTTTCCTAGATATGTCAGGTTATTTTCATTTTTTATACTTCTTTTTTCTTCCTTTTCCTTAGCCTGACTCATTTCAAGTGTCTTGTCTTGAAGTTCACTGTTTCTTTCTTCTGCCAGCTCCTATCTACTCTTGAAACCCTCCTGAGCATTCTTCATTTCAGTTATTGGGGTCTTCAACTCCAATGGTTTGGATCCTTTTTAAAATTTGTCTCTTTATTAAGATTTCATATTATTCATTCATTGCTTTCCTGATATCCTTTAATTCTCTCTCTGAATCTTTTTTCATCTCCTAGGCCCTTTTAAAGATCTTTTTAAAAAGGCTTTGCTTGGTATATCCACACTCTGTGAATTCATTGCTATTTTCTACGTTTGTATCCTCTTCCTATGGATGAGCCTGTTCCCTTGTTTGTCCTGTACTCTTTTGTTGTGCACTGTACATTTCAATATTTTAAGATGTTAACTCATGAATTTATTCCCTGTCAAGTCTGTTTCTTGATTTTGCAACCAGGTGGTAAGAAGACAGATTTTCTTGAACTTCAACCCTCCTACCAGGAAGGTCTGCCTGAGGTGAACGCAGTGGATAGGGGCTTCCCTTTCTTTCTGGGTCTCTGTTTTGTCCTGGGCTTTTGCTTATTAATTGTTTGGTGTTCTGTTTTTAACAGGACTTTGGTTGGTCCATCAGTTCCCAGGAGGCATATTCCCTCTCAGGGAGTTTGACGCTGGCATGTATTTGCCCTGGACTCTTTGCCTCTACAGGTTTTTATACTGCTTTCATTGTCTTACACTGCTTTTGCCTGGATTTCAGAATTCTGGGACGATGGCCATGCCAAAGAGGATTCTCTCAGATTAGTCTTTCCCAGCTGAAACAGGGCCCTTGACCCACAAGGGGCACCAACTATCTCTACAGTGCCCTGAGGAGGGACTCAGGAAGGGCACCTAATCTCCTTCCACAGGTCCCAAAGATGAGTTTTCTTGGCTCACCTACTTCATGCAGCCTTTCTGCTAACTCTCCCATCAGCACCGAGGAAGTGCATCGTCCTTAAATTCCCACTGCTGCTCCCCTATTCAGGCCAGTTTGAAACAATTGCTGAAACAATGGCTGTCCTCAGAGCTGCACCCCCACCTCCCCACCCCCACCCCCCGCTATTCAAAGTCACTAATTAAAGTCCATGGTCAGGGATCTACCATGGCCATCCCTGGTCTTGGGGAAGAGGATTTTAAGTTTCTTTCTGTCACCACTGAGCTGTTATGGACTGGACCCCACAGTGCCTGCTGTGAAAGTGGGGTTGGGCTCTGGTAGCTGTTGCATCGAAAGAGCAATTTATTGTTCTTTATCATAATTTATCAGCTTCTTACTCTCACTTTTCCCTGATAACTTTACAGTATTCTCCTGGTCTCTGGAGCTTCAAAATAGTTGTTTCAGATACTTCCTGCCAGTTTAATAGTTGTTCCAGTGGAAGGAGTGACTCTTGAGCTGCCTACTCTGGCATCTTCTCCCAGTCCTGTGCAATTTTATTATATTTTTATCATTTTTAGAATGAATGCTTGACAAACTGTGAAAATAACAGCCAGCCAGAAAAATATCTGAATATATTTCTAGTGGCTTTGAATTTCTCTCAAATTCATTTATTACTTCATTCATTCCTAAGCTTCTTTCTCCCCTTATCCAATTAACAACTATTTATTAAAATCCAATTTTGTGTCAGGCAATGTGCTTCCATTGTAAAATCCAGAAGAAAATAGAGATTTCCTTCTTTCAAAATTTTAGTCTCCACTGAAAGATAAACAAGAAAAATAATGCAACCTGTGTGAAAGATATAATAACAATTTATTTGTAAATGGTACTTATTATTGGAACTCAGAGAAAAACCCACAATTCCGAGTGAAGGGATTGGGAAAACTCTCCCTGAAGTGATCAGCTCTGAATTGGGATAAAATGCAAGTAGGCAAGCATTGGATAAAACAGTGGTAATAAGAATGGAATCTAAACAGAGGCAGCACAATGCTTTAACTCCCAAAGAGGAAGGAGGATAGCCAAAGTGCTGAAAATCCCAAGTTGGGTGTAGCTGAATGGGCATGAAGCTAGCAGGAGGTGAGGCTGTGAAGCTAAACTGAGGCCATTTAATTTGCAGGACATGTATTAGAGAGTGGTCTTTGCATCAGCATCTGTGGAAAGGAAGTGAAAGAGACAAGCTTTGACTGAAGGGAAAGTCAAGCTGTAATGCAATCCCATTGAAGGTCTTAGCACACCTCACAGGGAGCTTCACAGCTGGGATGGCTCTTCAGAAATGCTGTGAATTGGGGAAAGCATCTATGCCTTTATCCCCTTGTTGATCAGTCATTGGGTAAAAGCTTCCCTTGGAAGGAAGAGTGCCCTCTATGTGACAGTTTTTTTCTTATTAAAGGTCTGACAGCTGAGACTGCCTCTGGCAGCTCTCTGAGTAGCTGACTAAATATGTCCTTTATCCCTGATGGTGGGGATTGGGGAGCTAGATGGCACACCCCAGTGTCCAGCACTAAGACCCAAGGGATTTTAATAGTGTAGTTATGTTGTTTGGTTTAAATCTTTCACTTTTTTTCTGTTATATTGGATTTCCTGCATTGGAGCAATGCTTGAGGCAAGGAGCATTCAAACTGGTTATACATTTTTCTCTATAAGTGCCATATCTAACCACCTCTCAATATCCATTCTATTAACAACAGTATACACCATAATTGCCCCTGAACCATTTCTCTTGCTTCTACTCTGACCCCTCCAAAGTCTCTTCCTCATGTGCAGCCAGTTTAAAGCTGTTACAGGGTTGACCTAATACGGTGCTCTTGTTTAATGCTGTACAATAGCTTCTCAGTCCACTTAAAATGAAATCCAAAGTCTCATATCCTAACTCATTTTTGATGAAATAACCTCCAATAATGTCTGCTTTTGAGTTGGTTTATATATTTTCTAAAAAATGATGAGTGAATTTCACAAGAGATACGGGAAATATGCTATAAGTGATCATGGCAATTTGTGAATGGGTAGAAGAGGGTATCTGCCTCCATTCTATTTAAGTTTGGCCTGTGGAATAATATTTCAAGATCTATGTTAAAACAATACCCAGAAGTTTCACAACTCTTTAAAGATACATTTGATACTATTATATATATACAAGGAGAGCATGTTAATGCAAATATCTTATATTTTCAATATCCCCATTACGAAAATTTAATGATATTCTAGGTCTAATAAAAAAAATAAGGAAGGCTTATAAGACATAGCTTTCCCAAATTTGGAAAAATTCCCTTGAATATAAACTGTATTATTCTAGAATGCTTTCTAAGTAACCTGAAATTTTTACGCATCATTAGCATGCATTGTCTTTCTGAAACTGTATTATTTAGATGATTAAAATGAATAAATTCACTTCTCTCTCCAAAAAACTTAGGAGGTGAATTCTAAATTTACCTAGAATTTAGAGATCTAAGGTCCAAGATGTAAGGTCCAAGATGTATGGTCCAAGATTTCCCAGCTAATAAGTGACATGGACCAGATTGAAACCAAAACCATATCTGTAACTGCCAAACGTATGCCCATGCTCATTCGTAGATAAGTGAACATCACAGTTCATATTTCAGAAGTGCAGAGTGGCCCATCCTATTAACCTTCTACTAAACATCCTGTTTATCCCAATTTTTCTTCAAATTAAGCAATTTCAATAACAGTCCTTATAGCGTTCTCCATATTTTATTCATATAAAATTTTATATAATTTTTATAACAAAATAAAGTCTATACAGTTATTTAAAGTGAATATAAAATTTCCAAGTTATAATACTGAAGTGTAAAAAAGAATTATATGTGTTTTATGTTACTGCTTTACCTATTTATATTGAGAATATAGGCTTGAGAAGGTCTAGTGATATGAAAATTTTGTCATAATGAATGCAGCCAAGAATTCCCATTGAGCTTACTTTCATTTAAAAATAAAAATTTTCAGAATGGTATTGGCCTTAAGTCCAATAATATGCATTTTTATAAGTATTTTAGTACGGAATTAAATTCAGAATTCGTGGTCTTTAGGAACAATGGCATCTTCTATTTTTATGGTTGGATATTAAATAGCATTTGTTTCAGCTCAAATTTAAGAGAGAATAATTTTATGCCAATTTATTTTTACAATAAAACTGATATTACATATTCCCACTTTTACTTTTAAGGAAGCTGGTGAAATGCAAATGCTATTTCTCTTTGCAAAATCCTAATATTATTAGGAAAAGTAATTTAAAAATTGAGATTTTTGTTCAACATATAGACCTATGAAACATATTGAACATTTTCATTCTTTCTATTAACCCATAAACTTGATTAGATATACAAGAAAAAGCTTGCCTTACTTTTATATGTGAAGTGTTTCAAATTCAGAGAGTTGATGACATTTACCAAATGCCACAGACTGATGCATTTTAAAGAGTCAGTCTTTGGACTTAGTTAAATGTAGACTTGAATCCTACCTTGAGAATTTACTGACTTTGTGACCTCAGGCAAGTTATTTAAACTTTCTGAACCTCAATTTCACTATCTATAAAATGAATATTATACTTATATGGTGAGTTTATTATCAAGATTTCATATAATTCATAGAACTTTTCTGCAACAGTACCTGGCACGCACATGTGTTGATAAAAAGGTCATGGAACTCCTACATGAGAGGAAGCAGGGCTACAGCTCAAGTGTTGAGAATTCAAGGATTCAGATATTGCAAAGATCTCTACCCTAAGCATTTTTGAAGATACACATTTCTCACACTAACTTCTCCCCTTATAAGAGCCATTGCTCTATGTGTAGATTCATCAGAATTCAGAATTAATCACCCAAAGTAAATAACATAGAATACAGTAATACATTAAAAGAACTTCTCACCTCAAGGTATCATGAGAACTTCTTTAATATCTTTGTTAAAGTTATATATATTTTTACCTCAAACATTTCAGTGATTCTGAAGGAGTATTCTTCAACAGGCTTTAGCTGATCTTCTTGTACGTATAAACACATGCCAGTGACACATTCTTATGGGGTGGTAAATAAAAACACATGCCAATTTTCATCTCATGCTTTTATAAGAAATAAAACAGATTATGTATTCTGACTTCTCTAAGTGTTCTTTGCCAAGCCTGTCTTTACTGCATTCTATCTCGCTGGCATTGATATGCCACATTACAGTCAAAGTGACAGTGAAACTGAAAAAAATCTTTGCAGTGTGACAAAAAGCAGACCTGAATGACTTTGGTATACTGCTTACTTTGCCCAACTTCTAAGCATCAGTTTCTTACTTCTAGTTTTTCCTATATTGAAATTACAATTCAGCAACAATTTCCCTGTTACAATCACTGTCATAAAGAAAATAAGGATTGCTCCTGCCTTCCTAAGGTGTTCAAATCCTTATTGACAGATTCTTGTGTGAATCACCCTTGCAGTCAGTTTCCTAACACTCCTGTTTTGGTTGGTTTACGCTATTGAGGGACACCGAATAAGAAGGCATTTTCTTCTAAGTTTTTTAATGTATTCCCATTAACTATTCTATATTTCTAGCTACAGTGTTCCCCAAAGATGCTAACATTGACTTTTTATGTCTTAATTGATTACATATTCATAAAAGATATAAGGTTGGATTCTGAAAAATGTAGTACTTCTAAATGTATAAATGATCTTCCCTTTAGCCTGCAATACTGTTCTTAGAATTTGGATTTCTTTCAAATTCATTAGCTATTAGAATGTGGGACTTCTTAGTTTATTAGTAATACAAATGTTATGACTGCATTAGAAAAGCTTACCTAATCACAGAAAGGTCTCTCAAAGCTTCATAGTAATTATATCTTGTAATTATCAGAAAGTAAAGTTCCCTAATCATTCTGACAGTCAAGCATTTACTAGTTGTGATCCTGCAGCTATGTGTGGATAAGATTAGCTACTAATTACAGGGAGGGAAAATAATTAAGGTGAAATAATTTTTGCATTTTAGCTTGCATATGATATTTATAATAAGGATGATTTCTCCCCTTATGTAAGCATTTCCAAAAGCTTAGAAGATAGATATGATTGCATTTTAAGAAGCAATGGCAAAGATGGCAAAGAATTGTGCTTCAAATCTTTTATAAAATAAATATGCACTGTTGTCTTGCTCTAATGAATGGTTCAGTTTTATTATGCCAACTCATTTTTGAGTGGATTGAATTAAATAGATACATAGACTGACAAGTAAACAAATGATAGTATCTAATGGACTAATAATTATTGTCATATTATCTTTTAGAATATCTTGTATAATTTGTTTTTGTTTTGTCATCCACTTTTTAATTCCAATATTAAGAAAAAACATTTAGATCATTTTTCTTGAATTATCTCCCACTGAACACTAATTCTACAAATATGATAAGCATTACATATTATAGAAAGCATCAGATGTATTTTGGAACTTCTTGATAAAATAATGTTACCATGTTTATTTACTGGAGGATTCATCACGCCTTTTACTATACACTATGACTCCTCATTTTAGACTTCATGTCACAGAATTTCCACACTTTACCTGACCAAGGGGTACACTTAGAAACTAGGATCTAAAGTCTTCTGAAACACATATTTGGTATATGCTAATCTAGATTTTATCCACTTAAATGCTCTCCTAATCAATCAAACAAATCCATGTACTAACAGTTTCTTTGCATTTCCACCTGTTCAATTTCTTTATACTTTTAGATAGTATTTCAAAATTCTGTTATGTTCTTCAGAGCAATGTTTCTTCAATTTTATCATCTTTTAACCACTTTTGCCAGCTATTGAATTCATATATATAGTTATCACCCAAATTTCTCTAATAATATCAAATTAATATTTAATTTACATTCACAATTATATCACAAAAATTAAATAGCTATAAACTTTAATCAGGTTATCTATGTGAGTTTATAGAAAAAGACTAGGAGTTAATGAGGTATTATCAGATTCCACTGTGTGTCAGGTTCTTCTTTTAAATGTTTATATCTACTAAATTGCACCAAAATTGTAGGTTTTTAAGAATTGCAGTTAGGATTGGAGTAAATATGTCAGATACTAAAACCTATTCAGATCATGCTTGAACCCAGAAATTATGATGTATTTTCTTTCTGTCGACTATTTCCTGTTTCTAACAGAAACAAAATTGATGAATTTCATTCAGAAGCTGGAATGCTTGAATCTTTCAATTCTGCAGATGAATTAGCGCCTTGACCTCTGAAAGTGTTTCTTCATGATCTGCTGCAGCATGGGAATGATTTTAAAATATATTTAATGATACTTCATCAGTTTCTTTCACCAATGAGTGAATAAGATTACCACATGTTGAGAAAGAATAAAACTGTTGGCTATCAATCTGTTTGGACTTCAGTTCAAGCTTTTGCTGAATTCATCTTACTATCTTATCAACATTAAAGAATTGTGATATTTCAAACCTAAGGGTTCAGGCAAATACGGATAATGAAAGTATCGTTGTGATTTGCCACTTGAGCAGTGCTTGAAATCATAGAAATGGTTTTTAGTGCATTACTCATGTCATGAAGAGATCTTTTAGACTTCATGGCTCAATTTCAAATCTCTCATTGAACAGCTAAAAAAATTTAGTGAGGAAAAGTAGTTAGTATGAGAGAAATAACAAAGACCACAGTTTTGATCAGAATGCTTAAAAGATTATTGTGACTAAGAACTATTTCAAGACTGACGTAAAAAAGATTGGTGATATCCATTTTTTTTTCTGAGAATAAGGCTAAGTGTTATTAGAATTCAAATAAAATGTAGTTTTCTCATACATAGATTAATTTCATTGTTGCCCACATACATATGTGAAATGTTAGGTCTCATTCCAAGACAATTTCTATTTTATCTTATGGTCTATAACATAATTATTACCTAAATAAAAAACAAATAATTTTGTGTTATGTGTATCATTAAAGTAAGATAAAAATACCCCTAGGTATTCTCCCACAAATAGGAGAATATGAACATAAATACACATATTATTCACAGTGATCTAATTCAAGTTCAGTATATTAAATATTTCATGCAAATGTGCAAATATGCAGTAATACATCAGTATGGTGTGATCAGAACTGCTCTAGTGTATTCTAGAATGTGGAGTAGTCATTCTATGCAGAACTGAGAATAAATCTCATTCCTATCTCATAGAAAAGTTATTGCTTTAAAGTCATAAGTGGTTACAGTTGTCTTGTTTTTACTATAAAGAGTACAATGTTTAAAGATACATTTATATTTTTATAGTCTTCTCAGTTTTCATTTAAAAAGTTTACTTATTTCATACTTTGAGACACTACCTGAGTTGGTTGAATTAAAGAAAAGTTCTATTGGTTTCCAGGGAAATCAATGTTTTTGCAAAATAAAAATAATGTTTTTATGATTTCATACTGTTTTGAAGTCATTGCTCTCTTGCCGTTTTAGAATATTTTGTCTTTGGCCTTCAGCAGTTTAACTATAATATGTCTCAATGTGGATTCTATTTGTAGTTGTAATTTTTATTTCATGTCTTTCATCAAATTTGGGAAGGTTTTGGGACACTATTTATTCAAATATTCTTTCTACTCCTTTCTCTTTACATTTTCCCTTCTAAATTCCCATTTTACATATGTTGGTACATTTTAAAGTGTTCCACTGAGCTGTTAGGTTCTGCTCACTTTTTAAATTCTTTTTTATATAAGCTCCTCGGACTGAATAGTTTTAGTGATCCTATCTTCAAGTTCACCAATTCTTTCTTCTGCCTATTAAAATTTGCTGTTGTACAACTCTATTTTTTTTCAGTTATTTCTCATTTCATTTCAGGATTCAGTGCATTATAAATGCATAAGAAAGAATATCATTAAAAAGAAACTCTTCCTTTATTGTATGTCAATTCAGAAAGATTTTTAAATACCATCTAAATGTAACATTTGCTTACTCTATATCAAACAATTATTCCGATCATTCCTATTATTTCCATATAAGCCAAAGTCACTGCTCAGGCATTCTTATTACAAAGTAAAGTAAAAGTAACTTTGAGTCTTCTGACTATTCTTAACAATCAATGACTTTAGGTCTCCTCATGCTTGTTTTGTTAAGAGTGAGAATGCTCTGATTGTGTAAACAATATGCATTTCTCTTAATAACAAATGAATAATATTGTGCCTTCTTTACACATATGTGTTTTTGTAGCATGAATCATGCTATCAAGACCTGATTAATTTTGGACAGTTAAAAATTAGTTTTAGGAACTACATTTAAAACTCCATAGGTTCTATAAAGTTGTGATTTGAGTTTGTTCATCATCTTTCTTTGTGCTTTGAACTTTCCTTAAAAGTACAGCTCCCCACACTGCAATTCCACATTCCCAAATCCTAAAGAAGTGTCTGGTGAACATTTATTTTTTTTTTCAAATAAGAATTGTTGGGGCTATGAAAGCAATAACATCATCAATATGAAGAAGATTTTATCCCCAAAGTTTGCAGTTTTCCAGTATGTTACTTCTCCATTTTAATGTATTATGAAATTTATAAATAATAGGGCAGGTTTTGCCTCAAGAAGTATTTTGATCTACTTATATAGATTAATTTAAATGCATTCTGAAATATAGATCTTGCATTTATTTCAAAATATCTAGGAATTCTTGAATTCTTGATTTAAAATACTATATAAGAACACTTTTCAAGGAGATCTGATTATATCTTTTTGCTCCTTCCTTAAAAAATCCTCTGAAATACTGTGAAAACACTTCATTTGAAAAGTAAATTGGTGTCCTTTCAAGTAGAATTATTATTTTAATATAGATATGAAAATAATCCCTTAAATACTTTCACATATATTTATATTTTTTTGTATCACACTTCAAATGTATTGCTTTTTGAAAAGCATCATACTTGTCCCTTTTCAACAACAGCCTTTTGTTTATCTTAAACTCTCGTAATTTACATCGACTCTTATAATTTCCACATTTATTGTATTTCCCTAGGTTTCCTTTTGGATGCCTTACTTTTTCTTTAGGTTAGAAAATTTCTTTGTAATTAGTTTTCATCTTGTCCTATATTTTTCCATGTGGGATTTTTCATTCTACTTTTATTGTTTTAGATTTTGTAATAATATAAACTACTTTCTCTTACTTAGAATTTTTTTGCTCCTTTGCAAAAAAAAAAAATAATAACTTTAAAAATAGAAAGAAGGGGGTGCACTGGTAGTTCAGTGGTTAGAATGCCCACCTTTCATGCAGAAGACCCGAGTTCGATTCTGGGATCATGTATCCAAACAAAAAGAAAGAAAAAGAAGAGAAAATCAAACGTCATGGCTATAGAATAAAGTGTATGTGTAGGTGTGCACATGAATGCCTGAGTCTGTGCCTTTCTTTCAAATATAGCATTTGTATTTTATATAGTTGGTTTACCTTTTTACTGATTTATAATAACAGCAATATATGCTAATAAAAACAAAATGAAAATATATAAAAGGCAGAAAATGAAGAAAGTAGTACAAATTTATATCTTTCTCATATTATTTCCAGTGGAATTGCTTTACTTTCTGGACAACTAGAGGATTGAAAATGCTGGTTATTTTAGGGATTTCATTGCCTTCCAAATACTTTGTCCTGCAGATAAATTGCTTTCAGGAAAAGATGCTAAACTTCTGGAAAACCTTCACTCACAATACAGGTTATCTTTCCTACTTACTACCTATCTCTGAGATAAAATACAGGGAAGCTTGAAATTTGTGACTTCCAGCTTATTCTCACTTGGAAATACACAAGCGCAAGTTCAATTGATTTAGATAAGTAATAAACAATTACTTTATAACAAACTTTATTTATTAAAGGCAGGTATATGAGTTACTGTTTCCCAATATAAGTTTTGCCTCAGCCAACTTATTGCTTTCTTTATAATAGCTTGGTTTTCCTTTTCTATTTAGTATTTATTTGGCAATCTAAAATCTGATTGTCATGTTTATAATGGTATTTTCTTTTAATAAGATAGTATTATATAATATAAAATATTTGGAAAGGTTAGCATAAATTATTAGCACTTAAATTACATCATGAATTAATTGAAATGGTTAAGAATAAAAAAAGTATCACTGAAATGGATGAGCGCTAACATAAAAAGATATAGGGGTAGGCTGAACCCTTATTTTTGAGGTTTGCCTCTTTGAAACTTATTCCTGCAAAGGAAAAGCTAAGCCTACTTATAATTATGCCTGAAAGTCATCCTCAACAAACCTCTTTTGTAGCTCAGATGTGAACTTTCTCTCTAAGTCAACTCAGCAGGTGAACTGACTGCCTTCCCTCCTCCATGGGACATGACTCCTGGGGGTGTAAATCCCCCTGGCAATGTGGGACAGGATTCCCGGGATAAACTGGGGCCTGGCATCATGGGATTTAGAAAGCCTTCTTGAACAAAAGGGGGAAGAGAAATGAAATGAAATCAAATTTCAGAGGCTAAGAGATTTCAAACAAAGTCAAGAGGTTATTCTGAAGGTTATTCTTATGCATTATAAAGATAGCTCTTTTTTAGTTTATGATGTATAGGAGTGGCTAGAGGGAAGTACCTGAAACTGTTGAGCTGTGTTCCAGTAGCCTAGATTCTCAAAGATGACTGCATAAACATATGTTTACAGTGTGACTGTGAATGTGAAAACATTGAGTCTAATCCTCCTTTTATCCAGGGTATGAATAGATAAGTAAAAAAATAAGGATAAAAAAGTAAATAAATAATAGGGAGGATAAGGGATAAAAAATTGGGTAGATGGACATACTAGCAGTCAATGAGAGGGAGGAAAAATGATGTATGAGTTTTTTTTTTCTCTTTTTATTTCTTTTTCTGAAGTGATGCAACTGTCCTAAAAGTGATCATGGTGATGAATGCACAGCTATGTGATGATATTGTGAGCCCCTGATTATACAACATGGTTGGACTGTGTGCTTAAGTCTTTCGATAAAAATATTTAAAGAAAAAAGATATAGGGGAAATGTTTTTCAACAAATTTTAACTATCTCACAATCTGGCTAGTATCAGTGGAACAAAAAATTTAATATATTCTGATAATTTTGGCAAAATTAAACCTAAATATTTTGCTATACGTATAATGTATTTAAAAGTCCGATATTGAAGCCTGCTGCCTGCCTAAGGGTCTCGCCTTCACAGGAAGGGACTGATGACCAGCAGGCGGTGTCCCAGGCGCCCACCGTGCTGGAGCGGGAGCCCCGACCTCACGCAGCCGCAGGACTTGGAGCTGACCGCGCACCTCCTGCGCTGTGGCTCCGGGAAGGAGGACCGTACAGGCACCAGCACCCGGGGCATGTGGGGCCTGCAGGTGCCAGACAGACAGAGATGTTTCCTCTGCTGACCACCAAACATGTATTCTGGAAGGATGTCCTGAAGGAGTTGCTGTGGTTGGTCAAGGCATCCACAAATGCTGAAGACTTCCCTTCCAAGGGAGTGAAAATCTGGGATTCCAATGGATCCCGTGACTTTCTGGACAGCCTGGAATTCTCCGCCAAAGAAGAAGGAGACTTGGGCCTCAATTTATGACTTTCGGCGGAGGCATTTTGGGATGGAATACAAAGATATGAATTCAGATTATTCAGGCCAAATAGTAGATCAGTTGTAAAAATGACTGACGCAATCAAAATCAACCCCAAGGACAGAAAGAATTATCACGTGTGTTTGGAACCCAAAAGATCTACCTCTGCTGGCTCTGTGACAGGGCTGTGCCCTCTGCGGGATCTAGCGGACAATGCTGAGCTTTGGCGCCAGCTGTGCCACCGGGAGAAGCGGGCCTGGGAGAGCCCCTCCACATCGCCTGCTCCTCCCTACCTACCTACGTAACTGCACACAGCACAGGCCTGAAGCCAGGTGACTTTGTACATACTTTGGGAGATGCACATATTTACCTGAATCACATCCAGGAACTGAAAATGGAGCTTCAGCGAGAACCAAGACCTTTCTCCAAGCCCAAAATTCTTGGAAAAATTAAAAACAATTGACAACTTCAAAATTGAAGACTTTCAGTTTGAACGGTACCATTCTCATCCAACTATTAAAATGGAAATGGCTGTCTAAAGTGTTTTTAATGGAATTGTTTCAAGGGTGTTGTCAGTGTTTAGGGGTTGGATAGCAGATGAATTATTTTTGGTATAAAGGAAAAAGGAATTAGGTCAAAAACCTGTTGGTTGCCTATAAATTGTTATTCACTTTAAAATGCCTTCCTATTAAGGATTTTGCTGCAAGCAAATGGAACTACTGGTTGTTTTAGTAACAAGAGGCTTTGAATTTGATTAACTCACTGAGGATTATGAAAAGGCTAAGATTATGAATAAAGTCAGAAAAGTGAAAATTTATATTGTCTTAACAAAAAATATCTCCATGAATTTTAAACCAATATCTTTATCAAAAGGTCAGTGAATTTCATGAATTATATGAACTATTCTCTTAAATTTTAGGGAGATGAAGAACACCATACTGGATAGTGTGCTTATGAGCACTTAGTTATATCTCTTTGATACATGCTGTAATAAAGCCATGCTCTGCCTCAAAAAAAAACAAGCCCTATATTGATGTGAAACTTGAACTGAGAAGGTCATTAAATATTGAAAATCATTCATAGTCTACAATAATATTAATATTTCTTATATGCATATTACTTTGCAGTTTAAAGGCATATAAAATATCATACCTGGTTGGTAATGCATTTTTTAACACCAGATTCTTAACAGTCTTGTTTTAAAAATAAGAAAAATAAAAACAAATAGACTGAGAAATTTTCACAAAAGAATGTTTATTTTTGGAAACAAATCTACTCGTCCTTCTACTAAATTTTGCCACTTCATTTCTCAGGGGAATTTTAGACGCCCTGAAGATGCAAAATAAATTAGAAAGTAGTTTCTGATTTGAAACATCTTGGGATGTAAATTGGAAAGCATGTATAAATTATACCATAAAGAAATGATTGTATATTATGTACTATAGGCATGAAGTGAAATATAAATATTAGCAAAAGTATGATGAGGCCAATCTTCTTTTTTAGACACAAAGGAAAGTGTACCATTTATGGTCAAACATCAAACTGAAATATTGTGCACAATTTTCAACACCAGAATTCAGGAGGTGCATTGAAATGTTGAACATAATTGAGATAGAATGTTAAAAAAGCTAGAAAACTTGACCTTACAAAACACAAATTTTAGTGACAGAGATGCATGATTTCACTATGTTTACATCAGAAGCAGAGATAAGGTCAGAAGATGAAAGCTACAGAGAAGTAGATTATAACTTACTATAGAAACTTGAGCCATCCAATTCCATTATAACTTTTCAATAAAGACTGAATTATCATCTCTCTAAGATTACATGCATGGAAGATTGAACTTAAGTCCTTCTTGATTTTAAGCACCTAAAAAGAGTTAATAGATGTAATAAGATATTAGTAAGAAATCTCTGAGTAATTCCGGTTATCTCAATGCCCAGCAAGGGTTTTATCTATGTTTTCAATTCAATAAACAATTATTAAGTAACTAATATATGTAGGCCACAAGGACTGAAACTAGAAATACATAATTTTATTTAGCAAAATTAAGCATTCGTAAATAAATAAGCATAATACACCAAACAAGGCTTGCTGTAGAGACTTTTAATCTGTTACCCACAGCCTTCTCTTTTTTTCGTTCCCTGATAAAAACACCTGAAATTTGTGATGTTACTGCATGGATTTTTTTTTTTTTTTTATCTTAGAGGCCAAGATTGAACTCTAGAGAGCTGGAAGGATCAAAACGATGCTAACTCTACTATGTTTTGCCATATATATGTTTTCCCAGCTTCAGTGGGGACTTAAGACAAAAATTTAGCATAAGAGAGGAAAAGGTTGGACTTATGGCTCCTGAAAAACTCTTCATGTTCAGGGACACACAAGTCAGGGGACTTTGTTGATATTGACCTCTCATCTTTCTACTTTGCATCTTGTCTTTGACTATTGTGGCTATATGATAACCATGAGCTAACAGATATAACAGCAAAAAGACAACATTTGAAGAAAGGTGCCTCATAAGCTTAGAGCCTCAGCTTTTGTTGGTATAATTGGAAAACGTGCTCATATTATCCTGCGCTTTTATTTATCCAGTTGAATGACTCCCTCACCAATCCTTCTATCTCACTCAAAAACTAAAACTTTATTAGGATAATTGATAATGGAAATATCACCTCTCTTATTAAAATACTGATTTCAAAGAGAAAGGCTGAGCCATGTCTTTTGACATTCAAGTTATTTTAAAATCTCAAAATTGAATCCAATATATATACTAGGTTGATCAAACTTAATATTAGAATTTTAATTGTGGCCTTAGTTATTCCTCATTGCATAACAAGTTAATCCAAAATTTAGTGGTGAAGCAATGAATGTTTATTATCCTCACACTTTCCACGTGTCAGGAATCTGGGTACCTCTTAAGGGTGCCTCCACCTTAAAGTATCTCACAAGTCAGAAATCAGGGTATGGATCCCTGGTCTCATCTGAAGGCTCAACTGAAGAAGGGTTTACTTCCAAGTTCACTCACATGAATTTTATTTAATGTTTTATATTCAAATAATTTCAAATTTACAAGACAGTTGTAAAAATAATACAAAGACCTAATTCTGTCTATCTATTTATCTATTATGTTCTGAACATTTAAGAAAAAGTGGAACACGCCATAATCCTTAAACTCAAATATTTCCATATACATTTCCTATGGCCGCAGATATTCACATATGTAATCACCTTAAGTACAGTTATCAAGTTCAGAAATTTAATATTAATATAAAGTTTACATTCTATATCACAATTTTTACTATTCCCAATTATATATTTTGGGGAATAGGAAAATAATGCATTTTCTCCCTCATTCTTGGATCCCAAATTATGGAAACATGTATACAACATAAATCTTCACATCCCAGCCCCTCCCAAGCATACTTTTCAGTGAGATCAATCACATTCACTGTGTAGCAGCATCCTCACCACCATTTAATACTATAACTTTCCCTTCATCCCATACAAACCCTATGCTCATTTTGCATTAATTCCCCAACCCCCCCTTGCCCTCAATTCTGCTAATCTGCATTCTACCTTCTGTTCCTATGAATTTGCATATTCTCTGATATTCTCTTTGTGATTACCATGGAGATTAAATTTAACATGTTAAATCTATAATAAATGTGTTTACTTTGATACACACTTAAGTTCAATAGTATGCATAAATTATGTACCTGTACCTTTCTGTCCCCCTGTCTTTAGGTTCTTGTTCCATGGTTTCCAGTGAGACATCAGCACTTAATCTTGTTGAAACCCCCTTGAATGTAACATGTTCTCTCTTGCACCTTTCAGAATTCTCTCTTTGTCTTTGAAATTTTACAGTTTGAATGTAACACAGCATGGTGTGAGTCTATTTGGGTTTACCATGTTTGGAGTTCACTGAGCATCTTGGATGTTTATTCTATGCTTTCATTAAATTGGGGGATTTTTCACCATCATTTCTTTGAATATTCTCTCTGTCTTCTTCTTCTGGAACTCAAACAATGCATGTTTAGTACATTTGCTTGTTGATGGTATCCTACAGGTTCCTCAACTTCTGTTTGTTTTTTTCATTCTTTCCTCTTTCTTCCCCTCAGTCTGGATTATTACATTTGCCTTATCTTCAGATTCACTGGTTCTTTCTTTTGGCAGTTCCAATCTGCTACTGACCCCTGTAAGGAATTTTACATTTCAGTTACTACAGTCTTCAGCTGGGTTCGTTTCCTTTTCATAATTTCCGTATTTTTAAAAAATTCTCTTTGTTTCTCTTTCATTTTCCTTACTTGTTTGTCCATGATTTTATTTCGTTCTTTGAACATATTTAGGAACATTTTAAAAAGTCTTTGGAATGTCACAGGTATGAGTCTCCTCAATGATGGTTCCTAGTGTTTTAATCTCCTTTGCCGGGGCCATCACTTCCTGTTTCTGTATATGCTTTGTAAGATTTTGTGAGAACATGGACATTTTGATATTATAATATGCTGTCAACAGAATTAAGACTGTGAAGCATCTGCTCCTTAACTTGCATCCAACTAGTGTTATGACAGAGCTTTTCTTAATGCCAGAAAAGCATTATTAACTTTAATTATTAAAAAAGCATTATTAACTTTAAGCATTAACTTAATGCCAGAGGTTAACAAAAAGAAAAAAAAAGAAGAAGGAAAAAAAAAATGAAAACAGCTTTCCCTGTCTTTGCAGATTGATCTGTCTGAATGCTGTCCATCAGGGCTTTTCCATGCAATATATTTAGAGAATAACTCTGATCCAAAGCATAGGGGACACCCTGAGTCTCTCTGTGCTTGCATCCTTTTTTGGTCATGAATGACCTTCAGAATTGCGCTGTTCACACAGATGCAAATGCCCCCCATCCCTAGAAAACAGTTTCCTCATAATTCCAGGCACTGCACTGTATGTTCTTCATCTGCCTTCCCATGTCTCAGGCATCCACTTGACAGCTGTCCTATAGATCACTGTGACCTTCTAAATGCAGGGCAGATTTTGGGACATGAGTCCCTCAGACCATCACCAGAGTTTTTGGGCCAGACATACATGTTCTCAGCATGTGCATGAGGGTTTTCCTTCTCCCTTGGGAACTGGGACCAGGGATCCACACTGGGATTGTGGGCTGACTCCATGCCAAGCCTGTGATGGAGGTAGGTCAGCCAGGGTGCCATGAGATCCTACTGCTGTTAAGTAGACTTTATCATGACTCTGTGCTCACTCTGGTAGTACAGACCTTTAACTGTTTTCTGGAGCTTTGAGAAAGATATTTTTGTCAGGTTTTGCTGAAGCAGTTCAAAGTTTCTATGAAGTGATGCAACCCTCTGCCATCTAGATCGGTGTGCACTACATAATTTTGATGTTTGTGTACATAGGTCCGTGATGGCTATAAGTTGGAAATATCAATTTCTTGTTACATGACTTCTCTGTAAGGCAGTTTGTAATGTGATAGCTCTTTCCTCAGAGGAAACAACCCTGTGAATAAGAGAGGGTATCCAAGCTGGAAGTCACAATGTCTTCATAACCTGATTGTGAATGTGACATACCACAACTTTTGCCAAATTCTTATCATAGGAGTGAGCCATGGGTTACACCCATGCTCAAGGGGAGGTAGTATACTTGGGCATATCAGGAGGTGGGAGTCATTGGAGGCCACTTTCGAAACTACCCACCACAGATGTTAGCATTCCAAGAATTTGTTTCAAAAATTTGATAAAGTGAATTACAGCATAGACCCTAGACTGATCTACTGAAATAAAGTGACTATCTGAGAGATATGAAGGAAAGTAAGTAGAAAGGTATGAAGAACTAATAATGCAGTGACTTATAGATTGCAGTAAGCAGTTTGGATATTATGAAAAATTAAACTAGAATCTATTGGAGCATTCTGAAGAGCTCTAATTTATATTTTGAAAACAAAAACTTTTGCATTGGGGTAGACAGTGGGGAGCAAAGAGATCGAAAATCACTTGGGAAGGTAATAGCAGTAATCCAGGTTAACAGTAATTTTGTTTTATTTTTAAGATGGTTGTAGTGGATGTAGAGTGAAGCAGATGGCTTTCAGACAGATAACTGGGGAGTTACAGAGTTCACACCCATAGCAATGGACCAATTCTAAGAACGTGTTTTTCTGGCGTGATTACTCCAAACCGCTATAGGTAATGTTCCATTATTCCGGACATAAAAATTAGTCTGGGCATTCAATAATTTTTGATTGATGAGTAATTATTTAAATAAACATTCATTCAGGATATAATAAGTACCAGATGGCCCAGAGGATGCAAAAATATACAAGCATACAAGATATAGCTGCCGTTCTTTAAGGAGCTTATATTTAATTGAGAGCTCCAGGGTGCCAGCAAATAGCTACAAAGCAATGATAGTATCAGAACCTTTTGAAAAAGTCTTAGTATAAGCAATGAGAATCCACCTTTTATAATTGAAGGACTCCAGATATTTTTATGATCACTCAATTTTAAACACATTATAGTACGATATATATCATAATAATAAATAACTATAAAGTGTAATGAAACTAAAAAGAGGACCTTACCCTGGTTTTAGAACATTAAGGAAACTATTCTTGAAAACAGAAGTTCCAAAATTTGTTTCTTTGTTGGAAAATAAAAATAGTATTATTGATCCCACTCTTCTAGGTCAGTGTTTTTCAAATCACTTTTGGAAAAGTGATATTTTTTTTTTCAATCTGTCCAGAACAACGTTTTGGTAAAATACAAATAAAAATAAATCACTAGATAATTAAAGATAAACAACAAAGGCAGAAAAATGAAAGCTCCATTTTAAAAATCATTATTAGATTTAGAAAGAATAAATGACTCATCAAATTGCTATATAAAATTCTAAACATTTTTACTCTCACTTCATGCACATATAGCTTGTCTCAATCTGATCACAAACAGCTTGCAGACCAGTACCCATCCGTAAACCCCACCCTGGGTAGCACTGTTCTTGACGACGTGGAAATAATTGCTGCTACAGTCTGTAGGAAGGAAAGATCCTTATCCATTTGGCTTGGGGGAAAGACTAGGCCCTGTATATTAATGTGATTTGGGCATGCATGAACCTTTTTGTACATGTGTAGAGATGAGTGTAAAATACTATAGTCTATTTTGGGGTGTAACAAGATTAAAAGTGTTATAGTCAACAGAACAAAGAAATGACATATTGTTTCTCCAGATCTTCTGTCTTTCTAAATCAGAATTTATTATAAAAATTATAAATTACTACTTATAATAAATGGAAAGAAATATATTTAAAATGTGTTATGAAAATGTCACACATGGCATTGTTTTACTGTAACACTGATGTTAATATTTACCTATTTAAATATACAAAAAGAAACCTTATTGTGTTTCATTAGCCATGATATTTTTTACTTTTAGTCCCAAGGCAGATATACCAAAAATTATCACATATTAACATCCAAGCACTAAGTAGATTTCTTCCTTTGACCACTCATCAAAGAAATGCAAGAAGAAATTGCATGGGCTAGTGTCTAAGAAGGGAAAATAGTCTCAGTTGCTGCCACCAATAGACATTCAGAAATGTGAATTTTTCTTACTTTCATGGATGGCAATTTGATATATCCTTGGGGACTTCTACTATAAGACTGTATATTCCTCTCATTTATTTCCTCCAATAGCAATTAGGCTTGCTAAAGCAGAAAAAAGCCGAATGTCACATTTGATGTTGTTTCTGGATGACTGCCTTGATTTTTGGCTTGTGGATAAATTCAATTACATGCAATATTCAGAGGTTCCCATAATTGTAATTTTGTTGGATCTCCTCACTCAATAATTTCTCAATTTCCTAATCTCTTGTAAGGTCAAAGGTGTCAGAGTGTGGAGTAATTTTTTAGAGCAGTACATGAGTAAAATTCAGTAGGTAGTCGTTGGCAAAGCAAATGCTATTATACACACAGCATTCAGCTTTTAAAATTCATATTAATTGCAAGGTACCATCTGTTCAAGTTCCATGGCTCTGTGGTACCTGAAACCCTTACACTTGATTTAGAAACTAAAAGCTATAATCTTTGCCTGGTTGAATGCTCTGCATTTTATAATATTAAAATTGTGAAGGAATTAATTATACAATCTTGGAGCTTAACTTTAAATTATGAAGTTTATAATAATTGGAAAGAAATATATTTAAAATGTGTTATGAAAGTATCACATACTAAAAAAAGTGCAAACAGGGCATTACAGCCCAGGCATGAATATTGAAGGAGAAAAGATGAACAAGGAATGAGAGTGGTGCAAGGGGGAGAAGGGAGTGGGGAAGGGAGAAGGATATTGCCAATAAATTTGTATAAAAAGTGTCAGAATTTCTTGCTACTTGTTTTCATGTATATTCACTTCACGTACAGTAGCATCATATACTTTTTACTATTGTCTCAGACAGGTAGTTGAGTATTGCTAGATGACTGAACACAAGTGAACACACACACACACACACACACACACACACACACACATACACAAATCATATAAGGTACTATAAAATATCATTTATTTCATCCCATTAGCTATGGCGTATTAAACTACTGATGTTCTGTTCTTTGTTTTCAGTGTCATAACCTGTGTCACTGATGCCCCGCATTGATTTTCAGAATTAGCTTTAGCTTTTCACTTGCTGATGATCTCTTCATTTTCTGGTCTTGGCTTGTTTCTATATCCCTGGTTTTGATTCTCTTGTTTCTTATCTCAACTCCTCCCCACTTTTGCATTGTACATGGTATAGTGGGAAGAACACAGACTAAATTGTTGGGAGGTCCAGATTATTCAATATTAGTTCAGCTATTTGGCAATTATGTTAGTTTGGGGAAATCACTTCCCTCTCTGAATCACAAGAAATTTATCTGCAATAATTTTCCTACTGAATTCTTGTGAGGATTAAATAATGTAGTGAATAAATGAATAAATGATCATAGGCTTAGAGCAAGTGTGTCAGGAGTTACCAGTCTCCAGAGCATAATAAAATTATCTTAAATGAGAATTACAGGACACAAAATCATGTGCAAAACATGTAATTAAATTTATAATTAAAATCACTATTTTAGAAAGCCTGGGGAAGCCATAATTAAATGTAAATACCAGTTATCTCTAGGTTGTTATAGATAATTCTTCATTTTTTATTTTATACTTCTCTGTTTTCACAAGTCTCTAATAATAAGTATGCTTTGAAAGTTAGAAAAAAAAAAGATATATATATATGCTAGATCACTATGGGAAATGAAAGGACTCCTGATACTCTGAGATAAGAAAGAAGATGGTAAGGAGGGGAAAGCACTTTAAAATAGAACAGAGCAAAGTTGAAAGTAGTTATTTGCCATTTAGCACTTTTTTCCTCTAAAGTAGGAAATAAAATGGTCTGATGAGGTGAAGAAGGTGAATAAGGGAGCCTGAAAATGCCCTGTGAAGAAGACACAAATTTCAAGCAGCTGTTGATAAGGTTGGAAATTGAGATAGAGATGTCACACATTATATTCAAGAAAGAAAATATGATGAAGGCAGTTGTGCATGAAGAGGGGAATTTGTAAATCCTGCCATTGGCAAGCTCAGAGAGAAGAGAAAACATTGAAAGAAACAGAAGAGGGGAAAGCAAGGAAGTGCCAGATGAACACTAAGCCAATGGAAACGACAAGCGGAGAAAAATATGAATGTAATGGTGCTCATCAGGATCAACTGTAGCAAATCAAAGGGATGTAAAATGTTGGTGGTCATTGAAAAAATCCATCTGAACAGAGGGAAACAAAAAAAAATAAATGATTGTACTGAGATTGATTGGCATGAATAAGACATACTCTTTATGTTGGAACTCATATCTGTGAAAACAAAAATAAAGAAATGAAGGCAAAAGTAGGATTATTGAGGGAAAGAATATAACTTTAAATCCCCCCAAAATCAGGAGTTTCTTCAATTGGGGGACAGGAGGCAGAGAAAAGTCATATTCTTCAGGGACAGAAACAGAGAATTTGAGAACACGTGACATTCAGCTTGCCACTGTCACAGAACAAGGTCTAGGTATCAAGAGTATAGGTAGGTGACAGAGCTTTGAAATTGATTTAATACAGAAAAAAGGTTGATTCACTGAAGTGTAATTAGAAGACACTATGTCAATATGTCTTTGATAGTGGAGAATATAAAGGGGACTTGGGATAAGCATTCAACTACTCTTGTAATTAATCCTCTAATTGTAAATTCATTCACTTTGTGAGATAGTTGGAAAAATATTTTGAAGGTGTTGTGGGTAAAGTAAGAAGAGCCTAGGGTGTGCCAGTAAAGATGCCTGCATGAAGTAGGATGAAAGACAAGGTCACTGGAAATGGGAAGGCCAAACAACTGTGAGGGTAAGGTGTTCACTTTATATATGGGTATTGAAATTAATAAATACAATAACTAGAGGAGACCAGGTAAAAAGAAAAGGAGCTGCATGTTGTTATGGAGATTTTTTTTAAATATATTTGATTTGGACTTATTTTTTTTTCAGGCAAAGAATAGATTCATTTCTGATTGATAAGGTTTTATATTATCTTGATATCTTTTTCTTTGGAGATTTTGGGCAACTTCTTTTTTTCATTTTAAAGCTGGGTTCATACCAACTCAGCATGAAATTACCCAATTACTATTGGTTGGTGTCATGGTCAGGGCCATGTATCAACTTGACCAAGTGGTGGTACCTGTTTGTCTGGTTAGGCAAATGCTGGCCTGTCTGTTGCGATGAGTACATTTCATAGAATGAAATCATGATCATGTCAGTCTTATCCACAGCTTATTCCATTTGTATTCAGCCAAAGGGAAGGGTCTTCTGCAATGAGTAATGCTTAATCTTATCACTGGAAGCCTTTTAAGGAGGATTCAGAAGAGACAGGCTCTTCCTGTTTCAGCTGGTGAGCCTCTCCTGAGGAGTTCATCCAGACCCTCCATTTGACTCATTGGCTTCGCAGCCTGCCCTGTGGATATTGGACTCTGTGTTCCCATGGTCACGTGAGACACTTTTGTAAATTTTGTTTTTGCGAGTGTTCCCTGTTTATTCTGTTTCTCTGGAGAACCTTAACAAATACATCTTGGTACCACTAGTGGTTCTTAAGAAACAGAATCTTAATAATGGGTTTTATGAATGGTTTTCTACTCTGACTGAAGTCAAAGGCACTAAGAACTCTGATTCCCATAATCAGAATGACACTCCCATCCATGGAGTGAGTTGGCAAAAGAGATAGTCAAAATATCACCATTCGATTCTCCTAATGCTTCGCTTGAATGAAGCCAGGCTCTAGTGGATAATGTTTTTGACACCTTTACAGACTTTTGTGGAAATAAGAGGTATAGAGATGTTGGCTGGTTGTTGTTAGATACACTGGCTATATTAAAGAGTGAAAAGGATGGGCTTAAATTCAAACGAGAAGCTTAAGCACTGTCTGAAAGATGTAGACATTTCTATGAGGATCCTGAAGGAAAATCTTATTTTCTGTAGCTGTAGATTTGAGATCTCTGAAAATCAGACTCAGAATCTTATTGTTAGAGTAGCAACTTTACAACATAAACTGAAATCTCTATCTTGCATGGTGTCTGCCGTTAAAGTGAGAGCATTGATTGGAAAAGAATGGGACTCTGAAAAATGGGATGGTGACATATGGATTGATAATGATGTTGGGGGTGAGGTTGAAACCCTAGGTCATGCTGAGTCTTCTCTAGATAACCCTGTAATAGTTTACCCTGAGGACATAGTCATCCCACCTCCAGCCTGCCTTGAGGAGTTGGCCACCCAACCTCCTCGTGAAGGGATTAGCCTTAGAGTGATTAATCCTATTTCACCAGATGAAACTGCAAATTAAGGCCCTGAAACAAATGGCTTGGAAGATATTTCTAATTATTTTCATGACCCATCCCCCCCGCCCCATTTCTTCTAGACCTATAACCAGGCTAAATTCCCAACAGGCCCCTAAAGGTGAGGTACAAAGTAGCACACAGCACAAAAGAACTGTGTGAGTTTTCCAATTTATATAGACAGAAATCAGGGGAATATGTGTGGCAATGGATTTTAAGGGTGTGGGATAGTGGTGGGAGGAATATAAGGCTGGATCAGGCTGAATTTATTGATATGGGCCCACTAAGCGGAGATTCTGCCTTTAATATGATAGCTCGAGGGGTTAGAAAAGGTATTAACAGTTTGTTTGGATGGTTGGTTGAAACATGGATCAAAAGGTGACCAACATTACCTGAGGTTGAATTGCCAGAACTGCCCTGGTATAATGTAGATGAGGGGATCCATAGGCTTATAGAGATTGGAATGTCAGAGTAGATTTAGCGTGCAAAGCCTGCTCTTGCCCCCCAGAATATCCATAGGATGCACCTTCTACCAGAACAGTGAGAAATAAATTTATGAGAATAGCGTCATCATTCTTGAAGAGCTCTGTAGTTGCACATCTCTGTAGGTCAGATATTACTGGGGGAACTACTGTCACTGAGCTGGAATCCTTAAACAAAATGGGGATGATTGGATCAAGAGTTGACAGAAGCCAGATGGCAGCACTTAATAGCCAAAGACGGGGTAGACGTGGCTATTATAATAGACAGCAAACTCAAAGCAGGTGTCAAAATTATATAACTCACAGAGATTTGTGGCATTGGCTAGTAAATCATGGGGTACCTAGAAATACAAAAGAAGGGCAGTCTACTAAATTCTTGTTTGAGCTGCATAAACAGAATAATTCTAGGTCAAGTGAACAGAAGTCTAACCTGAATTACAAAAACACAGTCACGACTCCTTAATCAATTTCCAGACTTCAGACAATTTCCAGACCCCCTAAATGAAGGGGAGGCCAGGTCCCTTTGGGGACCCTGTTACACTGCCACAAATCTATATCGTTGATCTTCTTCCAAGCCTTTCCCAAGGAGACTGATGGCCATTTACCAGGGTAACTGTGCATTGGGGAAAAGGAAATGATCAGATATTTTGGAGATTATTAGACACTGCTTCAGAAGTGGCATTAATTTCAAGGGACCCAAAACGTCACTCTGGTCCACCAGTCAGAATTGGGGCTTATGGAGGCCAGGTGATCTAAACTAATGTATTTTTAGCTCAGGTCCGTCTCACAGTGGGTCCAGTGGGCCCCAGACCCATTCTGTAGTTATTTCCCCATATACTGATCAACTAGCAGAATCCCCACACTGGTTCTCTAACTTATGCATTGAGGGGTATTATGGTGGGAAAGGCCAAGTGGAAGCCACTAGAACCACCCCTACCTAGCAAAATTCTACATCAGAAGCAATACCGGATTCCTGGAGGGATTGCAGAGATTATTGCCAGTCTTAGGGACTTGAAGGATACAGGGGTGGTGATTCCCACCACATCCCTATTCAACTCTCCTATTTGGCCTGGCCAGAAAACAGATGGGTCTTGGAGGATGACAGTGGATTATTGTAAGCTCAACCAGGTGGTAACTACAATTGCAGCTGCTGTTTCAGATGTGATATCATTGCTTGAGCAAATCAATGCATACCCTGGTACCTGGTATGCAGCTTTTGATCTGGCAAATGTTGCTTTCTCAATGGCTATTAGTAAGGACCACCTTGGTTTCAGCTGGCAAGGTTGACAATATACTTTCACTGTCCTACCTCAGGGGTATATCAATTCTCTGGCCCTATGTCATAATCTTGTCCACAGGGAACTTGATCAGTTTTCCCTCCCACAAGACATCAAACTTGTCCATTATATTGATGATATCATGTTGATTGGACCTAGTAAGCAAGTAGCAACTACTTTAGACTTACTGGTGAAGCATTTGCGTGTCAGAGGATGAGAGATAAATCCAACAAAAATACAGGGACCTTCCACCTCAGTAAAATTTCTAGGTGTCCAGTGGTGTGGGGCATATCAAGATATTCCTTCTAAGGTGAAAGATAAGTTGCTGAATCTGGCCCCTCCTACAACCAAAAAAGAGGCACAACGCCTAGTTGGTCTCTTTGGATTTTGGCAACAACATATTCCTCATTTGGGTGTGCTACTCTGGCCCATTTATCCAGTGACCAGAAAAGCTGCTAATTTTGAGTGGGGACCTGACCAAGAGGAGGCTCTACGACAGGTCCAAGCTGCTGTACAAGCTGCTCTGCCACTTGTGTCATAAGATCCAGCAGATCCAATGGTACTGGAAGTGTCAGTGGCAAATAGAGATGCTGTCTGGAGCCTTTGGCAGGCCCCTATAGGAGAATCACAATGCAGACCCCTAGGATTTGGGAGCAAAGTCTTACCGTCTGCTGCAGATAACTACTCTCCTTTTGAGGAACAGCTTTTGGCCTGCTGCTGGGCCCTACTAGGAACTGAATGTTTAACCATTGGTCACCAAGTTACCATGAGACCTGAGTTGCCTATCATGAGCTGGGTGTTGTCTGACCCACCAAGCCATATAGTTGGGCGTGCACAGCAGCACTCTATTGTAAAATGGAAATGGTATATACGAGATAGAGCCAGAGCAGGTTCTGAAGGCACAATAAGTTACATGAAGAAGTGGCCCAAATGCCCATGGTCTCCACTCCTGCCACATTACCTTCTCTTTCCCAGAACAGAGCTATGGCCTCTTGGGGAGTTCCTTACAGTGAATTGACTAAGGAAGAGAAAACTCGGGCCTGGTTTACAGATGGTTCAACACGATATGCAGTTACCACCCAAAAGTGGATAGCTGCAGCACTACAACCCCTTTCTGTGGTGTCCTTGAAGGACAGTGGTGAGGGGAAATCCTCCCAGTGGGCAGAACTTCGAGCAGTGCCCCTGGTTGTTCATGTTGCTTGGAAGGAAAACTGGCCAGAGGTGCATTTGTATACTGACTCATGGGCTGTTGCTAACAGCTTAGCTGGGTGGTCAGGGGCTTGGAAAGACCATAATTGGAAAATTAGTGACAAAGAGGTCAGCGGAAGAAGTATGTGGATAGACCTTTCTGAGTGGACTAAAAACATGAACATATTTGTGTCCCATGTGAATGCAAACCAGAGGGTGACTTCAGCAGAGGAAGATTTTAATATTCAAGTGGATATGACAACCCGTTCTGTGGATACCAGTCAGCCTCTTTCCCCAGCAACTCCTGTCATTGCCCAATGGGTTCATGAACAAAGTAGTCATGGTGGTAGGGATGGAGGCTATGCATGGGCTCAGCAACATGGACTTCCACTCACCAAGGCTGACTTGGCTACAGCCACTGCTGAGTGCCCAATATGCCGGCAGCAGAGACCTACACTCAGCCCCCACTAGGGCACCATTCCCTGAGGTGACCAGCCAGCTACATGGTGGCAGGTTGATTACATTGGACCACTCACTTATGAAAGGGACAGTGATTTGTTCTAACTGGAATAGACACATACCCTGGATATGGGTTTACTTTCCCTGCACGTAATGCTTCTGCCAAAACTACCATCCGTGGGCTTACAGAATGCCTTATCCATCATCATAGAATTCCACACAGCACTGCTTCTGATCAAGGAACACACTTCAAAGCAAATGAAATGTGGAAATGAGCACATGCTCATGGAATTCTCTGGTCTTACCATGTTTCCCATCATCCAGAAGCAGTTAGATTGATAGAACGGTGGAACGGCCTTTTGAAAACTCAATTACAGTGCCATCTAGGTGGTGATACCTTGAAGGGCTGGGGTAATGTTCTCTAGGGAGCTGTATATGCTCTGAATCAGTGTCCACTGTATGGTGCTGTTTCTCCCATAACCAGGATCCATGGGTCCAGGAACCAAGGGGTGGAAATGAGAGTGGTGCCACTCACTATTACCCCTACTGATCCACTAGGAAAATTTTTGCTTCTGTCCCCTGCAACCTTGAGCTCTGCTGGTCTACAGGTTTTAGTTCCAAAAGGGGAAGTTCTTCCACCAGGAGAAAAAAACAATAATTCTGTTGAACTGGAATCTAAGACTGCCACCTGGTCACTTTGGGCTACTCATGCCTCTGGTTCAACAAGCCAAGAAGGGGATTACATTATTGTCTGGGGTGGTTCATCCCAACTATCAGGGGGAAATAGAACTGCAACTACACAATGGAGGTAAAGAAGAGGTTTCTTGGAATATAGGAGATCCCCTGGGGCATCTTTTAGTACTACCATGCCCTGTGATTAAAATCAATGGAAAACTGCAACAACCCAATCCAGGCAGGACTACCAATAACTCTGAAACTTCAAGAATGAAGGTTTGGTTCAACCCACCAGGCAAAGAACCACGGCCAGCTGAAGTGCTTGCTGAGGGTAAAGGGAACATGGAATGGGTAGTGGAAGGAGGTAGTAATAAATATGAACTATGACCACATGATCAGTTACAAAAACGAGGACTGTAATGCTGTTTTGTTCATGTTATACTATTTTGGTTGTAAGACACCAAGTTTAAGAATGAATATTACCCAGCGATTTGCACCCTATTCTGGAAAGATTTAATGTGTGTCCGGGTATATGCAAGACAGTTGAATATTGTTAGGTGAAAGAAAAAATGTGTGTTTTATCATTTTTTATTTAGATATTAGGTATTTTTTAAGATGATATGTATAGCTGCAAGTTGACAAGGGGTGGACTGTCATAGTCAGGTTCATATGTCAATTTGGCCAAGTGGTGGTACCTGTTTTTCTGGTTGGGCAAGTGCTGTTGCAATAAGGACATTTCATAGGATTAAATCATAATCACATCAGCTGTATCCACAGCTGATTCCATTTGCAATCAGCCAAGGGGAGTGTCTTCTGCAATGAATGATGCTCAATCTAATCACTGAAAGCCTTTTAAGGAGGATTCAGAAGAGACAGACTCTCTTCCTGCTTCGGCTGGCGAGCCTCTGCTGTGGAGTTCGTCCAGACCCTCCATCGGAATTGTCGGCTTCACAGCCTGCCCTGCGGATTTTGGACTCCGCCTTCCCACGGTCACATGAGACACTTTTATAAATTTTATATTTGTGGGTGTTCCCTGTTGATTCTGTTTCTCTAGAGAACCTTAACTAATACATGGAGTAAAGTGTAGATTTGGGAGATGTCGTGGGAAGTAGGAAGTATTAGAAAACTCCTGCATGAAGCTGCATAAGCATTCAAGTGCTGTTGACCCAGAAAGCCTGGAAGACTGCTCCACAGATTCTCGTCGTTTTAGAGGGATGGATTATGTTGTTGCAACTTCCGTAAGGGGACTACATGAAGCATACACAGCAAAGCCAGGTTTTGGTGTGCAAGAAGCACTTCTATCACCCCCTGAAAAGTATTCACGTAGAAAAATGGAGAAACACGTGTATCTACCTTTGGTCTTAGTGTTGGAAATTGGATAGAAAAGGGCAAGGTACACTTACATGTCTTAGCAATTATTTTCAGCAGCTTGAACAATAACTGCTTAATTCTTCTGATCTTACATGTGAAGAAGGAATATTGTTAGGATGGAAAGGGCCCTAAAGAGTCTAGGATAAGGTTGGGACCTGATTTTATTAAAATCTTAGAAAGTCATTGCCACAGAAAACTATGAAACCAAATGGACAGAAGTGAGTAAGTATAAGTCAAAAGAAGGGATTGTATTGGAATATAATTTTCTAAATCGATCAATCAACAAATCTATCTATCTAATGTCCGTATCTATAGCTGCATCTTAATCTACATTTATAGCTGCATATATATTATATATATTTATATAAAGTCATACATATTATATATATAGTATGTATTAATTTATATTAACTATATATATAGTTAATTATATATATATATATGTATAGTTAACCAGGATTTACATGAATTATCACCTGCACCGCAAATATTTTCCACCAATATATTGAATTAGAATTCTTAAAAAGTCTCAAAATAATAATACTTCTCAAAGACTGTGTAAAAAATATATTCATTCACTCTACAAAGACACTTAAGTGGGGAGCCAAATAACAGTCATTAAGTAAATTCTGGGTGAGCATGAACATGGAGGCAGAACGAACTACGTTCTGCATCTTGTACATCTAACCAGACTTTTAAAATTACTTGAATATGGATCCAAAAGACATTGGATAGGCATGTTTAACTTTTTTAAAAACAACTACTCTGAGAGAGAGTACTGATGAACATTGTTGATGTTTGCTTCTGAGGCTCTTATTTATCTATCCCCTCCTTGCCCCTTTCCTCATCCTTTAGCTAAGACTATACATTCAATTAAGTAGAATTATGCGTTGTTTCTTTCAGGCAACTTTGTTGTTTCTGTGTGGATAAAATATTGATTTTAAAGTTCAACACTCAGAAGATAATATCATTTTCTTCATTTGCATATTCTTAGAGGACTCTTCACTATAAACCTCAATATTAATACTCTCTTTCTTTTACTACTGCTTATAAAGAAAGAAAATTACAGCCTATTTATTGACTGACATACACTTTATATCAGTAATCCCTTTAAAATTTCTCAATAACACAGAAATTAGATAGATATTATAATGCATTTATTGATAAGGAAAATGATAGACACTGGTTTAACTATAGGTATTAAGTTGCAGAACCAGTATGGAACTCAGGTCTGACTTGTTCCAGTACTCCCTTGTGATATTCTTAACTTCTTTTTGCAAAGACCATAGTTATTGCTCATTCAAACATGTTCAATATGTAATCTATACATGATTATATACAAAAGGGATGAAATGATATATTTAAAATATACTGATGGTATAAGTATAATGCATTCAATATGAACAATGAAATGACATAAAAATTATGTACATATGCATATTGGAGGAAAGTATGGATATATATAACACAGGGACTAAGGCATCTAGTTATGTAATGCATTAAAGTGAATTTTATTTTTTCCATATGGAGAGTATTGTCACTTGAATTGTTTAGCATTTTGTATGTCAGCAATTTTAATTCTGAAAGTGAAGGCTAGCTTTGGCATTAATGATCTATGATTAATGAAAGAGAGAATTGTGAAACCATAAATTCTAGTTATGACAAATGTTAAGCTTAGTTCTGATGATGATTCATTTTTCTTAATCAACCTCTTAATAACAGGTGAATAGATTAAGAGCAATAAGTAGTCTCAATTTCTTATTGCTGATTGCTGTGGTATTTTAAAGTTTCAAATCAATAATTATGATAATTAAGTCATTCAATGTCAACCTTTTATGCAGACATTCTTAACTATTTAAATAAGTAGCTGGCACATATCCACATGACATTTGTTTTATACATGATCAGAGGCGACAGAGACCAAATGATACATTTTCAAATATCTGAAGTCATAAGAATTTGTGATAGGACTTCCTAAAATTAATTTCTAAAAAAGTTGACTGAAGCATTGTTTAACTTGGTTGCACAGAGCACCAGCATTTTCATTTTCATGGAACATGTTTAGTCATATTACATACTTTATTATCTATCACCATTCAGAGAATACAGATAGCTGATAGGACACCCAATGGTATATTTGAGCCATCTGTTCATTCATCAACCTTATGGTGAATATGCAAAATGAAGGCTTTGCCTTATGTGACAAAACAAAGTCAAAATTTAATCATGGCATTTTAAAAGATAATAAAACATAATTTTCTTTTCGCTGAAAACTTGTACCTAAATTACCTTGCACCTAAGTAATCCAACTAAAATCTGAATAATTAATATTAAACAACATCACCTCATGCTTTACATTTGACTGGTAATTTAGCTTACGTTAAAATAATTCGGTCAGTTGAATCTGAATAATAAAAAGTAAAGACACTGTTTATATTATTTCTAGATTTTTTATTGATAGTTCATAATGTATGGAACTCTTTTAGATCATTTTTTGGGTAAGTAAGGGTCTGGGGATATACAATATAACTTGTGCATCTCCTGATCCTTAATTAAATTAGCCCTCAATTTGTACAGAGACCATGTGAATATTGCATTTATGGCAGCTAATCCTTAGTAAAAATGATTTTGAACTTGACATGTAGAATTATGTATGTTAAATTATCAAAAACCTCTGCAATATTACTATATGATTAGATAAATTTCAAACCAATACTAAATTCATCATGCAATATAATCAGACAAGTAACACATATGTTTTATCTTAATATTTAGTGTTATATTTATTGAAGTCTAGGTGATATAAATACCCTTAAAATCTAGCTTCTGGGGCAGGCAATGGTGGCTCAGTGGCAGAATTCTTACCTATCATGATGAAGACCTGGGTTTGATTCCTGGTGCCTGCCCATGCTAAAAAAAAAAAAGAAAAAGAAAAAAAAATAGCTATATCACATCTGTAAATCTGTAACAACATTTGCTTTATTCATTTATTCAACCATGTTATGAAACACTTACTAATTATTGAGGATGTTTTTAAGCATTGGGGATAATACAATTTTCAATGAGGTAGTTTGTCTTCAAATTGCTAAGGAGAAAGGTAGATAGGGAAATATGTAAAGTACAGTGTGCTAAGAGCTATTATGGTCATTAGTTTAAGGTGAAATGATGTCCCACAAAAGCAGTAAAGCACTTTGGGAGGAATCTAGGAAGACTTTCCAGTGAAATAGCATCTAAGTTGACTCAAAGGCTAATCAGGTGTCAGAAAAAGGAAAAAGCACTCTAGGTAAAAGGAATGAATGTGTAAAACTCCTAAGGAGAGAGAAATCATGGCATCTTTAAAGAACAACAAAATTTCGAGTATAAGGAAAACAGATTACAAGCTGGGTAGTGACATAACATCATGCTAGGGTGGTAGTGACAAGAGGAAAGTTTAGTAGATATTGAATAAATTAAAATAAGGGATAATCACTGCATGACCAAAGCAATGACAGTAAAGATGGGCAAAGTTGGATGAATACTGAACCTAATTGGTGACTGATTTTCTATGGGGTTGACTGAAGGGAGCTGTGAGCATAGTAATTGAAAAAAAAGAATCATTCAATGAGAAACTGTACTGGAAAGCAGTGAGTAGATATTGTACTTTTAAGTGAATTTCATAATGCAGGAATAGTTTTGGAAAATCTCATATGTGAATGCAGGAAAGGAATGCAATTTACGTTGCTTCTTTTAACATTTTCCCTATTTGAGAAGCCAGTGCTCAGTGTTTTATGGTGGGATATGACAGCGAATCAGAGATAAAGAGGGGTTACTTGCTGATGTGTTTAGAGTCTATCTGTAATTCCTAGGTAGAAATTGGAAAGGGCTCTTTGCTGACCAAAATGTTTCAGGCAAACTATCATGAATAAGAGCAAATCTCTAATTCTCTGTGACACCGCTAAGAAATTCTTATACCCTTGTGGCTAGAGAAAGTCAGCATAGCAGTATGGAGAGCAGAGATGTTTATGAGTGTATGTGTGGGTGTTTCCAAGAGTAGAATGTCTCACAGGAAGAGCTTTATGATCCACGCTCCAGGGAGGTGGCAGAGCTCCTGCATATGTTTGTGTTATCTGTGGCTAGAAAAGATGTTTGCCCAGTTTCCCCATAAGAGCTTCAAAGAAGTAGCAGACCCAGAATGAAGAAATAGCTGTGCAACATGTCTAGAAAAAGGGCCCTTAGCCCCACACAGTTTCCCAAGACCCAGCCTGTACAGAAAATTAATAATTGTTTTTGACTGTTAGTGACATAGTGGAAGGGGTCTTTGAAAATCAGTACTTTCAAACACTGTGAAAATCAAAGAATTTAGATGAACCTGAGAGGAAAAGGGAGGGGGCCCAAAATAAATGAAATGACATGTCTTCCATAGTGGCAAAATGACTGCTTCAAATAAAACCTAGGGAAAATTAAAATACAGTTGAATATTATGTTACATTTATATAGGTAATTTTATTTGTTACATTTATTTACATTTTTATGTATGTAAACATATTATAGATGTAAATATTGTAATTATATAATAGAAATTATAAATATATCATACATAAATATCTATCTACATAATTTATTCTTTATTTACAGTATATTTAATGTGCTTATAAATAAATGTAAATTATATAATATATAAATTATAAATAGATGTATATTATAAATACATTTGCATTCATTTATATTTTATGTACAAGGTTATGTTTATTGTTATTGAGGTATTATTTTCATACAATGAAATACAGAAACCTTAAGTGTTTAGTTGAGTTTTGAAAAGCACATGTCTTTGTAATCTGTACATCAAACATAATAAAGAACAAATCCATCACCCTAGAAAATTCCCAGATGTCCCTTTCCATTCAACCCTCAACCTGTCACAAAATAAATTCATAGTTTTCTGTTTTTGAATTTCACATAATATTCAGTTCTTTTACTCAACTAATATTTTTGAGATGTATTGATATTTTTCAAGTATCTGTAGTTTTTTATTGCTGAGTAGTATTCTGTTGTATGAATATATCACAATTTCCTTATTTATTTTCCCTTTGATGGATACAATGCTTTTTTCAATATTTGGCTAATCTGAATAAGGCTGTTATAAACAATCTTTCTCAATTCTTTTTATGGACAAATGTTTTCACTTCTATCAAGTAAAGACAAAAGTTTAAAAGCTGGGTCATAGAGTAGGTACATCATTCATTTTTAAGGAAATGCCAAATAGTTATCCATGATTGCACCATTATTCACACCTACCTGAAATACCTGAGAGCTCTAGGTCTCCATGGCTTTATGGATATCTAGTACTGTGAATAATTTTTGGAGGAACTACCCTTTATCCCCCTTCTACTTCTTCACATATTTAAGTTTTTGATTGACAGGTTCCTTGTGGTATATATTTTTCTTTGCTTAGAGAATTTATTGGAGCATAATTAACATACAATATTTAAAGTATAAATTTTCATAAATTTTGACATATGTACACACTTTGGAAACCATCACTAGAATTAAGATAATAAAAATACCAACCCCTCCCAAGGTTTTTTTTTTTTTTATGTTCCTTTGTAACCTCTCACTTCTGTGTGTTTCTACCCATCTCAAAGCAATCACTTATCTATTTTTTGTCACTTAGCTGAGATTACACTTTACAGAGTATTATGTAAATGAAATTATAGTGCTTTTGGTCTAATTTCTTTCAATTCAGGGAAATTATTTTGAGATTCACCTGTGCTGTTGTGAATATCAGTAGCTTTTTCATTTCTAGTGGTGAGTAGTATTCCATTGTGCTAATGCATCATATTTTGTTATCTAATCACCTGTTGATTGACATGTGGATTGTTTCTAGTTTTTGACTTTTATAAACTACTGTGGACGTTTGTGGAAATGTCTTTGAAGCACAAATGCTTTCTCTGTTCTTGAGTTCATATTATTTTGCCAGATTATACAGTATGCATCTGTTTAACATTTTAAGGGCATGCCAAACTGTTTCCCAAAGTGTCTGCTCCATTCTACAACCCCAGCATTTGATATGTTTGGTCTTATTTAACTTTAGCAATTATAATAGGTATGCAGTGGTAACTTGCTGTGGTTTTAATTTGCATTTCCTTAATGACTAATGATATTGAACACCTTTTCATGTGCTTATGTGCCATCCATATGTCTTGTAAAATGCCTGTTCAAATCTTTTGCCCATACTTGTGTGGTGTTAGGGTGTTCTCTTGTTATTAATGAGTTTTGAGTGCTGTGCTAGTTTGAAACTGTGTGTACCCCAGAAAAACCTTGTTCTTTATTCCTAATTGAATTGTGGCTACCTACCAGTTGTGGGCAGCCCCTTTTGATGAGGTTGTTTCCATGGAGATGTGTCTCCATCCAATCAGGATGGGCCTTCATCCACTACTGGAGTCCTTTAAGAGGGAACCATTTGGAAAAAGTTTCAGAGCTGATGCAGACAACATTTGGAGATGCAGAAAGAAAACGCCCCCGGAGGAGCTGTTGTTTGAAACCAGAAGCCAGAGGACCAGCAGAAGCCAGCCATGTGCCTTCCCATCTGATAGAGGTGCCCTGGACCCTTTGGCCTTTCTTGAGTCAAGGTACCTTTCCCTGAATGCCTGCATTTGGATATTTTTGTGGTTTCAGGACTGTAACTTAATAAATTCCCTTTATAAAAGAAAACCCATTTCTGGTATATTGCATTTCCAGCAACGTTAACAAACTAAAACATCCATATATTTGTAAGAAACTTGAGCTAAGTAGTTTACATTTCTGGACAATATCTGATTCTTGTGTGTCAGTGTGAACTGCTAGAAAAATACCACAATGGGTCGTTATACTAGAAAATGTATAATTGATACGTTTCAATTGATGAAAATGTATTTTCACAAATATTTGCCCTTTCATTAAGATATTACTTTGCATGTTATATGTAAGTTAGTATATCTGAGTAAGTAAATTCATGGTTAATCCTCATTTAAAAGCAGAATTCTCATTTGTAATTATCTGAAAGCTAACTATGAGCATTACAGAATAAATAGTACACATTCATTTCACATTTTTCTCTTACTTTCCCTAAAACTGGAAATGTCCCCTTTCTACTGAATTTTAATAAGTTGCTAACACCAGGGATGACAACTCACTTTGTAACACCATTTTTCTCAAACACAGAGGGGCTATAAATGTTTCTTCTTTGAGATGAATACAGGAAACTATCACTATTGTTCTTAAATTACATATACTCTCCTTTATAAACAGTGCATTTAAATTGCCAAAGAAGACTAGTTAAAGACTTTGTTTTACAACAAGCAAGATTTTGTATCTTTACTTCATAAGGTTAACAATAAGGCTTCATTAAGCAATGTTAAAACAACCCATATAAATTTATAGCATCCCTCCCACATCTAATCCCTCCTTTAAATAACCTTGTAAAAGAACGGATTAAAATACTATTTTAGAACCCTCTAAATCCCAGAAATATTTTTAGACTTATTTAATATAAATCATCTAAAGAAGCTTAATAAGGCATTATAAATGCCTAATAAGACCTAAGTGTTTTAAACATTTTCTTAGATTTCATTTATGAGACAAGTAATTAAGTAAATTCCTTATGCCCCATAGGCATTACCGGGAAGTCTTCTACAGGAAAGATGATTCAAAGGCAAAAAATACATTGAAAGAAAATGTACTTGGAAAAGCCTCTCATGCGCCCTGCTGAGACAAGGTTCAGTTACGTGCTCAAAATATAATTGTGCCTTCCTGGGTATATTGTAATAAGAAGAAAAAAGGCCTAAAAGCCTCCAAAGGAAGCATTTGGCAGCAAAAACTTTTCATCATTATATATTGTCAGTTCCTTTAAACTTATCAAGAGGTGGAGTAGATACCAGGTATTAAACTGACAATGCAGAAAATTGTTAAAACCTTAGAGTTTTCTCTATCATTCCTTGCCAATTTTAGAAGTTGTTTTTCTGTTGCATAATGGAATTGATAAATTAGAATTTAAGCTATAGGGTCAATACATTGAAATACATTTAAACACCGCTATCCTCTTTACTTTAAGGCTATTTTCATTATAAAGGCTTTGACAGAGATATAGCAAATAGAGAAAGTAATTGACTAGCAATTAATTCAAGTTTCTGTGAACCAAGGCATCTTCAGATATGTCATCAAGCATTCTAGAGGCTACATAAATGGCTTAGCTCTCAGCATTTCTAAAAATTCAGAAGAATTGAAGACTTAATACATTAGATTTTACCAATAACAGAACAAAGAATGTTTACATTGAGCTTAAGTCATTCTACTATTAGGATTTTTAAGTGTATTGTTACAAATAATTTATTAACTATTCTAAAAATATTTAGTGTCAACTATGCATCTGATATTAAACCACATACTATTCCATACTAATGGTATCTGCCCTTAAAGAATATACATCTTGGAAATGGGGTGCAGATAAGCAAGGAGACATTAATAGTAAAGAATAAAATGCATTATTATTGACTTAACACCAAATGTGTTGGGAAATACATATATAAGAACTACTAATAATCGAATTATTTTCCATAGAATAAGTTAATTACTATGTGATATCTGAAGGTAATCTTGTTCACCAGAAAATAAGTGGAGCCCTGTTGCATTAAGAAATTTATAAAAGTTGTATGTCATTTACTACAGTTAAAACAAAAATATACATGAGAAGCTATATCCCTTAGTATGCAGAAGTTCAACAGAAAAATGTTCTCTATCAATGTTTCTTCAGAATTGACTTCAAGTTTTCCATGAGAATGATTTAATTTCAGGCATTCATTTTTATTATAATCTAAACACATATAAGCACATTAGGGATCTTCCAGAAGAAACCCTTGTAATTGCATTCAATTATGAGACTCCAGAGCCTGCATTAACATTGATGTTTAGAGCATTATAGTAACACCATTTTAGTCAGAGCAGACTAATAGGAAAGTGCAGAGGTAGATTTATTTAAAAGATCCTTGTTAACTTATGGTCTCTGAGCTGGACAAAGGCTTCATAGTGATTCAAATAAGGAGAAAATTCGAGAGAATCAAATCACACATGGCAAAGTGGCAGAGGCAAACTAGCTAAAGAGCTTGCACTTGCAAAGCAAGTGAATACTCTTATATCATTCATCACATTAAAATGATACTGCAAATTTGAATTTTTTTTTACTTTATAGTTCTGTTTGCTTTACATTTGAATGTTTGAATATATAATCATATGAAGTTATAAATACAAAACTTTTATGATATATTTTTAAAAATTTAAAGAAAAATGCTTTACCTTATTCAAAAACTTATCCTAAAATGCTGAGATTTGGGCACTGATGCAAATGAAAACTCTTCTGAAAAGGAAGTCTACTCTCTGCTGCTCAAGATCAGTGTCCAAAGTTTCCCCCAAATGCCTTGCAGAAGCATCTAGTTTGAGGAAATTTGAAGTGATGGAAACTGTCTCTATGGAACCATGCTTTACACTGGAAATTGATTTTATGAATTTGTCAAAACTCAAAACTGTGCAACACAAAGAATGAATTTTACTGTGCAAATTTTTAAAATCACACAGTTAAAGGGGTGAAATTTTTTCACATAAGAGATCAGTCTAGAAACTAAGATTGTTTATATCCATTTCATACATAGCATCAGCGAAAGTTTAAATATTTTTAATAATTTGCTTTTTATTTGAATGCAGTTGTGTTCTAAATTCTTAGCCACAAACCTAAACTACAGTTTTTAAAATGCTATTTTTAAACAACAAAATAAGTTATCAAGGAATACATTTTACAAAAGATGTTCAAGATCTTAATGGAGAAAATGTCAAGTTCTACAGAAAGACATTAACAATCATTTATAGATTGAGAGAAACAAAATGAAAAGATGCCATTTCGCCCAAAATAGTTGAGACGTAAATTAAATGTCTTTATTAGTAGTGGTAGTAGTATTGTTATTGTCATTTAGATTCTGGCACAGTAGTTTATAAAGTCTATAAGGAAAAGGAATGTCCCTAATTAGCCAAGAGATAAACTAGGTAGGGTGGATCATCCTATTAGGTACAGTTGACCAAAACAGTCTTAACTCCCTTTTATCTTGATTAAAATGGGAAAGACGTCTCCCCACTCCAGGCACCTGACTTTCCTCTCACTCTGGACCGTAGCCTTTCAGATACTAGAGAGGGTCTAACTTCTCCCTTATCTCTCTCCCTCAGCCCTTAGTAGATCCAGGTGGCTTGGCTTAATGCACAGCAAAAGAAAACATTCCTGACCAAATGGCCATGATTACAAACTCAGTAAATCACTCATGCATTCTAGTAATCAACCTCTCTCAAAGTCCTCTAGTACTTTTCCACTAGCCCATTCCATCCCTCAAAAAATCCTACAGCTCTCTGTCTCTATCCAGTAAGTTGAGTTCTAGTCTCTCCTGCAGCAATTAATCCTTGAAAAAAAACTCTTCCATGCCTGATTAACGTTGTCTGTTCATTTTTTTTCTTTGACAATAGTGTCAAAAATGAACAGACAACGTTAATCAGGCATGGAAGAGTTTTTTTAGTTAACTACTTCTGTGTAATACATTACCCTCAAACCTAGCAGCTTGTTCAAAAAGTATTAGGAATGTTGCCATGATGAAAGAAGAGTGTTGACTCAGCTGCAAGGACCTGTGCCACTCTACAAATCTCATATTCATGAAACTATCCTGAGCACAAGTTCTACATTTCCCGAGATCATCTCATTATGGGCATTTTCTCTGACCTCCTCTTCTACTGCCCTCCACAGCTCTCTCTGTTTTTTAATAAAGCCACGACAGATCTCCTGCATCTGTGTTGATTCCTTCCCATTTGGGAAGTTTTGGTCCCAAAAATTTTCTATGGCATTTCCTTATTTCATTCAGGTATAGATTCAAACTCTTTCTTCAAACTACTGTATTTAATTTAGTGGACTCTATCTCTCTCTTTCTCTTTATTTTTTTTTACACCATATAACACTAGCTTCTACTTTTCCTTGTAAATTTATCTATGGCTTGGTTGAAATTGTGATTTTTTTCTCTTCATTTAAAATAAGGATAAAAAGGAAATGGGGCGGGCCGCGGTGGCTTAGCGGGCAAAGTGCTTGCCTGCTATGCCGGAGGACCTCGGTTCGATTCCTGGCCCCAGCCCATGTAACAAAAACGGAGAAACAGAATACAATAAAACAAGAAAATGTTTAAAAATGTTTCCCTTTCTTCCTTCCTTCCTTCCTTCTATCCTTCCTTCCTTCTCTCTGTCTTTCCTTAAAAAAAAAAAAAAAAAAAAAAAAAAAAAAAAAAAAAAAGGAAATGAATACTGTCTTAAAATTTAGTATTCTAAATATTAAATTTTGCCCTTATTGAAACCATTTAACTTAAAATATATATCATAATGCCTTTCATTTCTCAATGTGGTTATGCTACCAGCTTGCTTTTTTGTTCTTTGTTTTCGAAATCCTAAGATAAACAAACACAAAATAATGGTTTTACATTCACTTTTACTATAATAGAATTTGGATTTATATTAACTATGTATTTTTTCTTTGTTCAATAGATATTTTTAATAAAAATGACTTACAGAAATATAAATAAATTCAAATTATAAATTTCAATTATGATGGCTAAAACTAACTTGGCCATTATATAAACTGGAGACTGGCATCTAAATATTTTTAAAATGGAATCCAAAAGCAATGAACACCTTAAGTTGCTATAATATAGAGTTTTATGTGCTGAAAGTTTCCTTGAGGTGAATGAAAAAGATGCTGGATACCACACTTAAAACCCTATTTGAAATAAATGATTGGACACCCAGTACTGATTGCAACCATTTGGTGATTCTGAAGTTAAACACTCAAAATCTAACTCCTTGTCAAGTAAAAAAAAATGTTACTTATTGCTAAGTAAAATAAAATAGCCAAGTGCATTGAGCACTGCTGGGGGAAAGACCCTTTCCAAAGGGCTTTTTTATAGAAGACAAAAACAGCTGATGTGTGGGGTTTTCTGAGAAAATAGAACACATCTTATGAGGGTTGCTGATAGGTAATACCTGATGATAAACTAGTTTTGATCTGGTAGAGACAGCTTATGAGAATGAAAAAGCATCCACACTAATCAATGTATATCTGCTTCCCATCTTGTAGGGACACCTTTGTGTAAAGTGGAAAGTTATTCAATCAGAACATTTCCTCACTTTCTTCCATGTTCACCCTATATGAGCTTCCCCTTTCTACTCCCTCAGTGGAGTTTACTTCTGCTTTTCCAGTGGGATGCTGCCTGATTCATGAATTGCTCAATAAAACTGTGAGATCCTAAAGATCTTTTATCTGATTTTTTTTTTATCAGAATTCTAACTGACTTTTGGACACTACAAATTGCTGTAACTTTAGACAATACATAATGGAGTTTTTTTGCATAGATACTTTTAATGTTAAAGATCTATTTGTTAGTAATTTACTATGTATGATTATATCTACTATTATTATCAAGTATATTTAAAAGGACCTTTTCTGCTGCATCATTGTTATGCAAAAGAGTTACAATTGCCATTTAAATGCAAAATAGTTAAACTTTGGTTTTTAAAATATAGAACATTGATTTTAAATGGCAGAGAGCTAAGTTATTTGCATTTACAAGAGTGAAAAACAGAGTTTGATGACTTTTTTCTATCCATAAGTAATTGCTATAATGCTTACATAATTTTCCTCTGTGATGGACAAAAGGAAGAAAGGAATTTTTTTAAGCCAGATTAATTTTACATATATGTCTAGTTCCACAATGCTACATGATTTAAATTTGGGTAGTATTCATTGACACAGACAATGAATTGAAATAAGAAAAACTGCTTAAAACTTTAAAACAGTTAAATAACCCTTTAATATACTTTTGAAATAAATCTACATGTAAGTTTGTAATGGTAAGCATCAATTTAAATTAAAATATTAATTAGGAAATGTTCCACCTTTTTTTATTTAAAAAATATAATTAAAAATGAATATACATATAATTTCACCTTTGGATTGCACCATTACTGAGAAATGCAATTTTAAATGGACATTAAAATATAAAAAACTGCTTAGAATATTAGGTGTTTGAATCAGATATCAGTTTTCTACTTGAAGAAGAGTGTATTTTCTTTCTTTGTTATTGCTATTTGAATTATTCTGGGAAATATTTGGAAACTTCCTCAGTTACTCTGCCAGACCCTAGTGTAACTGAGATGTTAGAATTTAAGGGCTGATAATAATTACCGAATCATTATATAAATATTCCTTTTTTACTTTCTGATATATTAAACAGAGGGAAATATCTGAAATCTCTGAACTGTAATCCAGCTGCCTTGATCCCTGATAATGATTGTGTAGCCTTTTATCTTGCGCCCTGTGGCTGTAGAACTTGTGACTGACCCTCACTTATACCCATTTTGTCCAGTTGTTCAACTTTTGAGGCTTATGATCACTAAAGATTGCCCCTAATGTTTATTAATGAAGGGACTTGACTCAGTCCTACCCCAATTCCAAGACTATCTCGATAAGGAAAACTGGATCTAACCAAAATGGGCCACCTGACATATGCAGTAGCATAAATTTTAGCCCATAAGTGACATATGCCTTATTATAATATTAAAAATCATGCCCACATCATATTAAGGGCACCACTTTCTTACATATAACCAGTGACTAAGCATGTAATCAATCTGCACATGCTCAATAATCAGATCACCTCTAATTACATCATCTGGAGCCTTATCCTCATTATCCTTAAACCTGTCCATCTTTTGATACTGTAAAACTATCAAAATTACTGCCAGTTTTGGGAGACAGATTTTTAGGCTGATAGGGCCATCGGATCTCCTGCTTCCCACCTAGCAACAAACTCTTACTCTCTTTGAGACATGGTGCCTCAGCAATTGGCCATTTGAGTATATCTGGCACAAAGACCACTATTTTCATCAGCGTCACTACTACTTTGTCTCAGATCCCACTTAAACTAAATTCTGAAAATATTCCCAGGGCTAGCCAGTTTTACCACTAATGTTCTAGTTTCTAGATCAAGCAATATATTTTCTTGCTTTCTAAAGTATTTCTTGGGAAAGGTGACGATCAAAAGGTGATAGCAACCCCCTATTCATTTTAGGAACTTAAAGATAAGTAAGATGCTCAGTGATTTGTCAAGATTTGTTTTTATTTAGAAAACAAAAAAATAGAAGATATTACCTCTGACAGTGAAAAACATTTCTATTACTGAGGTAACTTGGTTGCATTAATAAATAATACCATAAGATTAAGTTGGCAATAAAAAACTATATTGGGTTTATTAATTCTAAAAATTCAATAGTATTTGGTCAGTACTTATGATTTCCTTAATTATATACATCCCAAATTCCTATGCAACTCAGAAATAATGAGGTTAGTGGTTACAAATGAAAAATGGAAAAGAATAAACATGGAGGATTATATAAAAATTATATGTCTGTATATATGTACATGAGTTAATCCATAATATTTTATTATGTCTTTTGAAAACGCCGATAATTTTTCATTATTAAGGAAAATATGAATCTCTATTAATTCCAGCAATGCACTGATGACTATCATCAATCTTAATGGACCAATGAAGATCACTTACCCTTGTAAATCAATTTAGAGTGCAATTTAAGTATAAAATCAATTCCCCAAACTATTTATGCTCTGCTCATACAAATATAAATGGAGTCCATTTATTATGAAAGATTAAACATGCAGGGAAATTAAAAGATGGGATAATTTATGTATAAGCAAAATGTAGTTAAATATTCAGATTCTTAAGTTTCTACAAATGTAATACCAACTTGAAAACTGAAAGTTTTATATAAAAATATATTGAAATAAGCCATTTTATGATTTTGTGTTCTATACTTCATTATTTCCAAAGTTAGCGCACTGAGGACAGTGTTTCCCATTTTATTTTCCCAGTACAGCTTCAGCCCTATTTTAGTCTCTCGGCTCCTGAAGCAAATACCGTGCAGTGGTTTGGCCTAATGGGAATATATTGACACACATTTTTGAATCTAGGAATACCCAATGCCAAATAATAATTCTATATTTTAATTTAGGCCAGCTACCATGTTGATTTCCACAATAGCTGCACCATTTAACCTTTTCACCAACTGCACCAGATTTCCCCTATCTCTGTATCTTCTACAATACTTGCTATTTTCTAATATATTTTTTAAAAATAGTAACTATACTTATGTGTGTGAAATTGTATCTCATTGTGTTTTGAAATGCATTTCCTTGTTAGCTAATGATGTTAAGCAATCTTAGTGGCCAGTTATATGTACTTTATGGAGAAAAGTCACTTCAAGTCCTTGGCCCATGTTTTCAATTGGTTCAATCAGGTTGTTTGTCTTTTTTTTTCTTGCATGGGCAGGTACTGGGAATCGAACCCAGGTCTCCAACATGGCAAGCAAGAACTCTGCTCTGAGTCACTGTCATACCGTCCTCAGGTTGTTTGTCTTTTGTTGTTGCATTGTAAAAATTCTTTATGTATTGTGGATATTAACCCCTTATCTGATATATGTTTTGAAACCATTCTTCCATTCTATAGGTTATCTTTTCACTTTCTTGATAATTTCCTTCAATGCAGTTTTAAATTTTTTCCGAATCAGACATATCTTTTCTTCCTTTCATTGCTCATTCTTTTGGTGTTATATCTAACAACTCCTTGCTAAATACCAGGACACATAGCTATGCCCCTATGTTACCTTGTAGGAGTTTTATATTTAGGTCCTTGACCAATTTTAGCTGATTTTTCTATATGTTGTGAGGTAGGGATCTGATTTCATTCTTATAAATAAAGATACCCAGTTTTCCGAACACCATTTGTTCAACAGAGTATTCTCCCAGTTCAGGCACTTAACAACGTTGTCAAAAATTGATTGAGTGTATGGGTCTATTTATGGACTTTCAACTCTTTTCCACTGATCTATTTGTCTGTTATTGTGCCAGTACCACACTGTCTTGATTACTCTTGCTTTGCAATGCAATTTTACATTGAGGAGTGTAAGTCCTCCAACTCTATTCTTTTTTCAATATTGTTTGCTCTTTTAAAGTTCCCTACAATTCCATATAAATTTGAGGTTTGATTTTTTTCATTTCTGCAAAAAAGGTTACTGGAATTTTTAAAAACATTTTTATTGTATAATATAACATACATATACAGCAAAGAAAGAAAAAAGCAATAGTTTTCAAAGCACTCTTCAACAAGTAGTTACAGGGCAGATGCCAGAGTTTGTCATGGGCCCCCATACCATCATCTCAGATTTTTCCTTTTAGCAGCTCCAGAACATTCAAGGCTTGAAAGAATATATATATATATAATCTTTTTTTCCTTTTTTTGTGAAAAGTAACATACATACTAGAAAAAATTTCAAAGCACAGCACAACAGTTAGTTGTAGAACTAATTGTTTGAATGGATTTCAGAGTTTGGATGGATTACAATGCTACATTTTTAGGTTTTTACTCTTATCTGCTCTAAAATACTGGAGATTAAAGGAAATATCAATACAATGATTCAGCAATCATACTCATTTGTTAAACCCTATCTTCTCTGTATAACTCCATCATCACCTTGATATTTCTATCCCACACTTTAGGGGTATTTTCCCATGGCTATTCTAAATTTTAATGTTGGAAGAGGCTGTCAATAATATGAAGTAGAGAGATGGAAATAGCTGGGGGCCTGGGGCCTCGAGGTCAGGATTTATCTGGTCCAGGGACCTGTTTGGAGGTTGTAGGTTTCTGGAAAGTTACTCTGGTGCATGGAGTCTTTGTAGAATCTTATATATTGCCCTAGGTGTTCTTAGGATTGGCTGGAATGGTTTTGGTTGAGATTTAATACGTTATGATAGGTAGCAATATCTAACTGAAGCTTGTGTAAGAGTGACCTCCAGAGTATCCTCTCGACTCTATTTGAACTCTCCCAGCCACTGATACTTTATTAGTTACACTTGATTATGAGGAGCTCCCATTTATCTATTTTTTCTTTTGTTGCTTGTGCTTTGGGTGTAAAGTTTAGGAAGCAACCTGCTATTATGTGGTGTTGAAGATGTTTCCCTATATTTTCTTCTAGAAGCTTTATGGTATTAGTTTTTATATTTATATGTTTGATGCACTTTGAGTTAATTTTTGTATAGGGTATGAGGTAAGACTCCTCTTTCATTCTTTTGGCTGATGATATCCAGTTCTCCCATGACCATTTGTTGAAACAACTATTTTGTCCAAGTTCAGGGAATTTTGAGGCCTTGCCAAAATCAGTTGATCATAGATTTGGTGGTCTATTTCTGCACTCTTGATTGGATTCCATTGGTTAATACTTCTATTTTTGAGCAATACCATGCTGTTTTGACCACTGTGGCATTATAATAACTTTTAAAGTCAAGAAGTGTTAATTCCCCACTTTGTTCTTTTTAAGAATGCTTTTAGCTGTTCAGGGTCTCTTTCCCTTCCAGATGAATTTGGTAACCAGCTTTTCCAAGTCTTCAAAGTTGGTTGCTGGAATTTTGATTGGTAGTGCATTGAATCTGCAGATCAATTTGGGTAGAATTGACATCTTAACTATATTTAATCTTCCTATTCATGAGCAAGGAATGTCTTTCCACCTATTTAGATCTTCTTTTATTTCTTTTAGTAATGGTATATAGTGTTTTGTGTACACATCCCTAGTTAAGTTTGTTCCTGAGTACTTGATTCTTTTAGTTGCTATTTTGAATGGAATGTTTTTCTTAGCTGATTCCCCAGTTACGTTATTGCTTGTTTTAGTTTTCTAAGGCTGCCAGAATACAATACACCAGAGATGGATTGGCTTTTAATAAAAGAGGATTTATTTTGATAAAAATATATAGTTCTGGCCCCGCAGCAGCCGGCCCGCACGCCCTCCTCTCCCCTCTTTATCCGCCGGCCCGCTGGGCGGCGCCCACGCCCCGCAGCAGCCGGCCCGCCCACCCTCCTCTCCCCTCCTCCTCTCCCTTCTTCCCCCTCCTGCTCTGGCGGCTCTCCAACCACCACCGTGCCCTCTTCCGCCTTCACCGGCTCCTCCGCCACCGGCCTCGACAGCCTTGCCACCCTCACCTTTCCTCCTCCAGAACAGCTACTGGGGGAGTGGAGACAATACAGAGCAGCTCCCGGAGCCACGACGGAGATCAAAGGGACGGTGTACCCCATCCTGGAATGGCTGACTGTCTGGGAGAACCAGCTCCGGTGAGATCACCGAGGGGCGCGGGCTTTCCCGGGCGGGACAGTAAGTGGCCGGAGTCCCTCCCTTCCTCCTTCCCAGGCCAGCTGGCAGAATTGGGCAGGTGGTCCCCTTGGGCCGCGGTGGCTCGCGCCCCCACCACGCGAGGCCCCCAGGACCAACTGAGAGAGTTGGGTCGGAAATCCCCAGACTGCGGAGACCGGTGACCAGGGGGTCCCTTCCAAAGACGTGACTCCCTGATCCTGCTGGGAACAGTCCACTCTTCCGGGCTGTGACAGCTGGCACCCTTCTGCCATGCAGGGCGCCCCGGGCCGACTAGGAAATTCGGTCGGGGGCTCTCCCATGCTACGGCGGCCGGCGACCCTCCCAGCGTTCGGACCCCCGGGCCGGCTGGCACTCTTCCAAGATGCTTCGGCTGCCGAACCTCCCCTACGGCGAGAGTTTTCCAGAGTTAAAGGACCCACAGCAACTTTCACTGCTGGATCCTGTAGACAAATGTGTGCCACAAGCACCACCTACTGGGCAGGATAAGAAAAACAGAACCCAGAGATTTCACAGAAAAATCTTTCAACCTGTGGGGTCCAACACCCAGGGAAATCTGACTAAATGCCCAGACGCCAGCAGAAGATAACGGATCACGCTCAGAAAATTGAAAATATGGCCCAGTCTAAGGAACAAACCAATAGTTCAAATGAGATACAGGAACTGAAACAACTAATGCTGAATATACGAACAGAAATGGAAAACCTCTTCAAAAATGAAATCGATAAACTGAGGGAGGATATGAAGAAGACATGGGCTGATCAAAAGAAGAAATAGAAAAACTGAAAAAACAAATCACAGAACTTATGGAAGTGAAGGATAAAGTAGAAAAGATGGAAAAAACAATGGATACCTACAATGATAGATTTAAAGAGACAGAAGATAGAATTAATGATTTGGAGGATGGACATCTGAATTCCAAAAAGAAACAGAAACTATCCGGAAAAGAATGGAAAAATTTGAACAGGGTATCAGGGAACTCAAGGACAATATGAACCGCACAAATATACGTGTTGTGGGTGTCCAAGAAGGAGAAGAGAAGGGAAAAGGAGGAGAAAAACTAATGGAAGAAATTATCACTGAAAATTTCCCAACTCTTATGAAAGACCTAAAATTACAGATCCAAGAATGCAGTGCACCCCAAAGAGATTAGACCCAAATAGGTGTTCCCCAAGACACTTATTAGTTAGAATGTCAGAGGTCAAAGAGAAAGAGAGGATCTTGAAAGCAGCGAGAGAGAAGCAATCCATCACATACAAGGGAAACCCAATAAGACTATGTGTAGATTTCTCAGCAGAAACCATGGAAGCTAGAAGACAGTGGGATGATATATTTAAGTTACCAAAAGAGAAAAACTGCCAACCAAGACTCCTATATCCAGCAAAATTGTCCTTCAAAAATGAGGGAGAAACTAAAACATTCTCAGACAAAAAGTCACTGAGAGAATTTGTGACCAAGAGACCAGCTCTGCAAGAAATACTAAAGGGAGAACTAGAGTCAGAACCGAAAAGACAGAAGAGAGATGTATGGAGAAGAGTGTAGAAAGAAGGAAAGTCAGATATGATATATATAATACAAAAGGCAAAATGGTAGAGGAAAATATTATCCAAACAGTAATAACTCTAAATGTTAATGGACTGAATTCCCCAATCAAAAGACATAGACTGGCAGAATGGATTAAAAAACAGGATCCTTCTATATGCTGTCTACAGGAAACACATCTTAGACCCAAAGATAAATATAGGTTGAAAGTGAAACGTTGGGAAAAGATATTTCATGCAAATAACAGCCAGAAAAGAGTAGGAGTGGCTGTACTAATATCCAACAAATTAGACTTCAAATGTAAAACAGTTAAAAGAGACAAAGAAGGACACTATACTAATAAAAGGAACAATTAAACAAGAAGACATAACAATCATAAATATTTATGCAATGAACCAGAATGCCCCAAAATATGTGAGGAATACACTGCAAACACTGAAAAGGGAAATAGACACATATACCATAATAGTTGGAGACATCAATTCACCACTCTCATCAATGCACAGAACATCTAGACAGAGGATCAATAAAGAAATAGAGAATCTGAATATTACTATAAAAGAGCTAGACTTAACAGACATTTATAGGACATTACATCCCACAACAGCAGGATACACCTTTTTTTCAAGTGCTCATGGATCATTCTCAAAGATAGACCATATGCTGGGTCACAAAGCAAATCTTAACAAATTTAAAAAGATTGAAATCATACACAACACTTTCTCGGATCATAAAGGAATGAAGTTGGAAATCAATAAGAGGTGGAGTACCAGAAAATTCACAAATACATGGAGGCTCAACAACACACTCTTAAACAACAAGTGGGTCAAAGAAGAAATTGCAAGAGAAATTAGTAAATACCTCAAGGTGAATGAAAATGAAAACACAACATATCAAAACTTATGGGATGCAGCAAAGGCAGTGCTAAGAGGGAAATTTATTGCCCTAAATGCCTACATCAGAAAAGAAGAAAAGGCAAAAATGCAAGAATTAACTGTCCACTTGGAAGAACTGGAGAAAGAACAGCAAACTTATCCCAAAGCAAGCAAAAGGAAAGAAATAACAAAGATTAGAGCAGAAATAAATGAAATTGAAAACATGAAAACAATAGAGAAAATCAATAAGACCAGAAGTTGGTTTATGAGAAAATCAATAAGATTGATGGGCCCTTAGCAAGATTGACAAAAAGAAGAAGAGAGAGGATGCAAATAAATAAGATCAGAAATGGAAGAGGAGACATAACTACTGACCTCACAGAAATAAAGGAGGTAATAACAGGATACTATGAACAACTTTACGCTAATAAATACAACAATTTAGATGAAATGGACGGGTTCCTGGAAAGACATGAACAACCAACTTTGACTCAAGAAGAAATAGATGACCTCAACAAATGAATCACAAGTAAAGAGATTGAATTAGTCATTCAAAAGCTCCCTAAAAAGAAAAGTCCAGGACCAGACGGCTTCACATGTGAATTCTATCAAACATTCCAGAAAGAATTAGTGCCAACTCTCCTTAAACTCTTCAAAATAATCGAAGTGGAGGGAAAACTACCTAATTCATTCTATGAAGCCAACATCACCCTCATACCCAAACCAGGAAAAGATATTACAAAAAAAGAAAACTACAGACCAATCTCTCTAATGAATATAGATGCAAAAATCCTCAATAAAATTCTAGCAATTTGTATCCAACAACACATTAAAAGAATTATACATCATGACCAAGTAGGATTCATCCCAGGTATGCAAGGATGGTTCAACATAAGAAAATCAATTAATGTAATACACCACATCAACAAATCAAAGCAGAAAAATCACATGATCATCTCAATTGATGCAGAGAAGGCATTTGACAAGATTCAACCTCCTTTCCTGTTGAAAACACTTCAAAAGATAGGAATACAAGGGAACTTCCTTAAAATGATAGAGGGTATATATGAAAAACCCACAGCTAATATCATCCTCAATGGGGAAAAATTGAAAACTTTCCCCCTAAGATCAGGAACAAGACAAGGATGTCCATTATCACCACTATTATTCAACATTGTGTTGGAAGTTCTAGCCAAAGCAATTAGACAAGATAAAGAAATACAAGGCATCAAAATTGGAAAGGAAGAAGTAAAACTATCACTGTTTGCAGATGATATGATACTATACGTAGAAAACCCGGAAAAATCCACAGCAAAACTACTAGAGCTAATAAATGAGTACAGCAAAGTAGCAGGCTACAAGATCAACATTCAAAAATCTGTAGCTTTTCTATACACTAGTAAGGAACAAGGTGAGGGGGAAATCAAGAAACGAATCCCATTTACAATTACAACTAAAAGAAAAAAATACCTAGGAATAAATTTAACCAAAGAGACAAAAAACCTATATAAAGAAAACTACAAAAAACTGCTAAAAGAAATCACAGAAGACCTAAATAGATGGAAGGGCATACCGTGTTCATGGATTGGAAGACTAAATATAATTAAGATGTCAATCCTACCTACACTGATCTACAGAGTCAATGCAATACCAATCAAAATCCCAACAACTTATTTCTCAGAATTAGAAAAACCAATAAGCAAATTTATCTGGAAGGGCAGGTTGCCCCGAATTGCTAAAAACATCTTGAGGAAAAAAAACGAAGCTGAAGGTCTCGCGATGTCAGACTTTAAGGCATATTATGAAGCCACAGTGGTCAAAACAGCATGGTATTGGCATAAAGATAAGATATATCGACCAATGGAATCGAATAGAGTGCTCAGATATGGACCCTCTCATCTATGGACATTTGATCTTTGATAAGGCAGTCAAGCTAACTCACCTGGGACAGAACAGTCTCTTCAATAAATGGTGCCTAGAGAACTGGATATCCATATGTAAAAGAATGAAAGAAGACCCGTATCTCACACCTTATACAAAAGTTAACTCAAAATGGATCAAAGATCTAAACATTAGGTCTAAGACCATAAAACAGTTAGAGGAAAATGTAGGGAGATATCTTATGAATCTTACAACTGGAGGTGGTTTTATGGACCTTAAACCTAAAGCAAGAGCACTGAAGAAAGAAATAAATAAATGGGAGCTCCTCAAAATTAAACACTTTTGTGCATCAAAGAACTTCATCAAGAAAGTAGAAAGACAGCCTACACAATGGGAGATAATATTTGGAAATGACATATCAGATAAAGGTCTAGTATCCAGAATATATAAAGAGATTGTTCAACTCAACAACAAAAAGACAGCCAACCCAATTACAAAATGGGAAAAAGACTTGAACAGACACCTACCAGAAGAGGAAATACAGATGGCCAAGAGGCACATGAAGAGATGCTCAATGTCCCTGGCCATTAGAGAAATGCAAATCAAAACCACAATGAGATATCATCTCACACCCACCAGAATGGCCATTATCAACAAAACAGAAAATGACAAGTGCTGGAGAGGATGCGGAGAAAGAGGCACACTTATCCACTGTTGGTGGGAATGTCAAATGGTGCAACCACTGTGGAAGGCAGTTTGGCGGTTCCTCAAAAACTGAATATAGAATTGCCATACGACCCAGCAATACCATTGCTAGGTATCTACTCAAAGGACTTAAGGGCAAAGACACAAACGGACATTTGCACACCAATGTTTATAGCAGCGTTATTTACAATTGCAAAGAGATGGAAACAGCCAAAATGTCCATCAACAGAAGAATGGCTAAACAAACTGTGGTATATACATACGATGGAATATTATGCAGCTTTAAGACAAGATAAACTTATGAAGCATGTAATAACATGGATGGATCTAGAGAATATTATGCTGAGTGAGTCCAGCCAAAAACTAAAGGACAAATACTGCATGGTCCCACTGATGTGAACGGACATTCAAGAATAAACTTGAAATATGTCATTGGTAACAGAGTCCAGCAGGAGTTAGAAACAGGGTAAGATAATGGGTAATTGGAGCGGAAGGGATAGAGACTGTGCAACAGGACTAGATACAAAAACTCAAAAATGGACAGCACAATAATACCTAATTGTAAAGTAATCATGTTAAAACACTGAATGAAGCTGCATCTGAGCTATAGGGTTTTTTTGTTTGTTTGTTTTTTACTATTATTACTACTTTTATTTCTTTTCTCTATATTAACATTTTATATCTTTTACTGTTGTGTTGCTAGTTCCTCTAAACCAATGCAAATGTACTAAGAAACGATGATCATGCATCTATGTGATGATGTTAAGAATTACTGAGTGCATATGTAGGATGGTATGATTTCTAAATGTTGTGTTAATTTCTTTTTTTTTCTTTCTTTCCATTAATAAAAATAAATAAATAAATAATATATAGTTCTTCACATTAAAGGCAGCTGACTTTCATCTGAGGTTCTCTCTTACATAGGAAGGCACAGGGTTATTTCTGCTGGCCTTCTCTCTCAGCTTCTGGGTTCCCACAGCTTCCTCCAGGGTGATTCCTTTCTACATGTTCAAAGGTCTGGGTTGAGCTGTGTGTGCTGAGACAAGGTATGCTGAGTTGCTTGGGCTGTGATGCATTGAGCTCTCTTATGTAAGCATCCAGCCAATTAAAATAAACATTAATCATTACAGCAGGCACTCCCCCCCCACCCACCCCCACGTGGACTGCAGATGCAATCAGTGATAGATGAGTTTCACATGCCAGTGTCTCATGTCCACACCAACAGAACTAGGTACTTTCACCTGGCCAAGTTGACACCTGAATCTAACAATCACACTTGTGTATATAAACGTTTCAATTTTTGCATATTAATTTTATATCCCACCACTTTGCTGAATTTATTTATCAGCTCAAGTAACTTTATTGTAGATTTCTCAGGATTTTTCAAATAGAATATCATGTCATCTGCAAATAATGAAAGTTTTACTTCTTCCTTTCCAATTTGGATGCCTTTTAATTCTTTGTCTTGCTTGATTGCTCTAGCTAGAACTTCTAGCACAATGTTGAATAATAGTGGTGACAACAGACATCCTTATCTCATTCCTGATCCTAGAAGGAAAGTGCTCAGTCTCTCTACATTGAGTACTATGCTGGCTATATGCCCTTTCTAATATTAAGGAAGTTACCTTTGATTCCTATCTTTTCAAGTGTTTTTGTCAGAAAAGGATGTTGAATTTTGTGAAAATCATGTGATTTTTTTCCCTTTCAATTTGTTAATGTGCTGTATTACATTAATTGCTTTTCTTGTGTTGAACCATCCTTGCATTCCTGTTATAAACCCCACTTGGTTGTGATGTTTATTCATTTAATGTGTTTTTTGGATTCAATTTGCTCGTATTTTGTTGAGAATTTTTGCATCTATATTTATTAGGGAGATTGGCCTGTAGTTTTCCTTTCTTATAACATCTTTACATGGCTTTGGTATTCAAATGATATTAGCTCATAAAATGAGTTAGGTAGTGTTCCTTTTTCTCATTTTTTGGGGGGAAAAGTTTGAGCAGAATTGGTATTAGTTATTTTCAGAATGTTTGATAAATTTCCCCTGTGAAGCCATCTGGCCCTGGACTTTTCTTTGTAAGAAGATTTTTACTGAATGATTGAACTACTTTACTTGTGATTGGTTTGTTAAGATCTTCTATTTCTTCCTGAGTTAATGTAGAGCTTGTTGTGTGTTTCCAGGAATTTGTCTACTTCATCTAAGTTGTCTAGTTTGTTGGCATACAGTTATTCATAGTATCTTATGAGTTCTTATTTCTTCAGGGTCTATGGTAACACACCTTCTTAGTTCTGATTTTGCTTATTTGCATCCTCTCTATTTTGTCCTTTGTCAGTCTTGCTAGTGGCCCATCAACCTAACTAATTTTCTCAAAGAACCGAGTTTTGGTTTTATTGATTCTTTCTATTGTTCTTTGTTCTATCATCATTCATTTGACTCTACTGTAATCTTTGTTATTTCTCTTCTTCTATTTGTTTTAGTGTTACTTTGTTGTCCTTTCTCAAATTCCTCCAGATGAGCAGTTAAGTCTTCAAGTTTTGCTTTCTTGTTTTGTAATCTAGGCATTTAGGGCAATAAATTTCCCTCTCAGCACAGCCTTTGCCACATCCTGCAAGTTCTGATATGTTGTATTCTCATTTTCATTCATCTCCAGATAGCTACTGAATTCTCTAGCAATTTCTTCTTTGACCCACTGGTTGTTTAAGATTGTGTTATTTAATCTCCAGATATTTGTGAATGTTCTCATTGTTTGGTGTTTATTGAGATCAAACTTCATTCCATTGGGATCAGGAAAAGTGCTATGTATAATTTCAATGTTTTTAAATTTATAAAGACGTGTTTTGTGCCCCAGCATATGATCTATCATGGAGAATGTTCCATGAATGCTAGAGAAGAATGTATACCCTGGTGTTTTGAAGTGCAATGACCTATATATGTCTGTTAGATCTAATCTGTTTATCAAGTTAACTTCTCTATTCCCTTGTTGATTGTTCTGGTTTCTTAGCTGCTGGAATGCAATATACCAGAAATGGAACAACTTTTAAAAAGGGGAATTTAATAAATTGCTAGTTTACAGTTCTAAGGCCGAGAAAATGTCCCAATTTCATGAAAGAATCTCACTTGATCATGGTGTATAATCTTTGAATGTGTCATTGGGTTTGGTTTGCTAGTACTTAAAGAATTCTTGCACCTATATTTATAAGGGAAATTGGAATTTAATTTCCTGTCTTTTGATGTCTTTACCAGTCTTTAGTGACAAGGTAATGCTGGTCTCATAGAATTAATTAAGAAAGGTTCCCTCCTTTTGAATTCTTTGGAAAAGTTTGAGAAGGTTGGTATTAATTATTCTTTAAATATTTCTTAGAATTCACCAGTGAAACCATCTGTTCTGATACTTTTCTTTGGTGGAAGGTTCTTTATTATTGTTTCAATCTCTGTACTTTTATAGAGTTGCTGATATTTTCTGTTTCATCTTGAATTAATTTGTGTAATTGATGTATATCTAGGAATTTTTTCCATTTCTTCTAGATTATCTAGAAAAATGTTTATAATATTGCCTTATAATACTTCTCATTTCTGTAAAGTCAATAGTAACATCACCATTTTCCTTTCTGATTTTATTTACATTTTTTCTCTTTTTCTTGGTCAGGTTAACTAAGGGTTTGTCAGTTTTATTTATCTTTGAATAGAACCAACTTTTTAGTTTGTTTAATCTTTCAATTGTTTTTCTACTGTCTATTCCCATTTATCTCCACTCCAGTCTTAATGTTATCCTTCCTTCTGGCAACTCTGAATTTATATTGCCTTTTTTTTCTAGCTTCCTGAAGATGTAAAGTTAGATTATTAATTTAAAACCTTTCTTATTTTTTAAAGTAAGCATTTATAGTTTTATATTTCCCTTGGTGTGCCAACTTCACTGTTTCCTATAATTTTTGATATGTTGTGTTTTTGTTTTCATTTGTTTCTATTTTCTTATTTCCCTTGTAATTTCTTCTTTAGCCTATTGGTTTTTTAATATTGTGCTGTCTAATTTCCACATGTAAATTGTCTAGTTTTCCTTCTGTTACTGATTTCTAGCTTCATTCCATTGTGGAATCTCATTGTGTTCAGAGAGGTTAGTTTTTATGATTTCAATGCCTTTGCATTTAATTAAACTTCTCTTGTGTCCTAACATGTGATCTATCCTTAAGAATGATCTGGGAGCTCTTGAAAAGAATGTGTATTCTACTGTTGTTGGGTAAAGTGTTCTATATATGTCATATTTGGTTCATTTCTAGGGTTGTTGAGGTCTTCTATTTCCCTGTTGATATCCTGTTTAGATGATCTTTCCAGTATTGAAATATCTAACTGTTACTGTAAACTTTCTACCTTCAATTCTATAAATTTTAGTGCTCTGTTGCTGAGTACATATATGTTTATAATTGTTAAATATTCTTCTTGAATTGACCCCTTTATTGCTAAACAATGTCCTTCTTTGTTTCTTGTAACAGTTTTTGACTTAAAGTCAATTTCATCTGATATTAATATAGCACCCACACTCTCTTTTGATTTTTATTTGCAGGAAATTTATTTTTTAAACCTTTCACTTTCAACTTCTTTGTCCTTGTGAATCTAAGTTTCCTTGCAAACAGCATATAGTGGATGATGTTTCTTTATCCATTCTGCCAATCTCTGCCTTTTGATTGGAAATTGTAATCCATTTCCATTTACGGAAATTACTGATAATGCAAGATCCTAACTTCTGCCATTTTGTTAATTGCTTTTGTAAATATTATATCTTTCCTTGTTCCTCCTTTCCTCCATTACCATCTTTCTTTTTGTTTAATTTTTTTTATAAATGAGCCATTTTGAATCATTTATCCTTTTCTTTTATGTATAATATATAGATATTTTCTTTATGATCACCATGAGAATTACATTTAGCATACTAAATCTCTTACAATTTAGTTTATGTAGATTCAAATTTGACTTCGATAGTACACATATGCACATTACCTATATACCTCCATTCTTCCTTTTGAGTTTTGTGCCATTTTGAAAGTATTATGTATCTCAGAAAAGCCATGTTTTAGTCCTGATTCAATGTTTTCAGGGCAGCCATTTCTTTTGATCCTGATTCAATATTGTAGGTTGGAAAGTACTGATTAGATTATCTCCATGAGATGCGATATGCCCAGTTGCAGGTGTGACCTTTTGATTAGATGGAAATGTGACTCTACTATTCTAGGTGGGTCTTGATTAGTTTACTGGAAGCCTTTAAAAAGAGGAAACATTTTGGAGAGACCAAGAAATGACAGAAGCCTCGGAGTCAGAAATGAAAAAAGCCTCAGAGCCAATAAAGACAGCAGATGTAGATGATTGGAAGACAGTTGCTTCAGAGAACAGAGAACAGAGACAGATGTTTGGAGATGCTTGGAGCCCAGCAGACATCACCTTGAGATACTACACAAGCCAGAACCTGGAGAGAGCCAAAGGAAGCTAAGTCATGAAAGCCATCCGCAAAGAAGCAAAATGAGCAACCCCTTCAAGAGCAGAGGCTGAAAGCAATGGTCCCAGGAGCAAAGGACCAGCAAATGTCAGACACTTGACTCCCTAGCTGACAGAGGTGTTCCTGACCCATCAACATTTCTTAAGTGAAAGTAGCCTCTTATTGGTGCCTTAATTGGACACTTTCACTTGCTTAGAACTGTAAACTTGTAATTTATTAAATTCCCCTTTATAAAAGCCATCCCTGTTCTGGTATATCACATTCTGGCAGCTTGTAAACTAACATGATGTTGTTCTCATCAAAAATTACATGTTTATCCCATGTAAGTTTTTGTTTATTTTTTATGCATTTGAATTTTAAGCATTTTAACATATAAAAGACACTGTTAGAAATGAAAATGAAATTTTACTATCTTTACATTTACCCATGTTGTTACTTAAACTATAGATCTTTATTTCTCTATCCAACATTGAAGAACTATCTAGTGTCTTTTCTTTTCAACATGAAGGATGACCTTTAGCATTTTCTTTAAGGTAGACCTAGCAGTTTTTGTTTTTTCTGGAAATGTCTTAATTTCTCCCTCATTTTTGAAGGAAAACTTCGTTAGGTTTTATATTACTCTCAGGTAATAGTTTTTTATCCCCCACCCTCCCTTTCAGCACTTTAAATATTTCATCCCACTGCCTTCTGGCCCCCATCATTTCAATTGAGAAATTGAATGTTAATCTTTTAAGGATCATGTTTTGATTCTGCTGGAATGCAATATATCAGAAATGTATTGGCTTTTATAAAGGGGATTTATTAGGTTTTATTTATTATAAATTTACAGTTCAAAGGCCATGAAAATGTCCACATTAAGGCCTCAATAAATGAATACCTTCATTCAAGAAAGACCAATTCCTGTCTGGGGTTTCTCTGTCACATGGGAAGACACATGGTCATGTCTGCTAGCCCTTTGCCCCTGGGTTTCATTGCTTTCAGTGACTTGTTTTAGTGGTCTCTCTGAACTCCTGTTTATCTCCAAGCATCTTCAAATGTCTGTGTCTAGGTTGACTCTGAACTCTTTCTTTCTCAGCGAGCTCTCTTAAAGATTCCAGTAAACTAATTAAGAACCACCTCTAATGGCTGAGGTCACATTTCCATCTAACCAAAACATCATAGCCACAATTGGGTGTGGGACACCTCCATGGAAACATTCTAATTAGGAGATCCCACCCTACAATATTGGATCAGTATTAAACGAACATGGCTGCCCCATAAAACTGGATTAGGATTAAAGAATATGCCTCTTCTGGAGTACATAACAGTTTCAAACCAGCACAAAACACTTATATGTGACATGTATGTTTCTCTTTTCCTGTTTGTTGTTTTTAGGATTCTATCTTTGTCTTAGCATCAGACAGTTTGATTTTGATGCATATTGGCATAGATGTGTTTGGGTTCATCCTGCTTGGCATGTTTTGAGCATCTTTGATGTATATATTCATATCTATCATTAGATTTGGTAAGTTTTCTGCCATTATACCTTCAAATATTTTTCTGGTCCTTTATCTCTTTCTTCTCCTTATGGGTCCTTATGATACGTATATTGGTGTGCTTGCTGGAATCTCATAGAGTCCCCAGACTCTGTTTTTTTTAGTTTAATTCAGTTTTCTTTCTTTTCCACAACCTGGTAAATTTTAATAGTTTTATCTTTGAGTTCACTGATCTTTTCTTCTGCCTACTACAACCTATTCTTAAACCCTCAACTGAATTTTTCACTTCAGTTATTAAACTTTTGCATCACAGAATTTTCATTTGGTTCTTTATCATTTTCAACTCATTATAGAAATTCTCATTTTTTATAGATTGTTTTCCTGAATTCCTTTAGTTCTTTGATCATGTTTTTCTTTAGTTCATTGCTCCTATTCATGAATTTTTCTAAGAATTGGATTAGCAATTCCAGAGACTCACTCTTTGCAGAAAATTTTCCATCAAATTCATTTTTCCTATGAAAGGCCATTACCTGACTATCTCCTTGTATGTTTTGCAATTTTCTGTTGAGCACTTGACATACTGAGTATTATGCTATGGTCACTCTGGAAAACTGGATCTCCCACCTTAAGACCACTAGACTAAGTAAAAGAAGAATTTGAAAAAAAAAAAAGAAGAGAAAATTAACGGAAGGAAAGAAAGAAAAGTGAAAAAAAATATTAACATATGTAACACCCACAAAAAAAAAAAAATACAGGGAAAACAAAGAATGAAAATATTGAAGCCCTGCCTCCCTAAAACCTAAGTCAGAGTCCATGTTTGTGTCTCTAGAGTTCTACCAGAACCAAAAGTATAGAACAAAAGAAGAAGAAAAAGAAAACAATCAAAAAGAAAGAAAAAGAGGTGCACTTGCTCTTTGCGTCCCTGTAAATGCTGGTGTGAGGCCAGAATTTGCTTTCTTTGAGAGAAACTGAGGCTAGTGGCACTGGGCCCTGAAGGATGTGGCAGACTAATATACACCAGGAAGAGAAAGGGAAATAACCAGTGAAAATGCTGGATCTTTAAGGCATGATTAAGGCTGGGTGAGGCTAGAAGCTGCTAAGGAGAGGGCTGAAAACCACGGCAGGGTCAGTGCTGTACCATTAGGGAACTGACAGACCAGGAACTGCCCATACAGATGGTCAAAACTGAGACCAGTTTCTGTGCTTGTCAGATCCCTCTGACTGACCTTCACCCTAACTCCAAATTTTAGAGGAGGAGCTTTCTTCTCTCAGCCTTGGCCCCAATAAGTTTCTCCATACTGCCATAGCTGAAGCCATTTCTACAGCTGCTGTTGTGTGACTGAATAATGGGGGCTGGTCATGGGCTCATGCTTTCACTTAAAAAGCTGGCTCTTGGTAGCCTCTTGCTTTTTTTTTGACACTCCTGCAGTTATATTAATCTAATTGTCCATTCTGGTTCCAGAGTTACTACTTAGTTAATTCCAGTCTTTTCTTGCAGGTCTTCATTTTTCTAGTGGAGAGAGTGACTGTAAAACTTCCTCCTTTCCTATTTTACATGTGACAATTTTCTTCAAATTTATTCAATTCTAATTAAAATTCTGACCTAACTTTTCAAGGAAATTGATAAGATTATTCAAAACTTATTTGGAAAAATAAAGGCTAGTAAAATAATTTTTTTTTTCAGATGGAAAGTAACTCTCTTGGGGAAAATTCACCTGTCAGATACCAAGGCTTATTAAAAAGTTGTATTTAGGGCGGGCCGCGGTGGCTCAGCGGGCAAAGTGCTTGCCTGCTATGCCGGAGGACCTCGGTTCGATTCCCGGCCCCAGCCCATGTAACAAAAACGGAGAAACAGAATACAATAAAACAAGAAAATGTTTAAAAATGTTTCCCTTTCTTCCTTCCTTCCTTCCTTCTATCCTTCCTTCCTTCTCTCTGTCTTTCCTTTAAAAAAAAAAAAAAAAAAAAAAAAAAGTTGTATTTAATTAAGGAAATAGAGCACTGATACAGGTACACAGTAATAGATCAATGGAACACAGCTTAGAAATAACATATATAGACAGAGTTTTTAAGGCAAATTAGTGATTAAAGTGTGGATTATTTAACAGTGTTAAAATTGGTTATCTATATTGAAAAATATTAAATCAAATCATTTTATTTTATTCACAAAATAAATTCTGAATTATGGAATGATCTAAATGCTAAAAAAAATTTTCTTAGAGAATTTGATTCTAGCCACTGACTTGTATATTTAGGTTACTTGGGACAATAGAATTTAGAATTTGTGACTTGGTTGGAAGAAAGTCTAGATTACTGATGGATGTTAACAGTAGTGTACGTGAATGAAGGTCCAAATATCTGGATGCTTATGTCTTTAGGCTTTTCCTATTTTCTCTTTTCCTGAAGCATGCTATTCACTGAATCATGGAATTTAAGGCTTTTTGGACACTTAAACTGAAATTGCCTTTCAAGTATAGAGATTATATGTATAGATTTCTATTTGTGGATTAATTCATTTATTATTCACAGCTTATCCCATGCTTTGGTTTGTAAAGCTGACAAAATGCAATATACCAGAAATACTTTGGCTTTTAAAATGGGGAGTTATTAACTTACAAGATTACAGTTCTTAGGCTGTGAAAAATGTCCAAATTAAGGCATTAGCAGGATGATACCTTCTCTGAAGACAGACTGTTAGTGAGCTTAAGCTTTTCTGTCAGTTAGCAAGGCACATGGTATAATCTGCTCATCTTTCTCTCCTGGGTTTTGTTGCTTCCAGCTTCTGGCTTCAGTGGCTTTCTCTCACCTTCTCTAGGGCTTTTCTTTTCTTGTTTTTTTTGTTTGTTTGTTTGTTTTTTTGTTTTTGTGTTTCTCTTAATTTCAGCTCTTGTGTTTTATTCTATTATAAAGGACTCCAGGTGAATCTCATCTCAACTGAACTAAACTAATCAAAAGATATCCCCCATCCCCCACCCCCTCACACCCCCTGCCCACAGAATAGATTTTCACCCATAGGAATGAATTAATTTAAGAATATACGTTTCTGGGATTCATAAAGCCTCTAAACCTCCACACCCCTACCTTCTCAATAATACAATCCAAGAGAAAAAGCATCCCATAATGATATCAACAAGAAGAAAAAACAAAAAAGAATGGTCCTTGAAAATCAATCCTATTTCTGCTAGTTTCGATGCTTTCATGCATATATTTTAGTAATAGCTACCTGCTTAGTAATATTTTTGTTTTAGGTCCTAACAATACATTAAATTTAACCTATTCAAGGCCACAAATTTCAACTGTTCCTTTAAATTTTGTATTATCAAAGTAATTTCAAATCAAAATTAAAAATTACAAGCCCTTGTAAAAGAAAATGTTCCTTATAGAATAAGCTTTTTATTTCTTCTCTGAAGTTTTATTTTCCTTAAAACTTTAAGTGCTCTGAATGATTGCTAAATAAGTTGCAGAGTACCACATCAGATTTGCATTTATTTTTCATTTTTAAGTGTTATGTTGATTAATTATTGTATTTTAATGATGTTACTGGCATTACTCATAAACTTCTTTAGTAAATCACATGGAAAATACATTAAAGATGAAATTTATGAAATATATGAATCTAGCCTGTGACTTATACTTTGCTTTGCTAAAATTTATCTCAGTGGACATGTTATAAGTAGCTCCTAGTGTAAAGGAATTCAGAATATTAAGGTGGACCAGCTGCTTAGTGTACAACAATAGCTGCATTGATCACATCTATATGAACAACTTCAAAGTGGCAATACATTGCCGTTTAAAACATTCCCACTGTAAATCTTTAATTACACTGATATTTCAATTAAAATTCAGGGGTCTATGGAGTTTTACTTAGTATCTTCTGTATCACTTCTCTCTCTTTTTACTTCCATACAACCACAAAGGTAACAGATGTTCAAGATCTTGTGCTAACTAGCAGAAGACATACTGCTACCACAAAGAGATATTTTCAGTAATAGACTGGCATTAATATTGAAAATAATGAATTTTAGATGAGAGGAATTTATTTTGGTTTGGATAAAGGTGCAGAAGAGAATGCAAATGATTCAAACCTCGAAAATTTTGAAAAGAATATAACTACATGATAATAGAAGGTTAGACGGAGAGAAGTTGGAAAGAAAAATAAGCTGGCTGATTCTTTTTTCAGTAAAAACTGGGAATCACAGATGTTATTTAAAATGGAAAAACAATCCATTTGAATTTATAGAGTAAAAACTGAAACACTATTAAAAATAATGCTATGGGTTAAAATCAAATGTGAATAAGAGAAAGGCATGGAAAAAGTTGAGAACATGAGTTTATATTATTATTATTTATTGTAAAAGTTAATAGTGTCCAAAGTAGGAGTGGCCCAAGTATGTTATCCAATAATATGAAGCTAAAGAAAACTCTCCACAAGAACAAGTGCTTATTTATCAGTTAAAAAACATTTTAAAAGAATTAAACTGAGCTCCTAATGAAAATAGTTGTATCATGTAAAATATAAATAATACTATAAACTTACAAAACTGAGACCTAATAAATCATGTTATTTCAGATATTTCTGATAAATGTAAATAAGCTTATTCACCTAATTAGAAACAGACTAGATCACAAAGAATAGTCAAATTATAATTATAATTAACTCAATTATATTAACTGATTCAAAAGTTAAATGGCAGAGTTCATGAGTCAATATTAGACAAACTATAAATCCACCCCCAAAAAAGAAAATTTAGAGCCACAGAAGACAATAAAGAGCCACAAAATTGGAAAAATCAAGAAGCTTATTAAGCTACTTAAGTAAATGAAGCCAAAGTTCAATTGACTTGTTTATTTGTTCTATAGTTGAACTATTTCTGGAAGTTCTCTTATAATCCACTCAATTCTCAGATCTATCTGGGTCTTCGTTTTGATCTGAGACTATAATTGAAAAAATATAAAGTAAATAAGCAATACTTCTTTGAATTGCAAATGATCAAATTATCTTCTTTGAATTGCAAACGATCAGATTATCAATAAATATTTGTTAGAATAGATATTGTAAATGACATGTTGAAATTGGAACACACAGCTCTGTTGAATAGGGATTTTATATGCAGAGTGTCTGATTCATAATCTAAAGTTAAGAAAGTGTTTTGTAACCGTGGCTATTTTACACTTTCTACTAATCACTTTATATAACAGGAGTTTAAGCACTTTTTAATTACAAATTACTTCAATTCTAAGGCTAGTTTCTACAGAGTTCTAAAATATTGGGAAATTCAAAATGATTAGCAGAGAAATAAAATTCTAACTTATACTGTAAATATATACTGAAAACATACTGATGCATCTCATTTAACTTTGTTTACATACAGTAGAGAGTGTTGTGAGGTCCATTACATTTGGATATTTTTTCCAATTTTAAAAAGTTTCATAAAATCTATGATATTTAAAATCAATAATAAAGATTGTTTAAATTAAAGATATATAAAACAAATATAAGTTTATAAATACACAATTACTATGTGGTCACAACATAAAGCAATTAAAGGGTGTGGGACACCACATTTGTTAGTACATAAATAATGAAGAGTGGGAGTATTAATAGCTCCATAGCTTGATTATGGATTTGTAATAGCATTCAACTTTCCTGAGGAAGTTTATTATTATTAATATATTCAATATTTAAATAATGGGATGCATTTGTATTAGTCTTAATTCTCTTGTCAAGTTTTATGAGCTAGCATACAATTTGGTGAACTAAAAGGCGTGCTAATGATGTTTACCTCTACGAAGCAAAATACAAAAACTGAAAAATGAAGAGTCAAAATGTGTGGAGTATTTGAATAATTGTTCTCATACTTGACTCTAACAACTATAAATGTGAAAGTTAAAATTTTAGACATGCTTTCTTAAACTTTAAATTTCTGTGCAGTTTGGGTTGCTGCTATTTTAAATAAATTTTTATATTCTATAGATATCCTACTCTCATTGAACTAAACTAGAGTAGATATTACTCTCATGAAATGTCTATTTCTTGTTTACTTTCTCCATTTACTTAATGTTATTGTTGTGCTCCACCAGAATATTTTACTGTAACATTTTACTGTTTAAATGGCTTATCAGTTTCATATATTTCATATATTCATATATTTCAGCTTCATGTATTGGCTTGAATACATCTGTCTCTCAATATCTTCCCCATATTTCAATATTATGTTTACTCAGTCTGTTAACTGTCAGTTATTTCTGTATTTTTATTGCTTATTCTCTGACCATCTGGCACTCACCCTTTTCACTTCCTACATCTTTTTCTGCCATTCTTTTCTGTTTTCATGTATGCCTTCAGCCCAATTTGCTCTTGCTGCTTTTCCAATTATGCTGCCTTCTCCTAGGTTCTACACTTCTTCTGTTGTGTCTTCTTTGTAGCTTGAGCAGTAACCATGTATCAATATGCATGTCAAGTTCATTCATCTCAAATTCTCAAGGTACTGATGCTTTGGGAGATGATGTAAGAAAGGTAAACCTTTGATAATGACTTTGTCATAAGAATATCCTTAAATAACTTGAAAGAAAATAAATTTATTGTTAATATTAATAATTACTTTAAAACAGGATTGAAATTAAAAACAACATTAAAGAATTTCTAAAGATATAATTAGGGTTTTGTTTAATTCACAGAGAAATTAAAGTATATGTGTGCTACAAATACTCTAATCACCTCTTTGTATATAAAACTGCAACTTGAATAATATTCATACTTTAGCAATATTGCCATTTTAACTTGGTGTGTGAAATTACAGGCTCATTAAAGCTCTTTCTTCACACAATTATGTTTTTTGGATTATAGAGCTGTCAATCAAAGCCATCTCTTCTCTGAATTTTCTCTAATTTGTCCTAACAGATTAGACTAATACCTCAATTGTACTATTTTTCTGAATAATTACAGATATAATGTCTACAAAATTACTAGCATATGCCACCTTGTTATCATTAATTCTTGAAAATGTGTTTTAGAATATAAGTAAACTTCATATTTGATTTCATCTCTTTTACCATCACCAATAACACAATTAAACATGTTAAACATACATACAAAACAGTATTTTAAGGAAAAAAAATGATCAGTCTACGGAATAACTATGGAATGGTTGCTACTGGAGTTTTTCTTTCTTTCCTTTGAAATAAAATGTCAGAACTTTTACATTACTTTCATTGATTATCGCATATTTTCTTCTTGTCTTGTATTAACCTGTGATGTCAAAGGAGATATTACTTGAAATTTTAAGTTAACAATAAACAAATTAAAAATGAGTGACTTCAGTGAAATAACCTACCTTGAAAAATCATATTAATTTGCTTTGTATTCTTTCTAGAGAGTATTCTTTATATATGCAAAATTACATATATAATTTGATTTAAAGTATTTTTAGTCAGGAAATCCAATTCTGTTATTTCAAGAGACTACCAGTATTTCATAGCTGATAAAAAGATGTTCTAATAAATTGTGCTGATAGGCACAATCCTGAGTTGATCTCTTTGATAATAACATGTCTAAAGTGCATTTGTAATTATTGAACATGGAACAGTGTTATAGATTAAATAACAAATAATTTATGCTTTATACAAAATGAAATCTTTAAAGCATAAGATGCTAATGCATGATTCAGAGAAAGCTAGTACAAACAAATATACTAGATAATTATTAAATAACCATTGTTAGCTGCAACTGCTGTGTTAAGTGAAAATGTTTGAGAATATACATTATATACTTATTGAAACTTTAGTACCAAGATTTGCTTTGGAGTCATGATTTAATAAATCAAAATTTTCCAAATTTGATGAAAAGTATAAGCACCCATTTCTTAGAAGCTTTATGAACCCAAAGAAATGAAACATGAAGAAAACTACTGCAAAGAATCTAAAAAACTGATGGAAAAATACTATGAAAGGTGACTGAAAGACAAAAAGTAGCCTTAAAAGAGTTAAAGCTTACAATAGATTTCTCATAGAAAACAAGGCAAGTGAAAGGAGAGTGTGGAATATACAAATTCTTATACTAACACTTACACTAAGAACAAATATCTTTCAAAAATAAAGGTGAAATGAAGAATTTTTCAGATTTGAAAATCTGAAAGAATTCATTACCATCACACCTACACTAGAAAAAATGTCATCCAGGAAGTAGGAAAATGATACCAGATATACATTTGAATGTACAAAAATGATTGGACACAAAAATTTGTATGCATTGTGAAGTTTTTTGCATAGTATTTAAAAATATTTAAAGTATAATTGACTAATTAAAGAAAAATAACCTAAAATATAAACTTTTAAGTAACCACTAAAATGACAAAAAATGGTTTTAGCCAAAAAGCAATAGGAAAAATGGACATGCAAAATAAAATAAAAATTAATCCAAAGGAAATCATAAGAGGAGGAAGAATTAAGCAAAGATGGAACAAACAAATACAAATGGAATATGAGAGAAAAATATCAAACTCTATCAATAATCACGTTAAATAAAATTGTCCTAAATGCCCACTTAGTAGGCAGTGATTACACAATTGGATAACAAAATAAATATGTTGCCTGCAGAAAACACACACTAAGAAAATAAAACAAACATATCCACATCACAAATAAGTCAAAAAGTGAAGTGTGGAAAAAGATATGCTATGCTAACCACAATCAAAAGAAAACTAATTGTGTCTATATTAATATAGAAAATCTTGATTACATAGAAAAAAATATTACCAGGGTAAAGAAGTTCTTTCATAATGATGAAGCAGTCAATTAATCAAGAGGATATAATATTACTAAACATTTTTATGCTTAATAAGAGAGTTTCAAAATAAATGAAGCAAATGCTATTAAAACTTCAAGGGCAAATACAAAACCCCACAAATACAGTTGTAGATTTCAACATTCAATAAATCTGTAAAATAGCACAAACTAAGACAAAGTTTGATTTTTGAAAACAATAATGAAATGATCAACCTTGAACAAAGCTATTTAAGAATGAAAAGGGAAAGGATAAATCAATATCAAGAAAGAAAAAGAGTACAGTATAACAGATCTGACAGAAATTTTAAAAATGAAATTATGAAGTTATTGTGAATTATCTTGAAGCAGTCCATTTGAAAAGTTAGATTAAAAAAAGACAAATTCCCTGAAAACTAAAACTTATGAAAGTGGACACAAAAGGAAAGAGAAAGTTTATAATTAAACATCCTCCAACTATGAAAACTCTAAGCCAATAAAACTTCATTGTTGTATTCTTTAAATTGGTAAGCTAAAACCCATATATTAATAACTATTCCAGAAAAAAAAAAGAAGGTGCAATTCCCAACTCAATTTATAAGGCAATATACTGTTGACAACCTGACAAGGATGCTGTAAAAAAGGGAAATTGTGGGCCAGTGATACGTATAACAATACATTCAAAATTCTTAAACAACACACAAACATTTTACATCCAGCATTTTATTTAAAAAATAATAATCATGATTAAGTTTTACTTATCCTAACAGTGCAAGGCTGATTAGAAATTCCAAAATGAAAAAATGATATTCACCACATTCACAGTATAAAAAATAAAACCATGTGATCATTGAATTAATACAGAAAAGACATTTGATATAATTCCTCATCTATATATGATAAAAATACTTATCAAACTTTCAATAAAAGAAAAATTTCTTCATCTCTTAGAAGGAAGTTAAAAATAGAATGGGTAATCCTACTATTTAATATATGACACTTTCTTCAGTAATAAGGAATGAAAAACAGATGTCCAATATCATCAAATATATGGAACACTTTATTGGTGGTCCTATAAAAGGTACATACAAAAAATATCATTAATATAGGTAAGGAAAAATTATACAAACAACAAGTTTGTATACATAGACACTTATACATCTATAAAAGTAATTTTTAAAAATACAGGTAAAATAAACCAAAATCAAATGCATTTCTATACACAATAAGAAGCATTTAGAAAAGAAAAGAAAATATTTGACCATTTACAACATAGTGAAAATTAAAATCTGGAGTTTAAAGTTAACCAAAAAATGTGTAAGAGCTCTGCCCATTAATATTTAAAACATTAGGAAAATAAACTTTTAAAGTCCTAAATAAATAGAAGGAAATGCCAAATATGTGAAGATTCAATATTGGAAAAAATATCAGTCCCCCCCCCCGCCAAAAAAAATATAAATTACTAAGGAGTCAATGAAATTCTAATCAAATCTTAGAATTTTTTAAGGAATTCACAAGCTCATTAAAAATATATAGATAGATAGATATAGATAAATATATATAGATATACATATAGATATATATAGTCATGCAATGCCATGGCTAGCAGATTTTGACTTGAAACCAAGACACCTGAATTAGCATCTGCAGAAGACAAATGCAAGAACCCTAGAACAGTAAGGATGAATTTAGGAAGACCCAAGAGCATGGTAAACTGCCTGTTCTCTACACTATTTTCCTGGGAGAAGCTGCTATGGTGACAAACGATGGAGCATTTAGCAAATCCCAGGCTGTTGAAAGCAAGGCCTGGTCCATCGAACTCACATGTCATCCTGTCAGGTAGATAGGCCCTCCGAGATAGTAGATGTTGGAGACAAGGTGTGGGTGGAGCTTATAGGCTGAGAGATGAAAAATGACAGGATAAAAATATCCCTCTCCATGAGAGCTGTCAACCGAGGCACTGGGAAAAACTTCAATCTCAACAATGTTATTATTGAGCAAGAAGATAATAACATTGTCTTCTTGCTCAGGAGCTGGTCCTTCCAGGATTATACCGGGCAGATTACCCTTGAGACTGTCCTAACACTATCTGCAAGAAATGTGACTGTCAAAGCCATTTTGCAAAGGATTATTTCATGCAACCATGTGGTACTAAATACTCTCTGATACCTGATGAGGAAGAGGAGAAGGAAGAGGTGAAGTCAGCAGAGTTTGAGAAGCCTGACCCCATGAGGAATTCTTCTAGAAAAAGAAAGAAAAAAAAGAATCATAGAGACAAGATGTCATTTGACTCTGATAGCTCAAAGTCTGAAAGTGATACAGACAAGAGAACAAGACATTCATCAAAAGACAGCAAGGGAGCAAAGAAGAAGTTAAAAAAAGAAGCACAAGAAGAAACATGAGTGAGACTGGAATGGAGAGTGGAGGGGTGGTTGAGAGAATAAAGTCCTGGGAATCTTGTCACCTTAAAGCCCTGTCCCTGGAAAGACTCAGTAGCAACAACATGGCCTCCTACCCCATTGACTCTTTTCGCTTGGGAGATAGCAGCAGGCAGGCTTGAGAGTTAAGAGAAGTTGCCTGAATTGTTTCCTTATCATTCCAGATCCCTTCACAAGTGATCTCTGCAGCTCGCCCATTTGTTCACTCAATTTCATCAGCAGGTTCCATTGCCCTCTCCAGCTGCCAAAGCCAGAGCTGGACTCCTGTTGGCTCCCAGGTATAGCCACAGGTACTGCTGTGGAGGTGAGTCCTGGCAGAACAGAGCAATTGCCATGGCTCCACACCCCACACCTGCTGTATCTACTATAGGAGCAGAGAGCCTCTTCTCTGGCAGCATGAGGGGACAGTGTGGTAAAGAGTAGTGCTCACTTTTTCCAGTCCCCTAGCATGGTCCTACTATGCTAGAAATGACAACCAATGGCCATACCAGAAAATAATCATCCAGTGACTGAGAAAAAATATATACTGAACGTGCCAGGAAAGACCAAATATTTGTGAAACAAAAATGACTCAAATTTGGAGAACTTGGACTAATATCACTATTTAGGAAGAAATTGCAATAATTAAGACTGAGTTTCTGGGACAAAGATAGGCAAATAGAATAATTGAAACATAGAAAATGTCTACAATTAAGAACCACACATTTATAATGCTATTGATGACTAAAAGATGATCCTAAAGTGTTTTAGGGATATGAGATTTTTTTTAATTAGCCAATTAGATATCCAAATTGGAAAAAAAAAAAGAATAAATGTTGACTGAATATTGGAATGCCAAAAAACAGTTTAGAATATATTTTCATTATATTTACCTGGCAAAGAAAAATGATGCTCCTTTAAACATGTTTCTGGATCCATTGTATGTTCGTTAAAAAAAAAAAAAAAGTGAACCTTGACTCCTTGACTTTAACTCTTGCCACAGTCTATTTACCAAGATAGATTCTAAATGGATCATCTATTTAAATTGTAAAGGTAAGGTAATAATTAGGCAATTAGAAGATAATATAGTACGATGTTTTCATTGTTTGGAGACAGGCAAACAATTCATAAACTTTGTCACATGCAACAGTTTCTAATCATAAAGAGATTGATTAGTTTACATTAAAATTAGAAAATTCTGTTATCAAAGGTTATTATTAGGAGAAGACAGTGGTAAAATAAAGTATGGGAGGAAATATTAGTAATATATAAAACAGATAAAATGGCATATTCACAATATATAAATAATACGTATAAACTAATAATAATAAATTAAAAGCTGGTGACCTGGAAAGCGAATAGCAAAAGACCTTTTGAAATTTATAAAAAGTTGTTCAACTATATCATTCATAGAGAAAATATAAGTTACAGCTAAATTAAACAAGATTACACATCCATCGAGAGAATTAAATAGACTGCCATTCTCATACACTACTCATGAAAGTACAACTGGTACAACAAGTAGAATCTATTCAAGCATAGCATATGCATAACCCATCCAGCAATTACACTTTTGATAATTAACCTTAACAGCAATGCTATGTATGTGCGCCGAAAGACATGTAAAAGAATGTCTATAGCTGTACTATTCATAACACACAATTTGAAAGAAAAACAAGTACCCATCAATAGCAGGATAGTGTATTATACAACAGAAGAACATAAAGTTTAAAAAAATAGAATAAACTGCTGATAGATGAAAGAACATGTGTAAGACTTACAAATATGATAATGAGAAAAAAAATCAGTGCTGAATTTTACCTTCTCTATGGCTCCATTTATAAAATGTTCATAGTTTGAAAAAATAATCATGATTTAGAATTAATGATATTGTTTATTTTTGAGAATAATATGGCTAGAGACTTGAGAAAGGACACAGTGTCCTCTGGATAATTGATATGCTCTATTCCTTTGCCTGCCTGAGTTACAGTATTTACTCACTTTTTGAGAATTCATAATCTTAGTACATTTCCTAGATATGTATATATATGATATTCATCATTATAAAATTTATTGATAAGATATAGAAAATCCAAAAGAAAATAAATTATTACATGAATAAGTCCAAGGGTCAGTAAAAATATCACTTGCATATTTATATAACAGAAATATGTCAGAAAACTGTTGTATATTATCTATAAAACAGCAAGAAATAAAAAAAAAATCTAGGTTTAAATCAACATTAAAATTCCACTCAAGAGCACTTGTTTCCAATAATTTATTTTAAATGTCTGGGTTTTATCAATGTAGCCCTAGTCCATATGGTCCCTGGAAATGTAAATACTTAAAAATAAGGTTTTTAGTGGGGATGGACCCATGTCTAGATAGGAAGATATCTACATGTGAAGATTCATTATAATCTCACCACAAGCTCAGGAACCTAAGAATATTAGAAAGGAGATAAATGAAAAGTGAGAGATAACTATACATATTAGGGTTACAGAAAACTGAAATATGATAGATATGAATTAAGGAACTCCTAAAGAAATGAATTATATTGGAAGACTCAATATCGTAAAAATGTCAATTTCTCAAAATTTTATAAATGTATAAAGTGTATAAACAGACTATAGGGCAACATAAATTTACGTGATTTATAAATGTATATGATTTATCTATTTATCTATTTATGTATAAATGGCATTATAATGAAAATGACAGCAAATTTTAAGTGAGAATTAAGAAAGCTGAGATTTCAAAATATATATGGAAATTCAATTGCTGAGCCTAATAATTTGAAGATGAAATACAAGGTGTTGGGATATAAGATAATAAAAACATGAGCATCTAAAATAGTGTATGCTAAATGTGTAATAAAACTTAAAGTTGGGGATTTCAGTTATTTGGAAAATGTGTCTATATTAACTATTTGTATTACTTTACAGTGCTTGACATGTGAGATGATGCAGCACTACTTTCCTAAGAGTCTTACACTAGAAACACTTAGAGTACAAGTTTCCTATAAAAGAGGCAGTTTCTGCTGCATGTGCTAGACCTAGACATGACAGTATTTTGATAATATATACAAGAAAAAAAGGATATTTGAAGAATAATTGTTTGTGGCTTTTTTCATACTTCAATAAAATAGCAAAATATCTCAATCTAAGCAGTGATATTTTTAACAGATCAGTAATTACTGTGGATCTGTTTGATGAACTCCTCTTTTTTGACATATCAGGAAATACTATTGTTCATGTAAAGCTTATTAAACTATGTCTTATGTTATCTCTTCCTATCCTGGAATGTCAGCCCGCATATATTATTTACATGAAGCGGAGTGAACTTTAAGTGAGGAGATTATACTGGAGGGAAATGAGAAAGCCATCATTCTCAGTTTTACCCCATACTGTTATTAAAGGTTACATAGGCAGCAATCTTTCTTTTTCTCACCTTTAAAGCTTCTTTTCTTACTTTTTCTTTCTGACTGACTGTCATTCTTATTCATCTCCCATAATATCCTTATATAATTTTGTTTGTTTTTATATTGTGGAAGTAACTGGTTGAGTTCTTTTAAATGATTTACAGTCTTCATGTTGTGAGCTACAAACAACTTGTAATGAATAAGATATTGTATGCCATACTACTTCCTTCTGTTCTTTGTCTAGAATGTGGTTGAGGTCAACTAAAGTCAATAAATGTGAAAATATTTGCCTGGAGAATTTGAATGCCATGTTTCAGGCTAGGATACCTTAAATCAATAAATAATGGCAATTGCAATGAAAATGCTAACAGACCTTTTACTGAACAGTAAAATAGATAAAAATACATTTAAAGATAGTCTTTCAAACAATCATATGCTTATTAGCAAAACGTTTTCATAGCAGCCCTTCAAATTAGGTGACTGAGATATGTTTAAACATCAAAGGGAATAAAAATGTGCTTGCTATTTAAACATAAGTTTATGATTTCTGAGGAAATATTTAAACTGAAAGTTATAAAGAGGAAATATTACAATATTTTGCTATCTCAAAATTTTCTCATAAATAGAAAAAGAAGCAGTACAATCTGGAACCTTAAAAACTATTAAGTATAATAATCGGCATTACCAGTAATCACTGCATTCATTTGTACTTGAGCATCTTTAATATTTTTCATGGGCATATTTGTAAATGTTTTAAAAGCAAGACGTTTCAAAAGATAAGCTTTGATATTTCCTTGTTGAAACTCTTCCTATACAAACAAGACAAGGCAGCGAGTTTTAGTGGAAAAAACAAAGGCCTTGAATTAAATCAGATCTATTTGTATGAGTGGGGCAAAGATACTTAACTCAGATATGGTTTCATTATTATTTTATAAATCAGAGCTAAAACCAAGATACAGATATTTGGGAAAAACTATAGAATTAATTCATTTGTTCCCTTTTCCTTTGGTTTCCCCAAAAAGGCTTTTTCTATAAGTTCTCCAGGACTTAACCTCTCACATTCACACTTTTTATTTTGAATTTACCAAAGCTAGCACACTGGTTTGCTAAGTCCCTCCATTTTAAGACCTTCAAGTATTACCTCTAGGAAAAATAAATATTTAGCCCTGATCAAACTTTTGAACTCTCATGGAAAATACTGAGTTGCATGTTCCTTTGAATATTTCATCATCTCAGTTTCCTAGATATTTACTCAACTGACTTGAAAACTTATGTCCACACAAAAGTTGACATGATAATTCATAGCAGCTCTTTTCATAATTGTGAAAAGCTAGGGGCAACCAACAGATCCTCTAATAGCTAAATACAAAATATAATTGTTGTATATCCATGAGTTCATACTGATATCAGTATGAAAGATTGAAAAAAATAAATAAATGGGGGAAAATGAACAAAGCTTTCCACAAAGAAGGATCCCAAATAATTTCTGCAGATACTTGCCTTCAAGGAGGTGGAGCATAAATCCCTATTCCTTAAGTGTGGGCTGTGAAAGACAACATCTTTCTCAAGAACACAGTATGTAAATAGAGAAAAGGGAATAACTATACAGTACAAACACCTGGCAAACACTACTTCAGCTGTGTAATCAAGGTTAGCATCAACACTGAAAAGTCATTTCAGTAGTACATACCTTTGATATGATATGAATGGAATGACGCTTTACCTCTATGGGTCTCCCTCCCAAAAACTGATAATGACAATTTAATCATGAGAAAAAGAACAGATAAATCCTGATAGAAAGCTACTCCAAAAAGTACAAACCAGTATATCTTGAAATTGTCAAGGTCATCACAACCAGGGAAAGTCTAAGACTCTATCCCAGTTAAGAGGAGACTAAGGACACATGACAAGTAAAAACAATGTAGCATCCTGTATGGGATTCTGGAGAAAAATAAGGACATTAGATTAAAATTGAGGAAACATGAATACACTATGCACTTTAGTTAATAATAATTGAGAGTACAGTTCCTGATTTGATAGCATCAGAAGATAATATTGATAAAATCAATATTTTAGACCTCTTGTTGCTTCTAGCTTTTCACAATTAGAGCAAAGATCAGTTGGTGGGAAACGTTAAGAGAAGTTAATATTCATAGGTGATACATTCCAGGAACTCCATTATGTACCCAATAATATTTTCAGAAAACAATAACCATCAGACAGGGAAAATGGAGAAATGCACAGTAAAAGAAATAATAGAAAAGAATTACATTGGAAGTTCTACATACATAACAGAGTCTTTAAATACCCAATCGGTGAATGAAAAGCAATAAGTACTTAAACATAGATAAAATTTAAAGAAATTTCAGAATTCTAAAGAATAAAAGCAATGATTACATAATTCTGGTGAAGAAGTAAGTCTAAAGATTATCCCTAAAGATATCAGAATTATACTGGCATCAAAGTTCTCATCCTCAACACTAAAAAGCTAAAGGTATTGCAGAAATGCCTTCAAAATGCTAATGAAACAATAAAAACAAAACGCAACAACAAATGGACTGGACTGCAGAATAACTAATTTAACATATAAATAGCATTCATATAAACAAGAAAATGTAACTTTGAAAAAATAAAATTGTTAACTATAAAAATAATTTTAAAATTTTAATTTAAGGTTTATGATTAACCTAGGTAGTGCTACACGTCCTTTAAAGAGCTGGAATTCGGTTGCAACTTCTCAGGAAGTTACTTTTCCCTTTTGCTTAGCTACGGATTGAGGCAAATTTCTTTGCATTCTTCTCGTCCTGAGAGATTGGGGATAAATTTCTGTTCATCCTTACCCTGAAAATATGTAGCTTCTTGCTGTTCCTGCTTTCAGGGGACTGCTGCTAGTGGGCCCTTGAGCATGGACAGTCCCCAGCGCTTGACTTCAGCCTATGTATATCGAAAAGCTGAAGCCCAATTTAATCTGGCTCAACAAAGACCCTCAAGATAAAAGTAGCTTAGGGGCTGCACAGGTGGCTCAGTGGCAGAGTGCTCTCGTTCCATACGGGAGACCCGGAATCGATTCCTGGACCATGGACCTCCACCCCAACCCCCGCACAAAATAAAGTGGCTTACGTATTCTTTTGTCTTACTGCTCTGAGTACCTGCTTCTTGTTAGACTTAGGAGGCTGTCTTATTTTCCATTTAGTTGGTGCTTTTAATGATACATAGTTTTTAGTATGTTATCCAGAATTTTTAGTCTCAGTGAGAGGACATGTTCAATAACTTAGACACATTATCAGAAGGTAATCTAAAACTGTGAAAAAGTTATTTTCAACTATTTAATTTGCAAAAGCATGGAGGAAGTTAGAGGTAGAAATATTTGATGCATTAACACCTAGCTCAATTCACAACCCTCCATCCCTATCCTCATTATTATATTTATATCATCTAATTTACAAGTGGAATGAGGACCCTAATTGGACTATGTATACAAGGTTCAAATAGTGATTTTAGAATTAAAATTCCTTTCTAGTCTGCTTAAAAACTGAATAGTTCTTGATTTTAGACCTATTAGCTATTTGAATACCTCCTATTCTACTTTTACAGAATCAAAATAAAGCTGAAAACTTTTGCCTGCCCCCTGTAACAAAAAAAAAAAGAAAAGATGCAGAACAGGCAGGCTACTATATAATATCCTGGTTTTAAGAAAAGACAAAAAAAAAAGAAGGCACATATAATTATAAACTTAATGGTAGTAATTAAATAAATTTAGAGGTAGTATAGGAGGAAATTAAGACAGCTCTTTTTTGGATGGGTTTTATTTATTCCTATGTTGTCCAAATATAGGCAGTTTGAAGAAAAAGCTTAATTTAGAATTAAAATTGAGGAAAATTAAAGATAAAGCAATTAAGGATATATAAAAAGATTTACAGGCAACAGTGATGGCCAGGCTAGAATGTAGATCAGGAAATTGAAGTAAGCCCAGTATATAGATACGTGCAATTTTTTTTCAGCAGCTTGAGAAATGGTTTGGATATTTATATGGGTGAGATGACTTCTGATTGCTATAGTTTGACAGAGCCTATATGATGAAAAGATAAGATGGGAAACATTTTAAATAATGAAGAGTGAATAAAATGATAGCTCATAGAGTTAAGGCTGAAAATTAGATCAAAAGAAAGCTTACCAATCTGAATTGATGGCAGTGACTTTGAAACTGGGAAGGGAATGTGTTTGTCTATCATGTTTATTGGGTAAGAAAATAAGAGTGCATATAAAATGCATTCTTAAATATCTGTTGATTGATCTGTTTTAACTCATGAAGTTATGACACATATCAGTAAATTAAATTAAATTAGTGTTTCATTGTTATCAAAGTTTTAACTAGCTTTTCTTTTTTCTGTTACCCTCAATTTCAATTCCAAATTTTAGATTCCAGTTCATTGTCACTGTTGAATTTTAAAGCAATATTCTTTCACATACTCTCCATTCAATTATCAGCACTTTGGAAATGGATAATTAAATATGATGAAAAATACCCTGACTGGTCAAATTACTAATTGTCCTTCATTTTATGTAGCATATATATGACCCGAGTTACCATTCAGTTCATCAGAAGCATGATTTTCCTCAGTTTGCTTGTACGTGCTTAAAAAGTGGGTGCCAGGGACCAATCGGTATTGTTAAGTAAGGAACTCCTTCTGCCTTGATTTATTTCTAAAAACGTGTACATCCTCAAGACTAATTTTTTCAGTGTATTACATTAGTACAAAGAGATTCAGATTTAGAGTCATCTTGTTTATAGGTAAAACACATTTCAAATTTTAAGAAGTGCAGACTATCATTGCTCCTTATGTTAAATTTAATTACTAAAATTAAACTAATATATCTTAAAGCAATTGAAACTTTAAAATCTCTCTCTGAAATTTTTAAGGAATAATCCTTATCAAAAAGCAACTGTTCAAAAAAAAGCAGCTGCACATAAACACAAATAGAAATAATGGTGTAAAGTTTGGCTTTTGCTCTCCAAGAGCATTCAAAATTAATCCTACTATAAACACATGCACTAGGTATATATACAGGAGAAGAATATCATTAATTCAAAATATTACAGCAAACTATTAAAAAAATCACACATGCACACATATAATCCTCTAGAGCCTCCTCTTATGACAGGTAGTTCTATTCACTTTCTTCCTTCCTTCCCCAGTTTTTATTCCTTTACCAGTGTCTGAAATACCCTTCTCAAAAATGTTTACTTCCTCCTAATAGAACTCGTAGGGAGGCAAATCACTGCTGTTTACCAACTAGATTGCATTCTGAGATATTTAAGGATTTGTCTATTTGTTCCTTTCACTTACTAACCTATAGAAGTTCATTTCAGAAGTAATTAGATATAGCGAAGAGACAGAAATGACAACAGAAATTATGGATTCATGCCAAGGTGATAGTGGAATATTCAAAGAAACCTTTCAAATTAACCCAATGTAAAGAGAATGGTAATAAATTTACTAAAAATAAAGATCACTTCCTAAATTTCATGTTGCCACTCAGGCTTGAATTATTATTGAAATTTCCATTTCTATTGTGTTAAAGGAATATTTAAATGAAGATTTTTCATCTAAAAGTTAATATCATGTATAGTATACACTTTTCCAGAAATATCATCTACAGCAGCAATAAACTTTTCTGGTCATTTTTGTTATCATCTACAAAAGTCAATAAACATTGTGTTTAAATTCAGTGTAGCATATAATTACTTTCCAAATCGTACATATATAATCCTATTGTGGTAGTTTGAAGCAGAATGTACCCCAGAAAAACATGTTCTTAAATCTAATACATTCCTGTGTGTGTAAGCTCACTGGAAGTAGAACCTTTTGATGTGGTTACTTCAGTTAAGTGTGTCCCACCTCAACCAGGATGGGTCTTAATTCTATTACTGGAGTCCTGTATAAGCAAATGAAATTCAGACACGGAGAGAAAGCCGTGGAAGCAAGAAGTTGAACTCTGAAACCTGGAAGAGAAGGGAGAGACCAGTAGATGCCACCATGTGCCTTGCCATGTGTCAGAGGAGTCAGTGATCTCCAGCAACTAGTGGTTGGAAAGAAAACATTACCTTGATGATGTCTTGATTTGGATATCTTCTTGCCCTTAAAAGTGTGAGCTAATAAATTTCCATTATTCAAGCTGAACCATTTCATGGTATTTGCTGGAGAAGTTTAAGAAACTAAAATGCCTATTAATCTTGATTAAAAGACATTTATCTTACAGAGTTCCCTCCCTGAAAATAAAGCGGCATGAAAACACTGCATATAAACTATGCATATATTAATATAAAATAATAATTAATTTGAAAGAGTAATAATTCTTTCAGATTATAATACTATTGTTAGAAATAAACATCACAAAACCAGCATAATTAAATAGATTGAAGTCTACTTTTACATTTTTATTCCACAAGGGCTCCTAGACCCATGATATTTTAGGTGCTAGCAGAATTGTCATAAACTTCAGCATTAATAATTTTCTTTGGAAAAGAAATCTGCAAAAATTTTTTTTGAGGATTGAAAATGGTTTATTACAAGTCAGCAAATGCTGCACTCTTTGATAGTAGATCACAATATTTTTGTATAAACTTCTTTTATAAGCATTTATCACTGTAATTTCTAGCACAACCAAATTTCCAAAACTTTAATTTTATAAACCACCAAACTTTGAAACTTTTGCGTGCAAGTAAATATTCTTGGTTTAATTAGAGAAGCTGTGAGCTTACAGAACAATTAGAAAATATAGGATTCCAAAATATCACCCCACCACAAGCACGTTGCATTGGTGTGGAACGATTGTTACAACTAACAGCAGCAAATTTTTATAATTGCACAATTAATTAAAGTCCATGGTTTAACTTTGGGTTCACTGCTTGTGTAGTATAGTTCCATGGATTTTAAAAATGGTTTTATTCTGTTACCAGATATACAATCTAAAATTACTTCTTTTAATCATATTCAGCTATATTTTTCAGTGCTGTTAACTGAATTCATAATGTTGTGCTACCATCACCACCCTCCATTGTAAAGCATTTCCATCATTCCAAATACGAACCCTGTTTATTTTAAGCCTTAACTTCCCATTACCTACCTTCCACCCCATCCTTTGACAATCTATAATCTAGATACTGACTCCATGAGTTTGCTTATTCCAATTGTTTCAAAATAATGAAGTCATAAAATATTTGTCGTTTTCGTCTCTGGTTTATTTCACTAAACATGATATCTTCAAGGTTCATCCATGTTGTCACATGTATCAGGACTTCATTCTATTTTATGAACTGAAAAATATTCTGTTGCATGTATATACTGCATTTTGTGTATCCTTTCATCAGTTGATGGAAAGGGGTTGCTACCATCTTTTGGCAATTGTGAATAATTCTTCTATGAACATGGATGTACAAATGTCTGTTTGAGTCCCTGCTTTCAATTATTTTCATTATATACGTAGTGGAATTGCCAGGTCACATGGGAATTCTATACCTAGCTTTCTGAGGAATGGCCAAACTGTCCTCCACAGCAGCTACACCATTTTACATTGTCACCAGCAATGAATGAGTGCTCTATTTTTCTGCATCTTTTCCAGACTTATTTTCCTTTTTTTTTTTTCCTATAGCAGTCATTGTGACATGGTATCTCATTGTGGTTTTGACTTACATTTCCCTGATGGCTAATGATGTTGAACATCTTTTAATGCGATTTCTGGCAATTTGTATAGCTTCTTTGGACAGATATCTGTTCAAGACTTTTGATCAGTTTTTAATTGGGTTGTGTATCTTTTTGTTGTTAAGATGAAACACTTCTTTATGTATTCTAGACATTAAAGCTTTATTGAATATGTGGTTTCCAAATATTTTCTTCTATTGTGTAGGCTGTTTTTTACCATAAGATTTATGGTAAAATCTTATGAAGAGAAACTCTTTTAATTTTGATGAGGTCCTATTTATTTTGTCTTTTGCTGCTTGTGTCTGTGTATAACGTCTCAGAAACCATAGCCTAATGGAAGGCTCTGGAGATGCTTTCCTATGTTTTCTGCGAAGAGTTTCATAGTTCTAACTCTTATATTAAGGTCTTTGTTCAGTTTGAGTTGACTTTTGTATATAGTGGAAAGTAGAGGTCCTTCTTCTTCATTTTTCTTTTTTCTTTTCTTTTTTTTGCAAGTGAAGGTCCATATTTCTAAGCACCATCTTCTGAAGAGACTTTTCTTTCCTGATGGGATGGTTTGGTCAACTTGTCAAAAATCAGGTGACCATAAATTTTAAGCTTTAATCTGAGCCCTCAATTCAATTCCATTGATCTATATGCCTGGCTTCGTTCCAGTACCATACTGTTTTGTTGGGTTTTGGGAAGGTTGCATGGGCCTGGAATCCAACCCAAGTCTCCCACATGGCAGGCAACCATTCTACTTCTGAACCCCCTATGTACCCACTATGCTGATTTGATTTCTGTGATGTGTAATAAGCTTTAAAATCTGAATGTGTGAGACAAACTTTATTCTTCTTTTTCACGTTGGCTGTAGCTAGTAAGGCCCTTTATTGTTCCATGTAAATCAGATGATTGGCTTTTCCATTTCTGCAAAGAAGGTTATTGGAATTTTGATTGAGATTGCATTGAATCTATAAATTAATTTGGGCAGGATTGAAATATTAATGATATTTTCTTCCCATCTATGAACACAGAGTGACCTACCATTTATTTAGATCTCTTATAATTTATTTTGTAATGTTTTTAAATTTTCTTTGTACAAGTCCTTTACATCCTTGGTTAGCTTTATTACTAGATATTGGATTCATTTAGTTGTTATTGTGGACAGAATTATTTTCTTGATTTCTTCTTCTGAGTATGTATTGCTTGTGTATAGAAATACTATTGATTTGGGGGGTTGTTTGTCTTGTACCTTGCCACTATGCTGGATTCATTAATTAGCTCTGAGCTTTATCATGGATTTTTCAGGATTTTTATCTTATAGGATCACATGATCTGCAAAGAGGGAAAGTTTTACTTCTTCCTTTTAAATTTTGATGCCTTTTATATCTTTTCCTGCTAAATGTTCTGGCAAGAATTTCCAGTACAATATTGAATAACAGTGGTTACAGGGTGCATCCTTGTCTTTTATCTGAGCTGAGAGGGAATGCTACCAGTCTTTCATTGTTGACTAAGACATTAGCTGTGGGCTTTTCACATGTACCTTTTATCATACTGAAGAAGCCTCCTTATATTTCTAGTGTTCTAAGTGTTGTTAACAAAAAAGAGTGCCATGGTTTATCAAAACCAACACATTATTTTTTTCTTTCACTATGTTAATGTGGTGCATCGCATTGATTTTCTTATGTTGAACCAAACTTTCATTCCAGAGTTAAATCCCACTTAATCATTGTGCTTTTCTTTTAATATACTATTGGATTTGGTAAGCTAGCATTTCATTGAGATTTTTGCATCTATATTAATATGAGATATCAGCCTGGAATTCCCTTTACTTGTGGTATCTTTATCTGGCTTTGGTATGAGCATGATGTTGGCCTCATTGAATGAATTAGGAAGTGTTCCGTCCTCTTCAACTTTTTGGAAAACCTTGAACAGAATTGAAATTAAGTCCTCTTGGAATATATGATGGTTTGGAGGTTTTATGGACCCCAGAAAAGTATATTCTTAATTTAATCCATTCCTGTGGATGTAGATCTGTGGTAGATGGGACCTTTTGATTAGGTTATTTCAATTGAGATGGGACCCATCTCATTCAAAGTGTGTCTTAATCCCCTTAATGTTATCTTTTACTTAAGTATAAAAGACAGAAAGAAGACAGTAAAAAAAGAAGCTGAGGGGACACTCAGAAGCCCAGAAAGAAAGCTGCAGAAACAGTTTGAAAGCCATTAAAGCCAAAAGCTGGAAATAACAAAATCTGGGCAATCAAGTTGAGATCAGCATTCATTGCCATATGCCTGCTTGTGTGTCAGAGAAGCTGAGGATTGCCAGGAGTTAGACTTTGGAGAGATGTGGATGCCTTAATTTAGATATTTCTATAGCCTTAAAACTTTAAACTCATAAGCTGATAAATGCCCATTGCTAAAAGCCTGTCCATTTCTGGTATACTGCATTTTGCCAGCTTTGGCAAACTAGAATAGGATGTTTGGTAGCATCCCCCTGTGAAGCCATATAGTCCTGGGCTTTTTGTTTTAATTGATATTTTTATTACTGATTCAATCTCTTTATTAGTAACTAGTTTGATAAGCTCTTCTATTTCTTCTGGAGTCAGTATAGGTAGTTTTTGTGTTTCTAAGAATTTGTTCGTTTTCTCTAGTTTATCTATTTACATGTAGTTGCTCACAGCATTTTCTTATAGTCTTTTTTATTTCAGTGGGGTTGATAGTAATGATCCTGTTTCAGTTCTGGTTTCAATTATTTGCATCTCTTTCTTTTTCCTTCATCATTCTAGCTAATGGTCTGTTAATTTTACTGACATTTTCAAAGAACTAACTTTTGCTTTTATTGATTCTCTGCATTTTCTGTTTTCTATTTCATTTATCTCCACTCTAATCTTTGTTATTTCCTTCCTTCTGCTCACTTTGGGCTTAATTTGTACTTCCTTTTCTACTTTTTCCAGTTTTAAGGTTAGGTTTCATGTTTGAAGTCCTTCTTTTTTTAATGTAAGCATTTAGAGCTAAATTTTTTTATTTCTGAGCACCTCCTTCACTGCCTCCTGTAAGTTTTGGTATTGTGCTAGAAAAGCCATGTTTTAATCAAAATCTCATTTCCTAAAGGCAGAATGATCCCTATTCAATACTGTATGTTTGAAGCCATAGTCAGATTGTCTCCCTGGAGATGTGATTTAATCAAGAGTGGTTGTTAAACTGGATTAGGTGACAACATGTCTCCACCCATTTGGGTGAGTCTTGATGAGTCTCTGGAGTTCTATAAAAGAGAAAACATTTTGGAGAGTGAAGGAGATTCAAAGAGAGCAGAGCAGAGCAGAGCAGAATGGCATAGCCATGAGAAGCAGAGTCCACCAGCCAGCGACCTTTGGAGATGAAGAAGGAAAATGCCTCCCGGGATGCTTCATGAAACCGGAAGCCAGGAGAGAAAGCTAGCAGATGATGCCATGTTTGCCATGTGCACTTCCAGATGTGAGAGGAACCCTGACCATGTTCACCATGTGCCTTCTCACTTGAGAGAGAAACCCTGAACTTCGTCAGCCTTCTTAAATCAAGATATCTTTCCCTGGATGCCTTAGGTTGGACATTTCTTTAGACTTGTTTTAATTGGGACATTTTCTCGGCGTTGGAACTGTAAACTAGCAACTCATTGAATCCCCCTTTTTAAAAGCCATTCCATTTTTGGTATATTGCATTCTGGCAGCTAGCAAACTAGAACAGGTATATTGACTAAATATTTCCTAATTTCACTTGTGATCTCCTCTTTAATTAATTTGTTGTTTCAGTATAAGTTGTTTAATTCTCATCTATTTGTGGTTTTCTATGTCTCCTTCTGTTATTGAATTCTATATTCACTCTGTTGTAGTTGGAGAGTGCACATTATATTATAGCAATACTTTTAATTTTCTGAGACTTGTTTTGTGGCACAACATATGGTCTATCTTAGAGAAGATCCATGTATACTCGTGTATTCTGTTTCTGTCAGGTGCACTGCTCTTTATTTATCTTTTAGATCTAGTTGATTTAATGTATCTTCTAGTCATCTAATTCCTTATTGATCTTCTGACTAGCTGCTCTTCCCATTATTGAGAGTAGTGTATTAAATTCTTCTACTCTTAATATAAAACAGTTCATTTCTCCCTTCAAATTTGTTAGTATTGTGTCATATATTGTAAGGCTCTGATTTATGGTATATATAAATATTTGTAATGGTTAGATCTTCCAGTATAATGGTTCCCTTTATCAGTATATAAGGATCTTCTTTGTTCCTTGTAACCATTTTCATTTAAAGTTTATTTTATCTGGTATTGGGATGTTAAATTTTAACCCCATGGTAACCATGAGAAAAACAAATGGAAAATATATCCAGATAGAAGTGAGAGGACATTTAATATGGTACAACAGAACAAAGAAAATAAATATGAAAGTATGCATTAATGGAAGTGAGGGAGGAGAAAGCTAAAAAATTTACAAAGGCAAAATAGTAAAATGGCAGAAGAAAGTCCTGAATTATCAGTAGTAACTTTAAATGTAAATGGATTAAACTCCTCAGTTAAAAGGCAGAGATCAACTAAGTGGCTAAAAAGGCATGACCCAACTATATGCTATCTGCCAGGCACTCATCTTACAGTTAAAGGGGCAAGTACGTTGAGGGTGAAAGACTGGAAAATATGTATACCATAATAAGCAAAAGAGAGCTGGGGTGGCTAACAAAATCAATGAGGACAAGAAATATGCATTTATACTGACTTTTATAGTTGCATAGATTTTCTATTGCTGCTCTTTGTGTGTGTGTGTTTAAACTAGTACCTGGGGTTACTTGCTTTCAACTGAAAAGCTTTCTATAGAATTTCTTGTAGGCAGTTCTGCTAGCATCAGATTCTCTCATTTTTTGTTTATGTGGGAAATTATTTTGTCTTCATTAAAAAAATAACTGCTGAATATAGGATATATTTTTAACCTCTTAATAGGACACTGGCAAAAATAATATAAAGCACACACATAGATACAACACTACTCCACCAGAAACCCAGATCCACCAATTCCAACATTCCTTCACATTTTCAGTATCATTTCTTCCATCTGTCATGTATCCATATGTCCATCTATCTACCTGCTGAACATCTGAACACAGCATGCACATCAAATTCCTTGAACACAAAATTATCCCATGTTCATTTTTTATGACCAATGGTATTCACTTATGTAATCACCTTAAGTATGGCTATCTATTTCAAGAAATTTAACACATCAATATAAAAGCTACAACCTGTATTAAAATTTTTCTTATTTCCAAATAATATCCATTTGAGGTCTTTCTCCTTCATTCCTAGTTATCATAAAATATCATATGGTGCATTCAACTGTTATTATCTTTATCATTTCTCTATTTTTATAATTGTGGAAACATACATATAATATAAATCTTCTCATTCCCCGCATCTCAAGCATATCATTCAGTGGAATTAATCACCTACATAATGTTGTATTACTCTCACTAACATCTATTATTAGAGCATTCCTTTTACCTCAAACAGAAACCCTACACTCATTTTGCATTAATTACCCACTGCCCCTTTCTTCTAACACTAGTGTGATGGGTAGGTTCATGTGTCATTTTGGTTACATGATGGTGTTCAGTTGTTTGACTAAGCAAGCCCTGGCCTAATTGCTACTGTGAGAACATTTTATGGACTTAAATCATCAGTAAGTTCATTGCATCTATGTCTAATACAACTGCAACCAGCTGAGGAGATTGCCTTCAACAAAGAGAGACTTTCATCCAATCAGTTGAAAGCTTTAAAAGAATTGATGATTTCAGCAGTTAGAAGAGAGAACTTCTGCTTCTATTTCAGTCAGTTAACTTCTCTTGGGGAATTCACTGAAAACCTTCATCAGTGTTCCTAGTTTGCAGCCTGCCCCATGGAATTTGGACTTGTGCATCGTTACAGTCATGTGAGATAATTTTTATAAAAGTCCTTATATTTGCAAATATCTCTTGTCATTTCCATTTCCATACAGAACTCTGAATAATAAAACTTTACTACCATAAGAAGATGATTCTTAAGAAACAGAATCTTAAGGATGAGATTTCTGAATTGGTTCTGAGACTTTTGGAATTGATTCTCTAATCTGATTAGATTCAAAGGCACTAATGACTCTCTTTCCAATACTATGATGACACTAATAGTGTAGGACAATAAAGATATACAAATATCACCACTGGATATGCCTACTCAAATGTTTATAAGAGGGCAAGGCTTTAGCTGAGAGTGTTTTTACACCTTAACAGAGTTTTGTGAAGTTAAAAGGTATAATGATGTTGGCCTGTAATTCTCAAATATGCTGGATATAGTTTTGAAAGTCAGGAATGAGTTGAAAGTTTCAAATTTGCAACTTAGGCACCATATGAAGGACATGAAAATGGCTGTGTGCCTTGAGTATAGCTTCAGACTTGATATATCTGAAAACCAAACCCTGAGTGTCATTGTGCAAGTAGTAGATTTACAGTGTAAACTAAATTATCAAAATTGCAGGTGTCTGCTATTAAAATGAGGGCATTGATTGGAAAGGAATGGGATCTGTAAAATTGGAATGGAGTCATATGGGTTGATAATGATGGCAGTGGGGACATTGAAACCATAGATACTGCTGAGTATTTGCCAGATAAGCCTATAATGGTGTGCTCTGAGAAATAGCCACTCAACCTTTGGTCTTCCCTGAGCAACCAGTCTTCTAATCAATAGTTTGCCCTGAGGAATCTGCCATCCAGTCTCTACTTGACAAGATTTTTCCTGCTGTACCTGATAAACTTGTAATAATTTCCCCTGAGCAAATAGACATCATTCCTGTCTAAAAAGATTAATCCTGATTCATAGGATAAAACTGCAATGGAATGCCCTGAAGGAATTAGCTTGTAGGACACTTCTAATTTGTCTCATGACCCACCCACACCACTCTTATTTTTTTCCAGGAAGATAACTAGACTGAAATTTCAACAGTCCCCCAAAGGTGAGATATAAAGTGTGACCCATGAAGAGGTGCACTATACCCCAAAAGAACTGAATGAATTTTCCAATTTATATAGACAGGAATCAGGGTAATATTTGTGGCTTTGGTTATCAAGGGTGTGGGATAATGTTTGAAGGGATATGAAGTTGAATCAGACTGAATTTATTGATATGGGCCCACTAAGCAGAAATTCTGGATTCAGTATTGTAACTTGAGAGATTATAAAGCCTATAATAGTTTGTTCCAGTGGTGGACATAAGGCAGAAGCCACTACATTACCTGCCCTGATATAATGCAGAAGAGGGAATCCAAAGACTTAGAGAAAGTAGAATGTTAGGGAGAATTTATCATGTAAGATCTCCTCACCTACCCCAGGAATGTCCAGTGGAGAACTCAATTTTTATCAGATTGTGGGGAATAAATTTGAGACTACCTCCATCTCCTCTGAAGGGCTCTGTGGTTCTTTTCTCTATAAGGCAGATTTTACTGTAGGAAAATTTAGTAACTACTGTAACTGAATTGGGATCCTCAAACACATTGGGGATGATTGGATCTTGGGTTGGTAGAAGCCCAATTTCAATACATAATCACCAAATATAAGGTGGGCTTGGCTGTTATGACAACAGACTCAAAATAGTCTGACTGGCAGAGAATTATGACATTGGCTCGTATGTCATCTGTTATCTAGAAATGGAATAGTTGGGCAATCTACAAAATTATTGATCTTTATAAGAAGAAGCTTTCCAGGTCATATGAATAAAAGTCTAAGTTGGTTTAAAACATAGGAAGTCATTGTTCCTTAATTCCCATATTTGAGACAATTTACAGACCCAGAGCTCCTTGATTGAAGGGAAGGCCTGGTGCCCTTGGAGAAGGACTTTGTTACATTGTTAAAAATGTATACTGTTAGTTTTCTATTCAGCCTTCTTTAAAGATACCCATGGTCTTTTTACCAAGGTAATAATGAATTAGAAAAGAGGAAATGATCAGACATTTCTGGGATTATTAGACACTGGCTCAGAAGTGACATTTATTTCAAGAGACCCAAATGTCACTGTGGTTCATTAGTCAGAATAGGTACTTTGGATGTCAGGTGGTCAATGAAATTTTAGCTCAGGTCTGTATCACAGTGGGTCTACTAGTTCCTTGAACACATTCTGTGGTTATTACTTCAGTTCCAGAATGTATCACTGGAACAGATATACTCAGTGACTAGAAAAATTCCCATGTTAGTTCTCTGAATTGTGAGGTAAGAGCTATTATGGTAGGAAAGGCCAAGTGGAAGCCAGTAGAACTAGCCTACCTAGAAAAATAGTAAATCAGAAGCAATACTGGATTCCAGGAGGGATTACAGTGATTAGTGCTGCCATTAAAGACTTGAAGAATGCAGGAGCAGTGATTCCCACCACATCACCATTCAACAATCCTATTTAACTTTTCCAGAAACAGGTGGACCTTGGAGGATGACAGTGGATGGCTGTAAACTTATTCAGATGGTGACTCCAATTGCATCTGAAGTTTCAGATCTGGTATCATTGCTTCAGCCAATCAGCACTTCCTCTGATACCTGGTATGCAGTTATTGATCTGGGATGTTTTTTTCTCAATTGCTATTGAAGACCTACAGGAACAGTGTGCCTTTAGATAGCAAGGCCAGCAATACACCTTTACTGTCTTATATCAGGGCTATATCAACTCTCCAGCCCTATGTCATATTCTACTCTTCAGGGAACTTAATGGTCTCTCCCTACCACAAGACATCACAGTGGCTCATTTTTTTATTATATCATGTTGATTGGATTTATTAAGCAAGAATTAGCAAGTACTCTAGACTTACTGGTAAGGCATTTGGATGTCAGAGGATGGGGAAAAAATCCAAGAAAAATATAGTGACTTTCCACCTCAGTGAAATTTCCAGGTGTCCAGTGGTATTGGACATGCCAAGATATCCCTTCTAAGATGAAGGATTTGCTGATGTGTCTGGACCCTTCTTATGACAAAAAAAGAGCCACAAAAACCTAGTTGGTCTCTTTGAATTTTGGAAACAACATATTCCTAATTTGGGTGCACTACTCCAGCCTATTTGCCAAGTGACAAAAAATAGCTCTAGTTTTTTTGTGAAACGTAGGCTCTGTGGCAGGTCCAGGCTGCTGTGGAAGCTGCTCTGCAATTCGAGTCATATGATCTAGCAGACCCAATAGTGCTGGATGTGTCATTAGCAAATACAGATGCTGTCTTTTGAGTCTTTGACAAGCCTACATTGGAGAATCACAATGCAGACCATTAAGATTTTGGAGCAAAGCCTTTCAGTCCTCTACAGGTAACTACAATCCTTTGAGAAATAGCTTTTGGCCTGCAACTGGGCCTTAGTAGAGACCAAAAGTTTAATCATGGACTGCCAAGCTATCATAAGATCTGAATTGCCTATAATAAACTGGGTGTTGTCTGACCCACATTTGGACATGCACAAATTTATCATGAAACAGGACTGATGCATATAAGATAGCCTTCAAGCGGGTCCTGAAGGTGCAAGTAAGTTACATAACGAAATAACCTAAATGCCCAGGTCCCCCACTCCTGCCACATTACCTTTTCTTTCCAAGCCCATGGTTATAGCCTCTTTGGGAGTTCCTTATAATTAGTGGATTGAAAGGAAGATCCTGGCTTGGTGTATAGATGGTTGTCCAAGATGTACAGGTACCACCTAAAAGTAGATAGCTGTAGCACTACAGCCCCATTCTAGGACATCCCTGAGAAATAGCAGTGATGGAGAATCCTTCCAATGGGCATAATTTTGAGGCATGTACTTGTTTGTTAATTTTGCTTGGAAAGAGAAATAGCCAGAGATATGTTTGTATAATGATTCATGGGCTGACCTCAATGGTTTGGTTGGATATTCAGGGATTTGGAAGGGATGTGATGGAACAATTGGTGACAATGAGGTCTGGAAAAAAAGCTGTGTGGATAAACTTTTCTGAGTGGATATAAAAAACATGAAGGTATATATTTGTGTCCCATGTGAATAATCACTAGTGCATGACTTCAGCAGAGGAAGATTTTAATAATCAAGTGGGTAAAATGACCTGTTTTCTTGATACTATTTGGCCTCTTTCCTAGTCACTCCTGGGAGTGCCCAATGGACTCATAAACAAGTGGCCTTAGTGACAGTGATGGAGATTATGTTTGGGCTCAGCAATATGGACTTCCACTCACCATAGCTGACCTGGTTACAGCTGGTGCTGTGTGCCCAATATGCCAGCAGCAGAAACCAACCCTCAGTCCTTGATACAGTACCTTTCCCTGATGTGGTCAGCCTGCTACTCAATGTTGGACTGATTACAGAAGGGGTAGTAACCTGCTCTAACTGGAAGAGACACATACTCTAGATATGTGTTTGACTTCCCTGCATGCAATGCTTCTGCCAAAACTGCCACCTGTGGACTTACAGAATACTTTATTCACTGTCATGGTATTCTACACAGGACTGCTTCTGATTGAGAAACTCACTTCACAGCAAATGAAGTGTGGGAATTGGCACATGCTCACTGAATTCTCTAGTCTTACCCTTACCATATTCCTCATCAACCCGAAGCAGCTGGTTTGACAGAACAGTGGAATGGACTTTTGAAGACTCAATTATAAGGCCACCTAGTCAGCAATACCTTGCAGTGCTGCAGCAGTGTTCTTCAAGAGGCTGTGTTGGTCTAATTTAGCATCCATTGTGTGGTACAGTTTGAATTCCATAGCCAGGATTCATGTGTCCAGGAATCAAGAAGTATAAATGAGAGTGGCACCACTCAGTATTACCCCCAGTGATCCACTAGCACAATTTTTGTTTCTTATTCATTTCAATCTTAAGCTATGCTGGTCTACAGGTCTTAGTTTAATAAGGAAGGGTGTTTTCACTAGGAGACAAAGCAATGATTCCATTGAAATAGAAGTTAAGATTGCCACCTAGCCATTTTGGCTTCCTCATGCTTCTGAATCAACAGGCAAAAAAGGAATTACTGTCCTTGCTGGGGAGATTGATCCTATCAAGGGAAATATGATTGCAAGTATATAATGGAGATCATGAAGAGCTTTCCTGGAATACAGGGAGATCCCCTAGGGTAGTCTTTTAGTACTACCATATCTTGTGATGAAAGTCAATGGAAAACTGCAACAACCCAATCCAGGTAGGGTTGTCAATGGCCCACAAACTTCAGGAATGAATGGTTAGGCTACACCACCAGGCAAAGAACCACAGTTAGTTGAGGTGCTTTCTGATGGTAAAGTGAACATGGTCTTGGCATGTTTACATATGTACTTAAAACAATTATCTTTGTTTTCTTCACTATATTATCCCCTCCTCATCAGACATAAGTTGTATTAGCTTCATGTGTGGCAGTATTTAAGTTATAAGATATTAAGTTTATGAGTGAATCTTACCCAAAGGCTTTCTCTACATATTTGGGGGAGATTTCATGCATTTCAAGTTATATGCAGAGCAGTTGAGTATTGTTAGGTGAAAATATGACTTGTTTTTATTTAGAATTTAACAATCATTTAAGGAGATGTTTATGGCTTCCAAGTTGACAGGAGGTGGGCTTTGGTTGATAGGTTCATGTGTCAACTTGGGTAGATGATGGTGTCCAGTTGTTTGGTCAAGCAAGTGCTGGCCTAATTTTTCCTGTGAGGACATATCATGAATTTTGCTAGCCAGTAAATTGATTGCATCTATAGCTTATTATGACCACAATCAACTCAAAAGATTGTCTTCAACAATGAGAGACAAGCCAGTTAAAGACTTTAGAAGGGGAAGTGACTATCTCAGGGGTCAGAATAGAAAATTTCTATCACTATTTCAACTTATCAGCCTTCCCTGGGGAATTCAAGGAGAACCTTCACTGAAGCTGCCCTGTGGTATTTGGACTTGTGCATTCCCACAGTGATATGAGATGATTTTTTATAAAAATCATATAATATGTACAGATATCTCTTGTTGGTTCTGTTTCCCTAGAGAATCCTTACTAACACAGCTTATAACCTATCTCTATGAGTATGCATATTTTCTGGTTAACATGGGGCTTAAATGTGACAGATTTAATATATAATAATCTCACTTGCTCTGCACCCATAAACTATTTTCTATACTCCTCATTCCCCACCTTTATGCAGTTCATTTTACAACTTATGTATTATAGGTCCAAAACCATTGATTTATCATGACAATTTATACATTTGCCTTTGAGCTCCAGTAGGAAGAAAAAGCAGTGATCCAAAACAAAAATGCAACAGTACTGATATTTATATTTACACATGCCATTATCTTTCCTGAAGATCTTTATTTCTTTAGGTAGCTTCAGTCAATTGTTTAATGTCCTTTCTTTTCAACCTACAGAACTTCCTTTAGCATTTTTTTCTAAGGTCAGTCTAGTGGTGATGATGTCCCTCTACATTCATTTATCTGGGAATTTCTTAATTCTTCTCTCATTTTTAAAGACATTTTATTGGAAACAGAATTCTTGGTTGGCATTTTTTTTCAGCTCAGCTTTTAAATATTTCTGTCCTTTACCTCTTGCCTCCATGGTTTCCAGTAAGAAATTGGCATGCAGTTTTATTCAAGGTTCACTGTATTTGACATGCTCCCTCTTTTGTATGGATTTCAGAATTTTCTCTTTATCTTTGGAATTTGACTATTTGACAATAACATAGCACACTATGGGTCTATTTGGGTTCATCTTATTTGGAGTTTATTTCACATTGTAGACTTGTATATTTATATCTTTTAGCCATTATTTGTTTTAGTATTCTCTCGGCAACTTCCTGTATTTCTTCTTAGTATGAGAATCCCATACTTTGTATACTGATACACTTGATGGTGTCTCACTTGTGCCCCAGGCTCTGTTCACATGTTCTCAGTCTTTCTTCTTTCTGGTCTTCACAGTGGATGATTTAAATTATCTTCCAGTTTACTGATTCTATCTTTTGCTAGCTTCAATCTGTTATTGAATACCTCTTTGGAGTTTTTAATTTGCTTAATGTGGTAATCAGCTTTGTTTCGTTCTTTTCATAAATCCATCTCTATATTGATATTCTTTTTATGTTCACCTATTATTTTCCTTACTTCTTTTATCATGTTTTCCTTATGCTATTGGAACATAGATAGGACCATTTTTTTTAAGTCTTTCTCTAGACTTCACAACTGGCACTACGGAGGAAAGAAGGTAGTGGTATAATATATTTAAGATTCTCAAAAAGAAAGCCTTCCAGCCAAAACTTCTGTACCCAGCCAAACTGCCCTTCAAAATTGAGGGAGAGATTAAAATTTTCACAGACAATCAAATCCTGAGGAATTTGTCAATAAGAGACTGGCCCTACAAGAAACACTAAAGGGAGTTCTGCCAGTTAAAAAAAAAAAAAAAAAAGATAGGAGAGGGAGATTTATAGGAGGGAACAGAATTGAAGAGTAGCAGTAAGATTAGTTTGAAGGATGAAAAACTAAAGAATGAAAAGAATATATAGATCTGAGAAATAAATCTCAAAGGATAAGATGGCGAATTTAAGACACATCTTTTCAGTAATCACTTTGAATGTTAACAGGATAAACTTACCAATTAAAAGATACAGATTGGCAGAATGGATTAAGAAATAAAATCCAGCCATATACTGCTTAAAAGAGACTCATCTTAGACACAAGGATACAAATGGATTGAAAGTGAAAGGATGGAAAAAATCGTTCCACTCAAGTTGTAGCCCAAAATAGCAGAAGTAGCTATACTAATATCAGACATAATAGACTTTAAATGTAAAGACATCATAAGAAACAAAGATGGACAATATATATTAATTAATAGTACAATTAACCAAGAAGAAATAACAATCACAAATGTTTAGGCCCCCAATCAAGAAACTCCAAAGCACACGAGACAGACTTTGGCAAAACTGTAGAGATAGCGATAGATGTTTCAACAATAATAGTAGGAAACTTGAATACAACACTCTCCTCTACAGACAGAACAACCAGACAGAAGATCAACAAGGAAATAGGGAAGATAAACAATTTAATAAATAAATTATACCTACAGACATATATATATATATATATATATATGACATATATATATATGTCACTACAACCCAAAACTCCAGGATATACATTCTTCTCTAGTGCTCATAGAACACTCTCCAGAATAGATCATATGCTGGGACACAAAACAGGTCTTTCCAAATTTAAAACATAGAATTTTTTCAAAGCATTTTCTCTGATCACAATTGAATGAAGCTGGATGTCAAGAACGTTCAGAAATATATGAAGATTAAATAACACTCATTTAAACAGCCAGTGGGTCAAAGAAGAAATTGCTAGAGAAATCAATAGCTAACTGGAGATGAATAAAAATGAGAATACAAGGTATCAAAACTTATGGAAGGCAGTAAAGGCTGTGGTGAGAGGGAGATTTATTGCCCTAAGTGTCTATATTAAACACAAGAAAGAACAAAAATCAAAGACTTAACTGCTTACTGAAGGAACTTGATAAAGAACAGCAAACTAACCACAAAGCAAACAGAAGAAGAGAAATAACACAGATTAAAGCACAGCTAAATGAATAGGAGAACAAAAGAAAAATAGAAAGAATCAATAAAACCAAAACTTGGTTCTTTGAGAAAAATCAGTATAATCAATGGGCAACTAGCAAGGCTGACAAAGGAAAAAGAGAAAGAATGCAAATAAACAAAATCAGAAATGAGAAGGGGATCATTACCACAGACCTGAAGAAATAAAATAAATCATCAGATGATACTATGAAGAACTATATGCCAACAAACTAGACAACTTAGATGAAATGGACAAATTCCTGGAAACACATAAATAAGCTACACTAACTCAAAAAGCAATAGAAAACCTCAACAAATCAATCACAAGTAAAGAGATTCAATCAGTCATCAAAAATTATCCCTCAAAGAAAAGCCCAGGGCCAGATGGCTTCACAGGGGGATTTTATCAAATATCTCCCAGAGAATAACACTAATACTGTTAAAACTTTTCAAAAAAAATGAGGAAAAAGGAACACTAACTCATTTTATGAAGGTAACATCATTTTAATACCAAAACCAGATAAAGATGTTATAAGAAAGGAAAACTACAAGCCAATCTCCCTAATGAATATAGATGCAAAAATTCTCATCAAAATACTAGCAAATTGAATCAAACAAAATATTAAAAGAGTTATACACCATGACCAAGTGGAATTTATATCAGGAATGTAAGGATGGTTCAATTCAAGATAAACAATTAATGCAATACAGTACATTAACAAATCAAAAAGGAAAAAAATCACATGATCATCTCAATTGATGCTGAAAAAGCATTTGATAAAATTCAAAATCCTTTTTTTTTTATAAAAACACTTGAAAAGATAAGATTCAAAGGTAACTTCCTCAATATGACAAATGGCATATCTGAAAAAACAATAGCCAGCATTATAATCAATGTAGAGAGACTGAAATCTTTCCCCCTAAGATTGGGAGTGAGACAAGGATTCCCTCTGTCACCACTATTATTTAACATTGTATTAGAAGTTTGAGCTAGAGCAATCAGGCAGGAAAAAGAAATAAAAGCATACAAATTGGAAAGGAAGAAGTAAAACTTGCATTATTTGCAAAAGACATGATACTATACTTAGGAAATCCTGAAAAATCTACAACAGAGTTACTTGAAGTAATAAACAAATTCAGCAAGGTGGTGGGATATAAAATTAATGTGCAAAATTCAGTAACATTTCTATACACAAGCAATGACCTAACTGAGGACTTAGTTCAGGAAAAAATTCCATTCAAAATAACAACTTAAAGAGTCAAGTATCTAGGAATGAACTTAAGGACATAAAAAAATTATATACATGTAACATTGCTAAAAGAAATCAAAGAACAACTAAATAGATGGAAAGACATTCCCAGCTCATGGATAGGTAGGTTATATATAGTTAAGATGCCAATTCTGCTCAATTTGATCTACAGATTCAGCACAGTACCAATCAAAATTCCAGCAACCTACATTGAAGACTTGAACAAGCTAGTTACCAAATTCATCTGGAAGGAAAAGAGACCCCAAATAGCTAAGAGCATCCTTAGAAGGAAGAATGAAGTGGAGGATAAACACTTCTTGATTTTAGAACTTATTATAAAGACACAGTGGTCAAAAGAGCATGGTACTACCACAAAGATAGAAGTATTGACCAATGGAATCGAATTGAGAGTACAGAAATAGAACACCAAATCTATGGTAAACTAATTTTTTGACAAGGCCCCCAAATCCACTGAACTTGGACAAACTAGCCTTTTCAATAAATGAGCATGGAAAGCTGGATATCAATAGCCAAAAGAATGAAGGAAGATCCTTACCTTACTCCCTAAACAAAAATTAACTCAAAGTGGATCAAACACCTAAATTTAAGAACTGGTACCATAAAGCTTCTAGAAGAAAATGCAGGGAAAGATATTCAAGACCTAGTAATAGTTACTAGCTTCCTTATTTTTACACCCAAAGCACAAGCAACAACAACAAAAAATAGATAAATTGGAGCCTCTCAAAATCAAATGCTTTTGCACCTCAAAAGACTGTCAAAAAGTTAAAGAGACAGCCAAATTAGCAGAAGAAAATATTTGGAAATTACATATTGGACAAAGGTTTGATATTCTATATGCATAAAGAAATCATACATTCAACAACAAAAGAACAAACAACCCAATTATAAAATGGGTTAAAGATATGAATAGGCATTTTTCTGAAGAGCAAATACAGATGGCTCAAAAGCACATGAAGAAATGTTCATTTTCATTAGCTATAGGGAAATGCAGATCAAGATTACAAAATGATACCACCTCACACCTATAAGAATGACTGCTATTAGACAAACAGAAAACTACAAATTTTGGAGAGGATGTGGAGAAATGGGGACACCTGCACTCCTGATAGGAAGGTATAAAGGTATAGTCGCTATGGAAGACATTTTGGCGGTTTCATAGGAAACTAAATATCAACTTGCCCTATGACCCAGCAATAGCACAACTCAGTATATATGCAGAAGAGTTGAAAGCAGTGACACAAACAAACATTTACACAACAATTTTCATAACAGCATTGTTCAAAATTATCCCAAAGGTGGAAGCAATCCAAATGCCCATCAGCAGAAGAGTTTCTTAGCAAAATGTGGTATATACATGCAATGGAATATTATGCAATCATAAGATGACATGACATCCTGAAACTCATGACAAGATATATGAGCCTCGAGGACATAATGCTGAGTGAAATAAATCAGACACAAAGTGTAGACATTGTGACTCCATTTTTATGACCATGGTGCAAGGGTAATATTCTAGGCTTATAATATAGAATAGAGGGGACGTAGAGATACATAGAAGCTAGAAATGGGTGAATGGTTAGCTAAGGAGGGTGAACTTAAATGTAGGGGAATAGATAGAAGTGAAGACAATTCACTAATGGTTCTATAAATAATGTTAACATATTGAAAGTGAACATGATTGAAAGGGGATGCATAGACCTATGTGTCCCCCCAATTGACATTAGAAATATAGATAAGTTATTGCATGAACTACTTCAAAGGTGTGATTTCTTTTTACAAAGTCTGTTTAAGCTCAGGGTATGGGGGAAAATTGTTACTGTATGCTATGGCTTTCCTGTTAAACATCAGTAGAGCCACAGCAACACTAGGAGTGAATAATGAGGGGAAGGACATGGGTTAAGGGGACATTTATATTTCCTGTTTGGGGTGTGTGTATAAGTTGGTTATCTTTCTCTTGGGGACAATGAAATTATCTAAAATTGATAGTGGTGATGGACTGGGCTTTGGATATCATTTTGATGCCTAATGAATGCAGGTGGCTAAAGGATGCACTGACTGAGCACTAGTTCAGTGAAGGATGGTGTATACATATGATTGAGTACGGTGCTGCTACATAAAGAAATATAACTTTGAGGCATGTAACATTGCAAATGAACCTGTAGAACATTTGGGGAGGTAAACAAGCCAGAAACAAAGAGCAATTATCATATGGACTCCTTTAGAAAATACTTATAAGAAAACAGGGGCCTACATTTTAAGCTTTTATAGCAGTCACTTTTATTCTGGAGTGGTAATTATCATTTCTGGATTTTAAGAGGTATTTTTAATATATGTGTAACCTGGTATTTAGAAATAAGAATGAAGCTGATGATGTTGGGATTAAGGTAATCCAGAACATAGGGATAAGGAAGACATTGTCTGTATCTTAGAACCTCACCTACTCTTTGAGATCAAAAGAAGAAAGGTTTACTTTATCCAGAAACTAAATTTTCTGCAGCACATAATCTAACTCAACCTGGCTGAATAGCTCATTTAATCAATCTAAGCACAGGGAGCCCAGAATAAGAATGAGGTCTTTTAATCCAGTGTAACTTAATGTAATGCCTGGATACATCCTAGAATATATAAAGCAGATAATCAAAAAGTATCGGCAAAGTCCCTTGAGGGCTGAGAGAAAAAATATGGAACTATTAAACTGTAACACTGGGGAAACTTCTCATACTGAGTCAAACATTAGTGACACCTAAATCAATAGGCCAAACCCTAAATCTTTTTTTTTAATTTTTAATTAACTTTTTAATTAAAAAATATAACAACAGACAGGGCCAAACATTTTTAACATATGATCATTCCGTTCTACATATATAATCAGTAATTCACAATATCATCACATAGTGGCATATTCATCATCATGATCATTTCTTAGAACATTTGCATCAATTCAGAAAAAGAAATAAGAAGACAACAGAAAAACATACATACCATACACCTTACCCCTCCCTTTCATTGATCACTAGCATTTCAATCTGAATTTATTTTGACATTTGTTCCCCCATTATTTATTTTTATTCCATATGTTTTATTCATTTTTTGATAAGGTAGATAAAAGGAGCATCAGACAAAAGATTTTCACAATCACACAGTCACATTGTGAAAGCTATGTCATTATACAATCATCTTCAAGAAACATGGATACTTGAACACAGGTCTACATTTTCAGGCACTTCCCTCCAGCTTCTCCAATATACCTTAACTAAAAAGGTGATATCTATATAATGCATAAGAATAACCTCCAGGATGACCTCTCAATTCTGTGGGTCCCAGGCTGATTTTGTGGTCATTTCCCCAGTTGCAGAATGCAAAATTGGACACAACATACTCAACAACTGGCAGAATTCCCATATTGGTTCTCTGACTCATGGACTGAGGGCTATTATGGCAGGAAAGGCCGAGTGAAAGCCACTAGAGCTGTTCTTACCTAGCAAAACAGTGGATCAGGAGCAATACTGTATTCTTGGAGGGATTACAGAGATTAGTGTCACTCTCAAGGACTTGAAGGATGCTAAGGGGTCATGGTTCGCACCACTTCCGCGTTCATTGTATTTGGCCTGTGCAGAAAACAGATGGATTTTGGAGGATGACGGTTGATGATTGTAAGTTTAACCAGGTGGTGACTCTAATTGCAGCTGCTATTCCAAATGTGGTGTCATTGCTTGATGAAATCAAGATATTGCCTGGTGCCTGGTATGTGACTATTGATCTCGTAAACACTTTTATCTCAATAGCTATCAGTAAGGATCAACAGAAACAGTTTGCATTCAGCTAACAAGGCCAGAAGTATACCTTCATTGTCTCACCACAGGGGTCTATCAACTTTCCAGTCCTATGTCACAATCTTGTCCAGAGGAAACTTGATCGTTTCTCTCTCCAAGACGTCACACTGGTACAATGTATTGATGATATCATGCTGATGGGACCTAGTGAGCAAGAAGAAGCAATGACTCTAGATGTATTGGTAAGGCATTTGCATGTCAAGGGATGGGACATAATCAACAAAAATACAGGGGCCTTTCACCTCAGTGAAATTTCTAGGTGTCCAGTAGTATGGAGCATGTTGAGACAACCTTTTTAAGGTGAAGGATAAGCTGTTGCTTATGACTCCTCCTATGACCAAAAAAGAGGCACAATGCTTAGTTGGCCTCTTTGGATTTTGGAGAGTACATATTCCTCATTTGGGTTTCTACTCCAGCCCATTTACCAAATGACCAGAAAGGCTGCTAGTTTTGAGTGGGGACTAGAACTTGAGGAGGCTCTGTGATAGGTCCAGCAGCTATGCAAGCTGCTCTGCAACTTGGAGCATATGGTCCAGCAGATTGAATGGTGCTGGAAGTGTCAGTGTCAAATAGTGATGCTCTCTGGAGCCTTTGGCAGACCTCTGTAGGAAAATCACAACACAGACCCTTAGGATTTTGGAGTAAACTTTACCACCCACTGCATACATCTACTCTCTTTTTGAGAAACAGAAACCTGTTACTGGACCTTAGTAAAGACTGAATGCTTAACCATGGTCCAACAAGTTACCATGAGACCTGAGATGCATATCATTAGCTAAATGTTGTCTAACCCACCAAGCCATAAAATTGGGCATGCACAACAGCACTCCATCATAAAATGGAAATAGCATGTAAGAGATACGACTCAAGCAGGTATGGAAGGCATAAGTAAGTTACATGAGGAAGTGGCCCAAATGCTCATGGTATGCACTCCTGCCACAATACCGTATCTTTCCAAGCCAGACCAGAGTTACGGCTTCTTGGGGAGTTCCTTATAGTCAGTTGACTAAGGAAGAGAAAACTTGGGACTGGTTTGTGGATAGTTCCACACGATATGCAGGGACCAGTCAGAATTGAATAGTTGCAGCACTAAAAACCTTTTCTGGGATGTCCTTAAAAGGCAGTTGTGAGGGGAAATTCTCCCACTGGGAAGAACTTATAGCAGTACACCTGGTGGTTCATTTTGCTTGGAAGGAGTACTTGTCAGAGGTGCATTTGTATACCGACTCATGGGTCATGGGCTGTCACTAATAGTTTGGCTAGATGGTCAGGAACTTGGAAGGAACATGATTGGAGAATAGTTGAGAAAGAGATCTAGGGAAGAGGTGTGTGGATAGATCTTTCTGAATGGGCAAAGAACATGAATATATTTGTGGCCCTTATGAATGCTCACCAGAGTGTGACTTTAGCAGAAGGAGGTTTTAATAATCAAATGGATAAGATAATCTATCTTGTGGATATGTCATCCTTTTTCCACAGCCACTCCTGCCATTGCCCAATTGGCTCATGAACAAAGTGTGCATGGTGGTAGGGATGGAAGTTATGCATGAACTCAGCAAAAAGGACTTCCACTCACCAAGGCTGACCTGGCTATGGCCACTGCTGAGTGCCCAGTCTGCCAGCAGTACAGACCCGCACTCAATGGCACCCCAATATGGCACCATTCCCTGAAGTGATCAGCTTGATATGTGTCAGGTTGATTACATTGGACCTCTTTCAACATGGAAGGGGTGTGATTTGTTCTAACTGGAATAGACACATATTTCAGATAAGGTTTGCCTTCCTTGCACCCAATGCTCCTGCAAAAATTGCCATCTGTGGACTTATGGAATGCCTTATGCCTGTAATGGTATTCCACACAGGATTGTTTCTAATCAAGGAACACACTTCACAGAAAATGAATTGCAAGAATGGGCACATGCTCATATAGTTCTCTTGTCTTACTCTGTTCACCATCATCTGAAGACAACTTTTGATTGAATGGTGGAATGGTCTTTTGAAGACCCAGTTATGGTGCCAAGTAGGTTAATGGGACAGTGTTCTCCAGGAGGCTGTGTGTGCTCTGAATAAGCATCCACTGTATGGTGCTGTTTCTCCCATAGCCAGGATTCACAGGTTTGGGAATCAAGGTGTGAAAATGGGAGTGGCATCATTCACTATCAATCCTAGTGATCCACTATAAAAATGTTTGCTTCCTGTCCCTGAAATCTTAAGCTCTACAGGTCTACAGGTCTTAGTTCCAAAAGGACTTGTCCCTGAAATCTCTACAGGTCTACAGGTCTTAGTTCCAAAAGGAGCTGTGCTCCCATTAGGAGACACAAAAATGATTCCATTAATCTGGAAGTTAAGAGTGCCACCTGGCCACTTTGGGCTTCTCATACTGCTGAATCAACAGGTACAAAAGGGGATTACTGCTATGTCTGTGATTGATCCTGACTGTCAATGGGAAGAAAGACTCAACTACACAACAGAGGTAAAGAAAAGTTTTCCTAGGATATAAGAGATCCCCCAAGGGCATCACTTGGCACTACCATTCCCCATGATTAAAGTCAATGGAAAATTGCAACAACCCAATTCAGGTAGGATTACCAATGGCCCAGAAATTTCTGGAAGGAAGGTTTGGATCATCCCACCTGGCAAAGCACCATGGCAAGCTGCAGTGCTTCCTGAGGGTAAAGGGAACATGGAATGAGTCGTAGAAGAAGGTAGTGATAAGTATGAATTATGGCCACATTACCAGTTACAGAAATGAGGATTGTGATTGCATGAATATTTCCTTCATGCTTTGTTATGAGCATGTTTGCATTTATACATAAACAAACATCTCATTCTCTTCTTATCATATGACATAAGTTGTATTGTTCATGTTATAGTAGTTAAGTCATAGGATATAAAGTTTAAGATTGAATGTAACCTAAGGAGTTGAATCCTATCCTGAAGAGATGTAGTACATTTCCAGTTGTATGCAGGACAGTTTGTGTTAGATGAAACATATGGCTGTTATTGTGTTCTATTGGGAAACTAAGCATGTTTCAAGGTGATGTGTATAGTTGCCCAGTTGAGAAGAGGTAGATTGTGATGGTTAGCTTCTAGCATCAACTTGGCCAAGCAATAATGTCCAGTTGTCTGGATTTTGGACTCTTTATTCCCATGTTGCATGAGACACCTTTATAAATTTTTATAAATATAGTTATCTCTTGTTGATTCTGTTTCTTTAGAGAACCCTGACTAATACACTCCCTCAGGCCACCACGAGATTGGGACAGACACACATGCCCCCAGTATGTGCACAAGGGTTACTCTGCTCCCTACAGAATCCAGATCAGGTATCCACATTGGGAGTGTGGGCCAGCTCCACACTGAACTGTTGAGTGCTTGGGAGAGGCGTCAGCCAGGGCACAAAGAGATACCACTGCTTTTAAGTGGTGTTTTTCTTGATTTGACAATTGCCTATTACTGCCATCATTTAACTGTTTTCTGAAGCTTTTAGAAACATGTTTCTGCCATTATTTGCTAGTTGTTCAAAACTTCTGTAGTGGGATGGAGCCCTGTCTTCTGATTCTGTCATCTTGATCAGGACTATTTTATTTGCTCAAAGAATAAAAAGAGTTTTATTCTTTGAGCACTTTGATTAGGTTTTTCTACTGCTTTCATATTTTCATGGTTTCTAATAGGAAGTCAACAATCAGGGTTCACTTGTAAGTGATGAATCAGTTTTCACTTGCTACTTTCAAAATATTCTCCTCTTCCTTGGTTTTCAGAATCTTACTATGTCTCTTTTTGTGCTTCCTGCATGTGGATATTAATATTCTTCAACAAATTTGGGACATTTCCACAATTATTTATTGGAATATTTTTTCTGCTCCCTCCACTTCCTTCTCTCCTCTGGCACTCCCATATGTATACATTGGTGCAATTAATGGTATCTATATTATGTAAGGCTCTGTTCATTTTTCTTCACTCTTTTTTTCTCTGTTCTTTTGATTATCTAATCTTCAAGCTTGCTAATTCTTTCATCTATGAGTTCAGATCCATTGTTGATGGATCAACATTGGTGATTTTTTTCATTTCAGTAACTGGGAATTTCTATTCCCTGATTTTTAAAAAGTATATTGTCTATATGGGGTGGTACCATAGTGGCTCAGTGGCAGAATTCTTGCCTGCCATGCTGGAGACCCAGGTTCGATTCCTGGAGCCTGCCCATGCACCACCCCTATCCCCATCCCCTGCAAAAATAAATAAATAAATAATAATAATAATCATAATAATAAATATATATATATAGTTTATATGTTTAATAATGTTCTCTATTTGGCATAACATTGTCATCACACTTCCCTTTACTTCCATATACTTCATTTCATTTTGGTTATTTGAACACATTTATGATGGCTATTTAAAGTCTTTGCCTATTGAATATGGCAGCTGGTCACGCTACAGACAGTTTCTATTTTCTGCTATTCTTCTGATTTATGGATCATACTTCCCTGTTTCTTTATATATCTCAGAATTGTAGCAACTCTGAATAACACCCCCCCCCCCCACTTAGGTGGAACACACACACACAAACACATGCCTACACACTCTGGGGTTGGTTATTTTTATTTGCTTACTTGCTTGTTTAGTGAATGGTTGAATTAAACTATTCCCCTCCTTCTCCAGCAGTGTGAACTCTCAAAAAGAGCACAGCCTAGGTTATTCCTACAGCCATCCTGAGATAACAGTGGTTTAGACCAGGCTCTCTTAGACTCTCTATTTCCCTGAGTATAATTACCTGTTAAACCACAGCTAATCGCCACCTGATTGCTCTATTGTTTCGCAACTCCCTGAGGCATAAATTGCTTCATAGCCTAATCTATCCAAATTTGTGATTTTTGAAGAGATAGATCCCAAGATCAATGTTTGAGATTAGTTCTGACTCCAGAAGGAATCTTCATAGCTGTCTTTTTTCTTACTTTCTCCTATGGTTAACTATCTGTCTTACAGTTTAGCCCCAATCTCCAAATGACTCCCTTAATTCTTTCCTAATGCCCTTTCATCAAAACTTCATTTTATTTATTTTTTATAGTGCCCTTAGATTCAAACTTCTCCATACTGTGTTGCAAATGAACTCAGTTCCTTTGGGAGAGATTTGGATCTGTGTTCTACAAGCTGCTTCTCTGAGCAAATCTCATGGCTCTGTGCTGTGGGTGGGGAACAATAACCCATTTCCCTCTAAGTGAAAATCCTGCAGCAGTGCCATTTTGTCTCATCTTGTCTCTCTTGAAGTGGAACGTGGCCCCATGAACCTTGACAAGGTCAATCAAGAGTCCATATTTTCAGTGTGGCTGTGACCTAGGCAAAGAATTTCATTTCATCAGTAGGGGCTGGGTGGAAGAAGAGAGTACACACCTCTCAGCTACATTAGAAGGTACCAGAACTGTCTCAGCAACATATATCTGGGAGTAGGATAAAAAATGCTGATTACCTGCCTTTTCTGGGAAAAGAACTCTCATAATAGGAGCATGGGGAGAGGGACCTTGTGTTCTTACCCTTATTTCTGTGTGGTGAAACTGCCTCCCTCTGACAGGCTTAAAGGTAAAGGATGGCATTGTTCTTGATTCAAATACTGTAGACTTACAATTCTGACAGAGTTTTAGTAGGTGATGTTGAATAAATGTGTGTTTATTTGCTATATGTTCTTAGGGTAATTTCTAGAGACTGTGAATGTTTTTATTTTTATCACTTTCATCTCATCCATTGGGGAGTGAGTTGACAGAGTTTTTTATTTGCCATACAAGAACTGCAACTCCTACCAACTCATTTTTTATTGTATTTTACAAAAGAACTAACCCATGGCAAACAGAAAAAGATATCATGACCTTTGTCAGAAATATTTTGGGAAACATTGCTTGAGAGAATTGTTTAATCTTTAGGTAGTAGTTTTAAAGTGTGTAAGCTTGCAAAAAATTATTTTGAGATGTGTGAAGGAATTAGCTGTATCAATCAAAGAAAGGATTAGCCAAATTATATAGCTGTGGTGGTTTGAAGCTGTATGTACCCCAGAAAAACGTGTTCTTAAATTTAATGCTTTGCTGCAAACCCATTGTAAGTGATCTTTTTTGATCAGGTTACTTCAGTTATGGTGTGTGCCACCTCTATCAGGATGGATCTTAATCTTATTACTGGAGTATTTTATAAGCAGGATAAAATTCAGACAGAGAAAAATTCACAGGAAGCAAGAAACTACATCAATGGAACCCAGAAAAGAAGGAAGAAACCAGTAGATGCTACTATGTGCCCTGAAATGTGACAGAGAAGCCAAGATCGCTGGCAGCCAGCCCCGAAATGCCACAGCCTGCAGGGAGGGAGCATCACCCTGATCATGCCCTGACTTGGACATTTTTCAGCCTAAAAGCTGAAAGTGAATAAATACCCATTGTTTAGGCCAAACCATTTCATGGATTTGTTTGACCAGCCTAAGACACTAAGACAATAACCTTCTTCAACTTTTAAAAAATTCTGCTCATCAAAATTTCTGATCAAATTCTACTTGTAAAAACAATATAGTGTGATAAAATATTTTCAGCCATTTAAAGGAGGGAAGGAAAGAAAACGGGACATAAAAGAAAATCTGGATTTTAATCTTGGCACTGTCTTTTGCTACATATGTGACCTTTGGGGAAATGCATTACATTTTTGTTGTGCACACTGTTCTACAAAAGTAATTAGGACCTTGTGAAGATGTTATTTTTGGTTAAAGTGTGGCCCAATTAATGAGGGTTGGTGTTAATCCAGATTACTGGATCCCTTATAAAGGGAAAACCACAGGAAGGAGCCAGAAGTCAGGGGGAGCCTGGAAGAGAAAGGGGAGAACATTGCCATGTGAGGACAAGCAGAAGTGTAAGCCAAGGAACCTCCCAGGATTGCTGCCAGGCAGCACTAGGATGCTACAGACTTTGGGAGAAATAGCAAGCCTTGCCAATAATTTGATTTGGGACTTCTATGATCAAGATGATGACCCAATAAATTCTTGTTCTTTAAGCCAAGCTGTAGTGTGGTATTTGTGATAGCAGCTCTGGCAAACTATAAATGTCCTCCTGGTGCATTCTATGTGCCTTTTTGGTATGCATTATTATTCTGGTAATACTTATAAATTATCATTTACTCCATTACATCAAAACTACTTTTTTCATTTTACTCTTTCCCCATAAATTTTAATCTTATGAAAGCAGAGATTATGTTTTGTGAAGATCTAAAAGAACATTTTTTCATGTAATAGAAAATTAGCTGAAGATTATAAAGTTATCTGAATTGCCATTTTGTCAACTATATTCACATTTTCTAAGACATTCTTATTATTGTCATTTATTTTTGTTTAGAAATATTTTTATCTACTATGCTTCATCTTTTCAACTTCCTCAAAAACTGAGTTACTTTAAACTTTGCCCTTTTTCTTTTAGCTACAGTCTCTTTTGATTTTTCCTAAGTTGTGCAACCAATCTTTTCTATTAAGAATTACTATTTATCCTATGCTGTGGACAGAGGCTGTATTTTCCCAACTTGCAAGTAAATTGTTAGCAAGGACAGACACAGTAAATTCAAAGAAACAGTCCAAAACGTTATTCATCTAGGGCTTCAAGTGAAAGTATTATGTTTGTAGATCACTGTGTTGTAGGAATCACAATGAAGCTGAGTTTACATTTTGCAGTTTAGGAAACTCAAGTTAGACAATAAAATCAACATTGATCATTCATTCTTTTATCAGTTTTCATTAACATAAAAGAAACTGATTATAAATAACATTTTATACAAGTGTGCAGTCTTTCAATGGGCAATTAAGCAAAAAGTGTACTGATTTGGATAGTAATTTGTCACTTTTTTAAAATGTCAAAGCAAAAGTGGTTACATTTATGCTTTAGTACCTACATGTATCAATTTGTCTCTGTTGGATTAGACCCAGCACTATTTCCTAGGCATATTTTGTTCCTTTCTGCAATTATTTCATTAACTCAAATCATGTGGAGATGCAGCAGCCATATACTGAACTAGGCGCCTTTATTCTATACATTGATATGACTAAGAGGGCACTAATACTCCCTTGTTCACTGGGAAAGCATTGTGATATTCCCTTGTTTTTCAACAGTGAAAACTATCTCTTCAGGTTTTCAGAGAAATTGTAGATTTCCAATACTGCAGTTACTAATCTTTATTGAAAGTTATAAAGTAATATTACTGGAATGCTGTTAAAATATGGTTTAAATTTTATCTTATATGTTTATAATTTCAGCATTGCAAACAAAAAGCTCTGAATTACTTTCTTCCTTTGTGAGATGGCTTTCATAGAACTACACTTCAAAGGCATATATTAGCTAATGTTGTGGCAATTAGTTGAATAACGTATTGGTAGCACATGTGCTACTATGTCATCTTTGCTATATTACAATGCATCATTATGAGGTGCTGTATGAATTTTTTGCCTTACTGTAGAAGACAATATTCTTCTGAGAACTTCCTATTTTGTTCATCCTATTGACTGTGGAAAGGAAAGCATTCTGCTGATTAAATTTGACTGTGCCTTTAGGAAAGTAAGCCAAATTTGTGACCCATTTCCATCCTTTATATATGAATTTAAGTGTTTAATTTGATTTTATTTTCTTCTCCTGAATTCTACCACATATTTATTATTGAAGATATTTTAATGTATGTACTTTAAGTTTTTCAAATAAGTAGATTGGGATGGTTTTCTAGGTGTTTTGAAAGTGATACTATTAATTCAAATATCTAGAGAATGCCATTTCTAGAAATTCAAAGTTGGGCTCAGAAGAAGCTTCCAGAGAGCAAGAGCAAAACAAGGATATTATTTATGGGTCTCTAAGTTCTACTCTCCTCACACATTCTCTAAAAACCTTACTAATAGTTCTGAGAAAATGGCAGAATATGACAGGTCGAGTTCATCCCTGCTCAAAGAACAGCTAGAGAAAGGACAGGAAGGTGACTGAGATGGCAATTCCAAGATATAAGTAACCTGGGAGGGTCTTCTACACCACATAGAGAGGCCTTTGATCTAAACTCATCACCGCACTGTTGTGCCCCTACCCCACACCCCATATCCTGCTCCAGATCCATCCTGCAAATACAAAGCTTTAGACTACTGAAGCAAACCAACTTCCAAAGTAAACCAATCAAGTTATTCATATACCACAAAGACAACAAAAGGTCACTAAGCATATCCTGATGCAGACAGATATAACCCAGTTCAATGACAAATTATAACACTGGAGGAAATACAGACTTTGGAACAACTCATCAAAGATGTTCATATAACTCTACTAAATAAAATAAATGGGATGGCTAATGACAGGAAGGATATCAAGAAAATAGTAGAAGACCATAAAGAGAAATTCAAAAGAATGAATAGAAAAATAGTAGATATCTCAGAGATTAAAGATGCCATAGCCCAAATCAAAAATATACTAGAGGGTGGTGTGACCAAATCAAAAATATACTAGAGGGTGGCAGAGTTCTCACCTGCCATGCCAGAGGCCTGGATTTACTTCCTGGTGCCTGCCCATGTGAAAAAAAAAAAAAAATTGAAAATTATGTATGTGTATATATATATATATATATATATATATATATATATATATATATACTAGAGACACCCAACATCAGATTTCAAGAGGCAGAAGACAGAAAAGCAAACCAGAGGACAGGATAACTGATTTCAAACTCTCAGAACAGCAAATGGCAAAAAGATGGAAAAAGATGAATTGGATCTCAGGGAAATGATGGAACAAACAAAGCTCATAAATATAAGAATTACTGGTGTCTGAAAGAGAAGAGAATAGTAAAGGGCTAGGAAGATTAGTTGAGGATATAATGGGGGAAATCTTCCCAACCTTTATAAAGGTCATAAATACACAAATCAAAGAAGCCCAACAAACTCCAAATAGAATAAATCCAAATAGGTTGTACTAAACCAAATTGTCCTTCAAAACTAAGGGAGAGATTAAAATTTTCACAGACAAACGAATCCTAAAAGAATTTGTCAACAAGAGACTGGCCCTACAAGAAATACTAAATGGAGTTCTGCCAGTTAAAAAAAAAAAAAAAAGACAAGAGAGGGAGGTCTGCAAAAGGATACAGAATTGAAAAGTACCAGTAAAGATAACTTAAAGGATAAAAGAGAAAGAGGGAAAAGAATATATAGATCTGACAAGTAAAATCCAAAGGATAAGATGGTGGATTCATGAAATGCATTTTCTATAATTACTTCGAATGTTAGCAGACTAAACTTACAAATTAAAAGATACAAATTGGCAGAATGGATTAAGAAATATAATCCAGCTATATGCTGCTTACAAGGGACTCATGTTAGACACAAGGATACAAATAGACTGAAAGTGAAAGGCTAGAAAAAGATGTTCTGTGCAAGTTGTAGCCAAAAAAAAAAAAAAAAAAAAAAAAAAAAACAGAGTAGCTATGCTAATTGTGGACAAACTAGACTTTAAATGTAAAGACATCATAAGAGACAAAGAAGGATACTATATATTAATAAAAGGGACCATTCACCAAGAAGAAATAACAATTATAAATTTTATGCTCCCAATCAAGAACTCCAAAATACATGAGATAGACATTGGCAAAACTGAAGGGAGCTATCAATGTTTCAATAATAATAGTAGACTTTGATACCACACTTTTCTCTATAGACAGAACAGCCAGACAGAGGATAAATAAAGAAACAGATGAATGAACACCTAACATATATATATATATATATATATATATATATGTCATTACACCCCCAAACACCAGAATATACATTCTTCTCTTGTGCTAATGGAACATTCTCCATAATAGACTATATGCTGGGGCACAAAACAGGTCTTTATAAATTTAAAAGCATTGAAATTATTCAAATAATGAAGCTGGATATCAATAACCACCAAAGATTGAGAACTTTCACAAATATATGGAGATTAAATAACACACACTTAAACACCAGTAGGTCAAAGAAGAAATTGCTAAAGAAATCAGTAGCTATCTGGAGATGAATGAAAATGAGAATATAACATACCGGGACTTATGGGATGTGACAAAGGCTGTGCTGAGAGGGAAATTTATTGCCCTAAATGGCACAAGAAATAGCAAAAATCTAGGACTTAACTGCTCACCTGGAGGAACCTGAGAAATAACAGCAAACTAACCACAGAGCAAACAGAAGAAGAAAATAACAAAGATTGAACCAGAGTTAAATGAATGGGAGAACAAAAGAACAATAGAAGGAATCAATAAAACAAAAGTTGGTTCTTTGAGAAAATCTATAAAATTGATGGGCCACTAGCATGGCTGACAAAAAAAAAGAGAGAGAGAGAGAGAGGATGCAAATAAACAAACTAAAAAATGAAAAGGATGTCATTACTACAGAAATCATAAGATGGTACTATGAAGAACTATATGGCAACCAAATAGACAACTTAGATTTAATGAATAAATTCCTGGAAGCACAAAACAAGCTACACTGACTCAGCAAGAAATAAGTTTTCAATAAACCAATCACAAGTAAAGAGATTCAATCAGTCATCAAAAATCTTCCCATAAAGAAAGCCAAGGGTCAGATGACTTCACAGGGGAATTTTATCAAACATTCCAAAAAAGAACTAATGCCAATCTTGCTCAAACTTTTCCAAAACGTACCAGGAGTGGTTCTTAAGGAACAGAATCTTAAAAATGGGTTTTTATGAATGGTTTTCTACTCTGACTGGGCTCAGAGACACTAAGGACTCTGATTCCCGTAATCAGAATGACACTCCCAATCCATGGACTGAGTTGGCAAAGGAGATAGTCAAAATATCATCATTCGATTCTCCTAATGCTTCGCTTGTACGAAGCCAGACTCTGGGAGATAATGTTTTTGACACCTTTACAGAGTTTTGTAGAAATAAGAGTTATAGAGATGTTGGTTGGTTGTTGTTAGATACACTATCTACATTAAAGGGTGAAAGGGATGGGCTTAAGGCTTCAAACAAGAAGCTTAAGTGCCGTCTGAAAGATGTAGAGGTTTCTATGAGTATCCTGAAGGAAAATTTTATTTCCTGTAGCCGTAGACTTGAGATCTCTGAAAATCAGGCTCAGAATCTTATTGTTAGAGTAGCAACTTTACAACGTAAACTGAAATCTCAGTCTTGCATGGTGTCTGCCGTTAAAGTGAGGGTATTGATTGGAAAGGAGTGGGACCCTGAAAAATGGGATGGTGACATATGGATTGATAATGATGTTGGGGGTGAGGTTGAAACCCTAGACCATGCTGAGCCTTCTTTAGATAACCCTGTAATAGTCTGCCCTGAGGAAATAGCCGCCCCACCTCCAGCCTGCCTTGAGGAATTGGCCACCCAACCTCCTCCTGAAGGGATTAGCCCTAGAGTTATTAATCCTGTTTCACCAGATGAAACTGCAAACGAAAGCCCTGAAGCAAATGGCTTGAAAGATATTTCTAATTCTTTTCATGACCCACCCCCACCACCCCTCATTTCTTCTAGACCTATAACTAGACTAAAGTCCCAACAGGCCCCTAAAGGTGAGGTACAAAGTATCACACATGAGGAGGTACGTTATACTCCAAAAGAACTGTGTGAGTTTTCCAATTTATATAGACAGAAATCAGGGGAATATGTGTGGCAATGGATTTTAAGAGTGTGGGATAATGGTGGGAGGAATATAAGGCTGGATCAGGCTGAATTTATTGATATGGGCCCACTAAGCAGAGATTCTGCATTCAATGTTATAGCTAGAGCAGTTAGAAAAGGTGTTAACAGCTTGTTTGGGTGGTTGGTTGAAACATGGATCAAAAGGTGGCCAACATTACCTGAGGTTGAAATGCCAGAACTGCCCTGGTATAATGTAGATGAGGGGATCCAGAGGCTTAGAGAGATTGGGATGTTAGAGTGGATTTATCATGCAAAGCCTGCTCTTACACCCCAGGAATGTCCAGAAGATGCACCTTTTACCAGAACAGTGAGAAATAAATTTGTGAGACTAGCACCATCATCCCTGAAGAGCTCTGTGGTTGCACTTCTCTGTAGGTCAGATATTACTGTAAGAACTGCTGTCACTGAGCTGGAATCCTTAAACACAATGGGGATGACAGGATCCCGAGTTGGCAGAAGCCAGGTGGCAGCACTTAATCACCACAGACAGGGTAGACGTGGGTATTATAATAGACAGCAAACTCAAAGGAGGCATCAAAATTATATGGAATGCAGAGATTTGTGGCATTGGCTAGTAAATCATGGGGTGCCTAGAAATACAATAGAAGGGCAGTCTACTAAATTCTTGTTGGAGCTGTATAAACAAAAGAGTTCTAGGTCAAGGGAACAGAAGTCTAACCTGAATTACAAAAACACAGAGTCACGGCCCCTTAACCAATTTCCAGACTTGAAACAGTTTACAGACCCTGAGCCCCTTGAATTAAGGGGAGGCCAGGTCCCTATGGGGGAGAAACTTGTTACACTGCCACAAATTTATACTGTTAACCTTCCTCTAAGTCTTCCCCAAGGAGACCGACGGCCTTTTACCAGGGTAACTGTGCATTGGGGAAAAGGAAATGATCAGATATTTCGGGGATTATTAGACACTGGTTCAGAAGTGACATTAATTCCAGGGGACCCAAAACGTCACTCTGGACCACCAGTCAGAGTGGGGGCTTATGGAGGCCAGGAGATCAATGGAGTTTTAGCTCAGGTCCGTCTCGCAGTGGGTCCAGTGGGCCCCCTGACCCATCCTGTAGTTATTTCCCCAGTTCTGGAATGTATAATTGGCATAGACATACTGAGAAACTGGCAGAATCCCCACGTTGGTTCTCTAACTCGTGCAGTGAGGGCTATTATGGTGGGAAAGGCCAAGTGGAAGCCACTAGAACTGCCCCTACCAAGCAAAATAGTAAATCAAAAGCAATACCGTATTCCTGGAGGGATTGCAGAGATTACTGCCACTCTTAAGGACTTGAAAGATGCAGGGGTGGTGATTCCCACCACATCCCCGTTCAACTCTCCTATTTGGCCTGTGCAGAAAACAGATGGGTCTTGGAGAATGACAGTGGATTATCGTAAACTCAACCAGGTGGTAACTCCAATTGCAGCTGCTGTTCCAGATGTAGTACCATTGCTTGAGCAAATCAATACATCCCCTGGTACCTGGTATGCAGCTATTGATCTGGCAAATGCTTTTTTCTCAATAGCTATTAGTAAGGACCACCAGAAATAGTTTGCTTTCAGCTGGCAAGGTCAGCAATATACTTTCACTGTCCTACCTCAGGGGTTTATCAACTCTCCAGCCCTATGTCATAATCTTGTTCGCAGAGACCTTGATCATTTCTCCCTCCCACAAGACATCACACTGGTCCATTATATTGATGATATCATGTTGATTGGACCTAGTGAGCAAGAAGTAGCAACTACTCTAGATTTACTGGTAAGGCATTTGCGTGTCAGAGGATGGGAGATAAATCCAACAAAAATACAGGGGCCTTCCACCTCAGTAAAATTTTTAGGTGTCCAGTGGTGTGGGGCATGTCGAGATATCCCTTCTAAGGTGAAGGATAAATTGCTGCATCTGGCCCCTCCCACATCCAAAAAAGAGGCACAAAGCCTAGTTGGTCTTTTTGGATTTTGGCGACAACATATTCCTCATTTGGGTGTGCTACTCCAGCCCATTTATCAAGTGACCAGAAAAGCTGCTAATTTTGAGTGGGGACCTGAACAAGAGGAGGCTCTGCGACAGGTCCAGGCTGCTGTGCAAGCTGCTCTGCCACTTGGGCCATATGATCCAGCAGATCCAATGGTGCTGGAAGTGTCAGTGGCAAATAGAGATGCTGTCTGGAGCCTTTGGCAGGACCCTATAGGAGAATCACAACGCAGACCCTTAGGATTTTGGAGCAAAGCCTTACCATCTGCTACTGATAACTACTCTCCTTTTGAGAAACAGCTTTTGGCCTGCTACTGGGCCTTAGTAGAGACTGAACGCTTAACCATGGGCCACCAAGTTACCATGAGACCTGAGTTGCCTATCATGAGTTGGGTGTTGTCTGACCCACCAAGCCATAAAGTTGGGCGTGCACAGCAGCACTCTATTGTAAAGTGGAAATGGTATATACAAGATAGAGCCAGAGCAGGTCCTGAAGGCACAAGTAAGTTACATGAAGAAGTGGCACAAATGCCCATGGTTTCCACTCCTGCTGCCACATTACCTTCTCTTTCCCAGACCAGAGCTATGGCCTCTTGGGGTGTTCCTTACAGTGAATTGACTGAGGAAGAGAAAACTCAGGTCTGGTTTACAGATGGTTCAGCACGATATGCAGGTACCACCCAAAAGTGGACAGCTGCAGCATTACAACCCCTTTCTGGGGTGTCCTTGAAGGACAGTGGTGAGGGGAAATCCTCCCAGTGGGCAGAACTTCGAGCAGTGCACCTGGTTGTTCATTTTGCTTGGAAGGAAAACTGGCCAGAGGTGCGTTTGTATACTGACTCATGGGCTGTTGCTAATGGTTTGGCTGGATGGTCAGGGACTTGGAAAGACCATAATTGGAAAATTGGTGACAAAGAGGTCTGGGGAAGAAGTATGTGGATAGACCTTTCTGAGTGGGCTAAAAACATGAAGATATTTGTGTCCCATGTGAATGCACACCAGAGGGTGACTTCAGCAGAGGAAGATTTTAATAATCAAGTGGATAAGATGACCCGTTCTATGGATACCAGTCAGCCTCTTTCCCCAGCAACTCCTGTTATTGCCCAATGGGCTCATGAACAAAGTGGTCATGGTGGTAGGGATGGAGGTTATGCATGGGCTCAGCAACATGGACTTCCACTCACCAAGGCTGACCTGGCTACAGCCACTGCTGAGTGCCCAATCTGCCAGCAGCAGAGACCCACACTCAGTCCCCGATATGGCACCATTCCCCGAGGTGACCAGCCAGCTACATGGTGGCAGGTTGATTACATTGGACCACTCCCTTCATGGAAGGGGCAGTGATTTGTTCTAACTGGAATAGACACCTACTCTGGATATGGGTTTGTTTTCCCTGCACGCAATGCTTCTGCCAAAACTACTATCCGTGGGCTTACAGAATGCCTTATCCATCGTCATGGTATTCCACATAGCATTGCTTCGGATCAAGGAACACACTTCACAGCAAATGAAGTGTGGGAATGGGCACATGCTCATGGAATTCTCTGGTCTTACCATGTTCCCCATCATCCAGAAGCTGCTGGATTGATAGAACGGTGGAACGGCCTTTTGAAAACTCAATTACGGTGCCAACTAGGTGGCAAAAACTTGAAAGGCTGGGGTAATGTTCTCCAGGAAGCTGTGTATGCTCTGAATCAGTGTCCACTGTATGGTGCTGTTTCTCCCATAGCCAGGATCCATGGGTCCAGGAACCAAGGGGTGGAAATGGGTGTGGTGCCACTCACTATTACTCCTAGTGATCCACTAGGAAAATTTTTGCTTCCTGTCCCTGCTACCCTGAGTTCTGCTGGTCTACAGGTTTTAGTTCCAAAACGGGGTGTGCTTTCTCCAGGAGAAACAACAGTGATACCACTGAACTGGAAGTTAAGATTGCCACCTGGTCACTTTGGGCTACTTATGCCTCTGGATCAACACACCAAGAAGGGGATTACATTATTGTCTGGGGTAATTGACCCTGACTATCAGAAGGAAGTAGGACTGCAACTACATAATGGAGGTAAAGAAGAGTTTTCTTGGAATATAGGAGATCCCCTGGGGCGTCTATTAGTACTACCATGCCCTGTGATTAAAATCAATGGAAAACTGCAACAACACAATCCTGGCAGGACCACTAATGGCTCTGAGACTTCAGGAATGAAGGTTTGGGTCACCCCACCAGGCAAAGAACCACAGCCAGCTGAAGTGCTTGCTGAGGGGAAAGGGAACACGGAATGGGTAGTGGAAGAAGGTAGTGATAAATATGAACTTCGACCACGTGATCAGTTACAGAAACGAGGACTGTAATGCTGTTTTGTTTGTGTTATACTATTTAAGTTGTAAGATATCAAGTTTAAGAATGAATGTTGCCCAAGGATTTGCACGCTATTCTGGAGAGATTTAATGTGTTTCCAGTTATATGCAGGACAGTTGAGTATTGTCAGGTAAAAGAAAAAAATGTGTGCTTATTTGTTTTCATTTGGAAATTAAATATGGTTTAAGGTGATATATATATATATATATATATATATATATATATATATGCCAAGTTGACAAGGGGTGGACTGTCATGGTTAGGGACAGGTGTCAACTTGGCCAAGTTGTGGTACCTGTTCATCTGATTGGGCAAGCGCTGGCCTGTCTGTTGCAATGAGGACATTTCATAGGATTAGGTCATGATCACGTCAGCTACATCCACAGCTGATTCCATTTTTAATCAGCCAAAGGGGAGTGTCTTCTGCAATTAGTGATGCTAAATCCAATCATGGGAAGCCTTTTAAGGAGGACTTAGAGGAGACAGGTTGCATTCCTGCTTTGGCTGGTGAGCCTCTCCTGTGGAGTTCATCCAGGCCATCCATTGGAGTCATCGGCTTCGCAGCCTGCCCTGTGGATTTTGGACTCTGCATTCCTACGGTCACGTGAGACACTTTCATAAATTTTATATTTGCAAGTGTTCCCTGTTGATTCTGTTTCTCTAGAGAACCCTAACTAATACATCTACCTAACTCATTTTATGATGCAAATATCATTTTAATAACAAAACTGGGTAAAGCTGCTATAGAAAGGGAAACAACAGGCCAATCTCTCTAATGAACACAGATGCAAAAATTCTCAACAAAATATTAGCAAATTGAACCCAACAACACATTAAAAGAATTATACACCACAACCAAGTGGGATTTATAACAGGAATATAAGGATAGTGTAACACAAGAAAAGTAATTAATATAATATAGCACACTAACAAATTGAAAGGGAAAAATAACATGATCACCCCAATTGATGCTGGAAAAGCATTTGACAAAATTCAACATTCTTTTCCAATAAAAACACTTCAAGAGATAGGGATCAAAGGTAACTTCCTCACTAGGATAACAGGCATAAATTAAAAACCAATAGCCAGCATCATACTGAATGGAGAGCGCTGAAAGCTTTCCCTCCAAGATTGGGAATGAGACAAGGATGCCCTGTCATCACTATTATTCAACATTGTACTAGAAGTTCTAGCTAGAGAAATCAGGCAGGAAAAAGAAATAAAAGGCATCCAAATTGGGAAGGAGGAAGTAAATTTTTCATTATTTACAGATGACATGATGTGCTGGTTTGAAAGGATGCATCACCCGTAGAAAAGCCATGTTTTAATCAAAATCTCATTTTGTAAATGCAGAATAATCCCTATTCAACATTGTATGTTTGAATCTATAATTAGATCATCTTCCTGGAGATGTGATTTAATCAAAAGTGATTGTTAAACTGGATTAGGTGATGACATGTCTCCATCCATTAAGATGGGTCTTGATTAGTTTCTGAAGCCTTATATAAGAGGAAATATTTTGGAGAATAAGAGATGCAGAGAAAGCAGAGCAAATGACATAGCTGCAAGAAGCAGAGTCCACCAGCCAGTGACCTCTGGAGATGAAGAAGGAAAATGTCTCTCGGGGAGCTTCATGAAAGGAAGCCAGGAGAGAAAGCTAAGCAGATGATGTTGTGTTTGGTACATGCCTTCCCAGATGAGAGAGAAACCCTGACCATGTTCACCATGTGCTCTTCCAACTGAGAGAGAATTTACTATGTTCACCAAGGTATCTCTCTCTGGATGCCTTAGATTGGACATGTCTATAGACTGGTTTTAATTGGGACATTTTCTTAGCCTTAGAACTGTAAACTAGTAACTTAGTAAATTCCCCTGTTTAGAATCCATTCTGTTTCTGGTATATTGCATTCTGGCAGCTTGCAAACTAGAACACTATACTTGTAAAATCCTGAGAAATTTACAATAAATTTACTCGAGTTAGTGAACAAATTCAGCAAGATGGTGGGATATAAAATTAATGTGCAAAAAGCAGTAACGTTTCCATACAGAAGCAATGTCCTAACTGAGGAGTCACTTGATGAAAAAATCCCATTCAAACTAGTAACTAAAAGAGTCAAGTACCTAGGAATGAACTTAACTAGGGATGTAAAGAACTTGTAAAGAAAACTACATAACACTGCTAAAAGAAATCAGAGGAACTAAATAGATGGAAAGACACTCTCTGCTCATGGATAGGAAGGTTAAATATAGATAAGACGTCAATTCTACCAAATGGATCTACAGGTTCAATGCAGTATGAATCAAAATTCCAACAACCTACATTGAAGATTTGGAAAAGCTAGTTACCAAATACATCTGGAAGGGAAAGAGACCCTGAATAGCTAAAAGCATCCCTAAAAAGAAGCACAAAGTGGGAGTAGTAACACTTCCTGATTTTAAAACATATTATAAAGCCACAGTGGTCAAAACAGCATGGTACTAGCACAAAGATAGAAGTATTGACCAATGAAATTGAATTGAGAGTGCAGAAATTGACAACCAAATCTATGGTCAACTGATTTTTTGAAAGGCCCCCAAATCTGTGGAATTTGGACAAAATAGTCTTTTTAATAAATGGGCTTGGAGAACTGGATATCAATAGCCAAAAGAATGAAAGAAGACCCTTACCTTTCATCACCCTATACAAAAATTAACTCAAAGTGCTCAAACACCTAATATAAGAACTAGCACCATAAAGCTTTTAGAAGAAAATATAGGGAAACATATTCAAGACCTAGTAATAGGAATTAGCTTCTAAACATTACACCCAAAGCCCAAGCAACAAAAGAGAAAATAGATAAATGGGAACTCCTCAAAATCAAATACTTAGGGGAGAGGGGGAGGTGCCAAGATGGTGGCTTAGCAAGGTGTGGGATTTTGTTTGTCCTCCATAACAGCTACTAAATAAACAGGAACAGTACAGAACAGCTCCTGGGGCCACATCAGGGACTGGACACATATCATACCCTAGTCTGGACCAGCTGGACTGGCTGCAAACCCCCCCAGAATTGTGAGTTCCCCAGCTGCAGCAGCCAGCACCCCTCTCCCACAGGCTGCTTCCCAGAGGGGAAAAGAAAGAGACTTTATGAGCAGCAGTGGCTGAGCACAACTAAGCTTCAAGTGTGGAATTAATTCATAAATTTTGACTACTAAAAATAGGCCTCCAGCTCAGGTGAACCTGATCAAAGCAGAGGTCACTTCTTTTTGCCCCAGCACATAGGGGCAGGGCTGATGGAAAAAGAAAAAAAAAAAAAAAACCGAGCTTGTTGTGGCTGTGTTTCACAAAGGATTGACTGCCTTTGGATAAGGCAGCAGGGCTTCTCAGGCTGCAACTGCCCCAGGCATAGGCAGAAACAAGCTTGTTTGAGAGCTTGTCTGGAGAATGTGCTTTCCCCAGGGGAGGGGTGAGGCCCAACTCAGGTGGAATCCCTCCCTCAAGGAATTCAGACCCCAACACTTGGTAATTTGAAGCCATTAGAACCAGCCTACAACCTCTCTGTCTCCACCATACCCCCAGCAGGGAGAGTCTTCCAAAGCTAAATGTAGTGCATCACCTTATGTTAGTGGGACCTGCAGGCAGAGAAGCACCACATACTGGGCAGGATAAGAAAAACAGAGTCCAGAGAGTCCACACGAAAGTCTTTCAACCTGGTAGGTCTCACCCCCAGGGAAAACTGATGCAGGTGACTCTTTCCTCCTGAGAGGAGGCCAGTTTGGTCTGGGAAACTCTGGCTGGGGTGTACAATACCTAAGTAGACCCTCCTAAGGATGAGGGGGAAAATGCACCATATAGGCAGAGCAAGAAACAAGAAAACAAGAACTGAAATATTCTCCTCTGTTAAACAAAACCTAAGCTAGTGGTCCAGAAAAAGTTGAACTGAATGTCAAAGAACAGACAGACAACAAATTCATCCAGCAAGAAAACCCTAGGTAAAAGAAGTGAAAACAATCTCCAGAATAAACTACCTTACCTATCAATTACCATAACAGATAATTAAATGCCTAGATGCCAGCAAAAAATAACAAATCACACTGAAAAATTGAAGATATGGCCCAGTCAAAGGCGCAAACCAATAATTCAAATGAGATACAGAAGTTGAAACAATTAATTCAGAATGTACAAACAGACATGGAGAACCTCATCAAAAATCAAATCAATATTGAGCGAGAATATAAAGAAGGCAAGGAATGAACAAAAAGAAGAAATCGAAAGTCTGAAAAAAAATCATGGAACTTATGGAAATGAAAGGCACAGAAGAAGAGATGAAAAAACAATAGAAACCTGCAATGTTAGATTTCAAGAGGCAGAAGATAAGAATAGTGAACTGGAGGATGGAGCATCTGAAATCCAACAAGCAAAATAAAATATAGGGAAAAAATGGAAAAATATGAGCAGGGACTTAGGGAATTGAGTGAAAATATGAAGCACATGAATATGCATGTTGTGGGTGTCCTACAGGGAGAAGAGAAGGGAAAAGAAAGAGAAATTAGCACTGAAAATTTCTCAACTCTTATGAAAGACTTAAAATTACAGATCCAAGAAGTGCAGTGTACTCCAAAGAGAGTAGATTCAAATAGACGTACTCCAAGACACTTACTAATCAGAATGTCAGAGGTCAAAGAGAAAGAGAGAATCTTGAAAGCAGGAAGAGAAAAGCAATCCATCACATACAAGGGAAGGCCAATAAGACTATGAATAGATTTCTCAGCAGAAACCACAGAGGTGAGAAGACAGTGGGATGATATATTTAAATTACTAAAAAAGAAAAACTGCCAACCAAGAATTCTATATCCAGCAAAATTATCCTTCAAAAATGAAAGAGAAATTAAAACATTTTCAGACAAAAAATTACTGAGAGAATTTGTGACCAAGAAACCAGCTCTGCAAGAAATACTAAGGGGAGCACTTGAGGCAGATACAAAAAGACAGGAAAGAGAGCTGTGGAAAAGAGTGTAGAAAGGAAGACTATCAGTAAAGGTAAAAAGAAGAAAAATTAGATATGACATATAAAATCCAGAAGGCAAAATGGTAGAAGAAAGTACTACCCATACAGTAATAACACTAAATGTTAATGGATTAAAAAACAGGACCCATCTATATGCTGTCTACAGGAAACACATCTTAGATCCAAGGATAAACATAAGCTGAAAGTGAAAGGTTGGGAAAAGATATTTCATGCAAATAACAACCAGAAAAGAGCAGGAGTAGTGTTCTAGTTTGCTAGCTGCCGGAATGCAACACACCAGAGATGGATTGGCTTTTAATAAAAGGGAATTTATTTTGTTGGTTCTTCAGAGGAAAGGCAGCTAACTTTCCACTGAGGTTCTTTCTTACGTGGAAGGCACAAGATGGTCTCTGCCGGTCTTCTTTCCAGGCCCCTGGGTTCCAACAACTTTCCCCGGGGTGACTTCTTTCTGCATCTCCAAGGGCTTGGGCTGAGCTGCAAGTGCTGAGATGAGGAATGCCAAGCTGCTTAGCAGTGCTACGTTGCGATCTCTCATTTAAGCACCAGCCAATTAAGTCAAACATCACTCATTGCAGCAGACATGCCTCCTAGCTGACTGCAGATGTAATTGGCAACAGATGAGGTTCACGTACCATTGGCTTATGTCCGCAGCAACAAGACTAGGTATGCTCACCTGGCCAAGTTGACAACTGAATCTAACTAACACATGTCCACCCCTTGTCAACTTGGCAACTTCAAGCATCACCTTACACAGATGTAAAAAATTCTCTTGCTGTGGACCTGTGAATCTCAAAACAAGTTGTCTGGTGCCAAGATGCAAAGGAGGATATTCACAGGATATAGATTGTCATTTCCATAGGGAGAAATTCACAGATGTAAAACCTGCAGGGCAAGTGCCGTGGGATCTCAAAGTCTGAAAGTCATTTATCCTTCGGCTTTAGAAAGTGTCAGTCCCACCCTTTCCAAGGGCCTATGCAGTGGCCCACCTCTTTCCAAATCAACCTTGGGGAACATCGAGGAGACCACCTCTGGGCTCCACTCTCTCCAGGCATCAGGGCCACCCCTGGGCTCTCTGCCATTTCTGGAGCACACACTCAACCCCTCCACATGGTGGCAGCCAGGATCTCCCAGTCCCCCAAGGAGTGTGCTACACCTTTTCCAAGGCCTGAGGCTGTACAACTCTTCCACTGCAATGAGAGGGGAGACTCATCCTCGCCCTTCAGGGTAAACTCACCCTCTCCATGCATACAGGTGGGTCCACTCTCCTGGCCAAGGTTTCTTGGCTTCAGACCCGAACTTCCATGGTTCTTACTCTTCAAACTCCATTTTTTCCCTTCTGTGTCCTCCTTTGCCAAGATTGGCAGTGGTTCCATTTACACCAACAGTCTCTTCAAGCCCTCCAAGACTTCTCCATCATTCTCTTCACGGTTCCTCCAAAATCTTTCCCTTAGCCATCCAAAACACTGTTCAAACATATCTGGCATTTGCAAACTGCAGCAGCACCCCACTCTCCGGTACCAAATCTGTTCTAGTTTGCTAGCTGCCGGAATGCAACACACCAGAGATGGACTGGCTTTTAATAAAAGGGGATTTATTTTGTTGGTTCTTCAGAGGAAAGGCAGCTAACTTTCCACTGAGGTTCTTTCTTACGTGGAAGGCACAAGATGGTCTCTGCCGGTCTTCTCTCCAGGCCCCTGGGTTCCAACAACTTTCCCCAGGGTGACTTCTTTCTGCATCTCCAAGGGCTTGGGTTGAGCTGCAAGTGCTGAGATGAGGAATGCCAAGCTGCTTAGCAGTGCTACGTTGCGATCTCTCATTTAAGCACCAGCCAATTAAGTCAAACATCACTCATTGCAGCAGACATGCCTCCTAGCTGACTGCAGATGTAATTGGCAACAGATGAGGTTCATGTACCATTGGTTTATGTCCACAGCAACAAGAATAGGTATGCTCACCTGGCCAAGTTGACAACTGAATCTAACTAACACAAGTAGCTATACTAATATCCAACAAATTAGACTTCAAATATAAAACAGTTAAAAGAGACAAAGAAGGACAGTATGTATTAATAAAGGGAACAATTCAACAAGAAGACATAACAATCATAAATTTTTATGCACCAAGCCAGGATGCTCCAAAATACATGAAGGAAACACTGAAAACACTGAAAAGAGAAATAGACACATCTACCATAATAGTTGGAGACTTCATTCCACACTCTCATCAATGGACAGAACATCTCATCAGAGGATCAATAAAGAAACAGAGAATTTGAATAATACAATAAATGAGCTAGACATAAAAGACATTTATAGAACATTACACCCCACAACACAGCAGTGTGTTGGTTTGAAAGGAGGTATGCCCCCTAGAAAAGTAATATTTTAATGAAAATCCCATTTCATAAAAGTAGAATAATCCCTGTTCAACACTGTATGTTTGAAACTGTGACTGGATCATCTCCTTGGATGATGTGATTTAGTCAAGATTGGTTGTTAAACTGGATTAGGTGATGCCATGTCTCCACCCAATTGGGTGGGTCTTGATCAGTTTACTGGAGTCCTATAAAGGAGGAAACACTTCAGAGAGAGATTCAGAAAGAGCAGGACCACAAAGCAGAGAGTCAACAAGCCGGTGACCTTTGGAGATGAAGAAGGAAAATGTCCCCTGGCTAGCTTCATTAAACCAGAAGCAAGGAGAGAAGAAGCTAGCAGATGATGCCATGTTTGCCATGTGCCCTTCCAGATGAGAGAGGAATCTTAACTGTGTTCACCATGTGCCTTTCCATATGAGAGAGAAACTCTGACTATGCTCACCATGTGCCCTTCCACTTAAGAGAGAAACACTGAACTTTATCAAACCAAGGTATCTTTCCCTGGATACCTTAGATTGGATATTTCTATAGACTTGTTTTTGTTGGGACATATTCTCAGCCTTAGAACTGTAAACTAGCATCTGATTAAATTCCCTTTTAAAAAGCCATTCTGTTTCTGGTATATTACACTCCAGCATCTAGCAAACTAGAACAAGCAGGATACACCTTTTTCTCAAGTGCTCATGGATCATTCTCAAGGATAGACCATATGCTCGGTCACAAAGCAAGTCTCAATAAATTTAAAAAGATTAAAATCATATGAAACACTTTCTTGGATCATAAAGGAATGAAGTTGGAAATCAATAATAGGCAGAGTGCCAGAAAATTCACAAATATGTGGAGGCTCAACAACAGCCTCTTAAACAACCAGTGGGTCAAGGAACAAACTACAAGAGAAATCAGTAAATATCTCGAGGAAAATGAAAATGAAAACACAATATATCAAAACTTATGGGACGCAGCAAAGGCAGTGCTAAGAGGGATAAAGGGTATATATTGCCCTAAATGCCTATATCAAAAAAGAAGAAAGGGCAAAAATCACGGAATTAACTGTCCACTTGGAAGAAGTAGAGAAAGAACAGCAAACTAACCCCAAAGCAAGCAAAAGAAAAAAAAAAATAATGATTAGAGCAGAAATAAATGAAACTGAGAACATGAAAGCAATTGAGAACATCAAACAAAAGATGGTTCTATGAGAAAATTGATAAGATTGATGGACCCTTAGCAAGATTGACAAAAAGAAGAAGAGAGAGGATACAAATAAATAAGATCAGTAATGGAAGAGGAGATATAACCACTGACCCCACAGAAATAAAGGAAGTAATGACAGGATATTATGAACAACTTTATGCTAATAAATATGACAATGTAGATGAAATGGACAACTTTCCAGAAAGGCATGAACAACCAACTTTGACTCAAGAAGAAATAGACAACCTCAACAAACCAATCACAAGGAAAGAAATTGAATCAGTCATTAAGAAGCTCCCCAAAAAGAAAAGTCTGGGACAAGATGGCTTCACATATGAATTCTACCAAATATTCCAGAAAGAATTAGTACCCATCCTGCTCAAACATTTCAAAAAAATTGAAGAGGAGGGAAAGCTACCTAACTCATTCTATGAAGCCAATATCATCCTCATACCAATGTCAGACAAAGATATTACAAAAAGAGAAAACTACAGACCAATCTCTCTAATGAATATAGATGCAAAAATCAACAAAATTCTAGCAAATCGAATCGAGCAACACAATAAAAGAATTATACATCATGACCAAATAGAATTCATCCCAGGTATGCAAGGATGGTTCAACATAAGAAAATCAATTAATATAATACACCATATCAACAAATCAAAGCAGAAAAACCACACGATCATCTTGATTGCTGCAGAAAAGGCATTTGACAAAATTCAACATCCTTTCCTGCTGAAAATACTTCAAAGGATAGGAAAGAAGGGGACTTCCTCAAAATGATGAAGGAAATATATGAAAAACCCACAGCTCATATCATCGTCACTGGGGCGAAACTGAACATTTTCCCCTCAAGATCAAGAACAAGACAAGGATGTCCACTATCACCACTGTTATTCAACATTGTGTTGGAAGTTCTAGCCAGAGCAATTAGACAAGAAAAAGAAATATAAGGCATCAAAACTGGAAAGGAAGAAGTAAAACTCTCACTGCTTGCAGATGATATGATATTATATGTCAAAAACCCTGAAAAATCTACAGCAAAACTACTAGAGCTAATAAATGAGTACAGCAAAGTGGTGGGTGACAAGATCGACACTCAAAATTCTGTAGTGTTTCTATACACTAGGAATGAACAACCTGAGGGGAAATCAAGAAAAGAATTCCATTTATAATTGCAGCCAAAAGAATAAAATATTTAGGAATAAATTCAAATAAAGAGACAAAAGACCTATACAAAGAAAGCTATAAGAAATTGTTAAAAGAAATCACAGAAGACCTAAATAGATGGAAGGGCATACCATGTTTGTGGATTGGAAGACTAAACATAGTTGAGAGGTCAATTCTACCTAAATTGATCTATAGATTCAATGCAATACCAATTAAAATCCCCAAAACTTACTTTTCAGGAATAGAAAAACCAATAACCAAATTTCTCTGGAAGGGCAGTGTGCCTCAAATAGCTAAAAGTATCCTGAGAAAAAAATATGAATTCGAAGGTCTCATGCTACATGACTTTAAAGTGTATTATGAAGCTACAGTGGTCAAAACGGCATGGTACTGGCATAAAGATAGATATACTGACCAATGGAATAGAATAGAGGGTTCAGATACAGATCCTCTCATCTATGGACAATTGATCTTTGATAAGGCAGTCAAGCCAATTCACCTGGGACAGAACAGTCTCTTCAATAAATGGTGCCTAGAGAACTGGATATCCATATGCAAAAGAATGGAAGAGAACCCGCATCTCACACCCTATACAAAAATTAACTCAAAATGGATCAAAGACCTAAACGTTAGATCTAAGACCATAAAACTGTGAGAAGAAAATGTAGGGAAATATCTTGTAAATCTTGTACTAGAAGGCAGTTCCCTAGACCTTATACCCAAAGCAAAAACATTGAAGAAATAAATAAATAAATGGGAACTCCTCAAAATTAAACACTATTGCACATCAAAGAACTTCACAAAGAAAGTAAAAAGACAGCCTACACAATGGGAGACAATACTAGGAAATGACATATCAGATAAAGTTCTAGTATGCAGAATTTATAAAGAGATTGTTCAACTTAACAGCAAAAAGACAGCCACTCAATTACAAAATGGGTGAAAGACTTGAACAGACACTTCTTAGAAGAGGAAATACAAATGGCCAAAAGGCACTTGAAGAGATGCTCAACTTCCCTGGTTATTAGGGAAATGCAAATCAAAACCGTAATGAGATATCATCTCACACTCACCAGAATGGCCATTATCAATAAAACAGAAAATGACAAGTGCTGGAAAGGATGTGGAGAAAGAGGCACACTTATCCACTGTTGGTGGGAGTGTGAAATGGTACAGCCATTGTGGAAGGCAGTTTGGAAGTTCCTCAAAAAGCTGAATATAGAATAGCCATAAGATCCAGCAATACCATTGCTAGGTATCTACTCGGAGGACATGAGGGCAAGAATATAGACATTTGCACATCAATGTTTATAGCAGCATTATTTACAATTGCCAAGAGATGGAAACAGCCAAAATGTCCATCAACAGATAAGTGTCTAAATAAACTGTGGTATATACATACAATGGAATATTATGCAACTGTAAGACAGAATAAAGTTATGAAGTATGTAACAACATGGACGGAACTTAAGGACATTACGCTGAGTGAGATTAGCCAGAAATAAAGGAAAAATACTGTATGGTCTCACTGGTATGAACTGACATTAGTGAATAAACTTGGAGAATTTCACTGGTAACAGAGACCATAAGGATATAGAAATAGGGTAAGATATTGGGTAATTGGAGCTGAAGGGATACAGATTGTGCAACAGGACTGAATGTAAAAACTCAGAAATGGACAGAGCAATGCTACCTAACTGTAATACAATTATGTTAAAACACTGAATGAAGCTGAATGTGAGAATGATAGAGGGAGGAGGGCTGGGGGCATAAATGAAATCAGAAAGAAAGATAGACGATAAAGATTGAGATGGTATAATCTAGGAATGCCTAGAGTGTATAATGATAGTGACTAAATGTACAAATTTAAAAAATGTTTTTGCATGAGGAAGAACAAAAGAATGTCATTACTGTAAAGTGCTGAATATATATGGTAATTGTGGTAGTTAGATTCACTTGTCAACTTGGCCAGGTGAAGGCACCTAGTTCTGTTGCTGCGGACATAAGCCAGTGGTTCATGAACCTCATCTGTTGCTAATTACATCTGCAGTCAGTTAGGAGGTGTGTCTGCTACAATGAGTGATGTTTGACTTAATTGGCTGGTGCTTAAATGAGAGAGCTCAATGTAGCACAGCCTAAGTAGCTCGAGATTCCTCATCTCAGCACTCGCAGCTCAGCCCAGGCCTTTGAAGATGGAGAAAGAAGTCACCCCGGGGAAAGTTGTTGGAACCCAGGGGCCTGGAGAGAAGACCAGCAGAGACCACCCTGTGCCTTCCACGTAAGAAAGAACCTCAGTGGAAAGTTAGCTGCCTTTTCCTCTGAAGAACTAACAAAATAAATCCCCTTTTATTAAAAGTGGATACTTCTCTGGTGTGTGGCATTCTGGCAGCTAGCAAACTAGAACAGTAATTAATATTTTAAAACTTTAATTTATGTTAGAGACTAAAGCAAAAAATGTTTATTTGGTACAAAATTTATATTTTGACCAGTGCATTTCCTAATATAACTTATGTAGACAGCTTAATTGAACACCATAAATACATGGAACCTTGAGTAGGACATGAGATTTTGTTGGTTTGTCCAGAGTGATGCCCCGATAAATCTCAGAGTGATTTGAACAGTGAATCAAAAAGTATTTGCAAAGTCTCCTTCAGGGAATGGTGAGAAAGGGGGAAAATTCAATTTCCCTGATTTGAATTCTTGATATTCTCACAAGCAGTGAGGACAACCAGAGCTGTAGGCTGAGCCCCCAATCTTGGGGTTTGTTCATATAAAACTTAAACCCCCAAAGGATAGTTCAAGCCTACTTAAAATTAGGCCTAAGAGTCACCCCAAAGAGAACCTCTTTTGTTGTTCAGATGTGGCCTCTTTCTCCAGCCAACTCAACAAACACACTGCCCTCCCCCTATCTACGTGGGACATGACTCCCAGGGGTGTGGATCTTCCTGGCAGTATGGGACAAAAATCCTAGAACAAGCTGAGACTCAACCTCAAGGGATTGAGAAAAACCCTAGGATGATCTGATACTCAGCATCAAGGAATTGAGAAAACCTTCTAGACCAAAAGGGAGAAGAGTGAAATGAGACAAAGTGTCAATGGCTGAGAGATTCCTAACAGAGTCGAGAGGTTATCCTGGAGGTTATTCTTATGCATTAAACAGATATCACCTTGTTAGTCAACATGGAAAGGCTGGAGGGAACTGCCTGAAAATGTAGAGCTGTGTTCCAGTTACCATGTTTCTTGAAGATGATTGTATAATGATATAGGCTTTCACAATGTGACTGTGTGATTGAGAAAACCTTGTGTCTGATGCTCCTTTTATCTACCTTATCAACAGATGAGTAAAGCATAATGGAATAAAAATAAATAATAGGGAGAACAAATGTTAAAATAAATTTAGATTGAAATGCTAGTGATCAATGAAAGGGAGGGATAAGGGGTAGGGTATGTATGAATTTTTTTCTGTTTTCCTTTTATTTCCTTTTCTGAATACATGCAAGAAATGATCATGATGATGAATATACAACTGTGTGATGAGATTGTGAATTACCGATTATATATGTAGAACGGAATGATCAAAAGTTAAGAATGTGTCTAGTGTTTTTTGGTATTAAAAAAAATTAATTAAAAAAATCAAATGTTTCTGCACCTCAAAAGACTTTGTCAAAAAGATGGAGAGGCAGCCAACTCAATGAGAGAAAATATTTGGAAATCAATCACACATTGGAAAAAATTGATATCCTGTATCCATAAAGAAATCATACAATTTAACAGCAAAAGAACAAACAACTCAATTATAAAATGGGCTAAAGAAATGAGTAGGCATTTTTCTGAAGAGCAAATATAGATTGTTCAAAAGTCCATGAAGAGATACTTATTTTCATTAGCTATAAGGGGAATGCAGATAAAGACTATAATGAGATACCACCTTACACTTATAAGCATGGCTGCTATTAAATTATTATTATTATATTATAATTATAATAATAAATTATAATTATATATTATAATTATAATAATAAATTATAATTATAAATTATAATTATAATAATAAATTATAATTATAAATTATAATTATAATTAGAAATTATAATAATAATAATTATTATTATATATTATTATTATTATTATTAAAACAGGAAACAAATGCTACAGAGGATGTGGAGAAATTGGGACATTTATGCACTGCTGGTGGGAATGTATAATGGTACAGCCACTGTGGAAGACAGTTTGATGGTTCCTTAGGAAACTAAGTATCAACTTGCCCTATGACCCAGCAATTGCACCACTCGGTATATACCCAGAAGTGCTGAAAGCAGTGACACAAACAAACATTTGCACACCGATGTTCATAACGGCATTATTCACAATCCATGTGCCCATCAACAGACGAGTGAATTAACAAAATATGGTATATGCATATGATGGAATATTATACAACAGCAAGATAAATGACATTGACACAAGTGACAAGATGGATGAACCTTGAGGACATAATGCCAAGTGAAATAAGCAGACATAAAAGGATAGATACTGTGTGACTCCACTTTTATGACCATGGTGAAGGTAAAATTCTAGGCTTATAATATAGAATATAGGGAATTTAGAGATACATGGAAGCTAGAAATGGGTGAATTGTTAGCTAATGAGGTTGCACTCAAATGTAAAGGAATAGATAGGAGTGAAGGTGGTTTCCTAATGGGTCTGTAAGTAATATTACCATATTGTATGTGAACATAATTGAAAGGGGTTGTAGTCCATATATCCTACTGATTAATATTGCAAGTATAAATAAGCTCTTGTATGAACTACTCAAAGGTATGAATCACGTATAAAGGTTGTTTACGTTCAGAGTAAAGGAGAAATTTTATTGCATGTTATGGGCTCTGTTTAATAGGAATACATCAGCAGTACCACAGCAACAGCAGGGGTAAATGATGGGGGGGGGGGAAGACAAGAGTTAAGGAGAGGTTTAGATTTACTATTTGAGAAGGGATGTTTATAGGCAATCTTTCTCTTGGGAACAATGAAATTATTTAAGATTGATAGTGTTGATGAACTGGACTTTGAACATTATACCTGATGCCTAATGATTACAGGTGGCTGAAGGATGCACTGATTGAGAAGTAGATTGATGAATGAGGGTGTATATATATGTTTGAATACTATGGTGCTACAAAAGTTTTAAGGCATGCAACCTTGTGAATGAACCTATAGGATATTTGGTGAGGCAAAATAAGCCAGAATCAAAAGACCGATTATTGTATGGTCTCCTTTAGAAAATTCATGTAAGAAAACAGGGGCCTAGATTGCAAACTCTTATAGTAGTCACATTTAGTCCTGAGTGGTAATTATTATTTCTGCATTTTGAGAGGGTGTTTTATGTATGCATGATCTGGTGTTTAGAGATAAGAATGAAGACAATCAGTTCAGGATTAAGGTAATTCAGAACACAGGGAAGGGAAGACATTATTTATATTTTAGAACCACACCTACTCTTTGAAACCAAAGGAAGAAAGGCTTATTTCATCCAGAAACTAAATTTCCTGTAGCACATAATCTAACTCAATCTGTCTAAATAGCTCATTTAAACAATTGAAACACAGGGAGCCCATAATAAGAATGAGGGTCTTTAATCCTGAGTTGTTTAATGTAATGTCTGGATACATCCTAGAATATATTAAGCTAATAATCAAAAAGTATTGGCAAAGTCACTTGAGACATAGGAGAAAAAATATGGAATTCTTAAACTTTACCACTGAGAAACCCCTGATACTAAATCAAATATTAGGTACACCCAAATCAGTAGTCCAAGCCCATGATCTTGAGGCTTGCTCATGTGAGGCTTGGGTCTGTAGAAGAGAAGCTTAGCCTACCTACAGTTATGCCGAAGAGTTACTTCTGGAGGACCTCTTGTGTTGCTCAGATGTGGCTTCATGCTCTCTATGCCCAAGTCTGCAAGTAAAATCATAGCCCTCCCCACAACATAGGACATGACATCCAGGGTGAAAATCTCCCTGGCAGTGTGGGAGGTGACTCCCAGGGATTAGTCTGGTCCTGGCACTGTGGGATCAACAATGCCACCCTGACCAAAAGGGGGAAAAGAAGTGTGACATATAAAGTATCAGCGGCTGAGAGAGTTTAAATAGAGTCGAGAGGTTACTCTGGTGGTCACTCTTATGCAAGCTTCATTAGATATTGCTATCATAACTTTCCAAACTCCAACCAAAACCATTGCAGCCAATCTTAAAGAACACCTGGGGCAATATATAAGATTCTACAAAGGTTCCATATACCAGGGTAGCGTTCTAGAAACCTACAACCTCCAGATGGGTCCCCGGACCAGATAAGTCCTGAAACTTAGAAAGGGCCAGCCTCTCCAGAACATCAGCTAAACCCATCTCCCTACCTCATATTATTGACAGCTTCTTACAGCATGAAAAAGTTAGAATGGGCTTAGCCCAAATACACCTAAAAAGTGGGAGAAAGATCAAAGGTGATGGTGGAGTTATACAGAGAATGTAGGCTTTAACAAATGAGTATGATTGTTGAATCATTATATTGATATTTCCTTCAGTCTCCAGTATCTTAGAGCATCTATAAGTAAAAACCTAAAATGGTGGAATTGTAACCCATACTGAATTCTGAAATCTGTTCTACAACTAATTGATGCGATGTGCTTTGAAATTTATTGCTTATTTGTGTATATGCTATTTTTTCACAAAAAAGAAAAAAAATAGTTGACTGTGATGATAAAAAAAATATTTTTTCTTCTAGCCTCCAATGTTCTGGAGCACCTAGAAGGAAAAAATCTGAGATGATGGTAGGGTAGCCCAGGAAAAACTTTGGAATCAGTTCTGTAACTACTTGTTGAAGAGTGTTTTGAAAACTATTGCTTTTGTCTTTCTTTGTTTTGTATATATGTTATAGTATACAATAAAAAAGTTAAAAAGAAAGAAAAAAACTTAGTAATAAAGAAGGTGCTGGGAAGAGTAAAGAAAGAACATTTATTTCCATTCTTCAATTACTTGATTTAAAAAGGCAATTCAGCTTAGCCAGATAAACTGAGTTTGTAGTCTATCTCTGCTAGCTGTGAAATGGTTGACATTATACCTGACCATTCTGTGCCTTGATTTTTAACTCTGTATTGTTAGAATAATAGTAAGACCTGCCTATTGAGGTTTATGAGAATTAATTTGTTCATGTATGTATTCAGCACACTGAATAGTTCTTGGTGTGAGGTAAGTACTAAATAAGTATTAACTTTTAATATATTGGTTGAAAGATATCTGAAATAATTACAAAACTATATAATTTGTCAGCCTCCAAGTTCCTGCTAAATTGTTGATTCAAAGTATATATTCCATTGATATCTTATATAAAAAAGAATATTATGAATGAGCATTTCCATTTGTCCTTAGTAAAAATTTGGACAAAAGCAATTTTTCCACCACTTTATCTTTAAAACTTTATAACAGACACTGTACATTAATTCAGTTTAAATTAATTTTTAAAAAGTGGCACAATTTTGAACATTTATGATAAAATATCTTATGTTTTGACTATACTCTTGTCTCCTGTTTTTTACAAATTATATTAATGAATTCTTAAATGAGCAGATCAAGTTTGGTTATTGACTTTTTCTGTTATCTTTGAACAAGAGCCAACATACTAAATAATAACTGTGCATAACATATATATCTTAGTATGCTATATGAAATGATATAATTTAGTTATTATAATAATTAATACATAAGCTATTTTTTATTTTATAATGTCTTTTTTTTCAAGTGTTGCTCAGAAAATGTCTGTAATAGTAGCAGCATTAACAAGTAGTGAAAATCGCAGTGACTGTTTATGTCCATGTGATTTGATTCTCGGCATGTTAATAATACCTTAAAGAAATGTGAAGTAATTTAAACATAGTATGGAAAGTACTTATCATAAAAACCAGTAGTGAAAGCTTCCTGAAGTTTAATCCCCCTCTAATTTTATGTGTTTTACTCTGTAATTTTAAAAAGACTTGATTAGATTCATGGCCAAAAAAAGAAAGGCTTATTTAAATAAATATAATGGCTCACATTGAATAATTTCCTTTCCTCCAATAAGCCAATGTCATTGAAAATATGACTTCCAGGGTTAAGTTTAACCATCTTTAAAATGATCTTTTCATTGTTGACTAACCATTCAAATGAGCTCCTATTTGGAACAGTCATCTTTTCAAAGGCCTTTGACAAATATTCCTAGGTTTCATGTATCCACATCCCTAATTCAATTATTTGTGCCATAATTTGACTGTCAGAATGAAGTGTACAATCCTACTGGTCTTTCTGAGGCCACTCTGAGTGGTACGAGAGGTTATTATCAAACCCCTTGGTATCTGACTTCACATGTGACAGTAGCTGAACTCTGTAGGAAGATGTAACTATCCCAAATATCTGAAAATTAAGCCAACATCAACTTCCTTTTCTAGAGCAAAGTCCATTTACTAGGTGTGAAAAAAAAAATTGAACAGGAAGTCAGCGAGGTTTGTAGAATGGGATAAGTATCCATTCTGAGGCAAAGCAGCGTTTGCTAGGAGAGCTCTGCTCTGCTCTAATGTCCCCCTTCTGTGAGCAGGTTGACAGCTGGCTCCGTTATGCTTGGCCACATGGCTGCCCAGGAGTCCAGCTGCCTGTTTCTGGGATATGGTCAGCAAGAGGACTGATAATATTTCAGTTAATCAAATTTCACACAGACCAGTAATTTCTATTCTGCAACTCCTAAGCAAAATCCTGCCAAGTCCACTTTATGTAAGTCCTGAACTGTGATCTTAAAAGCTGCTGCAGCTGCTTCCAAAGGCAAAGGTTTTCTAGTTATAAGGCCTTACAGACGGGCCTGTGTTATTAGTTTTTCAAACATTAGAGAACATATCAGAAGTGTAATAGGGACAAGGGACAAGTGTTATGTATATTTCCAATAATTCAGGCAACTCTAGTTACAGTGAGAGGTATCACGGAGATTCAGAAAAAGGTGAAGAAAATCTTTTATGATATAGTTATTTCTTTATTTTACCTTTAGGTCAGGTAAAAGCCAAATGATTTCCTGAATATAAGAATTCTTTCTTCACCTTGGCACCCACAGTATTGGGTATTTGAATACAGATGGTTGGGGATGACATAGTGTGCTTATAAAGATGGAATAATTCATGGAGAACCCCCATATCCTTGGATGTGTATTAAGCATATGTCAAAACACATCTCCCCAAATGACAAGCTCTGCCTGACCAACATTTTAGTATTTATGCGCAAATAGCCTAATTAAAACACAATTGGAAATATTTTTCCTTTCCCTGTGCCGCTTCCATGGTTTACCACTTTATCAATTCTCACTATAGCAGCAGAACATAACACTTTTTATTGCCTTTATATGTTCGCTCTCTAATCCATCTTCCCCATTCCTGCCAAAGTAATTTTTCTAAAACGTTAATTTAAAGATGAAATCCTCTTCTGCTTAAAATCATTAGATGATTCACCATTTGCCCCAGTTTTCCTGAGTGTAACCTTCATTATGTCCACAACTGGTTCCAATCAACTTTCCCAGCTTAATTTTTATCAGTTATACCCCAACTCCAAAAATGTCCTCTAGTCAAGTGACGAAAAGGAAGAAAATAAAGCAAAAGTCATTAGTTCTCCATGTTCAGTCTCTACTTCATGTTCTTTCACTCTTGTTCCTGGTGCTTCCTTTGAGTGAATTGTTTTCCTAATTCTCTTTTCTCCATTCAACTTTCTAGTGAGCATTTATGACTTTGGGCCATGGTTAGTTCCTTCTGGATTTATTCAATTCCATTGTAATTATTATGTTCAATCATAATTATAAATTTATTTGTAGTGCTCCCTCTATTATCCTGGAGTTCTCTGAGAGAAGAGTACACTTGAGAAGGGACCACATTTCAGTCATTTGTGTCATTATTAATTGGAACACAACCAGGAGTATTGTCAATACTTTTCTTATTTCTGTCAATTAATGAAATATATATTTTTAGAAAGAGAAGCAATTTAGATTTTGATAGTATCTAAATATTGATTGTTCTTAGTCTTCATTAGAAACTTTCATTACATAACCATTCAGAAAATACCATATAGGCAATATTGCAATGTTTTATACATCTCTACATGTTTGAGGCTGACACTGAAGAAGATCAAATGATTTCAAAGAAACTATCTTTAGTGTTCAATGGCAAAGGCAGGATATTTGTTTGAATTCATCAGGTGATTAACTAATAAAAAATTTATGTTATTATTTTAAATATCAGAATCCTTTTAGTGAGAGTACACTATTGACTTAAGCAATCATGATTATAAAAAGAAATTTAAAGCATGATCATTTAGAAGTTAAGTTCCTTACCTTTTGAGTTACCAATAACTATTGTTGCTTTATGCTGTTACATATCACATTTCAGGGTGATGTATAGGAGACTAATATATGTTAATACAATATTAGCACAGCATAATTTAATGAAAATTAGGCAACAATGCCATGTCATTCATGGTTATAGATTTGATTATGCTTGATCTGGGCAAAAGTTTGGGAAATGATAACTATAGTGTACTTACATAATGTATTATTATATTTTATGTTGTCAACAGACATGATTACCTTTTGATCCATGTTTAGGAATTTGGCGTTATAGTAGATTGCTTGCAAATATAACTACAATTCTTTAAGCCTTGCTCTGTCAACCTCTTGTGCTATGTGACTTGTCAACTTTTCCCATCAATAGGTTGACCTTACTCCCCATCTCTTGAATGTGTCTGACTTTGTTTTTGCTTTGATCCACATCAAGCAGTGGAAAGAAAGTTATGCTAGCTCTGAGCCTAGGTTTCAAGAGGTCTCAAATGCTTCTTCTCTCTCTAAATCCTTGTCATTGCCATCTAAACAAGGCTGTGCTGGCCTGCTTATTGATAACAGACAAGTATCCCGGTCACTGCAGTTGATAGGCAACCAATAGCCAAAGACAAGAGTGAAGTCAGCCTACAAGAGTTGGCCCCCAGTCAACCTCCCAGCTGACCACAAATATTTGAGGAGGCCCAGCTGAAATAAGCTGATCCTGAGCCAAATCAACCAACTGCCAAAATAACATAAAACATAGTAAATGTCATTTGTTTTACTCCACTGAGTTTTAGGTGTCCTTCATATGGCAGAAGAGAATTGATTCAAACTATATCCAGAATGGAAAGATTTTTTCATATGGAAACTGTTTAATTCATGTGTTTTGTTTTGTTTTATACTGTTTCTTTTGGTTTGGGCAGTGATTCCCAAGCCTTTTTCTACAACCTGGATATAACAAGATCATTTGTGGAGATTTTGTAAATACAGATTTGTTAGCTTGACTTCAAGAAATTGTGAGTCAGTAACTGGGGTACAGCCCAGAATTCTTTTTGAATTTTTAAAATTCAAGTATGCCTGATGATTGATTCTTAGCATAGTCAGACTTGGGAAGTTATGTCCTTTAGTAATATATATATAATATATGAATTTTCCAGCTTTATTCAAGTATAAAGTACATACAATATAATTCATCCATTTTAAGTTTAAATTTTGTTGAATACTGGTAATGTATACATGGTACAAGAATATGTATCCCTGTTACAAAAATCAAGATATGGAACAATTCTATCACCATGCTAAATTTACCATGATACAATATTTAAGATGTAACAGTTCTGTTACCATATAACATCTTTTCTTGACCCTGTGAAGTTAATTTCCTCTTGATTCCAAACTCTGGACAGCCACTGATCTTCTATCTGTCTGCTATCCTAGTGCCTTTTCTAGAATTTCATGTAAGTGGAATCATATAATATTTATATATATGTAGTTTTTTGTGTTTGATATCTTTCCCATTGCATAATGTTTTTGAGATACAGTCTTGTTGTGCTTAGTGATGTTTCTTTTCTTTTCATTGCTAAGCAGTATTCTGTGGTATGTGTATAGCAAATTTTGTATATCTATTCACCAAACGATCATATATTTTAGCTATTATGAATAATACTGTTATGAATGTTCACATACACATCTTTTAGTGGTATGTGTTCTCATTTCTCTTGGTAAATTCCTGACAGTACAATTGCTGAGCATATGACAAATAAATGTATAACTTTAAAAGAAACTTCCAGTCTTAGAGAAGCAATGGCATCATTTTGCATTTGCAATAGCAGCACCATGAGAGTCACACTTGTTTTACTTCCTTTTAGCATTGATATTGTCAATAATTTAAACTTTAGCCAAGCTAGTGGATGTGTGGTGGTATCTCACTATGGTTTGGATTCATATTTTTCTGATGACCAGTGATGTTGAGTATGTTCTCATTTTGACCATTTATATACCTGCTTATTCAAATGTGCTTTTGAATTGGATTGTTTATTAAGTAACCAGTTCTTTTTATATGTTGATATAAACTTATCACATGTGTTTTACAAATATATTCTTTTAGGCCATGTTTCCATTTTTTAAATTTTTGTAGCACTGCCCTTAACAAGTTTTAATTTTAATGAAGTCCATTTATATAATTATTTTTTTATGGTTCATAATTTTTGAGTCTTCTTTGATAAATCTTTCCATAAACTTTGCCACAAAAATCTGTTTGCTTATGTTTCCTTAGAAGTTTAATACTTTAGCTCTTACATTTATATCTATGATATACTTTGTTATTTTTATGTATGATGCAAGTTAAAAACTTCATTTTTTTTCATGCAATTGACCAGTTGTTCCACTACCATTTTTGAAAAGACTATCCTTTCTCCATTAAATTATTTTCACAAATTCCCCTTTTTATGCATGGTGATACCCATTGTCTAGAGATCTATTTTATCAGGCATTAATTTGGTCATTTCATAGTTATGTTTACTGTCTGCACGACCTGCCTTTGACTAGCCATTTACTTTCAGACTATCTATTCTTTATATTTAAGTGCATCTCTTGTAGATAACATATAGTTATATGTTTTTTACTCTATCTCCAGAGTCTCTGTCTTTTAATTTGTTTTAATGCATTAATATTTGATGATAATGTTTTATATTTTGACTTTCCATCTTACTGTTTTCTACTTGTCTCTTTTGGTTTCTGTTCCGCTGTTCTGTCACTCCAATGTTTTTTTAATTGCATCATTTTTAGAATTATGTTTTAATTTTCCCATTGCTTTTGTCTATAATTCTTTACAATCTTTTTAATAACATTTTCATTGTGGAATATAAAATTATTATTATTATACAGAAAAGTGATTAAATTTCAAAGTTCAGCTAACAAGTAGTTATAGAGCAAATTTCAAAGTATAATATGGGTTACAGTTCCACAATTTCAGGTATTTCCTTCTGTTTCTTCTAATACACTAGAAACTAAAAAGAAATATTTATATAAAGAGTCAGTAGTGACTAATCATTTGTTAAATCCAAACTTCTCTGCTACAACTCTTCCTTCTCATTGGCTCATTCTCTCAATCTTCATGGCTATTTGGGCATTGACCATTCTAATTTCTTCAACATGAAATGAGGTGTCAACATTGTGGGGTTAAGGGAATGCAACTGGTTGATGATCTGAAAGAGACTGGCACCTCTACATTTCAAGGTTTATCTGGCTTAGGAACAATCTGTAAGTTTTAAGTTTCTGAAAAATAAACTTAATATGTAAAACTTTTATAGATTCCTAGATAGACAGGGTTTTCAGGATATCACCAGATATCATTCCTTATTCTAGGCTCCATGTCCTCACTCTCAATTTTAAACAATTTTCATTGTTCCAGAAAGAAAATAACAGATATACACAGCCACACTCACAGAAATACCCAAAACATCTCATATCCTTATAGCGCACAATTATTTACTCTTACAGTGTGATACTAGTAAGGTATTGCTGTTAAATACAGTCCATAGCATGCAATAAAAAATTTTTCCTATAAAACCACTCACTATTAACTCTTTGTATAAGTGTCATACATTTGAAATATTTCATGCAAGAACTTATTTATATTTGTAGTGTTGTCTGGTGAGATACATGATTTTAGACAACCCCTTTCAATCATATTCACCTTCAGTAGATACTATTGCTTAAAATCCCAATAATGGACTACCATCACCCTCTATCCATTCTTAAACATTTAAGTTCAACCTCATTAATATATTAGGTAACCACTTCCCCTTCTCTAGCTTCTATCTCTAGGTCCATATATTCTACATTCTAACACATTTTTAAGTGGTTCAGATTAGTGAAATTATATGATATCTATCCTTTTTTTTTCTGGCTTATTTCACTCAGCATTATGTCATTGAGTTTCATGTTGTCACATACTTCAGGACCACATTCCTTCTTACTGCTGCATAATATACCATCATATGCTGACACCACGTTATGTTTATCCACTCATCTGTTGATGGGCATTTGGATTGATTGCATCTTTTGACAATTGTGAATAATGCTGCTATGAACATCAATGTGCAAATGCCTATTTGTGTCACTGCTTTCAGATATTCTGGGTATATACCAAATAGTGAAACTGTCAGATTGTAAGGTAACTCTATATTTAGTTTTCTGAGGAATTGCCATACTGTCTTTCATAGCAGCTGTACCATTTTAGATTCCCATCAGCAGTGAATAAATGCTCCATTTCCTCCAAATCCTCTCCAACATTTTTAGTTACCTGATTGTTTAATAGTGGTCATTCTTGTAAGTGTGAGATGATATCTCATTGTGGTTTGACTTGCATTTCCCCAATAGCTAATGAAGATTAATGTCTCCTCATATGCCTTTTAGCCATTTGTATTTCCTCTTTGGAAAAATGTCAATTCATATCCTTTGACCATTTTATAATTGTCATGTTATATCCTTTGTCCATTTTATATTTTATTTTTGGTTGCAACTTTTCTCTATATATGCTGAATATCAAACCCTTATCAGATATATGGTTTCTAAGTATTTTCTCCTATTGAGTTGACTGCCTCTTCACTTTTTTGTCAAGGCCCTTTGAAACACAGAAGTTTTCAATCTTGTGCAGTTCACATATGTTTATTTTTTCTTTCATTGCTTGTGCTTTGGGTGTAAGGTCTAAGAAGTTTCCTTCAATCATTAAGTCTTGAAGATGTTTTCCTGTATTTTCTTCTAGGAGTCATATATATATATATATATATATATATATATATGACTAATACATATATATATATATATATGACTAATACATATATATATATTATAAAATATAATATAAAATTGGAAAGGAAGAAGTAAAACACTCATTATTTGCAGATTACATGATCCTATATTTGGCAAATCCCATGAAGTCCATGACAAATATATATATATATATATACTGGCTTTTATATTTAGGTCTTTGATCACTTTGAGTTAACTTTTATATAGGGTGAGAGGTCCTCTTTCATTCTTTTGGATTTCACTATCCAGTTCTCTGAGCCCCATTTATTGAGGAGACTATTCTCTTCAAGTTCAGTGGATTTGGGGGCCTTGCCAAAAAATCAATTGACCATGTATCTGAAGTATTTTGAACTCTCAATTCGGCTCCATTAATCAGTATGCCAAAAAATCAATTGACCATGTATCTGAAGTATTTTGAACTCTCAATTCGGCTCCATTAATCAGTATGTCTACTTTTGTACCAATATCTGCTGTTTTTGACCCCTCCAGTATTATAATGCACTTTAAAGTTGGTATGTGTGGGTCCACCCACCTTGTTCTTTTTTTTTTTTTTTAGGATGTTTTTGGCTATTGAGCCCCCTTTCTCTTCCAAAATTTGATAACTAGTTTTTCCAAGTCTGTACTTTAAGTTTTTGGAATTTGATTGGAATTGCAATCAGATTGGAATTGTAGATTCATTTGTGTAGATTTGACATCTTAATGACCTTAAGCCTTCCTATCCATGGGCACACAATATCTTTTCACCAACATAGGTCGTCTTTGATTTTAACAACATTTTGCAGTTTTCAGTGTACAGGTATTTTACCTTCTTGGTTAAGTTTATTCCTAGATACCTAATTATTTTAGTTGCTATTGTGAGTGAAATTTTTGTCGTAATTGCCTTCTCAGTTAGGTCATTACTAGTGTATAGAAACATTACTGATTACTGATTATTGTGCTTTAATCTTGTGTCCCACCATCTTGATGAATATTTTTATTCCTTCAAGTAGTTTTGTCATGGACTTCATGGGATTTGCCAAATATAGGATCATGTAATCTGCAAATAATGAGTGTTTTACTTCTTCCTTTTCAATTTACGTTTTTTTTTTTATTTCTTTTTTCTGCCTGATTGCTCTAGCTAGAAGTTCTAGCACAATGTTGAATAAAGTAATGAGAGGGGGAGCTTTATCTCATTACTCATCTTAGAAGGAAGGCTTTCAGTCTCTTACCATTGAATAGGATGCTGGCTGTGGTTTTTTTCACATATGCTCTTTATCATATTGATGAAGTTTCCTTCTATTCCTGCCTTTTGAAATGTTTTTGTAGGAAAAGCATGTTCAGTTTTTTGAATGCCTTTGCAGAGTCATTTGAGAAGTCATGGATTTTTTTCCTTTCCATTTGTTAATATGTTGTATTATGTTGATTGCTTTTCTTGTGTTAAACCACAACTCTACACTTGGAATAAACCCCACTCAGTTATAGTGTGCAATTCTTTTAATGTGTCATTTCATTCAATTTTCAGGTATTTTGTTGAGATTTTTGCGTCTATATGCATTATGGCGATTGGCCTGTAGTTTTCCTTTCTTGTAGTTCTTTATCAGGTTTTGTTATTAGAGTGGTTTTAGCTTCATAGAATGAAGTACGTTTTTGTTTGTTTGTTTTTTCACATGGGCAGGCTCCAGGAACAAAACCCAGGTCTCTGGCATGGCAGATGAAAATTCTGTCACTGACCCACCATTGCACTGCATTGAAGTATTTCTTGTGCTTCAATTTTTTTTTTTTTTTTTTTGAAGAGCTTGAGCAGAAATTGTGTTGGTTCTTTTTGGAATATTTGGCAAAATTCCCCCTGTGAAGCCATCTGGGCCTGAGCTTTTCTTTGTAGGAAGGTTATTGAAGACTGATTGAATCTCTTTACCTGTGATTGCTTTGCTGAGGTCTCTTATTTCTTCTCTAGTCAGGATAGATTCTTCATGTGTTTCTAGGAAATTATCTGTCTCATTCAAATTGTCTAGTTTGTTGGTGTACAGTTGTTCATAGTATCCTTTTATGATTTTTTTTTCATTTCTTTGGGGTCCATGATAATGACCCATTCTCATTTTATAATTTCATTGTATTTTCTCTCTTTTTGACTTTGTCATCTAACTACATACTCATCAATCTTGTTCATCTTCTCAAAGAATCAACTTTTAAAAATTCTCTATAGTTTTTTTTAATTGTCCTCCACTTCATTTATTTCTGTTTTAATACTTGCTATTTCTTTACTTCGGCTTGCTTTACAGTTAGTTTCCCATTCTTCCTCTACCTTCTTCAGTTGTAGAATGAAGTATTTGGTTTAACTCTTTCTTCCTTTTTAATGTAAGCATCTAGAGCTTTAATAGCCCTCACAGCACTACCTTTACTGCATTCCATAGGTTTTGATATGTTCTAAACTAATTTTCATTTGTCTCCAGATATTTGCTGATTTCTCATGCAATTTCTTCTTTGACCCACTGATTGTATAAAGAGTATGCTGTTTATTCTCCAAGTATTTGAGAACATTTTGGTTCTTTGGTGGTTATTGATTTCCAGTTTCATTCCATTATAGTCAGAGAAAGTGCTTTGAATAGTTTCAATATTTTAAAATTTATTCAGACCTTTTTTGTGCCCCAGCATATGATCCATCCTGGAGTATGTTCCATGAGCACTTGAGAAGAGTGTATACCCTGGTGTCTCTGTGTCTGGATATAGGTGGGGCTCTGCCTCACTTCTGTGTGAGATTTTATAGTCTAGTCCCCAGTGGGAGGTGGGAGGGATCCCAACTGCTGTGTCTTGGACTGAGTGATGGGGAGGGGAGAGGATGAGCTGTTCTTGGGCAGAAGTTCCCTACATAGTATTTTACTCTTTCTTTGATTCATTTTTGTAGGATGCTTCTCCAGTCTAAACCTTCTTCCAGATTCCTGAACAAATGAGAATAGTCCTTTTTTTCCCACTAAGTCTCTGGGGAGAGTTATCATAGCTATTTACATTGCCATGTTGATAATGTCACTCCTTTGCATTTTTTTATAATGGTTGCTGTAAAGATTAAATATTCCTTACATTTTCTTAGTCCATTTACATTTAATATCACTTCATGTGAAATAAAAAAAACAGTTTAATTCTGTGGCTATGTAGTCAAAACAGCATTCTTTATACCATGGTTGTTATATGTATTATATTTACATTTATTATAAACCCCACAAGGCAATACCATATTTCTAAGTAGTTGCAGATATTACAGAGTAATAAAGTGGATGAAAGCACAAAGAAAATTAATTTTTTTTCACTTTTACAAGATATTCAACACTACTCTGTCATTCTACTCTAAACAAGTGAATTTCTCTCATTATTTCCTTTCAACCTGGAGAACTGGAGAATTTCCTTTAGCTTTCTTGTACTGCAGAATTTTCAGTTTTTAAATTTGAAAATATTTTTATTTCACTGCCATTCTTGAAATTATTTTCATAAGCTACAGTGTTCTTGTGTAACATTTTTTTCATTTGCCTATATATTTTTTCTCTTTCAGCATTTTAAAGATGTTATTTAATCTTTTCTTGGCTTTCATTCCTTCAATAGAAAGTCAGTCATTAATCTCAACATTGCATGCTTGTTCATAGCGAATTGATTTTCACCTCAGGCTTTAAGTTTTTTAATTTATCTTTGGCATCCAACAGTTTGAATTTGATGTGTTTCTATGTGGGCTTTTTGTATTCATTCTGTTTGGTGTTTATTGAGAATCTTGTGCTTATAAACTGTCTTTAATTAAATTTGGGGAATAGTTGTTTATTGTTTCTTCACATTTTTTTTTTCCCAATTCTTGTTTGTCTTCCCTCTCCTTCTGGGATTTCAGTTTAGGTTCTCTGGAATTATTTGACAGTTCCATGAGTTTGGCTCCTATTTTCAATATCTATTCTCTCTCTTCTTCAGATTGTGTTGTTTCTACTGGTTTATCTTTGAGTGTACTTATACCTTCTTCTTTTATGTCCATTCAGCTGTAAGGCCATCTCGTGAATACCATATTTCAGTCATTTTAATTTTCAGTTCTAGAATTTCTATTTTAATAATTTTTATTCTTTCTTGAGAATTCTGACACAGACAGACAAATTTTTTATTTATAAAATAAATTCACTCATAATTTGTTTTACTTAGTTGAATGTATGCGTAAAGTTCTTTACAGTACTTTTCTGCTGAATTCAATTTTGGATTCATAATCTGAGAATCACTCTTGATTTATTTTTATTTCTCTCAAGAATGTGTTTAATTTCTTGGTGCTTCATGTGTTGTTATTTGGTGTTATTTTCTGAATATTATGAATGTTCAGTTGTGGAGTTTCCAGATTCTGTTTATTCTGCTGTTAAACATTTTGTCTGGTTTTATCAGGTGATTTTCTTAGCTGCACTTTAATGGAAAACTCTTTTACTTGGGCAGCAGCTTCAGAAACAGTACAGATCTTTTACCTTTATCATAGCTGCTTGGATTCTATTGTGCATTGATATGGTTCTGACATTGGTCAGAAATGTGGATGGACAGAATATAGGGATTCTATCTCTTGCTCTTTCTTTCTTTAATCTCCAATTTACCTATTCTTTTCAGTAGCCAGTTCCCCAGTTTCTGTTTCCCATTTCCCAGGCCAGAACGATGTTTGTTTTGTTTTGGTTTTTTTTCCCCTTACTGGTATACCCATCTCCTCCTATGTGTCCTGTGAGTGGCACGTAAGTCCAGCTCAAAACTGCAAAAAAATGAGAATTTAGTTCATGTAGCTCTTCTGCTTACATCCTTTGAGCATGTACTGCCGACCAGAGTCTGTCAGCAGCTGTTCACTCTCTTGTGACTTCAGGTAATTACTTTTTGCTTTATGTCCCGATTTTATGGTTGTTTTTATGAGAGTAGTCATCCAGTAGAGTCTTATTCCACCATTACCAGAAGTGGAAAGTCAGTAATCCAATTTTTAATGATGTATCAGTCATTAAGTTCTTGTCTCAGCATCATACCTATCATTCTGTATCTGTTTTGAGATACTGGAGCTGCGATGCAAATTGTTTTTCTCTTTTTCCAGTTGACTTCTTGTTGGGTTCAATAAATAGGTAGCAGTAGAGGGGAATGGGCAGTTAGAGTAGGGAAGAAGGGCATGCTTCTTATTTAGCGTTAGCAAAAAATAATGTTAGTACTGTTTGAGAATATCATGACAACTGATTCTATTCCCTACCTTTTTTTTGGACTCACAAAATCACCTTCTTCATGTCTCCTGAGTGATTTCTGCACAAATTCATTAGGGACTCCATCACACTTCTTCCCAGCTACATGTGATACCAACACATCCTCAAAGCTGCTGAGAGACTGCTGAGATGCTTTCATTCACAGGACTTTTCTTCTGGGTTTTAACAACCCCAGTCCTCCTTCCCTCTGTTTATTACAGTTCTAGTATGGTAGCTGCTTATGCAGTTGCTTTCTTGTTGCTAGCTAATAAATATAGATTTAGAGATAGAGATATATCAGTTTTAATATTTCAACAACAGTTTAATAAATTTATCATATTTAATTCTGTCTTTTAGAATAATGTTTCTCAACGCCATCTAAAATGTTTGGTAACTCCTCATATGGTCTCATTATCATTATGTCATTAACATAACATACCGTTTTGTTACTTTGTATGAGATGAAGTTGATCACAATCTCTGCAGACTAGATTACAACAGAGAAAGAAAGTTGCCATGGCCTTAGGGGGGAAAAACATTTTGGTTCTCTCCAGTAAAAGAAATTGCTTCTGGTAACGATTTAAAATCTGCATGTCAAACTGCAACAACGGTGCTTTCCAGATCAGCAGCAGAATACAAGTTGTCAGGAGCTCTGTTGCTTTGTTCCCCATTAGGGAATAGCAGCTGCAATTCATTAGGTTTTTAATAGTCCACCGAAATCTCTAAACTGGCATCTACCTTTTGCCCTAGGCCGTATGAATGAATTAAGTAGAGATTAAATAGTTATCCTACCCCTGATCCTTTTTTTGGATGACCTAAACTGTCATCCTGCACCCTGAACAGTTAAGAAGGAATGGGACTTAAGTCTCCTATCTTTGTATACATGTTAATGAGAGACCTTCTGGCAAACATACTGATGGCATGCCAGAAGGAGATGCTTTCTCCATAGATTAATTTTGGCCAAATATACTTGGCTAGTCTAGAATTGTTTATGATAAACAAATGTGGAATTTGTATATTTGTGAGAATTGTTTATGATAAGCAAATATGGAATCTGTATATTTGTGGGGCAAAGCTTCCTGGAAAATTTATTGGAGTATGAAATAGAGATTTTTTCCATTACTGTAACAGTGCCATTTGGTATAAGTGATACGATTGCATTTTTCCATTCTCGAAATGATATGTTATAAACAGGAACAGAAGGCATCTTAATACAGTAAGAAAGTACCCGTGGAGTGGTGTTGGCAATCCTGGTTTACTTCCTTCATTTTTGCCTTAAAATCAGTTGAATCCTTGAAATTATTTATGAAGCTATAAAGAGTGTAAGATCTGATTTTGTGAGTTTGACTGACGATTGGACATTTTGTATTACCCCATAAACCCTTGCAAATTATGATAACACAAAATATCTACAAAATATAACTTTAAAGGGAAATATGAATGTTTGAAACACTGGGAATTATACATCCCCTTTTCCTGTGAAATAGAATATATGCAAACATGTATGTGTATGAATATATATAGTTTGTTGTAATGAATTTTCATAATTATGTACCTATTGACAACAGGTAGTTCAGGTGGAAGGAAAATTATTTGTTTTATATAGGATTTTGCTGTGGTGGAAATTTTTAAATATATTTATAATTAAATGACTAATAACAACAACAAAAGCAAACTTTCCATCTTAGGCTAATGCTTTCCCACTGCATGAGGCAATGAAAATACTTCATATTTTCCTCTTATTGGAATCAATCTTAATATACTAAATAATTGTGGATAACAGTTCTCTTTAACTTACCCATCAAAATACACCTGTAATTTCTGCTATTTTTCTTCCTGAAAACTAAAATCTCTCCAGGCCTCAACACCTGTGTCTCAGAGTCTATACAGAAATAATCAACAAGAAGTAATCTGTGTTGCAGCAGAGAAATAGAAGTCACATCCTAATCTCTTCTTTTGAAATGCCTTCATTATTCAGCTGAAATTTAGTATTTTATATCTATTAAGCTACTAGGCATAGCTTTTTAGTCTAAAATATATACTTATAAACCATTGTCAATAAGTTGTGTCAAGCATGATAAAAATATTTTTCTTTTATCTTGTATATAATAATTACTATACAATTACTATGTTATTATAGTAGGTACTGAAATTTAGCTCTTCTTATATCTACAAAATGTCATTATGCATATGTGCAACAAATGAAAGAATTAAAATAAAAATCTATGGGAGTTAAGCTATCTCTTAAATGTGTATTTGAAAAACAAATGTTTGAAAGTATAATTTTCAAATAGAGGTCTAAACAAGAGTGCTGAAATTGCTCTACTATCATTATGCAACAGAGAGCTGTGCAAGGGAAGTTATGTTCCCATACATAGAATTGCTGGAGTGGTCGAGCTCCTCACCCCATCCCACACTAGTGGGTGAAATCCTGCTGCCAGTCAGTTGAATTACTAATCAATCATTTATAAAACTTACAATTGGCTGCTTCAAAAAGAAAATGGATAATCATTTATTTTCATCAACCAACTTACTATTGCTTGGTTGTACTAGAAAAGTGCATCCAACAGAGGCAGGAAAATTAATCTCATTTCCTATAATTTAAAAAGTCCTGCATGCTAGTCCAATCTGAAAATAAGTGTCAGTATCAAGCATTAATTGCCCTTGCATTTTCCATAAATATCTTCTCATGAAAAAGTTCTCATGTTGCATGAGAATTCTGCAACAATTAAGATTATGACTGAAATGCTACTACAATAAGAAAATAGGTAGAAATGTGTAAATATTGCTTATGTTTCTATTGTTGTTATTAAAGGCCTAATACTTTATGGAATCCACTATTTTTTTTCTTTTCTAAATAAATGAAATAGTTACCAAGCAAGCAAAGCTTACATAGTTTTTGTTGTCCAGGTTTAAGTGTCATTTAGGAATGGTTACAGCATATGTCATTGATAGATGAAAAAGAAAATTGCCATTTCCTGTTGACCTCTTCTGTCTAAACCAGGGCTGTCTTAAGTGAATTTAGTAACTACCGAAATTATTCATCATTAAAGAGCTGTAAGCTCTAAAAAAAAAATGACTTTAGGTTGCCTTACATTTAGGAACTTTGTAAGAAAGTTTAAAACTCACTAAAATATTATAAAGCCAGTTTATATCAGTTTTGAATTTTTTCTTATCCTGATATACTTCAAGTTTCTTCATAACAAATTCTTTAGATAGTTTCTCATTTAATCACTGTTAGTAGAAATGAAAAACTCTCTGGCAGTTTAAATTCATTATTGCTGAAATTCTGGATTTCCTGGTGGACATAACTGGTAGATGTTCTAGCTTGCTAGCTGCTAGAATACAATATATCAGAAATGGAATGACTCTTAAAAGGGGGAACTTACTAAATTGTAAGTTTACAGTTCTAAGGCCATGAGAATGTCCCAATTTAAGTAAGTCTATAAAAATGTCCAAATTAAGGCACCAACAAGAGTTACCTTCACTCAGGAAAGGCTGATGAAGTTCAGGGTTTCTCTCTCAATTGGAAAGTCACGTGGTGAACATGGTGACATCCGCTAGCTTTCTCTCCCTGCTTCTTGTTTCATGAAGCTCCATCAGGTGTATTTTCCTTCTGCATTGCCAGAGGTCTCTAGTTGCATGGGCTCTGATGGTTCTTGCTCTCTAAAATCTCAAGCCTTTAAAAAATCCTTCCTCTTTTAAAGGATTCCAGTTAACTAATCAAGATCCACCTTGAATGGGCAGGGGTCACATCTTCTTTTAATAAAAGGTTAATACCTACAATTGGGTGAGTCACATCTTTGTGGAGCTAATCTAATCAGCTTTCCAGCCTATAGCACTGAATAGGGCTCTTCCACACGATTGAATTAGGATTGGGTCATGGCTTTTCTAGGGTGCATAAATCCTTTCAAACTGCACAGTAGAGAAAGGCCCTTGCTTTTCTTACTGATTCACATCATTTCTGTGATTAAATTCTACCATAGCAAAGGTTATGATTGCAATAATAAAGACCCAATATTTTCATAATTTACATATAATTTATTTCAGTTTGTCAGATTGAATTAAATTACTTTCCACCAACCAGTGGGTTTATTTTTTGCAAAAATAAAAACAATGAAACAAAAAAAGCAAAAAAAAAAAAAAAAAAACCCACATTTATTTCTACTCTGTTCCCCTTAATGCTGTGGCATTTCTCACATTTTTTTTCATTTGATTTTATTAAAATGAGTAATTTTCGTTATAAACATATAACACCTGCTAAATATTTAGAATTTTGGTAAATATTGAGAAAGAAAAAGGTGGAGGATTTACCTTTTCAGCTACTATGTACCACTATCTATATTAGACATTATACACAAATTTTAGAACTATGTAGGATATAACCTTTATTCACATTCCAGGGGAATTAAAACTATGTTCCTTTGTAGAATAAAATGCTATTTTATCATAGTTGAACTAGACTGTATACATGTAGCTCCTGTTGTATCATTAATTGTTTCTGTTTAATTTTCTCTTTTGTAAAAATGTATTTGGATGAACCTTACAAAATCTATGAGAAACTTATTAGCAGACAATTCCTAAATTTATGGGTCTTATTTTGCAGGAATATGTGGACATATATAAAAAAATTCTAAATACCAGTGAATCCCACCAGTTTTTTCTGAAAACAAATGCAAATTTACAAACCTCAGTTATGGTATATTTTTGAAAACAATTATAGCTTGCTTTAAACTGACATTATGTAGCTTTACAAATGGATAAGTCATTCATTTTTTACCATTTCTAAAAGTTTATTTATTCATTATTTTGTTTAAAAGAATTAACTAATAGCTTAATTTATAATTCTTTATTTTTACTTCCTGTTGTACAATACAATATGAAAGCTATTAACCACATATGGATAATTTTTTAACTTAAACTTAAGGAAATGAAATGAAATTTAATTTAAATATTTTATTCTCAGTGTTTCAGTTTGCTAAAGCTTCTGTAATGCAACACACCAGAAATGGGTTGACTTTTTCATAAAGGATGCATTAGGTTACAAATTTATAGTTCTAAGGCCATGAAATGTTCAAACTAGGGCATCAACAAGAGGATACCTTCTCTGGAGAAAGGCCTATGCCATCCAGGGTTCCTCTGTTACATTGGAAGGCACATGGCAATGTCTGCTGGCCCATCTCTCCTGGGCTAGTTTCAAAATGGCTCTCTCAGCTACTATGGGTCCTTCTGGCTTCTCCTGGAGCATTTTCTTTCTGCTCTCTCTGTCTCTCTCTCTCTCATCTCTTAAAGAACTTCAGTAAAGGATTAAGACTACCTTGAATGGGCAGGGACATACCTTCATGAAAACAACCTAATCAAAATGTCCCACCCACAATAGATCTGCACCCACATGATTGAATTAAAAAAAGCATAGATTTTCTAGAGTACATAATGCTTCAAACCATCCTCTTCCATGCTCTGGACCCCCAAAAGATATGCTCTTTCAAATGCAAAATACACTTATCCCATTGTAATATCAAAAAACCCTTAAATCATTTCAGTAACAATACAGATACAATACAATAAAAAGCAATACAAAACTCATCAAACTCATTTACAGGTGTGGTTGGTGCTAAGGCAAAATTCTCCTCTGGTAATGAACCTGTGAAACTCAAAACAAATTATCTGCTTCCAATATACAAAGGAGAGACAGTCATAGGATAAATTTTTCCATTGTCATAGGGAGAAATTGGAAGGAAAATAGGGGTCAATGTTCCCAAACAGTTCAGGAAATCTGCAGGGAAAACTCCATTAGATTTTAAGATCTTACAACCGTTTATTGAATGGTATTTTATCCTCAGGGCTTGAGAGAGAGTGGCATTCCCACCCTTCTCAAGGGCTTGCACAGTGGCCCTGCTCTCTCCAAATACTGCGGTGAGGGCTGCACATTTGGGAGCATTGCTGATTACAACCTTGTTATCAGCCCCACCCTCCTCTCTGCCATCTTCAGAGCGCATGCTCAACCCCTTCAGAACAGTGAGGTGTTGGCTAGGCTCTCCCCAATCCCTGGTGAATGCGCTCCACCCTGTCTGAGGCCTGGGGCACCAACATTCTTCCTGAACATTAAAACAAAATACCTGCCCTATGCTTCTGGGGCAAACTCACCCTCTCCACATTCATGTGAGGGTTCCCTCTCTTGACCTGAGATTTCTTGGCTCCAGTACTTAGCTTCCATGGTTTTGTCTTTGAAGTAATTTTTCCTTCAATTTGTTCTTTTTCTGTCCTTTTTAGTCTAAAGTGGCAAGGGTTCCTTTCACACAGATCTTGTAAAAAAAATGTTAGTTTAGCATGTAGCATACATAGGTCAAAACAATAAGACAGTAGGACTTTCCACAAATCCTTCCTGGAAAACTACATTTCCAATCCTGTCTTGTCCTGAAATGGCTGACTGTTCCATGTTTGGTTAAATCTGCACATGGGGCACTATTCTCTGAGGACTCATTTCACAAAAGTTCAGAATTTTCCAAACTATCAGTTTCTGGATTTTTCATAACCAAGGGTTCAGCTCTTATCTTTTCCCTTTCCCTTCAAATTTTAATTTAAGTGGGAATGAGAAGCCAGGCTACATTTTTAACATTTAATTTGGAAGTTTCCTCAGCTAGATTTCCCAACTCATTGTTTTCAAATTCTACCTTCTCATCTGATACCAGAACTCAATTTTGCCACACTCTCTGCCACTTTAAAACAAAGATTCCCTTTCTTTCAGTTTGAAATGACACATTCATCATTTCTACTAGGGTCTCATCAAAACTGTCTATATTTCTACCAAAAGTTTCTTGAAAGCAATCTAGGATCTTTTGATAAAACTCTTCACAATTTTTCCAGAATCTTCTGCTTAATTGTTTAAAAAGCCATTCCATTATGTTTGGTATTTGCAAACTCAGCAGTATCCCACTTCTGTGGTACCAAAGCTGTAGTAGACAGGGTTCTCTTGGGAAATAGACCCAATAGTAGATATCTGTATATATAATATTTCACAAAAGTGTTCACACTTTGGTGCTGCATGATTCTAAATTCCATAGAACAGACCACAAGCTGGCAACTCCAAAGAAAATCTTGAATGAATTCCCAGGAAAGGTTGGCTGACTACAGCAGAGAGAGAGATTCACTCTTCTGAGTTCTCTTTTAAAGCTCTCAATTGATTAAACATCTCTCATTGTAGAAGACATTCCCTTTAGTTGACTGAAGATGCAATCGGCCACAGATGCAATCAACATGTTGATGATTTAAGTCCATGAAATGTCCTCAGAGCAACAGATAAGCCAGCATTTGCTTGACCAGACAACTGGGCACCATCATCTGGCCAAGTTGACACATGAACCTAATCATCACACTCAATAACAATTGCAACATTTTATGTGTTCGATAGCCACATGTGGCTAGTCACTACCATTTGTGTCGGTGAAAAGATGGAAATTGTTCATCATTGCAGAAAACCCTATTAGAGAGCACTATTGTCAAATAACTTAGTCTGACATATGTAAGTTAAAATACAATATGTAAAACTGGAAAGGATTTGAAAATAAATTTGCTAGCATTCACATATTGCTCAAGGTAGTCATTTAATGTTTGCTTTACATTTACATTTTTTATAAGTACTTTGAGATTTTCCAAAGTTGCATTACTCGTAACACATCAGAATTATGAAGAATTGTTACTCATCATGTGAGTCCAGAGATTATAAGACTATATATGTATATACATTCTATTCTATTTTATAGTGACTACTAAATTTTAGTAAATTGCATAGTCCTTGATTATTTTCTTTTTGGAATAGTTGTTTATGGTTTCACATTGTGAAGTTAAACAAATCTTCTTAAGCTGTTTTACTCATTTTTTTTGGGGGGGGGGGTGCATGGTCCAGGAATTGAACCTGGGTCTTCTGAATGAAGGGCAGGCATTCTAACCACTGAACTATCCTTGCACCCTGTTTTTACTCATTTTGTATTGTTGACTTCTTGAAGTTTCTCTCTGAGCTGAGGTCTTTCTCAAAAGATATAAAATTGTGAAGTTCTCCAAATTCTTTATTTTGGAGGGAAACTTTTCTTTAGAGAGGCTGAACTAAGAAATGTCACAGAATAAAAGGAGCAGTTCATTGAGACTCAGAAGCTTAAGCTAAAGTCAAATGATTTACTAGCTGAATGAAACTGTGCAAATTAATCTTCTCTTCTGGTTTTATTTTTTCTTATTTCTAATTTGGGCATATTAAATATTCTATTAATTCAAATTTCCATTAAGTGAATACAATTATATCATGCATGAATTTGAGTAGTTTGTGCACAAGAGAGTTTTAAAAGCATCAGTTGTTTGAATCTATGTTTTGTATCTATATTGATCCATCTCACTATCTTTACTGTAGATTTCCTTTAAAATTCATTTCATTTTGCCTTGCCTAAACACAAAATAAAGTTGTGACAGATATTCAGGTTCTTATTTCCTCCAAAATGTACATTTCTCCCATATTTCATAAATATATCTTCCTCATGAGTGACTATCTACCAACAACCCATTTGGTGCCGCTAATGGATTACTTAGACAATTCAGTCAAAAAGTTAAATTAGCTGTACATGAATTTAATTTAATAATGATGTTTAACACATTACATACTTGATTTTCCATCATTTTCTTCAAGAAACCTTACTAATGAAAGAGAAAATGTAGCTAGGATATCCTAGTATTGAAAATATTTTTATAATTACAGACTGCTTAAAAAACTGCAACATGAAATGTGATCTGAAAGTTATAATACCTTTCCTGCAATGGCCCACTATTATTTTTTAGAAATGAGGGTTTCTACTAGCCAAAATGTGAAGAATTTCATTTACCACTGATCCAATAGCTACTGTCTAGTTCCTATCATGTAGTTGACCCTATGTCTAGCACTGAAAATAGAAAGATGAGTAGAAGAAATGAGTAGAGAACAGTTCTTACCGTGCTTTGGATGGACTTTGGAGATGTATGTTTGTATTTTTGTGTGTTGGGGTTGGATAGAATCACTAAAGAAATAGCTATATACTTTGGCATGAATTAACCATCCTTAGCGTAGACCACAAGTACTACAAGCTTCAATAGACTGAATTTTGTGAAGCATGATTGTGACTAGTGCTCACTTTGAAGTTGATGGTGAAGAGCAGGTTCTTGAAGTAACTGGCCATTCAGGAGCATTCCATTTTAGGATGTATGGTCTCTTTTAGTAACCACATTCACAATAATTCTCATAATTTTAAATAAAAATATTGTTTATTGCTAAAAGATAATTTTGAAGAGAATGTTATATAATAGTAACAGTGATAAACTGAAGAGAAATGAAAGAGGTGAAAACATTTGCAAATTATGGAATTGTTCTTGCTCTCATAATGCCAATATTCAATTGCATTGGTCATCACCTTAAAGTTTGGGGCATGAGGAAGTGCCTAAATGCCTTGGGAGGTGATTTTTCCTCCAAAATTAATATACTAATTCCCACCCTTTAGTATCCACCCCTAGAAAGATACTAAGATCTTGATGTTTAAAGGATTGGTGAAATACTTTGAATACCAAGCAAGAAATATTGAATATTTGAACTGAAATAAAGTTGAAGGGAATGAAAAAAACAAAATCACTTAGTATTGATTAAACATTGTTAGTGATTATGATATAGGAAAGAAGAGAAAGGGAAGGACTACTATTATACCTAGATTTTTTATTTGAACAAGTGACTGTTATTTAACAAACTGAAAATATAGGGATAAATGGGTACTGCAGAGAATCTTGGGTAAAGCAAAGGATGCTTTTCAGACAATTTAAGTTAAAAACTTTACTAGCTACTGTATTAGTCAAGGTTCTCTAGGGAAACAGAGTCAAGAGGAGATATATGTAAATATGAGATTTTTATAAAAGTTTCTCATGAAACTGTGGGGATGCACAAATCCAAATTCCATGGGGCATCCACTATCTGGCAACTCCAATGAAGGTCTTCATAAAGTGATTTTACCAGTTATTTTGGAGACTTTAAGCATGTTTCCAATTCTTAGAATCACCTCATATATACGTGGGGTGGGAAAAAAGATCTGATGATGAAAATGATGCTTTATAGCAGTTTAAGATAGAATATTACATTGGAAAAACTGTAGCAGAAGTAGAAGATATGAAGAAACTTATTCAAATGTTACTAAATTTTATTCATTAGTTTCTTTTAAGCCTGTGTAAGAAAGAGCTAAATTTGGGGGAAATAACTGAAGTTCACAATAAATTATCCAAGGAATATGAAAGTCAGCTCATCACATATTTATATTTGTATTTTGTTGTTGTTTGCTAATCAGAGTACTTTTTGAACAAACAGTCTCCCTTTTATTTAGATACAGTTAATGAAGTTAAACAAATAAGAAGGAATTCTTTCAGATTGTGTCTCCATTGCCTACCAGGAAGGTTCTATACTACTATCCAGTTTGGAGATGTGTCCTAAATCAAGGACATGGAGATTTGCTATCAATTCTCTAGATATAACTTAATAAAATGATAAACTACCCATCTCTTTACCCAGTATTTTTGTATAAAAGCAAAAATGCATAACTTACTTGAATACTTTTTTTCCATTCATATTCAGTACGGGATTACAGGTGTAGGGGGTGACATTACATAAAAATTTCTTACACTCCAGGGGTTGATAAAAATGCAATCTAATTTAAGATCTTAATGTTATATGTGAAGAAAGACTCAGATAAATTACATAAATTTCCATGATCATATGGTTAGCTATTGGAGAATTAAGGCTTAAACCCAGTTCACTTGACATCTGATATTTATTCTACATTGCCTTTCACATTTTATATGTATGTTGTTAAATTCAAATTCTACAAAATTCATGGAACGATGCCAACTTGCCATAACTTCTGCAAGAATCTACTTTCTATATTCTCTAGCAACATTGGTCCAAGTTGATGTTTAGTAAAGTTTCCAAATCAAATAAAAGTTTAGGTCCCTTATATTTTATTTCAGAACCTTTTAAAAATCTAGTTATTGTTTACTTTGAATTAGAATTTGTCGGAATGGGTAGGTTTACTTTTCGTAATTGATTAGTAGGAGAATAAAAGGAAGAAAGGAGGAAATTTTTGTTAAACATTTACTGAACATTCATTTATAGATTTAAGTGCTATTCCCAAATGGGTAAGTATACCAGTCTTTTGACTTAGAGGGAAAATGGACTAGAAAACCATGTTCATGACCATAAATAGCAAAAGAAAAGGAAACTTGAATGGTCAATCTGCAGCATCCATCATTCAATCGCAATAGGATAATAGTCTTTGCCTTATGGTTGTTCAAAGTTGAATAAAAGATCATGAAAATTTTAGCACATGCATCAATAAAGTGCACCATTAAGTTTCAAGTTGTGTTCTTCCTCAGTTCTCTCATACACCCTATGCCTGTGTATTAGGGTTTTCAGTGGAAACAGAACTCATCAGATACATATGAATTTTATATATGTAAAATATAAAATAATGGAAATATTACAAGATTTATTATAGGAATGGGCTCATGTAACTATGGTAATTGGCAAGTCTGAATTCTGTAGGGCAAGCTGTAAACTGGGAACTTCGATGAAGGTTTTCCATAAATTCCCCAGGAGAAGCTGGCTGATTGAAGTATAGAAGGAAATTCTTCCTTTTGACTGCTGAAATCATCACTTGTCCTTTTAATACCTTCAACAGATTGAATGAAACTTCTCTCATTGTTGGAGGCAATTTATTTAGTTGGGTGTAAACTCAATCAGGCAAAGATGTAATCAACTTAATTATGATTCAAATCCATGAAATATCCTCACATTCACAATCAGCCTAGTGTTTGCTTGACCAAATAACCGAACACCATAACTTGACCAAGATGGTGTATGAACTTAATCATCACACCTTGCTTGTAAGATTAATTTCTGGCCATTCTACTTGATTACTTTTTGGTCACTTCTAGAATGTGAGCACTTTGAGACGGCTAGGGATTATCTGATCCATCATTGTTGTTTACCTATTTCCTGACTTATAGCAAGCTGGTAATTAATGGATGAGTTTTGAATGGGGAAAATGTAGAATAACTGGGTGGGTATTCAGAATAGATATGAGAAAATTGCTAATAAAATGCTCTGAAATATTCAACAAATAGAAGTCTGATAAAAGAGAGGAAGAAAAAAAAGAAGATCTAAAATTAGTAACCAGTGATAAGAAGATGTGAAATCAAAGAAATATGTTATGCAAACTAAGAGGAAAAAGTTTTTCAGGAAGGAAATCCTAGTAAACCATTAAAACGCTGTTGACAGAGCCCACCTCCTGTGGTCTTACCTCATAGAGAATATATTTTAAAAATGAATTCGAAAGCAAGCCAACAAAACCTGCATGCCAAAAATCCTTGATTTTTTTTTTTTTGGTGCCCAAAACTGTGGACATGCTACCTCAATATCTTCAGTTTGCTGCTACTTAATTTTAACTTATTGTTTTTTAAATTAAATAATCCAGATGAAAAGTTTTTGTCCCCTGGGATGGCCTGGATCCAAAGGCCAGGTAGTTTCTTCACAGCCCCCAAGCTTGCTATGGGAAAAAGCCCTGCTGCCATTTTCACATCATTTCATGAAGTGTGCCTGTCTTGGCCAACCCAACACAGAGAGGCTGGGGCTGGGACAATCTCCACTCTGCCACTCCCTGCCTCCCCTGCCCACCCTCCAGCTCTGGCTGTGCCTGAACAGTGTATCAGGTAGAAAACCCTGCAGATATAATTATCTGATTATACCTTGACTGAGAGCTTGCAGTGTAAAGCCAGGCCAGGGTCATGTACTGCCTAATAAAAGGGATCATTTATACTAGAAAAAATAGAAATGATGTTGAGAGATAGAGAAAATTTATCTCTGATAATGGCCCATTGAACTGGGGCAAATTAGTCATTCTAATATGGAGGGTGGGTGTTTGAAAAAAATAGTTTCACCACGGTGAGGGAATTATCATATTAATGTAGAAATAATAATCCAATGAATAGATATAAAATGACAACAATATTACACCAAATGCAACCTTGGGAAAATAAATTATTTGAAGATTAAACATAAGAGAAAGAATCTATAAAGAACCACACCAAAAAAAGGCCAAAAATTTAGGAAGAGAAAATCTCTTGTGATATTCTTGTGGAAATCAATGAAAGAGAGAATTTTAGGAATGGAGTATGTTTGCCAATATTTATACCACAAATGAACAAAGTGTAGTCACATGTAAGGAATGAAGAATATTCACTGGATTTGGCAGATAGATTTTTAGAAGGATCATCCAGTGTAACTAGTAACTTTATATTTCAAAAAGGACACACACACAAAAACAGATCTAAATGAGCTTCATCAGCAAGTATGAGCACCACCAAGTTAATTCTGTCTGAAAGTCCACAAAGAGATAGTGAGTACTGAGAAAGAAGTATCTTAGTTTGAAGATTATGCCAAGATCACAGTCAACCCGTATAGGTTCTGAAATATAATTATAAGGGTTTCCCAATGTTTAAGCTAATGGGATATCTTAGATTTTATACCTGAGCCATGGTTTATGCACCATGTGGAGCCCTGTTTATTCTCACCTCCTCTTTTATATTTTGGGCATAGATTTCTATTGCCTTGCATACCCAGTAGTAGTTTGGTTTATCTCTGCAGGAGATTTCCTTTTAATTTATGCCACTGCACAAAATTGTGAGAACTGAGAACACTTGTATTAACATAATAAAACTGTTAGCTCCAGGAAATTCTTGCCCAAGAAGTTAAGACAGCAAACCAGCAAATAACTTCACTGTTTACTTCAGGAAATTCTTGCAGTCAGTATATCCAAGCAAATGTTTGCTCATCTGGGAAAACAGCTCTCTTATCATCATGGCAGTGCTCATCAAGATTTACATCAAGGTGCTCGCCTCACTGTATTTAACAGTTCTAAGTTATTAGATGAGCTTTATACAATCCTAAACCTCTCCTTGAAAAACCTCCTTTAACCACTAGTGCCTAAACCTGTAAATCCTATAAACAACCTTTCCCAAGTCTTTTTGAAAAACCACTATGATTGCCAAGTGACGTTTTCTCTTGCTACAGTAATATTTTTGTAGCATTACTTTTTTTGCTTGACCAAAGGAAGGCTTGCTAATGTGTTTTGGGACAGTTAACACGGCTGGTGTTATATTATAGAAAACAAAACAACCAAACACAACAGTCGATCCTTAAAATTGTTAAATCAGATGGAGATATTGTTTAAAAAAAAAAACTATATAAAATTTTAATTTAGAATACCATAATAAGATTATCAATAATGATAGCAATGTAAATACGTATAGTAAATTATGTTCCAAAGATTAAAAAATTCTTGACATAAACAAATCCCATTTTTTAGTAAGTTATATAAAATTGTATATTTTAATATACCAAAATTTGTATGTATTTTTCTATAGTGCTTTCCTTATTGTCATACTTTTTCTGAGGTGATATTACTCCTTTTCTAGATTATTAAAAATGCATAGTCACTTGAGTGCAAGTCAAAACTTTAATAATGAAAATGAAAATGTGTAGGATAGATTATGAATTTTTATTATCCTAAATCCTTTAGAAAAGTTAATCCTCCCCATGTTTGTGAAATAAAGTATTTAAGAGATGTTGTTACATTTAAAATGAGCATATATATCTATGTCGATGTATGCTCGGGCAAATATTTAATCTCATATATCTCTGTGTATATAAATATATATAAAACATTTTGCCTATATTCTTAGATCTCAAACTATGATTCTACCTATATGTTTAGATATAGAATTAAAAAACATAAGCTAATTTCACTATATTTTGAGGATCAGAAATGATTTCAAAACAAATAACATGACATTATAACAAATTATTGTTTATACCATGAGATCTGCAGTTAGTACAAGCTGCTGCTACACAGACCATTCTTTCTGGTATACCACATAGGCTTAAATGACCTTGGATGTGAGAAACTGGAAAATAAAGCCTGTCATGTTTAGTTTCACAACCATATAAAAACGTAATCAAATGTCAGCACAACAGCTTGTATACTAACAGTATCAAGTTCTAATAAAGTGTTTGGAGTACAATGTTAAATTATTGGATCCTGATTTTGATCAAATTGGATTTTTCCCTTGAGAGATTTGATAGAACCGTAGGACACAGTCATATTTTATGAGCCTAAAATCCATTTTTTATTTTATTTTATTTTAAAATTTCCATTTATTTTATGTCTTTTTATGAAGTAAAGATATAAAACTCATGAAAAAAAGCCCAGATTTGGGATATTTCAAGGAGTCTATTTTGTATAATTGCATTTTTCAGTAATAGGGATATAATGCATAGGCTACATAACAGAAAAGCCATGCTCTGTCCCAAAGAGACCACATCCAAGATCCTTTGTTTATAATAAAGATGTTTAATTGAGAGGAAATACAAAAATGTTCATGTCCTACAAATGAGAGAAGAGATATTCATCTGTTATTTCTAGTTTAACAAATTCATATGCAATGTACTTCATAAACATGATGTAAAGATTTATAAATCAAAATATAAACAATTTATGTATAGCATCGAAAGGCATTAACATTTTAGAACCCAACCATAATTTATGTATTTCTGCTATATTTTCCATGCTACAGTGGTTCTATTTTTACTTCTTTGCACAATAGGCTATTGATGAATAAATAAATAATTAAATTTAATTCATAAGAAAACTAAAAATACCATGGGAAATTATTTTTAAAAAATCAATCAATGGAATTCATCATATTTCAAATAAAGGAGAAAAATCTTATTTCACTAAATGTAGAGAAGCAATTTTGATAATAATGACTATCTTTTAACAATAAAAGTTTCTTGAAAATTATGCAGAGAAAAAAACTTCCTTCAACTGAATTCATCTAAATACAAATACACAAACCAAATTCCTTATGCAAACACCATCCATAATGCTTAAGTATTGAATGTGAAGTTTGACCTTCCCATCTCTAGTTAATCATCTAACTATAACGTTTTTCCCCTCCTGTCTTTTCTGTATGTTCTTATAATAATTGTTTTGTTTCTTCCTTTCTCATCTTTTTTCCACAGCTGTAGGAAAGAAATTGTGACAAAATTATTAATATCATTTAACAATATTTCTGGGTATGAACTCAATATAGAAAAATATCAGCAATGTTTCTAGATAACAATGAAAATTTAAATATGAAATGTTATTAAATGCTGTTAGTATTAACTTCAAAATATCAAATAATAATGAATATAACAGAAGTATTACAAGACATCTTTATAGAAACATTACTGAAAGAAATGAAAAGAGTTACATGAATAAAAGCACATCATATTCATGATTTGGAATATTCAATAAAGTAAAAATAATGTAAAATGAATATTCTCCCCAAATTGATCTACGGATAAATTTCTAGTCTAATAAAATATCATAAAGTTTGAAGGATAAATTGACAGATTCTTTCTAAATTTTATAGGAAAATGAAAAAGGCCAATTCAGCCTTTTTTCTTCCCTTTTAAAGAAGATAAAGGAGAAGAATTTGCTGTTCAGGGTACCAAAGTTTATTGTAAATTCACAGTGAGTAAGATAATGTGGTACTGCTAAAAACTCAGCAAGTTGATCCATAAAATAAAGAGCATAGATTCAGAGCCACTTAATTTATAACAAAGTTGGCCTTGTAGAATTGACATCTTTTCAATAAAGGATAGTCTTTCAACAAGTGGTATTTATTTGAATGAGTGTTTTTTTTTTTCAGTAAGTGAGTCAGAATAATTTAGTTTTGATATAGAAAAAAGATACTGACTCCAAATTATATCATAGACAAAAATCAATTCCAGGTTAGTTGTAGATTTAAATGTGAAGGCAAACCAATAAGGTTTCTTGAAAAAAAGATAGATATGGTTAGGTTCATGTGTCATCTTGGCCAAGTAATGGTGGCCAGTTTTCTGGTCAAGCAAGCACTGGCCTGTTAATGTAGTAATATTTCATGGACTTAAATTGTCAGTAACTTGATTGCATTTGTATAGAGTGCATCTACAATCAACTAAGCAGAGTGTCTTCAGCAATGAGAGCAGTTTCTTCCAATTTTAGTTGAAGGCTTTAAAGGGAGAGGTGATGACTTCAGCAGTCAGAAGAGAAAGCTTTCATCTCTGCTTCAGCAAAACAGCTTCCCTTGTGAAATCATTGAAAACTTTGATCAGAGTTGCCAGTATGCAGCCTGTCCTATTGAATTTGAACTTGTGCATCCCCACAATTGCGTGAGACACTTTCATAAAATCCCATAATATTTACAGCTACCTCCTTTTGGTTCTGTTTCCCTAGAGCATCCTGACTAATATGATAGATGATTTTACATGATGTTGGATTATAAAAATAAATTTAACTGGAATAAAAATACTATAATCCTAAAGGAAAGGATCACTAAAATGTAGTAAAATAAATTCTAGAAAGCCTGTCAATAAAAACACAACATTAAGGGGTTAAAAATAGACTACAAAGTAACAAAGTATGAATATCTTCTTCAAGTTAAAAAGAAAAAATTATACAGCCCCAAAAAACAAATGAAAAATAGACTTGAATTGGCACATCACCCAAGAGGATCTAGAAGTGATCTTAAAAATTTGAATTCATAGCTAACTTTCTTAATCATAGAAAGTTAAAATAAAACAAAATACAAAATAAAACAAAAGTGTCATGTCACATCACATAAATGCCCATTATTAAAAAAAAATGACATTAAGTATTGGTACGGGCAGTAGAGACTCTGATCATTGCTTCTAGGCATGCAAATAGGTACTACAACTTTGGATAAATTTGACATTATATATTGAATTTGAAGACTGGCATATCCTATATAGAGTCACCTAAAAATAATTGATGTATGGACTACAAGACTTTAAAATCTTGTTCATAACAGTATTTTTCTTAATAGCTACCAAGTAGAAAAATTGCAAAGGCTTCTCATATGTAGAACAGATAAATTGTGGTACAATCATACAATGAAACACCCTGCATCAGGGATAAGGAATGTATTCCAGCTACACTTCTAGGATGACTCATAAATCTAACTCATAATAAAAGAAGCTAGCCTGAAAAAGAATACATGGTGTAGGAATATATTTTAAAAAATTAAACACTACAAAATAAAATAGGCCAAACCGAACCATAGGTTTTGGGATGTAAGCTTACACAATAAAGTTAAATGAAAATGCATCAAACTCATATCCAAAAGTCAATGTTAATTTTTAGTGTGAAGGAAGAGGACTTACAGTTAGGAGGTATCATAGGAGAATAAAGCTTTAGACTTCTGTTTTGTGTATTTATTGTTTGTAATTTATTTTTTTGCTAGTAGTAAATTTCACATTTATAAGGCTTAAACATATAACAACCAAAGTAAAATGACTACAATTTTTATATTTCAAATTATTGTTTTGAGTTTTAATTGCAGCTATGCAGTTTTAGGGAAAAAAACCAAAAACTGCATATATATTTAGGTACTATATATCTTGTTCATATTGCTTTGAAATTATACAATAAACACATTTGAGTTCATAATTTACATGAGCTACACACTCAAAGAATGTTTTCCAAAGTAAAAAGTATTTTTGTTTTTAATCCTCAAATTCTGCATACATATAAAAGAATTTGATTGTAGAAAATGTTACTTCATTCTGATTGTAATTATGTATTAATTAAAAGTAGAAATTTTGGAAATCCATACCTTTGTTTATTTGGTTCCAATAAGTCTTTATTTATTCATTGTATTATCCCCTGGAAAAGAGGGGAAGCAGAAAAGGGTCAAGTGTGTTGCAAAATGATAGCAGAAGGGAAAGTGTCCAGTAGAAAATCAACCATTAAAAAAAACATACCCCAGTGATAGTGTTGTCAAAGGGCAAAGGGGCTCGTCTCTTGTAGATCAGGAATGAGGGGAAGGGCCTAAGGAAAGATCAGGTAGGTGCATGCTTTCCCACCCTCCCTTCCTCCCCATAAATTCAAGATTCCACACAAAGCTTGGTTTCTTGGAGTAAACATGGAGTTACATTCTTCTGTTTCCTATTAAACAATGCTGCGGCCACTTTTACATAAGTTTCTTGCACCTGCATAAAAGTTCCTGAGTGACTTGGATATACCTTCACCTTCCCTTTCTTGATCTTCCACCTCCAGTTCCTACATGGGAAACCCCCACCCCACTGTTTCTCTCTAGTTTAGGATTTACAATTAAGTAGGTTTGGTCAATCCAAGTGCAGTGTGTTCATCTTTTGGCATGAATCATATCAAGAAATGGTCTTATCTCAAAAGGTTGGGAATGAGGGATGGAGTGTTCTTAGATTCTTCAGGTTTTTTGCAAAAGTCATTGAAGAGTCATGGAGATACACCCCAAATTAAATGTGTATGGGGGTTTGGGGATGGGGAGCTGGAGAGGACTATAGAGTAACTTTTTAGGACAGAAGATCTAGTCCAATATAGGAAATAGGGGAAGGGGGACATGAAAGAAAGGATGGTTCAAGATCCTCACTTCAAAGAGGGGCCCCCAAGTATGTTTGAGATCCCTTTACCTGGTACAGAATCTTCTTTCAAAGATGCTTTGGCTATTTTTCTTCTAAAACAAAAAAAATAAATTTGTAAACAATAAAAAAAACCCCAAAAGAACATGGAGAAAAACCAACAAATTACATTTACATGAATTAGGCCACCTAGAAATCACCAAATCAGTGACTCATGAGGTTTTACAAAACCCAAACAAATACAATAACTATAGTGGGGCAGTATTTGGGGAGACAGGAACCCAGGATTGGACACACATCACCCAATAAATTCTATTGCATCTGCCCCATTTCAACATGGTGAGGTAGGTTTGCAGCGATTCCACAGCCTGTAAATGAAATCTCCTTTCTCCTTTAGCTACTATGACACTATAACCACCACTGCACAGGGTAGGACATTGGCTCTGAGTGCCACAAAGAAACCTTCACTTATGTTATCTCTGGAAGCCAAACAGGGTAAGTCCAGACTTTTGAAAGATTAAGGATTGGTCTTTGTTTTATACATTCATCCTTGGACACATACCCACACCCACACCCATCATGCATGGCAGGCCTAGCCTAATCCAGTGAAGGATGGATCTGATCTACCAAGCAAGTCCTGTGCCCTAAGACTAAAGAGGCAGGGAACAGGAATTCCTTGTTAGATATGTAGGTAACTCTCACCTAACTTTGCCTTTTTCTCTTGACCTTGGAACTGGCCCAGCCTCTCCTTATCTCTCTACACTATCTTCCCATTTAAACTAATTTCCAATCTTCCAGCAGATCAAGTCAGTTAAAACCTAGTCTCCCATAAAAGGGAGGGATTTCAAGAGGAAACTATGGCAGAAAAGTGAACTCTAATTGGAGAAAATGAGGTAGTTAAGTAGTTGTTCTTTGTGATGATAAATCAACAGCAATAAAAAAGTGTTCCTGCTGTGCAGACCTGAAGCTGTGGTCAGAGATATCCCTGAGATTGCTCATGTACCTGAGAACACAGTGCAGAAATGAAGGCTTATATTAAAATATATAAAAATACAAAAACAGAATATTTATATTAAAAAAAGTTAAAATGCACAAGATACGTCAATGCACACAGCTAGTGCAGTTGGCACCCTGGAGAAAGTAGGGCCCAAGGTTCAGTTATCCATGGGAGCAAATAAAATCGTATTGGTGCAGAATGGGGTAGGAGTGAGCTTAGCAGCAGTAAGTCAGCAGCTGTCCCACCAAACACCCCTCTCGTCTATCATTACAGTCCACTGCTTAGGACAGTTCCCGGTACCCAGTCCCAATGGTGGGACAAGATATGGAAAAACACTGCCCAACCCCTAAGAGATTCCTTCTCACAGGAGGTAGTGGCTCATGGGTTAGGTTCATCAATCTGCTCTCATACTTCATCTTTTCACTCTGGCATGAGAAATTTTTATAAATCTTCTTTCAAGGGAAAACAACTTCCCAACCCAGGCCAATGTAAAAAATCTGGAGATTCTAGGGTATTTCTTGCAGGCTTTAGGGGTGTTTCTCCTGAAAGCCCTCACTTGTATTTGGATAGAGCATGGTTGGAGTTTCTTTGCCTCATCCCTTTGGTGCACCAAGATGGAAAAGGGGTGATGCTATGGACCCCAGCCTGAGATATGTGGCAGTGCTAGCTGCCCCCATCCCACTTTTTCCACTCTGCAGACTGATGCTCCTCTTTGGAATTTCCTGATGGCAAAAGGATTGCCCCAAGCACTGGGGCTCAATTCTGGGCCTCTGGAAACAGGGCAGGGCTGTGGATCTCTTCTTCCTCCCAAAAGTCGGAGGGCTTTCCCTGTGAGCTGGGGGCCTGCTGAGCTTTCTGTGGACATGAGACTTCTATACGGCTATGCTCTGGCAGAAGTGACTCTTCTTGGCTGGGTGGTAGCTTGCATTCCTTGGATGATGGTCTAGACCTCCAGTTGTCTAGCACCTGTCTCCTTTCAATATGAGCCTCTGCATACTCTTACCTTTTGGCTGCCTCTCAGTCCCAGTACAGCACATGCACCAGGTCCATGACACGGATAGATTCCAGGCACTTGGCAGACTTCTTAAAGGGGAGCTCCACTGCCTCATCCTCCTTCAGGGTCCGGAAGCCCTCCATGGGCAGTTTACTCCGGTGCACAAAGATGTCCACTGGCTGGGGGTGGGGTGGGGCTTCGAGTGCGACCCCGGCGTGGGCGTCGCAGACAGTAAACAGAACCCCATGTGCAGGTTGATCTGCTTACAGATGCTGTACAGCACCTGCGGCTCTTTTGACTCCTGGACCGCTGCCATCTGCACGGCCTCAGCTGCCTTGGCGCAGCCACCTGCAAGCGGCTGGTTGAACATCGAGCCCGGGGTGGGGCCTGAACCTGCGGCCCGGCCCCTGGTGGGGTGGCTGCTGGCCCCAGAGAAGTCCAGAGGAAAAAGTAATGGCTTGGAGAAGAGACAGATGCATATTCCCCAGCACCCATATGTTTTAATACAGACAAACCAGGTGGAAAACTGAAAATAATGTACATATGAATGTAACAAATATGTAAGATTTTAAAAAAGGAAATTCCTGTGGTTTTCATCAGTGGCTCATATTCCTTATGTTTGTTTCTCTGAATAAAAAAATAGTTTTTTTTCAGTTTTTTTTATTCAGAGCCATACTTATGTCCATAAGAAACTACTGAATTTAGGAATTTCTTTAAATTTAATGCCAAAGTTAAAGATTCATCCTCATCTGACAAGGTTATATTAAGCATCAAGCTTATTGCACATTGCCAATGTGTTTGAAAACATTTATTAACTCATGTAAATCAAAATATGAAATATTTCGATGAATGTTCAAATTATATTTAATGAAGGTTTGGAAAATAATAATAATTTTTTTTCTTTTCTAATGAAGACCAGAAAAAAAAGCAATATTGCCTCTCCAATTTCCAAACTCTTCTCATTGGTTTGAATCAATTTCTATCTTTTCTGTGGTCTTCTATTTTTTAAAATAGACTTTATTTTTAGAGAGGCTTTAGGTTTACAAAAAAATGCAGAAGATTCCCATATACCTACCCTCCACACAGAGTTCCTCCTATTATTGACATCTTTAATCAGTGTGGTACGTTTATTACAATTGATGAACCTACTGTTTGTAATTATTGTCAACTAAAATCCGTAGTTTACATTAAGCTTCACTCTTTGTGTTATATAGATCTATGGCTTTTAACAAATGGATGTCATATACCATTGCAATATCACATAGAATATTTTCAATGCCTTAAACAAGCCTTATGCTCCCCCTAGTTGGCATGCTACCCCTCCCCCGCCACACCCACACACACCCTGAACCCCTGGTAACCACTGGTATTTTTACTATTTCTATAATTCTTCCTTTTCCAGAATGTCATAGAGTTGGAATCATACAGTGTGTAACTTTTTCAGACTGGTTTCTTCCACTTAGTAATATGGATTTAAAGTCCCACTATATCTCATTGTGGTGTGACAGCTCATTTCTTTTTATCGCTGAATAATACTTCATTGTATGAACGCAACAGTTCAGTGGTTGAAGGACATCTTGTTTGATCCAGTTATTTTGCAGTTAATAAATAAGATCTGCTATAAACATTTATTTACAGGTTTTTGTGTGGACATACTTTTTCAATTCACTTGAGTAAATACTTAGTAGTGCTTGCTTTCTGGTTCATATAAGACGATGTTTAGCTTTGTGAGAGACTGCCAGCAATGAATGAGAGTTCCTGTTGCTTCACTTCCTCACCAGCATTTGGTGTTTTCAGTATTTCAGATTCCATTCTAAGACAAATGAAGTGGTATCTCACTTTTGTTTTCATTTGCAATACTCTAATGATATATAATAATGAGAATTTTTTCATATGCTTACTTGTCATCTTTATATCTTCTTGGTAAGGTACGTGTTCATATCTTTCCTTTATTTTGTTATTAGGTTGTGTGCTCTTTTATTACTGAGTTTTAAGAGTTCTTTGTATATTTTGGATGCAAGTCCTTTAACAGATAAATATTTCAAATATTTTTCTCCTGGTATGTGGCTTGTCTTCTCATTCTCTTAACTGTGTATTTTGTGAAGCAGGAGTTTTAAATTTTAATAAAGTTCAATTTATCATTTTTTTTCTTTCATGGATTATACTTTTGATATTGTATCTCACAAAGTCATCATCAAACTCAATGTTACCTAGATTTTCTCCCTGTATCTTCTAGAAGTTGTATAGTTTTGCATTTTCCATTATGACCCATTTTAAGTTAATTTTGTGAAGGCTAGATTCTTTTTTATTTTTTTACATATGGATATTTAATTGTTCTAGCATCATTTCTTTTAAAAGTCTGTCTTTTTCCGTTGAGTTGCCCTTGCCTCTTTGTCAAAGACCACCACTTATATTTCATATGTTCTCTATTATAACATTTATGTAATTTCACTTTTTTCTGAATTTTCTTTAGTATTTTCTTAATTTCTCTGATAAAATTTAAGCCCCTTGTAGCAAAGTGAGTCTTATTTTTAATTTTATGTCCTTGGTAATGACAAGTTACGCTTGTTATCAAACTATTGTTTTTTAGTTTTAAACCCACCTTTTAATTCTCTGTTCTCTATTCTCTGTTTTATAGTGATTCTGGTGCTGGAGTGTGTAAACCATATTTCTACTTTCCTGTAGGGTTCCATGTTAGGCTTTACCAAGAGGGGTTGGCAGAGTGAGATTGGAAGCTGGAGGAAGAAGAAGGGACTTGCTTGTACTTATGTGTTACCTATTTGGATTCCTATTCTTATTCTTTATATTGGCTACACATTTTTTTAATTTCCTACTCATGGTAAATATAATAATGGCCCCAAAGCTGTTGATATTCTAATTCCTAAAACTTGTGAATTTGTCACCTTAAATGGAAAAAGGGAATTTGCATAGGTGATTAAATCAAGGATCCTGAGATGGAAGATTAGTTTTGTGAGCCCCAGTATAATCACACTGGCCCTTATAAAGGGGGGGTAGGAAGGTCAGAGTCAGAGAAGGACATATGACAGTGGAAGCAGAGGGAAAGTGGCGATGGGAAACAGTAGTGAATGTTGGAATGTTGAGCTTCAGACAAGCAGACTCTAGAAGTGAGAAAAGGCAAAGAAATAGATTCTCCTCTAGAGATTCCAGAGGGAACATAGCTCTGCCAATACCTTGATTTTAGTCTATTAGATTCATTTCAGATTTCTGCCCTCTAGACCTGTAAAATAATGCATTTGTGTTGTTTTGAGGCAACATATTTGTGGTAATTTGTTGTAGCAGCAATAGGAAAACAATACAGCATCATGCCAGCAATTCTTCACCATAGCAGCATCAGTTAATTCCAGTAACAACAACTAATTGCAGTTTACACTTTTTCTAGTGCTCTCAGATATGTTTCACTGTGCTCCCCAACTAAGCCAACAGTAGCCAGCCGGCACCTTCCCCTCAGTGGTTTGATCCCAGTTCCATGAAGGCTGCTTTTCCAAGCCCAGTGATACCTGTCTCAGCATCACCATTCCTGAGACCAGCACTTCTCTTCTGAGAGTTATGACTTACAGTTTGGGGATCCCCTCCTCCATTCTTCTAAATTTGCTACTTTTATTCCACTGTGTCTAGATTAAGTAGGATTTTCCTTCAGTTGCTATTGCTGCGCTACCTTATTGTGCTCTTTTTGCTTTTTTTTAGTTTATAAGTCTTTATATTAAACCCTCTGCTGAAATAACTGATATAGTTTCTGTCTCTTGACTGTACTTTTCACTGTTATAGGATAAATTATTATATTTTAATTGCTGTTAATGGAATGGGGTTATGGTACAGCACAGAACAATGTGAGTTTTATTGTTATATATTTAAAGAATTTCAACAAGAAAAATTAGGAATTAATTGATAAGAAAATTCTCTTTTCTTAGAAAAACATACTTTATCTAGGATTCTTAAACACTGAGGGCTTTCAATTATTGGCATTGTGGTGTTGGTGTCATCTGATAGTAATAATAAGATATACTTGTCAAGCCAGAATAAGAGGAATCATACTAGAAATGTGTTATCTATCATGAGGAAAAGATTAAAGATGGTATGGTGGTTTGAGCTATATGTGCCCTAGAAAAACATGTTCTTGAACTTAATCCATTCCTGTGGATGTGAATCCATCATAAGTAAGTCTTTGTGATGAGATTACTGCAGTAAGGTGAGGCTTCCCTCTATCAGAATGGGTCTTAATCTTGTTATTGGAGTCCTTTATAAACAGAAGGAAACTCGGATAGAGAAAAAAAAGCCACAAAGGGACCAGCCAAAAGCTGAATATTGAGGGAAACTGGAAGAGAAAGGAGAGACCAGGAGATGTGACCATGTGTCTTGCCATGTGACAAACTAAGGACTAGTTAGCTTGTCTGTCTGCTTCACCTAGACAGCCTCACCTAAGAGTTCATTGAGGACGTTTTTCACTGGAGCTGCCAGTTCGCCCCTGTCCTACCATTCTGGCAGCCAACCCAAGAATGCTACAATCTTTAGGGAGAAACTCTAGCCTTGACGATTCCTTGATTTGGACTTCTATTTTAACCTCAAAACCTTGAGCTAATAAATTCCCATTGTTTAAGCCATCCTTTTACATGGTATTTGCTTGAGCAGTTTACAAAACTAAAATAGATGATTAAGTCAGAGTCTATTTATTTCATAAGAAAGCTCTTAAATTTCATGTAGCAAAAAGTATTTACCATTTCTGTGGTAGGTTAAACTGTGTATCCCAATTAAAACATGTTTTAAATTCAATCTATATTCCTATCATTGTGAAGCCATTTATTACAGTCCTTTTGAAGATGTTATTTTTAGTTAATGTGTGACCAACTGAATTAGGATGAACCAAGAAACCTCAAGGTTTGTAGCAGCCAGCACTAGAATGCTACAGACTAGAAGAAAGCAAGTCTTGCTTTTAGTCTTGATTTTGTTCTTCTACCTTCAAAACCATGAGTCAATAAATTCCTGTTTTCAAGTTCAAACCAATTTGTAGTATTTGTGAGAGCAGCTCTGGCAAACTATGCAGGAGACACTTAAGTTGACCAGGATGTTAGAGAAATGTTAAGAGGCAACTCATGGTATGCACAAACAGCCAATGGTAGTGAATCTTTATGAACCATCATTGCCTTGTCCTCTCTTTTACTTTCTTCTTCTCTCTATGTAGATGTTATAACAATTCACCAATTCAAGCAGTGATTCAGAAACAGTCCTATCTAATGATCAGTTGGAAGTTTCTACACCCCACTAAAAAATATTTTATTACTTTCTTGTTTTCATTCTTAAAAATGACATCCTTTGCAAAATCTGATTTTACTATATATAAAACAGATAAATTATATATATTCAATCTCATAGAACAGTTATAGTTTAATATTAAGTTTTTTTGTTTTGTTTTCAGATAAACCCACCTATTAAAGTAGTATTAATGAAATTTGTTTTGCATATTATTCATGTAACTAAAATGTATTCAAGGAAATATATGTAGATTCATGCTGTCATGGTCAGGTTCAGGTGTCAGCTTAGCCAGATGATAGTGCCCAGTTGTCTGGTCAAGCAAGCACTAGCCTATCTGTTGCTGTGAGGACATTTTATGACCTTAAATCATGGCACATTCACTGTATCCACAGCTGATAACATCTGCAATCACTGCAGATTTTCTTCTACAATGAGTGATCCTTAATCTAATCACCAGAAACCTTTTAAAGAGGATTCAGAAGAGATAATCTCTCTTTCTACTTCAGCCAGACAGCCTCACCTGGGAGTTCGTTGAGGACCTTTATTGGAGCTGCCAGCTCATCCCTGAACCTACAGATCTTGGACTTTACATCCCCATGGTTGTGTGAGACACTTTTATGAATGTCAGATTTGCAGATATCTCCTGTTGATTGGCTAAAGAATCCTAGCTAATACAACTTGGCACCAGGAGTGGTTCTTGAGAAAAAGAATCTTAAAAATGGGTTTTTACAATTGGCTTTCTACTATGACTAGACTCAGAGGCACTAATGACTCTTTCCCATAATCAGTATGACACTGAAAATCCATGGGGTGGGTTGGCAGAAGAAATAGTCAAAATATCACTGATAGATTCTGCTAATTGTGTGCTTATAAGAGGCAAATCTCTGGGTGAGAGTGTTTTTGGCACCATTGCAGAGTTTTGTAGAACTAAGAGGTATAATGATGTTGGCTGGTTGTTATTAGATATGCTGGCTACAGTGATAAGGGAAAGAGATGAGCTGAAGACTTCAAATGAAAAGCATAAGCATCCTATGAAAGATGTAAAGTTTGTATGAGTGTCCTGAAGAAAAATCTTATTTCCTATAGCCACAAGACTTGAGATCTCTGAAAATCAGACTCAAAGTCTCATTGTTAGAGTAGCAGCTTAACAACGTAAACTGAAATCTCAACCTTGCAGGTTGTCTGCCCTTATAGTGAGGGCATTTGATTGAAAAAAAGTGGGATCTTGAAAAATTGGATGGTGACATATGGATTGATGATGACGACATGTCTGATTCTTTTCATGACCCACTGGCACCATCCCTCTTTTCTTCAATACCTATAACTAAAGTCCCAACAGGCCCCAAAGGTGAGGTACAAAGTGTAACCAATGAGGAGGTACACTATACTCCAAAAAACCTGCATGAGTCTTCTAATTTATGTAGACAGAAACTGGGAAGATGTATGGGAATGGATTTTAAGGGATTGGGATAATGATGGAAGGAATATAAAACTGGATCAGGGTGAATTTATTGATATGGGCCCACTAAGCAGAGATGCTGCATTAAATGTTATAGCTTGAGGGATTAGAAAGAGCATTAACAGTTTGTTTGAATGGTTGGCAGAAACATGGATCAAAAGGTGGCTGACATTACCTGAGGTTAAAATGCCAGAACTGCCCTGACACAATGTAGATAAAGGAATCCAAAGGCTTAGAGAGAATGGAATGTTAGAGTGGATTTATAATGGAAGGCCTGCTCACACACCCTAGGAATGTCTAGAAGACACATTTTTACCAGAACTGTGAGAAATAAATTTGTGAGACTAGCTCCATTGTCCTGAAGAGCTCTGTAGTCTCCCTTCTCTATAGGTCAAATATTAGCATTTACACAGTAATATTTGTGACAGTTAATCACCAAAGATGAGGTGGGCATGGCTATCATAATGAACAGCAGACTCAAAGCAACTGTCAAAATAATCTGACTTGCAGAGACTTGTGGCATTGGCTAGTGGATCCTGGGGTACCTAGAAGTCCAATAGATGTTTGAGCTGTATAAACAGAAGAGTTCTAGACCACAAGGACAGAAGTCTAACTTGAATTGCAAAAACAGAAATTCAAAAGTAAAAATTTAAAAAAAATAAAAACTAACAAATTTCAAAATAAAATTAAAAAACAAAACAAAACAAAACAGAGAGTCATGGCCTCTTAATCAATTTCCAGACTTGAGGCAGTTTACAGACCCAGAGTCCCGTGAATGAGGGGGAAGGCCAGGTTCCTTTGGGGAAGGACACTGTTACACTGCCACAAATATATACTGCTAATCTTCCTACAAGCCTTCCCAGAAGAGACCTACAGATTTTTACCAAGGTAACTAGGCATTATGGAAAAGGAAAAGATCACATATTTCAAGGATTGTTAAGCATTGATTCTTCAGAAGTGACATTAATTCTAGGGGACACAAAATGTCAGTCTGGTCCACCAGTCAGAATGGGGGCTTATGGAGGTCAGCTGATCCATGGAGTTTTAGCTCACAGTGGGTCCAGTGGGTCCCCAGACTCTTTCCTGAGTTCCAGAGTGCGTTATTGGAATAGACATACTGAGCAACCAGCAGAATCCCCACATTCACTCACTGACTCATGGAGTGAGAGTTATTATTGTAAGAAAGGCCAAGTGGAAGACACTGGAACTGCCCCTACTGAGCAAAATATTGAATCAGAAGCAATACTTGATTCCTGAAGGGATTTCAGAGATTAGTGCCACTCTTAAAGACTTGAAGGATGCAGGAGTGATGATTCCCATCACATCCCCATTCAGTTGTATTTGGCTTGTGCAGAAAACAGATAGGTCTTGGAGGATGTCAGTGGATTATCATAAATTCAACCAGGTGGTGACTTCAATTGCAGCTGCTGCTCCAAATGTGGTATCATTGCTTGAGCAAATCAACAGATCCCCTGGTACCTGGTATGCAGCTATTGATCTGGCAAATGCTGTTTGCTTAAGAACTGTTAATAAGTAACACGAGAAACAGTTGCTTTCAGCTGGCAAGGTCAGCAATATACTTTCACTGTCCTAGCTGAGGGGTATTTCAACTCTTCAACCCTATGTCATAATCGTGTCCACAGGGACCTTGATCATTTCTCCTTCCCACAAGGCATCACACTGGTCCATTATATTGATGATATCATGCTGATTGGACCTAATGAGCAAGAAATCGCAACAATTCTAGACTTACTGGTAAGGCATTTGTGTATGAGAGGATGGGAGATAAGTCCAACAAAAATACATGGGGACATCCACCTCAGTGAAATTTTTAAGTGTCCAGTTGGTGTGAGGTGCGTCAAGATATTCCTTCTATATGAAGGATAAGTTGCTGCATCTTGCCCCTCCTATGATGACCAAAAAAGGAAGCACAATGCCAAGTTGGTCTCTTTGGATTTTGGCAACAATATATTCCTCATTTGAATGTGCTACTCTGGCCCATTTACCAAGTGACTAGAAAAGCTGCTAGTGTGAGTGGGGACCTGAAAGAGAAGAGGCTCTGCAATAGGTCCAGGCTGTTGTAAAAGCTCTTCTGCCACTCAGACTATATGATGCAGCAGATCCAAAGGTGCTAGAGTTGTCAGTGGCAAATAAAAATGCTGTCTGGAGCTTTAGGTATATGAGGATCACAATACAGACCCTTAGGATTTTTGAGCAAACCCTTATCATCTGCAGCAAATAATTACTTTCCTTTTGAAAAACAGCTTTTGGCCTGTTACTGGGCCTTAGTAGAGACTGAATTCTTAACCACATGCTACTAAGTTGCCATGAGACCTGAGTTGCCTATCACGAACTGGGTGCTATGTGACCCACCAAGCCATAAAGTTTGGTGTACACAACAATTCTCCATCATGAAATGGAATTGGTATATATGAGATAGGGCCAGAGCAGTTCCTGAAGGCACAAGTAATTTATATGAAGAAGCGGCCCAAATACCAGCTATATTACCTTCTCTTTCCCAGAGCAGACCTGTGGCTTCTTTGGGATTTCCTCATAGTCAGTTGACTGGGGAAGAGAAAACTTGGGCCTGGTTTACAGATGGTTCTTCATGATATGCTGGTACCATCCAAAAGTGGACAGCTATAGCACTGAAGCCCTTTCAAGGATGTCCTGAAGGACAGTGGTGAGGGGAAATCCTCAGTGGGTGGAACTTTGTGCAGCACATGTGGTTGTTCATTTTGCTTGAAAGGAGAACTGTTCAGAGGTGTTCTTGTATACTCATGGGCTGTTGTTTAATGGTTTGGCTGGATGGTCAGGGACTTGGAAGGAGCATGATTGGAAGATTGCTGACAAAGAGGTCTGGGGAAGAGGTTTGTGAATAGAACTTTCTGGGTGGGCAAAAAACATGAAGATATTTGCATCCCATATGAATGCACACTAGGGGGTGACTTCAGCAGAGGAAAGTTTTAATGATCAAGTGGATAAGATGACCCATTCTCTGGATACCAGTCAACCTCTTTCCCTAACAACTACTGTCATTTTCCAATGGATTTAAGAACAAAGTGGTCATGCTGGTAGAGATGGAGGTTATTCTTGGGCTCAGCAACATGGACTTCTACTCACCAAGGCTGACCTGACAACAGCCACTGACCAATCTGCCAGCAGCAAAGATCCACACTTAGCCCTCGATATAGCACCATTCCTTGAGGTAATCAGCTGGCTACACAGTGGCAGGTTGATTATGTTGGCCCACTTCCATCATGGAAAGGGCAGTGGTTTGTTCTAAATGGAATAGATACATACTCCAGATATGGGTTTGCTTTCCCTGCACACAATGCTTCTGCCAAAACTACTATCTGTGGATTTACAGATTGCCTTATCCACTGTCATGGTATTACATACAGCATTGCTTCTGATCAAGGAATCCACTTTACAGCAAATTAAGTGTGGAAATGGGCAAAAAGCTCATGGAGTTTTCTGGTCTTACCATGTTCCCTATCATCCAGAGGCAGCTGGGTTGATAGAACAGTGGAATGGCCTTTTAAAGAGCCAATTACAGTAACAACTAGGTGGCAATAATTTGCAGGTCTGGGGCAATGTTCTCCAGGAGGCCATGTGTGCTCTGAGTCAGTATCCAGTCTATGGTGCTGTTTTTCCCATACCCAGGATTCAAGAGTCCTGGAATCAAGGGGTGGAAACAGTAGTGGTACCAATCACTGTTACTCCTAGTAATCCAGTAGAAAAATTTTTGCTTCCTGTCTTTGCAACTTTTAGCTCTGCTGGTCTACAGGTTTTAGTTCCAGAAGGGGGAGTGCTTCCACCAGGAGATACAACAATGTCTCCATTGAACTGGAATCTAAGATTGCCGCCTGGTCACCTTGGGATACTCACTCTGGATCAACAAGCCAAGATGGGGATTATTTTACTGGATAGGGTGTTTGACCCTGGATATTAGGAAAATAAGACTGCAATTACACAATGGTGGTAAAGAACAGTTTTCCTAGCATATAAGAGATGCCTTATGGCATCTCTTAGTACTACCATGCCTTGGATTAAAATCAATGGAAAATTGCAACAACCCCAATCCAGGCAGGGCTGCCAATGGCTCAGAAACTTCAGGAATGAAGGTTTGGGTCCTGCTACCAGACAGAGAACCATGGCCAACTGAAGTGCTTGCTGAGGGTAAAGGGAACATGGAATTGGGTAGTGGAAGAAGATACTGATAAATATGAACTACAGCCACGTGATCAGTTACAGAAATGAGGACTATAATAGCATGAATATTCCTTTCTTGCTTTGTAATTAGTATCAATGTATTTATACATAAATCAAATATCTTTGCTTTCTTCTTTATCTTATCCCCTTTATCATATGACATAGCTGTCTTGTTCATGTTATGGTATTTAAGTTGTAGGACATCAAGTTTAAGAGTGAATATTGCCTTCTCCTGGAAAGATTAAATGCGTTTCCAGTTGTGTGGAGGACAGTTGAGTACTGTTAATTGAGGAAAAAAATGTGTCTGTTATTGTTTTCTATTTAGAGATTTAATATGGTTTAAGGAGATGTGTATAGCTGCACAAATTGACAAGGGGTGGACTGTGATGGTCAGGTTCATGTGTCAACTTGGCCAGGTGATAGTGCCCAGTTGTCTGGTCAAGTAAGCACTGGCCTATCTGTTGCTGTGAGGACATTTCATGGGCTTAAATCACGAGCACGTTGGCTGCATCCATGTCTGATTACATCTGCAATCAACTAAGGACAGTGTCTTCTTCAATGAGTGATACTGAACCTAATCACTGGAAGGTTTTTAAAGAGGATTCAGAAGAGACAATTTGTCTTTCTGCTTCAGCAAGCCGGCCTCTCCTGAGAGTTTGTTGAGGACCTTCATTGGAGCTGTAAGCTCACAGACTACCCCACAGAGCTTGGACTCTTACATCCCCATGGTTGTGTGAGGCACTTTTATAAATCTCATATTTACAGATATCTCATGTTAATTCTGTTTCTCTAGAGAACCTAGCTTATATACATGCTAAAATGGTTTTTTGAGGGCTGGCCATGGTGGCTCAATGGCAGAGTTCTAGACTGCGGAGCTGGAGATCTGGGTTAGATTCCTGGAGCCTACCCATGTCAAAAAAAAATGCTTATATTCTTGGGAGTTAATTTATCTGCATTCTAGAATTATCATTCCCTAAAGCAGGATTACATAATATGTCTTAAAAATATATATTTCTAATACTCCATCTAGAATTAGGATAAATATTTTGCTACATAAAAATGAATAAATGGATAATAGGGAATGCACTTCAGAATTTTTATTCTGATAATTTCTGTGTTTGGGCTATATTGTGGAATTTTTTATCCCTCTTCTTTTTTTTCTCCTTTATCCACACTTTATATTTAAGTGACAACATGTAATCACGTTGGGAACTTATGAAATCATTGTAAGTACAGTATGACTGCTTTAAAGAAAATATTTGTGAAAATTGTAGCAATGTGCTGTTTTACCCAACAGAACATGAGATGGCTCTTTCTATTTTTGAAGTGCCTAATCAGATGTTGCCATTCATCTTTAATGTTCCCTTTGACTCTAAGGCAAGTCATTAATGTGTTTCTTTATAAGGTTCACATTTGTTTTGATTTTGTTCATTTCAGCTGATATTTTAGAGGTCAAATTTTATGCAACCTTATACAGTAAATACCTCACATGTGCTTAATAACAGTTTGTCATTTTTCTTCACTATACTTTTGTTAACAATTGTTCAGATCAGAACATAAAACAATAAAAATCATTGAAATTATTGTGGACTAAAAGTGGTTGTTTTGTGAAAGTAACAACTAGCTTTAAATGTGATTCAGGAAGGTCAACTAAGAAACATATATTATTTGAAACATGACACTAGCAAAGAAATTTGTTATGAAATAATAACATTTTGATAGGTGAATAATTTGTGATTGATAATTTTTATCCCATTCTTGATTCTACTTGTCTCCCAAATCCTATCTTACCTAAAAGCATAAATACAGAAAACCTTTTGAGCATTTTTTAATGCTGCAATAATTTGTTTTCTGACCTTAGTTATATATTTGTTTATACTATTTTCAAATTGTGTTATTCTATTGCATTGATTACCTTCAATGAAATTTAGATACCTAATATTCATGGACTTGTGGAACCCCACTCCTGGAATCTGTGATGGGCCAGTGCCTCGCTTTAATCAACTGCATGTGGCAGAAGCATTGATGTATCAATACTAGACCTGAGCCTTAAGAAGGCCAGACAGCTTCCATTTTCCCTCTGTGTACAACATTCACCCATCCTGCTGAAGCTTCTATGTAGAAGTCCCATGTTAGTGACACACTGTGATAGAGATATGTCATAACTATTTGGCGTGAGAGAGAACTCCAACTGTCCTGGATGAAACAACCCCACAACCAACTTGCCAGTTAAATTTAGCCACTCAGTATAACCAGCAGTGGCACCCACACACACTAACTGATCTCTGTCCAGATTAAAGGAATCTGGGAAATAAGAACATCATTTTATTAAGTCAATACATTTTGGGCTGTTTTATTATGCAGTAAACCTTGACCAAAACAGAAATTGCTACCAAACATTGAGCACTCCTTTAACAAGCATGTGCTCTTAACTATATGATAGGGCCTTAAATCCCTCAAAGAATTGCTTATTAAAACTGGTAAGGCAAGGACAAAGCTGCTATTGAAGGTTAGAGAAAAGGTAACCTGAGTTACATACCAGCATAAAATTAATGACATGGTCTTCTGAGTGAAGATGGACAATAAATTTGTAGACCTGGTTAAGAAGATTTTCAGGAAGACTGTTGAACTAACACATAGTTTCTTTTAGCAACACCTGTTTAAGCATGGAAGGAGATAAATGAGTTAAAGAGGGAAATATTTAGTTTTAAAACAGAGCTAAAAAAAAAAAAGTATGAAGTAGACAGGACCTGCTTTGTGGGGAAAATAAAATGATTTCTCATCCACAGTATCTCCCAGAAAATGATTCTCCAATAAAGTATGGTCTCAAGTCAAAGATCAAATCAAGATACTATAAGAAAAATATGGTTTTATGGTCAAAGTCCTGTAAGATCCTTCGTTAATATCTCAGAAAGATTTAAAATGGTGCCCCATAGATCTACTGGTGAGATAAAAGTCATCAAGTATCTTGACATATTTTTATAAAGATTCTTATGAATGCAATGGGTGTTGGTCCATTCTACTAAAGTAGAAGGGAGCTATCTAAAAGAGACGTGTGAAAATTGTTTTTCTTTTATTTCATATAATGGAGTTCATTATAATTAAGTACAGAAGAAACCCACAAGGTTTTAAAGTAATTTCACCATTTGTACTATAAAGAAAAGAACAATTCCAAAATTAAAAGAAGACTTTTGACTCCAAACTTTACATAGGCAGAATGTTTCTCAGTTGTAAACAACGGGGATTTTATGGAAAATGAAGAATGATTTAGAGGGAAGAACTAAGATCACAGAGGATGCAGTCAGACAGAATTAAGTATTAATCAGGGACCCATGACTGGCTGGCTTCTGAATTGCTATAGACTTTGACTACCATGTGCCTTCTATTTGTTCATTTTCTATGTGTAAATTGTCTTCAGCATTTGCTCTATCCCTCTCTACCCACTATAGGTTGGTTGTGTGAAGTACGAATAACTTATCTCTTTCTTTCACAGATCTTCAGATTTTAAAAAGCCACCCTGAAGTTCCTCATCCACTCTTGGACTCGATTTAGATGATGATATACTGCATCCAAAACTCAAGGGTGAACCTACAAATCATGTGATAAGAATTTTGAATGTCTTAGGGAGTTTTAGATCCCCAAATGCTGTGAAAAATGCCACATAATGGGTTGGCTTTAAAAAATGGAAATTTGTTATCAGAGTTGGTAGTGCTCTAGTGGGCTGGCAATCTTTAGGGATCCTTACACAGAAAGAAATACAGAAAATCACAACTTCCCAGTTAAGCTTCCATGATTTAGAGAGAAGCTTTTCATACTAGCTAACCCTAGCTCCCAACTAATTGATGACTAAATGTAATCATAACATGTGGCCACCCATACGGACAGCAGAAGGAATTTCAAGTTGAGCCTAGCCTAATTTGAAAAGTGTAAGTGACTAAATATCAGGATATTTGTTATACATCAATAGATAACAAAACAGCAATATGTAAAATGATAGTTCCAATGATAAAAACTATAGTATAAGTGAAATCCAGATTCTATACCCTCCCATTTTCTCATTCAAATAATTTTTACTTTTCTACCCCATGATATGAAGCACTTATTCTATGACTAAATATACCAAGGCCTTATTCACTACCTAATGCTGTCCCTGAAAATATGATAAATCACAGTGATTTAATATGTATCTTTTCAAGCAACATTGAATTTTAGAAGAACACACTAAATGACTAAAGGAAATACTTAGAGGGAATGACCTACCAAAAGTGGAATTTTAGACACCACTCCATGTAGCATGGCAGCAGAGGTCCACTTAATAAACCTGACCTTGATTTACTGTGCAGATTCACCAGAGTTTGAATCTTTCTTTAACTTCGTATCCTTAGAAGCCCAATTATATTACTTAATCTTGTGCTTGAATCATATTTAATTACAAATTGCATGTGTATGGCTAGTCAATCTGTCTGTCTATTGATTTACACAGAAAATACAAATTTCTGACAGAGAGGAATATTTTGTTAGCTTCCTAATATGAAGATAACATGATTATTAACTGCTTCTGGTGGTACTTATACAACAAAGGTAAATTACATTCAGTGATAGTTCAGGAAGCGATTATTGACCCATCTACCCTTTTCTACATCTTTGATCAGAATAAATTATATTGGTGAGTGTTCTAGTTTGTAAGCTGCTGGAACGTGATATTCCAGAAACAGAACAGCTTTTAAAAAGGGGAATTTATTAACTTTCAAGTTTACAGTTCTAAGGCTGTGAAAAAGTCCAAATTAAGGCAACAACAAGAGGTTACCTTCACTCAAGAAAGGTGAATGAAGTTCAGGGTTTCTCTTTCAACTGGAAAGGCATATGGCAAACATGGTGATGTCTGCTAGCTCTCTCTCCAGGCGTTTTGTTTCAAGAAGCTCCCCAGGGACAATTTCCTTTTTTATCTCCAAAGGTCTGTGGTGGTGTGGGTTCTCATGGCTCTTTCCAAAATGACTCTCTCTTTAAAGGCTTCAGTAAGCAACCGCACTTTAAAAGCGTAGAGACACAACTCCACGGGAACCATCTAATCAAAAGTTACCACCCACAATTGGGTAGGTCATATTTTCATGGGAACAATCAAAAAGCTCCCACCCAGTAATATTGAATGAGGATTAAAGGGCATAGCTCTTCTGGGGTCCTCAACAGATACAAACCGGCACAGTAAGTTAGGACATCGCCTTACTTGGAGAGTTTTAGATTTTTTTTTTAATACATAAATGTTCTTTATTTAATTAGACATGGAATTTAATGATTCCTGAAATGACTACTGCTAGCAAAACACTATGCTTATTTCTTCGAGAGATACAAAGATCAAATTTAGATCCTGCTCAGGTCTTATTTTCTTTTAATATTCGGGATGATCATTTTTACCATTAACACAACAGCCATTTATTAGCTTCTGCGATCTAATTCTTCTTAATTAAATGGTTCAATGTTTCTGTACCATTAAGCTGCTCTGAAATAACACTGTAAAATCATCCTATGGTGTAGATTTATATACCTTAAGACGTGCTATAGGCTAAAATAGCATTTGATGATAGGGCAATGGGCCAATAAGATATAAAATACAACTAAAAGTTTATCGTACAAAATCAAGGCCTTTGTATTCCTCAGCTCACGAAGGCAGAAGAAAGACTGGATAATTTTTAAGTCCTTCACAAAAATTTTGCTTTCACTATGTCTTGCCCTCAACCACTAAAATGTTATCAAAACAAACACTTTATGTGACATCAGGTCCTTCAAAGAAAACTGTCTGAACAAATGCTATTTCTTGGTTTAGGTGGTATTCATGGCATGGGAAGGTATGATCTTAAATCCTTGTAACACATCCCTGGCAGCACAGTCTGCCCATCATTTTCAAATTCAACAAAAGCCATGTGTCTTCCAGGTACCAAATGTTCTCCCTTAAAACCAGGGAACTGATTAAACAGCATGGATGACATCATCTCGTTAGTCTCTTCTGGTAAATTATCAAGGAATAAAATATAGTTTGGAGTATAGTCAGGAGCCTGAGGACTTGGTGTTGTATTTCTTTGGGTGTTGGTTGAATTTGGTGTTCCAAGACCAGGCTTTTGGTTTCCATTTGTTCAGGTCTGGTCCAGGGTTTTGGCTTCTTTTTATTCTTTGTCAGCAAACATGCCCTGCATTTTAGATATTATATCAGAATCTGTTCTTGCACACTGAATTCACATTGTTTACCATAAAATGGAAATCCTTGTAATGGTCTCAAGACATTTGTGGATGATCCAAGTTCCTTAACTGTAATGAAGGCCTGCCCACTCACCTTCATGAGTTTTAAAGCTTCAATATCTACTACATGGCCAAACTGAGAAAACGGGGCATTCGGGGATCTCCTCAATTCTTCGTTTTTAATTTTGTCATTAATTGTGGAGAGCCGCCTCCCGGGTCAGGCCTAGTGGACGCGCTGCAGCCTGCTCTAGAGTTCCCCCCGCCCATCGAGTGAGCCAAGATGGCGCCCGCATCCTGCCTCCGCGTATGACGTACGCGCCCGTCAACCCTGTCTACCAATCACCTCTGTATACGTGGCACTAACCTATTGGGTTTGGGCACAGTATATAAGAGGTTACCCGGACGGGGTGGGTGGAGACGACCCACAGGGAGCCGTGCCTGACGGCCGCATAGAGGTTGTTCCCCCGCGGGGTATCTTGTCCCGCGCGGAACCTGTAACAGAGAATGCAAGCTTAACTCCAGTAAAGGTCTGTGCTTACAACTGCTACGTGTCTTGGATCTGTGCTTCTCACCAGCGCGGATTTGTCTGCGTCTCTCTGTCTCTCCTCATTGTCTCACCCGCCGGCCGGGGGCTTGACGCTGAGCGAGAAGTCGCGGACAAGTGGTGGCCCGTACGGGGAACCCTTCTGCTGCCTTTCCCCGAGCTGGTGAGGACGTGCTTCTTGAGTTCGCAGCGGACTTCTCGCGCCTGATCACCGCGAGGAGGTGAGTGCTTCTTATTACGTGAGAGTTAAGGCCCGCGGGCTTTCAGGTAGCCCCGGGGACTCGGAAGAGCTCTCCGAGTGATTAAAGTACAGTGCCGACTGCAAACATGGGGCAGTCCGGAAGTTTACCTTTGTTAGCTCCCTTAAAGACCCTTTTAGCGGACGGCTCCTGTGAAAGTGAGCCTCCCACTTGTAAGCCGCCAGAGTCTGGCGCTAGTTCAGACACCTCTGACTCAGAGTCAGATGGTGATGAGACCGAGGGTGCAGACGCGCCTCCGCTGATCGATTGGGGGAGGCCCCCTGTCTCACCCACGCAGCCTTCCGCCCCGCCAGCGCCTGCTGCAGGGACGCGGCGGCTTCCGGTGAATGGTTTTGGTGATCTCGCCAAAAACCCTCACCACGGGCTCCCTCTGGTGGCCGAATCAGGTAATTACAGTGGCCCTCCTTTGCGAGACCCGGAACCCCTTACAGGCTGGTTGGGGGAGGGGCAGTTACGGCCGTGCCCCCCGCCCGAGTGGAGCAGGCGCTCAGCAGCGCTACTCTGAAAAGAATAAACCCCAGTGAGCCTTTTGAAGCCTGCGTGCTGCCGACAGAGTTACAGCCCACGGCAGTGCTATGGCAGCAAGAACCATTACTCTGGGTTCACCCTGGAGTTTCCCCAAAAAAGGTCCTAGAGCACTATCCTACAGCTGTTGCAGATCTGGCCTTAGAATCAATTAAAAGGGCCATACAACATTTCGGCCAGCAACCTGAAAACCTCAGAGTACCTTACTCTTCCCAGCAACTTGAGATACTCACTGGGTGCATACATCAATGGGCCATCCTCCGGTGTACATTTCTAGGAAGCATTAACAATCAATTCCCAAAAGCCCCCCTTTTGCAGTTTGTTACTCGACACCCAGTAATTTTTCCTAAAGTAACTTCGCCTAAGCCACTAGTGGGCGCCCCCACCGTGTACACGGACGGCTCCAGCTCCGGTTCAGGAGCATACTATATGGAAGGGGACACTCCCAAAACAGTGCTCTTCCAACCACAAAAACCTCAGTGGGTCGAATTGCAAGTCATTATTACAGTCCTGAAAGAATTCCCTGGCCCCCTGAATATTGTTTCTGATTCCTTGTACGTCGTAAATTCTGTAAAAGTTTTAGAGACAGTAGGCATTATAAAATGTTCCTCCACATAGAGGTCTGGTCCGATGGAAGGATGTCCTGTCAGGACAATGGCAAGGCCCTGACCCAGTGCTCAGCTGGGCCAGAGGCTCTGTTTGTGTTTTTCCCTAGGAACCAGGACGTCAACCAGTGTGGGTTCCGGAAAGACTGGTGAGAACCGTGACGTCGCCCGAGGACGCCAACGAACTGTTGCCCAGAAAATTGATAAGCCTCCAACCAGAGCCACCAGATCCGGTCTCCAACTCTGCTGATGACGGCGGCGACTGACGAGATAGCAACGAAAGCGCCGGTCACCCTTCGATTGTTTAGAAGGGGGACCAGTTTTAATAACCCCCATTGCCTTCGACCTTTCCGAACTGGGCGAGACTGTACAAAGTCTGTGGAACCGAGTCACCTCTTGGTTCTCTTGGCCCAATTTGACTACTTGGATTCTCGTGGCAGTGGGACTATTAGTGGGTTTAGTCACTGTTAAATGTTTGTTAGAACGCTTGTTCCCGACACAGCAGCAATTACGTGTCACTACCATGTTGGCTATGTCACTCGCCCCTGATGCTCCTGGCAACGACCGTCCCGCTGCCCAGTCCTCCCCCTCACCGGACGGTCCATCCCGGCCACTCAGGGCGGGGCGCTCGAAAACAGGATCTGCTGCAAAGCCCATGGCCGTGTCCCGGGTGTAAAAGGCGGCACCAGAAGTCATAATTTTTGTCTAAAGGATGATCTCTAAGGCAGAGTCACGGTCCTGGCCAGACTAGACTCCGGCCATTGCACAGAGACATCTAGTGACACTCTCGACTCTGGTTGCCGCTCTCCTGAGCCCCGCTTAGCCCAGTTGCGAGGCGAAGCACTGCAGGGAGAGTCACGTGGTTTCCAGTTCACGAGCTCTCCGGTCTCTATATGAGGAGGCATTCTGGTTGGTGCCTAGCAAGCCTAGTCCAGACTCCCCAAAGCACCAAAACAAGTAGTGGGCTAATCAAGCTCACGGGAGCTCACTCATCAATGGAGACACTGGGTCTAAGAAAGGGTCTACGGACCAAAAATAATAAAAAAGGGGGAGATGTGGAGAGCCGCCTCCCGGGTCAGGCCTAGTGGACGCGCTGCAGCCTGCTCTAGAGTTCCCCCCGCCCATCGAGTGAGCCAAGATGGCGCCCGCATCCTGCCTCCGCGTATGACGTACGCGCCCGTCAACCCTGTCTACCAATCACCTCTGTATACGTGGCACTAACCTATTGGGTTTGGGCACAGTATATAAGAGGTTACCCGGACGGGGTGGGTGGAGACGACCCACAGGGAGCCGTGCCTGACGGCTGCATAGAGGTTGTTCCCCCGCGGGGTATCTTGTCCCGCGCGGAACCTGTAACAGAGAATGCAAGCTTAACTCCAGTAAAGGTCTGTGCTTACAACTGCTACGTGTCTTGGATCTGTGCTTCTCACCAGCGCGGATTTGTCTGCGTCTCTCTGTCTCTCCTCATTGTCTCACCCGCCGGCCGGGGGCTTGACGCTGAGCGAGAAGTCGCGGACAATTAATATTGTTGATATAAATTGAATGATTGGATCTAATAACCATATTTTCATTTAATTGTCCAAATAACCTGAGGCCTGCACCATCTTTTGTGTAGGCCCACGGGTAGTTTTAGATTTGTGGTTCACTAAAAAGGTTCCTATTTTTGATGTTCATTCAAGATGCCAAAATGAGCATGATGACTCTGCTAAGCTAAAATTGACTGGTAGCCTAAAGAGTGTTTTATCTACCATCTTTCTAAATATAATATCTAGGTATATATTGAGTGTGAACACATTTTTTCTCCTCACTTCTACTCTACCCCTAGCAATTTCTTACTTGGACTAATGCCAAACCTTTAACCTCTACAAATGTGATAAAGCTTTTTAATTTTTTTATTAGCCTGAGCAGGCTCCAGGAATCAAAAGTGGGTCTCTGGCATGGCAGGTGACCACTGCACTACTGTTGTACTGCCCGTGATAGAGCTTTTAAAGGTAAATAAATCAAGATGCATAAATTATGAACTAAAAAAGAAAGGCACTATGTATGCTTCAAAAGCAAAAATTCACAAAATTTTCATGTAAATATCACAAATCTTGGCATAATTACCCGTGGAAATCCATTTGATATCAAAATTGTATCTGTGCTTTATATGCCATGTATGTCATTCATAACCTACAATCACATTATTTTACAAATATATACATATAACAATATTCATGATTGTGCTTGAGATTTAAACTATCTAGCCATTATATACTCAATATTTTATTTTTATTTCTTTATAGCTTGTGTCTCAGAGTATACTTTTTTCATCTCCCACCCAAATTCTATGAGGTCACCTTAATTGGTGTTGAATTTCTCTATCATTGATGACAGTATTAATTGTAGGACAATGCCTATTTAAAAATCAAAGAGTAAGATTGTCATTTTAAAAGAACAAACTATTAATTTCCTTCTTCATATCCAAATCAAATGACAAAGCTGAACTCATCCAAGAAATAAATAAAAGGGAGTAAATGTATAATGAATTAATTATCTACTGTTCTAGTTTGGTATCTGCTGTAATGCAACACACCAGAGATGGACTGGCTTTCAATAAAAGGCAATTTATTTACTTAGTGTATAGTCCTTCAGAGGAAAAACAGCTAACTTTCAACTGAGTTTCTTTCTTATGTGGGAAGGCACAGGGCGATCTCTGCTGGCCTTCTCTCCAGGCCTCTGGGTTCGACAACCCCACCCCCCTTCCCGGGGTGATTTCTTTCTGCATCTCCAAAGGCCTGGGCTAAGCTGCAAGTGCTGAGATGAGGTATGCTGAGCTGCTTTTGCTATGCTACATTGAGCTCTCTCATTTAAGCACCAGCCAGTTACATCAAACATCATTCATTGCAGCAGGCACGCCTCCTAGCCAACTGCAGATGTAATCAGCAACAGATGAGGTTCACATGCCATTGGCTCACATCCACAGCAATAGAACTAGGCACCTTCTCCTGACCAAGTTGACACCTGACTCTAACTACCGCATCTACCAACTCAATGCCAAAATAGAAGTAATTCAATATGAATATTTTCAGCATGCTTTCTACAAATTAATAAGGAAATGTAAGAAAAATTTAAAAACCCACCTCTTTTAATACAGAATCTGAAATGGAGATTATAACCAAAAAAAATTTATAATAGTTATAATTCTATTCAAACAATTCACCCCTGTCTGTCCCCTACTTAAAAAAAAATCAGCATCTGATTACTTAAATCATTTTTTGCATACTACTCTTATAAAATTTGTTCTGGTTCTCTAACACTATGTAAGGATATATTTTATAAATACCTACACCAGTAAGAAAAGCCATATTCTTAAGTGTTTGAAAATGGGTTCAGAGCCACAATAATGAGTGATACAACTTTAAGGAGAAAAGGCAGTCACTTTAGCTGAAATGTATTTAAGAATTGAAGTACAGCTTCTCCCATTCCTCTTATCAAGGCCATTGATGTCAGTCACAGGTTTTTCTAAGTCACATCTATTTTGTACTTCTGAATGTTTGATAGCAACATAGATACTTCTACATTTAAATTTTCTCAAAATTTGATTTCTCTATAAAAATATATTATTAATAGTAACATAACAATATTATGTTATTGTTAATAGCTACTGTGTATTTAGGCATTTAGTATGTGCTAGACTCAGTATAATTTGCTATATATGTACTGAATTTTCCAATTTTACGATATTCTGGAAAAGTCAAATTTATAAAGATAATAAACAAATCATTGGTTGCCAGGATTGGGGGCAAGGTTTGAATAGGTAAAACACAGACAATTTTTAGGATGATGAATTTGCTGTATGACACTGTAATGTTAGATACATAATATTATGAATTTTACAAAAAATATGGAATTTGCAAGTTTAAAAATTAATTTAGGAGGTTGGTAATCCCAGGAAGGAAGGTAGACAGCAACAAGGGCACCTGAATGTATTCCAGTGTGTGACCCCACCTCAGAGAAGGGGAGGAGGGTAAAGAAGTGCAGCATCTTTGGAAATAAAACCAAAAGTACAAAGAACTGCACGTAAGCATTCTACTCTAATTAACAAAATTGTTTCTCAGAAGAATGTGATTAAAAATTCTGATATGCTATCCACACATATTAGAACTGAAAAATAGAAATGGTGGATGGTGGGGGCCAAATTTCTCAGTTGGAGGGACAAATCACAGATAAACAAGTAATGGAGACTGGAATGAAACATACGTGAATAAATTAGAGTTGGAGACATCATTATAAGATCATGTTTAACGTAATATAAGTACAGGTGGTTATATTATATATAATATATATGCATATATGCATAATATACACAGGAAATACAGACAGATATGCTTCTGTATGTGTGTGCACATGGGTTAGTATGTGAAAATATATTCCTTGCTTGTCAGCTGAGAGGACCTAGAATTAACCACACCTCAGAAGCCAGGAGCTCATCTGGCATCCAGATTTAGGTATCTTACGACATTCTTCAATTAAAGGAACTGGGACTTCTTAGAGAAAAGGCTAATTGGGCTGATTCTAGGACTGGGGTAGGAACTTTACAAGATGAGTCTGGATCATCTTGTAGTGCTGGAAAGTCAGGAAGTGCTTAAACATTTTTTTAAGACACTCTGCCTTTATTGGGGTATGCTAAAGATACCCGAGAGTCAAATGAAATAGACTCCAAGGTGAAAGCTGGAACAATTTGGGCAAGAAAATGAAGTATTATTGGATTATAATCCAAGGCATAAAATTAATATTCATAATTTTAAACTGCTGGGGTAGTTAGATTCAGGTGTCAGCTTGGCCAGGTGAACGTGCCTCGTTCTGCTGCTGTGGACATGAGCCAATGGTACTTGAACCTCATCTGTTGCTTGTTACATCTGTAGTCAGCTAAGAGGCGTGCCTGCTGTAATGAATGATGCTTGATTTAATTGGCTGGTGCTTAAATGAAAAAGCTCAACATAGCACAGCCTAAGCAGCTCAGCATACCTCATCTCAGCACTTGCAGCTCAGCCCAGACCTTTGGAGATGCACAAAGGAATCACCCCAGGAAAAGTTATTGGAACCCGGAGACCTGGAGAGAAGGCCAGCAGAGATCACCCCGTGCCTTCTTGTGTAAGAAAGAACCTCAGTTGAAAGTTAGCTGCCTTTTCTCTGAAGAACTAATGAAATAAATCCCCTTTTATTAAAAGCCAATATGTCTCTGGTGTGTTGCATTCCAGCAGCTAGAAAACTAGAACAGATTTTGGTACTGGAGACTAGGGTGCTTCTGCTGCAGTTTGCAAATACCAGATTTGGTGGAATGGTTTTTTGGATGGCTAAAGGGAAGATTTTGGAGGAACTGTGAAGAGAATGATGGAGAAGTCCTGGGGTGTTTGAAAAGACTATTGGTATAAATGGAACCACTCCCAATCTGGACAAAGGGGGACACAAAAGGAACAAATTGCAGTTTGCAGAGTGAGAACCATGGAAGCTCAGGTCTAAAGCCAAGAAACCTCAGCCAGGAGGAGAGTGGACCCACCCATATGAATGGAGAGGGTGAGTTTTCCCTGAGGGCAGAGGATGAGTCTCCCATCTTATTGCAGTGGAAGAGTTGTACATCCTCAGGCCTTGGAGAAGGTATAGCATGCTCCTTGGGGACTGGGGAGAGCCTGACTGCCACCACATGGAGAGGTTGAGTGTGTGCCCCGGAAATGGCAGAGAACCCAGGGGTGGCCCCAATGCCTGGAGAGACTGGAGTCGAGAAAAAGGTGGTCTCCTCAATGTTCCCCGAGGTTGGTTGGAAAGAGGCGGGCCACCGCATAGGCCCTTGGAAAGGGTGGGACTGCCATTTCCTAAAGCTGAAGGATAAATGACTTTCAGACTTTGAAATCCACTGGTGTTTGCCCTGCAGGTTTTCCTTCCAATTTCGCCATATGGATCCTGTGACTGTCCCTCCTTTGCATATTGGCACCAGATAACTTGTTTTCGAGATTCATAGGTCCAAAGCCAGAAGAGAATTTGTGCCACTTTAATATCATTTAAGGTGATGCATATAGTTGCCAAATTGACAAAGGGTGGACATGTGGTAGTTAGGTTCAGGTGTCAACTTGGCTAAGTGAATGGGCCTAGTTCTGTTGCTGTGGACATGAGCCAATGTACGTGAACCTCATCTGTTGCTAGTTACATCTGCAGTTGGCTAAGAGGCGTGTCTGCTGCAATGAATGATGTTTGATTTAATTGGCTGGTGCTTAAATGAAAGAGTTCAACGTAGCACAGCCCAAGCGGCTCAGCATACCTGATCTCAGCACTCACAGCTCAGCCCAGGCCTTTGGAGATGAAATCACCCTGGGGAAAGTTATTGGAACCCAGACGCCTGGAGAGAAGGCCAGCAGAGATCATCCTGTGCCTTCCCACTTAAGAAAGAACTTCAGTTGAAAGCTGCCTTTCCTCTGAAGAACTATACGTCAACTAAATAAATCCTCTTTTATTGAAAGCCAGTCTGTCTCTGGTGTGTTGCATTCCAGCAGCTAACAAACTAGAACAACTGCTATAAATAAATGATTGAATAAATGGATGAGAAGCAATAGATCTCCCTTGCATAAGAATTCCATATTATTTCTATAGATACTCTGCCCTCCAGAAATCGGAGTAAATATCCCTACTCTTTAAGTAAATGTGGGATATGCATAGTTACTTCATTTCAAACATGACAGACAGCAAAGAGGAAAAAAGAGTAACTTTGCAATGGAGAAACCTGACAAATGTGATGTGAGCGGGGTGATCAAGGTGTTTATCCACAGTGATGATTTATGATTATAGTATGTGCCCTTTAGTTGATGTGATGCAATTGGCACGTTGCCTTTGTGATCTTCCTTCCCAAAAGCCATAACTGAAGTGAGAAAAATATCAAGTAATTTCTAATGGAAAAGCATGCTACAAAATACTTCACTAATACCTTTCAAAACTCTCAAGGCAATCAAAAACAAGGAATGTCTGATGAATTGTCACAGTCAAGAAGAGAGCATAAGCAAATAAGAACAACTCAGTGTAGCGTGATATTCTGGATGATTTTAGAACATAAGAAGACATTGCGTAAAAGCTAAGGAAATCTGATTAAACTATGAACTTTACTAATAACAATGTATCAATATCTGCTCATTAATATTTATGTAGATGTTAGTATAATAGAAACTGAGGAAGGAAATAGATGGGAACACAACTTCTCAATTTTTCTGTAAATCTAAAGCTGTTTAATGTAAAGTCTTCCAAAATAACTATATATATACATTCACATACATATATATCTTTCAAACAGCATTATCAATATTAGTCTATCTTAGGGGAATGAAAAGTTGAGCCACAGACTGGTAGAAAATATTTCCTTACACATATCTGATAAGCAACTTGTATACAGGATATACAACAAACTCTACAAATGCAACGATGGGTAAACAACCAAACAAATAGAATTGGTTAATAATGTGAACCATTTCTTTTCCATTAGAAAAATGTAAATTTAAATAAGCAGTTAACAGTATGTGTCAATTACAATGTCTACAATTAAAATGACTGACCATATCAAATGTTGACAAATATGTGAAAAAAGAAAATTCTCATATATTGCTACTGGGAATGTAAAATAGTCCAATCACTTTGACAAAGAATCTGTCATTTCTTAAAATGTTAAATATTCATCTGCTGTTTATCTTGCTCATAGGAATTTACCCATGAGAAGAGTAATCATATGTCCAAATGAAGATTTTGTACATGAATGCTCATTGCAGTTTTATTCATGATAACTAAAACATGAATCAGTGGAAAACAATCTTTGTATATCCAAACAACTCCTCAGCAATAAAAATATTGATGCAGGTTACAACATGGGTGAATCTCAAATTATTTATGTAGCATCAAAGCAGACAGACAAGAAAAAATATTGGGGATTCTATTGTTAGAGACTACAATCCTCTTGTAGGTGGGTCCTCTTTTCCCCCATTATTTCAGCTTTCATTAGATTCCACAATACTGTTCTCTTCTTTTGGCTTAGGGGTTGTACTCGTTTCCTACTGTTGCTTGTCTTTGGGTGCCTGAGCCAATATAACTTATTCATTATCTTGTCCTGCTAACAAGGAAATTAATCTCTCCTTGAAGAGTCCTTTTATTAAGGTCTTGAAAGGTTTGAGTTAATTTCTGTTTCTTTTTAACTTCTGACTAATAAATGGTGTCTGTCAGAAAATTTAAACCACATCTCATCATTGAAATACCTACTTTTTGGTATATTTGCAGCTAATATATTCCCCCATTTATTGATGTCATTTGCATTTCACAATGACATTTTTGTTTGTTTACTAAAATTTTAAATGAACATTCATATTTATTAAATCAAATGTCAATATACCTTGCTCCATATTTAATAAATATTAAATATTTATAAATCTCATGTAAACCTTCTATTTTTAATATGACTTCATTAAATTTACATTTGGTCTACCTTTGTAGAAATTGTAAAAAGTCTTATATTTACCATATTATTATAGTTAACTTTCAAGCAAGTTCCCTTCTCCCCATTCCCTGTGCGCTCTACTTATGTCAGACCCCTATCGCTGTTTCCTGGAGTTTCAATCCTCTACAGTGGTTTGGATTCTGGGGTAACATACTATACATATTTGCAAAGGCATTTCTGATTTTCAGAAACTTGGGAAATTTAAGTAACTTCAAACATCCAAATGTCATTGAAGAAACAGTCAATGCCTTTCCCCATGTCTTTCTCAAAGTTGGCTCCTTTTTATCTTTCTTCCTCCTTTTTTCACTATATTGCATACACTTCTCATTTGAATAAAAGTTTACACAATCTTCTGTTCATTTCCCTCCTCTTCAATGTATCATAAGGATCTAAATTTCCTAACAATGGTCCAGAGGAGCTGATGATAAACCTCAGAGGTAGTGAGGGTTACTACCTCTGACCTTTGTCCTAAGGATCTACTAACTTCTCCTGAGCTGTTGGCATTTTGGGTATCTTCATGCATAAATCCTGGGGTATCAGTGTTTGATCAGACCAGTCAGTAGGTGATTCTTTCCCACATGTCCAGATTCAATAGGCCTGCAGCCAAATACATGGAATTGCACAGATTATAATTATTAAAAATTGAAATGCAATATTACCTAAAATGAAAAAGAAATTAGGGTGTTTACCATACAACTGTAACTGTTGGAGCTTCAGCAGAGATTCTGAGCTATTGCATCAAACCAAACTATTGTAATATACTTAATGCTTTCAGCAAACATGGCATTTGATAATATGACTGGATTCTGAAGTCAAAAGGATGTGTTATCAAACATTTAGCACTGCAATTAACCACCTGAGCTTTGATCTTTTCTTTATTTATCTATAAAATCAGGATAATAATTTTCACACTTAAAAATTTTATTATAAAAGTATAGGTATATTTCCATACTGAATTACCTATGTTTATGGAACATTTCAACTCTTCCAATGTATTATTAGTATGATACATTTTTTCTAATTATAAATCCTACCAGATTGAGATTGCATCTAGTCATAGTTTGCATTTCCAGTTGCTATCACATAATGGGTGAATAACAAATGAATTAGTAATTTTGTAAATTGATTTTTATTTGTTCAGATCCTTCATATCTAAATATGTCCCTTTCTTATTTTAATTACTGACAGATAGGTTGATATTATTTCATGGTGCCAGTCTTCTATGTCTATCTCCCTTTTTCTTTCTAATTTATTATATGTTATTTAATTATACTTAATTTTAATTATTAATGTTATATATATTTTTTCTGGTATTTAAAATGTATGCTTGAATAAATTTCGCATACTCATTTTTTTATCCAGTACTGGGTAGATTTTGCAAAAACATTACATACAAGGGCTCTCTGACCTCTTTCCTTCCAATCCTACTTATTATCTTTTAATTTTTTTATTGAGAAAAATGATATTACTTGCCTTTTCTCCTTAAGGCTACTATTATCCATTTTATTTATTATATCATTTGTGTAGAATTTTTTCCATTCTTCTTGAGGAAACCTTACATTCAATGCTCATTTGGAATAATTGCTTTCAAACTAAATTCCCGATAATCATTTAGGGATATCTTTTTTTATATTGGAATCCTTCATGCATGGCACAGTTTCCTTTTTCCTGGTGTTTCCCCTTCTCGTTTTGAAGTATCATGGGGATGTGCTTAGGTGTATAGGTGTGTGTGTCCATTGTGTTAGGTAAATAAAATTTATATATCGAGAGAGTGGTGTTTTGAAGTTTTATATACCTCAGAACACGTTCATAAATCTAATCCATTCCTAGGGTGTGAGCCCATTCTAAGTAGGAACATATGATGAGGTTACTTCAATTAAGGTGTGGCCCAGCCCAATCAAGTTGGGTCTTAATCTTATTACTGGAGTTCTTTATAAGCAGAATGAAACTCAGACACAGAGAAAGTCACAGGAAGCAAAAAGGCAAACATGGTAAGAAATCTGGAAGAGAAGGGAGAGACCAAAAGACACCACAATATAACTTACATGAGACAAGCTGAGGGCCAAGGGTCGCCACCAGTCAGCACCAGAACACGGGCCTTCTGGAAGAAAGCATTGCCTTGACAACACCTTGATTTGGACTTGCTTTTAGCCTTAAAACCATTGTTTAACCTGAACCATGTCATGATATTTGCTTGAATACCCCAGGAAACTAAAACAAATACAAACAAAATGAATTACATATATGACTGATTTTATGAAAAGAAGGCTCATGAGAGCACTGTAATAAGAATAGAGTGTGACTTTATTATCAGCAGTTATGGAGGTAATATTTAGGTTGAGGACCATCAGTTTGGAAAATATCATTGTTTTTACTTTGGTGTACGTGCAACCATGCTAGAGGTTATTTTAGTAAACAGTGTTTATCTTATTTCTGTAGATAGGAGTCATAGGGTTTTGTTCTGCCAATGGGTCTGGGGATTTGGGAAGAGGTTAAAGTGCGTTGAGGGACAACCATCAATTATTGCATAGAAAGATTTTCAAATAGTACTCTTTTCTGTCCATCATTTCTTCTTTTTGCCTCTATCCCCTCCATTCCTGCTGAAAACCGAAACCAACACAATTTATACCTCTGAAGCGATTCTCAGAGCGAGGCTTATGACCTTATGTTAAAAAATACAGAGGGGTGGAGTTGAAACAATGGCTGTGAGCTTTCCCTGTCTGGGGTGGGCTGAAACGACAGTTCAGAGCATGGACCCAGCAATCCAAAATGCTGTAGTGCCTCCCTGGCCTGTGAAGTCCCAAAACAGTTGTTTCAGATAGTTCCTGCCTCTTCACTAGCTGTTTTTGAGGAGGAGTGAATCCTGGAGCTCCCTATTTCACCATCCTCCAGGAAGTCTTCCAACCAGAGTAATAGTTTTTGTTCACCAATATTTACCCAATGTCAACTTCTGGTCAATGAATTCATCAAGCATTTACTGAGTACCTACTATGTACCTGGCATTTGCAGGACTGAGTTTGAAGTAAGAAAAAGAAGAAATCAGAGCAGCATATTATTTTAAGTGAAAAAAAAAGAAAGACTAATTATCATCTTTATTTGGAAGGGTAAGGAGGCTCAAATAGTCAAAAACACCTTGAAAAGAAGAATGAAGTGGGAAGACTCATACTTCCTGACTTTAAAGCATATTATAAAGCCACAATGGTCAAAACAGAATGGTACTATACTAGCATAAAGATAGATATAGTGATCAATGGAACTGAACTGAGAGTTCAGAAATAGACCCTCAGATCTAAGGTCAATTGATTTTTGACAAGGCTCCCAAGTCAACTCAACTGGGACAGAACAGTTTCCTCTTAAATAGTACTGCGAGAACTGCATGTCCATGTCCAAAAAAGTGAAAGAGGGCACCTACTCCACACCCTATACAAAATTTTTTTCAAATGGATCTAAATACAAGAGCTAGTACCATCAAACTCCTAGAAGAAAATGTAGAGAAACATCTTCAAGATCTAATCTAATGTTAGTTTCTTACACCTTATATCCAAAGCACAAGCAATGAAAGATAAAATAGATAAATGGGACCTCCTCAAATGTGAATACTTCTATGCTTCAAAGGACTCTGTCAAAATGGTGAAAAGGCAGCCAACTCAACTGGAGAGAATATTTGGAAACCACACATGGTAAGACTTTGATATTCAGAATATATATACACATAAAAAAAAACTATAACAAGAAAAAGACAACCTAATTTAAAAATAGGCAAAAGACATGTATAGACATTTTCTCAAAGAAATACAAATGGCTAAAAGCAGATGAAAGATGCTCATCATCACTATTAGGGAAATGTAAATCAAAATAACAATGAGATATTTCATACCTATGAATATGGCCACTATTACAAAAACAGGAAACTACAAGTGTGAAGAGGATGTAGAGAAATAGGAACATTTATTCACTGCTGGTAGAATGTTAAATGAATGTAAAATGGTACAGCCATTGTGGAAAATAGTTTGGTGGTTTACCAGAAAGCTAAGCATGGAGTTGCCTTACAATCCAGCAATCCCACCATTTGGTATATACCCAGATCTGAAAGCAGGGACTTGAACAGACACTTGCACATTGATGTTCATAGCAGCATTACTCACAACTGCCAAAAGATGGAAACAACCCAAGTGTCCACCAACCGATGAGTGGATAAACAAAATGTGGTATATGGAATATTATTCATATGAATATTATTCAGAAGTGAGAAGGAATGAAGTCTTGAAACACATGACAACACAGATGAACCTTGAGGACATTACACTGAGTGAAATAAGTCAGACACAAAAGGACAAATATTGCATGACCACTAATATGAACTAAATATGTAAACTCACAGACATATAGAATATAGGTTACTAGGAGATAGAATGAGGCTAGAGAATGAGGAGTAGTGCTTAGTATGGGCAGAATTCTTAACTAGGTTTAACGTAAAGATTTGGAAATGGATCGAGATGATGGTAGAATATTATTGTGAATATAATTAACAGTGATGAATTGTGTGTAACTCTGGCTGAAGGCAGATGTTTAGAGTCATGTGTATCACCAGAGAAGAGCTAGAGATTAAACAAAGGAACCTATAATACAGTGAATCTGGTGGTGAACAATGACTGTGATTAACAGGACAAATATAAAAATTTTTTTTTCATAAACTAGAACAAATGTATGGCAATATTATAAGGAAATAATAATAGACTGGAATATGGGAAAAATGCAAACCATGAACTAGAGTTAACTGTAATATCTTAATATTCATTAACAGTAACAAATGCACCACACCAATGCTAGGAGTCAGTAATAGGGGGGATAAGGGGCATAGGATGCTTTGGATTTTCTTTTTCTTTTTGGAATAAAGAAACTGTCCAAAAATTGATTGTGGTGATGAATGCATAACTATGTGATGATTCGTGAGCCACTGACTGTATAGTTTGGATGAACTGTATGGTGTGACTAGTTCTCAATAAAATTGCATAAAAAAAAAATACAGAGACAAAACAAAAACTTAGAAACAAGAACAGCCTCCTGCACCAAGAGAACTTGCTCCTAAAAAATAAAACTGTGATTCAGTTAAAAGTCTTTTCTATCAAAACTGAAACTGCTCATCCAGATTTATTTTAAGTCTCTAGTCTCACTTTGCCCAGCAATCTAATGTTACTATGTAATAAACTCTGTCCAAATTTAACCAGCTCCTTATTTGCAAAACCCACACTGAAAGTACCTAGTAATTATCTAAAACCCCATAAATACACACTTCTGATTTCTTCATTTTTACATATTAATAGCATATCAAAATGACATTATTCCCTTGGTAGAGTGTGCCTGATAAACTTAGTTTGGTTCAATCCAGTAGAATTTTTCTGATGGTCTTTTGGGTTGTTGATGGCTGAAACCGTCAACTCTGAGAATAGAGCCTGCAGGGAAAGTATCAATCAGATCAGGCTTCCATTCAGAGTCTTTTTACATGAAACTCCTGGTCATCATTTCCTTATTTATCCACTGTCAAGTTCAGTCCTTTTTCAATATGCAAAATGTTGTTAAAGTTTTATAGTTGCTATTGTTGTTTTTCCCTTAATGGCTCTCTCTCTGATTTCTTCACAGTTATGGCTTTGTCCAGTCAACATTATTTTATTGAAGCCTTGAAATTGGGTAAAGGAAACATTCACGTGTAATTCCATTTTGAATAAAACTTTGGCAAATTATTTTATTTATCCTCTGAATCTATAATATTTAAATATTTTTTTTATTTTTTATGTTAACAGTGATTATTACTGGTTTCTCATCCTTGACAACAACAACAAAAAAACTATTCAGAGGTACACTGATGAAATTCAGGTGCCAAGTATGAATAGCCCTTAACCTCTTGACCACCAAAGTATATTATTTTTAAATATTCACGCTCAGATAGATTAACTCTGAAGAAGTACTTGAAGACAGATCCTCTCAGCCCTATATGTCAAGCATGAATGAATGAACAAATTAATGTATTAAATTTCTTTAAGTTATTTTACTCAGCCAGGAAATGAAATGAAGTGAAATCAAATAGCTTTTTATCTTATTTCCAACACTTTTCTCTTATAAACAATACTGTAATGAAAATCTTTGCATTTAAATATTTGAGCCTAATGTTGTTACATTCCATTGGTTCTTTTTAAAACAACTTCTTTATTTTTATTGATATTCTCTATCTGGTGAGAAATCATTATCATACATTCCTATAATTATTTAGGTTATGGTTTCCTTTATTTCCTTATTTATATTTAAAGTACCTATCAACGTCTTTGTCTCATCTTTGCACTCCCAAGGACAGTTTCTATTAACTTATGGTCATCTTTATACCAATCAGACAGATTTGCATAGTTTCCCTTATTTGTCAGTATGACAGACAATAAACTAAACTCTTTATTATTTGATTTTGTATGTCTTTTAAATTCATGATATAATAGTTATGTATCATTTTTATGGCCTGCTTAGTTAATATAGGCAAATATTTAAGCTATGTGTGTCTATAATGAGCTTCAAGAGCATTTTTAGAAGGACTTGGCCAGCCTGAAAGTGTGCTTTACCTTCAAGAGTGATGTGAAACCCAGATGTACGCATACTTTGAGACTGATCTTCATGAGTCACAGCAAATCAGCATGCTCAAATAGTTTAGCACCATCTAATTTTGTTGCATTCATGTACACTCAGAGTGATTGTTTTTGGTATTGTCCAGCATGTTTCTATTCTATATTCTCTTTCATTAAATTTTAAGTTGAGTGCAATGTTTTTACTTTTCTGAGAGGAATCATATTTGAAAGACCCAGTAAATAAATTTCTAACAAGGGAAGTTGGAAAGTGCATTTGGAGAGAGGTTGTAGAGAAGGAAACAAGGATAGAAGCCACATTAAGGATATTAAGGAATTGTTTCCTGAATGTAGTGCAGTTTTCTATTAATTCTAATATTTCTCAAGTTTTCCAAAAGTCATATTTTTTTTTACCTTGAAGCTAAGTCATAAATGGATGCATAGCATTTGCAATTACACTTCTGGACCTATTATCAACTTCCCATTTAATCCTGAGATTGCTTATTATCACTTCTATACCACTTTATTTCACTGTTAAATATGAACTGAATTAATAACTTTACTTGTGATTTATTAAATTAATAGATAAAGGTGATTGGACATTTAGAATTTATTGATTATATAAAAACTGGAGTTTCTGCCCCAGGGGTGAAAAGTAGGCTCTTTATAATTACTAACCAAATGGGTTTGGACCAATGTAGAATTGAAATTCCTGTGCATATATGTATACCCTGGGGTAGGTTAGAGTTTTGAGCAGTCTTGAATTCATTGCTGTTAGAATGTCATTAGTTTGCTTTTTTAAAAAATGTAAAGTTTTTACCTCCCCAAGCATTTTCAAGTGACATTCCTTGAGTCCATTTTTGTTTCTTTTGAAGAGATTTCATGGCAATGCCTAAAGTAACTTTAGAGTTTTGGGAAGAAATTGTAATTAGTCACTTATTTTTAGAGTTGCATGTTAATGAATCACATCATGTTCTTTATTTAAAATGTTTCAGAACTGCATTGAGCTATGGAACAAATGGAGAAATTAAGTCCATTCTCCGTAATTGTTCATTTACCCTTTTAAATACAGAATATTTACTTTTAATGTTGAAAGTAAGCACTAAGATTGATGTTATAATATGGTGGATGAAAACCTAGTATTCGAGTGCATATTTTTTCATTACAAATCTCAATTTAGGATCATAATTTTTCATTAATTAATTTCTGAATAAATTTTAATTATCATTCCTTTTTCATCTTATATCTCCTCTTTTAATCACCCAGGTATGAGTGTGAGTTTCTCACACTCACCCTACTCAATGTATGTCACTAGGTAAAGTTTCTGCATATTTACTATTCAGTCTTCCCAACTTTGTATTTCCTATCCAGTCTATTTCATTCATCAATATGGTTTAATTTTATGTTCATTATTATCTTTTTTCTTTTCATTTAAAATACATTATTAATTTCAAATTCAATTCAAAGATGACAGTTTTAATGATTTTTATTTGGGAAAATTCAAGCAGTAGTCAGGATCTAAGATACAGAAAAGTTATCAGAAAAGCTAGGGAATTACTCTTTCCAAACTTTAAAATAATTATCTGTCAATTCTAAGATATTTTCAAAATGTCAGAAAGGCAGATTTCTTGTACTTCTGTGGCTGCTTTTGTTGTTTAAAGAAAGGCAAGGCATAATGAGAAGCCAAGATTTTTCAGCTATATATCTGGACCTATAAAAATCTCCTGTGTAATTCTTGCATAATCAAGATGAGAGCTACAGTATATGGGCAAATGCCTTTTTTTGAGTATGTGTGTGTGCTGGGGTGCCAGGTAAGGTGGGGAGGGTGTAGCTGCCAAGGAAAGTGAATGTATATAGGTGTGTGTTTTTGAGTGGGATTTCTGATACCTTAGTTTTATTATGAAGTTTTCATTGGTCCGGGGGTAGTCTATCAGGGTGTATAACAAAATGTTAATGCTTGTGTCTTTGAGCATGTATCCGTTTATCCTGTTGTGTAAAGTTTGATTTATAGTGTAGATTTATTCTTTTAGTACATGCCTTCTCTACCTGAAAAAATATGTTCCATGTCTAGTCTCTTACACGAACACATTTTCAAAGGGCATGAATGGAGGCCAGTGTAGCTGAAAGGTGGTGACTGAGGAAGAGAATATGCAAGATGACTTCAGAATGGCAGAGAGGGCCCTGAATGTGGAGGGCGTTATGGTCTATACTTACAACTTAAATCTTAATCTAAACACAATGAGACATGATTGGAGGGATTTTAGAGAGTGGCCTGATCTGATTTTCATTCTAGGGAGAGCATTGCGGCTGCTCCACTTCTCTGAGATAAATTGGAAATGCATGAGTGTGGGCACACCAAAAAAAATCCTATCATGTCAATGTAAAAAATCCTATGGTAACAATGTCCACTGTATCGTCATCTTTTTACTGATGAAGAAATTTAAAGTAACATTCCTGAAATCATCCAGTTTATAAGAGGCAGAGTCATGATTCAAAATGAGTGTCAGTTGAGTTCCGTACAGATTTATTGATTGAATTATTATAATAAATTCATTTTTCTGTGCCTCTTAGAGTTTAATTAATAGAGCAAGGGATACACCATAAGGTGATCTGCCTTGACATTAAAACTAAATATGACGATAGCAAAAACTACCTACCAGAATATAACCAAACACTACTAAAGGAAAGATGACGTAGTCCATATTCCCTACAATATGTTATACACAGTTTTGAGCATATAATAAAAATTGCTAACGTGAGAAAAAATATTTCAAACTCTAAAGAATTGCTGCATAACATTTGTGCATTGCAGCTAAGGTAGTGCTTACAGGGAAATTTAAAATTTTTGAATGTTTACATTAGAAAGAAGAAATATTTAAAAATCAGTCATCTGAATTAATTTTTTTAAGACCATAGAAAGGAGAAAAAATTAATCCCTCCCAAAAGTAGAAGGTTACTAATAATGACATGAAGTCAATAGGAGAATACAGAGCAGTAGGAAAAAAAAAAAAAAAAACACAATCAAGACAGTCAATAAAGCCAAATAATCTTTGACAGAGATAAAAGAAGCAAAATCACTACACACCAAAAATATTAAATGAATTAAAAAAAATCTTATGAAGAACGTTTATGCCAATAAATTCAACACCATGATGAAATGAACATAAGAATAATGTGAATATTCCATATTCTATGTTACTATTGATTAGTAAAGAATGGTCTTCCTCAAGGCCTGGATGGATTGAAGAGAAACGCAATGAAAAATTAAAAGAAGAAATAATGCCAGTAATATACAAAATGTTTCAGAAAACTGAGAAGGAGCCACTGCCCAAAAGTTTTATAATAACAATAACATTTGAAAAAAGATATATATGTAAAATTAAACCACAAATTCTTCATATATATAGACATACAATCCTTCTCAAACAGTATCAAATCGTATCTAGCAATATATAAAGTAAAACATTATCATGAACCAGTGAGTTTTAGTGTAAGGACACAAGGTTTGTTTTAACATTTGAAAATCAATCAAAATAATCACTATAAATATCATTATGTATATATATACATGTGTGTCACTGTGTGTGTGTAATATATATATATATATTTCTGTATGTAAACAATTAAAAATAATTTTTTTAGTGAATTCTTAAAATACCAAGAATAAATATAATGAAAAGCATGAAGCCCTCTAAATTGTAAAGGTTCAAAACATTGTTGATAATATTTGAGTATTTAAATAATGCATGTTCATTGATTGTTATAAATTATTTCCCACATACTGATTTGACACAGATTATACAAAATCTGTATATGCTTTGTTGTATATTGATAAGCTGATTATAAAATTTATTTTGAAATTTAAAGGACCTAGACTATCCAAACAATAGTGAAAAAGAAAAATGTAGATGAGCTCATAAAGCTTCTGGAGGACATTATAGGAGAATACATTCACAATCTTGTGATAGGAAACATTTCTTTGAGTATAAACCAAGAGCTTTACTCAAAAGGTTTATTTAAACATTTTTATAAATTTCCCTTTATCAAATTAAAACACGGCTCATCAAAAGTCAACATTAGGAAAATGAAAATGAAAGCCACAGATTGAGAGATCGCATTCATAATACGTATATCTAGTGAAGAATGTGTGAGAGAAAAACATAGAAAATAATCTTACGAATCAATAAGAAGAAGACAAATGACTTATTTACAAATGGATGAAGATTTTAAGAGAATTAACAGAACAAGTTATACAAAATATCAGTAAGCTCACAAAAAAATGCTTATTGAGAAATAACGGTGAAAACTATTTGGTGCTTTGGGGAAAAACAATAGTGATACCACTTTTGACACCCTGGCCCAGACTGAATTAAAGAGAGTTAATTTTGGAAAGAACATGGAGTAACTGGAGCAGAGAGGCATTGTTGTTGGAGTAACATTGTACAACCACTTTGGAAAATTGGCATTACCTCATAAATTTAAACATAAACTTAGTAGCTAATGATTCACCAGTTTTACTCCCAGAAGAAGTGAAATTATACATCCATAGCATATGTGTGTGTACAAGAATGTTTGTAACAGCATTATTTATGACAGCTATAACAGGAAACACCTGAAATGTCCATCAAAAGAAGAATAAACAACACAATATGATGTATTCTTACAATGGAATATTTTCAGCTATAGAAAATGAAGAACAAAATTACAGATAGCTATAACACCTTTGAATGTCACAAACACTGCATTCCGAAGAAACCAGGTGTAAAAGGACATATACCATATGATACCATTTTTGTGATGTTCAGGAATAGTAGAAATGAATCCAAGATGTTAGAAATAAGAATTTTTGTTGTCTATGGAGAGTTGGAATAACTGTAATGGGATGTAGAAAAATTGAGGGGCTAATATAAATATACTATATTTTAAAAGGGGTGTTTAGACATGCATACATTTGTAAAAACTCATTGAACTACACATTTAAAATCTGTGCATTTCAGCGTATGTAAAGTTTACATCATCACTGTGATTTAAAAGGAGCAAAAATGAACAAAACACTTTTGCTTGAATTAAATTATCATTTCTAATATTTTCAAATTAAAAAGTTAGATGAAGTAATTATTTTTATAACATTTGTTTTTCAAAAACGTGTCTTTTAACACATCAATTTAGATTTCTAATAAAGACATGCAGCACAGACTGGAAGCAAGTGATAAGGACTATGGATGGCATCCATGCTTAAAGGGAAACATTTCTCTTTTTTAGAAAAGATAAAAAAATTATTCTTAAATGAAGACTGCATGTGTGAAGTTTAGGAATTCCCAGAACAGAAGATAACTAATAATTAATTTTTAGTATTGTAATTTTATTTCAAGGCTAGTGACTGAAATTATGCTATGAATGTAATATATAACATTTCCAACAATACCTGTTTTCAGATGGATATGAGATTCCTATTTGATTTTTAAAGAATTACAATTAATTTTACTTTGCACCGTATTCTGAAACTGCAATTACAGCAGAATTAATCTTTTCACTGGATAATATTTTTCTAAAATTTGGTTTATAGTTTTCTCAAAAAAACACATATATTTCATTATTTATAAAATACAGCTCATTTTTGTGAAGTATAAATGGTAATCTTAAAAAATTTTTCTAAGAGATATTTTCTTGTTTGGTGTAACAAGAACCAAAATGCTCAGTTTTAAAATTAGACCTTCCTATTTAGAGTAGCTTATGTAGTCTTTATTTCTAATGCTCATTTCCCCTCTTCTTAAAAAAAAATGTCTTTTAAAATTAAGACAGAATGCTAGTTTGTTTCACAGGCTTTTAGCACTGATAATCTTATATTAGCATTTATAGGATTGTTTTGTAGGGCTGTAAATATGCAACGTCTTGATATATATAAGAGATAAAAAGTGTCATTTAGGTTAACATTGTAGGTGTTTATCCTTAAATAAACAAATCTATTTCTGAGATGGGAGATTAAAAAAAGGTAGAGTCACATTGCTTGTAAATTCCAGATATGTTTTATCCTCTACAAAATAGAAGGACATGCACTTTTTATAATTAGCAATGGAAAATATAATTTCAAATATCCTCATGAAAACTTTGTAATTAAACTTTAAAATTTTTATTTTATAAAGAGGAAATGGTGATAAATAAACATATATCCTTAATAGAGTTCTGTTTCTTTTTCTGTATGGGCAGGCACCGGGAAACGAACCTGGGTCTCCGGCATGAGCCTCCGTGGCCCGTCCCAGTTCTGTTTCTTTTTAGTCTCTACAGCAACTGCTGTAATTGTTCTCCTAAAGATCCCCACATGAAATAGCAATGCTGGAGACATCCTGCCTTGAAATAACTGGAATAGTGAATAGTGCCTCACCATTAACAGTCACGATTTGGAGGTGACAGTATTTCATTTGTGAAAAATTAATAATCCTTTTGATGCTTGATTTTCTCTTATTTCTTTATTAGTCAGTGTTATCCTAACAAGGAAAACCAGCCAATAAATAAATGTAAGATAAGTGAAAGTTATTACCATGCCTGCTGCAAAATATTAAGAAACAGTTTATTTGGTAAATAGAAAACATTGAATTATCACTTAATAATTAACTTAAATATCTTTACCTTAGGCAAGTAGTTAATTTAAAAACAAACAGTGATGTTTAGGACCACACAAAAGGAGAAAAAATCTGACATTATTTTATTTCTTTACTTGAAGACCCAGAAAAACGATGTTTGATAAATCAAACTATAATTTTTTGAAAAAGCGCTATTTCATTTTAATTGATAGTAAGATTTAACTTTCCTAGTTATAGATTGAGAATTTTCTTTTTCCTGTCAGTTCCATGATCTATCTGCGCCTGTTAGACACAGGACAATAAAATAACTCATCAAATCAATGTTAAAAGACAAGCAACATACTCTATAATTAGACATTAAATTCACGTTTGAAAATGTTGGACATTACGCTCTTGTCCTTTTCCTTTTGAGGTCAAGCTACATTTGTGGGGATCTAATGAGGAATCATTAGAAAGAATGCTCTTTAAATTTTAACAGAAAGGAGGGGTCTGGGTTCAATCCCCTACCCATACACTACCCCCAAACAAACAAAGCAAAAAACAATCAAATAAAAATTCAACAAATGGCTCTTCAGCAATAACAGGAGACTCACACGGAAAAAGAATGAAACATGACCTCACCATACAGCACATACACAAAAATAAAACAACCAAATTTAACAGAAAGGTCCATTTTAAACGTCATAAGTAATGCAAAGTATATCAAATAGTAATAATAATAGCTACCATGTAAAATGGATTTATTTGTACCAGAATCTTAAAAAGAAAGGACGAATTCTTATTCTGAAGTTGAAGGTAGACTACAAATTTGTGAATGCTTTTGGTGAGTCGGTAGGGGGTGTCAAATTCTAAACAAAATCAATACTGGAAGACGCCCGACAAGAACCATTTAGCAACTGGTTTAAATTATGAGCAAGGGGTGGAGTACACCTGAGTTGCTGCAAAATTATGGTTGTTACTAATTAAAATTCTTTACATTAGCAACAGGGGTTGCTTGTATTCCCCTTTATCTAATCTCTTCTTTTATATACAGAACTACCGAAGCTGAACAAAACCAGTGAGATAAAATTAACACACAAATTGCTTTTCCTCCCTCTGGGCAGGAGAAACCCTGTTTACAAGGAAAATGATGTACATAAATATTTATGGAAAAGAACAAAAAGTCAAACTGAATCACCGAGTTTTTGTGTAAACTATCAAAAATAACGTGAGGTAGAGTTTTTGGTACATTTATTAACCGTTCCACAGTGTCCTAAAATAAAACTTACTTGGAACATAGAACATTTTCTATCATTTGCTATCTTCATTAATTTTAGGTTGTACCTGGTGAAAGTAACAACTTAATTAACTAATATTGTAAATTAATTAAGGTTTCCTGATTACTGTGCAATGGTTTCACTTTAGCGTATTGTCAAAAGATTCTCTCTTCATCTTCATCTTCACAAAGTTTTTGTTTTGGAGGTGTTAAAAAAGCAAATGGATACATTATTTTCCCTATGATTTTAAAAAGAAAATTCAATTTGGCCAGAGGTATAAGTAGAATTACTTACAGGGCAACATTTTTCATTTAATGAGTTATCTGCATCAATTTATAAGATTATAAGATTTCAAGACTGCAGAATTCATTATCTTTCATAACTAAATTGCCAGCCTTTTGTAAAATAGTTACACAAGAAACTCTTGGTTTATATCTTATTCCTTGGCTTTACTTTTCACATATTGACTTTGTATTAGGTATCATCAAAAAAATAATGTATGTGCTATTATCACACAATGATCATAATATTTCTTATATACATAATAAAATATGCTGATAATAAATTAAAGAAACAGTGATAGGTGACAAATGGAGGATGAATAACCAACATTGGCTTAAGGTAAAACATGGAAATGGACTGGAATGTTATAAAAATGGCAAAAACTCAAATAATTTCATAAAATCAAACAATTAATATTTAATTTATTTTTGCTTCCAGTTGAATGCTTACATATTTATCTTAGTTTCTCTTTCTTTCTCAATTTCTTGCACTAATTCATTTCCTCTCTGTTGGTTATTCCATTTTTAATAATACTTTTTCACTGAGACATTATATGAGGAATTTGAGCCAGTATCTAGTACATGATAAATCAGAAACTTCCTTAGCTTTATAAAAAGGCTAAAGATTGAGATGAATACTACTAATAAATCAAGAAAGAAGATTTATTTATGTTAATTATTTCTCTTATACTTAGACATTGTTTAGAACCAGTTTTAATTCTTATTCTATTGGTTCATCAACATTTCAGTGTGATTTAAATTGATGTTGTTAATAGTCATTCTCTTAATTTGTCAGAACAAATTGTGGATAAGTTACATCATCAAAAAAGCTGTGATTTATTTAGAAAATACTGAGTGCCATTTAGTAAAAATTATATTTTGAGGGAAAGAAAGCCTTCTACTAATAAAAGAAATAGGATTTTCCCAGGTTATAGTAATGTATGCCAATGTAAAGGAATGATTGCAACAGGCTGAAAATAATTCAGCTAGCTGGTGTATTTAAACAGCGGTTGAGAATGGAATCAGATGAACTCTGTTAATTTATGAAAAATGAATTGACTTCACTAACCTTAGAATCCTTCTATTTCCAAAGTTATGATTTTTTAATTTTATTGCAAACTTGCTTTTTATGGTGTATTGATTTATCTATGTCAGGGATTTATAAAACACAGTTTCCTTGTAATCTACCACTGCAGCAATCAAAAGCTGCTTTCTAATAGTGATGTTTCACCAGATTCTTGCCAATTTGAGAAACAAGGTCGTTGTAAGAGGTTGTCATGAAACCAAATGCTAATATTCTTCACTGCCTAGATACTCTAGCCAATCTTCTGAGCTGAGGACATGTAGATAAATTGTTGAGATGGAACTGTTTTAAGAAAACACCCTCTCTTCGTATCTGACCTTGCTATCCTGACTTAGGAGTCAAACTGACTTATGTAGTGAGCAATACATTCTTTAATTTAAAATTCTAAACTTTTCTATGTTCTTGGTCTTAAAATATGCTCTTTTTCTAGTTTGTTAGCTGCTGGAATACAGTATACCAGAAACAGAATGGCTTTTAAAAAGGGAATTGAATAAGTTGCTAGTTTACAGGTCGAAGGCCAAGAAAATGTCCCAATTAAAACAAGTCTATAGAAATGTCCAATCAAAGGCATCCAGGGAAAGATACCTTGGTTCAGGAAGGCTGATGAAGTTCAGGATTTCTCTCTCAAGTGAGAAGGCACATGGTGAACACAGTCACAGTTTCTCTCTTGGCTGGAAGGGCACATGGTGAGCACAGCGTCATCTGCTAGCTTTCTCTCCTGGCTTCCTATTTCATGAAGCTCCCTGGAAGGCATTTTCCTTCTTTAGGGCTCTCTGCTTCTCATGGCTGTGCCATTCTCTGCTCTCTCTGCATCTCTCATTCTCCAAAATGTTTTATCTTTTATCGGACTCCAGTAAACCAATCAAGACCCATCCAAATGGGTGGAGACACATTTTCCCTAATCCAGTTTAACAACCACTCTTGATTGGGTTACATCTCCAGGGAGATGATCTAATTACAGATTCAAACATACAGTATTGAATAGGGATTATTCTGCCTTTACAAAATGGGATTTTGATTAAAACATGGCTTTTCTAGGGTCCATACATCCTTTCAAACCAGCACAGCTCTCATTAATGAAATGGAAAATAAAAGTTTGTGTGTGTGTGTGTGTGTGTGTGTGTTTGGATGCTTGGAGTTTAAGAATGCTTCCTTAGCAAATTAGGGTTCACAAGCCTGCAGTGGTTTGTAATCAACTCAGAAACTCTATCATAGTATCAAGAATACGAAAATATATTCATAAAAATGGAACTTAGCATAACAAAAGCTTCATGGAGTTCCTCTGATACCTACTTTTCCTAATACTCAGAAAAATATTTGCTAAAAGAACATTGATTTCTTCTTTTCCTTTCATCCTCAAACTTCCTAAAGAATTTAGAATAATTTCTGCATGGCAGTCTATTTCCATTTTTCTTTATTTCTCAAATATATAATGACTCATACCTTCTGATTCCCAGCATTATTCTTGCTATAAAGCACTTAAGAAAGAATTGTTCAGAAAGTCATAAAATTGTTGATAAGCTCCCATAAAAACCTGAAGCAAAGGACTTACTTTTGAGACTCACATTCAGATAAAACACATTCTTTAGAATATCGAAGTATACTCAATAGTTTGCATTTGTTTAAGAAAATGCTTCTAAAGACTGCATTGGGCATTAATTCTAAGTTATTTAATAGTGGTAGCTGGTAGTGTTATGGTAGATGACATTAAACTGTCTACATCCTTTCATTTTATCTATTGAACCCATAGTTCACATATAGGAATTTGTTAGCTGAAGTTAAGGATGCGCTACATCAAATAATCACTTGACAAATTTTAATAGCTTTTTAGTGTATGTATCACACACACTGGATGAAGTTTTAAAACCTATTTCAGCCTCCTTTTTTTAACAGGTAAGAAATGTGAGAGTCTTATAGAATTATCTAGTTCAAGAGCCAGATCCACGTCTTAAATATACTTTCTTCTCATCTAACACTCTTGTTACTGGGAGGGCAACTTATTACAACTCATATGAAAGTGGCTACTGCTCCACCATTTAGTTGTTTTGAGATTGAAAAAGGAACTGAATCAAATGTTGCAGGCAGCTCTGCACTCAAATCTCTGATCTGTCACTTATCGGTAATGTGACATTCAGCAGATTGCTCAATCTCTCTGATTCTCATTCTCTTACTTGTGAAAGCAAAGTGCAAAAACAGTCCCTATTTGATAATGCATGTAAAACTTCAGCACAGTGCCCCTCACTTGGTGAATATGACAAGGACATTTATAATTGTTATTACTCTGACTTCTATAGTTATTACTATTTCCAGCTTGATTTACATAATTTTCTGGAGAAATTACTCTCTCCAAGTAAAGCCCTTAAATTAGTTCCTTAGCTGTATGTCAAAATCTAGAAAACCCTACTAACATTCTTAGACTTCAGGAACATTTGCTTTGTAGGACATTTGCTTCATTGTTGATAGATATATATAGTACATACATACACACACACACACACATATATATATATATACTATTCCACATTAAAACTCTTAGGGGAATTTTGGGGGTGAGGTGGGGCAAGATGGCAGCATAGTGAGGTATGGAATTTAGTTAGTCCTCCAGGGCAGCTAGTAAATAGCCAGGAACTGTCTGGAATGACTAGGAGGGGACTTTAGTGACCAGACACACATTGTACCAGTCTGCAACTTGTGGGACAGCCACAATCCCAGACGGAACTTAGCTGTTCCAAATCATGGAGACTGGCACGCATTCCCCACTGACATGACAGGCTGGTTCCCCAAGGGAAAAAAGAAGCCCTCTCTACTAGGGGCAAGGAAGATAGTTCAACCAAGCTCCAATTGTAGAATTAATTAACAAAAGACTGAATACAAGTTCCAAGCACAGACAGACATGAGGCAAGCATGAAAGGAACCCGGAGGATTTGCTCTGGCAGAGAGGGAGTAAGGCTGACCAAAAAACATATAACAAAAAAAACAACAGAGCCTTTTTGACTTGGATAAGCTCAAAATACTGGAAAAAGGGACACATAGAGCCAGGTACCAACTCTGGCTCTTGATTTACAAAACTGTGGGGCTGGGGGCTGGCTCTGAAAAGGATTGATTTATTTACTTTTTAATAGCCCATTAGCTAGTACTGCAGGCATTCTTAGGCTTCACGGTAGAATTACTATATGTCTGGGAGATGAAATAACTAGGCAGGTAAAGGAGGTAATTCCCTAAGAGGCATCTCTTTAGGTCTCTACTGGAGCAAGGGAAGGTAGCTCAGCCAAGCTCCAATTGCAATTTTAATCCAGGAATAGAGGAGGCCTGACTGATAGACATAAAATAGAGTAAAATTAAAAAAAAAAAAAAAAAAAGAATGAAGAAGGAGGATATTGGAGTTACCTAAGCTCAGGGTACTAGAAAGGGGGGGACATAGAGCTAGGTACCAATTCCAGCTCTTGACTGGTGAAATTTGGGGGCTGGGGGCTGGCTCTGAAAAGAGATTTTTTTTTTCTTTTTTCCTCTTTTTAAAAAAACTATTCTAAGTTGCAACCTCAGGAATTTTCAAATGTCATTGCGACCCAGGCAAAGATGGAGTTAAGATAGGTCTGAGAGAGAAAGTAATGAGTCAAGTGGGGGAGATAATTCATGAAAGGTTGTATCTTCTCCCCAAAAAGGGAGATAAGAATCTAGGGTAAGTGGTGATCATTCTTCAGGAAATTCAGGTCCCAGGCATTGGAAAATAAAAGCAACCTAAGCCCACTTTCTACCTCAGTATCCCTCTCCACAAAACCCCTGGCAGGAGAGTCTGCTGACAATTAAAAGCACCACATCACTTTACACTTTTGGAGAGCTGCAGGCTAACAAGTGCTACTTGTAGGGCAGGATATGAAAAGCAGAGTGGAGGGTTTGTAAGAAAATCTGACAACCTGCTGGGTCTCACACTCAGGGAAATTTGATACTGATTACACTCTCCTCCTAAGACCTGGGAATGACTGGCCAGAGAAAATCGATTTGCAGTCAATCACATCTGGGTAGACCTGCGTCAAAAAAATGGTTCCATATAGGCAGGACAAGAAAAAGAAAAACAAAAGCTGGAAAATTATGACCAGTTAAACAGCAGCTATGCTAGAAGTCTAGAAAAGGTTGAAATGAATGCCAAAACAGAGATAGAGAACAAAGCGAACTAACAAGAAAATCCCAGGTAAAAGAGTGAAAATGGCCTCCAGTTAAACTAATCAAGGAAATTGTGCCTAGACACCAGCAAAAAATTATGTCATACTAGGACAAACAAAGATATGACCCAGTCAAAGGAACAAACTGACATTTAAAACAAGCTACAGGTGTTGAAACAAAAAATTCAGGATGTTTGAACAGACATCCAACATCTCATAAAAAATCAAGTTGATGGGTTGAGGGCAGATATGGCAAAAAAAAAAATGAAGGATATAAAGAAGAAAGTGGGTGAATATAAAGAACTCAAAAGTTTGAAAAAATAAATGGCAGAACTTGAGAGAAGGAAAGACACAATAGAAGAGATGAAAAACACAGTGAAGACCTAAAACAGCAGATTTGAAGAGACAGAAGAAAGGATTATTGAAATAGAGGACAGGACATCTGAAATACAGCCCTGCTGTAGAAGAATAGATAGGGAAAATAATGGAAAAACATGAGCAAGGTCACAGGGAACTGAATGACAACAGGAAGCACATGAATATATACCTGTTATGGATGTCCAAGAGGAAGAAGAGAATGAAACTGGGACACAAGAATGATGGAGTAAATCATAACTGAAAATTTACCATCTCTTATAAAAGACATAAAATTACAGAGCCAAGAAGTACAGTGTACCCCAAACAGAATACATTCGAATAGACCTACCTGAGACACTTTCTAATTAGATTGTCAAATGTCAAAATAAAAAAGAGACTTTTAAAACAGCAAGAGCAAAGCAATCCATCACATACAAGGGAATCTCAATATGTTTGTCTGCAGATTTATCAGAGAAATCATGGAGATAAGAGAGCAGTGGAGTGATATATTTAAGAAATTAAAAAAGAAAAACTGCCAACCAAGAATTCTATATACAGCAAAATTGTCCTTAAAAACGAGGTATAGTTTAAAATATTTTCAGGAAAACAGACACCGAGAGAGTTTCTGAACAAGAGACTTGCCCTATAAGAAATACTAAAGGGAGTACCAATGTAGATAGGAAAAGGCAGGAAAGATAAGTCTGGAGAAGAGTGTAGAAATGAAGACTATCAGTAAGGACAAAAAGAGAGAAGAAATTATATGATATTTAAGAATGAAGTTATGACATGAAACAATGTAGATGAACCTTAAAAACATTGTGTTGAGTGAATTAGCCAAAAACAAAAGGACATTTGCTGTATTGTCTCGCTAATTTGAGCTAACATTAATAAGCAAACTTGAGAGTTAAGGTTGAGAAGACATATTATCAGAAGATAAAAAGAGGGTAGAAACTGGGCATTTGATGCTAAAAGAGTACAGAATGTTCAACAGGATTGATTGTAAATATTCAGAAATTAATAGCACAATTCTATCTGATGGTAGTGCAATATTGTAAGTACACTGAACAAAGCTGAGTGTGAGTATGATTGAAAGAGGAAGACTAGTGGCATGCTTTTAGTGAAACCTAGAGTGGACAATGATGGCAACTAAATATACAAATATGAGATTTTTTTACATGAGGGAGAACAAATCAATTTTAACGGGGCAAGGTGTTGAAAATGGGATGGTATGTTGAAAAATACAATCAATACAAACTAGATTCTATAGTTAACAGTAACATTGAAATGTGTTTCCATTGAATGTAACAAAGTTAATATGACAAAGCTTAATTTCTATAAGTGTAGAATATAAGTGAGGGTTATGGGATTCCTGGCAGTGGTGTTCCTCCTTTTTATTTTATATTTTAATTCTTCATTTTTTCCTCTTCTTTCTTTGTAGAAGAAATGGAAATGTCCTCATATAGATTGTGATGAATGCATAACTATGTGATTATACATGGAACCATTGATTGTTTACTTAGGATGGATTGGATGGTGTTTGAATAAAACTGTTTAAAATACACAGAAAGATACAAGTGTGGAGAAAATGTGGAGAGAGAGAAATGTACTTATTCGCTGTTGGTAGTCAAGTAGAACGTTGCTTCCCTCTGGAAGGCAGTGCAGTTGGTTCCACAGGAGGCTAAATATAGGGCTGCCATAGGATCCTGCAGCCCTGCTGTAGGGTATGTACCTGGAATAACTGAAAGCAGAGACACAAATGGACATTTGCACTCTAGTGTTTATGGTGGCAGTATTGATGATTCGCAGTGGATGAAGGTGGCATCCACTGGCCTGATGAATGGAAGGGCAAACTGCAGTATATACATACAATGGAATATTTAGTGGCTACAAGAAGAAATGAAGTTGTGGGGCATGCAACTAGGTGAAAGAATCTTGAGGACAATATGTTGAGTGAAATAAGCAGGAAATGAAAAGACATTTAGTAAAATCCCTCACTAATATGGACTAACTACAATGTGCAAACTCTGAGAATTGAATTCAAGAGTATAGGCTATCAGAGGAAGCTTACTGTAAAGGCTCCTAAGATTGTAAACTCTTAACAGCAGTCACACCTATTCCTAAATTGTAAAGGTTCCTAGATTGTAAGCTCTTACCAGCAGGCACATCTATTCCAAAATTCTAACTGTTACTTCTAAGTTCTGAGATGTGAAGCTCTTTGTGTATAACCTGGTCATTCCCTGGAACTTTGGCTGTCCGTGTGAAACCTGAGACTCAGAACTAAATTTCTGCAGCTTTGAAAGTCAGCATTATCCCTGACAGCAATTGTTTAAAAAGCTGAAAAAAGAGATCAGACTTCAACTAGAGATGTGAATGAAGCTGATTTCGTTAGGAATATAGTAAATCAAAATAATGGGTAAAGGATCATATTGACTGTACTTTAAAATCTCAACTTCTGTGTGAGACCAAAGGAAAAGATGTTCATTTGGGGCAAAATTTATATTTTTCTATAGCACACTCTCTACTTTAACTTATATGGTTAGTTCAGTTAAACACCATAATTATATAGAAACTTGAATAGGGAGTTTGTACAGGTTAGTATGATGTTCCAATATATTACAGAGTTATCTAGGCAGAAGATAAAAATATATTTGCAGACACCCCTTTCGGGAATGATGAAAAATGTGGAAATACTAAACTTCCCCACCTGGGGAAGACCTGATATTCTTGCAAGCACTGGGGACTGTCTAGTTAATAGGCCAAGCCCCGTATTTGGGGCTTGTCCTTATGAAACTTATCCCTGCAAAGAAGAAGCTAAGATTACTTATAATTATGCCTAGGAGTCACCCCCAGATAATCTCTTTTGTTGCTCAGACGTGCCTGCTCTTTCTAAGTCAACTCTACAAGTAAGCTCAGTGCCTTCCCCCAGTTTGTGGAGCATGAATCCCAGCGTTGTATATCTCCCGGGCAATGTGGGACAAGTCTCCAGGGGATGAGCCCTGCCCTGTCATTGTGGGTTGAAAAAGACTTTTTCACCAATAGGGGAAAGAGAAATGAAACAAAATAGTTTCAAAGGCAGAGAGATTTCAAATAGAGCAGAGAGGTCATTCTAGAGGTTGTCCTTATACATTATATAAATATCCCTTTTCAGTTTTTGGTGTATTAGAGTAACTAGAGGGAATAGCTTGAAACTGTTGAACTGTAATTCAGTAGCTTGGATGCTTGAAGATGATTGTATAACTATATAGCTTTTAGGATGTGACCATGTAATTGTGAAAACCTTGTGACTGACACACCCTTTGTCCAGTGTATGTATGGATAGATGAGTCAGAAAATAAATAGGGTGGGATAGGGTACATGGGATATTTTGGGTGTTCTTTTTAACTTTTACATTTTTATTTTTATTCTTACTTTTATTGTTTTTGGAGTAACAGAAATGTTTAAAATCAATGGTGATGATAAAGATATAATAACTATATGATGATATTGTAAACTATTGATGGTGTACTTGGGATGATTAAATGGTGTGTAAATACATCTCAATAAAATTGCCTTTAAAAAACTCTTAAGGTTTAATTTATTGTCAAGTTTTATTTAAACACTAAACTAAGTAAGTCAGCTTCTCTACAGTTGCCCATGCAAATGTAAGAATTATTAGTTTAAAATATCTCCATTATATATGCTGTCCATTGAGCTGTCACTTGTGACAGATAACACTTTCCTGCAAGAGTTCCCCTATGTGTAATACTGGTATAAGAAGAAAAACTTCTATGAAAGTCTCCTCTGTGATCATGGCTAGGCTTCAAAGGTTAGCAAGCCAGACAAATGTCACTTATTCTATTTTCAGATCTTCTTCCATTATTGGAATAATTCAAGTTTCTTTAATCTGTGGTCCCTAGAGCTCCGTAGAACTCCATTTGAATTAGGTTCTGTCAAAATCATTAAATCTGTCAAGAATTCAAATTCCTTGCAATTCACTGTTAAGCTTTGTCACTAAAAAGAAAAAAAAATCTGAAGACAGTTTCCCTCAAATAGGGGAGGTATGTCAAAAATTCTCAGCTCTAACATTTCTAGTACAGGATTAATGTGTCAATCAATAATCTTTTATTAGTCATATTTTTCTCCATGAAGCACCAGCTGATTAAAAAAAAAATCTGCTACACTCGAATTACTTTTTGTGAATATTTGTATCTGAAAAGAGTATAATATTTGAGTGGAGGCCTGAGAATGAACTTGCTTTGGGACAATTTCTAGCAGTAAGGGGGGAAATAAGCTGAAAAAAGGAGCAGATAATCATTTATGTCAGAATGCAAGTAACTATTTTAGGATGCACCAAAAATCGTCACTCTAAAAATGCTCTATACTGAAGAACTGAAACTATGACAGGAAATTAAAACTTCCAATCTTGTATTAAAAAATCTAACTTATATCTTTCAACCTCTTCTACCTACCTTTTCCAACATACCTTTCATTCTACCTAGTCAAAAATAGACAATCTCTCAAACCCAGCTACATAAACTTTTCTTTCACTAGGTTGTTAGGTCTTGCTAGTGAAGGCTTTTAAACTAATAACATCATGCTTTTGTTTTCTGACCTCAGCTGCATTTTGATACTGTTCCCCGTTTCATTTACTTTTCCAGTTGCATCTGTTTCTCAGTCTCAGATTATCAGTAAGGCTGATTTAAAACTTTCCTTTTTATTGATTCAGGTCCTAAAATCCAACGTGACCCAAAGTGTGGTTGGCAGACCAGAAGAGATATATAAACAATGTATCAACTGTCTACCTAAGTACAGCAATTGACAGTAAGCATTTAGCAAGTTTTATAGCAATTTTACAAGGTAATTTTAGGTCTGTTAATCTCACAATAATAATAAAAGATGACTTACATTTTGTATGTGTTTGATTTTTTCCTTTGATCCTCTAGTAATTCATATGTATTATATTTTATATAAGCATCGGTTTGAAGCATATTAGATATTTTAAAAATAGTCTTTCCCAACAATTTGGAAACTCTGATCTATTACACCCTCAGAACACCGACCCTCAAAATTATGCCAGTGGGTATTTTTATTTATTTGTATTGTGCTATTTTTACTTCATAAAAAAAATAGTACTGTGCTATTTTTACTTCATGAAAAAATATTATTATTCCAAAAATACAATGTAGTACAACAGAAAACATATGGGATTGCAGTTTTTCCTAACTATAGAGAACCTTGAGCCAAACTTGCAAACAAGGCTTCTGGTCTCCTTACTCTGTTTAAATAAAGGACTGGTTCAAATTATATGTCCCAGTGCCAGAATAAAAGAACCCAAAAAGAATTAAAAATGAGAAAAAACCACATTTACCCAGAATGCGTAGATTGGAGCTGACTCAAGGCAACCACCCCAGTCTTTCTTGGGTTGATGTAATGATTTCAGGCTTGTCTAGGATATCTGAAAGCCTTAAAACTGTAGGCCATCAGTATATAACAATTAATAGCAGGCTAAAATCAAGAGCTCTTGGGCCTATATGCAGGTTTTTCTTCTCCAGCCCATACTCTTGGTCTAATCCACTTTACGACTATTACCTCTCATATCTATGCCATTTTCTGTAGCTTTAGCCTGGACTCCCACCATTTCTTACTTAGAGCATTACCATGTTCCTACATCATTTCAATACTTTCAACTTGTACATTTTCTAGTCCAAAGAATCAGTATGCAAATGTCTCTGCCCCCGATTCTTTAGCATTACTGACTAAAAAACTGATTTCTGCTTCTTACAAGACCACTCAAGAATGATCATATCGAAGGTTGTAAAAGTCAAAACAAGACATGCAGCATATTTTTGGAAGCTTTTAAATGGAGTTTAGTGTCAACATGGCATCAAGCCTTATACCCTAGTAAGGTGACATCAATGACAGCTTTAAATCTCATACTAAATGACAGGTTGAACACTACCAAATGCTTTGTGAACCTTTCTTTTGAATCGCTGAGGAAAGCAGAATACGGTGACAGGTTTCAGCTCTGTAATCATCCTTGGGAAGAAGTTTGACTATAGAATGAGATTCCATCACCTTTTTTTTTTTTAGTTCTGAATTGTGTAAATGGAATGAGAGGCAGGGCCTTTGTAGAATATCTAACTGTGTAAATTTGGGTGATACCATATGCAAAATTATTATCCTTACTGACTCAATAATAGATCAACCCATTTTCTTAAAACTAATATCTGCAAAGTATCCACTTAGTAATGTTGCAAAGTTCTTTTGAAGAAACAATCGATTGCTGTACTTAGGTAAACAGGTTGACATATTGTTTACATATCTGTTCCGGTCTGCCAACCACACTTTGGGTCACGTTGGATTTTAGGACCTGAATCAATAAAAAGGAAAGTTTTAAATTAGCCTTACTGATAATCTGAGACTGAGAAACAGATGCAACTGGAAAAGTAAATGAAATGGGGATACATTCAGCCCACATGAATAGACAAGCCTGAAATTATTACATTAACCCACGAAAGACTGGGGTGGTTGCCTTGAATCAGCTCCAATCTATGCATTCTGGGTAAATGTGTTTTATTCTCATTTTTAATTCTCTTTGGGTCCTTTTATTCTGGCACCAGGACATATAATTTGAATCAGTCTTTTATTTAAGCAGAGTAAGGAGACCAGAAGCCTTGTTTACAAATCTGGTTCAAGGTTCTCGATAGTTAGGAAAAATTGCAATCCCATATATTTTCTGTTGTACTCCATTGTATTTTTGGCATAATGATATTTTTTCATGAAGTAAAAATAGCAAAATTAAGAAAAACTATTTGCAAGTTCTTTCAACCTGTAATCATCACTGGAGGAGTAAAAACTAAAAGACCATGTGTAAGGAGCGATAGTATAGGAATTTAATGATAATAATAATTTAACATGTAAATCAACAGTTCTTTCTGCTAGAGAATATCTTTAGCGTTCTCATATGGAAAGCCTGAAAATATGAAATATATAGTATTTATTGATTTTAAAGCAGAAAGCATAACATATTTTCTGACAATATGAACAGATCCTTTTATTCCATATGCTTCTGAAAAAAAAAGTAGCTAAAATAGGACCTATCTTTTATACTCTAAATTAAAACTCTTTCTAAGTTTTTAATTTTCATATCCATCTTCTGTTCACTTTTTTGATAATGCAATTGTTTACAGTCAAGTTTATTGACGCATGATTGAAGAACAGTAAAATTCACTTTTTACAGTGCATAGTTCAATCCATTTCGCAAATGTTTATTGCCACATAACCAGCACCACATTCAAATATAGACAATTGCTATCATACAAAAATTCTGCTGTGTCGTTTTGCAGTGTTGGTAATATAATCTAAGTTAATAGAACTAGAATTAAGACCAACTAATAATTGAAGGCATATTCAAGAGTGATGAAAAGAGAGACATTAGAAAACAGAATGAAGTCTGTATCAGTGGGTGTAGGACAGCCCCTTGATATTGACACAATTCTGTTATAGTTATTTTATACAGGAATTTGGGTTTGCTAAAGCTGCCAGAATGCAATATACCAGAAATGAGTTGGCTTTGACAATAGGGATTTATTAATGTGCAATTTACAGTTCTTAGACCATGAAAATGTTCAACCCAAGACATCACAAGATTGATACTTAGATTCTGAAGACAGGCTGCCACTTTCTGGGACACGTCTGTAACATAGAAGGCACATGACTGGCATCTGTTGGTCCTTCTTACCGCGCTTTCATTGCTTCCAGCTCTGACTTCAGTGGTTTGATCTGTTTTCTGTGAGTCCTCTCTTAGTTTCTCTGGGGCTTATTTATAAAACTTCTTGTTTCATCTCTTAGCTTCTCTATGGCTTTTATCCTCTCATAAAGGACTCCAGCTAAAGGATCAAGGCTCACCGTGGATATGGGGGTCACATTTCAATTGAAATAACCTACCAAAAGGTCCCACTTACAACAGGCATAAACCTGAAAGTGTGGATTAAAATAACATGGTATTTTCTGGGGTACAAAACAACCTCTGAACTACCACAATAGGTAAACTTTTTAGTTATATTTAATATCTAATATTGAATGCTTTAGTTCAAATAGATATGTCATAACTCTGAAGTTCTGTGGTCCTGGGTAAGGCAAGAAAGCAGTAGTGGTTCTTGGCCTTTTATCTTAGATCAAAGTATAATAATAATAGTAATAATAATAATAATAGTAATAATAGTAATACTTTCTGAATTCCAGTGTACTCTTAGAATAGCATAGCAGAAAATGAGGATAAGGGGTTAATGATTGTTTTTGTAAGGATTGCTTTTGTATCACTCCTTACTATAGAGCTCTTTTAACCATGCCACACTACTTTATTTTCTTGCTTCACACTTGAGGCACAGGAAATTACAGCACTAAGATTATTTGTATCAATCTTGACACTGTAGAAGCAAGAATGTTTGACATTTCTGCATCAACCTCTTGATAATTAAGTGGCAAGTAATCAAGCTGCTTACTTTATCCACACACTTTTAACAGCCTTCATCATTGTTTCTTTGTTTTGTTTATATTTCCAGCTTTTTAGATTTTTCCTTTTTAAAAAACTTATTTATTGTATAGTATAACACATATACAAAGCAAAGATATAAAAAAGCAATAGTTTTCAAAGCACCCTTCAACAAGTGATTTCAGGACGGATCTCAGAGTTTGTCATGGGCTACCATATAATCTTCTCATATTTTTCCTTCTAGCTGCTCCAGAATATAGGAGGTTAGAGGCCTTAAATATTTTTTTAACATCACACTCGACTTTTTTTCCTTCTTTTTTTGTGAAAAATAACATATATACAAAAAAGCTATAAATTTGAAAGCACAGCACCACAATTTACTTTAGAACATATTTCAGAATTTGACAGGGTTAGAATTTCACAATTTTAGGTTTTTATTTCTAGCAGCTCTAAAATACGGGGGGACTAAAAGAGATGTCCATTTAATGATTCAGCATTCATATTTATTTATTAAATCCTATCTTCTATGTATAACTCCACCATCACTTTGATCTTTCCATAAGTTTCTTTAGAGTTGTTTGGGCTATGGCAATTCTAAGTTTTTGATATTGGAAGGGTCTATCACTAATATGGGGTAGAGAGATGAAATTATCTGATGTTTTGGAGAGGGTGGGCTAGGTTTCAGGGACACATCTGGAGGTTGAAGGTCTCTGGAAGGTTACTCTAGTACATGGAACTGTTGTGGAATTTTATATATTGCCCTAGGTGTTCTTTAGGATTGTCTGGAATGGTCCTAGTTGGGGGTTGGCAGGTTATGATAGGTAGCAAGTTCTGCCAGAAGCTTGCATAAGAGCAACCTCCAGAGTAGCCTCTCGACTCTATTTGTACTCTCTCTGCCACTGATATTTTATTAATTACATTTCTTTTTCCCCTTTTGGTCAGGATGGAATTGTTGATCCCTTGGTGCCAGGTCTGGATTCATCCCTGGAAATCATCTCCTACATCACCAGGGAGACTTTCATCCCAGGATGTCATGTCCCACTTAGGGGGGCCGACAATGATTTCACTTGCAGAATTGGGCTTAGAGAGAATGAGACCACATCTGAGCAACAACAGAGGTCTTCCAGAAGTAACTCTTAGGCATGCCTATACATAGTCTAAACTTCTCTGCTACCCACAATAAGCTTCACAAGAATAAGCCTCATGATCAAGGGCAAGGTCTATTGATTTGGGTGTCCCTAAAATTTGATACAGTATCAGGGGATTCCCTGATGGTAAGGTTTCACAGTTTCATATTCTTTCTCCCCTCCCTCAGGGGACTTGCCAATACTTTTTGATTATCTGCTTAATATACTCTAGTATGTTTCCAGGCATTACAATAAGCTTTACAGGTATAAAGGACCTCTTTCTTATTCTGTGCTTCCTGTGTTTCAATTTGTACAAATGAGCTATACAGGTAGATTGAATTAGATTATGCCCTACAGAAAATTTCAGTTTCTGATCAAATAAAACTTTCTTCCATTGGTCTCAAAGAGTATGTGTGGTTCTAAAATATAGATACTGTCTTCCTTACCCCTATGTTCTGAATTACTTTAACCCCAACCTGTTTAGCTTCGCTCTTATCTCTAAATATCAGGTTATATATATAAAACAGCCTCTCAAAATCCAGAAATAATAATCACACTCTGGACTTATCTGCTCTAAAAGCTTACAATCTAGGCCCGTTTTCTTATAAGCATTTTATAACGGTGACTATTTCATTGTTTTCATTTGTTTCTGGCTTACTTTGTCTCACCAAATGTCCCACATGTTCATTCACTTCATCGCATACCTCCCGACTTTATTCCTTTTTGTAGCAGCACAACCTCCATTCATAAGTATACATCATTGTTGGCCAATCTACTTCTCCATCAGTGCATCCTTTAGCCCCCTGCATTCATTGGGCATAATGTATAGGACCCAAAGTCCACAGTCCATCGGTACTCTCAATTTTAGATAATTTCATTGTTCCCAAGAGACAGAAAACCAATAAATACACCCTCGCCAAATAGAAAATCTAAACCTCCTTTTAACTCTTGTCGCTCACCCTATTATTTACCTCTGCTGTTGCTGTGGTAGTGCTGATGGTTCCTTTTGAACATAGCTCATATCATGCAATAGCAGTTTTCCCCCTGTACCCTGGACTTAAACACTCTTTATACAAGAATCAATTCTTTGAAGTAATTCTTATGAGAATTAATTCATATTTCTAATGTGAATCAGTGGGACATATAGGTCTATACAACCCCTTTCAATCTTGTTCATCTTCAATATGGTAATATTACTTCTAGACCCACTAGAGAATCCCCTTCTCTCCTATCTATTCCTTTACATTGGAGTTCAACCTTATTAGCTGATGGTTCACCCATCTTTAGTTTCTATGTATCTCTAAATCCCTTATATTCGGTATTATAACCCTCTGATTATACCTTTATGCTGGTCACAAAAGTGAAATCATACAGTATCTGTCCTTTTGTGTCTGGCTAATTTCACTCAGCATTATGTCCTCAAGCCTCATCCATCTTGTCATGTGGTTCAGGATATCATTTTGTCTTACTGCTGTATAATATTCCATCATATGTATATACCACATTTTGTTGATCCACTTGTCTGTTGATGGGCTTTTGGTTTGTTTCCAACTTTTGACAATTGTGAATGATGCTGCTATGAACATCAATATGCAAATGTCTGTTTGTATTTCTGCTTTCAGCTCTTCTGGGTATACATCAAGTAGTGCTATTGCTAGGTCATAGGACAATTTGATATTTAATTTCCTAAGGAACTGTCAAACAGTCTTCCATAGTGGCTGTACCATTATACATTCCCACCAGCAGTGCATAAGTGTCTCAGTTTCTCCACATCATCTCCAACATTTATAGTTTCCTTTTATTGAATAGCAGACATTCTTACAGGTCTGAGGTGGTATCTCATTGTGTCTTGATCTACATTTCCCTTACAGCCAATGAAAATGTGCTTTTTTTTCTTATGGGCAGGCATCCAGAATCGAACCTGGGTCTCGGGCATGGCAGGTGAGAACTCTGAAACTAAGTGACCATGGCTCGCCCTCTTCATGTCCTTTTAAGCCAACTGTATTTGCTGTTCAGAAAAATCCTTATTCATATCTTTAGCCCATTTTATAATTGGGTTGTTTATTCTTTTGTTGTTGAGTTGTATGATTTCTTCCTATATACAGGAAATCAAACCTTTTCCATTATGTGATTTCCAAATTTTCTCTCATTGAGTTGACTGTCTCTTCATCTTTTTGACAAAGTCTTTTGAGGTGCAGAAGTATTTGATTTTGAGAAGTTCCCATTTATCTATTTTTTCTTTTGTTGCTTGTGCTTTGGGTGTAAAGTTTAGGAAGCAACCTCCTATTACTAGATTTTGAAGATGTTTCCCTACATTTTCTTCTAGAAACTTTATGGTGCTAATTCTCATATTTAGGTTTTTGATCCACTTTCAGTTAATTTTTGTATAGGGTGTAAGATAGGGGTCTTCTTTCATTCTCTTGGCTATTGATATCCAGTTCTTCTATATTCAATTATTGAAAAGACTATTTTGTCCCAGTTCAGGGGATTTGAGGGCCTTGTCAAAAACCAGTTGATCTTAGATTTGGTGGTCTATTTCTGTACTTTTGATTTGATTGCATTGGTCAATGCTTTTGTCTTTGTGCCAGTACCATGCTATTTTGACCACTGTGGCTTTATAATAAATTTTAAAGTCTGGGAATGTTAATCCTCCCACTTCGTTCTTCTTTTTTTAGGATGTTTTTTAGCTATTTGGGGGTCTCTTTCCCTTCCAGATGAATTTGGTATTAGCTTTTCCAAATCTTCAAAGTATGTTGTTGAAATTTTGACTGGTACTATGTTGAATCTGTAGATCAGTTTGGAGAGAATTGACATCTTAACTATATTTAGCCTTCCTATCCATAAGTAGTGACTGTCTTTCCATCTATTTTGATCTCCTTTGATTTCTTTTAGCAATGTTATGTAGTTTTCTGTGTGCAAGTCCTTTAGGTCCCTAGTTAAGTTCATTTCTAAGTATTTTATTCTTTTAGTCACTATTTTGAATGGAATTTCTTCCTTAACTGACTCCTCAACTAGGTCATTACTTGTGTATAGAAATGTTACTGGTTTTTGCACATTAATTTTATATCCTCCCACCTTGCTGAATTTGTTTATTAGCTCAAATACCTTTGCTGTAGATTTCTCAGGATCTTCTAAATATAGTATCCTATCATCTGTAAATAATGAGAGTTTTACTTCTCCTTGAATCCTTTTACTTCTTTGTCCTGCCTGATTGCTCTAGCTAGAACTTCTAGCACAATGTTGACTAATAGTGGTGACAGTGGTTCTCCTTTTCTAATATCTGATCTTGGGGGAAAGCTTTCAGTCTCTCTTCATTGGGTACAATACTGGCTATCAGTTTTTCATATATTCCCTTTATCATATTAAGGTAGTTACCTTTGGATCCTATCTTTTGGAGTGTTTTTATGAGAAAAGATGCTGAATTTTTTTGAATGCTTTTTCAACATCAATTGGGATGATCATGTGATTTTTCCCTTTCAACGTTTAATGTGTTGTATTACATTTATTGATTTTCTTATGTTGAACCATCCTTACATTCCTGATATAAACCCCACTTATGTCATGGTGTATAATTCTATTAATGTGTTGTTGGATTCAATTTGTTAATATTTTATTGATAATTTTTGCATCTAAGTTCATTAGGTTGATTGACCTGTAATTTTCCTTTCTTATAGCATCTTTACCTGGTTTTGGTATTAAAATGATATTAGCTTCATAAAATGAGTTAGGTAGAGTTCCTTTTTCCTTAGTTTTTTGGAAAAGTTTGAGCAGGATTGGTGTTAGTTATTTTTGGAATATTTGATAAGATTCCCCTGTGAAGCCATCTGGCCCCAGGCTTTTCTTTGTGGGAAAACTTTTGATGACTGATTGAATCTCTTTACTTGTGGTTGGTTTCTTGAGATCTTCTACTTCTTCCTAAGTCAGTGTAGCTTGTTTGTGTGTCTCTAGGAATTTGTTTATTTCATCTAAGTTGTTTAATTTGTTGGCATATTAGCTGTTCATAGTATTCTCTTATGGTTACTTTTATTTCTTCAGGGTCTGTGGTGATGCATCCTTCTCATTTCTGATTTTGTTTATTTGCATCCTCTTTCTTTTTGTCTTTGTCAGTTTTGCTAGTGGCCCATCAATTTTACTGATTTTCTCAAAGAACCAACTTTTGGTTTTATTGATTCTTTCTATTGTTCTTTTGTTCTCCCATTCATTTATCTCTGCTTTAATTCTTTTAATTTCTCTTCTCCTATTTGCTTTGGGGTTAGTTTGCCATACTTTCTCAAGTTGCTCTAGATTTGCTCTTAAGTCCTTGACTTTTACTCTTTCTTATTTTTTGATATAGGCATTTAGGGCAATAAATTTCCCTCTCAGTACAGCCTTTGCCATGTCCCATAAGTTCTGAAAAGTTGTATTCTCATTTTCATTCATCTCCAGGTAGCTACTGATTTCTCTAGCAATTTCTTTTTTGACCCACTGGGTTGTTTAAGAGTGTGTTATTTAATCTCCATTTATTTGTGAATGGTCTCATTCTTTTCTTCTTTGGTGGTTATTGAGATCCAACTTCTCCCATTGTGATCAGAGAAAGTGCTTTGAATAACAGTGCTTTGAATAATTTCAGTATTTTTAAATTTATAAAGACCTGCTTTGTGCCCCAGGATATGATCTATCATGGAGAATGTTCCATGAACAGTAGAGAAGAATGTATAAACTTTGCTTTGGGGTGCAATAACCTATATATGTCTGTTAGGTCTAATTCATTCATTAACTTGTTTAACTTCTTCATTTCCTTGTTGGTCTTCTGTCTTGTTGTTCTATTTATAGAGTAGAGTCATGTATTGAAATCTCCTATTATTATTGTTGAAACAGCTATCATTCCCTTCAGTTTTGTCAATGTCTGTCTCATGTCCTTTGGAGCTCCTTGATTGGGAGCATAAACATTTATGATTGTTTTATCTTCTTGGTGAATTGACCCTTTAATTAATATATAGTGTCGTTCTTTGTCTCTTATGATGTCTTTACATTTAAAGTCTATTTTGTCCAATATTAGTATAGCTACTACAGCTTTCTTTTGGTTACAACTTGCATGGAAAATCTTTTTCCATCCTTTCACTTTCAACCTATTTGTATCCTTGTGTTTAAAATGAGTCTCTTGTAAGCAATATATAGTTGGATTATGTTTCTTAATCCATTCTGCCAATATGTATCTTTTAATTGGTGAGTTTAGTCTGTTAATATTCAAAGTTATTATGAAAAAGCATTTCTTGAATCCACCATCTTATCTTTTTATTTTATTTGTCAGCTCTCTATATTCTTTCACTTCTTTCTCTTTGCATTCTTTAGATGACCCTTAGTGGTACTCTTCAGTTCTGGCCCTCCTTCGGACCCCCCTCTCCTGTTTTTTTTTTTTTTTTTTTTCTTTTTAGCCAGCAGAACTCCTTTTAGTATTTCTTGTAGGGCCAGTCTCTTGTTGACAAATTCTTTCAGGACTTCTTTGTCTGTGAAAGCTTTAATCTTTCCCTCAATTTTAAAGGACAATTTGGCTGAGTACAGAATTCTTGGCTAGAAGTCTTTCTCTTCCAGGATCTTGAATATATCCTAGCACTGCCTTCTCAATTCCAGGGTGCTAGTTAAGTAGTCTGAACTCAGTCTTATTTGATTTCCCTTTATATAGAAGATTGTTTTTCTCTTGCTGCTCTCAGGATTTTCTGCTTCTCTTCAACATTTGAAAGACTGATTAGTATGTGTCTTGGGGAAGGCCTATGAATTTACTCTGTTTGGAGTTCTTTGAGCTTCTTTGACTTGTACATTTATGTCCTTTATAAGGGTTGGGAAGTTTACCCCCATTATATCCTCAACTACTCTTCCTAGCCCTTTACTCCCCTCTTCTCCTTCTGGAACACCAATGATTCTTACATTTGTGCACTTTGTTTTGTCTATCATTTACCTGAGTTCCCATTCGATTTTTTCCATCTTTTTTCCCTTTGTTGTTTTGAGTCTTTGAAGTCAATTATCCTGTCCCCTATATCATTTATTCTTTCTTCTGTCTCTTCAAATCTGGTGTTGCATGTCTCTAGTATGTTTTAATTTGGTCAACAAAAACTTTAATCTCTGTGATATCTGCTATTTTTCTATTTGTTCTTTCATATTCCTCTATGCTCTTCTACCAGCTTCTTGATCTCTTTTATGTCATTTGCTATCCCACTTATTTTATTAAGTAGAGTTGTATGAACATCTTTGATTAGTTGTTCCAACATCAGTATCTCCTCTCGTGTTTTAAATTGGTCACAGGGCTTTATCTGTCTGCACTGTGATATGCTTCATGTCATGTAAATATCTTAATTGATTTACTTTGAGAGTTGATTTCCTTCAGTAGTCCAAGGCCTTGTGTTTGTGGCATGGTCATACAGCAGGGAGCAGGGCACAGGTGGGAACTCAGTACAGCAATTTGTTTCAGGACAGGTATTGGTACAAGCTGGGGATGTTATACTGATGCTTGTGAACATGGGCACCCAGTGGCCAGGGAGGATGTAGCTGTGTGGGTGCACTGGTCTAGGGTGCATAACCCTGGTATGGACTAGTCTAAGACAAAGGACCCTTCATGTGCATTTGTAGAGCTGTGGCAGCAGGTCCGCATTATGCCTCTGTGGATAAGGAGCAGATGTGACCCAGCTGCATAGGTCAGCACTTTCTCAGAGCTAGGAAGAGTGGCTGAGGGCTGTGCTCATGTGAGGTTCTAGGACTGCTGTAAAGTGTGGTTCCCAGAGCTGAATGATGTGATTGGAGGCCCGTGCAGATGTGTGGGCTAAGCTGCGAGTGCTGAGATGAGGTACGCTGAGCTGCTTGGGCTGTGCTACATTGAATCTCTCATTTAAGCACCAGCCAATTAAATCGAACATCATTCATTGCAGCAGGCACACCTCCTAGCCGACTACAGATGTAATCAGCAACAGACGCAGTTCACATGCCATCAGTTCATGTCCACAACAATATAACTAGGTACCTTCACCTGGCCAAGTTGACAACTGAATCTAACTACCACACCCTGCTCCATGGAAAAGTTAGAGAAGGGATAGGAGGGCAACTGTGGTGGTGATTTGGGAATGTGGCTGACCTGGGAGTGGCTTCTGCATCACATGTGGCAGCCCTGGTTGCAGAGGCCAAGGAACTGAGAGGCAGAAAGCTGGAGCTTCGCGTGGAGACTTGGAGCCCACAGGAGTACACAGACAGGAACACGGAACTAAGAAGTAAGCCAGGCTGGGTTCCTTGTGTGCACTACCTGAGACTCACCCCACACCCATGCACCTGAACCCCAACATCCACTCCCAATCCCTGTGCTCCAGGCCCCCACCCCACCAGACCTCAGTGCATGTAACTGACCCCCCACCCCAAGTGCAGCCCAACCCACCTCTCCTGCACCCCTAAGAAACACTACCTCCCCCTACCTGTTCCCTGCAGGCTGCTGCCAGTGCATAAAGGCTGCAGGCATAACCCCCATACCTAGGCTACCACTGATCCCATCTCCAGGCCTTTGGAGATGCAGAAAGGAATCACCCCAGGGAAAGTTGTTGGAACCAGCAGAGATCACCCTGTGCCTTCCCATGTCCCACGTAAGAAAGAACCTCAGTTGAAAGTTAGCTGCCTTTCCTCTGAAGACTAATGAAATAAATCCCCTTTTATTAAAAGCCAATTCTGTCTCTGGTGTGTTGCATTCTGGCAGCTAGCAAACTAGAACACAGGGCTAAGCTCGAGCTACTCTATTTGGCCATCTTCCAGGAACTCCCTTTTTTGTTTTTCCTCCTGTTCACTTTTTGAGACTGGCTTGAGGCAAGTTATTGCACAGATTTCTGAGCTATTGGGCTATACTTAAGTTTATTAACTGATTTCAGGTACTCCATCTAGCCAGAACAGGGGCCAATACCAAAAAAACATGGAATTGCCTCTGATCAATTTATATTTCTATTTTACAAAATAAATTTATAAAATAAATATATTTTAATTCATATATTGTCATATGGCTTGGAGTTGTATGTTGTGGCTTAATTTTAAGCATGAAAATGTTTTATCTTAGCAAATTACAAGTATCATCAGTGGACAATTTTTCAATGTAGTGTGTAGAATTTCATGTTGAAGGGTAGACAATTTCAATACAACCTTTGACTGTCATGCCTTAGAAAGTAGTCACTTTATTCAATAATAGCAGCAAACATTTATTGAATATTAAGTACTGACACTATTCATGTGTTTTATATTTATTGACAAACTTAATCCCCACAACAGCATTTTATGACAGGTACTATTTTTACTCTTTATAGATAAGGACATTGACATAGAGAGTAGTTACATTATCTGGCAATATCTCACAAAAAAGAAAGAGGTAGTATTGGTTGGGAACTAGATTTATTTTGAGTTTTTACATTCTGATATTTTTGCTATAATTAACACAATTACCACCCCACTTTTAAAATATTTATACATCTATACAAAACTACTTTGCTTTTAAATACTTTAAAATGACTTCATTCTTTAAAACTTGCAAGGAAAGACTTTATATATTCCAATAAAAGTGGCAAGTAAACCAAACAAGTTCTCTACTGTTAGGAAGCTTACAAACAAATCAATAGTCAATCCAATTACAAATGCAAGTATAAATTAATGACTTTTAAAAGTCAATGCAGGTGGAGGACTACAGGAAACTGGCAGAGTAGAGAGCTCCAGGACGCAGTCCTTCCACCAAAACAACTGTTAAACAGGTAGTACCTGTCTGAGACAATTATTTTGAAATTTCAGAGACTAAAAGAGTACTGTACAGCACTCAGGGAAGAGTGGGAAGAGAAAGCTTGCAAATTACATTAAAGAACATTAAATCGTTCTTACCATACAGCAGATACTGGCATCCATTCCCCACTCATGGCAGGCCATTGTGGAATCCAGCCCTTGGCTAGCTTGCTGATCACAAAAAGGAATGTAAAATCCTTTTCCCCAAGAACAGAGCTTTTGATTAGAAAATTTAGATCACTGGGGACTTGGTTTTCAGGGCCGCTATTATATCAATCTGCTGCAGACAAAGGCAGCAGCAGCCTTTGATTCAACCTGCCCCAGACATGGGTGGTAGGAGTGGAAACTTAAAGAAGCTGTACTTCCTTAAGGTGTTGGGGACAGTTAGCTGGAGGGCCACATTTGCTGGGCAGACCATGAAATCTCAGCCTTGGGGAGCCATCTGAAACTTTTGTCTGGGAAAGACTGAATTAGGAGTGTTCTCTTGTGCCCCCTCCTTCCTTAATTTTATTTCCAGGCAAAAGCAGCTTGAGACAACAAAAAGAGTGAAAAAAAATAACTATAGAGACAAACAATCTGGGACATGCTATGTAAGTTAGGTTGGTATCAAACCAAATATTATAGTTTTATATTAAGGATGTTAAATTTTAATCCCATGGTAACCCCAAAGAAAATAAATGAAGAACATAGCCAGATAGAAAGGAGGATTTATTCCAGAAGAAACAAAAAAATAATCAAATAATATAAAAGTAGGTATTAATAGAAATGAAAGACAAAAAAATACTTCACAAAGGCTAAATAGCAAAATGGCAGAAAATCATCCTGATTTATCAGTAGTGACTTTAAATGTGAATGGATTAAACTCTCCAGTTAAAAGGCAGAGAAAACAAATAAAACATGACCCAAAAACATGCTATCTGCAAGAAACATATCTTAACATCAAAGATACAACTAGATTAGGTGTGAAAGATGATGGAAAAATATATATATACTATGCAAGAAGTAAGCAAAAGGGAGCTGGGGTGGCTATAATGACATCACATAAAGTAGATGTTAAGTTGAAAATAGTTAAAAGGGACAAAGAAGGTCAACTACACTAATAAAGAGGACAATTCAACAGTAACCTAAGAGCAGAGCCCCAAAATATATTAAACAAATATTGATAGAGTTGAAGAGAGAAATTGGCAGTTTTGTGCTAATAGTAGGAGACTTCAATACACCACTCCCAGTAATGGATAAAGCATTATTATCAGAAGATCAATAAAATGTACAGGAATGAATGATATGCTAATACAACTAGACCTAACATGTAGAACACTGCACCCAACAAAACCAGCATACACATTTTTTCGTGCACATGGATTATTCTTGAGGAGAGACCATAAATTATTTCATAATATGTCTTAATAAATTAAAAAAATATACTCTCTAAAAACAACACACTCTTAGAGAAGAAATCAGAAGAAAAATTAGGAAATACCTTGACATGAATGAAAATGAAAATACAACATACGGAAACTTATGGGACATAACAAAGACAAAGCTGAGAGATCAATTTATAGCTCCAAATGTGTACAATAAAAAATAATGAATGGAGTGCATCAGTAGCATGCCTGCCATGTGAGTGACTCCGGTTTGTTTCTTGGCCTATGCACTCCCCAAACAAACAAACCAAACAACAACAACAACAGCAAAAACTATTCAACAAATGATGCTGCAATAACAGGATATTCACGTGGGAAAGAATGAATGTGAGCCCACTGCACAGAATATAAAAAATAATAATAATAGTAAAGTCTTCTTATCAGAGATCTTTGCTGAAACCTGGACTAACTAGTAAAAGAGGACGCTAAACCCAAAGCAATCAGAAGGAAGAAAATAACAGACATCACAGCAGAGGTAAATAAACTAGAAAACAAAAAGTACATATAGAGAATCAGCAAAACCAAAAAGTTGTTTCTTTGAAAAGAACCATAAAAATGACAAACCTTTAGGTAGACTGACAAAGAAAAAGTAGAGAGGATACAAATAATGAAAATCAGAAGTGAAAAGTAGGGCATTATTACTGACCCCACTGAAGTAAAAAAAACTATGAGTATACTATGAGCAACAGTATGCCAATAAATTGGATAACCTAGATGAAATAGAAAAAACACTAGAAGTGCACAAACTATATATACTGACTCAAGAAGAAATGGAAGATCTCAATAAACCAATTACTAGAAATGAGCTTGAATCAGTAACCAAAAACCTCCCAACAAAGAAAGCCAAGGAGCAGAAGGGTTTACAGGGGAATTCTATCAAACATTCCAATCAGACAAACTCTGCCAAAAATTTGAAGATAAGGGAATGCTCCTTTATTCATTCTATGAGGCTATGTTGTTTGAAACTATGTGTATCCCAGAAAAGCCATGTTCTTTAATCCTCAGTCAATGTTGCTGGGTGGGATGTTTTTCATTATTTCCATGGAGATGTGACCCACCCATTTATGGGTGGTAACTTTTGATTAGGAGGCTCCATGGAGATGTGTCTCCACCCATTCAAGGTAGGGTTGCTTACTAGATTCCTTACTAGAGTTCCCCTTTAAGAGGGAACCATTTTAGAAAAGCTTTAGAGCCCACAAAACCAGAGACCTTCAGAGATGAAGAAGGAAAATGTTCCCCCAGGGGAGCCTCATGAAAAAAGAAACTGGAAGAGAAAGCTAGCAGATATCACCAGCTCTGGACAGCATCAGCCTTTCTTGAGTGAAGGTAACTTATTGTTCATGCCTTAATTTGGACAGTTTCATGTCTTAAGAACTGTGAACTTGCAACTTTTAAAAGCCATTCCATTCTAGTATATTGCATTTCAGCATCTTTAACATATTGAAACAGAGGCCAGCATCACCTTCATTCCAAAGCCAGATAAAGGTAAAAGATAAAATAAAAGTACAGACCTATATATCTTTTGAATAAGGTGGAAGAATCCTCAGAATACTATCAAATGCTGTCCAACAGTATATTACAGAAATATACATTTATTTCTGGTATGCAAGATTGTTTCAACATAAGAAAATCAATTAATATAATACAGCACATAAACTCAATGAAGAAAAAAAATCCCATGATAATCTCAGTTGATGTAGAAAAAGCATTTTACAAAATCCAGCATCCTTCATGATAAAGACACTTAGAACACTAGGAATAGAAGAAAAGTTCCTCAACACTATAAGGGCACATATGAAACTCCCACAACTAACATCCTACTTAATAGTTACAGACTGAAAGTTTTTCCTTTAATCAGGAACAAGACAAGGATGTCCACTGTCACCATTGTTATTCAACATTGTATTGGAATTTCTTGCCAGAGCAATTAGGCATGAAAAATAAATAAATTGCATCCAAGTTCGAAAGAACGAATGAAAACTTTCCCTATTTGCAGATGATATGATACAATATACAGAAAAATCCTGAAATATCCACAAACAAAGCTCCTAGTGGTACAAATGAATTCAGCAAAGGGGCAGGTGCAAGATGAGTACCCCCAAATCAGTGCTGTTTCTATACACAATCAATGAACAATCAAAAGAAGAAATAAAAACGAAGAATTCCATTCACAATAGCAACAAAAAAATCCAATATCTAGAAATAAATGTAACCAGGGAAGCAAAGGACTTGAACACAGAAAACTACACAATATTGCTAAAAGAAACCAATCACTGCTAAATAAATTGGAAGACATTCAATGTTCATGGATTGGAAGATGAAATATCACTAAGATGTCAGTCCTACACAAAGCAATTTATAGATTCAATCAAACAATCTTTTTGAAAAGATGGAAAAGCTAATTACTGTCACATTTATCTGTAAGGGAAGGTGCCCCAGATAGCTATAGACATCTTGAAAAAGAAGAATGAATTTGGAAGAATCACTCATCCCAATCTCAAAGCTTATTACAAAGCCATAGTAATCAAAACAGCATGATATTGGCACATAACAGAAAAATGAACTGATAGAATCAAATGAGATCTTGGAAATCAATTCTCACATCTATGGTCAACTAATTTTTGGCAAGATGTTAAAGACCACTCAATTGAGAAACAACAGTCTCTTCAGCCCAGGGTTCTGTGAAAACTGGATCTCCATTTGCAAAAAAAGAAGGTAGACCCTTACCTCACACCATATATAAAAAGCAACTAAAATGGACCTACATATAAGAGCTAGAACTATCAGTCTCCTAGAATAAAATGTAGGGAAACATCTACAGAACCTTGTGTTAAGCAATGGGTTCTTAGACTTTATACCCAATGCATATGCAACAAAAGAAAAACAATAGATAAATGGAATCTCACCAAAATTAAACACCTTTTTGCCTTGAAGTAAAACTACAAGCTACACAATAGGAGAAAATATTTGGAAACCACATATCAATTAAAGCTTTAATATCCAGAATATATACAGAAAGTCTTCAGCAATAAAGCAACAAACAACTCAATTTAAAAATTGGCAAAAGATTTTAAAAGACATCTCTCCAAAGAAGTCATACAAATAGCCAGAAAGCACATGAAAAGATGTTCAGCATCATTAACTATCAGGAAACTGCAAGTCAAAACCACAATGTGATACTACTTAACATCCATTAGAATCACTACTAATTTAAAAAATTAGAAAATAACAAGTTTTTGAGAGGTTGTGGAGAAATAGGGACACTCAATCTTTGATGGTGGCAGTTAAAATGATGTAGCTTCTGTGGAAAACCATTTAATCATTCCTCAGAATCTAAGTATAGAACTACCACATGACCCAGCAATCCCACCACTTGGTATATGCCCAAAATAATTGAAAGCAGGGACTTGAACAGATATTTTCATACTGATGTTCCTAGCAGCATTATTGAAAGTTGTCAAAAGATGGAAGCAATCCAAGTGTCCATCAACCAATGAGCGGATAAATAAAACAGGGCATATACATACAATGGAATATTATTCAGCCATAAAAAAGAATGAAGTCTTGATACAGGCAACAACATGGATGAACCTTGAAGACATCACCTTATGAGTGAAATAATCCAGACAAAAAAAGGAAAATATTGTATAATCTCAGTGTTTTGAAGCAATTAGAATAAGCAAACTCATAAAATCAAAATTTAGAATATAGGTTGCCAGGGGGGATGGGATGGAATTCGTGAATGGGAAGTTAAGGCTTAAAATGAATAGGTTTCCTTTCTGTAATGATGGAAATGTTTTGATATTGAATGGTAGTGACAGTAACACAGCAGCATGAATGCAATTAACAGCACTGAAATATATATCTGAATATGATTAAAAGGGGAAAAGTTAGACTGTATATTTGGCATCAGAATACAAATTTTAAAAATCCGTGAAACAACACCACACAAACAGAGAATCCTAAGTGAAACCATGGACTTAATTAATAGTACAATTATTAAAATGTGTCATGATCAATAGTGACAAATATTCCACACCAGTGCAAGGTGGTGGTGGGATGATATGTGGTAATCCTGGATTTTATACATGAATGTGCTATAAATCCACAACTTCACTAATAAATTTAAAAAAGAAAAAAATGTGAGTGCTCTAGGAGGGTTTGGGAAATGAGAATGATATGAGACATATGCCGAGATATGCTGAGCATTGGGAGGGGACGACTTTTTGAGGATAAATGGCTTGGGAAGTGGATATTTTGAACATTGACTAAAGCAAAGAAACTTGAGAGAAATCCTGGACTTGGATTGTGTAATCTCTGAAGGGCATGATTACATAGTCTAAATGAAGGGTCTTGATTTTCTTGTCTTGCGGAACTGTTGTCAGGTACTTTCTGACTTCAAACACAAGCCTTGGGGCAGTACATAGTCACTCCATCTCCTCTTACTTGGCATAGGAAATATAGGCTTATTTTCTTTAACTTAGGTTTCATCTAATTTACTTTGAGATTTCATATCTTCACAGTCACCCAGTGTGCACATATGTTTGGCTTTACAAGGTAGTCTTAATTGCTCTGCCTATAGTGATGATTTTCCATAGGACTGGGGCTCAGCCCTTAGTATTTAATTGGTCTGGGTGAAGCCAGCACATTTTCACAACTTAACAGTTAAAACTAATGTGTGCCAGAGTAGAGAGTCACAGCTCTAAAGAATACTACCTGAGGTGATATCCCTTCTAGAGTTTTCTATCTCAACAAATGAGGCTTGGGACTGCAGAGGCTTATAATTTACAGTTTTGGCTCACCAGGGCTGAGTGATGCTGGTGACAGAGGAGAGAAAATAGCCTATCTGATATAAAAGTTCTTAATTTACACACTCTGCCTTCAAGGAATTTACAAATAACTAAGTCTAAATTTGGGAGAAGGGCAATGATAGATACAAAGTGTCATAGTAAAAGATGACACAGTTAGTCTCTTAGGATGGATGGGGTGTATAGGAGAAGTAACACTTGACTCCAAACTTGAAAAACAAGTAAGAAGGTGATGGGTGTTGAAGGGAAGAAGAGAGGAAAACTTCAGGAAATAAGAATATCTCCCTGTAAAATCAGAGAAATATAAACTAAGTATATTTCACAAATAATCTGGATTTTTTGTGATAAAGCACAATGATATAATAATAATGACAGAAGGTCATGTTGGCGAGTGAACAGAGTTGTGATTTGGACTCTACTACAGTCATAAAACCAGTAGTGAAACAACAATATTTTTTTCCTAGAAACTGATGATATTTTAATTTATTTTAAATGTCAACAACCTAAAAATTAATCTTTTAGAATGTGAAATGTTTTGAATAGACATATATTAATTATTATTCAATAAAGCAATTTCATTTGAACTTATGACCCACTTTTATATCTAGACACCCAGTAAATGTTAATTTATATGGATTTTGTAACCCTCCAAAAATTGGTTATCGATAACTTTTCAGTTGGTTTAATACATAACAGGAATAATAAAATATTTAAAAACCAACATTCTGGCATCGCATGAGTGGTTCCAGCAGTAAATATTCTAATCAATTTGTATCATATTAATTCGATTGAATGGCAGTTGTTTACTTTTAAACTCACTAACTTAATGGAAGTAACAGAAATTTACAAAAATATAATTGAGAAAGCTTTAAAGTGGAAATAAAGAAATTCTATCTCTCATTGGGCATCTGAAAACAAGTGTTCAGCACTTTAAGATGAGATTTCCTCATTTGTGTTAACTTTCAAAATAATAATACATGGAAAATGTTCATTCAATGAATAGAATATAATTTCTAAAAAAAAAAAATCTGCCCTATATATAATTAGCTAAGTCTATATAAAACTTGTGAAAATGTAGATTGAAAATCAATACATATAAAACCCATACTTATTTGAAAGCATCAAATAGGCTTGATTATAAAAGAAGCTAAATTTTTAGTGATCTTGCTTTTTCCAGCTGGTAAGTTTGAAATGCTTATATACTTCAAGGTTAAATTGATAAAGATAAAATGATAAGTTAAAATAAAGGAAGGAGTACTGGGTCCTGGATAGAAGAAATTTTGCAGAATGAGAAAATGATTATTCCTACTAAAGAAGACTCATATCTAGCCCAAGTTCTAGTTCTTGAGAGAAAAGGATGGCAAGATAAGTTAAATTAAGCAGAAATTCAACTATTTAGCATACACTTAGTGTCATGGTCAGATTCATGTGTCAAGTTAGCCAGGTGGTGGTACCTGTTTGTCAGGTTGGGCAAGTGCTGGCCTGTCTATGCTATGAGGACATTTCATAGAATTAAATCATGATCATGTCAGCTGCATCCACAGCTGATTCTATTTGTAATTAGCCAAGGGGCATGTCTTCTGCAATGAGTAGTGCTTAATTTAATCACTGGAGGCCTTTTAAGTAGGATTTAGAGGAGTCAGGCTCTCTTCATCCAGACCCTCCATGGGAGTCATAAGCTTCACGGCCTGCCCAACGGATTTTGGACTCGACATTCAGTGGTTACATGAGATGCTTTTATAAATTTTATATTTATGGATATTTCCTGTTGATTCTGTTTCTCTAGAGAACTCTAATGAATACACTTAGCTATATGAAGATGAAGGCTGATAGTTGAAAATGACTCAGTACTTCTCTATTTGAATTAAAGGAAAGATAGTAATGTGTTCTATTAGAATAAAGACAGAAGCAGATCCATTACCAGTATATTTGATTTCAGTCATTAGTGTAAATATATGGTCTGATATTCGGTACTCATATTTAGAGGAGGGTAGATTTAAAGTGTAAACTAAGAGTTAAAAGGTTTAACTTCAGTTGGGTATCCATTAACAAAAAAGTTTCCTGGGCATCTAATGTAAACATAATAGGCTAAAATTAGAGAAAACCTAGAAAAACAATAGTACATTTGGAGACATGGTGAAAGATTCCAGAAATATAGAAGACTAAAATGCAAAAAAAGGTTTTTAGAAACCTGACTTGAATACAGTATCGATCATTATATTCATTAAATAGTATTATAGAAGTGAATGGAGATTGTGGTGTTTCATGTCATTATTCATTGAATGAAATTAAATAGCTCAAATGGGTTTTGAGAAATGTTCCTTTCAAACCCTGTACTTAAAGCAGATGGATATGAAACTATGCACATCAGGTTTTTTTCTTTCATTCTTGATATTTCCAAAACCTGTCTTAATAATTATTCCAATATGTTGTCCTTTGTTGACTTGTTTTCTTATACCCACTCAACCATTGCCCCAGCTGATTGTGAGTATCCACTATGTTGCAGGCACTGTTTTAGACATAGGCAAAAAAAAAAAAAAAAGGCACTTCTCCTGCTAACTGTATCCTAATAGATTTTTACTTTTTTTATCCTCATAGATTTCTAAAGTTAAAATTGGCCTTTCTGCATAATTGTTAAAAAAAAATAGGAAGGAGAAGCCGGACTCTAAATGAATAATCATCTCTTCAGTGTGAAAACAGTGGTAATCATATTTTGGCCCCAATTCTTTAGTCGAAAGAAGAAACCACACCTATATTTAATTATTCTTTTAATATTCCGAAATGTCCTTTGTCTCAACACAGTGTTTCTAAGTTCAATTCTCTTAATTTAGACACAATTTCCTAATAAGGCTTAAGTAATGTAAACTATCCTAAACACTCTCTATTGATTTCAAGTGGATTTCTTATCTACTTTACTCTTACATGCTTAAGATCATGAAGCCTTTCGGGAGTGGAAAATAAAGCTATTTAAAAAAAAATAAAAAGAGGTATGTCCCTCCTTCAGTACTTCTCTGACATGTACTCTCTTTTCAATAAACTCCTCTTTTAATAAACTTTGGTACTTATTCTTACTGGCCCTCTCATCTGTAAATTCTTTTAGTTTTGAGAATATTGAACCTGGATCGGGGCTCAGCTGGCACCATTGCTAGCAAGGCACTGGTTACAGATTCTGTTGAGCCCATCAGGAATGATTTCAAAAGATCTCAGGAGAGCAACATCTTCCATGTAAGGCACTGGCCCTCGAGACCTGCATTTCAGCTTCAGAGGAAAGGAGAGCAGGGAGAGATTGGAATAAGGCACGGCTCATAGCTTTGGCCGTCAAGGGTAACCAGCCACCTCAGGGCCACATGGGGCAGAAGCCACTGGGAACCTGGCATCCATGTGGAGAGTTGGGGCATTTGGAAATAGGAGTGCCCCCAAGAGACCAAAGGAGGTGGGAAGGCAGGACACTGGACTGAAGAGTGTGTTGAGCGCCCATGGGGCAGTGAAGCCTCTCTAAAAGCCCTGTTGCCCACCCTCGACCAGGACTGAAGTGGCCAGAGTCAGTGGCTCCCTGGATCTTACCAAAGAATATTGAGATCTCAAAGCCCCAGGTGTCTCTATACAGGGCGGGTAAGATTATTAATTTTTTCATTGATACAGGAGCCACATATTCCTTTCTCCAGGAAAAAACAAACAAAGAAACAAACAAACAACAACAACAAAAATATATATCTTAAAACAGCAGGACATCAAAGGTATTCAACCTCTTATCCAGACATTCCTGAAAACCAGACTTCTCATCCCATGCATCTTAATTCTGCATACCTTTCCACCCAGATTCTCAGTTTTTCTGTGCCTTTGAATCGCAAGGGTCCGAGACGCTGAGCTCTCCTGGATAGCCCTACCCCAAGGGTTCAGAGACAATCCTCACCTTTTTGGGAATGAGCTAGTGCAGGACCTAACCCTCCTGCACTGGGAGTCTAGCTCCCTCCTTCAGTATATAGATGATTATTAATGTGCAGTCCTATAAGGGAAGCCTTCATCAGGGACACCATTGCTACCCTTAATTTCTTAGCCAAATGAAGTTACCAAGTTTCACCTTCTAAGGTTCAAATTGCCTTACAAAAGGTTCTTTACCTTGGGTTTGTCCTCACCCCAGGGGAACATTCTTTGTTATGTGAAAGAATCCAGGCTACACTCTGAGATGTAAACTCAAACCAAAACATAAAAATGTAAGCATTAAAGGGCAGCATCAAAGTGGCAAATAGCAAAATCGTTAGTTTCAAAATGCATTAAGCATATTCTGACAAGTTTTATTTTGATGGTAATTGTATGTTGTGAGATGTTTGCTTAGCAACAAGTTTCCAAAATTATTTTGGTAACAAATATGAAGGATATAAAAAAGGTTTTTTTTATTAAAAAGAAAAAATAGTGTAGTTTTGTCCTAAGATGAATGAATGGTTGTTACAGAATGAGACAAAACCTGAATGGATATGGAAGGTTTAGAAAATTTGTGGAGAGAGAAACTGTGGTCAAGGTTAAAAAAAGTTTAGAAGTCTATAATATACTAATGTAAAACTAAAACTTGGTTTTCTGTTAAAGCGACAAAGTTTTTTTTTAATTATTACTCCATCTTTAGTACAGTTTTCCTTAAGTAGTAGTGTAAAAAGCAAAAAGTCTATAGTTCAGCAAAATAGTGTTTATGTCTGCGTTAACATCAGCATACCTTAGTTATTCAAAACAAAACTTCTAAATCTTTCCCTCAATTTTAATTAAATAAATAAATAAAGATTGTTTTAAACCTGACTATTCTTAACACTTTGCTCTCTTAAGGTCAACCCTGAAAAAAAAATTATTCTAAACAGTTGCAAAAACTTATTCTTTTACCTTATAAATATGAAGTGCTAATAATAGCTAAATTAATTTACTATATTATAAGTTACATTAAAATGTTCAGTCTTATAATTAAATTTCCCTGTCAGTTGCATTGTTTCATTTTAATGCTTCTGTAAAAGTTTTTGGAAGTAACCTACAATTCAGAAATTCATCTTCAACAAAAAAGATTTTAAAAGAAGCAAGACAAATATGTAAATTTAACAAACCCTAGTTATGTTAAAAAGAAAAGAAACTAAACCTCTGTTTTAACTAAGTATTTTACAAATATTTTCCAGCTTCAAGTAACTCTAGTCTCCCAAGGAATATTCTTTCACTTTCTTCAGTTAACTGGAGGAATTAAATAACTATCACCAATGTCCTCCAAAGTGACAACTACCTACTTCTAGTACTCTCTATAACTATTCCCTCTCTTTTCAAAATGTTATCTCTATTGTCAGAGTACATCTAAACAGGACCTGCCCATCTGAGACATGTGTTTGGAAGTGGCATGCTGCTCATCAGAACTCCTAATTCAACTGCACACCAGCACATAGGATGGCTGTTCACATTCAAATGAACAAGGGAAGTAAAGCAACTATAAGTAAGCAGAGCATACTTGGCTTTCCTTAAATGCTATTTTATTTTCATTTCTCAGTATTGCAAGCTGTAAACCTGTAACCTCCTATACCTGCACTCAGGGACTCATGCAGAAGAGGTGGCAGAAAGATTATAAGAGTGGTAGGAAGGAGTGGATTGCAGCATAATAATATTTCTGCATTTTCCAATATACCTCAACCCTTCCAATATTCTCAGAAATTATGCATATTCTTACATACACTCTCTTAACTTTGTGAAAATATTTAAAAATGATCCCTCAACCTCCTGAGTAGATATATAACCACTGGCCCTGAAGAAATAAAGGAGGTAATGTTAGTATACTATGAACTCCTTAAGGTCAACCCTGCTCATAAACTATACAACATAAATGAAATGGACAACTTCCTAGAAAGGCATGAACAACCAACATTGACTCAGGAAGAAATAGATGACTTCAACAAACCAATCACAAGTAAAGAGATTGAATTAGTCATCAAGAAGATCCCAAAAAAGAAAAGTCCAGGACCAGATGGCTTCACATGTGAATTCTACCAAACATTCAAGAAAGAGTTAGTACCAATCCTGCTCAAACTCTTCAAACTGAAGAGAAGGGAAGGCTATCTAACTCATTCTATGAGGCCAATACCACCCTGAGATGAAAGCCAGAAAAAGATACTACAAGAAAAGAAAATTACAGACCAATCTCTCTAAAGAATATAGATGCAAAAATCCTCAACAAAATTCTTGCAAATTGAATCCAGCAACACTTTAAAAGAATTATACGCCATGACCAAGTGGGATTTATTCCAGGAATGTGAGGATGGGTTAACATAAGAAAATCAATTAATGTGATACACCATATCAACAAATCAAAGCAAAAAATGAACACATGATCATCTCAATTGATGCAGAAAAGGCATTTGACAAATTCAACATCCTCTCTTGATGAAAATATTTCAAAAGATAGGAATAGAAGGGAAATTCCTCAATATGTCAAGTGAATATATGAAAAACCCACAGCTAACATCATCCTCAATGGGAAATGACTGAAAACTTTCCCCCTAAGATTAGGCACAAGACAAGGATGTCCACTGTCACCATTGTTATTCAAACAAACAAACTAAAAAAGGAAACACAAGGCATCAAAATTGGAAAGGAAGAAGTAAAACTCTCACTGTTTGCAGATGATATGATACTATATGTTGAAAACCCTGAAAAATCCACAGCAAAGCTACTAGAGCTAATAAATGAGTACAGCAAAGTACAGGCTACAAGATCAACACTCAAAAATTAGTAGTATTTCTATACACTAGCAATGAACAATCTGAGGAGGAAATCAAGAAAAAAATCCATTTACAATTGCAACAAAAAAATAAAATATTTAAGAATAAATTTAACTAAAGATACAAAAGACCTATACACAGGAAACTACAAGAAATTGCTAAAAGAAATCACAGAAGACCTAAATAAATAGAAGGGCATATGGTGTTCCTGGATTGGAAGACTAAATATAGTTAAGATGTCAATTCTACCTAAATTGATTTGTATATTCAATGCAATAATAATTAAAATCCCAAAAACTTACTTTTCAGAATTAGAACAAACAATAGCCAAATTTATTTGGAAGGGCAAGATGCTTTGAATAGCTGAAAATATATTGAGAAAGAAAAATTAAGTGAGAGATCTCACACTAACTGATTTTAAGGCATATCATGAGGCTACAGTGGTCAAAACAGCATGATACTGGCATAAAGATAAGTATACTCACCAATGGAATTGAACAGAGTGTTCAGATATAGACCCCCTCATCTGTGGACAATTGATCTTTGATAAGACAGTCAAGTCAACTCACCTTAGAACAGTCTCTTCAATCAATGGTGCTTGAAGTACTGATATCCATATGCAAAAGAATGAAAGAGGATCCATTTCTCACTCCTTATATAAAATTTAACTCAAAATGGATCAAAGACTTAAACTAGGGTTAAGACCTTAAAACTTTTAGAAGAAAATACAGGGAAATATCTTATAAAACTTGTAATATAGGTTTATATTACAAGTTTTATATATTAATTTATATATAAAACTTGGTTTCCTAGATCTTACACCCAAAGCATGAGCACTGAAGAGAGAAATACATAAATGGGAACTCCTCAAAATTAAACACTTTTGTGCATCAAAGAACTTTGTCAAGAAAGGAGAAAGGCAGTCAATACAATGGGAGATAATATTTGGAAACCATAGATCAGATAAGGGTTTAATATCTGTTTTATTAAGAAACCTGCATGAAGCCTCAATTTGAACAGGGTCAGATTCATGAGTAACACACCTCTCTCTAATTCAAGCAAATAAGTATTTGTTGATTAAAATAAGAAAGACTATAATAAGAAAGACAGAGAAATAAAGTAAGTTACATCACCAGGCAGAAATTCACCAAGACCTAAAGAAGAACACTGGGGAATCCCGGAGACAGGGTTTTGGGGGTCTGCCTGGGAAAGTCCTGAGTGGAGCAGCCTCTCTCAGATGAGATTCCAAAGTTTAGCTGTTTCTGGGCAGTTTCTAGAGTGTTACTTTAGCTATAGTCCAATTGATTTATGTGATCAAGCTTAAGTGTTTCTCACGAGAGTGCTCGGTCTCAAGAGAAACTTCCCTGTACAAAAATATTTTTGTGAAAGTCCATTTCCATCTCGGAGGGTAGCCAGCCCTCCCAGTCAGATTTGTACATTTTACTGTTGAAACAAAATGGTCACTAGATGTTTATTTGATACCTTGTGATATGGGAAATTGCACATGTGTGGCTAAGCTGGTTTCTGTGGTGAGAATAACAATCATGCAAAGGGTCAACCTGTTCCTCTAGGGAATAAACAGCTTTGTGTTTTAATTTTTGCCTGGCAGCAGGTTTCAAAGTGAGGCAAGCTCTTATATATATATATATACACATTTCATTTGGTCCTAGGATCTGATCTTTCTTTGGATACCCAATGTTATTATTTTTCCTAGAAATTGTGTAAAAAATATATTTCTTCATACATTAATAAGCAATGGATTAGAAAAAACAGCCTTGAGCAGTTAGTAAATAACATCTTATTATAAGATACTAAGGTGTTACAGTGGTCAACATCAGCTGAGCAGAGCAAACCCCACAAATTTACTTTTCCTCTTTTAAAATTTCAGTATCTAGAATATATAAAGAGATTCTTCAACTCAACAACAAAAAGAGAAACAACCCAATTTAAAACTATGCAAAAGACATAAGCAGGCACTTCTCAGAAAAGGAAATATTCATGGTGAAAAAGGCACATGAAAAGATGCTCAACTTCCCTGGCTATTAGGGAAATGCAAATCAAAATCACAATAAGATATCATCTCACACCCACCAGAATGGTCATTATCAATAAAACAGAAAACGACAAGTGCTGGAGAGGATGTGAAGAAAGAGGCACACTTATCCACTGTCGGCAATGTCAAATGGTGCAACCGCTGTGGAAGGCAGTTTGGTGGTTCCTCAGGAAACTAAGCATAGAATTGCCATATGATCCTGCAATACCATTGCTAAGTATCTATTTAGAGGACATGAGGGCAAGGATACAAATGGACATTTGCACACCTATGTTTATAGCAATTTACAACTGCCAAAAGATGGAAACAGCCCAGATGTCCATCAGTGGAAGAGTGGCTAAACAAACTGTGGTATATACATATGATGGAATATTACACAGCTGTAAGACAAAATAAAGTCATGAAGCATATAACAACATGGATGGATCTTGAAGACATTATGCTGAATGAAATTAGCGAGAAACAAAAGGGCAAATATTGTATGCCTCACTGAAATGAACTAACATTAGTGAGTGAACTTGGAGAATTTCAGTTAAGAACACATTATCAGGAGTTAGAAATAGGGTAAAGATTGGGTAATTGTGCTGAAGGGATACAGATTATGCAATAGGACTGATTGTAAAAATTTAGAAGTGGAGAGCACAATACTACCTGATTGTACAGAGCTGCAAATTTCCCTGGAAGAAAATTTCCCTAAAGCCCCCAAACCTCCCTAAATCATTGAAACTGTAACCGAGCAATCAGGATTTAAGAGAAGATTTGGATTACTGAATAGTTATACAGATATTCCTTTTTGTTTTCTGGTATATTACAGTAGAAGAGGGAAACTCTGAAATCTCTAAATTGTAATCCAGCTGACTTGAGCTCTGATAATGATCATATAACTTCTGTCTCTATGGTTGTAAAAACTTGTGACAAACCTTCATTTGTACTCAATTATCTAGTTTTTCAACTTTAGAGTCTTGTAATCACCAAAGATAGCCCCTAATGTTTATTAATGAAGGGTTTTGGGTCCACCCAGAACTACCCCACTCCAAATCCAAAATTATCTTGACTGATCATAGATCTAACCAAAATGGGCCCACCTGACATGCACAGTAGCTTAGACTTTAACTTGCAAATCACCTATACTTCATTCAACCATTTTCTTACACACGTTCTATGCCTAAGCAGGTAGTCAATCTGCGCATGCTCAGTAATCAGATCACCTCTAATTAGATCATTGGAGGCCACTGTGCTCATTATCCTAAACCCTGCCCATCTTTTCTCTAGTAAAACTCTCTGAATTACTGCGGTTTGGGGAGACAGATGTCGGGCCGCTAAGTCATCTGCTGTCCAATTACTTACCTTGTAATAAACTCTTTCTCTCTTTGAAACCCTGATGTCTCAGAAATTGGTTATTGAGTGCATCCAGCAAAAGAATCTGCAGCCTTTGTCTGCCAGCCATCTCCTCCTAGAACAAAGAAGACATCTAATATTCAAAGGTTACAATGGAAACCTGCTACCTGCAAAACAAGCTGGCCCATTCCACCCAGTGTATGTCCCTCCCTTGGGCATCCACATTAATCTCTCTAATGTGTACTCTCTCTTTTTTGATAAACTTATGCTTTAATAAACTTTACTACTTATTCCTAAATACAATGAAAGAAAAGTAAAAGAAAAATTACTTCCCCAAACTTTTCTTCTATTTTCTTTTACATACTTCCTAAAGTATGAGACATACTTACATTGTTTGGATTTTTGACTATAAAGATGGCCTTCCAAGACAAACAATATCTACTTTAGGCATTTTAAACTTTATTATGATAGTACATATACACACACATAGAAAATATATATGCATGAAACAATCTTTTTTGCAGAATTTGTGCTTGGGGAAGATCTTGGAGCTTAGTCTTGGGGTCAAGAAAAGAGTAAAAAGAAGAAGATTTCATTATATTTCTTCATATACACATTCTGTTTTTCAGAAGGAGCCTGAAAATTGTATACTGAATCTCTGAAATATTACTTTTCTTTTAACTATGAATTTTTAATGTAGTAAACATAGAAACACCACTTCTTCTGACTAGCATCAACTTCTAAATAATTTTCTCTGTTTTTTTTTTTCTTTTATAGATGGGCAGGCAATTTTCTCTGTTTGAAAATCCACTTATTTTCTGAATTTTCAGAAGCATATGTTCTCCAGCTTTATTTTTCTGTCAAGGTTAAGAGATCATATTTGTTTAATATGTCTACTGCCTATGTGTTGCAAGGCCTTGATTATGTGACTTAACTTTGTTTCTTTTAAATGCATCACCCTTATAAGGTTATTCTGAAGCTCAAATATGTTAATACACGCTAAGTTATTAGAAAGGTTCTTAGCACATTATACATGCTAAATAAACAATAGTATGATTTTAATTAGTGTTAGCATTATCAATGATTTTCAAGAGTTAAATAAATTATTCTTCTATTTATTAAATGTATTTTGTGTTCTATTTTACAGTCTTCAGAAAGGACATTTTTTTAAATGATAAAAAGTCCTCCTAATAATTCAATAAAACAATAAAAATATAAAATATAAAACAGTTGCTGGACTTAAGAATAGCACTGTATACTCTATATATTATTCACTAGAAAAAGAAGAAATTTTTACATTTGGACAAGCTATATCAAAACCATGATGTCGGGAGAGGGGGCCAAGATGGTGGCTTAGTAAGGTACATGCATTTTAGTTCGTCCTCCAGAGCAACTACTAAATAACCAGAAACAGTACAGAACAGCTCCCGGAGCCACGACAGAGACCGGACACACAGCGTACCCAGTCTGGACCAGCTGGACTGGCTGCGAGTCTCCAGAACAGTGAGTTCCCCGACCCATGTGCAGCTCCCCAAGCCGTGGCGGCCATCGCCCCTCCCCCACAGGTGGCTTCCCTGACCAACTGCGAGTCTCTGGAACAGTGAGTTCCCCAAGCCGCGGCGGCCAGCGACCGGCACCCCTCCCCCACAGACGGCTTCCCGGAGGGAAAGGAAAGAGTCTCCAACAGTAGCAGGGACTGAGTCCAACCAAACACCAATAGTGGCATTAATAAACAGATTCTGACTACTAAAAATAGACCCCCAGCTCAGGCGAAACTGATCAAGGTGGAAGTCACCTATTGGGCTAACTGAAAAAGAGGAAAGGGGACAAAACAGAGCCTTCTGCGGCTGTTTCTACGGAGGCTTGGTTGCCTCTGGACTCAGCTCCGGAATTACACAGGCTGCAACTGCCTCAAACGCAGAAACAGGCTGCTTTCAGGGCTGTCTCCCACCTGAACCTTCCCCATGGGAGAGGTGAAATGCAACTCAGGTGGAATCCCTCTCTCAAGGAATTCAGATCCCAGGGCTTCACAATTTAAAGCCATTAAATCCAGCCTACAACCTTTCCTCTGTCTCCACCATGCCTCCAGCAGGGAGAGCCTTCCAAAGTTAAAGGAGCCACAACATCTTTTGCTGGTGGGACCCGCAGACAGACAAGCACCACATACTGGATAGGATAAGAAAAACAGAGCCCAGAGACTTCACAGGAAAGTCTTTCAACCTGCTGGGCCTCACACTCAGGGAAAACTGATGCAGGTGATTCCTTCCCCCTGAAAGAAGGCCAGCTTAGTCTGGGAAAACCCGGCTGGAGTCTGTAATACCTATGTAGACCCTCCTAAGGGTAGGGAGGGAAAAGGCACCTTACAAGCAGGGCAAGAAACAAGAAAATAAGAACTGAAAATTAACCCTCTGTTAAACAAATATTAAGCTAGAGGCCCAGAAGAAGCTGAACTGAAGGTCAATGAACAGATAGACAACAAACTCATCCAGCAAGAAAACCCTAGGTAAGATAAGTGAAAGCAATCTCCAGAATAAACTAATTAAGGTAATTAAATGTCCAGATGCCAGCAAAAAATAACAAATCACACCAGGAAAATTGAAGATATGGCCCAGTCAAAGGAACAAACCAATAGTTCAAATGAGATACAGGAGCTGAGAAAACTAATTCTGAATATATGAACAGAAATGGAAAACCTCTTCAAAAACCAAATCAATAAATTGAGGGAGGACATGAAGAAGGCAAGCAATGAACAAAAAGAAGAAATGGAAAGTATGAAAAAACAAATCACAGAACTTATGGGAATGAAAGATACAGTAGAAGAGATGAAAAAAACAATGGAAACCTACGATGGTAGATTTCAAGAGACAGAGGTTAGAATTAGTGAACTGGAGGATGGAACATCTGAATTCCAAAAAGAAACAGAAACTATAGGGAAAAGAATGGAAAAATTTGAACAGGGGCTCAGGGAATTGAATGATAATATGAAGTGCACAAATAAATGTGTTGTGGGTGTACCAGAAGGAGAAGAGAAGGGAAAAGGAAGAGAAAAACTAATGGAAGAAATTATCACTGAAAATTTCCCAACTCTTATGAAAGACTTAAAATTACAGATCCAAGAAGTGCAGCGCACCCCAAAGAGAATAGACCCAAACAGGCGTTCTCCAAGACACTTACTAGTTAGAATGTCAGAGGTCAAAGAGAAAGAGAGGATCTTGAAAGCAGCAAGAGAAAAACAATCCATCACATACAAGGGAAACCCAATAAGACTATGTGTAGATTTCTCAGCAGAAACCCTGGAGGCAAGAAGACAGTGGGATGATATATTTAAATTACTAAAAGAGAAAAACTGCCAACCAAGAATTCTATACCCAGCAAAATTGTCCTTCAAAAATGAGAGTGAGATTAAAACATTTTCAGACAAAAAGTCACTGAGAGAATTTGTGACCAAGAGACCAGCTCTGCAAGAAATACTAAAGGGAGCACTAGAGTCAGAAACGAAAAGACAGAAGAGAGAGGTGTGGAGAAGAGTGTAAAAAGAAGGAAAATTAGATATGATGTATGAAATACAAAAGGCAAAATGGTAGAGGAAAGTATTACCCAAACAGTAATAACACTAAATGTTAATGTACTGAATTCCCCAATCAAAAGACATAGACTGGCAGAATGGATTAAAAAACAGGATCCTTCTATATGCTGCCTACAGGAAATAAATCTTAGACCCAAAGATAAACATAGGTTGAAAGTGAAAGGTTGGGAAAAGATATTTCATGCAAATAACAACCAGAAAAGAGCAGGAGTAGCTATACTAATATCCAACAAATTAGACTTCAAATGTAAAACAGTTAAAAGAGACAAAGAAGGATACTATCCACTAATAAAAGGAACAATTCAACAAGAAGACATAACAATCATAAATATTTATGCACCGAACCAGAATGCCCCAAAATACATGAGGAATACACTGCAAATACTGAAAAGGGAAATAGGCACATCTACCATAATAGTTGGAGACTTCAATTCACCACTCTCATCAATGGACAGAATATCTAGACAGAGGATCAATAAAGAAACAGAGAATTTGAATATTATAATAAATGAGCTAGACTTAACAGACATTTATAGGTTATATTGAAATCTACCTACAATGGCAGCTTTCAAGAGACAGAGGTTAGAATTAGTGAACTGGAGGACAAGAAACAAGACCTTAGGAGGGTCTACATAGGTATTACAGACTCCAGCCGGGTTTTCCCGGACTAAGCTGGCCTCCTTTCGGGGGGAAGGAATCACCTGCACCAGTTTTCCCTGAGTGTGAGACCCAGCAGGTTGAAAGACTTTCCTGTGAAGTCTCTGGGCTCTGTTTTTCTTATCCTGCCCAGTATGTGGTGCTTGTCTGTCTGAGGGTTCCACCAGAAAAATGGTGTAATGTTTACACCCCACAGCAGCAGGATACAACTTTTTCTCAAGTTCTCATGGATCATTCTCAAAGATAGACCACATGCTGGGTCACAAAGCAAGTCTCAACAAATTTAAAAAGACTGAAATCATACACAACACTTTCTCAGATCATAAAGGAATGAAGTTGGAAATCAATAATAGGCAGAGTGCCAGAAAATTCACAAACACGTGGAGGCTCAACGACACACTCTTAAACAACGAGTGGGTCAAGGAAGAAATTACAAGAGAAATTAGTAAATATCTTGAGGCAAATGAAAATGAAAGCACAACATATCAAAACCTATGGGGCAGAGCAAAGGCAGTGCTAAGAGGGAAATTTATTGCCCTAAATGCCTATATCAAAAAAGAAGAAAGGGCAAAAATTCGGGAATTAACTGCCCACTTGGAAGAACTGGAGAAAGAACAGCAAACTAACCTCAAAGCAAGCAAAAGGAAAGAAATAACAAAGATTAGAGCAGAAATAAATGAAATTGAGAACATGAAAACAATAGAGAAAATCAATAAGACCAGAAGTTGGTTCTATGAGAAAATCAACAAGATTGACGGGCCCTTAGCAAGATTGACGAAAAGAAGAAGAGAGAGGACACAAATAAATAAGATCAGAAATGGAAAAGGAGACATATCACTGACCCCACAGAAATAAAGGAGGTAATAACAGGATACTATGAACAACTTTATGGTGATAAATACAACAATATAGATGAAATGGACAAGTTCCTAGAAAGGCATGAATAACCAACTTTGACTCAAGAAGAAATAGATGACTTCAAAAACCAATCACAAGTAAAGAAATTGAATCAGTCATTCAAAAGCTTCCCAAAAAGAAAAGTCCAGGGCGGGCCGCGGTGGCTCAGCGGGCAAGAGTGCTTGCCTGCCATGCCGGAGGACCCCGGTTCGATTCCCGGCCCCAGCCCATGTAAGAAACAAACAAACAAACAAAATATAATAAAAATAAAGATGTTTCCCTTTCTTCCTCCCTTCCTTCCTTCCATCCTTCCTTCCTTCTCTGTCTTTCTTTAAAAAAAAAAAAAAAAAAAAAAAAAAAAAAAAAAAGAAAAGTCCAGGACCAGGCGGCTTCACATGTGAATTCTACCAAACATTCCAGAAAGAATTAGTACCCATCCCTGCTCAAGCTCTTCAAAAAAATTGAAGTGGAGGGAAAACTACCTAATTCATTCTATGAAGCCAACATCACCCTCATACCAAAACCAGGCAAAGATATTACAAAAAAAGAAAACTACAGACCAATCTCTCTAATGAATATAGATGCAAAAGTCCTCAACAAAATTCTAGCAAATCGAATCCAGCAACACATTAAAAGAATTATACATCATGACCAAGTAGGATTCATCCCAGGTATGCAAGGATGGTTCAACATAAGAAAATCAATTAATGTAATACACCATATCAACAAATCAAAGCAGAAAAATCACATGATCATCTCAATTGATGCAGAGAAGGCATTTGGCAAGATTCAACATCCTTTCCTGTTGAAAACACTTCAAAGGATAGGAATACAAGGGAACTTCCTTAAAATGATAGAGGGAATATATGAAAAACCCACAGCTAATATCATCTTCAATGGGGAAAAATTGAAAACTTCCCCCCTAAGATCAGGAACAAAACCATGATGTCTTGCTCTGAACAGCAGTATATCATTAAATTGCAGTCAATTTTTGTTCAATTACCTAAACCCAATGGCATATGTATCAGGTTTTAGCTTCTTGCAACATCAAAAATTCCAAGGATTTCATTATTATTAAGTGATTTTTTTCAAAAAGAAATGTTTATTTTTGGCAAAAAGTGCCAGATTTTATATGATCTTTTGTAAATACAATGCAGAGTTCCCCCACATTTTTAAAATTAGGATATTATATGATTATTTTTCCTTAAGATGTAGCATGAACAATTTTAAATACATAAATAAGAAATTTTAGATCAATTAATATTTCTAATATTGGTAGATATTAGACATATTTACCTAGGTAGTAGATATATTGTGATAGTGTATCTATTTGTAAAAGCATATATTTGAGTTCATAAATCCAAGATAAAAATTAGATTAATTGTAATGTCTTAAATTAGCCAAAAATTATTTCTAGAAGGCTCTTTATGCTCTAGGTACTGGGTGATTAGTGGCTCATGGAATAAGACTGTATTTTCCAAATTCAAAGCTAACGTCTTTAACCCAGAACATTTTACCATTTTCTAGGAAAAAATTCTAATTAACACCAATTCAAAAATAAGCTTTTAAAAAGTTTAAAGTTGCCAGTGAAAATATCTGTATAGTGAAATATTAAAGCAAATACACCCAAATACATATAAATTCCCCACAAAGTAAAACATGATATTACGTGTGGTTATGTATGTGTCTGTGTGTGTGTGGCATGTGTGTGTACATGTAAAAGAAAGAGGGAACATTCAATTGAAGTAACTTAGTCCTAAAAATATGTTATCTTAAAATATGGATTTATAATACACACAGGCTGAGAGTATACGCTTTTTCCTTCCTCTTGAGTTCTCTTCCCCCCACCCCATATTTCTTCATGGCAATCCCATTCTCATGATTTATGTCCCCACTCCAAAATTACCTCCTTAGAGTGACCTTCTCTGCTTAAACAATAGTATGTCCACCACCCTATACAACTCATCTTACTTAAAACCACTGGAAATAATATAATTTAATTTTTTACTCGATATCTTCTCCAACTAAATTTTAAGCTCAATTAAGGGAGAGACTGCCCCTGTATAAGATGTAATGCTAAGAGACTCACTGAGGATCGATGAAGGATTAATATTAGTTGAATGATAGAATATTTAATTGAGGGCAACTCTAGAAAGGACGTACCAACCAGATTATTCATTCATTTCCATGACATAGTAACCCAGAATAGAAAAGATCCATTTATTTTGCTTTTAGCCATCTATGAAAACTTTATAAAATTACTTATTTTCTCTGCTTTGGTTTTCTCATTTCTAGTATGAAGATTTAGGGATATGATTGTGTTTACTCCATAATCCAGTCACTCTCTAAAATGAATGGGATATATGAAACCTAGAAAACTGAAAGTCTGAATTCTAACCCGTTTTTGTCACTAGTTAAGCCCAGTTCTTCCAAGTGTAAAATGAGGATAATTAAACATACTCAATTGGATTGTAAAGGGTATAACCAAGATTCCTAATCTCTGTATATTCCTCACATGTTAATTATTCTTCTAAGATACTTTCTAGCTCCGGTAATTAACAATTTAATTATATAACTCGAGAAATAATGAGAGCATGAGAAAGCCTGACATTACCAAGAAAGACATTTTGGAAGTGTCATGTCCTTGATTTGGAGATCAGACAGAACTCAAGACTCCACAGTCCAGGTAATAATCCAAATAATGAAAATGCCATACATAGGTCCGTTTCAGTACAATACTCATCACAATTTCTTAAAACTAAACTTGTTAGTGATATGCATCTCTGGAGATAACTAACCTAAAATGAGTCTGAGTGTGACTTTCATTGCTGACTCTAACTCAGACTGACTAGAGGAAGACAGCTTTGGATTATACTGGCTGGTAACATGTGACACTGAGCTGTCATTGTATAACCATTGAGGTGCAGTGATAGGTGTATTGGAGCTGTAAGCAGTATCAAATATATTCAGGACATTATGCAATAATAACACAGTTAAAGGATCGTCTCTCTGAATGCAATATTCACTTCTACCTAAAATCAGAAAATATACATGTGTGGATTTCAGCATACTGCCAATGAGATGACAAGTTGGTTAAGTTTTCTAAGGCAGCCTGTGGCATGACTCTAAATTTAGTTATCTCTGCCTGCAAGATACTGCTGATGAAGCATGCAGCTTATTTTCCATAGCAATGTCAATATGAGCTCAAAGCAACTTCTAAATATATAGTTAATCACAGTTCACTAACGTGGAATCTTTCATGGTGTCATCAACTTGTAAATTTTTTACTTGATAACATTTTTAAAATTAATTTTATGCTCATTAGGCCTACTGCCAAAACAAAAACTCAGATATACTCTTATTTTAACTATACATTCCAAATTATAATGAACAACATTTAAGGGAGTTAATTTTGGTGATAGGCTTCAAAAGCTCAATAATCGTTTGTCATCCTTTCTTCTACATCACAAGATCCATTATCTTGTCTAAATCAGTTCAGTTGAGTGTGTAACTTTCCTTGATATTCAATGTGAAAAATTCCTTTGTGTCAATAAAGTGTGGCAATTGATCATGGTATTGCCAAATATGCCTGTTTCTCCATCAGGCACTTGTTTACACTCTCCTCCTTTTGTAGTTAGATGTGATCGTGTAGCTTGCGCTGGTCAATGAAATGTGCCACTGCTCGGTTAAATCTTTGGGGACCAGAGTATGATTCACCACACACTTTTGTCCCTGCTGTTTTTAAAATGCTTTATGTCACAATGGATTAGTCTTCATTTTATAGAATTTGTCATGAGTGAAATAAAACAATATGCAACTTTACCTGGCTTCTTTCATATGCATAATTATTTGTAGGTTTATCCATTTTATGTGATATGACAATGTTATTCTTTTATTATTGTGGATTTAGTAGTCCATTCCATGGATATATTATACATTGTTTACCCATTCACCTGTTAATTGACACAAGGGTCCTTTTTAATTATTGCCTTTTAAAAATAAATCTTCTATGAACATGTATGTACAAGTTTTTACATATACATTTGCTTTCATTACTCTTGGGTAAATAATTAGAAATGACCAATCCATTTTCCAAAAGTGATTACAACATTTTACATTGCAGTCACCAATGTATGAGGATTCCAGTTCCTTCATTTCCCCATCAATGGATATTCTACTAAATGTATTCAGCTTGCATTTCCCTCATGACGTTGAGCATATTACCACATATTTATTTTTTATACTCATATCTTCTCTGATGAAGTCTATGTCCAAATCTTTGCCCTAATTTTTGTAAGTTCTTATTATTGAGTTTGAAAGCACTAATATATATACATGCTGGGTTCAATTTATTTATCCAATATATGATTTGCAAATATTTGTACCAGTAGCTAGCTCATCTTTTCATTTTCTTACTAATGACTTTTAAAGAACAGGAGCTTTCTAAAAACTTTTACAATGTCTAATTTATCAATTCATTCTTTTATGGATCATGCTTTTAGAGACATATCTAAGAAATCATTGCATAACCCAAGGTAACAAAGATGTTCTTTCATTTTTTTCCTAGGAGTTTTACAGTTTTAGGCTTTATAATTAGGTCTGTATCATTTGAGCTAATTTTGCTTACTATAAAAAATCAAAGTTATTCTATTAAATATATGGATATCCAATTGTTTAAGCACAATTTGCTGAAAAAGATATTCTTTCTCTGATGTCTTATCTTTGGACCTTTATTAATAGTTCTTATATGGTTGGTCTATTTCTGGGCTCTCCATTTTTGTGATTTATTTATTTGTCTTTAATTTTTAAAAATCACATGGTCTTGATTACTTTTGCCTTATGTAAATCTTGAAAAGATTACTACTATAACTTTGTTCTTATTTTCAGAGATGTTTTGGATATTCTATATCTGTTTCATTTGCATATGAATTTTAGAATCAGCTTCTCAATTTCTTAAAAAATGCCCAGTGGGATTATGATTGGGACTTCATTAATCTATAGATTGATTGGGGGAAAATTGACATATTAATTATAATGAGTCCTCCTACCCATCATTTTGGTATATTCTCCATTTATTTATATCTTAGATTTTTCCCACAACGTTTTTTGGGTTACCTATACAATTCTCAGATCCTTTGCCAGATTTATCTCCAATTTATACTTTTAAGCTATCTCAAATGATATATTTATTTACATTTCATAGTTTTCATTTCTTGTATATATCAATACAACTGATATTTGCACACTGATGCTGTTTTCTATAACCTTGCTAACTTCATTTAATAGTCTTAAAGGCTTTTTTGTACAGCTTATCAAAGGTTTTATAAAAAGAATAATATTGTCTTCAATAAATAAAGTTTTATTTTTTATTATAATAAATATTATTATATTTGTTATTATGTATTATTCTCTTATTCTATACCTATTTGGTTTTGGGAGATATTTTTTATCAAGTTGAAGAAGCCTCATCTATTCCTAGTTTGGTGAAAAATTGTTTTGCTTTTTCTTGTTTTAAAAATTATTCTATTCTCCCTATTTCACTTTGAATGTCTTCTATTGTCATTTCTCCACATTCACTAATCTTTTTTTCTACAATGTCTAACATGTTGTTAAATATATCCAGTTTATTTTTCATAAAAAATATTGTAATTTTCCTCTTTAATTCAGGGATCCACTTTAAAAAATATTTCCAATTTTTCTGTTTAACTTTCAGAACATATACAATAAAGGTATAATAATTCTTTTAATATGCTTTACTAATTCTAACCACTGTACCATTTATGGGTCACTTTAAATGGACTTATTATTCTCCTTATTATGGACCATGATTTCTTACTTTTTTGATTATATGGCAGACATTGTTGTGTTAAATATATGTGTACTCATATTAATATTCTTGATTTTTGTTCTGGGATTCAGTTAAGTTATTTGGACCTAACTTGTTCCTTTCAAGTTTTGGTTTTATAATTTGTTAGGCTCCTCCAGTGCAGTGTTTAAAAAGAGAAACTTTTGTGCTATTAAAGAAATATGACATTTATTTTATGCTATCTAGCAGGGTTTTTAAAATTATTTTAATGGTGAAAAAGAAGCTACACTATAGTTAGCAATCCTGAGCTGTTTATGTCCTTTCTTACAGTTATTTTCACTTTAAATCAAAGACATCAGGGTACTAATATGGTGATGAATAATTAAGCCCTTGCACTTTTAGAGAGAATGCTAGCAATAGCTGCAACTTCTTTTCTTTTTTTAAAAAATATTTTATTATAAACAATGAACCAACATACCTAACATTCTTGACATACAGTCAGTCTTGACATATGAACATTCTTGACATGGCTACAATCAATGACTCACAATATCATCACATAGTTGTGTATTCATCACCATAATAATTTTTTGAACATTAACATCTCTCCAGCAAAAGAAAGAAAAAAGAAAAAACTCATATATGCCATACTATTTAACACTCCCTTTCATTGACCACTAGTATTTCAACATATTCAATTTATTTTAACCTTTATTGCCTCTATTATTTGTCTATTTTCTATCCATATTTTTTACTCATCTGCCCATACCGTAGATAAAAGGAGCATCAGACACAAGGTTTTCACAATCACACAGTCCCATGGCAAAGGCTATATCAATATACAATCATCTTCAAGAAACATGGCTACTGGAACACAGCTCTACAGTTTCAGGCACTTCCTTCTAGCCACTCTAATACACCATAAACTAAAAAGGGGCTATCTATATAATGCATAAGAATAACCTCCAGGATAACCTCTCGACTCTGTTTGAAACCTCTCAGCCACTGACACTTTATTTTGTATCAATTCTTTTTTCTCACTTTCAGTTGAGAAGGTTTACTCAATCCGTTGATGCTGATTCTCAGCTCGTTCTAGGCTTTCTATCCCATATTCAGGGGGGGTTACACCCTTGGGAGTCATGTCCCACCTTGGGATGGGGAGGACAGTGAGTTTGCTTGTCATGTTGGCTGAAAGAGATAGGCCACATTTGAGCAACAAAAGACATTATCTGGGGGTGAATTTTAGGCCTAAGTTTAAGTAGACTTAGCCTATCCTTTGTGGGGATAAGTTTCATAGGGACAAACCCAAGATTGAGGGCTCAGTTTATTGATTTGGTTGTCCCTACTGCTTACAAGAATATCAGGAATTTTCCAAATGGGAAGTTGAAATTTTCCCCTTTTCTCCCCATTCCCCCAAGGGGACATTGCAAACACTTCTTTATTCACTGTTCAAATTATTCTGAGATTTATTGGGGCATCACACTAACCTGAAAAATCTACAAAATCTCATGACCTATTCAAGGTTCCATGTACTTATGGTGTTCATTAAACTATCCATATAAGGAAATGCACTAGTCAAAATATAAATTGTGTTACCAAATAAGCATTACTTGCTTTAGTTTCACACAGAAGTTGAAGTTTTAAAATGTGAATGACCATCTATTTTCAACACCCTGCAGTATTGACATTCCTTTGTTCTTCCTTATGCAAAAACATTTTTTAATTCGTATATTTATTCACTATCCTTGTACACTCTAGGCATTCCTACATTATACCGTCTCAGTCTTTATTGTCTATCTTTCACATGTGGTTTTTGGTTTCATATGTGTCCCCAGCCTTCCTCCTTCTAACATTCTCACATTCCAAAAAGCTACAACTTCTAAGGAAAGCTGACCTTGCTTAGCATGCAGTGGCTCAGGGAAGCAAGTCCCAAGCCTTCCAGTGGTTGCAGAGACCCACTGGTGATAAGCTGGCTGTCCTGTGTTTATTGACCCAGTGTTTCGGGAGCCAAGACTAGAACTCATCCCCCAAAAGGACATTTCAGTGTACAGCTTTTAAGAAAAGTACTAAAAATTCTGTCAACATTAGTTCGATTATTATTGGCTAAAGAGAGTTGGGAAGTTCATTGTAAGATTTTCAATTTATTGATTATCTTTACCACTCAGAGAAGGCGATTTACTTAGTCACCAACCTAATTCTTACATGGCAAGCACAGTCGTTACTTCACATTCTTGAGTGTGCACAAAATGTTACTTATTGTTTCCAAAAATAAAATTAAATCTGATTCAAAGCACCAAATAAAGTAGAAGTATTAAAATTTCCTCTCAGTCACTGAGAGAATAGAGGGCTTATTTCCCCTCCCCTGGAGATCATGTCCCATCTTGGGTAGAGCAAATTACCTGGGAAGTCCTCTCATGTCCACAGGGGTTGTCACAAGGGACCAGAGATTAGTCCCTTGAATTCAGATGGTTTTGTAGTTTCAACTCCACCCCACTCATGGATATGGGAAGTCAGGGTTTCTAAGCAACCTTCCTGTCCACCTGTGCGGTGAAGCCTGTCAGGCCTACTGAGGTCCTACTCCCTGTACACTGCAGGAGTACCTGCCCAGGAGTTGGTAAGGCCTCTGCTCCCCATGGAGAGAGCATCAATGCTTGGTTTGGCTCTTTGCAAAGTTCTTCTTTGGATTTCCTTTGCTTTGCTTTGTGATTTTTGCGTACTTTGTTTGTTTGTTTTGATTGTCTGCTTTGTTTTGATTTGTCCACCAATTTTTCAAGTACTACCTTGAGAAACTGTTGATTTCAGAAAGGTTTAGAAAGTAACTATGCTTATTTAATTTTCAACATACATGAATCAGATGGAAAAATAGTTTTTGAATTGTATGCATGAGGAACATGACAAAACTATGCACTACATGTATTAATTTTGAATAAAATTAATCAGATGCAGCATTTCAAGCCAGTTTTGGTCTCTCAAAGAACAAAGAGGAAGGCTGAAGGGCAGCAGCCTTGAGGCAACCATTCCTTAACATTTTTGTCCCCTTCTATTTTCTAATTTTCTTAGGAAACTTCGGTGAAGTCAATAAATGAATTTTGTAGTAAATGGTCTCAGGACAAGAAAAATAAAAGTTTATAAATGAAATATTTTATGCAGACATTATTTGATAAACCCTTATGAGAACTTAAAATGAACTTTGCACTAGTTAATGAAATTATAGGAGTGAAGATTCATGCACTTTTTCTTGAATTTCTCATAGTTTGCTTATAACAAGAGGTGACTTTAACTTTATTTTCATTGTTGGGGAAGACATGACTTTAAATGATTGGTCAAATTGTATAATTTTTAAATGTCTTATTAAGAAAACAGAATTAATAAGAATGCAATTTCCTTTTTACAGTGTACCTCTAATGCAGGAGGAATTCAATAATTAAAAAGATGTGTTCATATGTGCAACATTTGAAGGATTATTTTACAAAAAGTCAGAAGAAAATAAAATGTATTAAATTCCAAGATGAAAAATAAATTACCCATTTTTTATATTTAGAATTTCAAGTTATTTTCATGAACATCCATCACTTTTGTCCTGCATTTTAATATTATACAAATATATACAGAGGCAATATGAACGCGTTCTAAACTTAGAAGGAAACTAGAAATTTTCCTATTTAAAAATAAGTGCTTATATATTTGTGGTTTATTTTTTGCTGTAATTTCTCAGGGAAGCACAATGCAACTCTTATTCAAGGCTCATGGTTGGTTAAATAGAAGTTTTTCTTTGCCTGAAATTTCAGGTTCATATACATATTAAGATAGAGTAGCACAATAACTTTCTCCTATTTGAAGAATGGGCTTCTAAGTAATGTGGAAAAAATAACTCATTTTTGAACTCTCACTACATGAATTAATCAGAGACCAATGCTGCAAGCATGTAACTGTCCTTAAAATAATAATAGACTCATTCCCAGATTTATTATAGAACTTAATGGATTCCTCTTTCCCCACTCAGCTTGCCCATAATATTTTATGGTTATTTTTTCCTTTAAGATTCACTTCATTTTCACACTGAATTCTCACAAAAATACTCAATTATTTGAATTAGTTTTCTTCCTTGAAGAGAGTAAGGCTTGTATTTTTATTTCTTTTAGTCTGTGCTAGTATGAAATCATAGGCTTACTCTCTGTATTAGATGTTACAGTAGGAAAACGTGTATACTTAAACTTTTTTTACGATGATATTTACATAAGTGAAAGATACATAACATTTATTTTCTAAACTATTATATATTCGTGACAGCTTTTAAAAATGTTTTTAAATGGTAAGCTAATGATTATGACCAATAATAATACTGCTGGTTCTGAATTCCTGAAGTGTCAGTGGCATTTTTATAACAATTTGTGTGTATTTGTGAACACTCACTCACAATATAAGCTCTGCCCTTTCCTCTTAGAGAGAAAAAAACATATGATTTTTTGGGTTTTTTTAAAATAAGATACAGTAAGAAACACGACAGCTCATGAGGCTAAGAAATACATTCTTAGAATTTCAGATTTCTGGAACTTGACACAGACCTCAATAACCATTTCTACTTTCCCTCCAAACTGTCAAAACACGTTTTAAAAAATTCATTTAATTCATATTAACAGTTTTCAGATTTCATTTCTTTTCAATAGAAAAGATAGATCTAGTGACAGGTTATATTGTTACATTTTACTAGAACAGCTCTTCATCATTGGTCTTCATGCCTGCTTCTTTTCTATTCCTTGTCTTTGAAATAATATTGCCGTGCTTTCTGTCACTTGGATCAAAACCTGAGTCACACTTGACCTCTTACTCACCTTCTAACTTTTACATAATTGAGTGACAAATTCTGACAATTCTACATCTTCACCTCTCAATCTCAACCTGTTATTTCTATCTCTGTTACCATTGCCACAGGCCAAGCCATGAATAACTCTTACCTGGCTTGTTGACTTTGTCTCCTAAATAGTTTCCATAGTTCATAAATATCCTTTTTAATGAATTGGACAGAGTTTTCTTCCTAAATCACATTTGATCAAGTCATTATCCTCTTCAAGAATGTGAAACTGCCATCTGTCACATGAAATAAAATGCAGTTTTCAGTCTTTCATGGAAGATATTCGAGAGTATAATTTCAGCCCATTTTACTTTTTTTGTTATATTTTCTATTTAATTGTAAGCAAAATATTCATTAAGGAAATTTTGAAAATATAAGAATAATAAAAAAGAAAATAGCATTGTTTATAATTTTATCATATTTTCTCATATGAGAAAAATGACTCAGATTTACTACTAATAGTTTTTATATGAATGGGATGTGAAAAATATCTCTGTGCATATGCAGTATATTTTTGATCTTCTTACTTCACATTATATTTTTTTCTTAGAAAATGTGGTTTTCATTGAGGAATATTATAGCCTAGGTACGAATCATGTAATAATAAAATGTAGATAAATTCTTCTATTTATATTCTTCTTACTTTGAAAATCATATATATTTTTAAAATCATATGCTACGTTGATTTATTACTATGTAAAAAAATAATTTGGTAACACTACATTGAATTATTAGCCCTTATACATTTGACCTTTTCTTTCTTTGATTCATTTCTTGAAACATTCTGGTTGCTTTAATAATGATCAACAGAGAGTTCTTTACAGATTTTTTTTACAGAAGAACAAATACATATTTTCTTTTCTGTGTTCTTGTATATTAAATTTCTTTCAATTGCCAGTACAGTTGAAAAATATTTTGGCTGTGCATTATGAAGTCTTGGAGTTTAACATTGTACTCTTAAGATTTTATAGGTTAAGTTATTTTGTTCTGTTACTTTAGGTTAGAGTCAAGTCTGTGTGATTTTTGGCCTTCTGTAAATAAAATTTTATATTTGTTGTTTTATTTTGCTTTGTTTTTATTTGTTTTGTTTTTGATTGACTATAGATTTTTCATCCTCATAATTTCAAAATTTTCTAAAACATGTTTGATCAGGGATAATTTTTTTTAACTGAGTTTTATGAATCTGTTTTATGAACCTGTTTTCATTTCATACATATATCTTCTCTGTTGTTTTATTTCTTTCCTTTTTTCCCATCTACTGATAGATGATCTTACTGTTTCTTCTGAAAACAATAACTTATATATAGCTGGTGTTTAACGTGTGAAAGTTACCCTAAATATGAGATGCATTTGTATAACATAGAAATCAATATGCCTACACATTTTCTATCACCTCTTCTGGGATATAATGAATAATTAGGCAGATCTAAGACAAAACCTTGTATATGTAAGCCCTCCATACATATTCTTGTAATTTTTACCCCTTCTCTATTGAATAGAGTAGATTTGGGAATCATTAATTTCAAAATATGTCTCTACACATAATACTTTTCTAATTGTTAGCTGAGAAAATGCCTAGGCATATCTTGGAACTTTCTACTTTAAGAAGTATGCAATAACCTTTTTAACTAGCAGACACTTTAAAAATAATACCTATAACAAACTTCCTTAATGTAGAGTACGATGAGTGGATGCAGACAGTACACAGGCCGGGAGACTGGCCAGTAAGTCCTAAAGTTAACTTTTGCCACTACTATTTACATGGTGATATTTAGTAACTCAATATGGCTAAGTGTCAGCTGTCTCATCTTTATAATGAGGATTGAAGATGTTGCAAGTATTTTCTTGCTCTAAACAACTTCAATTATATTAAATAATTTAACCGAGCAGTTTGCTGGAATGCTTTTGTTTTCTGAATTGATTTTAATTTCCTAATATTTTCACTTTTAATGCTTTCTGCTATTTTCCATTGAGACACATCACAATTTTTCCAAGGAAAAATAGCCCCTTTGGTCACTTTAGAAATTTATTTCATTCATCGCGCATGTCTGACTTAACCTCCTGGAAATCTCTAACATTTCTGTTTTTAAACTCAAGTTTTAGAATGGACTCTATTCAATAAATGATTAGTTACCTGTCTTTATATTAAGCTGTCTTGCAATTTTGTGAACTATACATGGGCTGGAGAATGGCTTTGGCCAAGATATTATAGAACATTGAATAAGGAAAACAGAGTTAGACTAAATGGTTCTTAAAGCTCTTGGGATGGTAAAATCATATATTTCTATAATTTTAATATGTCTACTTACTTCTTCATGCTTACTAAAATTTACCATAAGCATGTGAGTTTTACTGTGCCTTATTTTGACAATGACTGTTTCACCCAAGCAAGGAAACATTAAGCAAACTCTAAAAATTTATCTGTCATGCTCTTACTTTTGTCACAGAAAAACCAGTACCTCCTGTCTTAGTTAAGTATGATATGTTCTCTTTTCTTATACTACTGCAAAATCATCACACCACAATTCACATCACATACATCTCTGCAAAAATTATGAATATTCTAATAGGAATAATTTTATGGAATATACAAATGTAATTTACTCTTTTGGACACCCCAGGATATTTTTAGTATTGAATAAGAACTAGTTCCAGAAATTTATATCAAGAAATATTATCAACAGAAAATAATGGAAAATATATATATATATGTAAATTATGATGTAAACATAAATAACCATTAAATTTTCTTTGTTGTCTTAGAATTCAAAACTTTAATCATTTGAAACTTAGTAAACCTTGGAAAACAAGTCTTGAAGGACATAGAACTTGGAAAGATCTGCTTATTTTGGTTATCTAATTAAAAGTGGTATAAAAATTGCTCTGCAAATGCTAGACATTTTTTGGTGAGCTTGCATTAAAATCTGCTGTATTTTATATTCATAATGAATCTGAATATCTGATGTAAAGTATAGAGTTTTAAGCTGGACTGCAGGAGAAGAGGTACTGTTAGATATCTGCAAGTCTAATGATTGACAGATCTGACACTATTCTCTGAAGTGCTTTTAGATCTCAGTTGATGGCTCTGCTGCTGGCATGAAGACCTCAGGGCATGGATGGCACTTTCTCTGAGAAGTTTTCACATATTAGGAGCAAGGTGCAGCTCTGTCATTTACAGAAGAGGGAGCTTTTCCCATCTTCCCAAATGAGGCTAGAGTGGCCTTCTTATAAATTATCAGCAGATTATATTCTCATATCTACACTTAATTATTATAATTGATCTCTAATAATATGTCTTTGAAGACTGCTCAAAGTGTTCTGTAAATGTATTTTAAATTGATTCCATTACATTATGGGGTTCCTAGGGATGATTTATAAAAAGTGTTCATATACTTGACCATACAGGATAACTTGTTAGAAGTGACAAGGGCATAGTGTAGTTCACAGTATCTTTAGTGTGTGGGAGAGAATTGATAATATAGTTAAAAAACAAAAAGTACCGGCCTGAAAATTAAATAAAATGCATAATGTCCTTAGCAACTATTTAATCAAAAGAAAATTAAAAGTAAAATTTAAATGATTTGGAAAACCAATGAAAAAAGCATTTACATTAAATGTTATGATTTTTGGCCAAAACCCTACTCAAAGGAAAATGTATAGTTTAATTTTTAAGACAAACAAAAGAATAAAATGAATAAGTATGCTTCAGTGAAAAGTTTAGATAGTATTAAGAGTTAAATCTAAGAAAATTGAAAAGGTGGAATGAATAAAAACATGTAGAAGGAGAAATTTAATAAAGTAAATAGAAGTTATTCACTAAAAACCAGAAAATAGAACTGTACAATAAATAAAAACATTTCTTCAGAAAAAAAGAATAAAGCATGCAATTCCCTATTTTTCTTTTTTAACTGCTTAAGATATAATTCGTATTCCTTACGATTCCCTAATTCAAACTATAAAATTCTCTTTCGTATATTCACAATATATTCATTACCACAATCTTATTTTTAAATATTTTTATTTTCTCTTAAATATAACCCATACGTAGTCACTCCCCATCCCAACCTCTCTGCCTGATCGAGGCAATGGTTAAACTACTTTCTGTCTGTATAGATTTGCCTAGTCTAAACATTTCATATAAAGGAATCATACAATATGGTCTTTTGTGACTTGATTCACTTGTATAAAGTATTCAAGACTATCGATAGTGTAGCATGTATACATTGCTTTCCATTGCCAAACTATTTCACTTGTCATACCATATTTTATTTATCCTTGTTTTAATAAATGGATATTTGGGTTGTTTATACTTAGGGCCTATTATGAATATTACTCCTATGACTCTTCACATACAAGGCTTTGCATGGGCATATGTTTACCTTTCTCTGGCATATGTACCTAGGAGGGTAACTGTGAAGTCATAGGTAACAAATTGTGCAACTTTTTGAGAAGCGGTCAAACTCCTTCCCAAACTCTTGCCCCATTTTACATCTCCAACAATATGAGGGCTCCATTTTCTCCTTTTCCTGGTCATTGTCTTTCTTTTTGTTATTGTCTCTCTTTTTTGTTAGAGATACAGGAGTCCAGCTTCTGGCCAGATGAACTTACAAGTGATCTTTCAGGGCCAACAAAGGCTTCACCTGGGGTGCCTCATAGGGGAAAGCTGCCCTAGCTGCACTGGGACTTGGTGCACTGCCAATGTGGTGCAGTCCCTGAAGGGAATTGCAGCTAAGATTTCAGCCCATCTGGCATCGCACTCTTAGAACATGTCTGTATTCCTAGCTCAGGCACCTCCATTAGGAGGCTTCTTTGTGGGGGACTGAAGAGGAAGTCTTCCTTAGGTGCTTCTGCTGAGACCTCCTTACGGAGGGTGGGGGGGGGGGAGTCATCGAACACATTTTTCTCTACTCTAACTCAATATTCAGTATTTTTCCTCTCCTAGTCCTTCTCCCTCTCATTGCACTGGACTGACATTAAAATGGCAGGAGACTTCTGTTCAGGGCTCTCTTGCACTGAGACTCATCCCACATCTGCACTGATCAGCTGACTTTCCCCTAGCAGTACCATTCCACTGCTTTCTCCCTGTTTTCCTCTTGCTTGAACTACGGAAGTAATTGATTAAAGATTTTATGGTTGTTTCTTTGGTTTGTTTTATTATTCAACTACTTTCAACACCTGACAGCTCAGCTCACCTCCCTCAGGCCTCTGAGCTCAGCTCTTGGTAGAAGTGTATGTAAAATGGTGTCTCATTGTGGTCTTGATTTGCATTTCCCCAGTAACTAAAGATGTTGAACATCCTTCCCTGTGTTCACCAGCCATTCATTTATCACTTTAAAAGAAATGTTCACATCTTTTGACCATTTTTAAAGTGGGTTGTCTTCTTACTGAGTTGGGTATAAGTCCCTTATGAGACAAATGATTTGAGAATATTTACTCCCAATCTGTAGTTTGTCTTTACACTTTCTAAATGATATTTATTGTAGCACAAAGTTTATATTTTAATGCAGTCCAATTTATCTTTTTTTAGACTACAAAAACATATTCCTACTTTTCTCCTATATACTTTATAATTTTAGCACTTACATTTAGATCTACAATCCATTTTGAGATTTATTAGTGTATAGCATGAGCTAGGGGACCAAATTCCTTCTTTGCATGAGGATATCCAGTTGCCTCAGTACCCCTTGTTGTAAAGACTATCCCTTCCCCATTGGTCTCGGTACCCTTATTGAAAACCAATTAGTCATAATATCAGGGGTAATGATATTATGGACCTTAATTCATTTCTGGACCTTAATTCCATTATATTGGTCTATATTTATCCTATGCCAGCTTTTCACTTCTTTTGTTAATTTTTTTACCTAAGTATTTCAATCTTTTGTTTTTTATATTATAAATGGAATTGTTTTTTAATTTCATTTTGAGATGTTTCATAGTATAAAGAAATGAAATTGAGATTTGCATACTGATTTTGTATCTGCAATGTTGCTGAACTAATTCATTGGTTCTAAAAGTTGGGTTTTTTTGGCAAGTGTTTATTTAGGTCTTTCGTTTACAATATTGTGTCATCAGAAAATAGGGTTAGTGTTACTTGTACTTTTCCAATCTGAATGCCTTTTTTTTTTTTTTTTTCTTATGTGGGCAGGCACCGATAATCAAACATGGGTCTCTGGCACGGCAGGCAAGAGCTCTGCCACTGAGCCGCTGTGGCCCACCCCTGAATGCCTTTTATTTCCTTTTCTTGCCTAACTGCCCTGGCTAGAACCTCCAATAAAATAATACCAATGGTCAGAGCAGAGTTCTTGTCTTAATCCTAATCTTAGGAAGAAAGCATTCAGTCTTTTACCATTAAGTGTGAAATTGGCTGTGAGTTATCCATAGATGTCCTTCATCATGTGTCTAGTTTTGTTAAACGTTTTTTATCATGAAAGAGTTTCAGATTTTATCTGATGCTTTTTCTTCATCTATTGAGGTATCATGTTATTTTTGTCCTTTATTCTATTAATATAGTGTATTACACCAATTGATTTTAATATGTTGAACTCACTTTTCTTTTCTGAGATAAATCCCAGTTACTCATGTTTTTGTTTGTTTGTTTTAGATTTTAACAGCTTTTTTGTGAGATAAATGATATACAATAAACTGTACATATGTAAAGTGTGCAGTTTGATAAGTTTTTACATATATATATACCAGTGAAAAATGATCACAATCAAGACAGTGAACATAGTGAACATATTTCCCTTTCCTTAAACCAATCTCTTGCCTTTTTGGAATATCTACTTTGCACTTCTCTTCCTTCCCTGGTCCCTAATTAATCATTGACTTCCTTTCTAATAAGATAGCTTTCTTTGCATTTTCTAGAATTTCATATAAAAGGATAAAGTATGCATGCTTTTTTGTCTGTCATGTTTTCTTGATACTTTTTTTACATGCTGCTAAATTTTGTTTGCTAGCAATTTGCTGAAAACTATGCATGCATATTCATAAGATACATTGGTCTGTAACTTTTTTTCTTATGATTTACTTTTCTGATTTTGGTATTACGATAATAATGTCTTCAAATAATGAATTGAAAAGTGGTCATTCTCTTAAATTTTTTGAAGAGTTTGTGAAGAATTTGTAGAATTCAGTGATAAAATAATTTGGGCCTGGGCTTTTCTTTATGGGTAGTTTTTCATTATTTCGTTCAATATTTTTATATTTTAGTTGTCATTCAGATTTTCCATTTTATTCCTAAGTAAGTTTTGGTAATTTGTATCTATCTAGGAATCTGTTCATTTCCTCTAAGTTAGTTAATTTGGGGCGTACAAGTTTTCATTGTATGCTTTGCTAACCATTTTTATTTCTGTAAGGTCAGCTGTAATGCTTCCTCTTTCATTCCTGATTTTAGCCGTTCCAAGTTTTCTCTCTTTATTTTCTTGGTTAATCTAGAGAAATGATTGTCAATTTTATTTATTTATTTATTTATTTATTTTTATTAATTAAAAAAATTAACTAACACAACATTAGAAATCAATCCATTCTACATATGCAATCAGTAATTCTTAATATCATCACATAGGTGTATGGTCATCGTTTCTCAGTACATATGCATCGATTTAGAGAAAGAGATAGCACTACAACAGAAAAAGAAATAAAGTGATAACACAGAGAAAACACAAATAAAAATAAAAAGTACAAAAATATATAAGAGAAAGGAAAAAAAAAACAAAAAAAACTATAGATCAGATGCAACTTCATTCAGCGTTCCAACATAATTACATTACAGTTAGGCAGTATTGTGCTGACCATTTTTTTTTTTTTTTTTTTTTAGACATCATACCATTCTACATATGCAATCAGTAATTCTTAACATCATCACATAGATGCATGATCATCGTTTCTTAGTACATTTGCATCGGTTTAGAAGAACTAGCAGTATAACAGAAAAAAATATAGAATGTTAATATAGAGAAAAAAAATAAAAGTAATAATAATAAGAACAAAACAAACAAACAAAACAAAACAAGAACCTATCGCTCGGATGCAGCTTCGTTCAGTATTTTAACATGATTACTTTACAATTAGGTATTATTGTGCTGTCCATTTTTGAGTTTTTGTATCTAGTCCTATTGCACAGTCTGTATTCCATTAGCTCCAGTTACCCATTATCTTACCCTGTTTCTAACTCCTGCTGAACTCTGTTACCAATGACATATTCCAAGTTTATTCTCGAGTGTCGATTCACATCATTGGGACCATACAGTATTTGTCTTTTAGTTTTTGGCTAGACTCACTCAGCATAATGTTCTCTAGGTCCATCCATGTTATTACATGCTTCATAAGTTTATCCTGCCTTAAAGCTGCATAATATTCCATCGTATGTATATACCACAGTTTGTTTAGCCACTCGTCTGTTGATGGACATTTTGGCTGTTTCCATCTCTTTGCAATTGTAAATAATGCTGCTATAAACATTGGTGTGCAAATGTCTGTTTGAGTTTTTGCCCTTAATTCCTTTGAGTAGATTCCCAACAATGGTATTGCTGGGTCATATGGCAATTCTATATTCAGCTTTTTGAGGAACCGCCAAACTGCTTTCCACAGTGGTTGCACCATTTGGCATTCCCACCAACAGTGGATAAGTGTGCCTCTTTCACCGCATCCTCTCCAGCACTTGTCATTTTCTGTTTTGTTGATAATGGCCATTCTGGTGGGTGTGAGATGATATCTCATTGTGGTTTTGATTTGCATTTCTCTAATGGCCAGGGACATTGAGCATCTCTTCATGTGTCTTTTGGCCATTTGTATTTCCTCCTCTGAGAGGTGTCTATTCAAGTCTTTTTCCCATTTTGTAATTGGGTTGGCTATCTTTTTGTTGTTGAGTTGAACAATCTCTTTATAAATTCTGGATACTAGACCTTTATCTGATATGTCATTTCCAAATATTGATTCCCATTGTGTAGGCTGTCTTTCTACTTTCTTGATGAAGTTCTTTGATGCACAAAAGTGTTTAATTTTGAGGAGTTCCCATTTATTTATTTCCTTCTTCAGTGCTCTTGCTTTAGGTGTAAGGTCCATAAAACTGCCTCCAATTGTAAGATTCATAAGATATCTCCCTACATTTTCCTCTAACTGTTCTATGGTCTTAGACCTAATGTTTAGATCTTTGATCCATTTTGAGTTAACTTTTGTGTAGGGTGTGAGATATGGGTCTTCTTTCATTCTTTTGCATATGGAAATCCAGTTCTCTAGGCACCATTTATTGAAGAGACTGTTCTGTCCCAGGTGAGTTGGCTTGACTGCCTTATCAAAGATCAAATGTCCATAGATGAGAGGGTCTTTACCTGAGCACTCTATTCGATTCCATTGGTCGATATATCTATCTTTATGCCAATACCATGCTGTTTTGACCACTGTGGCTTCATAATATGCCTTAAAGTCAGGCAGTGCAAGACCTCCAGCTTCGTTTTTTTTTCCTCAAGATGTTTTTAGCAATTCGGGGCACCCTGCCCTTCCAGATAAATTTGTTTATTGGTTTTTCTATTTCTGAAAAATACGTTGTTGGGATTTTGATTGGTATTGCATTGAATCTGTAAATCAATTTAGGTAGGATTGACATCTTAACTATATTTAGTCTTCCAATCCATGAACACGGTATGCCCTTCCATCTGTTTAGGTCTTCTGTGATTTCTTTTAGCAGTTTTTTGTAGTTTTCTTTATATAGGTTTTTTGTCTCTTTAGTTAAATTTATTCCTAGGTATTTTATTCTTTTAGTTGCAATTGTAAATGGGATTCGTTTCTTGATTTCCCCCTCCGCTTGTTCATTGCTAGTGTATAGAAATGCTACAGATTTTTGAATGTTGATCTTGTAACCTGCTACTTTGCTGTACTCATTTATTAGCTCTAGTAGTTTTGTTGTGGATTTTTCCGGGTTTTCGACGTATATTATCATATCATCTGCAAACAGTGATAGTTTTACTTCTTCCTTTCCAATTTTGATGCCTTGTATTTCTTTTTCTTGTCTAATTGCTCTGGCTAGAACCTCCAACACAATGTTGAATAATAGTGGTGATAGTGAACATCCTTGTCTTGTTCCTGATCTTAGGGGGAACGTTTTCAATTTTTTATTTATTTTTTAAAATAACTAATGTAGTTGGGTTGATTTTTTGTTAGTTTTCTAATCTATATTTCATTAATTTCCTCTCTAGTCAATATTATTCCCTTCTTTCTGCTTGCCTTGGGTTTATTTTGATCTTCTTTTCCTATTTCTTTGGGTGGAATTTTACTATTTATTTGAAATCTTCCTTCTTTTTAAAATATGGGAATTTAAAGTTATAAATGTCCCTCTGAGCACTGCTTTAGCTGCATCCCATAAGTTTTGGTCTGTTATGTTTTCCTTTTTATCTATCAGAAGTACTTTCTAATTTCCCTTGTGATCTCTTGTTTTATCAATTTATAATCTAGGATCATTTTTTTTTTTAGTTTCAACTTATTTATGAATTTTCTAAATTTCCTTCTGTCATTGATGCATATTTTATTTCTATTGATGTTAAATAAAATATCTTGTATGATTTCAATCATTTTTAATTTATTAAGACTTGCTTAAATTAATTCAAGCTAGCATATAATCCATCTGGAAGATATCCCTTGTTCCCTAGAATGTGTATTCTATTGCTATTCATTAGAGCATTCTATAAATATCTAGAGCCTAGTTTATTTAAAGTTTTGCTATGTGTTCTATTTATTGATTGATCTTCTTCCTATCTGTTCTTTCCATTATCAAAAGTGGGGTATTTTAAGAGTCCAACTATTATTATTTAACCATCTATTTTGTCCTTCAATTCTTTAAGGTTTTCCTTTATATATTATGTGGTTCTGCTGTCAAGGACACATAAGTTTGTGATTTTTATATCTCCTTGATAGAGTGAAACTTTTATCTTTAGAACATGTCCCTTTTTACCTTAGAAGAGTTGTATTTGTTTGCTTTAATATTTATTTTGTCTGATACTAGTTTAGCCACTTCGGTTCTTTTAAGGTTGTTATTTGCATGGTATATCTTTTTCCATCCTTTTATTTTCAGCCTATTTGTACCTTTGAATATAAAGTTTGTCTCCCATAGACAACACAGACTTGGATCTTTTTTTAGACAATCTAAAATGCTCAGACTCTTGATTGAAGTAAAACTTTTTCATCTAATATTATTGTTGGTATGGTATGTTGGTATGGTATGGTTTGTCTTTTTATATTTCTCTTTTTTGTATCTCTAGTCCTCCTTCATTTTCTTCTATCAGTGGATATTTTATATTTTGACAGTTTAGTTTCTTCAATGATTTATTAATTATATTTTTGATATTTTCTTAGTGGTTAGTCTAGGGTTTACTTGATACATCTTAACTTATCCATCTGAATCTACTAAAGATTTATGCTGATTTAGTGCCAGTAAAATGTAGAAAACTTACTTGTCCCACAAATTTTTGTGCTATCATTGTTATTCATATTATGTCTATAAAGATTATAAACCTAACTGTACATTCTTAGATTTATTACTTTTTGTGTATTTTAAAGAAACTGAGGAATGAAAGGTGAGCATGTATATACTTATAGAACTTGTTATATTAATTGTCTTCTTAACCCTGATTCTTTTCATTTCTTCCTATATTTATGCATTTGTGTTGCCTTCTATTGTCATTTCCTTGTTCCCATCTGTGTCTTTGTGCTCTTACTGTCAAATATATTACATGTCTGTGTTATTGGGTTAACAGCATAATTATGTACATATTATTTCATGGTCTTGATTTTTAAACCAGTGAAGAGAATAAAAGAGGAAAAATACACAACTATACTGTCTTCTGTAATTCCCTACATAATTACCTTTAACGGTGATCTTTCTTTTTCCATGTGGAATAAAATCACTCTCTGGCGTTCTGTGCTTGCATCCTAAAGAACTTCCTTGATATTTCAGTAATGGAAGTCTGTGAGCAACAAATTCATTAAGTTTTACTCTATTTGAGAATGTCTTTATTTTGTTTTCAAAGGTAATATTGTTAGATATGAGGTACTGGGTGGATTTTTTTTGTTTGTTTGTTTTTACTTGTGGCACTCTGAAGATGTTATCCCAATACCTTGGGGTTTCCATAGTTTGTTATAAGAAGTAGCTGTGAATTTTACTGGGGTTCCTTTTACCTGATAAATCATTTTTCTCTTGACACTCCTAAAATTTTCTCTTTGGCTTTCAATAGTTTGACTCTCATATGTTTGGATGTGGATTTTTTGCATTTATCCTACTTAAAGTTTGCTGAGATTATTGGATGTATATAGTGTTTTTAATCAAAATTGGATGTATACAGATTTTCAGCCATTAATTCTTCAAATATTTCTCTGTGCTTTTCTCTCTAACTTCTCCTTCAGAAACACCCATTCTCAGATATCAGTATATTTAATATACCCTAAATTTCTCTAAGAAACTGTTCATTTTTATTCATTATTACTTTGTGTTTTTGGTCTTCAGATTGTATAATCTCTGTTGATCTATTGCTAAGATAACTGATTCCTTCTTCTGTCAGCTCAAATGTACTTTTTGGCCACTGGTGAATTTTTCATTGTGGTAAATTGTACTTGTCAACTCCTAAATTTCCATTTGATAATTTTTAAAAAATATGTTCTATTTTTTACTGATGTTCAGTCAATATACCTTCTTTTATCCACTTGAATATGGCTTCCTTTAACTCTTGAACATTTTTATAATAGCTGCTTTGAATTCTGTCTCTGTTGTCTTAATTGCCTTGGTTGTTATAACAAATAATGCTGTCTGGTTGGCTTAAAAAAGGAATGTATAGGTTCATAGTTTGAAGATAGAAGTCCAACATCAAGATACTGGTAGGCTGTGCCATCTCTGTAGTCTGTGGTGTTCTGGCGGTGGTTTGTCTTCATCACATGGTAACTTGTATCTTTCTCTCTCCTTCCCTGGCTTCTTCTTCCATGCCCAATTTTCTTTTGTTCACAAGAACTCCTATCCTGCCATTATGGCCCACCTTGTTTCATTTTGGCCTCATTTTAATAGAATCTTCACAGATCCCAATTATAGATGAATTCATATCCTCAGGTCCAGGGGTTGGATATGTCCTCCCTATCTTTGTGGAGGACATGTGTCAATCTACCATCTGGGCCCCTCGAAAGGCATCTGTTGCCTCCTCTATTCCCCTGAATATGGTGGCTCTTTCCAGTTTCTTTGACTGTCTCATAATATTTGTGTGTGTGTGTGGAAAATTGGGCATCTTAGATAATATTTTGTAACAACTCTAGATGCCAATCTCTTTCCCCCCAAATTTGTTGTTTTTATTTGATTGTTTATTTATTTGTTTAATGACTTCACCTAATAATTTCTGTAAAGTCTATTTCCCCTGCAACATGCAACTTCTGATGTCCTTGCTCCTGTATTCCCCTCTTTGTTTTGCTCTCTTGCACTTTCCTTCTCTGATGCCTTCTGAAAATGTTCAGCCTTGGGCACTCACCATCTTCCAGACTACCAGGAATGACTGTGATATTATTTTTGATATATATATCTTATATATATATATTATAATAATATCATCTTTTGCCCTATTCTCGCTACCAAATATCTGGATGTTCTGACATTTTGCTAATATATCATGGATCTACCAGACTCCTCTTAAGTATTCTTCATTGTTCCTCCAACATGTCCTTAATCATGGAATCTTTATGTACTGTTCCAAGTAAAGTCAGTCCAGTCAAGCAGAGCTGCAAAGCCCACTGGCAGAACACCAGAGCAACGTAAAGGGACTTGCTTTTGCTAGAATGATGTCATCAAGTTTAGGTACTGAGCACGTGGCATCTCCATATCTTTTCAGCTCACCACCACCACCATTATGGAACATATGCTCTAAAAATTAGCTGGCTTTGGGATGAAGGTGATCAAAGCTTCAGTATTCTTGGCCTACTATTCTTGCAGAAGAGCTTCTGCCCTAAAAATGAAGGTTGGATGGGAGAAGAGAGACTAGTCTAGTCTTCTAGAGTACTAGACATGAACAGAAATTCTGCAGCAAGGAATGGAGAGATGAGGGATAAGATAAACCAGCAGCCTCCCCTTTCTGTATGAAACCATCGTTCCAGGCTATGGAGAGAAGGGCTGAAGGTAGAGGAAGCCCCTGTTTTCTTGGCTATCCATGCCTTGGGTAAAGCTTCCACAAGAAAGATCTGGGAGATGTGTTATGGAGAGCCATGACTCAAATGGCACAGATTCTTGCTGTCCTTACTGAGAAATTTCTTGGATGAATGTTTCTCTATTTGCTGTTAAGCTCTTAGGATAAGTTTGAGAGTCTTCTAATGATTCTCTAAAAATCATTTTATCAGTAATTAAATTGTTCTTTTCTTGTGGACAAGGTTTTCCCTCTTCTCTCTTTCCAGAAGATTCACCTTCCCCCTGATAATTATGATTTTTTTAAAAAAAAGGAAATTAAAAATATGACATAAGTAAAATGCAACCTTTACAAGCATTGTGAGAAGAATTGTGCTTGAATGGAATGGATGCTATCCTAGTAAAATGTAAATTAATAAAACATATTAAAGAAATATTAGAATACCTGTAAAGAAAAGGCCTCAGTGGGAAAAAATGTGAAAAAGTCAAATTCTTCTAGTTTGAAGTAAACTTCAAAGAACAGGTAATTCTATGTAATTAAAATAGGGCCCTGACATTGCAAAAATTATATATGGAAAGTCTTCCAAAGCATTTATGAAGCCAGGGTAATAACCTGATATAAAAATGCTAAAAGAAAGAAAAAATTCAAGCCTATTTATTAATTAATACCCTTTGACTTTATCTTATTAAGCATTTGCCTCTCTTGTTCCCTCTTCCTAAAATTGTGTTTCCCAGGTTCTTTCACTCCTGACTCCTACTCACCCACATGACTTCGTACAAATGTCTTCTCCTTTGGCCTTCTATGACCCCTTATTCAAAGAATCACTCCTTTCAATTATAACAATTACTCTGTTATAGCAATCCATTTTTTTCCTTCACAACATTTATTTATAATCTGAATTTGCATTTTTGGTTTACTTTCATATTTTCTGTCACTCTCTCCTTAAGTAGTTAAAATTTTTGAAGTCAGTTTCCCTCTACCTCTTCTTCAACTCTGTCTGTAGCATTTAAAATAGCATATTGTATACTGCAAGTGATTTGATAAGTATATAATGCAGATTACAAACTTTAGCAGATAAGTGTAAACAAATAAAATGGGTGGTTCTTTCATAACATTATACATATTTTCCAAAACATAAAATTTCACATGATTTAAAATATGTTTCCTCGTTTATCTTGTATTTTGCAACTATGGGATTTCTTATATCTTTTTTATTTACTCTTTAATCAATATTGATGGTTGCCTATAGCAGCTACACCTCAAAAGATGAAGTTAGGTGTCAATGTATTAACTTAATTGTTCTTGTATATTTCACTTTTTATCACTCAGCATAATTAAAGGACACATTTCAGCCCTCCAAATACATGGAGAAATAAAAACAAAGATTCATCAATGGGACAGTTACTTATCTGAAGAAGGGTCCTTTGCATCCAGGGGTCCTCTGTCAGACATGTCTGCTGGTTCTTCACTCTTGGTTTTCATTGCTTTCAGTTCCTGGTTCCCTGGGCCTCCTCTCGGAGTTTCTGTGTGTCCTCTCTTAGCATCTCTGGGGTTTCTTCCTCTGAATTCTCTCTCAGTTTGTTTTGCTCTGAGCTATCTGGGTTTTTCCTCTGTCTGTTATCCTCTGGTAAAGAACACTAGCAAAAGGATTAAGATTCAACTTGAATGGGGTGGGTCACATCTCTGTTGAAATACCCTAACCAAAAGTCTCCACCCACAATAGTTCCGCTTCCACAGAAATTGATTAAAAGAACATAGCAATTCCTGGGGTACATAACAGCTTCAAACCAGCACAGTTGCCAAATAGAGATTATCTAGAATTCATGAGTTCAGGACCAGTTTTTCCTCCTCCAGAAGCTAAATCAAAAAGCCTTCTCAAGAAACAAGAAATGAGGAGGCAAATTGATTATATGAACTGGAGAATGGACAAGAAATATCTTTTCTGTCATGAAAGGAAGGAGTCATGAAAGTTAGAGAAGAGGAAGAATATTCCTTTCAGAAAATCGTGGAACAAATAGGCAGGAACTCGGACCTCTCTTGATCACTGATTCACCAGTCATGGGAAAAACATGTTCAAAATCCTGCAACAATCTGGGGTAGGGAAGAGGCATGAAGGGAGAAGGTTGTCCTGTAAATAGTAAGGAAGTGGAAAAAGTTATACAACATTTCTCTATGAACAGATCGGTCATAGCTGCACTATAATTGTTATATTTATTTTTTTAAACAAACAAAACACCACCAAAATAATGTGTTATGTATCTTCATTTTCTTAGCCCATATGCCTCAAGGAAAGATCATGCATAACAAATGTCAATGGTGGGCCAATTTTACTACTACACTTGTGAATGTTTATCCCTGAAGGTCTCCTGCCTTTATACTTCCCTATGTGCTAGCTTCACTGCCAGATTGGTAGGAAAATGCCTGCTGCATGTCTGGACCTCATGTCAATGCAGTATAACAGAGGGGATTTTTTGCAGAAGGATTCCTGGAAGAGTTAAAAAACGGCTTTCCCGGAGGTTGCCAGCAAACTTCTTCGCAAATCTCACTGCTCAGTGGCATTCTATGTTCATTCTGTCAACAGTTTCTATTAAAACTATTGAGATTACTTTTTTTGGGGGGGAGGGGGAGTGTGCATGATCTGGTAGTCAAACCCAGGTCTCCTGCATGGAACGTGGGCATTCTAACCACTGAACTACCCATGCACCCTGAGATTACTTTTTGACCACACAGTTCCCCAGAACATCTTTATCATAAATTATAAATTAAAAATTCTTACTATTAATGATTGTCAACATTTTCTGTTGTTGCAAGAACTCAATACCTAAAATAAAATGCTATAATATGCCCCCTAATCACTAATATTTCCCAAAGACACAAACAGTTTATTGTTATAAGAATAAAAATAAATTTTCACGATAAAATATGAACTTAAATTGTATACATGTAGGATTACGGAAAACTCATTACATTGTCCATTTCATTTCTCCTTGGTCTGGAAAAAATTTTATCACAGCAGCAGTTCACAGTTCAGCAATTTTGAACATTAATCTAGTCTAACTACACACATAGTGCCTGCATTTCATTTCTGCTAAATTAGCCTGGCAATGCTTCTCAGACTTATTGCTAAATAATTCATTCATGCCAGTGTATATTATTCAGCAGCAGATACCACTCTAAGTGCTCGGATACATAGATAAATAAAGCACAAAAAAATTTTCAACCACATGGAGGTTCCATTCTAGTAAACAATAAAATGCAAGCAAAATAAGTGTATCAAAAAGTGATAATTGTGGTGGAAAAAATACAGAGCTGAGGAAAAGAACTTGGTAGTGTTGTGGCAAACAGAGAAAGGATGCTCTCTTTATATTGAACGATTAGAATAGGCCTCACTGAAAAGGTGATATTTGAAAAAAAAAATTGAGGATCTTTGTCTTTAGATATCTTGATAAAGTATAATCTAATCTGTAGGACAGCCAGTTCAACACTCTCTACATGCTGGTGTGTTTGAGGAGTAGCATAAGTGCAGCATGCCTGACACAGAGAAAAGTGCAAGAAGAAGAGTAATAGGATTACTGAAGGCTGAGAAAAGACAGAATTGAGAGAGGGCAGAAAACCAAATAGACCATTATAAAGATACTGACTTTTAGGTTTCACTGTGAGTGAAATCAAAAGCCACATAGATTTCCAGTAGAGGAGATAATAACACATAATATAGAAATGTGGTCATGATGATGATGGTGATGATGATGGTGATGATGATGGTGATGATGTTGATGGTGATGATGATGGTGATGATGATGGTGATGGTGATGATGATGGTGATGATGATGATGGTGATGAACATGATGATGGTGATGATGATAGTGATGATGATGGTGATGAGGATGATGGTGATGATGATGGTGATGATAATGGTGATGATGGTGATGATGATGGTGATGATGGTGATGATGATGATGATGGTAATGATGATGGTGATGATGGTGATGATGGTGATGATGGTGATGATGATGGTGATGATGGTGATGATGATGGTGATGGTGATGAGGATGGTGATGATGATGGTGACGGTAATGATGATGGTGAGGGTGATGATGATGATTATGGTGATGAACATGATGATGGTGATGATGATGGTGATGATGGTGATGATGATGATTTAGTTGTTGTTGGATTCGGAGGTCTCCAAGCAGTCCATTCCATGTGGGTTATATGTGGCTATTGAACTAGTTTAATCAAATTGCATTTATATCTTAGTACTTACCCTATATCTAACATTTCTTTTTTCCTTGAAGTTATAGAAATAAAAGAAAATATCTTATCTACACCATAATTTTTCAAAGTATGAGGAAAATTTTTCTTTGGCATTCTCTCTTCTAAGCTAAATGTCTACACTTTCCTTTATTTAACTGAAGATAACCTCAAAAATATTTATTAAAATTAAGTGGAGAGGGTGCCTGTTCTAGTTTGCTAGCTGCTGGAATGCAATATACCAGAAACGGAATGGCTTTTAACAAGGGGAATTTAATGAGTTGCTAGTTTACAGTTCTAAGGCCGAGAAAATGTCCCAATTAAAACAAGTCTATAGAAATGTCCAATCAAAGGCATCCGGGGAAAGATACCTTGGTTCAAGAAGGCCGATGAAGTTCAGGGTTTCTCTCTCATCTGGAAAGGCACATGGCGAACGCAGTCAGGGCTCCTCTCTCGGCTGGACAGGCACATGGCGAATACGGTATCATCTGCTAGCTTTGTCTCCTGGCTTCCTGTTTCATGAAGCTCCCCGGGAGGCGTTTTCCTTCTTCATCTCCAAAGGTCGCTGGCTGGTGGACTCTCTGCTTCGTGGTGCTGCAGCATTCTCTGCTCTCTCTGAGTCCCTCATTCTCCAAAATGTTTCCTCTTTTATAGGACTTCAGAAACTAATCAAGACCCACTCAGATGGGTGGAGACATATCATCCCCTAATCCAGTTTAACAACCGTTCTTAACTAAATCTCATCAACCAGGGAGATGATCCCATCACAGTCCCAAATACACAGCATTGAATAGAGACTATTCTACCTTTAAGAAATGGGATTTATATTAAAACATGACTTTTCTTAGGGGGCATACTTCCTTTCAAACCAGCACATTCCACCCTCTGGCCCCTAAAAAAGACATGTTTTTCCCATATACAAATATATTAACTTCATAACAATATCAGAAACCTTAAACCTTTTAGTAGCAATACAATGAAGTACAAAATTAGAGACAGTATAAAATCTCATCAAGTCAGTTACAGGCATGGTCTGTCCTAAGGCAAAATTCTCTCCATTTGCTCTGGACCTTTGAAAACTCACAACAAGTTATTTGCTGCCAACATACAAAGGAGGAACATTCATAGGATACATAGACACATTTCCATAGGGAGGAAGGAACACAGGGGTCACCGGACCCATACAGTTTTGAAAACCCGCAGGGCAAAGTCCATTAGATTTCAAAGTCTGAGAGTCATTTATCCTCAGGGCTTTAGAAAGTGGCAGTCCCACCCTTTCCAAATGCCTACGCCTGCCTCTCTCTGAATGCAACCTTGGGGGATATTGGGGAGACCACCTTTCTCTCGGCTCCACCCTCTCCAAGCATTGGGGCCGCACCCGGGCTCTCTGCAATCTCCGGGGCACACGCTCAGCCCCTCCATGTGGTGGCAGCCAGCCTCTCCCCCAACCCCAAGAAACGTGCTTCACCCTCTCCAAGGCCTGAGGCGGCATGACTCTTCCACTGCAATGAGGTGGAAGGCCCATTCTCTGCCTTTGGGGCAAACTCACCCTCTCCACGGGCTTGGGTGGGTCCACTCTCCTGGCCCGAGGCTTCCTGACTTCAGACCTCAGCCTCCACGGTTTTGCCTCTGAAGTTATTTTTCCTCCAATGTGTCCCTTCTCTGAACCCCTCAGTCCAGACTGGCAGCAGCTCTGTTTATACAGGTCCCACAGCACTCTCGTTGGCTTTCTATGCAGTAGCCTTGGATCATGCCCATTAGATATAAGGAGTTTCCACAAATCTTTCCTGGATAACTCCATGTCCGATCCTGACTTTCTCTGAAATGGCTGGCTAGTTCCACATTTGGTTAAATCCACACTATACTCTGTAGTCTCCCTTTCTGTAGGCCCAGAATTTTCCGGGACCTCAATTTCTGGTTTCTTTTTACTCAAGAGTTCAGTTTTCAGCTTATCTCTTTCCTGTCGCATTTCACTATAAGCTGCAAGGAGAAACCAGACTGCACTTTCAACATTTAATTTGGAGATCTCTTCTGCTAAATATCCAAGTTCATGGCTTTTAAAATCTGCCTTCCAGCCAATACCATTAGTCAACTTTGCCAGATTATCTGCCATTTTAAAACAAGGATCACCTTCCTTCCAGTTTTCAATAACACATGCCTCATTTCTTTCTAAGGCCTCATCAGAGGTATCTTTAGAGTCCACATTTCTCCCAACAGTCTCTCCAAAGCATTCTAGGCCTTCTCTATCAAGCTTCTCACGACTCCTCCAGAATCTTCCCCATATCCATTTAAAAAGCCGTTCCAACATGTTTGGTATTTGCAAACTGCAGCAGCACCCCACTCTCCGGTACCAAAATCTGTTCTAGTTTGCTAGCTGCTGGAATGCAATATACCAGAAACGGAATGGCTTTTAACAAGGGGAATTTAATGAGTTGCTAGTTTACAGTTCTAAGGCCGAGAAAATGTCCCAATTAAAACAAGTCTATAGAAATGTCCAATCAAAGGCATCCGGGGAAAGATACCTTGGTTCAAGAAGGCCGATGAAGTTCAGGGTTTCTCTCTCATCTGGAAAGGCACATGGCGAACGCAGTCAGGGCTCCTCTCTCGGCTGGACAGGCACATGGCGAATACGGTATCATCTGCTAGCTTTGTCTCCTGGCTTCCTGTTTCATGAAGCTCCCCGGGAGGCGTTTTCCTTCTTCATCTCCAAAGGTCGCTGGCTGGTGGACTCTCTGCTTCGTGGTGCTGCAGCATTCTCTGCTCTCTCTGAGTCCCTCATTCTCCAAAATGTTTCCTCTTTTATAGGACTTCAGAAACTAATCAAGACCCACTCAGATGGGTGGAGACATATCATCCCCTAATCCAGTTTAACAACCGTTCTTAACTAAATCTCATCAACCAGGGAGATGATCCCATCACAGTCCCAAATACACAGCATTGAATAGAGACTATTCTACCTTTAAGAAATGGGATTTATATTAAAACATGACTTTTCTTAGGGGGCATACTTCCTTTCAAACCAGCACAGTGCCCATGGAGGCTCAGCAGACCGAGTTCTCACCTGCCATGCTGGAGACCTGGGTTTGATTCCCAGTGCCTGCCCATGCAAACAAACAAACAAAAAAAATTAAGTGGAGACAATCTTCCAGAACTGCCTACTTGCCATCCATTCACCTAGGCTTTATTATAATTATTATTTTTAAGGAGAAATATCAATGCAAATCTTCACTTAATGGCCCCCATGTTCCAGATAGGGTGTGAGTATTAGGCCATAGTTCTTGCCCTCAGGGAGCAGAGTTTGGTAACTACTGTTTTTGGCAAAATCATGGTGCTAGTTCATGCTCTCTCTCTCTCTCTCTCTCTCTCCACTCACCATCTGTCTCTCTCTCTATCCCCCGCCCGCACACACACAGGTCTGCATGCATGTAGATGTAGGTATACATCAATTCTACATATATATTGCTCTATTTCTTATAATGCTATGCATACATATGTAGATATACTTATGTTTATATACACACACATACTACTCTATCTCCTATACTTACAATTATCTTCAATAGAAATCATAATTTTGCTTGGATATTTCAGATTTATATATTCTTGATATATTTTTTCTCTTCTTCATTGCATTTTCATCCTTTTGCTATGTCTTTTCTATCTTTTATTTATTCATCTGTTTATCTATTTTTGATTTATTTCATTGTCAATACATTTATAAAGTATTAAGGTCCACCTCTTTCATTTCAGCTGCTTCAGCTCTTTGGAATTCTGTTTTCCATCTTCCTTCCTGTTAGATTTGACCTCACACTTCCATCTTATGAGCTGCTATGTCATTGCTTTTATTTCTCTGCCCTTCTTTATCAGTGAACATTTAAGAGATGAGCAATTTACAATGTAGTTGTAAATATTACACTACATTTTGCTAGCTTTTAGTAGGGCCATGAATCTTAGATGAGCTACCCTCCTTGTAATACAACATATAGTTTTTAGACCTGAACTCCATCAGTCTTTTCTGCTTTCTGCCTCTTCTCTCTCCAAAATGCATTTCTTGGTGAAAGGACAGAACAGGTAGTGTTTACTTTAAACTATTGTGTGATCAATGTTTAATTGTTGACTTTTTTTTTTTTTTTTTTTTTTGCATGAGCAGACACCAGGAATCAAACTGGGTTTCTGGCATGGCAGGCAAGAATTCTGTGTGTGATCAATTTTTATTAACAAATTAAAAATCCTGTCTCCCGGCACTCAATGTTTAAATATATAGCTATGTATATTGAGTGGTAATTGTCTTTTATAAATGCATTATCAATTCTTACCTCAATCTTGCATATGTGTGGTTTAAGAAAATATATTTTCTGTGATGGGTTTCCTTAACATTTATCTAACTCTTCTTTTCCCCCCTTTTGATTCAAATTATTCCTTAAATTTAAATACCTCAGCTAATATCAGTGATATTTTCCAATGAAATCTATGAGGATCCCAATGGATGCTGTAACTAAATTATGAGTTATCCCATAATATTTTATTTTATTGTACAAATTTATATCAAATGTCATGATAATTAGTAAAGGAAATTTTTTTGATAAAGCATATAGCATGAAAGGACAGGAAAATGCTTTTTTTGGAATTGTTCCTTTACTTTGTTTTTTTTTTTCTATCAAACAACACTAGTATAGTCCATGTTTTAAAATTATGTAGGCATCCTTCCATTATCAAATAATTACTATTTAGAGGAAGTTAATTACTAGATTCTCCATAAATTGACTATAGTACCGTTCCTCATCCTTTATTACACCTGAAGCTCCATGTGTCAATTATCTCAGTAAAGTTCATATGTATCTGTACATTTACTTATCCCACGGGTGTTAGTACTCATTCAGGATATTTAAAGAAAATGTTATTTGCCTCACCTTGTTAAAAAGGTAAATGAAGCATTTCCTTAATGAAAGAAATTGCCATTAAATTTTAACTGTAAAATGTCATAAAAAACAGATCTCACAGTATTATCATTATTTAATTATGTTGGCCATAGAGACTTTATTGAAACCCATTATTTAGGGCCTCAGTGTATTTTTTTTAAGGAATATAAGGACTTCCTTGTATATTATGTAGTCCACTTGATTTTATGTAGCAGACTTGATCACCCCCTAAGCAGTGACCTCCAGGGCCAGTGTGGGATAGAAACATCTGGGCAAAAAAAAGCTGGGAAATGAGGATATTTTGTGAAATTATGTGATCTTTGATGTGCCTCAGGAATCATGAAATGTACTAGTCCTTTTTTTCATACAGAAAGAGGCTTTCAAAATGATTTCACTATGATCCCTAATACTCAAATAACTCATATCCACAGAGTAAGGATGGTAAAGGCTTAAATAATCTGAAGAGGTCTGACTTGGTAAGTGGAATTTGAAACATTGCTTTACATCTAGTATCTGGAGCATTGATACACTAATCAGGTCGTGACTTTCATCCTTGATTTACCAAGCCATGCAACAACATTCTCAACATTTTTCTCCACTGCTAATCTATAGTCTTGTTTCTTTTTATTTTTTCCTATCCCTTCATACTGGTTTAGTCAAACTCTAACCTGAGACATGAGAAAACAGAGGGAATTTATGTGAAGAGTTGATTACATAAATGGTAGAAAATCTGATAATGCTGTCATGGTTCTGTGAAATAATCCATGGGCTAACATCAGAACTCTTGAGCTGAAATGACAACGGGGAAGAAGTTGTTACCAGAACTTTGAAGATGTAACCACCTATTAGGAGGTGGAACTGAATTGGTCTTCCCAGGGGAGAGTTGGACACATGAAGAAGACTTGGCCAGTGCTGGAGATGCTAACTTAGATAGCAGGATGTGAGGAGATATACCTTGGCATCACTTTTTTCCCCCTATCCTTCAGGATCCCATCTGTGCCTCACTTTGACTGAATTCAGTCAAGAGTCAGCTAGCATAGGAACCTGGGAAGTGCTGTGTATTAGCTAGGGATCTCTGGAGAAAGAGTCAGCAGAAGACATCTGTAAATATAAAATTTATAGAAGTGTCTCACACAATTGTGAGGATATGAGTCCAAGATCTGTAGAGCAGGTAGCTGGCAGCTCCAATGAAGGTTTTCAGTAAACTCTCAGGAGAAGCTGGCTGGCTGAAGCAGGGAGAATGATTGTCTCTTCTGAATCCCCCTTGAACACCTTCCGATGATTAGATTAAGCACCACTCATTGCAGAAGACACACCCCTTAGCTGATTGTATTTGCAATCAGCCAATGTGGTCATGATTTAAGTCCATGAAAGGTCCTCACAGCAGCAGACAGACCAGTGGTTGCCCAACCAGACAGCTGGGCACCATTAACTGGTCAAGTTGACACATGAACCTGACCATGACATGTAGTAAGCAGTAATAAAAATGTGGAACTAAGCAGAAAATGCTGAGGGATGGATTCCAAGACTGACATTCTTAGGATCAGCACATATATGTTTAAAGGAACCCTAAAAAAATGTATGGGAAGCTTTCTGTGCATGAGTGAGCCTGTGTATGGGTAGGTTTCAATGTTGGCTAATTTGGTGTCAGCCAAGCATTTCACTTAGTTGTCCCCAAATGAAATGACCACAGATCTGGCAACATCCTGGGATGCAGATGGAGGCAATGGCATGTGCTGGGAACTGAGTAGCACTAAGCGGTTGATGGTTCCAGCAGCCACCAGGCAGCTATAAGAAAAAGTAGAAATCACTTCTGATTGTACTGAATACAGCAAAAATTAAGTGACTTTCTACAGTGCAAATCATGGCAGTACCATTCTATAAAGACTTAGAAAAGTATGAGGATTTTTATAAGGACTGAAGATGAGCTCCTTGGTGATCTTTGGGAGGTAGAATTAAAACAACTGGAAACTATTCTGTATAATCTTGATCCTGAGAATGCCCTTTTGCCTACAGGTTCCCAGAAGAAGAACCAGACTTCAAAGTCTGCCATGAGGCCGTTTTACAGACAGTACCTGTCAAATGTACTAGAGAAGAAAGCAAGCACTGAAGCATAAGGACAGGGAAGACTATGTGTCCTATACTGGAGAAAAGAAAAAGGAGAATATTCTAAATAGAAACCTGTACAGACTTTACAGAAGAGAAGCTATCTCTTGATGCAGAATTAGAAGAAAGCTTTGACAAGTGCTTCTGTACAGAATTATATGATCTTGCAGCAATTCTTGGGGTGAACAATTTGATAACAAACACCCAATTCCGTAATAAATTGGAAAGCATTATGGTGCTGGCTGAGAACATTTTTCAATTGTGACAAAAGCTGAAAAGATTCTTCCAGTATTTGATGAGCCACCAAATTCAACAATGTTGAAGAGAATTTAAGGAGAATTAAAGAAAATGATGCTTGCCTTGTTGAAGTTAATTTGAATATAAAGAATATCCCAATTCAACCCTAAAAGATTTTGCAAAGGCTTTGGAAACCAACACACATGTGAAATATTTCCTTCTTGTAGCTGCCAAGAGCAATGGCCCCACTGCTGTTGCATTTGCAGATATACTGAAAGTAAACAAAACTTCGTAGAGTTGAAATTTGGAATTCAATTTTATTTGGGAGCTGCAATTCTACCACTGATTGATGCTTTAAGAAATGAAACCCTAGCAGGGCTCAAAATCAACAATCAGAGGCAGCACTTAGGAACAGCTGTAGAATTGGAAATGGCCAAGATGCTTGAGGAAAATTCAATACTTCGGATATTAGTTTACACAGCAGAGACCCCAACCCAGGATATCTAATGCTATTTGAAAAAAAAAGTGACTTAATTCACCTAGCTCACCAGAGACGAGTCAAAGGAGACATGGGTAATTCTGCCAGGGTATAGCTTTTGGAAGACTTCTAAAGATCATAGGGCTTCATGTCAGTGATCTTAGATATAAAATTTGCCTGCAGAGAAGGGAAAAGATTGGAACCATACATTCTTTTTTAAAAAATTCTATGTATCTTTTTTTCTAGCGCAAGTTGTTACCAGTTTCAAATTATAAAATTTATAGCAGGTAATTTCTGGGGGTGCAAGGGTAGTTCAGTTGTAGAATTCTCTCCTGCCATGTGGAAGACCCTGGTTCGATTCCTGGCCCATGCACTTGCCAAACAAAGAAAGAAACAAAAGCAAGCAAACAAAAAAAAATCAGCAAATGGTTCCACAATAATGGGATACTCACATAGAAAAAGAATTAAACATGACTCCACCATACAGCATACAAAAAAGAAAAATTTATAGTAGGTAAATTCTGTATTTTGAAGCACTACTACTTTCTACTCTAATCAGTTGTAACTTAGCTTAATTGAATGGCTTGTGAGGAGTCTTGGGTAGTAAAAAGGTACAATTGCAAAAAAGTTTCAGAAGTCTTTTGTGACTAGAAGAATTTGATAATTTTAAAATTATCAAAAAGGTACATTGCTGATATCAAAATTGCTATTTCTTTCTTTCTTTTTTTTTTTCATATGTGCAGGCACCAGGAATCTCTCCTGGGTCCTCTGGCATGGCAGGTGAGCATTTTTGCCTGCTAAGCCACCGTGGCCCATCCCAAAATTGCTATTTCTTACTTGAAGTTGTTGAATTATAATCCAGTAGCATTAATCTTCGAAAATGATAGCAAAACTATATAGTAAAGAAAAAAAGAAAAAAAAAAAGAAAGAGAGTTGCCCATATTTATTGACTCTACTTCTGGATGTTGTGTTCTCACAATACTGCACTGTCTTAGCTAAGCAACTTCTATTGTAAATCTTAAAATTGGGTAGACTCCAATATTAGTGGTCAATAAGAGAGTGGGGAAAAAAGGTATGGGTTTTTTTCTTTCTTTCCCTTATTTCTTTTTCTGGAATAATGCAAATGCTCTAAAAATGATCATGATGATGAATGCTCAGCTATGTGATGATACAGTGAACCGTGTACTGTATACTTTGGATGACTGTATGGTGTGTGAATGTATCTCAATAATTTTACATTCTCAAAAAATTGCAATTTCTCTTTTAGGTATATATCACCTAAAATATCTTTCCTTATTCTATGATTGTAAACTTTCCAGTTTTTTAGAGTACATGAACTAGGAAAGGACATGTTATTTTCCTTCTATCAAAAGTACAGAATGCCAGAATTTCAAAACTGATAACTTAAAATCTAGTCATCAGTTTAAGAGCAAAAGCAGAGCGAAGAGACAAAATGGTCTTCAGTGCATTCCTGGTTAACTGCACTTGTCTGGGTATTTCAGCGATAGCCAATTATTTTTTTAAACAGTCATCTGTTTTCGAGATTACATACTATTTAATGTTCTGTTCATTGCAGTTTTTCTTTTTAATAATGTGGACATTATTAAATTTTCATGCAATCTAAAAAAGAATCTAAGTAGAAAAATTATTTTCTTCCCTGTAAACAAGCATATGGCCAACTCTTGTGTATTTAGGGTAAAATTTAAAAACAAGCTATGATTAAACACATCAGATCAAAGGTACTAAATATGATTATGATGGAGTTCAGATTTAAGATGCTTGCAAAATAGTCATTCAAGATTTTTTTTTTTTCTTGGCATGGGCAGGCAATGGGAACTGAACCCAGGTCTCCACATTGCAGGTGAGCGCTCTGCCTGCTGAGCCACTGCAGCCCACCTCACAATAGTCATTTAAATTGTGGGTTGCTCTAGGTAAATTAGAAAGTGGCACATGTATAAATTCCTTAGTGTTGCACAGTACAGTGAGAAGTTCCTATATGCAAGGCAGAATTGGATAAACAGTATTTACAATCTAAAAGACTACAAAAGTAGCCTTCCTGGTCCTGAAAGTATTAAAGTGGAAAACAGTATTTGACCGTGGGAAGACTGATGGGAGGCAGTAGAATCAAAGCCTGTGATAGAAGATCCGGGCTTGTTTTCTATGCCCCACATCAGAGCAGCCCTAGAAGTAGAGGCAGAGGCGTTTACAGCTACAGGAGACAGAGAAGGAGTTTGAGTAATCCTGGTCTCAAAAATTCAGGCCTGGCTGTATCATTCACAAGGAAAGTTTTCTCATACAAGGAATCTGACTTGGGAACAGGGGGAGGTAGCTCGTTGGTTATTTTAAAACTTTTGAACGTTGAATTATAAAATTCCTGCTACTTAGTCCAGAGCTGGACTGTTTACCTAATGAGCTAGGAAGCTTCTTGTATAGAGTGGTAACAAGCATGCTTAACAGGTTTCCCTCATACAAATTGTAGTGTTTTTTTTTTTGTTTTTTTTTTTCCCCAGTGTTTTTGTTCCTTTGTGTGTTTTGCATTGCTCTCTTTCATTTTTAGGCTGCTGATTTGTTTCAAGCTACAAGCCTCTTTTTCTTTCTTGCTTGCTTCCTTGTACAACTTTGAATTATAGTCAATTTTTGAGACTACACAGTTCCAAGAGGGTTGGGAGTGATGCATGGAGCAGGTTTATTCAGGCTACCAGGAGGAATGGGTACTAAGCTTTCAACGAGGCTTCCTTGCTCATATGGTTCAGGAACCACTAACCCATTTGCTGGATTATGAATTTAAAAATCCATAAGCTTTTAAAAAATATAAGTAGGTAGAATACTTACCTAGAATTTTGTCTCATACTTATGGGAAATACCTTCACTTATTGATCAAACTATGAAGAAGTTGAGTAGTTTGCTTATACCATTCCAGTTCTGAGCTATAATAGTCTATTATATGATTTAAGAAAAGCTTTCTTCATTAAATAACTTTGAAGATTAACATTCATCCAGTTGAATATAGAAAATCAAGAGTTGTAATTATAAAGGAGAAAAGTGGTGTTTTCTTTGATTTTTCAAAATCTGCCACTTCTTTATCTTTTAGCAACTTCTGGTATTTCTATCATGCCATAAAATTTTATAATAGAATAAATAATTTAGGCTCTTGAAATAGTCTTGATTATTAAACCAAAGATTTTTTATGACTAACTTTTGTAATCTAACCAATTTAAGCTTATTTGATTATCTAAAAGAATATTCTTTTATTTTTAAATTGCTGTTTTTTGAAAAGCACTTAATTACTCCTTTTATAAAACGTTATATGCATGTTTATCCGAAATTCCATTTTTTCAGTATGTCTGCAAGAAATTGTATGTTAGAAAAACTCAATATTGATGGTTAATGTTGATATTATTAAGATGGATTTTGATGCTATATATTTGTAGTTAAAGTCTAGTAGAATTATCAGGTAGATATGTTTTCTAAGGGTATATATCTTTTAAAAGACCAACTAAATATTTGGTCTTTTAATAAATTAGTAAATTATTAGAAATTTCAAGGAGAGTTATCTTGACTATTATTAAATTGTGAATTCTTGTTTTTCTAGTGAATATCCTCATTCTTACTTTGTGCATTAGGTGCACTTTGGAAAAGTTAATGTAAATAGAAATTTGTAAATTGTTTTCCCTTTGACAAGAATCTCATGTGTTCTCATTTAAAAGGGGATATATCTATGATACATTAAAATTAAAAAAGAGAAAAACGTATTTTGATAGAATGTTATTCATACTCTACTATACATTGTATTTAACACTTGCTGCTATTAAAATAAAAGGAAAAACTAAAAAAAAAAAGGATAAAAGGAAATGACCAAATCTTTTATCTTTAAATAATCCACATATCTAGAGTAGACTCTTGACCTACTTTCTGTGAAGTGTAAACCTAGCTAGAGTCAAGCGTGGTAGAGCAGATTAGGTGTTCACTTAGTCACCCAACTTTCAGCCTTTTGCCTAAGCTCTACATAACCTTGTTTCTGGTTTCCTTTCTAGTCTACAGTTAATCAAGTCTGAATTTCCTGTCTCCAGCTGGAGTAGTGGAGGCATAGCCTCTGACACAGTGAGTTAGTGGAAAAGAGGTTGGGTTTACCATCTTTATGCAGTCTTAAACCTCCAGTTTTACACCCAATTCTATCCTTACATTCAGAGGTGCCTCCAATTGGTGAGTCTTTCTGGAGTTCTGAGGCTTATGCAGGTTCCTGTTTGTTTCAACCTCCTTCTATAAAGAGGCTTCAGTTTTTGCTTTCAGTAATACAAGCACCACCTGTTCATCTTTAAAAACATTATTTACTTAACTCATTATTCTTGATTTCTCTCCCATTCTTTATATTGTGGCTTTACAACTCTTTTATTCCTTTGCTGTCTTTTAAGTGGGAATTTAGGAAGAAAAAGAAATTAATGTGACTATTCAGTATTTATGTTGATCATAAATATCATCCTATAATCCAAATGACAGAAAATAATGCTGCAAACAATATCAAATTTAATGAGTGAAAACTCTGTAGCAGCACTGGCTTTAAATGTAAATGAAAGGTTTAAATAAACTTCTTTGTATTTCAAGAATGTGTTTATTTCATTAAAAATTTATTTCTCACTTTCATTTTTAATGTTATCTTCTATCATGTGCAAATTAGGATTATAGAAATCTTATAAGAAATTGATAGATTGCTTATGTAGGAATTCTTGTTATTTATTTCAGAATATATCATTTCACTACCACTATGCAATAAGGAATAATATAAATATGTTATTTGGCATTAGCTCCTTTGAGCTATGAGCCTGGAATATTCTGTGGGTAGGGGAACAATACCGTCTATCAGTCTTGATTTTAGTGATTTGTCCATTATGAGACACTCCAAGTAGTCTATGCAAAAGCATAATTTGTCATGACAAAGTTGGTAATTCTCCATTTAGCAGATATCGTCCATGCCATAGTGTTTAAGCAAACTCCAGTCAAGAAATCTATACATTTCACGTTTGGTTTTTTTTTTTTGATATGATATGATAGGCTTATGGTTTAATTTTTTCTGTTATTTAAAAAACTGGTTTATTGAGATATATTTACATACCATACAATCCATCAAAATGGTACAATCAGTGTGCTTTTAGTATAATCACAGTGTTGTGGGTTCACCACCACAATCAATTTTAAATGTTTTCAACTCTCCAAAAAGAAAATCCCCACACCCCTTAGCTGTCATCTCTCAATCCCTCTATTTTTCCCGTCATACATGGCCACAATCTAATTCTGTCTCTATAGAAGTATTTATATTTGCATTTTATACAAATGGAATCACACTGTAAGTAGTACTTTGTGTCTAGTTTCCTTCCCTTAGAGCGTTTTTAAATAAGTTATTATTTTTCTTTCAATTAGAGAAGTTGTAGATTTACATAAAAGTCATGTAAAAACATAACAGCCCCATATATCCTCCTACTGTTAACATTTTGGATTGCTGTTGTACCTTAGTTATATTGGTGAAAGAATATTAAAGTACTACTGTTAGCGATCATCCATAGCTTGCATTAGGTATATTTTTTTCCTATATTCCATCCAATTATAAATGCCTTGTAATAGTCACATATATTTGCTATAACTCATGAAAGAACATTCTTATATTTGTACTATTAATAACAGCCATCATACACAACAGGGTTCACTGTGTTATGCATTCTCATGCTTTATCTTTGAACTTTCCCCATGGTTTAATTATTAAGATGGGAAAATATCTCTTGGACTGTTCTTTTGATGAATGCATAACACTCACTAGCAATTTAAAAGTGAATCCGTTTGAAAATGTTGCTTTAGTATTTGGAAAAAAATAAAATAATTGATGCATACGTTTCCAGAACTCATTTATGTATAAATTGCTCACTTTGAGTATTGCTGATCTCACATAGTTTTATTGCAGATGGTTTATACAAGTGGGAAAAGTGTCAACATGTTATTGGCTTAAAAATTGCTAATATTTCCTATGGGCAATGGTGGTGCTGTGGCTGAGTTCTTGCCTGCCATGCTGAAGACCTGGATTCGATTCCCATGGCCTGACCATGCAAAAAAAAGGAAAGAAAGAAAAAATTGCTAATATTTCATAAAGTTTTAGAATTTGATACTGTTATTTTGTCAAGGTAATGCCCATGTCTTGATTTAGATAATAATTTTCTATTATAATAAGAAATAATTATTTTTGTAATTATATTATTATATTGTCAAAGTTGGAACAGAAGTTTTGATCAAGCCCTGCTGTTTTAGATTCTTGGGCTGCTTAAGCAAGTGCCATGCAGAGGGGTGGCTTAAACTCTAAGAATTCATTAGCTGATGGTTTTGAAGCTAAAAGAAAGTCCAAATCGAGGTGTCATCAAGGCGATGCTTGGAAGATCGGAGTCCTGAAGTTGGCTGCCATTGATACCTGACTCATCTGTCACGTGCTAACGCACATGGCAGCCTATTCTGGCCTCTGCCTTCTCTACCTGGTTCTGCTGGTTTCAGCTTCTGACTGCTATATGTGTGGGCTTTTGTTTTTCTGCCCCTCTGAATTTCACTCCACTAATAAAGGACTCTAGTAATAGGATTAAGACCCATGCTGTTTGAGGTGGAACACACTTTCTGAACTGAAGTAACCTCATCAAAAGATCCTACTTACAATGGGTTCACACTCACAGGAATGGCTTAAATTTAAGAGCAGGTTTTCAAACCACCACTTAAGCCAATTTTTTAATCTAATTTTTAATTCAAGTAACAAAGACATCTTCCCTTCCCTAAACTGGCTGGAGAGTTTGGTTCTGACAGTGGCAGAGCTCACTTACAAGGACTGGGCATCAGAAGAATGTCTGTTCATTCAAAGATTTGGAGTCAATTTCCAGAACCAAGGAGCACTGTAAGGTTTTGAAATTTAGAGAAACTTTAGAGAACTTCTTAGTTATTTTAAAAATTCTAACAGAAAAAGTACAGCTAACAAGAGCAACTTAACAATTCCAGAGCTCTCATTTTGGACATTTACCTAGTTTCATAATTGTGTTTATGGCTTTTAAAAATCTTTTCCATATTAAATATTGAGTCATCATAGAATTACACAATCTTAGGGCAGTTCAAAAATCCTCTGCACTGTATCCAAAATAGGGTTTGTTCAGCATAAATAACATTTTGTTTTTCTGTGAAGCAGGTTCATATTTGTCATCATATTTTTCAAAGTTGTCTGTATACTAAAAATGATTTAAAAGTGGATTTAGAAAGTTCTTCTGAAGGAAGGTATGGCTTTTGCAGTTCGGTAAGTGGGAAATATGCCCTGGGCTAAATTGATTTTGACCAATGCATCAGCATTCTGGAACTTAGATTTATTGACCAATAACTAATATACATATGTATATTTGTAAGTAATGCCACTATTTGGGTGTAAAAGAAAATACATGCTGTAAAATGCAAAGAAATAAGCATAAATACCAATTCAAATTAGTATTTTGCTCTCCTAAGCAGCTGCTTTTTGCCTATTTATCTGTACACTAACTTATGTCTTGTGATTTTTAAATGCATTATATGGATAGTACCAAAATGCATGCCTGATATAAACACAGTTTCTTTAGAAGAATGTGTCAATTTTTCTTTAATAACATTTCTTTATGCAATCAGTGGAATAGTGTACAATGATCAGTTTTAAATATGTGTGGTCTATCATTTTTAACCAGAACTTTTGATTATAGGTGACCTTGTGATTGTTTTGAATTTCCTAATATTTAAAGAAATATTTGCAATTAGAAAAAATATGTTCTAAGTAATGGGATCCATTCAAAAGAAATTTTATGTTACGATTTATTTCCAAATCAAGAAATTAATGATTCTTCACCCAGAGTCTCAGTGTAAAAGGGATAACCTTGGAAAAGTATCCTTTTTGGGGGAGAGGAGAGGTGTCATTACAGTTCTTCCTGCAGGTCTCTATGCTGTTTATAGGTGGAATCTAAGTAATTTGTCTCCAAACTTGACTGGTGCAAAAACAAGATAATAAGAAATCTAATTTACTCACATCTTTTGGTTTCTTCCTTTTGTAATGTAGAAAGTCTAACAATAAGTAAAAAAAAAAAAAAAAAGTAAAGCATGTTTATTACTTCATGTTATGAACAAATTGCCCTTGAGGGACTTTAATTGTTCTTATGAAATCATAAGACCAACTCTAGTAATATGTAACAAAGAGTATAAAACAGAGAGTTTAATTATATTAGCATGAACTCTTTAAATCAAACTGGTTTCTGCAAAAGCAGGTAGGTTTTTCAGAATACGCAGGGGTCATGTCCCTTCATGTCAGTGTCTGTGAGAATTTCACATTAATTTACCTTCTGAATGCTCCACTTTCCACCATTAAAATAGGCACTAAAAGCAAAATATTCATACCAACACAATTTTTTTGAGGATCAAAAGATAATGTATATAAAAGTCCTTGCAAATTATAGGTTTAAAAGATATCCAGGGGCAGTTCAATGGTAGAATTTTTGCCTGCTATGCGGCTCACGTGGAAAAGAATGAACTGTGGCCCCCACCACACAGCACACAGAAAGTAAGTAAAAGAAAAAAAAAACAGCTAGCCAGTACATATTATTGTCAATTCCATGTAAAGTGTTTTATGCTTTATATTTGCATACTTATTGCAATTTATGCTTTTTTCAATTACACTCTCATATTTGTTTTCAAAATACTGTGCAACAGGCATCATTATTCCCATTTCACAGGCAATCTTAAAATGGTAATAGTCTCAAAGTTACAAATATCAGGAAGAGACGTGGCATTGAAATTGATTTTTACAGTTACTGCATCATCTCTCTCAATAGCATCATCAAGTTCTATGCAAAGTTTTATTCTCATCTAGTTTAGAAAGATTGTGGAGGAAAAGTAAAATGCATAAATACACAGAACCAGTGCAATAGTATTCACCGAGCTGTAATGTACAAGTCATTTCACATTTATCAAATTCAATCTCTTTAAAGGTCCTATGAGTCCATGATTTTTAATAAGCTCACATTTTACAGATGATAAAATTAAAAATGAGAATATTTAAATATCTAAAGTCACACATCTAGTTAACTATACAACCGGAATATAAACTCAAGTGCTATAATATAAGTATATTGAATGAGAATGTGAGTATGATACAGGGAGAAAGGCTGGGGGCATGTATGAAACCAGAAGGAAAGATAGAAGATAAAGACTGACATGGTATAACTTAGGAATGCCTAGAGTGCACATAGATGGTGATTAAATGTATGAATTAAAAAATGTGTTCGCGTGATGGAGGACAAATGAATACCAGTATTGCAAGGTGTTAAAAATAGATGGTATAATAGGAAAAAGTATAGTCAATGTAGGCTAGAGTCTATAGTCAACAGTAACACTGTAATGTAACGAAGGCATTATGCCAAAACTACATGTCAACAGATGGGGGGGATTGGGAAAAGGTCATGAATTCTGTGTGGAAGAAAAAAATGTCTTCAAACAGACTATGGTGGCAAAGCATGTCTATACAATTAGGCTGGCTTGTATGATGTGTGAATAAAACTATTTAAAAATGCACAGAGAGAAACAAGTGCTAGAGAAAATATGGAAAAAGAGATGCCACTATTCACTGTTGGTAAGGAAATGAGCAGGGCAGCCCCTTGGAGGGCAGTGTGGTGGTTCCACTGGAGGCTAGGGGTGGGGTTGTTATATGATCCTGAAACCCTGCTGCTCAGTGTATACCTGGAGGAACTGAGTGTGGGGACATGAAAGGACATTTGCACACTGGTGTTTCTGGCAGCAGTGTTCCTGATCAACAGTGAATGAAAGTGGCCTAAGGGTACAAAGATTGAGGAAGGGAAGGGAGAACTACGGTGTACACATGCGATGAATTACTGAGCGGCCACACAAAGGAATGAAGTTGTGAGGCATGCAACTAGATAAATGAACCTTTAGAGCTGTATGTTGAATGAAATGTCAGGAACAAAAAGACAAACACTATCATGCCTCAATCATATAGACAAACTATAATACAAAAACTCAGTGAACTAAAGTCGAGACTATTGGTTATTAAGCTGTGGCTTATTGTAAAGGGTCCTAGATTGTAAACTCTTACAGCAACACATATAGTCAGGAGAAGCAATTGTTAATTGTAAATTCTGAGATACCAGGCTGTTTGTATATAACACGGTCTTTTCTAGAATCTTTGGGTGTATATGTGACACCTGAGACTCAGAGTTAGAACTCTGAGGCTATGAAAGTCAGCATTACCCCATATAGGAACTGTTCAAAAAGTTAAAAAGTGATCAGACATCGAGTAGAGATATGAATGAAGCTGATCTGCATAGGACTAAGGAATATCAGAAGACTGGATAAAGGATAATATCATCCACATTTTAAAACTTCAAATGCTGTGTGAGACCAAAGGGAGAGATGTTTATTTGGTGTGCAAAGTGTATATTTTGGTAGTGCATTTCCTAATTTAACTTGCATGGTCAGTTTATTTGAACACCATAAGTACGTGCAATCTTGAATAGGATGAGATTCTGTTGGTTTGTCTAAGTTAGTGTGATGCCTGATAAATCCCAGAGTGATGTGGGCAGTGAATAAAGAAGTATTTGCTAAGTCCCCTTAGAGGAATGGGGAGATAGGAGGAAATACTGAACTTCCCTACTTGGAGAATTTCTGATATTCTTGTAAACCACAGGGACAACCAAATCAATAGGCTAAGCCCTTGATCTTGGGGTTTGTCCCTGTGAAACTTATCCCTGTAAAGGATAGGCTAGGCTTACTTAAAATTAGGCCTAAGAGTCACCCCCAGAGAACCTCTTTTGTTGCTGAGATGTGGCCTCTTTCTCTAAGCCAACTTGACAGATGAACTCACTGCCCTCCCTCCTATGTGGGACATGACTCCCAGAGGTGTAAATCTCCCTGGGAACATGGGACAGAAAACCCAGGATAAGTCAAGACCCAGCATCAAGAAATTGAGAAAGCCTTCTTGACCAAGAGGCAAAGGACAAAAACGAGACAAAATAAAATTTCAGTGGCTGAGAGATTTCAAACAGAGTTGAGAGGTTAACCTGTAGATTATTCTTTTGCATCATATAGATGTACTTTTTTAGTTAATGGTGTATTTTGGAGTGGCTAGAGGGAAGTACCTGAAACTGCTGACCTGTGTTCCAGTAGCCTAGATTTTTGAAGATGAGTGTATAAAAATATAACATTTACAATGTGACTGATAATTGTGAAAACCTGTGCCTGATGCTTCTTATATCCAGAGAATGGACAGCTGAGTAAAAAATATATATGGAGTAAAAGAAATAAATAATAGGAGGGACAAATGGTAAAAAAAAAAAATGGGTAGGTGGGAACACTCAGTGGTCAGTGAAAGGGAGGGATGAGTTGTATGGTATGCATGAGTTTTTTTCTTTTTTCTTTTTATTTCTTTTTCTGGAGTGATGCAAATGTTCTAAAAAACGATCATGGTGATGAATATACAACTATGTCATGATATTGTGAGCCATTGATTGTACACCATGTATAGAATATGTGTGTGTGTGAAGGTTACACAACTATAAAAAAAAAAGAATCATCACTTTTGCCGGTATGAATGTTCTCCATAAATAAAATGCTAGTCTCTGGCACCGTGGAAGCTGACCTTTTGTCTGTTCATTGTTTTGTTTTTAGCCCTTGGGAAGCCACTTAACAGTGGAGAAATTTATTCTCTTGCTCCTCTTTTCACTGAACAGGATTTTTTGTTTGTCTTTAGATAATATGAGGTCATAAAACCTAAAATGAGCTATAATATAAAATGTAAACTAAAACATTAAATATAGCTTGTAAAATGTAAATGTTGGCATTATAACCCTACTTTTATTTTCAAATTTCTATATTTATAATGCTATTTCATATCTACTACATTTTTCATGTGATTAGTGAAGATTCATTGAAATTCAAGTTGGATTATTTTCTACTATTTTTATATTCACATGAATCTCTATAACATGCCTCGGTATTAATTTTTTACAAAAGGAGAATTATATATAACTAATGTACCATTCTTCAAATGTTTTTATTTCAATTTCTATGAAATAGTCAATTTAGACTTGAATATCAGCATTTTAACTGCTATTTTAATTAAAATTAAATGAAATATAATTCTATTAAATGTACCTATTATTATTTTTAACATAAGCAAGATAAAGCAGATTTACTTATTTCCAGGCAGAAATGCAAATAAAATAGTTTAAAAATGATTTTGACAAGTTTTGCATACAGGGTGAATTAGAACTACTTTGCTGAACATAGTGAAATTCCAAAAATTGCATTGATTCTTATACAGAACTATCCAGTTATTTAAAGATTCTGAAAATCTTTAGTGATTTCAGAATAGCTAAAGTGAAAGCTATTAAATACTACGTAGGTTTATAAATTCTGGTCATTAAACATCTGGCATTTAAATTATAAAGTGGCATCTTGTGATTAACATTAATTGATGTTGCTGAAGAAATCACCTCTATCTGTAGCTGTTTCTTGAAAATTTAAACTTGTAAATAGCAACAGTAGAATTTAAAATGTGACAGTAGTTTCAGATGGGCATTATTTTCCTTCAATTCTAAATACCAAAGATCCTACAAGTTTAGTTAGGTTTTATGATGTTATATTTATTGCAATATATTTATATGAATTGGGCATAAATGTTTTCCATCCAGAAAATCTGAAAGGGGCTTCGAGAGCATTTTCTATTCACCACCCTCAACAACTTCAGCATTTAATTCGCAATACTCCTTCCAACTGAAAACATAAGCACACATGCACATAAACACGTAAACTGCTTCAGGAGTAGCAAAATTTCTACCCAACAGGTATTTACAACCTTCCTTCAGGTTTAGACATGTATCACAAATTTACATCTCCTGTCATCTACGGTGATCCAATATTCTGTATAGTCAACCACTTGTCCTCCTCGAATAGCATATATATAGGTAAACAGATTGAAAATGATGGCCATTTTATTACAAATTTTCAATATATCCACTCTGTTAATAGCAAACACACTGAGTTTTTATTCTGCACCAGAAATTCCCCACAGTGTTTCATCACATTTACTCCTTAAAACAACCCTTTGCAGTAGGTTGCTCTTAACTCCATTTTATAGGACACTCACTAGGGGACAGAGAAATTAGGAAACTCACCCATAGGTATAAAACCTGTAAGTGTGCGAGCTGGAATTCAATCCCGGCGCTTGCCCTTCTAATCATGATACTGCTTTTCCAACAGGATTGTTAGAGCTTCTGAGACGGGCACAAAAATATCGGGGGGGGGGGGGAAGACAACAGTTAAAAAGAGAAAATAAGGATGCCATTTTTTTAAATTTCAACATTATAATAACCATTCTGGTTACATGGATACATTTTTACCATTTTATGAAATAAGTTAGCAACAATGAGTAAAATGTGTTTTTAAAGCATGTAGTGTAAGTTTAATTCCCTTGGTGTTTTTACTTTCCTTTAACAAGAAATATACAAAACCTTCCCTTGAGGGCATATTTTGACAGGCAAGTATTAAAAGGTGATACAAAGCAAAACTGTTTCTACAGCTAAGTGGTCCTGCAGGTATCTTTCAGGGAAATAATTGTTCTCAGACAGCGTGTTGAGATCTTTGGATAGGCTGTAAGGACACTTCGTAGCAACAAACACCTCAGTGTACACCCTGGAAATATAAACCTAATTTGCATTTTTTCACACTAAAAGAGCTCTTTGAAAGAAACATATAGAAAGCTTTAAATTGTGCAAAAGAACTTTCCTGAACAATGTCGTTCACTTAAAAGAAGTTTGAAGCTGATTTTCTTCCAGAAGTCCATTAAACCCCCCCTTCCACAGCTGTTTTGTTGGGGTAGAGGCAAAGTTTACTCTGTCTTTATTTGATCTTGCAAACTGAATCCTGTCACTAAGCCATGACGGTAACAGAATAAACAAGCTAATTCCTTTATCGCTTAAAAAAATAATAATGTCCAAAGAATTGGAGAAAAGGAACAAGTTCTTAATCCCAGAATCTTATACCTCCCTCTTCTCAAGGTGCTTGGCACAGTCAGCAAAGAAGTGTTAAGTCACAGAAAATGACTCTAACTCACAGTGACAGATGGTTCTCTGATTTGGTGCAGCACTCATCTTAGAGATTGGTAGAAAGTGAGATAAAAGAAGCAAAAGAGTACAGAGAATGCAGGTAACAGGAGACAGACTTCAAAGTAAATAAAATACCTGCATTTTTAAATCAACACACGAAAATATAACTTAGAAAATACATTCATACCCCAACTCGAAGCTAGCTGCTAACAAAATGTCTTTCAAAAAACTTCCCTATCAACTTTGTTAATGCCATAGTAGCACTGTTCTGTTTGATTTTTATGTTTCTAAAATGAAATGCCTGAGAAAAGCTAAAGAACATATAATGCTAAAGATTTATTTTTAAGTATTAATATTGGCAAATCTGAGAAAAATTAGAAGTAGCAGATCTACCGTTGCTTTGTGAAATTTACAGTGAGTTCTCAAGTTCCAATTCTAACAGTTTTAGGTAAAATTAAGGAATTTAGGAATCACATAGATTAAGGAATTTAAGAATTTCATATTTTTAAATTATTCATATTGCACAAATAATTAGGCAAACACCATCTCTTTATAATATAAATATTGCAAACTGGCTTAGTTATTTCTTATTATTGCTTAATCAAAACTCAAAACCCCAAAAAAGTAGGTAGATAATTTTCTTTAAATACTGATACTTCCCTATCAGCAAGTCTTTTTTTTATTTTAATGATTCAATTTATCTTCATTCCTATAGGTCTGCTGTACATTTTCTGAAGAAGAGAGAAACACTCACTGCAATGGAAAGAGAATGGATACTTGGATTAGATTGAACCAGGTTTGAATTTCAACTCTATCTCTTTCTGGGTGGTGGTGGATAAAGTTTTAAACCTTGTTAAATGCCAATTGCCTAACTCTGAAAAATTACAATATTGAAAAATGTTAACAGGGATTTACAGTTTCTCATGGTATAGTGGATATTCTATACCTGCACACTCCAACCTGCTAAATACTATCCACATGTGGCTATTGAGAAATAAAATGTGGCTAATGCAACTAAGGTACAGAATTTCTCATTGTACTTCATTTTAACAGCTATAAATTGAAATAAATTATTTAAAACTTACTCAAATATTATTTCAAAAAGTAAAATATTTATAACTTTATTGATGAAATTTGTGATGGAATACTCAATGGAAAACTTTTAAGTATGCTTGGAACATACTGGGTATGTGAATCTACTTTACAACCATAAATTTCATAAATTCTAAATAAAGATCATGTATTTATAATGAAAATCTATTGTTCAAATTAGGATCTACTGTACATGTAAAATATATGCAGTATATTGAAAAGTTGGTACAATGTAAAATATTTCATTAATAAATTTTATATTGATTTGTATTGACATAATATTTTGGATAAGTTTTGTTAAATTAAGTACCTTATTAAAATTAATTTCAAATGTTTCTTTTCACTTTTTCATTCTGGCAGTAGAAAAAAATCACATCTGTTTCTGCAACTACTAGAAACGATTGATCTATACATACTATATATTATTAAACCTAATGAAAAATTCCATTGAAGAAGAAAAGCACTTGTGTTTTTATCTGACTAGTGACTCTTGGCCTTGGCTCATATTAAGCTTACCTGGAAGGCTTAAAATAAATTCCTTATGCTTGGAATTCACTATAGAATAATTGCCCCAAAGGTTGAGAACTACTACTCTCAATGAAATAATAATAACAATAGTAGTAATACTAATAATAATGATAATAATACAGCATTCTTACAACTGGAAAGAGACAAATCAAAGAATCTATTACCAGAAACTTTTAACCTTCTTGCTTTAGAATATGTATTAATCAGAGAGGAGGTGACTATCCATCCTCATTCTCTTTCCTTGGTCTCTTCTCATTTAAATTTTTCAGTGACAAGACACATCTTGTTGCTATACCAGATAATCCCTGGAACCTAGAGGTAACATTCTCTCCAAGAATACCAACCAGTTTCATTCCTCTACCCCATAAGGTTGACACCCCTTTCTAGCACAAAGAAGTTAAAATGGTCTTTGCCAAGATATCCCTGAAGATTGAGAGAATGATCAAAGTAGAGAGTTTTTAGTTTCTAATGTATTAGAATAGCTAGAAGGGAATGCCTGAAATTGTTGAACTGTAAATCAATAACCTTGATTTTTGATAATGATTGTATAACCATATAGCTTTTATCATGTGACCATATGATTACAAAAACCTTGTGGCTGGCGCTCTTTTCAACCAGTGTATGGGTAGATGAGCAATAAAATAAAAACAAACAACAACAAAAAAGAATCATAGGAGGGCATGAGTGATATGGGATGTTTTGGGTTTTCTTTTATTTTATTTTTGGAGTAATAAAAATGTTCTAAATTGATTGTGGTGATGAATGCACAACAATATGATGATGCTATGAGCTACTGATTCTATAGGTTGGATGGATTATATGGCATGTGAATAAATCTCAATAAAACTGTATTTTAAAAGACCCACTTTATAGAAACATAAACAATTAAAAGTGGAAGGAATTTTTTTAGTTTAGCCAGGCTAATCTTTTAGTCATTATCTTCAATAGCTTTCATTAGTTATTCACCCAGACTCTGTTAAGTATTTTCAATGATAAGAATGTGAATCAATTTAATTTCAGAAAGTGGGAGGGGTTGGGGGCTCATGTTAACCTATTCAAGTGAAATCTTAATCTTCTTCCACAAATCTGGTCCTCTTCCAGTTTCCAAATCTCAATGAATGCCACCACCATTAATCCAGTCAGAGGAACAAAAAACCAGGAATCATATTTCATATCCCTATGTTCCCCACATCCCAGCAGGTCTCTTAATTAGTTCCACTTCCCTTGCTCCCTACTCCTTCATCTTAATCAAAGCTACTGCTCTCTGACCTGGTCTACTATATAAACTTCCTGCTGGTTACTCAATATCCTCTTGGGCATGCTTATAATCAGTGCTTCACATACCCGCTGACCTTCTCAAAATACACCAAATCATGCGACCTCATGTTTAAAATCCTTTAATGGCTCCCTTTTTCTGATTAGATTAAGGTAACTTTTGTTCATCATTCATCAGACTTGACTGTGAACAGTCCGGGTTCATCTCGCACTGCATGTACTTTCCCCTCCCTCCACTCTACCCACTCTGGCCTTTTACAGACTCTCATACCTCTCAGTTCCCTTAGTCTGGGAATTAAACACATCTTTGAGGAAACAAAAAATATTTTTTCAGACTTTTCAGTAAAGACACTACTAAAATCCTTACAGGAGATTTGTATTAGCATTTAAAGGAGTTGGCTACGGTCCATTTTCAGGATGGCTGGGCCAAGAAAATTTGTATTGACATTGTCCCTGAAACCTGCCATCAGCTTGCCATAGCGTCTTCTCTCTCCTCTTCCATCATCATTTAGACCCCAATGTCTCTTCATTAAGGAAACTGTCCAGTAACTTTAGTCTCTCAAATGTTTTCTTCCATAACATTTTGAATCTCTTTCATTAGCCTGTGTCCCAACTGCCTTCAAGTGTAATCATACCTAAATCATATAAGTTGGTGCATGATATAAATATGTGATTCGCACTTTCTAGACAATATGGAGAACTCTTAACCAAATAACAAATATGTGTAGACAAGTTTTCCTGGGTCTAATCCTGTCTAGATTTTCAGTTTTTGATCATGCTCACTTATGGGTCCTGTTAAGCTCTTAGCAAGGATATTAATATCTTTTCTTATTAAAAATCATTATACATCTTAGGAACTTTTAAGTTTTATCTGTCATCAAATGTAGACCCAACTTTAAGGAGGATTTATTTTTCACAAAAGAAACTTAAAAAAGAATTTTGTCACTTTTTTTTATATATCTCATAAAAAATGACACTTCTCCCTATGTATAAGGTGCCCCAACAACACACCATCTGCTCTGTGAATTCTGTGTTCTTGGTCAGTTGCCTCTGTCTTTCTGCTCATTTTATGTAAGAATATTTTCTTCCATATTTGGACACCTATATGGGAAAAATTACCTATTGCATTATATAGCAGTGCCTTACAGGATCATACCAATAGTAGGGGTAAACAACTCGGGCGTAATAAGGATTATGGGGCATTCGAGGTTTCCTTTTATGTGTGGCTGTGTATGTTTTTATTTTTCTCTTTGGGGCAATGAAAATTGCCTAAAGTTGAGAATGAGGAGCATTGTACAATGAAGTGAAGATACTGTGAGACATTGTATACTTTGGGTAGAATATATGGTATGTGAATATATCTCAACAAAAACCAAAAGCCAAAAATAAATAATTAAATTAAAAGAAAGATACAAGTGCTGGAGAAGATGTGGAGAGAGAATTATACCTATTCAGTGTTGGAGGGAAGTAGAATAGTGCAACCCTCTGAAGGGTAATATAATGGATCCACAGGAGGCTAAATATGGTGTCACCAGAGGATTAGGTGATTCTGTTACTAGGAATACTCAGAAGAACTGAAAGCAGGAACACAAATAGCCATTTTCACAATAATGTACACAGCAGCATTATTCATGATAGCCAATGGATGGAAGTGGCCAAAAAGTGTGTCAACTGAGGAGAGGAAGGGCAAGCTGTGATGTATACATATGTCGGAATATTGTACAGCTACAGAAAAGGATGAAGTTGTGAAGCATGCAACAAGGCGAATGAACTGTGAGGACATTATGTTGAGCAAAATAAGCCAGAAACAAAAGTATAAATATTGTATGGTCTCATTTAGAAAATGCCTAACCAAAACAAACAAAAAAATGCTTATAAAAAAACTAGGGCCTAGAGTATAAGCTATTATAGTAGTCACATTTGTTCCTGAGTTTTAAGCATTATTTCTAAATTCTGAGATGCTCTGCTCTTTGTGTTATAACTTACTAGTTCCTTGGATCTATAGGTACCTGAGTGACACCTAAGACTCAGAACTAGTGTTCTACGTGCTTTGAAAGTCAAGCCTTACTCCACACAGCAACTGTTAAAGAAGCTGAAAAAGAGATCAGATTCCAATTACAGATATGAATGAAGATTATCTGGTTAGGACCAAGTTAAAACAGAATACAGGGAAAAGGATAAAATTGTCTGTATTTTAAAACATCAAGCTCTGTGTGAGAACAAAGGAAGAGATGTTTATTTTGTCCAAAATTTTAATTTTCTGTAGCATATTATTTAACTTAACCTATATGGCCAGTTTATTTAGACAACCTAAATGCATGGAGCCTAGAAGAGGGAATGAGATCTGATGATTCTGCATAGCTTAATGTCATGATACAGTACAGAGTATTTTGGGTAGATAATGAAAAGTGTTTTCAGTCCCTTGAGGAACCGGAGAAAAACTATGGAACTATTAAACTTCCTTACCTGGGAAATTCCTGATATTCTCTCAAGCATTGAGGACTCCCAATTTAATAAGCCAAGCTCTCAACCTTGAGGCTAGCCCTTATGAAATGTATTTCTACAATGGTAAGCTAAACCTACTTATAAATATGCCTAAGGGTCACCCCCAGAGAATCTCTTTTGTTTCTCAGATGTGGCCTTTCTAAGTCCAGCTCTGCAAATAAACTCATTATCATCCCCTGTATGTGGGACATGACTTTCTGGGATGTAAGTCTTCCTGGCAGTTTTTTGGGACATGGCTCTCAGGTATAAGCCTGGCCCTGGCATCTGCGACTGAGAATGCCTGCTTGACCAAAAGGGGGGAAAGAAATGTAACAAAGTAGAGTTTCAGTGTCTAAGAGATTTCAAGTAGAGTAAAGAGCTCATTCTGCAGGTTACTGTTACACAAACTTCAGCCAGATACTGCAAATTGCCATGGTGTAGCAGGCCCCAACCAACAGTTTTCCTGAAAACCCTAAAGAAAACCTACAGATATATCTAAGACTCCATCAAAGTTTGCCTTTTTAAGTTTATTTTTCAGAAACTGAAAACATAGATTGTTCCTACACCAGATAAACCTTGCAACTTTAAAGTCCCAGTCTTCCTCAGAACATCAACCAGTTGCATGCATTCCCCTACCCTGCAATGTAAACACCTTTTTCAAATAGAAAAATTTAGAACGGCCATTGTCCAAATATCCCTGAAGATTCAGAGAATGCTCAAATGTGAGGAGGGAGTTGTAACAGAGAAGTTAGGATTTAACAAAGGATTATGATTACAGGATACATATAGAATATATAGAGTTTTTTTTTTTAGTTTCTAGTGTATTAGAAGGTCCAGAAAAAAATACCCAATATTGTAGAACTGTAACCCATACTATCCTTTAAAATTTGCTCTATAACTACCTTTAAACAGAACTTTGAAATTTATCACTTTCTGTATGTTATATTGCACAATAAAAGATGTTTAAAAAGTGCTAAAGGAGCTGACAGAATATGAAAAGGCCGATACCATCAGATTTCAAAATTATTGGCAAAATGAAAGAAGGCATTTCAGGAAAGAGATACAGTAATTGACTATGCAAAGTAGGTACAGTCAAGGCAAACAGTGAAAACTAGGGAGTAAATTATTTTAATTGGTGAATATATTTTGATTTAAGGATCTTTTCATTCATTCATTTATCCAGTCCATTCGATTCAATTCAAAATATATTGAGTAAGTTCATACAGTGTGCCAGTGACTAAGCTTTAGCTGTTTATAGCTTAGGGAATAAGAGAAATATAGCTCCAATCATCTTGGAATTTAAAGACTAATAACAGAAGAATACACTGAATAAAAATACAAGTATGAAAATAAAGGCAGTATTTTGGCTTCCAACTGAGATGGAGTAACTGGGACCATATTTACCTTTAATCCCTAAAGAAACTGTAAAAGATAATAGCAAGGAGCAAAATACATGCAATAAATGGATCTAAAGTAAAGAACACAGTAAAGATGATATTTATCTCTGAGAGTCAGATAACAATTGAGACAGCCCTGTAATTGCCCAGCTTATTGCTGAATAGAAATGCAGTTACCTCTTGCATATTTTTCTTATTCATGAAGATTTCATTAATTTGAAAATCCTAATAGAATTTCTGCAGAAGCATTGGTTTCTATGTAGCCATCATATCATTGTCAAAGTTTTATGTCTTCATCAGTCTTTTAACATATGTATTTATTTAGATTTCCCCAGAAATCTTTTCTAAATATTGAGTTCCCTAATTCCTTTATCATATTTCTAATTCTGCCTTTAATTTATTTAAATTGTTAAATATAACTGTATTTTATTTGTTTGAACACATTAACCATCTTTATTAGTGACAGTTATCTGCATTACTGGCATATTGGATTGAATAAGTTATTCCATCTGATGAGTCTACTCATTGGTTAATGGTTCTTCCATTACCATTAATTGGTTAATGGTTCTTCCATTACCATTAATTGGTTAATGGTTCTTCCATTAACCATTCTGGTGAGTGTACGAGGGGATAGTTTTGTAATTTTAATTTGCATTTTCCTTAAGTCTATTGAAACTTAAACCTTGTGATCTTTTAGATGAAAACTTCTAAGTTTTCATCTGGGAAATAAAGCTTCAAATATTTTTGTCCTCTTTTTTTTGAATAGTGTGTTATTTCCTCATTTGTTTAGTAATTTTTATTGTAATATTATGGAAAGAGGAATTTGGAAGGTCAGATTGAAGGCCTTTCATCAGAGGATATGTTGTATCTGACAGATATTACTTTGCACCATCAACCTGGGATCATTTTAAAATTTAAGCCATTGCAATTGGTTTTATTGTGGCTTTTATTGCTTTTAAGTTTTACTCCTGTCCACTGATATGTATATATGTGGGCACATGTTTAGGAATATCTAAGGAATAAGTTCACCTTTTCAATCTAGAACAAAATTTATGATGGGCCAACATACCTTCTATCTCCCTCTCTGGAGTAGGTTGTGTGTGTGTGTTTCTTTTTGTTTTTTTTCTTGGTTTACTGTTTGATGAGAAGACAAACTTCAGTGTTGTGGACATATGTGAGGAGATCCAATCTTACCTCCATCTTTGCTTTAGCTCCCATCTTTGTCCTGTCCCTTCAGTCAGAAGCCTATTAAAATCCAGAGTTTAAGACAATAGGACAGCAACTTGCTCCAGTGTTGTCCTGTACTCAAAGGTTTGGACTATCTTTTTGTTTCCATTACTTTTCTCCCAGCTCCATCATTTTTATTTGCTATGGGAAAGATTCTGCATGAGAAACCATATTTGTCCCATGGAGAGTTTTGCTATGGAGAGTTTTTCCACTCTGTTACCTCTCTATTAATCAGTGTGTCTAAGTTTTTCTACATTCTCTTTCTCTGGAATGTCTAAAAATTCCTTACTAATCACATAGTTGGCCAGTTGAAAGCATTTCGCTTCCCTTTCTTTGTCAATATCTAGCAAAACTTCAATATAATTCTCAAATTCTTTGCATGCTTTTCCACAACTTTCTTAACTGTCTCATACTTGATTATATCAATTGCCTGAAGTCAAATGCTATTTGAATAATAATTTCTAAGTTTACCAATTTCAAAGTAATCCAGCATTGCAGCTTTTCTTGCAGGCTTAGAAAATATCACCATTACCTTATCAGAGCATCAGTAAATTAACTGTCTTGAAATTTGAGACCACAAGACAACTAATTACCTTTAGGTCCCCAGATCATCACACATTGGTGGGAGGCTTGGAAAAAGTGAATGTACCGAGTTCAGAGATTCACATCTCCTATGACAAACTCTTTCTCTTTTTTTATTTTTTCATTTTGTTTTGCTTTGGTTTCATGCATGCCTATAGGTCTGTACTTGAATTCTTAAAAACTAAATGGTTATGTAATGCTAACCATTTTTTTTTAATGCTACTCTGATCTATTTTCTATCTCTGCTTGCTCTTAAGTTTTTTTCACCAAGAATATATTCACTAGGGACTATATGTGAGACATGAATGACGGCGGACCTTGGTGTCCTGCTGTTTTCTCTTTCTCCTCAGTTCCTCATGCACAATATCAAGTATCATGCCTCATTTGAGTCTAATTGTCTAACCTGATGACTTTCACATATTCATGTCCCTTGCCCTCTCTTGGGCATCCCCATTCCATGCTCCCTACAGACCTACTTCTGAGTAGTTTCCAGTCAATATCTAAAAGTCATATTACTTGATGTCACTCCCAGATCCTTACACTTACTAAAGTTATCATCTCTCAAAGTTGTCCTAGCATTTTATTTCTATTCTCTTACACCAAATAATTTTCAGCAGTTTTTACATTTGTGCTTCCTTTTATGCCTCCTCTAACCCCCTAATTTACTCTTTGAAAGTCTCTGTACATCATCTCTTTATCTAGATTTTCACTTTAAACAGGACCAAATCTTCCTCACTTTTAACTGAATTTTTCAATGTCATGTAACTGATTATTCTGTGTTAAAAGTCATCTAAAAATTCTCTAGGAAATCAAGTAGGTTCTACCACTTCTTCTAGCATACTTCTCCTGCATCAGTCTTTCTGAGGTATTCATGCCAGGCCCTTCCTCAAAAATCTATAGTTTGCAATTGAATCTAAGTTCAAATTATACTGCCATTGTTTCATAATAACCTAGTCATAGTACTATATGTAATTTATTATAAATTTAATTTTATAAATATTGTCACTTTGCAGTATACAAGCATGATGAACTCTTTATCAGATATTTAATTACTTATATTCAAAGAAACTACTTCTTTCCTATGGTATCTTCTTATTTTCCTAGAATTACTTTTTCCTTGTCTGTTTCTCATAACCTTTCTTTGCATCTCTGTTCTTGTACTCACCTCCTTTTAAAATGGCCAGTTGTCTATGTCTGCAACCCACAATTCTGTTATTGCCTCAAGGGCAAAGAACATCTTTATTCATATTTATTTCTCTAGCACCTAATCCAGTGCACAGTTGATAGTATGTGTTTGGTAATTGCTTGTGAATTGAATTGAAATTGGTTTACAAGGGCTTCTTAAAATTAAAAAGCCACTAACACATGGTTCTCAAATAACTGTAGTAATTGGTACTGAATATATTATATTTATTTTTTAGACTATTATCTATTGTAATAAAAATACTGACTTCTGCAATATTTTAACAGGTGTTTGGATGGTACATGTTCTAATTTTAATTTATAATAATCAGACATATTTTAAATGACTTTTGCATAAACTAAAATAAAGAATCATTAAAATTACTATTTATTATCACATTGTACTATATTAAGTATTAGGCATAATGTTGCATTGCATTTCTGATTATTTTTGATAAAAAGGGTGTAGGTTTTGATAAAAGAGGTATTACTTTGAGATGTTTTTAAGAAATATTATCCTTAATGTATTTTTTTGTTATTTTTTACTAACATCTACAATTCAAGGATAGAGCTTAAGGGAGGAGATAAACACTCAACTCAAATAATCAGGAATGATTAATAAGAACCTGTTTATGCCTGATAATTTGCATATAATTAATAAAGAAAGTAGTGCTTAAAATTGGTAACAAAGGCCTGTAAGAATTATATTGTAGATGATAGGAATTTTGCATTTCAAATAAGTCTTAATAAATAGAAAATTATTTTCTAAATGTGGTAAGTGAAATAATTTGGTCAAATATTAAGGGTATCTGATTGCTCCCAGGTCATAATTTTGGATGCATATCTAAATATCTCTCTCTCCCTCTCTCTCCCTCTCTCCTGCCTTTTCTCTATTTTTGAGCTGTGTGTTCCTTGAATAAGATCTTAAAATACAGTAGGAATTTAACAGAATCATTTGTTTACCCAAATTTCTTTAAGATAATGAAGAATAGCCATTTATTTAGGAAGAGTCAGATATATTTCTGCCTTACCGCTGCCATTTACACCTGCATTTGAATCTGCCATTCATTCTGTCTTAATCCAATTTCGTGTTCAAGAAAGTGGAACAGAAACAGAGGAGTTGCCTCAGACCAAACAACACTGAGCTTAGGCTGTCAAATTGCCTAATTAGGGAAAAGTGGGTGGGCATTATTTGCATCAGTCCAGGAAAAGTTCTCCCTTGATGTATAATCTACATACTTAGCAGACACAATGGGTCTTATTGGGCTATGCTCTGACTCTTTCTATCTGAGCTCAGATGAAGGCAAGTTATGATTATTATTTGAACATAGAGCCTCTGTGTTTAGAATTAGGTCCACATAGTGGATGGGAAACAAATTTATTTATGTTCATTGGTCTTATTTGTCTTTTTTGTTTTAAAATATATGATATTTGTTTTAAGATTGAAAAGTATTTTTCCATCTGCAGATCAGTTAATGAATATGTTTCCTGAGTAATATTTTCAATAGCTGTATCTTTTTACTTGTGTGTTTTCATGCTATTTCCTAACCAATTTCTATTACCATTGACCTTACATTCACTTTCCATTGTATCTGCCAATGCATGAAATGCATTTTAAAACTAGACTGTAAATCAGGTCCTAAGATTCATTTGGTGTGGAAGAGCTTTGACTAACTGAAGCAGAGAAGGAATACATCCTGCCTCCGAGTCCTAAAATGAGTTCTGTGAACAGGGAAAGATTCTGCATGAGAAACCATATTCGTCCCAATCACATCATTTCAGATATCTACCCCACTCGATAATGATGTGTTTAGTGGTATGGATTGGAGGAACGGGATGCTGGTAGACCTCTCAAATGCCAAGTATGACAACAGGACGAAGAAGAATGACTAATTCTTAGACAACTAGCTTTCAGAGGCAGTTGGGCCATTCACCATTTCAAAAAGGAGGAAATTGATTTGATTATAGCAGTGAGGCCAGATTAGGACTGGCACTGCATAGCAAAGCACTCTGAGGATATATGAAAGAATGGATCTTGCTAATCTGGGTGATGAGGTTCAAGTGCTAAAATTTGAAGCATTAACCAGGCTGGTAATCCTTTGGACACCAAACTATGATGCAGAACAACAATAGCATATATTGTATCCATTTAAAATTTTGATCCCTCTGATTACATAGTTGTCCATGCTGCTCACCATTAAGTAGCTGAAGCTTCTTTTTTTGTTTGTTTTGAATGGGCAGGTACTGGGAAACGAAAACCTGGATGTCCAGCATGACAGGCAAGAACTCTGCCTGCTGAGCCACCATGGCCCGCCCTGGATCTTCTTTTATCACACAAAGAAAGGAACCTCAGGAAAGTTCATTAGCTTCAGTAAGATTAGATAAAATTTTAAGGTAATTCAGAGTCCTATAATCAGTGGGTAAAGCACAGAGATTTCCAGAGTGAAGCAGAGGTGATGGGAAAGTCAATGTAGCTTTTTCTGAAGTCATCAGAGTCTTTAGCAACTAGATAGTGAAACATCTTCCACATCCACAAGAGCCATAATTAGATGAGACTTTATGTCAGCATACATAAAAATTTTATTTCATGAATTTGTGGAGTGTTGAATTGACTAACATATTCACATCCTATAAGATTTTCTGGATATAATCTGTTTTAATAATTTCTGTCTTAGCTAACCTAGACTTGTGCTTTAATTTTAAATTTAAATGCCATTCATTGCAATTTACCCTTTTCCTTTTCATTAAAGAAGTTGTAGGTTTACAGAAAAAAATCATGCAGGAAATATAGAGTTCCCAAATGCCTACCCCACAGTTTTCCCAAATATTATTAACATTTTGCATTATTGTGGTATTTTTTTTACAATTGATGAAACAATATTACTATAATTATCCTATAACTTTAGCCCATGATTTACATTAGGCCTCATTGTTTCTTTTGTACAGAACTATGTATTTGTCTTTTTTTACATTTTTATAAAATGTAAGTTGTATAAGTAACACATATACAACTTAAAATTTCCACTACTAACCACATTCAAGTATACAATTAAATGTTGTTAATTACATTCACAATAGTTTGCTACCATCAGTCCTAACCATCACCAAAAGTTTTTCAACACCACAAACAGAAACTCTGTACCAATTAAGCTCCAACACCCTATTCCCCAACCCCAACCTGGTCCCTGGTAATCTTTACTCTAGTTTATGGGTCTATGTATTTACTTATTCTAATCATTTCATATGTGTTTGATAATACAATATTTATCCTTTTATGTCTGGCTTATGTCACTCAATATGATGTCTTCATCCATGTTGTTGCTTGTGTCAGAACTTCATTTCCTTTAATAGCTAAATAATATCCTTTTATATGTATATACCACATTTTGTTTTATCTATTCATCGTTGATGGACACTTTGGTTGCTTACATATATTCACAATTGTAAATAATGCCACTACGAACATCAGTGTGTAAATATGTGCTTAAGTCCCTGCTTTCAATTCTTTGAAGTGTATACCCAGAAATGGCACCGTTTTACTTTCCCACCAACAATGAAGGCATGTTCCTATCTCTCCACATCCTGTCCAACGTCTGGAATTTTCCATTTGTTTAAATAGCCATATAATGGATATGAAATAATCTCTCACTGTGGTTTTGAGCTATAAATTTTACTCAGTACTGTCTTTGCTTCACCCCATAACTTCTGTGATGCTGTGTTTTCCTGTTCATTTACGTTAAGATATTTCCTAGTTTCCCTTGTGATTTCTTCTTTGAACCATTGCCTATTTAAAAGCACATTGTTTAATTTTCACATACTTGTGATTATTCCATTTCTCCCTCTGTTGATGATATTTAGCTTCATTCCATTATGTTCAGAGAAGAAACATCATATGATTTTAATATTTTTAATGTATTGAGACTTGTTTTGTGACCTAACAAATAGTCTCACCAACAGAATTATCCATGTGCTGTAGAAAAGAATCAGTAATCTCCTGCTTTTGGGTGTTCCATGTAAGTCTTTTATGTTATGGCTTAGAGTATCTTTCAAGTTTTCCATTTTTTTATTGGTGTTCTAAGTGTGTTATACATTATTGAAAGTGGTGTATTGAAGTCTTCTATTATTAATGTATAGCCATCTAATTATCCTTTCAAATGTGCCATTACTTGCTTCATGTATTTTGGGTCTCTTCCATTAGCTGTATATATAATCATAGTACATATAGGTTCTTGTTGAATTCACCACTTTATCCGTATATAGTGATCTTCTTTGTCCTTTGTAACACTTTTTGACTTAGAGTTTATTTTTTTTATATTAGCATAATGATTCCAGCTCTCTTCTGATTATTATTTTTATGGGATATATGTTTTTCTATCCTTTCACTTTTAACCTACTTGTGTCTTTGAATTTAAAATGAGTTTCTTGTGAACAGCAAATGGTTGGATCATGTTTCTTATCCATTCTGCCAATAGCTGCATTTTTGACTGGAACATTTAAACCATTTACATTTAAAATAACTACTGACAATGTAAGACTTTCTTCTGCCGTTTTGTGTTATCTGCCAATGTTCATTGGTTGGGTCATGGAACAGTTTACCAAAGATTTGCTATACTATTAATTCAAAATGAAGATTGACCATGTTGAAATTTTTCAAGATTCAAATGAACAATGATGATTTTATACATTTTTGAACATGAATCAACATACAGAATATTTTAATTGTAACTGAGAGTGTATGTAAGTTGACTCGAAAACAATAAGGAAAATGTCAAGCTCTTTGCTGATATTGAGCAATTCAGTGTTGCGTTTCAATTTATGCATTACCTCTGTTCAATCTTAGCAATACTGAGTATTGCAAGATGGCGTATTTACTTGACAAAAGTTTTAAAATCCAATAAGCTTTTGCTTTAAAATGGAATAATTTTTTAAACATTTACCAGCTTTGTAAATACGGTTGTGAATGTTAAAGGAAAATTATTCATGCAACTCTAATTTGTTACTGAAAAAAAGTAAATGTTTGGAGCAATACGGGTATGTGACTTCATTTCAACTGAAAATTCTATAAAATCCAAATACAGATAAAATGACTCCATTTAAAATTTGTGTACAAAATTGTGATGTGATGTGTATGCAAAATACTGATCTGGTTCAAAAACTTAGAACAAAATAAAAAGATGCAAAATATCTCATTAATATTTTATATTGGTTATATGTTGGAATGATAATCTTGATCTCACCCAATTCGTCCTAGTTTTTTTATGTGACTGCCAGGAAACTTAAGAATTACACATGTGACTTGGCTATCTTTCCATTTTGCAGTGATTTTTTAGATTATTACTGCAAAGAAAATCCATATTATGTGAAAATATTGATTATAACAATATAACCACTGTTAGCAGAAATAAAGGTGCAGACATTTTATATAATTAGCACATTATTTATTAAGTATTCAGGGTGTTGCTTTTCAATTTACTTGCCTAATCTCTGGCCCATCAAAAGACATCCATATATAAACAATAATAATTAAATTTTTTCATCTTTAATATTTTATCAACCATTAGTTCAGACATAATTCAAAACATATAATTTTGAAGTTGTATTTGTCAAAGCAGAAAGAACAAACTTTAACAATTTGTCACTTTGATATAAAAGTTCTACATATTTAAATGTAAGTAAAGCAGTGTCCGATGTTCGCTTTTGACCCATGCTCTCAAATATTAAATGCCCGCTTGTTCAACTCTGTCAGCAGGTAGATTCATTCTCCAATTACATACCAGGAATAATTTAAATAAATGACAAATGTGGCAGGGATTGCTATGCCATTCTGCCCCTGACAATACTTTTAGTACAGCATGCCTCATTAATAGCTGTATTTATATTTATAATTATAGGTTATAGATAAGATTGAGAGTCCCACTCTAACAGGAGGGACATTCCAAATGTATCTTAAACTGAAAACTGTATCTTGCCTTTCAGTAATTTAGATCCCTAATAGAGAAAGTATTGGTTCTTAATACATGACGTAACATTTTTGAGATTCATTTAGTCTCAATTGTATCCAGTTTTCTTACTCTATTATGCACCTAATAATTTGTTTTAAGACATTTCCTATTGCTAACATATATATCTTGCAATATTTTTAACTGACTACATTTTTGTATTTTTACGAAACATTTGGAGAGTCAAATCTTTGCAATCTTGAATTGATTTTCTAGAAGATTTCTAGTTATTCACTAATTTCTTTATAGTTTTCTTGAACTCAAAGAGCCAGGTTTTCATTTTTTAAGAAAATTTTGGTCCAATATTAATGTGATATAGAGGAACATGGACATGATAGGAAAGGAATTTACATTCATGTTTAGAGGATCTCATGCCATCTAATTTTTGTTTGCCTCAAAAGAGAAGATTTCTTTTCACTCTAATATGTATTTATTCAATCCTGAGCTCAAAGACCACTGAAGAATAAATTGCTTATTTATTTAGTCAATTGAAGTGTGAAATTGTATAAATTATTAATAAAGATGCTATAAAATGTGCCCAGTCAAGCAAAGGTTCCAGGCTACCACCAGATGAGAAGGCCCACGTCACATAGTGCAACAAAGATATGTCGGCAGCAAGAGGAGAAACACAAACACTTCTGTCCACTCCATGCTACCAAAATATCAGTCACCAAGGCCATGGAATGCACAGCACTGGTCAGAACAATGCTTTCACTCACATGGAGATGAAACAGGATGGAGTCAGCTTCACTAGTGGGCATCAGCCCCCCACACCGATAGGTCCCTCACACAGGGTGATCGACTAGACATACTCCTCCCATGGTGCAGTAGGAATATTCCCTCCAGGCAAGAGCAGATATACTAGTGGGATTGGCCAGGTGTTTGTTTGCTAAAGCTGATGAAATGCAATATACCAGAAATGGGTTGGCTTTTATGGTGGGGATTTATTAACTTACAAGCTTGTAGACCATCAAAACATCCAAATTAAGGCATCAACAGGCAAGGCTTTCTCCATGAAGACTGGCTACCAGTGATTCTCAGCTCCTCTATCAGATGGCTAGGCACATGGCAACATCTGCTGGTCTCTCTCTTCTCTCCCGGGTTTTGTTGCTTCTAGCTTCTGGCTTCAAAGGATTATTCTCTCAGCCTCTCTGGGCTTTTTTCTGTGTTTTCTTTCTATCTCTTATCTTATAAAGGACTCCAGTAAGAGGATTAAGATCCATCCATGGTTCAACTGAAATAACTTAATCCAAAGAGCTCACCCACATGGGTCTACACTCACAGAAATAGATGAAAAGAACATAATCTTTGCTAGGGTACATAGACAGAGCTTCAGACCATCACACCAGGTGTCGTATGACACACAGGCTTAAGCAAGATGAAGAGGTTTACTGTGTACAAGGATCGAGGGAGAATCACCCCAGGGGAAGAGGACTCCAGGCCAAGCATAGGCTCACTACCCAGCCTCCTAATAAGGAATATCCCCAGCCCAGCACTCTGATTGGGAAAACCTAGAGAGGGGCAACAGGTTGTATGACAGCTGCTTCCCCAAAATGTCCCATAAAATCATATGAAATGACTACAATTTGTGAGACAAATATCTTGAAGATCATGATGAACTGAGGACAGGACTAATAATAGAATGGTTAATGTTATATAACCTCCTGTTAATAATGTTTTATAAGCACATAATTCAATGGCGTATAAGTCTCAATTTCTCACAGTTTCTTATCATTGCAGATAAGTTATAAAGTGGCATATAGATTTAAAATCTGAATTTTAGGATATGATTTATTTTCCCTCATTTTATTTGGGCAACCAGTTCCATTTTGCCTGGCATCTTCTGAATCCTACTCAAAGAATGTTGAAAGCAATTTGCTTGAAGACGTTATATATTATGTTCTTCTTTTACTATAGAGTTAAATGATTGTAAGATTGAATTTTTTTTGCATTTAATTTAAGATTTGTATTGAATACATTGATCAATCTTTCAACTATAGGAAATACTATAATTATGTATTACATTTTCTTGAAGGAATCTGTGCTCAGGGTCCCTGTTTTCTGTAGATGATTTTGATTATTATTAGTGTGTGAAGTAATATCACAAAATAATTATGTAGACTAAGTGTGCTGGTTTGAAATGATGTATATAGCCTAGAAAAATATTGTTTTAATCCTAATCCCATTTTGTAAAGGGATTTCTTCTAATCCCTATTCAGTATTGTATGTTTCAAAGTGTAATTAGATCACTTCCCCGGAGATGTGATTTAATCAAGAGATGTGTCCCCACCCCTTCGGGTGTGTCTTGATTAGTTCCTGAAGTCCTATAAAAGAGGAGACAATTTGGAGAATGAAAGAGATTTAAAGAGAGCAGAGAATGCTGCAACACCACACAGCAGAGAGTCCACCAGCCAGCACTTTGGACATGAAGAAGGAAAATGCCTCCTGGGGAGCTTCATGAAACAGGAAGCCAGGAGAAGAAGCTAGCAGATGATGCCATGCTCGCCATGTGTCCTTCCAGATAAGAGAGGAACCATGAGTGTGTTCACCATGTGCCTTCTCACTTGAGAGAGAAACCCGAAACTTCACCGGCCTTCTTCAACCAAGGTATCTTTCCCTGGATAGATTGGACATTTCTATAGACTTGTTTTAATTGGAACATTTCTCGGCCTTAGAACTGTAAACTAGCAACTTATTAAATTCCCCTCTTTTAAAAGCCATTCTGGCAGCAGAACCCTAAGGAATACCCATTTGTGTTGTACAAGGCAATTTTAATATTTTCATAATTAAGGTTATGTAACTAATAAAAGACTACACATATATACACAAATAAATAATTAAGCAATATAGTGGAAAGGAAAACAAGTCTTCCATAAATCCTAAATCAAAAGTAAATTTAAAAATGATAATTATGTTATTTTCAATTTTATCCATTTAATCAATTATATCCCTAAATAACTTCACAATTATTATTCTTGAAATTGTGTTTTGTAATATGGGAAAAGTACCTACTCACATTTTCTTAGTTGTCCATGAGAAAAAAATGCTCATTTTGAGCTTTCTGAAAAAGTAAACTAAGTTATGCTAAGGGAGATATAAAATTGTGTCATCTACATGTAAATTGATTTTGGATCCTTAGAGAGGGATGAATTTTGTGTATACTGTATTAAGATCCTATGATATTGTCTATTGGATTAGATTTTATTAAACACAATATAAAAAACCCTGTTTGTTCGTGTGTTTTTTTTTTTTGCAGACACTAAATTGAGCTGAACTAGATTAATTACTGAAACTCTCTAATTCCTTCACAACATGGTTATAAAAATAATAAAAGCATAATGTTTTATGAACATTAAAGTATATGCACTCACCTTTTGACGTTTTTAACCCTGAAGCTACTACTACATAAATGAAGGTTTTAAAACTCAATTAGGGTGGGCCACGGTGGTTCAGCAGGCAAGGATGCTTGCCTGCCATGCCAGAGGACCCGGGTTCGATTCCCGGTGCCTACCCATGTAAAAAAAAAAAAAACTCAATTATACCTTAAAACCATTAAATCCTGAAGTAGTTATTGAAAAACAAACTTGATTTTACTTTTATTTTGTCTAATAAGAAAGGACATTGTCCATATTATTTCCCAGAAAATGTCTCCATTTTTAAATGTAGAATTCTAAGTATAAAAATGTCTGTAGCTATAGAAATAACTCACTAATTTCCTAATATGTACAAATATATTTTAGTTAAAACACTTCAAAGGAGCTCTGCAATACAGCCTATCTTTGCATTGTTAAGATCCCACTCTATAAATGTTTGTTACTGGAGTAAGATTCAGGATTAGAAGCATTTATATATTGGAATATATCAAATTTGTCATGTGAATACAGGTTTTTAAATTAATTTGTTTTATTTTTAATGCTTCATTAATGGTTATAAAAGCAGCATATCTGGTAGTTAAAAATGCACCTGCTCAATTAGAATTTCTGCTATAAATTATTTACTTGTGACGCAGGAGGTAAATAGTTAATTAACATTTAAAAATCATAAATATAAAATCTTGGAGATTATCTAGCTGAACTTTCAAATTTTCATTAGTTATGAAACTGAGACTGGGAGCTACTAAAAACATGTGCAGGGTGTATCAAGTTAGCGATGGGACTGGAACTAAAACTCTGAACTCATAACCAAGTAGTAAGCCACATCCCACTGCTGAAATGGCCAATTGTCCACTAAAATTTCTGCTCTCTTACCATGTTATCAAGATGCCATTGAGAAGAGGCTACTTACTACCCTGTCACACAAGTCACCCAGATGTGGCCATTTGACTAGCTTTAGCAGTGCAGTAAATGTGAAAGCAAACTGTGTCACTTCATGGTCATGGCTTAAAAATGGGGTATACTGGCTTCCAGTTTCTAGTACGATATGTAAAGAACTTGAATACATCACTTCCTTCCTCACAACAGGAAGAACTAAAAATTGACAACTCTTATCAGATCCATCAGAGAACTGAGATCATGGAAAACTAGAAACACTTGAAAATACTGATAATCACAGTTTACAGGGAGCAGAAGCCACTGATAGAACCAGCAACTGCTCAAAACACTTATAGGGTAATTGACTAATTGTATGAGCAGTGAGCTAACTTGAAAAATAAACACTCCTAAGGACCACAACTTAGGGAGACCTCCACACTGTTGTGTGTTTTAACTCCAGGAGTTCACCATATACTCAGGGTGAAGATCTGAAACAAATTCCTCAAGGTTATGGCATGGGGAAGGAAAAAAGGAATTTTGAAAATGCCCAGGACTTTATATCTTCTGAACAAAGTCTTTCCTCAAGGAAAGTCTATTTTACCAAAGTCTAACTAACTTGAGTTTTACTGGAGCCTAACTTTCATGGATAAAGGGAAATACCCAACTCCAATCCTCTCAAAGTTTCCCTGTTTTTCTGAGGTAGGTGGAGAAGGAAAACTGAGAAGTACTTGTGGAAGTCACAGCCCAGAACAGGCTTAGGATTGGCAGGTAAATCACAGAGTTGTAGAATCCCACATCAACCCAACCTATCACCATAGAGATACTGTATAATAATAAGAGATTTGCAGTTGGAAATGCAAAGCTTAGACCTTATTTAAGCAGGAGTGTCTGCCTGCAAAAAAGAATGAGGTTGTGAGTCATGCAACTAGGTGAATGAACTTTAAGGACTGTTTGTTGAATGAAATGTCAGAAACAAACAAACAAAAAAAACAAATATTATCATTATTCACTTGTATGGACTAATTGTAATATAAAAACTCAGTGAACTGAAATTGAGAGCACAGCTTATCAGGTTGGGGCCTATTGTAAAGGGTGCTAGATTGTAAGCTCTTATAGCACTTATATAAATTCTGGAGTTGTAACTGTTATTTCTAAATTCTCAGATCCTGAGCTGTTTGTATGCAACCTGGTCATTACCAGAAACTTCAGGTATTTATGCCACACCTGAGACTCAGAGTCAGTGCTATGAAGCTATGAAAGTCAGTAGTACCCCATACAGGAACTGTTTGAAAGTTGTAAAATGGGTCAGATTTCAACTAGAGATATAACTGAAGCTCATCTAGATAGGACTAAGGTAGATCAGAAATCAGGGTAATGGATGATATAGTACATATTTTAAAACTTCAACTTCTGTGTGAGAACAAAGAGAGAGATGTTTGTTCGGTGAAAAATTTATATGTTGGATACTGTATTATTGAATTTAATTTGTATTGTCAGTTTAGGTGAACACCATAAGTACATGGAATATGGAATGGGGTATGAGAGCTTGTTGATTTGTCCAGGTTAGTGTGATGCCCCAATATATCCCAGAGTAATTTGGGCAGTGAATGAAAAAATATTTTCAAAGTCCCCTTGGAGGGCTGGGTAAAAAGGAAGAAATACTGAACTTCCCCACTTGGAAGAATTCCCGATATTCTCACAAGCAGTGGGGACAATCAAATCAATAGACTGAGCCCTTGATCTTGGGGTCTGCCCCTAAGAAACTTATTCCTGCAAAGGACAGGCTACACCTACTTAAAATTAAGCCTAAAAGTCACCCCCAGAGAACCTGTTTTGTTGCTCAGATATGGCCTTTCTCTCTAAGCCAACTTACCTGGTGAACTCACTGACCTCCCTCCTACATGGGACATGACTCCCAGGGGTGTAAATCTACCTGGCAACATGGGACAGAATTCCTGAGATGAACTGGGACTGGACATCATGGGATTGAGAAAGCCTTCTTGACCAAAAAGGGGAAGAGAGAAATGAGACAAAATACAGTTTCAGAGGCTGAGAGATTTCAAAGTTGAGAGGCTATCCTGTAGGTTATTCTTAAGCATTGTATAGACATCCATTTTTAGTTTATGGTATATTGGAGTGGCTGGAGGGAAGACCCTGAAACTGTTGAGCTGAGTTACAGTAGCCTTGATTCTTGAAGATGACAGTATAATGATATAGCTTTTACTATATCATCATAGTAAATGTATATAGTACATAAAGTATATGTGACGGTGTGATTGTGAAAACCATGTGTCTGATGATCCTTTTATCCAAGGTATGGACAGATGAGTAAAAAATATGGATAATAAATAAATAAATATTAAGGGATATAAGGGATAAAATAAATTGGGAATATTGAAGTATTAGTGGTCAATGAGAGGGAGGGGAAAGGAGTATCAGATGTATAAGTTTTTTCTTTTTATTTTTTTTCCTGGCGTGATGCAAATGTTCTAAAAATGATCATAGTTATGAATACACAACTATGTGATGATATTGTGAGCCATTGATTGTACATCATGTATGGACTTTATGTGTTGAAGATTTGTCAATACAGATATTTTTAAAAATCTAAAAGTTAATCACTATCTTTACCCTCCTTCAGAAAAATTTATGAGCCAAATATGTTTTAACTTTGGCCACTATCCTGTCCCAATTGCCATTCAATATCTGGTCCTATATTTTTAGTTCCACAAATTTTACAAGAACAGTGAGGTTTTATGCAATCAATACTTATTTATTTTAACTCTATTCACCATTCATCCTTTCATCTCAGATTTTTTGTCTGGAATTCCTTTAGAGAGGGTCAGTTGTAAAAACTTTCGTTTTTATTTCTCTGAAAATGTCTTTATTTCACTCTTATTTTTGAAAGATAGTTTTTGCGAGAAATACAATTCTGGATTGTAAGTTGTTTTCTCTCAGCACCTTGAAAATATATCCCATTCTATCTGGCATCCCTTATTGAGAGACAACTGTCAGTCCAATTGTTATCATTTTGTAATCATCCCTCTTTTCTCCCTGACTACTTTTAGTATCTCTTTCTCTTAGATGATCTGCAATTACATTGTCTATGCATTGGTTTCTTTTATTTATATTGTTGGAATTAGATGGATTTCCCTAATTCAAGGATTGATGTCACTCATCAATTGAAAAATTAGCTCTTCAAATAAATCCTTGTCCCCACTACCCATATCCTCTCCCTCTAGAGCTCTGATTAGATGGTTGTCATTCATACACAGCCCTCCATCTCTCAACCTCTCTGTGGTATGTTTTACAACTCTTTCTCTCTGTGTGTCCTGCATTCTGCATAATTTCTTCAACTCTTCCAATTCATTAATTCTTCATTCTGCTATGTGTAATCTGCTAATTTATTATTATTTGTGTTTCTAATTTCAGTGATTTTAGGTTTTATTTCTCTTTGGTACTTTTCCAAATTGCCTGAGTTATCTTTGTTTATAGTACAGTGTAATCTACATGCCACAGAATGCCTGAATCTTAAATTGGCATATCGATGAATTTTTGTGTAGATTCATGTAACCACAACTCAGATTAAAATATGGAATGCTTCAGGACCTCAGAAAGCCCCCCCCCGTGCCACTTTCTTTCAATGATCCTCAGCAATAACCTCTATTTGACTTCTATCAATATAGATTAATTTTGCCTATTTTATTGTATCCTTCAAATGTAATCTTACAGTGTGCACTCTTCTGTGTCTGGTTTAGTTAATTCAATTAAGTATTTGAGATTTACCCATGTCATTGCATATCTCAATAGTACATTCCTTTATAAAACTGCTTTCCATTGTGTGAATCTAACTATTTATTTATTCAGCCTACCGTTGTCAGGCGTGTACATTATTTTAAGCTTTTCGGATTATGAATAAAGTCTTTGTAGGCATATGAACTCATTTCTCTTGGGTATATACCTAATGGTAGAATTATTGTATGTTTAACTTTATTAGAATTATTGGAAACTGCCAAATAATTTTCCAAAGTTGTCATACCATTTTACCTCCCATAGTAGGTATTTTTATAGTTTTATTTTAATACTCTCTTTTATTTTTAAAAACATATTCCAGAAAATTATTTTTTGTTCTGTATATGATCATTATAAATACATGGTTTTTATAGATCTGATTCTGCAGTTTGTGCTTCCTGATAATTCTCTTGGTTGTTTGTTTCTTGTGTATTTTGTGACTTTTGACTGTGAATTTATCTTTCTTGGAACATAATCTATCTGGGAGAAGTATTTGAAGTTTGTTTTTTAAGTGCATTCCTCTTCTGTAGAGGAATATACTTATTTGCTTCTACCAGGGATACTAAATTTTCAGCCTGAAATGTTTTTAAGGCCTCCTAAAATTTCTGGCCCCAATTCCAAGAGAGTGGAGCTGTGGTTAGAAACACTCAAGAAATCATGTTTTCTTTTCTTTACATCTGTAGAGGTAAAGCCCAGCCAGGCATATAGGTCTACCACCTCCCTTTGTTGAGGTGGAATTTGTTTTTCACATTCACTCAGCAAAGATGTCACCTTTCAGGGGTCTCTGATAAAAATTCCTACCTTGGATGGATTTCAACCTTTGTCTCTGACCCTCTCACTTTTGGTCCCTTAAAGTTCAAGTTCTGAACCATCAGGAAATTGAGATTTATTTCAAAACAAACTCAAACTTTGGAACTCACTTCTTTCTCTCAATTCAAGCTGTATATAATTTTTGGGCAGTTGAAGATTTTTCCTTACTTTCCTGTTAGCTCAGCTATCTTTCAAAAAGATATTTTTAAGATTGGTAAAAAGTGTGGCATTGAAGTTGAGTAACAAATATATGTGGTTCATTATGTCATTCTCTCTATTAAGTATGTCTGAAATTTCACATAATAAAAAGTTGTGGGCTGTTTTTTATTTAATAAAAAGAAAGAAAAGGAATGTCTAGGGAAACCCAAAGATCATGGCAGAGAAAAAAACAAGTATATTTGAGGAAATGTTAGACTTTGACACTTTCAGAGAGCAAACAGTAAACAAAGCTTACCTCCTAAGCAGACAAACACAAAACTTCACACTTGAGGATAATTTACTTCAGTTCCTTTTACTCAATACATCATGTCTGACTTTATACAAAACATAGCAAAGCATGCTAAAAGGCAAACACACACACACACACACACACACAACCACATAGTCTGAAGACACAAAACAGGCAACTAGACTCAGATACAGCAGACATTTTGGAATTATTGATAATAATTTAAAATAATTATGCTTTGTTTCAAGCACTTCAGTACATTCTAGTACTACACAATGCTCAAGGGTTCTCTTGTATATTTCCTAGCTGTGCTAGTTTGAAATGTTATGTACCCCAGAAAAGCCACAGTCTTTTTTCTTAATCCAATTTTGTGGGGGCAGACCTATTGTTTTAGGGTGGAAACTTTGGTTAGGTTGTTTTCATGAAGATGTGACACACCCAGTTGTAGGTGTGACCTTTTGATTAATGGCTGTATGATTCCACCCATTCAAGGGGGTCTTAGTTATTTACTGGATCTTTAAGAGAGCTCAGTGAGAGGGAAAGAGCTCAGAGATGACATAGACACAGACATTTGAGGATACCTAGAATACTACAGAGACTGAGATTGAGACAGAAATAGACTGGGTGCTAAGCAAGGACTCACAGAAAAAGCTGGAACCTGAAGAGAAGAAATCTCTAACCCTGGGAGATGCTAAGCTAAGAGATGAAACCCAGAGTTCTTCCCCAGAGCAGCATAGTATATACCCACAGACAGTTACAGAAGAAGCCACTGGAATCAGAAGCTGGAATCAACAGAACCGGGAGCAAGGACCACAGGCACTAACCATGTCTTTCCATGTGACAGACATTGACCTTTCTTTGGACTCAAGATATCTTTCTCTGGATGCCTTAGTTTGGACAATTTGAAGGTGTTAGAACTGTAAACATGTAACTTAATAAGTCCCCTTTATAAAAGCAATATACTTCTGGTATATTGCATTGCAGCAGCTTTAGCAGATTAAAACACTACCCAAATCTTAGAATCACTGTGTTAGATTCAGTTGTCAACTTGGCCAGGTGAGCATACCTAGTCTTGTTGCTGTGGACATAAGTCAATGGTACGTGAACCTCATCTGTTGCTAATTACATCTGCAGTCGGCTAGGAGGTGTGTCTGCTGCAATGAGTGACATCTGACTTAATTGGCTGGTGCTTAAATGAGAGAACTCAATGTAGCACAGCCTAAGCAGCTCAGCACTTGCAGCTCAGCCAGGCCTTTGGAGATGCAGAAAGAAGTCACCCTGGGGAAAGTTGTTGGAACCCAGGGGCCTGGAGAGAAGACCAGCAGAGATCATCCTGTGCCTTCCACGTAAGAAAGAACCTGAGTGGAAAGTTAGCTGCCTTTCCTCTGAAGAACCAACAAAATAAATCCCCTTTTATTAAAAGCCAATCCGTCTCTGGTGTGTCACATTCCAGCAGCTAGCAAACTAGAACAATCACCAATTTCTCCAAATAACCACCATTCTTTTTACTGGAAAATGGTATTAGAAACCAAGATCTGGCATAGGTGTACTTGTTGCTACTTGGATATCATTGCATCTACCACCTTTCAGTTGAGAAAACAATGAAAAATATGTGCATTTACTAAACCCTGTAAAAACACATATCTATAAATATTTTTACATGGAACCATCTGTATCTATATTAAGCTAAATATGATTTAATGCTGATATCTCCAACTATAATCCATTATCACATGTATCATTCTAGCCTCTCCCTCTTGCTTATCTGTAAACTCCCACTCCAAGAGTAATAAATTTGGTCTCTACCATCTGTCATCCATTTTCTTAATAGTTCAATTCCATAATACATATATGGCAGTATCAGAATCATTAATCTGTACTCTCATGGGCAATAATTTATCAAGTAGAGTAAAGTTTATTTTGCCTTCAGTCTTACAGACTTCATTCATTTCAAAGGCTACTTGGATCAATACCTTTTATCCCATCCCTTTCAGTGAGGTTGTTTCGTATATTTTAATATAGGAAGATTGTTTTGTCATACTCTGATTTATTTCCCAGGAGTTCTGATTTCCTAAATGATTGTTTTAACTTGTTTAAATTAAAGTTCATCCTTCATGATGTAAAGTTCTATGATTTTGACTATTGAATAGAGTCCTATATCCACAATTATAAGATCACACAGAATAGATTCACCACCATTAAAAATTCTCTGTGCTTCATGAATTCAAATTTCCCACCTCCCCCCAAGCTCCTGTCAGCCACCTGCTTTTTTATCCTTAGAGTCTTTACTTTTCCAGAATACCATATAATTGGAATTACATAGTAGGCAGCCCTCTCACACTGGTTCTTTCACTTAACAGGTATTTATGATTCACCCACATCTTGTCATGAGTTGATATCTCATTTCACTTTATTGCTGAGTATTCCATTGTTAGTTCATCAGTTATCTGTTTTGTTATCAATTATTAAAAGGCATTTCGATTGCTTCCAGTTATGATGATTATGTAAAAAGTTGTTGTAAGCATCCATCTACAGTTTTATGTGAGGACAAATTTTGAATTCAATTGGACAATTACCTAGGAGCATGAGTGCTGGATAGTATAGTTAGAATATATTTATATTTAATTTTATAAGGAACTGCCCAATTAATTTCCCAAGTGACTATACAATTTTGCATTCCCACAAGGAATGAATGAGAAATCACTTGGCATCTTCTACAATAATTGATATTTTCAGTTTTGGGGGATTTTAGCCATTAATTATGTATATAGTGATTTCTCATTTTTGTTTTAATTTACAATTCCCTAATGCCAAACAATGATGGATATCTTTTCATATCCTCATAGGCCATTCATATGTCTTACTAGTTGACATGCCTGTTTTGATATTTTATCCATTTTTAACTGGACTATTTTCTTATGACTGAATTTCAAGCTTTCTTTCTACAACTATATTACTCATCCTCAATTGTTTTTTATGATTCAAAATATTTTCTCAATGCATGGCTGACTTTTCATTCTCTTAACTTGATCTTTCACATCAAGAAGAGGTTTTTACTTTTAATAAAGACTAATCTGTAATTGTTTTATTTTATGTAACATGTTTTTGGTGTCGTACCTAAGAATTCATTGCCAAATGCAAGATTACCTATATTTTGTCATAGGTTTTCTTCTAGAAGTTTTATAGTTTTTATTTAGTTATAATCCATTTTGCGTTAAATTTTGTGAATGCCATATGGTCTGTTTCTAAGTTCATTCATATGCATTCATGCGTAAATGTCCATTTTTCTTAGCACCATTGTTAAAAGGATTATCTTTTTTCCAATGAATTGCCCTTGATTCTTTTTCTAAGAACATTCAATGCATGGTTGCTGTTCTAGTTTGCTAGTTGCTGGAATGCAATATGCCAGAAACAGAATGACTTTTAAAAGGGAATTTAATAAGTTGCTTGTTTACGGTTCTTAGGCTGAGAAAGTGTCCCAATTAAAACAAGTCTATAGAAATGTCCAATCAAAGGCATCCATTCATAGAAAGATGCCTTGGTTCAACAAGGGTGATGAAGTTCGAGATTTCTCTCTCAAGTGAGAAGGCAAATGGTGAAGAAAGTCACAGTTTCTCTCTCATTTAGAAGAGCACATGGTGAACATGGCAGGGTTCCTCTCTCATCTGGAAGGGCACATGGTGGACATGACATAATCTGCTGGCTTCTTCTCCTGGCTTCCTGTTTCATGAAGCTCCCAGGAGGCGTTTTCCTTCTTCATCTCCAAAGGTTGCTGGCTGGTGGACTCTGCTTCTCATGACTATGTCATTCTGCTCTGCTCTGTCTAAATCACTTTCATTCTCCAAAATGCTTCCTCCTTTATAGGACTCCAGAAATTTAACAAAACCCAACCAAATGGGAGGAGACATGTCGTCACCTAATCCAGCGTAACAACCACTCTTGATTAAATCACATCTTCAGGGAGATGATCTAATTATAGATTCAAACATACAGTATTGAAGAAGGATTATTCTGCCATTACAAAAGGGAATTTTGATTAAAACATGGCTTTTCTAGGGGACATACATCTTTCCAAACCAGCACAGTTGCCATTCTTATTTTGAACAAACAATATCTAGGTTAATTAAGGACAAGAAAAACAAAAGATTTTATCTCACTTTAATTTATTCATTCTAAACTCTCTTCCTTTGTTTATGCAGATCCTTATTTCTGGCCTATATAACTTGCTTATGGTCTGAAGAACTTTTTAATATTACCGGCAGGGCTATTGGTAATTAATTTCTTCAGGTTTTTGTTTGTCTGAGAGTCTTAATTTCTACTTCACTTTTGAAGTATATATTCACTGTATATAGAATGCTGTGTTTGTAGTTTTTGTTATTCTTCTTTCAACACTTTAATATTTTAATCCACTCATTCTTGCTTATATGTTTTCAGACCAATATTTGATGGCTATCCTTATCCTTCTGTAGGAAATTTTTTTGGTATTTATCTTACTTGGTGTTCTCCGAGCTTCCTGGCTCTGGTTTGTTGTCTGTGATTAATTTAGGAAAATTCAGCCATTATTACTTCAAATATTTCTTCTATTCCTGATATTCCCAATTATGTATATGTTATACCTTTTGAAATTGACTCACAATTTTTTACGCTTTCCCTTAAAACTATCTTTTCTCTTTACATTTCATTTTGTAAAGTTTTTATTAAACCATTTTTTTTAGCTCACTGATACATAGTTTCCTAGAACTGCAGTAACAAATCACCACAAACGAGATAGCTTAAAACAATGGCATCTCATTGCCCCACAGTTTTGGAGCTTTGAGATCTGAATTCAGGGTTTTTATAAGGTCTGTAGAATTCTGAAGGATGCCAGCAATCCATGGCATAATTCAATCTCTGTCTCTGTCACAATGTCTTGTTCTCTCTCCCTCTCTCGCTTTCTCTCCCTAGCTCTTGCTCTCACTCTCATTGTGTGCAAATTTTCTATCCAGATACAGGCAGCAGTCATATCAAATTAAAGCCTGCCCTAATCCAATTTGGTCTCATCTTATACTAATAACATCTTCAAAGAGCCTATTTCCAAATAGGATCACATTTATGAGATGGGGTGTAGGACTTGAATTTATCTTTTTAGGGGACACAAGCCACTCCATAACACAGTCCTTGGGTGTCTCTTGATGAGCCCATCAAAAACAGTTTTCATTTCTGTAAGTCTTTTTTTCTTAATTTCTATCATTGCCATTTGATACTATTTTAGAATTTCCATCTCTCTATTTAAATTATCCATCTGTTTTGCGTGCTGTCAACTTTTTCCATAAGTGAACTTAACATATTAACCATGGTTATTTTAAATCCCCTGTTTGATAATTCCAATCTGTGAGTCACATCTGAGTATAGTTTTGATGCTTGCATTTTCTCTTCAGATTGTATTTTTCCTTGCTTTTGAGGATGACATGATTTTTGATGAAAGCTGGACAAGATGAATAAGGTAATAAAAATTGTAGTAAATAGGTCTTTAGTTTGTGGTTTTATGTTAATATGGCTAGGATCTAAGCAATATTCAGTGTCTACTTTAGTTATAGGTCCTTTGATAGAGTCTGTTTCTTGCAGTTCTTTTGCTGTAATTCATTGTTATTTTATTGGCTTTTTTTTGGTTTGTGTTACTGTGGGGGTGGGGGATGAAACAGCCTCTGATACTGTGATTAAATCTCATTCATTAAGTGAACCTGTGCCCCTGGGCTGTAACTTTCACATGTATTGTTTTGTTGTCAGCTTTTTTCTTAACTTTAAGTATGACTGGAAGACTATAGGGGGGGTGAAGTGGGAGAAAAACCCTTTCTCCTGTTGGATTAGGCTCTGGCTTGTCTTTTCCTCTGGGGAGTAGGCCTTTGTCATGGAGAAGATTCTGAGTTTATTTAACAATGGTTACTTTTTCTCTTCCCCAGCCAGAGCCTCAAGGACATATTGGTTAGTGCATTATCATGAGATCCTGGTGGGGATTGTGGATGAAAGTGAGAAACTTCTCTCAGTTCTGGCAGGCTCCAGCAATGCATCGCAGTTATCATTTAAGTATTCCTACCAGTTTATGGGCTCTGGTGACTTCTGCTCCAGGTAAGCAAATCCTGGGTGTGACTCTGCGCCTGTTTTTCTGCATTTCAGGGTGAGGTTTTATCCTGAGTCCTCAGTTCTCCGATGGGTCCAAGAAAAACCAATGGTTTAATATTTGTTCAGCTTTATCTTGCAAGAATAGAAATCATGTCGTCCAAGGCCTTTACATGTCAGCTCAAACTGGAAGCTTCATATACAGGTTTTAGTATGCATTCAATTAGCTACACCCACTTTTAAATCATGTTTCATCAGTTTTTAATAACCTGTGTACAGTTACCCATTCTAATACCCAATGAGGCAACTGCCTGAGATTGCTCATACAACAATTTGTCTGTACCATATTTAGTTTACTTACTCATATCTGTACACTAGTATCAGTGAAATACATGCCTTGTTCAGAAGAAACATATGCAAATGGGACTAATTGATATTTTTCTGTTTCAAATATTTAAATCTATTTCCCAAGCTTGCATATATCATGTGATAGGCAAATGCTAAGATGGGTTTCCAGCCCCACTTGCAGCCTCTTAGAGCTACTGCTTGTTACATGCGCCATGGAATCCACTTGCTATTTTTCCGATTCTTATACTCAGGATATGTTGCCATGACCATTTCAAAGCAAGTACTTTTCTTTTGATGTTGGGTGCAGTTTATTGTATTATCATCCATTTCATAAAGTATTAGAGGACACATAGTCTTTTTTCTGAGCATTGTTCATGACATCACTTGCATACTACCTCATTTTCTGTAAACACTTCTTATCTCTAGAGGTTTGATTTAAGCGTTTGTCTTAGCATTTCCATTTCTTTCCGAGGCTGCAACTACGTTTGTTGTTGTTAATTTGTTTGTTTTTTAGTGGACTTTTTCACTCTTACTCTAATTTTCCGTATGTATTGTCCTTGAAAAAATGTAAAGCATCTGTCAGCAAGCTCCTAGACATAGTAAATGTATTTATCTAATCTTATACGTAGACACTGCATTCTAGTTGGTAAAATTGTCTCTTTTAGAGGAATGGGTAGTAAGGCTAAACCAACTTTTTACATGAAAAATAGGTTGAACAAATAATTGGAGAAAAACATAGATTATAGTTAATGGGAGCCAGGTTTATCATTGGCTGGAGAAAATGAAAATCCCACAGCAGTGAGCAAACCCAGCACCCAGATCTTGGTTTGTAAGTAACATTCTACATTAAAACGGACCAACATTCTTTGGGTGATTCTAGGACTGGGGAAAGGAAAATACAAGACAATACTAGAACATCTTGTGGTTCAAAGAATAAGAAAGAAGAGTTCCCAATTATAACCAAGAAATCAGGATTTAAGGAGTGATTATGATTACTGAAGCATTATATAGATATTCCTTTTTACTTTCTGGTATATTAGAGGGAAATACCTGAAATCTCTGAACTGAAATTCTCCTGCTTTGATCTCTGATAATAATAGTATCGCCTTTATCTTAACCCTTGTGACTGCAAAACTTTATGAATGACTTTTACATGTACCCATTTTAACCAGTTTTTCGACCTTAAAGTCTTACAATCACTAAAGATAGTCCCTAATGTTCACTAAGGATCTTTGGTTAGTCAGAACTAAATCACCCCAATCCCCAAGTTATTTTTTATTTTTTATTTTTTTATTACATAAGCAGGCACTAGGAATCGAACCCGGGTCTCCAGCATGGCAGGCAAGAACTCTGCCTACTGAACCACCATGGCCTACCCCCAAAGTTATTTTGATAACCAAAACTGGATCTAACCAAAATGAGCCTGTCTGACCAGAATAGTAGCTTAGACTTGAACTTATAAGTAACCTATATCTCATTAGAATACTAAAAATCATGCCCATTGTCATATTAAGGCCACTGTTTTCTTACCTTTTGTAACTAAGCATATAATCAACCAGTATATGCTCAATTAGATCATCTCTAAGTACATCACTGAGAGCCATTGTTCTCATTATCCTAAAACCTGCCCATCTTTTGATACTATAGAACTATCAGAATTACTGCAGTTCAGGGAGATAGGTTTTTAGACTAATAGGCCATCTGATCTCCTGCTTCACACTTAGCAATGAACTCTTTCTCTTCTTGAAATCTCAGTGTCTCAGGAATTGGTTATTTGAGTGCATCAGGCAGAGGGTGCACTACTGTTGCTTGGTATCACAATGACCAATGCTGGAACAATTTGAGCAATAAATTGAGTAATGGTAGTATTAGATTTTAATCCAGTGAATAAAATAAATATCCCATGAGTCCATATCATAGAAATAAACAAATGATTGATGACAAATCTTATTTACCAGAAAAATCTAAATAATGTATAGTATTAGTTAGGGTTCTCTAGAGAAACAGAACCAACAGGAGATATCTGTAAATACGAGATTTATAAAAGTATTTCAAGCAACTGTGGGGATGTAAGAGACAAAAGTAGGGAAGCCTGTGAGCTGGCAGCTCCAATGAAGGTCCTCAATGACTTCTCAGAAGAGGCTGGCTGGCTGAAGTAGAAAGAGATATCATCTCTTCTGAATTCTTCTTAAAAGCCTTTGGGTGATTATATTAAGTGTCACTCACTGCAGGAGACACTTCCCTTAACTGACTGCAGAGGTAATCAGTCATGGATGTAGCCAATATGCTCATGATTTAAGTCCATGAAATGTCCTCACAGCAACAGATAGGCCAGTGCTTGCTTGACCAGACAACTGGGCACTATCACCTGGCCAAGTTGACACATAAACCTGACCATCACACATATACAGATGTCACTTCCTCCAGAGCAGTCCCATCTTCTGAATGTTTTTCCTTTCTTTTAGCATGTGTTGGACTTTGGGACCTAAATAACAGTAATCAGCAAATATTTTTTAGGAGGCAGACAGTAAATATTTTAGAATTCAAAGACAAGAGATCTCTGTAACAACTGCTCAACCCTGCTGTTGCAAAAATATGCAAAAACAGCCATGGAAATATGAATGATGGCTGTGACTGTATTCCAATAAAACTGTATTTACAGATATCAGGAAGTTGCTTTCATTTGTGGGCCATTATTTACTGATCTTTGGTGTAGAACGTGGAAAAATGGCAAATAGTAACTTTACAAGGCAAAGTCTGTCAAATGCATCCTTAACCCAGTGATCAAAGTAAACATCAACAGTGATAAGTCATGATAATATTATATGTATTCCTGATAGGATGTTATGAGAAGAGTATTTCATCACTTTAGAATTCTTCCCCAAAACCCACTGCACCATTCATATTATGAGGAAGCATCAGATAAATCCAAGTTGAAAACAATTCTACTAATGCCTGACCTTTAGTATGCAAACTGTCAAGGTCAGGAATAAAAAGAAAGACCCAGGAACAAAGCTTGAAATTCCCTGTCAAAATAGCTCTTCATATTCTAGCCTGGATGAAAGTTATGAAGATTGCAATTCATAATGGAAAGCAATTAACCATGGAACTGAATTTGTCACATAAGTTAAAGCCATAGGATCTGAAAAATATTGAAAAGTAACAAGATTTACTTTTCCAACACTTGGGGGTAGGGTGGAAGATGAAAGCTTTTTGCTATAGTATGGGTAAAATAGGCTAAAGGTAGTATGCTATTTTTGGTTGCACTAAAAGGGCTGAAATTTGAAACTTGAAGATGTTGTGGTGATATATAAAAGTCATAGGTAATGAATGATATGAAAATTGAATGCAAAAAAATCACCTTGATTTTATCACCATTAACTGCATACATAGTTGGAAAAATATTATTCACCCTTGGAAGGCTCTGCCTTTACCATTCTCCATAAGATATCAACCAAATATTCCTTTTGTTTAATTTTAAATGGATGTGCTAACAGAAGCCTTTGGAAATTCCCAAGTATTTTCTGGAAGCAAATATTAAATAACATACAATATTGGGATGTTCAATAAAATATTTCTGTTCTGATTAAGGAAATGGTTGAAATGAGAGGATTGATTACCACAAATTCCATTTTTAATAGTCCTGTCAGGTAGTGGTGAAGTCAGGTGATTCATAGAGACTGACAATAAACTATTTCTATTAAGGAATAAAGAAGGTGGCTCCTCAGATCAGATCAGCCATATCTAATATTGTAAAGAGTACAGTGGAATTGGGATAGGCCAAAGGTGATGGTAGGATACAATGGATTGGACTCATACTTTTTTTCATTTTCTATCATCAAATCCGGTCAAGCAAAATTTGCCTTTTTAAGGAATGATATTCAATATTTAAGATTTTACCACAGGGATAGTGAATTTGCATTCTTACCATCTGAATCTAGTGTACTGGGACTTGGCTTATTAACCATGAAAGTCAGTTATTATGCAACAATGCCGATATGATAATTTCTTGGAGAAGGAATCGCAGGATTTAAGAATTCAGTCACCTATGAGACCACTAGGTGGGTCAAACACCTAGCTAAATTCAAGATCCAGCCTGGTCTGTGAAGTCTTTGTCAACTTACATGGGCAGGAATAACCAGGGATGTTCCTTGAAATGTGAGAAATCAACTTACATGGGCAGGAATAACCAGGGATGTTCCTTGAAATGTGAGAAATCAATTATTATCTTTTACTGACAAAACCACAAAAGAGAAAGTTCAGAGGCTTGGGACTATGTAGGTTTCAGCAAGGTCACATTACCTACTTCAGAATACTGCTGGCCTCTATTCACAAAGTCACTAGAAAGAAATGTGAATTTGGAAGGGGCTCTGAGCAGAAGCAGGCATTAAATGTGTCACAAAAGTTTGTGACTAAAGCAGTCCCATTGAGATCTTAAGACCAGACTGCTCAGATGATTTTTAAAGTGACTACACTAGAAAACACAACATAAAATAATTGAGACAAGTAGTACCCAGAATGTTTTTGACGTTTAACAGAAACTTTGAAATCCCAAAGGTGCTGCTTAGCAGAGATCATTGATTACATGGAATTGTTATTTTCAAGATCGTGAAATAAAGAGAGGAGGAGGGTGAAATCATCACATTCATGAGCAGGTTCCTTCTAAGGCTATTCCTGCCCAACTACTCTATTTCTGAATCCTGAGATCATCTTCAAGCCAAAAAAAAGGCTGCTTGATTCTCTGATGGGAGTTCCTAGATTGACAGTTATGCTGCTTTTTTGAAGCTGGCTTTGCTATATCCTGCAGATCATAGAACTAGTAGAAGAAAGCAAAGTCAAAATTGCACAACAGGAAGAGGCTAAATATTTAGTAATGAAAGAGCTATTATGTTCATATTTTCAAGTGTTTGGTTACTGACATAATCTTGGTCCTGAATTTTAGGAAAGGTGGCATGGTCAGGCAAAAGGGCCCAGAATGATCAGACAATAAGAAATACTCCCATATGTGATCATCTGTTATGAAATTTATAGGAAAGTGGATTACACTGAAATCCTGCAGGTCAACCTGGGAGATGGATTTCTGAGAATGGTTGTATACTAGAATTTCACAATGAATCCATCACATCTAAGCTCTGCTCATCAGATGACAGAAGCAACAAGAGAAAATGCAAATAAAATTCTAAAACAGTGAATTATCTATCATCTTGGCCTACCTCTATATATTTTGTCTGATGAAGCACTTCACTGATTTATTTTATTTCACTTTAACTTCATTTTAGCGCTTGGCTTTACCACTTTACTGCCACTAATGTTCAAAAAATTGACATGGATGCATGATACTACATGGACGTATCAGATTCTTTATCACTTTAAGAAGTGAGCTCTCTTTTTAAATTAGAATGGACAATTAAATTATCTTCTGCTTCAGCAGTTGATGAAAAATAGTAGGAGAGTCTGGCTAAGTTGATTAAAAACTGTGTTCTCACATTGAATATGAGAGGAGGTGAAGCGTGTTGAGAGCTCAAGGGGAAAAGTTTCTAGGATAAGAGAGTTAAAATGAGGTGGTGAGATATGTTGCTGTCTCATAACTTTGTACATTTCTCATCTTACAAATCTCTCCCCATCCAGTTGTCCTGAAGTTGTGGTGGCAAGTCCATATATGAGTACAGGGAGCTATTTGATTTACAAAGCATGATATCCTTTACAAAAATATGACCTTTTCTGTTCCATCCTGGAGGAACTTCAGTATGGACCATGATCTCTCCTTATGCGATTATAATAGAGTTAACTGATTGCAGCCCCATTACCAAGTGAAAAAGACAATTATGTAATTCTTTACCTGCCAAACCTGACTACATCTTCCTGAGAACTAATGTTACTTTCTTAAGTGTGGGTAAGCCATGCAGACAAGCCAAACCAAGCCAAACAGCAAAGTCAAAAATACCCTGGAGAAGGAGAGTGGGGTTAAACATGGAAGAAAAGAAATAATTTCTCAAAGCACAGCAACAGTGAAGGAACTCACAGATAGGTTAAAACCTCAGGGCAAGATGCAATGTTATTTCAAAGAGTACATCTCACAGCAAGAAAATAAAACTCTTAGTTAACACTCTCAGGTCTTGTGCTAACAGATGGTGTATTTGTTTCCTAGGGCGATCATAACCAATTAACACAAACTGGGTAGGTTTAAAACAAAGAAATTTATTCTTTCACAGTTAAGTAGTCCAGAAGTCTGAAATCAAATTATCGGCATGGTTGGTTTCTTCAAGAGGCTCTGACAGATAATCCACTCCATTCTTCTCTCCTAGCTTCTGGAGCTTGGTGGCAATCCTTAGACATCTTTTGCTTATAGACACGTTACTCTAAGATCTCCCTCCTTCTTCATATCACCTTCTTTTCTGTGTCTCTGTGTGTCCTTTTTTTGTCTCCTGTCAGGAAATTCTCATTGGATTTAGGCTCCACCCTAATCCAGTATGATATCACCTTTACCCTTACAGTAATTATACTGCAAAGACCCTATGTCCAAGTAAAGTCACATTCTGAGGTTCCAGGTGGTCATGAACTTTCTTGGGGAGAGGGTGGCGGCAGGGCATTATTGAATACGCTACAAATGGCCAATGCTAGAAGAAGCCACCTGGCCTTTTCTCTATAGACAGGGGATGTTGGACTTATGCTAATTTGTAGTTCTATGTAAGGATTCTACATGGATAGTCTGGAGCAAAGATGGGATGTAGTATATCCTGATGATGCAACTGAGCAATAATTGACTCATGCTACCATTTGCCATGCAAATTAGGGAAATTTTCACTACTTTCATTGTTTTTTTAAGTATCCCAAGAGATATACCACCACTGAATTGATTAGGCAACCAGTGTTTTTTTTTTAAGTTGTGTGTTTAATGTGGCTATGAATCATATGAATCATGATGAGGCATTGCTAAGACAGAGGCCTGGGTATAATGGGAAGCAGGCTGCTGCTGCACTTGCCAGTTAAGTCAGAGCTTGCTTTGAGTTTTCAAATCTGCAAAATGTGAATGTGAAAGAATGTCTACAAGGAGAGCTGCTGCAGAACTTGGATAGCCCCAAGAAGAGTGTTCTGAGAGGTGATATGGTGGCTATAAAACACTAGTGACTCTCTTTTTAAACTTTTGCTAAGTTGCTTATAAAAAGCTTTAAGGCATACCCAGACTGAATTCTATTGAAGGATAGAATATGTCTAATCAATTGTCACATGGAGTATACAACATTTTGTCTGCAAATGTTTATTACTCAAGTCAGTGATAAACAGTGTCAACAAAACATCTCATTGATTGACTAACAATGGTCCCATTGTACAAACATTTTAGGAGCTGTCCTAGGACTATTATGTCAAGGGAAAATTATGTTCATGGAGAGTTATCATCGTAATTAAAGAGACTTGCTTACACTAGAAGCAGCTCCTTCTCCAATATATTGGCTGCAGCTGAAAGTCAGTTTGAGAGAGTAATAAAGATACCTAAGAGAATCTAATGAGTTACCAAGATGATAGAACACCACAGCTATTGACAATTCTGCAAGAGGGTCCAAGGATACCTGCATATCTGGTTTTAGATTCTCAGATAACAAAAGGGCAATGGAATTTATGATTAGCTTTTTAAAGCCTGAAACTCCTCTGTTTGATCCCCAAGGCTAGCTTCTTTACTGATGATTTAAAGCTGGCCTGTCAGATTTGGCAAACCTGTCTTGACTACTTAAAGAGCCACTGACAACTTTTTCTTGCTTTTCTTTCAAAGCCAAGATTTCTTGGACAAATATTAGAGGTTCAAGCCAGAGAATCTGTACCATCCATGTACACAAAGGTGAGATCGATTGGGAGTTTATGCTGTGAGATCTCTGAGACCTCTGATGCTTGCCTGCACTCTGTCTCACTGCATTGTATCATTTGCCTTTAAATGAATGTCTTATATGAGTATACTCTGTGCAGTCTGGTGAGGCCTTTTAAATACCCATACTTGGTAAAACAATACAAATGTCTCTATTAGTGTAGAAGTCCAGGCTACAGGGTGCACTTGTGCCAAGGATGCCACTGGACAACATGGCCTCATCCTTGTTCTCTAGAAACCTGGGCACCATGGAGTAAAAGGGAAACTTGTCTTCACTGTGGATGTGATAGAACAAAGAAGTGATTAACACAATCAGTTCTGGGGGTTGGCAGGTGAAACACAATGATAATTAGAAGTTGATGCTGCTAAAAACTTCTGCTATGATAAGTGGGGTATGATTATGCTCACAAATGAAAGAGGATACAGAATTTTCTTAATAATATCCTCTAGTTACAGTCCCTGCCATTGAGGATGGGTGGTAAATAGGACATAGTTATTTCTGTTGGGAAGGAATAGGAAATGATATTTTAATTTAATCAATGTGAAGAGTGGTATGGTGAGGGTCTGCAGATTGATTAATAGAATTAAGTGAAAATGAAACTTATGTAGATAATGATTCCCAGGACTAGAAAACATTTCAGGAGGATGATTTGAAGCCTTCAGCTGTTTTGATAGCAATGGAAAACACCAGGTCAGGAAAAAGAGAAAGAAATTTGCCTTAGAGACATTAAACTCATAATTATATCTCCTTCTCAATACATGTATAGTGTTTCAAATACTTGCAGATGGAAAAATAATTGAGTGGTTAAGGGAAAATCAAAAGATCTGGGAAGGAAGGATATGGTTGCAATTTACCTATTATACAGAGGCTTAATAGCTTAATAGTATAATTAAATAATATTTTGTAAGACAAATTATGAAAATAAACCTGAGAAACATGTAACAAGGAGACATTGATTAGGGTGAGAGAGGTGGTTAAGGGTCTGTAACTCACCCCTTCCCGGCTAGAATATTCCTGAGGGAAGAATGTCCTGGACAAACCTCCGTTAAAATGTTAATACCTCCAGGAAGACCACATTCTAAACATGTTAATGATGTTTAACAGTAGAAAAATTCCAGGAATCTCTATCTATAAAAATGTGCAGCATGATATATCTGATCTGTTTTTATTGCTTATTAAAAAAACAAACAAATAAACCCTGGACTTGATGGATTTAGGTGGCAGGGCAAAATGGAGAAGGAGTCTCAAATGAAGTAAAAGTTGAATAGTGTCCTTTCTCTCAGTGTTTTCACATACGTTGCTCAACTCTCCTATGTTAGTCAGAAACTAAAAGGAGCCCTGATGCAAGAGAAAAATAAATTTTTGGAAACAGTATCTGACAGTTTCTGACTCCTCCAAGAAAAAAAGAAGATGGTGCAACTGTTTTGGGGTTTTCATTATCTTTTGAATCATTACTAAAGATTGGTGCCAGGCAAAGTCTATGATTATTCTGAGTACGGTTTAACAGTGCAACTATTTGAGTTAACACAAAACTGATGTCATAAAATGTATAACTTAAAAATCTGACGTGGGGAAAAATCTAAATATATGAAGTTAAATCAGAATCATAGTATTGAGAAAATTACTTAGTAGTTTAAAATAAACCCATCAACATATAACAAAAACACAAAACAGGACCAGTCTCCTTCAGAGGCAGGTTGTAGGAAAATCCCAAGGGGCAATTTATGCATATTTCACACACACATACACAAATGGATTTAAATAATAGAAAATAAGAAATACTTTCCAATAAGCACAATAGAGAGAAAATTATGAAACATTTTCAATTATGGTAAAGGTAAAACCCTTTAAATATTAGCAAACTCAGCTATTCGGTATTAAAACATACAGCACAAATATGCACCGACAGACACACACTCATAAACACAAATCCAGACTAGATAAATTCCTTCATTGAAATGAAAAGTTGGTTTCACATTAGAAAATATAGTAATCAAGGTAGTGTACTAATAAGGTAAAAGAGAAAAATAATGATCCTATCAATAAAAGAATCAAAGGCCTTTGATAAATTCAGCATTCATTTTAGGAACATAACTTTTAGAAATTAGGGATATAAAACCACAGTCAACAAATAGTAGTAAATGAAGGGTAGATATGTTAAATTCAGAGATTGGGGAGATTAGGGATGAGTCAAAATATTTACTTTTGCCACATCTCTTCAAATTTTACAAGTAGTCCTAGTCAGTAAGGTAAATAAGAATAAAAAATTGTAGTGATAGTGGGTTGTGCAAGGGTAGCTCAGGGGTAGAATTCTCGCTCCTCATGCTGGAGACCCTGGTTTGATTCCTGGAGCATGTACATGCAAAAGAAAAAAAAAAATTAAGTAGTGATAGTAAAAAAAGACTATTTATACATGGTAAGATTGTATATATGTGAAATTCAAAAGATTCTACAGAATAACTATTAACTTTTTAAAAAAAGAGAACATTTTAGCAAGTAAGCTGGTCACAAAATCTACATGCAATAATCAAATATGCTATCAACATAGCAAATAAAATAAAGAAAGCCTTTAAATAGCATCAACTGGTCAAGCACTTTGAATTAAATTTAAGAGAATGCTATAAAACTTAACTGATATAAATTTAAGCAAGCCTAAATATATTGGAAAATGTCTCTTCAGTACATTTCATGAATATAGTATAAGCTCACAAAAAGAAAGAAGCAAAGAAAATAGGAAGGAGAGAATGCGATTAATGGAAGGAATAAAAAGAGAGAGGAGAGAGAAAATGAAAAAGAGAGGAGAGAAATGAAAGAAGGGAAGAAAGATGGAAGGTCAGAAAGAAGGAGGGTGGAAGGAGGGAAGAAAGAGAAAGAGGGAGAAAAAAAGGAGAAAAGAAGAAAGATGAGGCATGCATATGGAAATTATAAGCTCAAATTTAAATTTGTAACAAATAAAACATTATATATCATATGGATTATACATTTAAATGTGGCAAGGAAAACTGTAAAAAATAGAAGTAAATTATAATGCCTGGGAAATATTCATATACAGTACTTAAAAAGAGCCATACCATAAACTAAAAGAATGATTTGGCTAGGATGATATTTTTAATTGCTGTAAAAAAAAACATTGTATCAACAAAATGAAAAGATGAGCAATAGATTCACTCACAGGTTAACAACTTGGAAATAATGAAAAATCAAATGAACACATATATTTTGCAAGCTTTTAAGAAAAATAGGTAATTATATAAATACATAATTCCTACCATTAAAATTTTGGATGTCCCATTGGCTTATGAAAAGACAATGAAATTCTCTAATATTCTAGGTTATACAAATAAAATCTAAAATTTCTTCATATTTATCACTTAGTCAAAACTTAATGTTTCTGAAACTTAAGTGCTAAGAAAGATGAGGGCTAATAAAAGGACTGTTATATTTTCAAGGCAATAATATAATGGTAAATCATATTAAATTGTGGAGAAAAATATGATAATACTCATAAAATTTGATACATAAATCTTATTATCCCAGTGATTCCTCTGTTGGATCTATACTAAAGGAACCACTGTACATATAAAAAAAAGTACTTAAGCTTGTCCTCTGAAACAGTTTGTAAAAATAAAACATGTTTAAAAATTAATTATTCTTCAGTAATGTAATGAATTAATAAATTGCTCATGAAATGAAAGACTACAAAAAATTTAAAGTGAATATTGTAGGTGTATATTTATTTAAATGGATAAATACCAGAAATATAATTGTGTACACATAATTACAGAACATGATGTTACATTTGAAATAAATTGTTTGATGCTTAAAGAAATATAATACTATATGTTTATATGGGTTTAAACATATATAATAATGTAAATATCCATAGGACAGATACACACTAATTTCTGCTCATTATTACCTTTGGGAGAATAAGGGCAGAAAAGGAAGGGAGGGGAGTGGAATGTTGGTTGTCTTTGCATTGCTTTATTAATTTAAAATATTGAAAGAAAAAAATAAGACAAAAATGTCCAAATGATTGACCTTTGTGGTAAGTGCATTTTGCATCTGTCATATCATTATTACTGTCATTCTGAATTTTCTATATATGGAATAGTTTACAATGAAAAGAGAAAAAATATATCCTCTGAATTTATGACTGGCAAATAAAAAGATCTAAAATTTGTTTTTATGTAAATATAGATTGAAAATACTGACATGTGTCAATCAGTGACTGGAAGTTTTCTCTTACTGGCATTTTAGGTGTTCCTTTTTTCATTTTGAAAGTTATGGTTTATTATTCTAGCTCAAAATAACTTACAAGAAAACAGAAAACTAACCAAAAATAATCAGATATCTATATACATCTATAAACATATATATATATATATTTATGGATACAATAATATCTATATTTATGATGAATAGAGCTAAAGATAAGGAGATTTCATGATTTTTATGTTTTTTTCTGAGACTTCTGCTAAAACAAGGGAACTGAGTGATTGAAACCAAATATTTTTCTATTTTGTCTAAATACCCACATTGTAGAGTTTAATTGTTTTCCTTCTTAAGGCATTTTATCATGAACATTTTCTGTCATTGAGCCATGTGAATCGGCTGGAATGAATTTAAAAATCCAGTCACAAAATCTTAATGATAATGCTCAGATATATTATGACAAACCTGTCAATTTCATATATTGAATAGGCATTACTTTTCCTGAGCAGAAACATAAGGCAAAAGAAAACACATATTGCTGAATCATCAAATGGCAGCACCATCGGCAAAAAGATTTCTCTCTTCTTACTGCTGAGATTTCCTGAAGCTCTCCAAATTACTGCTTTTTGTAGGTCTTTTGTGCTTTCTAATTATTAATATAATTATTATTAATTATTATTGTTTGTTAATTATAATTTCTGTTCCTTGTGGCCGAAGGATTCTAACTAAAAGAGTATATTGATTGATTGATAAATTCTGTGTCTTACAAAAGCATCTAACACATAGATTGTTTTTCAGAAATATTTGTTGAATGAATGAGTTGAATAAGTCTAGGTAGAAAATTAACCCAATCAATGTATTAACGAAACTGGCGTTCATGTTATCAACTACGGAAACTCATATGTCCACTAAGTATAACATTTGTGGAGCCAGTTGATATCTTACGCAAATTTACAGGAAATGAAGAATTCAAACACTGGGGATTAGGATGGTGACCTTGAGTAGGACTGATCAAGTGTGAGAATCAAACTTCATTTTCAGAATATTCACAACCAATGACACCCAAAGCCTATCTTGGTCTTGCCAAGATAATGCTTTACTATTTATTGCCAAATACTCAAAATCAAACTCAGAAATTGAATCTGTGATGCTGATTTATGACATTAGTTAAACTCATGACTCTACTGGTTAGAAGAATTATGGTTTTCCGATGCTTGCACTAGGCATAACTGGAAAAATTCAAAGGTCTGAGAAAACAGTTGACTGAAATCTCAGATATCTTTGAAACATTTCCTGTGGGCCTCAGTTACCTAAGAAAGCTTTACATTCTTACAAAAGAAAGATAAAAATTATCCCTAAGCAAAATAATGTAAGGAAGAGGGAAATTACATTAAAATAGAATTGCAAAGATTTACTAATTTATATCAATCACATTTTTGGAAATAATTGTGGGAATGGATTTGAAGATTCTTGGCCAAGGAGAATCAAATGTAATTTTAGCTTGAATTAAAGATATATAAATTGGAACCAAATTTGGGTCCTTGACAATGAAAACCCAGAAAGCCCAAAGTATAATATAGAAGAGGAAAAAGGCCTTTCATAAATGTCTCCCATTCACTCACTCCTTCATCTGTTCTTCCACTGAGTCCCAAAAATCTGTCTTCCTGTATGTCGTAAAATGCTAGGATCTTATCATCATCATAACGAAAATAAAACAACAACAAACTCCATGTTCTTTCTCTAAATACGATGGAGTTCTAGATGGAAGAGTTGCAAATGAAATGGTCTTCTTGATATAAGCAGGGAAGAGGGAAGCTCAAGGTGCCAGGTTGTAAGACATGCAAAGAAGGCATGCTTATCAAAATAAGCAACGAGGTGACATAAAGACTAGTTCTAATGTAATGGTCTAATCTAGTTCTTCTAAAACTTTGATAGGCAAATGAATCACTGTGTAACATGTTAAAATGTAGATTAAGGTTGAGTAGGTCTGAGGTGGGATCTGAGATTTCCAATACACTTCCAGGTGATGACTATCTCTTGGCCCATGGGACTACACCTTTGAGTGCCAAATATCTCATCCACTATACTAGTTTGAAAAGCCATGTTTTAATCCTGATTCAATCTTGTGGAGGCAGCCATTTCTTCTAATACTGGCTTAATATTGCAAGGTGGAAAGTTTCAATTAGATTATCTCCATGGAGATATGACATGCCCAATGTGAATATAATTTTTTGATTAGATGAAGCTTTAGATTATTAGAGTCTTTAAAAGGGGGAAAATTTTGGAGAAATGACAGAAACAACAGTCAACAGAGAGAGAGCCAGCAGAAACTTTGGAGCAGAACTGACACAGATGCTGACACTTGGAGAACAGAGACACGGATGTTTAGAGATGTTTGGAGCCCAGCAGATGTCTCTATGGGATATTAAGCAAGCCAGAACCTGGAGAGAGCCAAGGGAAGTCAGGAGATGAAAGCCAGCCCCAGAGATGCAAAGTGAGGAACCCTGACAAGGACAGAGTCAAAAAGCAGTGGAGCCCAGGAGCAAGGAACCAGCAGATGTCAGCCATGTGGCTTCTCAGCTGACAGAGGTGTACCAGACCCATCGGCCTTTCTTGAGTGAAGGAAACCTCTTATTGGTACCTTAATTTGGAAAGTCACTTCTTCAGAACTGTAAACTTATAACTTATTAAATTTCCCATTCTGCTATATCACTTTCTGGAAGCTTGCAAACTAACACACCCACAGAGATCTCTCCCTGAAGTTAATGGGCCATAGGTTTTTGAAGAATAAACCTGATAGGCAACACTAAAAGTTTGCTCAATTTATATAATAAAAAAACTAACCTTCAAGTCCAATGAACAAAATCTGTCATTATTTTCCATACCAGTGCTAACACTTCCATATTCAGTGGTCCTGACCTCATCCAATTTCCGGTATCAATCAGTTTATGAAGGAATGACACATTCCAAATCAAAGGAAGGCAGAATTTCTGCTATAATTCCCTGTCCCCTGAATCATAACATACAATCTCCTAGCTTCTGTTAATGATATCCGTGGTCATTTACTGTGGCAAGGGACATCTCCAAACTTGGGACACTGTGGATCCCTTTTTACGTGAAGTTTAGTCTCTAAGGATCCAGGAGCATTGTAATCTAATATTCAGAGTGGGGACCATGAGTGTGGATGATTAATGCATTCTTGTCTGAATTGACTTCGTAGTATGTCCACTGGGTCTCAGAACTCATTCTGCAGCAATTTCTCCAGTTCCTGAATCTAAGATTAGATTGGTGTACTCAGCAACTGCCAAAACTCCCATAATGCCTTTCTAAGCATAAAGTAAGAATTATCACAGTGGAAAGAGCCAGCTGAAGGCCATTTCACTTTTTTCTTCCCAAATGGTACATCAGAAGTAAGGCTGAATCCACAGGGGAATAGCTGAGAGCAGAAGATTTGAGAGCAGGTTCTCAGATGATATTATGCATAAAAACTTCCTAAGTCTTAGAAACTGACATAGGATCATTATAAATCTAATTAGATGGTGACTCCAATAGAAGTTACTCTTTCATATGTGATATGCTTACTAGAGCAAATTCATGACAACATGATGCTTACAGCCAGTTATTAAGATGTTGAAGTCATTTTTCTCCATGCTGATAAACAACACTTCACAATCAGATAGTTCTCACTAGGTCTGGACAATAGTATGACTTTACTGTTCCCTCTGAGAGATAGTGGAACCTCAGGTTTTTTGTTTTAGACTAACAACTTTGATTTTGCCAGCACAATAAAACACACCAAAAACCTAGACTGTGAAGTAGTACCATCTCTAAATGCCTTGGTAAAATCCACATATCACAGACGATGGGAGACATATTCAAGAAAATGAAGCTCTTTGTAACACCAGTGAGGGATCTGAAAGTCTAAATGTCTAGAGACAAAATATTGCTTACAAATTGAAGGTAAATTTGCTGCATCATTTAACATTTTACCACTAGAAATGAGGAATATCCCTGGTTGGTTCACATAGCCATTCTTCTTTCCACCAGTATATAGTTTCATGGATATTCTCTACTACTAGTTGACTAAGGAAACACACACATAGACATGTACAAATATAGAAAAAAAAAATTAGGAAGTCCTATTTTGAAAGATTGAAGTCAGTGTTTCCACTGATTCTTACTCAATTACGATAACCATTGGAAATCTTTGCATAAGAATCTGTGTGAATTAGCTCAGATCTAGAGAAATTGTTTTTTTTATGTGAATACCCCAAAAGTCCTCTATGGCATAAGAGCTTCTTAACAACCAGAATGTCACAATGACAAATTCGGTAGATATCAAGTGTCCATCTCCAAAGCGTGTTTAATGATTGCTTTTTGGACTCCTGAACCAAATTGCCAATGTGTCAAGGATAGAGAATATGCATGAGTCCGACAGCATGAAGTTCCCCTTATGACTCTAAACTTGGGCCACCACTGTTAAGCACTGCTGAGTGAGTGATCAGTGTTGAGATTATTTATGATGGACTCTGTATTAGGCAATTCATATTCAGTTGAAACTCACAATTATATTTGCGCAAAGTGGAATTTACCAGCTCATGATATTGAAAATTACATGGATAGACTTAATTTCAAACACTTGTGATCCCATGTGACCATACAATGACACAGGATTTCTGTATAGTGTCATCTCATAGTTGTTTGTTTGTTTCATTCTCAGATACCCCCTCCCCTTCTTCAAGGAGAGTTAAATAGCTTGTGGCAGTTTACATGCTACATAAAGCTAAAGTTTATAGAGAATATGTGAGATTGTTGCTACTGTGACAATGATTTCAATGGTGAATATGTCTGCTTGCATCATGTGCTCATCCCTGAGCAATAAATATCCAGGAAATTGTGGTTCCTGGATGGGCAAGCCTGGGAAGGTTCATCATTGTGACAGTGAAACCACTACAATAGGGGAGGGGTGGTTTCTAAATGAAAAATAATGGGTAAAAATAATAAAATTACAGATAATCATTAGACATAGAGGAAGCAATAATGTGTCCACCCTGGGACAGAAACTTGTTCTTTCTTTGAATTTGCATTCAACCTGTTCTCCCTTAAAAGTGATTTCAAGATTATTGTATACCTTAAGTATGTCATCGTATTTCATATGGCATTGCTTATGAGCTGGGAAATCCAGTTAAGGGAAAATAATTGAAATATGATGCCAATTAAGAATATATTAAAATCGTCAATGACTCTGTCATCCAAAGTAGCTGTCTCCAAATGACTAATGGAACAGAAATTAGTCATTTGTATATGATTCCTTATGGGTTTAGAGTGAAGTCCTGTCATACGTAGTTTAGGACCAGAGCCAGTGGTTATATATTCCCTATTAGTTAGAATGTGTGACTCTGAAAAACTAGGGGTGTGGTAGTGATTGGTGTCAATAATGACTATACCTAAAGACCCATTCAATATTTTGCTTCCCCTCTCTTTTATCTCTGAAGTTTTAAATCATGGTGAACAGACTGCGTAACAAAGGCTAAATCTGGCTGCTGCCTGTCTTTGTAAAATGAATTTTTAACATAGCTATACCCATTTATTTACATGTTTCCTATGGCCAGTTTTGCACCACTACAGCAAAATTGAGCAGTTAAAACTCAAAATTTGACCCACAAAAGCTAAAATATTTACAGCGTGACCCTTTAGAGAAAAATTTTGCCAAACCCTGTTTTTAATACTTAAGTGCAAAGAGATGTGTACACTTCATAAACCTTTAATGATTCGACAGAGGTGGGATTTGGGAATGTCCTTAGTTCTGGGCTTCTCCCTACTGGGAACCTTTCCTTAACAGAATGAGTAAAAAGAAGTCATATTCTCTTTCAGAGTAATTAATGTTGGATATCCAGGGGGAATGAAATTGCAGTTATATAGTATGGCAAGAAAAGTATTGATGAAAATCCAGAAATATTCAAATGGGTACTATAATGTTTAGTAGCGAAGTTCAACTGATGGCAACTCAAATTACATGGAGGCAGAATTTTGTAGTTTACAGGTCTAGGAATCATGGAAAAGGTAAACTCACTTGGCAGATTTGTAAATTGTACACTTTATATTCCTCTATTAACCAGATTTAATTTCTATTACTTGCAAACCTATCCAATCCAAACACATACACTATTAAAGATAATATCCTTGACTTCAATCTCATGTCCCATTAGTAGAATAAGTACCTTATAAATTTCATCACACCAGTAATGTATGCATTCTATAAAACAATCTAAAGCCTAATACCTGGGGAACATTTATTTATCCACTAATCGTTCAGTCAAAAATCATGACTTGACAGCTTTATGCTAAGGTGTTAGACAATGTGATAAGCACTAGAAATACATTTTAACAATGAATGAGAAATTAATTGTATCTTCAAAATGCTTACAGCATAAAAGTAGAGAAGCAATTCCACAATCACACTGAAATATGAGAAATGGTATGATAAAACTGCTATTGAGGTATAAGGAATAGTGCTTAAATATCAAGAAGGATGAAGAAAAGTTTCTTAGGAAAGATATTATGACCTGATTCTGAAAGGGTGCATAAAATTTAGCTAAGTGGAAAATATAGGAAGCATGTTAGTCCAAGACAAAGGAATTTTATGATGAGAAAACTTGATAAAATTAGAAAATAAAAAGCAGGCTGGAATGAATTGAGCCAACTCTTACTTCTCTTAACAAATACATTCAAGTTTAAAACTTTTTAAAATTGATGTCTAAAGATTTGTTTACTCAACTGCATTTCATGAATTCTAAATTTATTTTTCTATTACAATCTAAATTGTTCTGTATAATACATTCCTTCGGTTTTTCAAGCAAGAGCTGTATAAATTAATTTGAAAAGTATGTATCATGAGATGAATAATCACTAATTGTATCTAATTATGTTAGTCACCAAGAGGAAATCTAAAAGTTGTTAGATAATTGGCAGCCTAAAACATAAATGTTTCTTCTAACATTATTCATTTTAAAAGCAAACATTTATTGCTTTGGGTTGCATATTTATATCATTTTTTTGCATATGTATACGTTAAATTTTATTTTTCCTTTTTATATAAAGTGGTAGGACTCTGGAGGAGACCTTATATGTTTATTTCACATTGCTTGTTTGAGTTCTTATTTACATGTATTGAATTGTTTTGCACATTAATTAGTAAAGTGCAGCATTTTTTTTTTTAAGATTTCATTAAGGAACTACTTCTAAAAAGTAAATTGTTGAAGAGGAAGTAGATCATCAAATTTTTTATGATTTTTCCAAAGCAATAAGATTCTTTTCTAATCTCTGTTAAAGGCTAATGCATTATCTGTTTGTCTAAAAAGTTCAAGCAGCTGTGGCGATTGTGATCTTTATAAGAAATCTCGACTATTTTTGTTCTATACTAAGAAACAAAGGAGATAAAGAAGCTTCTTGAAGTAGTATAAGATTAAGTCTCTCACTTATTTATTGTATTATTCCTGAATGTCTATTTTTGTTTGTTTTACTATATAAAACCTACTATTAGCAGCTGCAAATAAAACAGATGAAAGAGAATCCCCTCAATGTTTCTATACCATTCTTTAGCAGACCCCATGAATCAAGTAGGCACTCAATAAACATCCATTGAAGGAGTAATTGAATAATGGTGATTACTCTCTTTTCATCTGTACTATTTCAACCTTACTTCCCATGTGCTACTCTCAGTAAATCTTAAGTGATTTCCCAGGAGAAGTGATTGCTCATTCAGTTTTATAGGACAAGGCCCTTTGTCTCTAATAGTATGGTGGGGTGGGGGGGATGAAAATTGCCTATCTGCTGGCAGCATCTTCTCTAATGATTTATTATTACTAATTAAGTGCTCTTGGTTTGAACTACTATTGCTTCGCCTATCCTCTATCATTTACCTGGCAATGAATATTTTCCTTTCTCTAGTTCATGTATTAGCTTGCTTATGCTGCCGAAAAGTGATATACCATAAATAGGGTGGCTTTTTAAAAGGAAATTCAGTAAGTTACAAGTTTAAGTTCTTAGGCCATAAATATCCCCTAACTAAGCCATCCAGAGAAAGATACCTTGGCTCAAGGAAGGGTGATCTGGCAAACTATGTGGCTGACATCTGCTGGTCCTTGTTCTTAGTTCCTTTGTTTACAGCTTCTGATGCCAGTGGTTTCCTCTCTAAGCAGCTTCATTTAGCTGCTCCAGGAAAAAAATTCTGGGTTTTGTCTCTTAGCTTAGCATCTGCTGGGTCCAGAGATTTCTTCTCTTCAGATTTTGGCTATTTCTGTGAGTCATTGCTTAGCACCCAGGCTATTTCTGTCTTGATCGCCAAATGTCTATATCAATTCTGCTCTTTCTCCAAAATGTTTCCTCTCTTAATGGGCTGCAGTAAAAATTCAAGACCTACTTTGAATGGGTGGAGTCATATCTCCATTTAATCAAAATCACACCCACCTTTGAGTGTGTCACATCTTTGTGGAGATAATCTAAACAAAAGTTTCTGCCCTTCAATACTGAATCAGGATTAAAAGAAATGTCTGCCCCCACCCCCCCCCCCCAAGATTGGATCCGGAGTAAAACATTGCTTTTCTGGGGTACATAATAGCTTCAAACTGGCACAGTTGGTCTATCACCTAGAAACACTAACATCCTATCCTAGTTCTATAGGATTGAGCTATGGCTAAGTGAGAATCTTTTGTTAGGAGAATTTAATGGCTTAACCAAACCAGTAGCTTGGGTTATTTACATGTATTTCCTTCTTTCATGCTATGATCACGGCTAAATTTTACTTCTCTGAAGGCCTGGATCATTAAAATGTGTAACATGATGGATGGAGAAGAAACAACTTCCCTTTGTTCCCATCTGTCCAGAGAACAAATGATCCAAGGAAGAAAAGAATGTGGAGGAGAAAATATTAGAGAGGCAAATAATTGTTAAACTCGTTTCCTGTGGTGGTAGTTCTCAAAATGTGGTTCTTAGGCAGAAGTTCCCAAGATTTTGCAGGGGATCTCTAATTCAAAACTATTTCCATAATGACACAAAGTGTTATTTTCCATTTTCACATTCATTTGCTCATGAGTATATAATCGAGTTTTCCAGGGGCTACATGTTGTATGATTTCACAACAAGTTGAACGCAGATGTAGATATGAGATTCCAGATATCCTCTTTTAAGGTAGACATTAAATAAATTTGCAAAAATATAAAACAATGCCATTTATCACAATTTTCAGGAAAATATTGCTATTCTTTGTAATTATATTATTTTTTCATATGTAATATGTTCATTATTGTTATTTAAAAGAAATTAATCCTTTTTTTTTTTTTTATCATAGGCAGGCTCTGGGAATTGAACCCGGGTCTCTGGCATAGCAGGAGAGAATTCTGCCACTGAGCCACTGTTGTATAACCCTAATAAGCATTTTTAATGTCTCAGTATATATTTCTAAGTCAATAAATACTGATAGTTATAGCACACAGAAACAAAAGCTCTTCGGTTCATTGACAGTTTTTAAGTGCATAAAGGAATCAGAGGGGGGAAAAATACCAGAAAGAACTGCTGTGTCAGGAGATTTTGCAAGTCAAGAGCTACAATATTGAGTGTGTAGGAGCAGTAAAATATATCAGTATAACTTGTAATATCTGAAACCCAGGGCTACCTAGCTAAAATTGCCTCAAAAAACAACTCCAGATTTCTTATTCTGCAAGATATTTGTGCAGTGTACTATATTCACAGATACCGTCTTCTCTCCAGATAGACCCTACCACTTTGTAGATCTGTTTATTATACTTTTCCTTTTTTCAGTCCTGTGTTTTGATGACATTATTTTTTTTTCTTTCTGCAGGTCTCTCCCTTTTACCTTTGATCAAGAAAGAATATAATCCCTCAGAACATGGAAGTTATATAAATTTGGGTAAAGATACATTGAATAATTGTATGCTAATAAATTTTGTATTTATTAATGGTCTGAGCAGTTAGCATTTCTACTAGAGCCAATGTGCACTTCAAATATCCTAACTTGTATTGCTTATCATTATATTCCACTTTAGCATCACTGAAGACGTGATTATGTACTGTGAAAAAGTCCATGAATATTATGACGTATTAAATATAAGCTATTTCCCTAACTGGTGACTGGAGTGTTAGATGACAATGCTAATGAAATAAAAAAATTTGGATATATTCTAAGAGAATCAAACATTCCTGAATCCCATGTGTGATTTGTCGTCTAGAAGGTGAAACCTGATTATTTAGAGAAAACAATTGGTTAACAGAATAATGTTTTCCTCCTGTTTTGCCTAGCATTAATATAAAGATAATTTTAAAATATCTATATTTAAGTTAAAATTTAAAAGTCTTAATTTTTTTAACTTAAAAAAGTTAAATTAAAAGTGTTTGGACTTTTTAAGGAAAAGAAATACACTGTTGAATGATTATTGGATCATTATCCAAGTTTCTCTTCCTAATTTCTCTTGGGGCAACAGGGTATGCTTATGCAGGTCTGCACTTCCAACACTTGCAGTGGCACTCACACGCACTCTTGTGTGAATAGCACTCACTATGGCAATGCAGTGTGGAAACTATATAATCCTATGCAAAGGCTCTGATTTACTTTCCTACATATTGCTAGATACAGTGAAAGATAGCCCCAGGAAGACCAGGCAAGCACATTTGTGAGCCTTGATCATTTTGCATGTGTGGACAGTTAAACTGGAGGTGAAAACACAATCTCTAAATAACTACCTGAAGAACATGATCACAGCTCATGGAAAGACTTCATAGTACATAGAACCAGCCAAGACAAGATATATACTACGCGTATACACATATAGCACACTTTACCAGTTTTGATTGAGAATTTAGCTAGAATGATTTGTTCAGTATTTCAACTGGTATTTCTCCCAAGGAAGAAAAGCAGTTCTTGATATATCTTGAATATGTACCATTATTTCAAACAATTGGCAACATTTGTGTCATAGTCATCTTAAATTCATTCAAAGTCTCCCACAGAGCAATGCACACAATCTTAATTTACTTAACAGTAAAAGTTGAACCATGTATTCAATCCCCCTGAGAGTAAAGGCTATGACTACATTCCACTATGATTGTTATGGTGAGAACATGATCCCCCGAAACAATCTCTTCCGGTTTCAAATTGTTCTATCCTAAAATTAGATCCAGGAAGGAAACATACACACAAACAACCTATTCTAAATTACTTGTTAAGTAGTAAATTATTAATACATTGATATCACAATAGCTTTTGTTATCTAGAAATATAGCTTTCCTGTAATGGATAGTTAAAACATGACTGAAACTTTTGTAACATAGCTTAATAAGAATAAGGGACTGTAAGGAATCTGCTTGGGGGTGTTTTTATTATTTATTACGTCCTTTAAGGAATTTGGATTGTTTATTTAAAAACTCACAATGTGCATGAGCACAAAAGGCACTAAGTTAGGCTTTGATGTTTCTCAGCATTTTGGTTTATATTGTACAGTGAATTGGAAACAAGCAAGGGATTATTTAAACTGATCCCCACGGACGTATAAACATAGTACTTTTCAGAAATAGACACCTTTTCCTAAAGAGTCATGATGAGGGATGTGCCTGTGAAGCTTGCAATGAATTATTGACAGTTTGTGTCCAGTTGGAATGAGCGACTGATGCCTAGGACAGAGACTTAGATTTCTTCTTATCCGTATGTATGGGAAGATGAGTATAGATGATAATTTTACCTTATTTTGCAAAACATAACTAGTTCATAAGCAACATGTCAAAAACAAAATTAATTTTATTTCTGATAATAAAGGTGTGCAAAGCTATTCATTGACTTAGCAATATCTAGACACAACTTTTTGATTGACTGCTTGCTAGCAATATGATCTGAGACTCCAGTTTTCTTGTCTTTGAAGGGGGAAAATAAAACTATCTACATTTTATGATTTCTAAGAGGAATATATATATATATATATATATAATATTATATGTTACACACAGAGAGAGAGAGAATACGGCCTATAGTAATAGTAGTGAAAGTGTTTGTCATACAATTATTTATTTTTATTTTTGAGCATTCCATTGAAATTTGTGATTGTAACTTTCTTTATAATAAAATTGATAAAGCAATAAATAGGAGTAAGTACATGAAATTCTGTAGCAGTAGCCCTCACATATTATAAGTGTTTAATATATATTTGTTGAATTAACAGATGTCTATTAATTTCATTTCCCTTAATTTCATGTTTTACTTTTAATAAATAAATAATTTATGTAAAAAATAATCTAGTATAGGTGAAATAATATAAAATAATAATAAAACTTACACCAGGCTATCATACCTACTCTAAGAACTAGAATAGCCCAATGCCTATCAGGACCCCTATGAACCCCTTTCTTATCAGATCCCCCCAATCCTATTCAGAAGTAAACAGCATTCTGAATATTATAATATCCTTGCTTTCCAGTATAGAGTTGCATGTATTTAAGCTCTTTGTAAATAGAATTGTTCTGTACAAGTTCTTTCATGTGTTTGAAGACTCAGTGTTATGTTTTGGGGTTCATCCTTGTTGACCCATGCTGTCATAATCCACTAAATTTTTGTAGTGTAATACGCCACTACAAATTATAATTTATTGATCATTATCTTTGTGACAAGTTATTTCCAGTTTTTGTTTGTTTGTTTGTTTTGCTGTGATCTAGTTTTCCTGGTGGACATGTGATGATTTTTCATGCATACCCAGAAGGGAAATAGGGTTGAGTGTATGCATCCACACAATGGCAATGGTAATGAACTTCTTCATCAAGAAGTTAGATTCTACCCAACAAGGTCAATTGTTAACCAAATTTTCAGACCCAATGGTGGTGCTTAAATATTCCTCTTGTTCCATGCATTTGAAATTACCAATTGGTTTAATCTTTTTTAATTTGTCAGTGCAGTTAAACTTACTGACTTTTAAAAATATATGCATTTTGGCAACATATGTATGTATAAAATGTGTCATATTTTCCACTTTGAAGTATACAATTCAGTGTTGTGCCACCTTCAACACTATCCTTTACCAAAACATTTCTATTATCCTAAGCAGAAATTTCATAATTATTAAGTACTAACCTCCTATTCTCCACCTCAACTTCTGCCCTTGGTTGAGATGCATATTCTATGAAATATATAGAATATGAAAATTAATTGGCTTTTAATATGCCTTTCCTTAGAACAAATTAAGATAAATAGATTTTGTGTTATTAGTGCACTTATTTTTTGTCTTCTGTGAAATGTCTATTGTCATTTTTCATCAATTGCTGATTTTTAGGAATTTTACTCCATGTAATTAGTTGGAAGCTAACTGCACCCTCTCTTGTCCTGGAGGGGTACTTATGTTTTTAATATCAGTGAAGCAATCGATTGTGTATTAATAGAGTTTTCACATGTAATATAGTTTTATTTTTTAATTTTGCCTCAATAATTATTTACATTACACTTCCTCACATAGAAGAAGTATAAGTTAAGGATCCTCAGTCATTATATTTTTCTTCACAAGAATCAAGATTTTCTCTTCTGACCATTATTGACAGAGAGGAGCAAGTGAACAAGAGTCACGTCTTCCTGACCCCATGCTTTGATCCAGAACCTCAGCTCTTTTCAGTCCCAATGGTGTATACATGTGTCATTTAATGTGTGCCCATTTCCTTGTGGTTACTATTGAAGAATCGGAAGGGGTCAGTGAAAAATTATGTAATTCTGTTTCAAGCCACCATCTTGGCTTCAAAATACATAGAGAGAGATAGAAAGATAGATAGACAGACATAGACAGACAGATAGACAATAGACAGACATAGAAAGACATACACACATATATTACTTAGAAGAATGAATACACATTTGTTACTTAAAGGAATTGAATCCATGTATTGTAAAATTGTCACAAAGATTTTATAATTAAAAACACTAATAATATTATTATTCCTAATACAAGAGACAGAAGTATAATTAGCTCTGTAGAGTTATTTGAATATACTTCAATGGTTATTATACTCATATTCTTCTTAAGAAAATAAACATTGATTTAATAGTAACACACCATATTACAATTGTAAAATTTAAAATACAATGGAGTGTTGTTGCAAATTTATGACTTTTCATTTTATTTTACTTTGAAAAGTTTTGAACTATTTCAAAGCTTAAAGAGTCGTATTAGGTGAATATCTCATATTCTTCACCTAGCTTTATCAACAGTTATTGTCTTACCAAACTATTTCTCTCTCTCTCTGTCTCCCTCTTCCTTTCCTCCCCACTTCTCCATTTTCCTCCCTCTCCCATCCATACACCCATGTACCTACTTACCTACTTACCTATCCACTTTCTTTTTGACAAACCTTCCTAAAGTAAGGTGCACACACTATAACTCTTTGACTCAAAATACTTAAGCAAAAATCATAACAGCTCCCTTAGGGTTGTCTTGTTTATATGTTGTTATCAAGAAATCTGATTCTAATTTAAATTGTTTATAGTTTATATAACCTGACTCTATATGTGTGTCCTGGTATCTTTGTGTGTGGGGGAAACCAGAAGACATATTTTCTTTAAATATTCTAATGGGTTATAACTCAGAATTGACTGTTTCCAATCCATTTATCCTAGGCACAGCTGGATATACAATCAAATTCACTTTTAACATATACAATCAAGTTCACTTTCCTTTACAGAAACTCAAAAAATTTTTAATTTTTTTAAAAAAATTAATTCATTACTTTTGAACTCCCTTTGCTTTGTAGCACCCTCAATTTGAAACTCTTATTAACTACTTTCCTGTTACCACCAAGTCTCCATGGGATATTCTTTCAAAATCCCTGTCTGTCTCAGAAGTCCTTCTTGTGACTATACCATTTGGTACTGCATATTTGCAAGCCCCTTCTTTTTAATTCCCCCAAAATAAGAGATCCCATTTACCAGATTTCAGACCTGCTCTCAGCGCTTCCCCACTCAGGATGGCTTTTTCTCTTTTTTGGAAGCTGTATTACCTGTGGCCTCATCTCCTGAGCCACAAGGGTCCTTGTTTTTGTGCAGCTTCTGCCTTATTCTCTCTTCCCACATAGACTCTGACCCTGGGTAGGGCATGTCTTTTAGAAAGTCTTAATAATGGGAACAGGAGATGGAAAGACTTTATGACCATTAATGGTTCCTTTGCCCAGCACCTATATCCAATGTTTAATTTCTTTCTTTTTTTCTTATGTTATGTGGACAAAGGCAGGACTTACCTCTTCAGTTCATCATTAAAAGCAATAATTAGTGCATATTTTTTCTATGACTTTAGTAATGGGTAGAGTGTTACAGTTCCAGTGAAAAGACCTGTTGGAATTTCCTGGTTCCTAGGAATCCTGTGCATGGAAGAAAAGAAAACAGGAAGAAGACAGATTCACTTCTCACAGTGTATTCCTTTCTGCATGATTCAATTCTCTTGGTTCCCATAAATGGGGGTAGACTTGCCCCAGGCGATGATGACAGCCCGTCCATGTGGGAGCCTTTCCCAATATAAGTCATGAACTCTAATCCCCTACAATTGGCATCCCATTGATCTTCTTTTGAAGCAATTAGGGACTGGCTCAGAAAGACAAACCAAGGAATTACTTAAAATTCTCTTGTCTTTTTTTTTTTATTATTTTTTTTATTTTTTACATGGGCAGTCACCGGGAATCAAACCTGGGTCCTCTAGCATGGCAGGCAAGCATTCTTGCCTGCTGAGCCACCGTGTCCCACCCAAGATTCTCCTGTCTTTTGTGTTCCAATGGTACTGAGTTCTTTTCTTTTTATGGCAGCTCTTTTTGTTTCATTTGTAAGGATTGGCACAACAGATAGAATCAGCTTGAAGTTGAGCATCTATGCAAGCCTAGAATCCTAGCAGCAGCTTCTGAAAAATAAGATGGAAAATAAGTTGGGAATATTTAATTTCAATGCATATTCTAGGGTATTATTATTCTGGGCCCTCCCATTAAACAACAGATTTATCCTCATGCATTTGTATCTCAAGACAATATTTCATATCCTGTAAACATATCTGAAAATGCAACAGCCTTTAATGGAATTGAAACCCTCACCTCCTTTCCCATTTGTCCTCTAGCAATATAAGGAGTAATGCATTTGAGATGGTCACAATGAAATCAGCTGATATAATTCACATTGCTACTAATAAAAATACCATGTCATTAGTTGTTTAGTAGAAAGAGTGTGGCCCCAACATGGTAGCAAGCTGCACAGCAATTGGGAAATCTGGAGAGGACTTCTTCAATTGCCACATACAAGGATATGTGCTTATACCTCATCTCAGGGCTCTTAAAGGAATGACTTTTGGTTACTCTAAACACTTGCTGACATTCTATAGATCAGGCAGTTGGGAGAGATCAGTTTTGCAATCTGTTTTGTGAAAAAAAAACAAAACATTAATTGACACTTCACAGATATATTTGGTTTTCAAAGCTGTTTCATAAACTTCAATCATAAACTGTACTCATATTAGCATTAAATGACACAACATGATCATCTAAAATGCAGGTCTGGGAAGCAGCCCATGATACGTGATTCCTGTCACAACACAATTCTGCTAGGCTAGACACGTGGATGACAGCCAGAGGCCCAACAGCTGCTGGGTGCCAAAACGACAGGAGATGACACAGGGGTGGCAGGCAGAATAAATTCTTTGCACGATATCCTGAAATGAAACGCAGCTTATGAAAGGTGGAAAGACTAGAAAGTAGTAAAAGATCAACTTATAGTTGAGGTAGTTCTTAAAAATCGTTGAAGTCAAGTTGAAAATGTGGGTAAACTAAATGTCAATAGGATCTGTAAAAATTGAGATAGCATTTGTTTGCAGGAGAAAGCTTGTTGGTCATACACCTGTCTTTTCAAGCAAATCCACACACCTGTACATTTTTTGCTTTGAATGGTTAAAAATTGCTTTGGGATTCGAGATATTTTTGGTTTTCATTTTTAGGCTCTGTCCAAGCAAAGTAAATAACAGTTAAATTTGTTTAGACAAAAATACCTAGTATTTCAGTAAGCCATCCTAAATCGCTAGTACTTTAGTATCTTTTAGTGATTAATCTTGTCCGTGATAAGACTGTCTGCTTTTACCTGACAGTCACAGTTTATCTTTTCAGTGAATGCATTTTCTCTTTTGGAAAATTGACAAGGAGCACATCCATCTTCCTTGTAGCTAATGGCTGTTATCACTTTAGGTTTACAGATGATAGATTTTCTTCTAAACACCCTCAGGGGGAATCTTTATTGTCAGTGCCTACTTTGCTGTCATCCTCTGAATCTGGATGTGGTGGATGGAATTACTCCAGTGCAGCCTCCTAAGTTTAAATAAAATCTCCCCATGCTACTTTCTAAGATTTTATCATATTGTATATACATAATATTAGTAAAGAAATATTTCTTGATTTTCTAAATCATTCATGAAAACTGTAGAAGCATACTAAGCCATAAAAGAAAAGTAAAATAAAGATTATGAAATTATTTTATTTCATGGTATCAAGTAAAATAGGTGCTCTTAGTTTCTCCTCCAAAATAATATAGTGACCAGCCACATAAAAGTTACATTTACAGTGACGTCTTTTAAACTTTTTTTTTACATTGAGTTGGAAATAACAGTAGAGGGGAATGCAATCTAGTTCAATGTTTCAATTTTAATACAAACTACTTGAGAAACCATGGTGATATAATTCTATTTTCTATTACTCTGTCAATATATTTCCTCTAACCAAACTTGAACATATCCATTATGCATGGCAAAACATCACCTTTTAAATAATAATCTCTAAGAGTTCAGGTTGACAAATATTTATTCATAGAAATCTCATGGTATAGTGTCTGTGAATTCCAAGATAAGCACATAAATCTGTAGTATGACAGACATAGTGTTTTACCTTAGGCTATAAGAAGAAAATTCTACTGAATGTTACTGATAGCATGCAAATCTTCACTGTAGCATTCTTAAGTAATAGCCTCAACTCTTTCAGAGAAAGAGAGAGTGAGAAAGGGATTTATTCTGAAACACTCTAAGTGAAATACACATTTAAATGAGTTCTGAATATTCTATTCGAAATATCACATTTTGTCCTGTGGCAGCCTGGTATGGGTGGAATATTGCCTAACTGATTGATCTTGATGGGATAACCTCAAAATCTTCCATACTGAAAAGTAATAACCATGACACTAAATACCATCAGAGTTAGATCCTTGGGGTAGTGGTACTTCTGATCTCAATTTATTTTAACACGATTAAAGATACTTCATGTTATGGTGTGGACTAGGTTTCGAGGCAAATATCCGCTCGTTGAAGGGCAGGAAATTGACAAGCAGTTTGAATGAACATTGGTATACATTTTTAAAGAAAATTTAAATGTTAACTAACAATGTTTGTTTTCATAGCATTTAATAATGCTGTATTTTGCGTGTACAGGTAACGTGTCTTCATTTGTTATGTGTTTTTCTTTTAATTTATAAGTCAGCATGCTAAAGTAAAGACGTACATATAACTCCAGCTAGAAAGGAAGACGTGGCTACTGACATGCTCAATATCAAAACATTGGAAGGCATTCCCTTAAAACAAAACGAAGCGCTCAATACGCAGACCACATGAATCAACAAGCATCCTATTTAAGATTATAATTTCAAGAACCATGGATCTTTGAACATATGGAAAACATTACACTTCAAGTTCTTGTAGAGATGTGTAAACATAGTAAGATACTGAGAGTTTCATAAATGCCTTATGTACTCAAAGTTTCATTATGTAACATTTTACTTTCTATTAATTAATAAATGTATGCACTATTATACAGTGGAAGGATACATATCTATGGACAAAATCAGTTTATATAACAAGGCTATTGAAAACGTAGACCATCATTTTACAAATATCCGAAAATAGAACTTTGACGAATAAAACGTCCCTGCTAAAACTAATAAAGTACCACCGAATCTCTCTCTTAACGAATAACGCATTCGTTCATTTTGGAGGGATTTAATTAGGGATCTAAAGTATAAGAATCACTTGGGTTTAATTCCTCAGACGTTTTTTTTTCCGGAATAAAAGAAACTCTTATTGAAGTATCGGACGGACACAAGCATAGAGCACACGGTTTTTCTTTCTTCCTTTTTTTTTTTTTTTTTTTGACCGGGTCTCCCGGCTCAAGAAGTCCTGGGCTGGGGGCGCCGGGACAAGTGCCCTGGCGCTGCGGCCGCGTGAACTTGGGAAGACCGCGGCGCGACCCAACCACAGCTCAGCCGGGCGCGGCCCACCCCGACTCAAGGGGACCCACTTCGCCGGACTGTAAAGTCCTAGCTCCCGCCCCGCGCCCGCCCCGCCCAGTACGCGCGGTGCTAAGCTCGGCGTGGCAGCTGCGCGGCGATGCCTAGCCCAGCCCGCGGCCCCGGCCGGCGAGCAGAAGCTGCTCGGAAAGACAGGTCCAGGCTGCTCCGAGCCAGCGCAGCTAGGGGGCCGGGGTGGTACAGCCGGAAATCTAAGCGATTTAGGGAGCGATGCTCAGAAAGGAGAAGGCGCCCAGTAGGCAGAAGCAGGAGGATTCTGGATGCACTTTTGCACCTTGCACGCCACGAACAACCAGGCCACGCCCAGCGGCTGCGGGCGGTGAAGGCGCGCTGTGCCCACGCGCAGTAGAGTCAAGCAGGTGCGCAGCCAGGTAGAGCGTGTACCCCGCCACGTCCAGCCACTCCTGCACCTGCACCAGCCATTCCCACTGGTATGCGCTTCACCATGTGAGGCAGGGCCCTTCGGGCAGCGCGGGGCACACCATGATTGGGGAAGATGTCCCTGGATTTACGCCAGCACGCCCAGAGCCTTCTGCAGCCCCGGCGTCTTGGGCAGCAACTGGTGCCGGTAGGGGCGCTGTTGGAGAACTGGCAGGCTCTAGTTAAAGGAGAAAAGCCGGACTCAGCATCCTCTATGCTGCGCCCCCCCACCGCCCCGCCTTTTAAAGGTATTTTGTGATTTTATTGATATTATAGTTTCTGATTCGCTGTTAATAATGTATAGGAAATTAGGCCATTTTTCTATATTGGTCTTTATTCCCAGCCATCTTACTAAAGTCTTATTAGTTAAAATAATGTGTCATATAATATAACGTTCATGCGTAATTTTAGGATCTATCTCAAAGGAAACACGAGCAAGTTATTATGCAAGCTTCTTTATTCACACACTGATGGGTACCATTACAGACTTTGTCAAATCGTTGCGTCTGAATTCCTAGGGCCATATTGCAACGGAATATGAATGAACTCAGCCTTTCAGTAGTTGGAGAAGAATCCACATGAACAGGGACCAGCAGTATTTGCTGCAAGCTGATCATCTTCAAGGCAGAGTCCGTGCATCCTGAATTATTCCAGGTTCCTGTTCCCCTTTCTTCCCACTCTGGTTCTGGCTGAACCTTCTTAGGAACATTTAGACCATTTACTCAGGCCTTTCGTTTTGGAGTAGCTAATGGAAGTCAGAAATGGAAGCTACCTAATGGAAGAGCAAGTGACTTTATCCATGGAACAGGAGGAGGGAAGAAGGTAGAAAGCATTAATATCTATTCTAAAAAGTATACTAGTATCAGAAAAGCAAGTCATGTATTATCTTAAAATATCCTAGTGAGTATGGTTTTGGAGAGAGAGTAGACTAGCAGTCATCATGACTTCAGTAATGAGAAGCTTACTTTATCCTATATTAAGACTCCTGTTTGAGAGTGTCTATTGAGAAAATATTGGATGACTAATACGTGAAATTTAACATAAACATTTTTTAATGGAAGGGTAAAAGGTGTCTTGATGAAGGAGATAAAGGTAATCATAGTAATTATACCTGCCACTGTGTAATATTTGGGGGACAAATTTCAGAAACCTGGTATGCTCAGGAGTGATGCGTGTGTGCATGTTTAATTTCCTGGGCTTCTCAAGCAAATACCATGAAATGGTTTGGCATAATTGAAATTTATTCACTCACGGTTTTGAGGCTGGGAAAATGTTCGAATCAAGGCATCATAAAGGCAGTGCTTTCTGCCAGAAGATTGATTCTGAGGCTGGCTTCTAAAGTTCCCCTGTATTCTAAAATTTCATGTTATCTGATAGAACCTGTTACTAAATTGCTGCTAAATATATATATAATATTTTGATGTTTTGCTTCTAGTGGCTGTTTGGTATAACTGCTCGGAATAGGTCTGTAATAGACTTCTACGTGTGTACAGATATGTTTATTTTGTAATTTCTGTAATTATTACTCAATATTCAGTTTCACAAAAAAAGATTCAGCTATTTAGGGAAATTTTGGCATCCATTATATTGTTTAATCATTGAGTTTAGCCCCTTTCTTGAAAGAAAACTAAAAAAAATAAGGTACATAATGGCATACTATCTTAAGAAATTCATCTTCTTTTACTGTTAATGAATAAAGGCCTAGCGTCTCCCATATTGAAATCTAAGTACCCATCTAAACATTCACTTATGAAAGGTGGACATTTTAAAAATATATTATTTTTGGCCAGCTGGCAGAATTGGGCAGGCGGTCCCCTCAAGCCGCGGTGGCTGGTGCCCCCACCACGTGCGGCCCCCTGGACCAACTGAGAGAATTGGATCGGAAATCCCCAGACCGCGGAGAACGGTGACCGGGGGGGTCCCTTCCAAACACATGACTCCCCGGTCCGGCTGGGAACAGTGCACTCTCCCAGGACGTGGCAGCTGGCGCCCTCCCGCCACGCTTGGCGCCCCGGGCCAACTAGGAAATTCGGATGGGCGCTCTCACGGGCTGCGGCGGCCGGTGACCCTCCCCGCGTTCGGAAACCCGGGCCGGCTGGCACTCTTCCAAGCCGCTTCGGCTGGCGAACCTCCCCGACGGCGAGAGTTTTCCAAAGTTAAAGGACCCACAGCACCTTTTACTGGTGGGACCCGCAGACAAATGTGTACCACGAGTGCCACCTACTGGGCAGGATAAGAAAAACAGAACCCAGAGATTTCACAGAAAAATCTTTCAACCTGTTGGGTCAAACATCCAGGGAAATCTACTAAATGCCCAGATGCCAGCAGAAGATAACAGATCACACTCAGAAAATTGAAAATATGGCCCAGTCAAAGGAACAAACCAATAGTTCAAATGAGATACAGGAGCTGAGACAACTAATGCTGAATATACGAACAGAAATGGAAAACCTCTTCAAAAACGAAATCGATAAATTGAGGGAGGACATGAAGAAGACATGGGCTGAACAAAAAGAAGAAATAGAAAAACTGAAAAAACAAATCACAGAACTTATGGAAGTAAAGGATAAAGTAGAAAAGATGGAAAAAACAATGGATACCTACAATGATAGATTTAAAGAGACAGAAGATAGAATTAGTGATTTGGAGGATGGACATCTGAATTCCAAAAACAAACAGAAACTATCCAGAAAAGAATGGAAAAATTTGAACAGGGTATCAGGGAACTGAAGGACAATATGAACCGCACAAATATACATGTTGTGGGTGTCCCAGAAGGAGAAGAGAAGGGAAAAGGAGGAGAAAAACTAATGGAAGAAATTATCACTGAAAATTTCCCAACTCTTAGGAAAGACCTAAAATTACAGATCCAAGAAGGGAAATGCACCCCAAAGAGATTAGACCCAAATAGGCGTTCTCCAAGACACTTACTAGTTAGAATGTCAGAGGTCAAAGAGAAAGAGAGGATCTTGAAAGCAGCAAGAGAAAAACAATCAATCACATACAAGGGAAACCCAATAAGACTATGTGTAGATTTCTCAGCAGAAACCATGGAAGCTAGAAGACAGTGGGATGATATATTTAAATTACTAAAAGAGAAAAACTGCCAACCAAGACTCCTATATCCAGCAAAATTGTCCTTCAAAAATGAGGGAGAAATTAAAACGTTCTCAGACAAAAAGTCACTGGGAGAATTTGTGACCAAGAGACCAGTTCTGCAAGAAATACTAAAGGGAGCACTAGAGTCAGATATGAAAAGACAGAAGAGAGAGGTATGGAGAAGAGTGTAGAAAGAAGGAAAGTCAGATATGATATATATAATACAAAAGGCAAAATGGTAGAGGAAAATATTATCCAAACAGTAATAACTCCAAATGTTAATGGACTGAATTCCCCAATCAAAAGACATAGACTGGCAGAATGGATTAAAAAACAGGATCCTTCCATATGCTGTCTACAGGAAACACATCTTAGACCCAAAGATAAACATAGGTTGAAAGTGAAAGGTTGGGAAAAGATATTTCATGCAAATAACAACCAGAAAAGAGCAGGAGTGGCTATACTAATATCCAACAAATTAGACTTCAAATGTAAAACAGTTAAAAGAGACAAAGAAGGACACTATCTACTAATAAAAGGAACAATTAAACAAGAAGACATAACAATCATAAATATTTACGCACTGAACCAGAATGCACCAAAATACGTGAGTCATACACTGCAAATACTGAAAAGGGAAATAGACACATATACCATAATAGTTGGAGACTTCAATTCACCACTCTCATCAATGGACAGAACATCTAGACAGAGGATCAATAAAGAAATAGAGAATCTGAATATTACTATAAATGAGCTAGACTTAACAGACATTTATAGGACATTACATCTCACAACAGCAGGATACACCTTTTTCTCAAGTGCTCATGGATCATTCTCAAAGATAGACCATATGCTGGGTCACAAAGCAAGTCTTAACAAGTTTTAAAAGATTGAAATCATACACAACACTTTCTCGGATCATAAAGGAATGAAGTTGGAAATCAATAATAGGCGGACTGCCAGAAAATTCACAAATACATGGAGGCTCAACAACACACTCTTAAACAACAAGTGGGTCAAAGAAGAAATTGCTAGAGAAATTAGCAAATACCTCGAGGCGAATGAAAATGAAAACACAACATATCAAAACTTATGGGGCACAGCAAAGGCAGTGCTAAGAGGGAAATTTATTGCCCTAAATGCCTATATCAGAAAAGAAGAAAAGGCAAAAATGCAGGAATTAACTGTCCACTTGGAAGAACTGGAGAAAGAACAGCAAACGAATCCCAAAGCAAGCAAAAGGAAAGAAATAACAAAGATTAGAGCAGAAATAAATGAAATTGAAAACATGAAAACAATAGAGAAAATCAATAAGGCCAGAAGTTGGTTCTATGAGAAAATCAATAAGATTGATGGGCCCTTAGCAAGATTGATAAAAAGAAGAAGAGAGAGGATGCAAATAAATAAGATCAGAAATGGAAGAGGAGACATAACTACTGACCTCACAGAAATAAAGGAGGTAATAACAGGATACTATGAACAACTTTATGCTAATAAATACAACAATATAGAGGAAATGGACGGGTTCCTGGAAAGACATGAACAACCAACTTTGACTCAAGAAGACATAGATGACCTCAACAAACCAATCACAAGTAAAGAAATTGAATTAGTCATTCAAAAGCTTCCTAAAAAGAAAAGTCCAGGACGAGACGGCTTCACATGTGAATTCTATCAAACATTCCAGAAAGAATTAGTACCAACTTCCTCAAACTGCTCAAAAAAATCGAAGTGGAGCGAAAACTACCTAATTCATTCTATGAAGCCAACATCACCCTCATACCCAAACCAGGCAAAGATATTACAAAAAAAGAAAACTACAGACCAATCTCTCTAATGAATATAGATGCAAAAATCCTCAATAAAATTCTAGCAAATCGTATCCAACAACACATTAAAAGAATTATACGTCATGACCAAGTAGGATTCATCCCAGGTATGCAAGGATGGTTCAACATAAGAAAATCAATTAATGTAATACACCATATCAACAAGTCAAAGCAGAAAAATCACATGATCATCTCAATTGATGCAGAGAAGGCATTTGACAAGATTCAACATTCTTTCCTGTTGAAAACACTTCAAAAGATAGGAATACAAGGGAACTTCCTTAAAATGATTGAGGGAATATATGAAAAACCCACAGCTAATATCATCCTCAATGGGGAAAAATTGAAAACTTTCCCCCTAAGATGAGGAACAAGACAAGGATGTCCACTATCACCACTATTATTCAACATTGTGTTGGAGGTTCTAGCCAGAGGAATTAGACAAGAAAAAGAAATACAAGGCATCAAAATTGGAAAGGAAGAAGTAAAACTATCACTGTTTGCAGACGATATGATACTATACGTCGAAAACCCAGAATAATCCACAACAAAACTACTAGAGCTAATAAATGAGTACAGCAAAGTAGCAGGTTATAAGATCAACATTCAAAAATCTGTAGCATTTCTATACACTAGTAATGAACAAGCTGAGGGGGAAATCAAGAAACGAATCCCATTTACAATTGCAACTAAAAGAATAAAATACCTAGAAATGAATTTAACTAAAGAGACAAAAGACCTATACAAAGAAAACTACAAAAAACTGTTAAAAGAAATCACAGAAGTACTAAATAGATGGAAGGGCATACTGTATTCATGGATTGGAAGACTAAATATAGTTAAGATTGCAATCCTACCTAAATTGATTTACAGATTCAATGCAATACCAATCGAAATCCCAACAACTTATTTTTCAGAAATAGAAAAACCAATAAGCAAATTTATCTGGAAGGGCAGGGTGCCCCGAATTGCTAAAAACATCTTGAGGAAAAAAAAACGAAGCTGGAGGTCTCGCGGTGCCTGACTTTAAGGCATATTATGAAGCCACAGTGGTCAAAACAGCATGGTCTTGGCATAAAGATAGATATATCGATCAATGGAATCAAATAGAGTGCTCAGATATAGACCCTCTCATCTATGGACATTTGAGCTTTGATAAGGCAGTCAAGCCAACTCACCTGGGACAGAACAGTCTCTTCAATAAATGGTGCCTAGAGAACTGGATATCCATATGCAAAAGAAGGAAAGAGGACCCGTATCTCACACCCTATACAAAAGTTAACTCAAAATGGATCAAAGATCTAAACATTAGGTCTAAGACCATAAAACAGTTAGAGGAAAATGTAGGGAGATATCTTATGAAACTTACAATTGGAGGCGGTTTTATGGACCTTAAACCTAAAGCAAGAGCACTGAAGAAAGAAAGAAAGAAATGGGAGCTCCTCAAAATTAAACACTTTTGTGCATCAAAGAACTTCATCAAGAAAGTAGAAAGACAGCCTACACAATGGGAGACAATATTTGGAAATGACACATCAGATAAAGGTCTAGTATCCAGAATTTATAAAGAGATTGTTCAACTCAACAACAACAAAAAGACAGCCAACCCAGTTACAAAATGGGAAAAAGACTTGAACAGACACCTATCAGAAGAGGAAATACAAATGGCCAAAAGGCACATGAAGAGATGCTCAATGTCCCTGGCCATTAGAGAAATGCAAATCAAAACCACAATGAGATATCATCTCACACCCACCAGAATGGCCATTATCAACAAAACAGAAAATGACAAGTGCTGGAGAGGATGCGGAGAAAGAGGCACACTTATCCACTGTTGGTGGGAATGTCAAATGGTGCAACCACTGTGGAAGGCAGTTTGGTGGTTCCTCAAAAAGCTGAATGTAGAATTGCCATACGACCCAGCAATACCATTGCTGGGTATCTACTCAAAGGACTTAAGGGCAAAAACACAAACGGACATTTGCACACCAATGTTTATAGCAGCGTTATTTACAATTGCAAAGAGATGGAAACAGCCAAAATGTCCATCAACAGATGAGTGGCTAAACAAACTGTGGTATATACATACGATGGAATATTATGCAGTTTTAAGACAGGATAAACTTATGAAGCATGTAATAACATGGATGGACCTAGAGAACATTATGCTGAGTGAGTCTAGCCAAAAACTAAAGGGCAAATACTGTATGGTCCCACTGATATGAACCGACATTCGAGAATAAACTTGGAATATGTCATTGGTAACAGAGTCCAGCAGGAGTTAGAAACAGGGTAAGATAATGGGTAATTGAAGCTGAAGGGATACAGACTGTGCAACAGGACTAGATACAAAAACTCAAAAATGGACAGCACAATAGTACCTAATTGTAAAGTAATCATGTTAAAACACTGAATGAAGCTGCATCTGAGCTATAGGTTTTTTTTTTTTTTTTACTATTATTATTACTTTTATTTTTTTCCTCTATATTAACATTCTATATCTTTTTCTGTTGTGTTGCTAGTTCTTCTAAACCGATGCAAATGTATTAAGAAACAATGATCATGCATCTATGTGATGATGTTAAGAATTACTGATTGCATATGTAGAATGGAATGATTTCTAAATGTTGGGTTAATTTTTTTTTTTCCGTTAACTAATAAAAAAATAAAATAAAATAAAATAAAAATATATTATTTTTTATTTGGAAGAGATTCTTGCCTACTAGGTAGTTGCTATCACATTGATAAGGATGAATAGAAGTTACAAGGCTTATAACCAGCCTAAACTGGGGTGATTTTTATTTATTTTTTAAATTTTTTAAATTTATGATATATAATCACAAACACACTCTTATCAAATGATTATTCCATTCTTATTATATAATCAATAACTCACAATATCATCACATAGTTATATATTCATTATGATGATCATTTCTTAGAGCAGCTGCATCAATTCAGAAAAAGAAATAAAAAGAAAACAGAAAAGAATTCATACATACCAAATCCCTTACCCCTCCTTTTCATTGACCACTAACATTTCAATCTACTAAATTTATTTTAACATTTGTTCCCCCTATTATTTATTTTTTTTAATCCATATGTTTTGCTCATCTGTCGATAAGGTAGATAAAAGGAGCATCAGGCACAAGGTTTTCACAATCACACAATCACATTGTGAAAATTATATCATTATACAATCATCTTCAAGAAACATGGCTACTGGAACATAGCTCTACATTTTCAGGCAGTTTCCTCCAGCTGCTCCAATATACCTTAACTAAAAAGGTGATATCTATATAATGTGTAAGAATAACCTCCAGGGTAACCTCTCAACTCTGTTTGGAATCTCTCAGCCATTGACACTTTATTTTGTCTCATTTCGCTCTTCCCCCTTTTGGTCTAGAAGATTTTCTCAATACCTTGATGCTGAGTCCCAATTCATTCTAGGATTTCTGTCCCATGTTGCCAGGAAGGTCCACAGCCCTGGGAGTCATGTCCCATGTAGAGAGGGGGAGGGCAGTGAGTTTGCTTGTCGTGTTGACTGAGAGAGAGAGGCCACATCTAAGCAACAGAAGAAGTTCTCTTGGAGGTGACTCTTAGGCCTAATTTTAAGTAGGCTTAGCCTAGCCTTTGTGAGGTTAAGTTTCATATGAACAAACCCCAAGATTGGAGGCTCCGCCTATTGCTTTGGTTGTCCCCACTGCTTGTGAGAATATCAAGAATTCTCCATTTGGGAAAGTTGAATTTTCCCCCGTTCTCATCATTCCCCCAAGAGGCCTTTGCAAATACTTTTTTATTCATTTTTGTTTATCTTACATAGTCACATTGCAGCTTTCTCCATTGACCTCAGGTTCCTTTGAATATTTCATAATGTTGCTCCAGGGTTATTTGTATGCCTGTTATCTTCACAAAGCTATTGTTTTGGTCATCTAGCATTGTGATTGTTGCCTTTTTGGATATTGCAATTGATGGCATTTATTTCCTCCTAGAAAATAATTGCATTTATATTTGATTTTTTGACATGTGAACAAAAATGGAACAAAACAGCAGGATAATGAGCATCCAATTCTAAGTTAATTGTTGCACTGTACATAATTTGTATACGTGAATTCTGTTCCAGCAAGTAATTTGATCTGAGCTGAGCTTCACTAAATCTAAACTAGGTGTGTCAAAGAAAAAAAAAACAAACTATTTTTATCCATTGTAAACATGCCATTTTGAAGGCCTTTGAGCAAATGTACATAAACAACAATATAAAATGGAAATAAATTCAGTAGGTGAAATTTCAAATTATTTCATAAAATAACACATGTAGAATAATTTCTTATTAAGGTTTGAGATGTGAACAAAGGTTAAACTTATCATTAAGATTATTAACCAGATTGTTGCACCAAAGCAAAGGGGCTGTACATAGGCACTAGAATAAATATAGGAATCTACTTGTTCCCTGTTCTTCACCAAATTACTGCATCTCTAAAAGATATAAGTCTGCACCGTATCATTTGTGAGTCTGTAATACCCACAACACTTCTCCAGTTCATTGTTGGCAATTGCATATTTCTGCATATTTAAATAAATACATAACTTTGATCAAAGTGTATTAAATTATCTATAATAAAGATTGCTCTTCTGGTTCAGGGTGAGGAAGGAATTCCTGCCCTAGGATTATATGGATTGCTGAACCTGCATTATGTGCCACTGGACAACTGAGATTCCCAGCAGAGCATTAGTCACATATTCTAATAGCTTTGAATAGGGCACCATATATCATGCAGAGCCACATAGGGGTTGCACTCACAATCATAGTGAGCAAACAGGAGATAAGGGAAGCAGCTATTGCAGTATCAAGAGGGTGGCGTGACCCCAATTCCCATGGGAAAATGTGATTGGCTTGAATAATTCAATGGGCGGGCAAAGAACTGAAGCACTTTTCCAAGTCACCATGATAATGAGGGTTGTTTGGCTAAGATACCTTATGTGTGGGAGCAAAGTTGGCAGAAGAACTTGCTGATAGGCCCTTTTGGTTTCCCCCAAATTCAAGTCAGTGCCTAATGTGAGTTTTAGACTCCGTACCACAGTTAGTTCATCTCATAAGCTGCTTTGTTATAAGAAATCTCACAATAGATATTTGTGACAAACCCCTGCCTTCTCAATATACTTTGTGAGCAAGTAAAATATCATGAAGGAACCACTTAAACTGATGTGCTGGTTTGAAACTGTTATGTGCTCCAGAAAAGCCATATTCTACTAATCCATTCTTGTGGGGCGCAGACTTATCATAGGTAGGAACTTTTGGTTAGGTTGTTTCCATGGAGATGTGAATCATTCAATTCATAGTAGGTCTCAATCCTCTTTAGTGAAGTTATTTGTGAGAGGATAAAAAGATAGTAAAGGCTGGGAGTCCAGAGACCTTAGAAAGAGAAGAGAAACACATGAAGACATTTTGGAGGGAACCAACACAGAAACCAGAGAAAGAGAGAGAAATGCTCTGAAAATGCTAATAGTGGACCCACAGGACACAGAGACCTTAGAGAGGTGACCCACATAAACTCAGAGTCAAAGCCCCTGGAATCAGAAACTGAAAGCAATGCAAAAGGCCCTTTGGATGAGTCTAATTATGTGTGGATGGATGATCATTTGGTGTATCACATAATTCTTAATGTCATTTTGCCTTTTTCAGGGAGCATACTCTTTAACTAAAGAATGAAAATGGATGAGAAGATTGGCAGCAATTGTCAGATACTCATATTAAATGCCAATAAAGTAAAAAATGCACATCATCAATAATGTACCTAAGAACTGAAATTTGATTTGGAAAAAAAACAATATTGCTACTTAATATGCAGATTGGAGGTAGAATGAAAATAAGAAAAAAAAGTGATGTGTTATTCAAAAGATAAACTATGCAGAAAAAGAAGCTACAATAAAGGAAAAGAGAAAAAAGATGTTCTGTATAAAATCCATAGCATAAAATGGCTGAAGTAATTACTACCTTTAAAGTAATAACACTGAATGTAATGGATTAAACTTGCCAATCAAAAGACACAGATTGGCAGAATGGATAAAAAAGGATGATACAAAAATATGTTGTTTAGAAGTGACTCATCTTAGATACAAAGACACAAATAGGTTGATAGTGAAAAGATAGAAAAAGATAATCTATGCAAATTGTATCAAAAAAAACTGGGGTAGCTATACTGTTAACAGGCAAAATAGACTTTAACTCAAAAGCTGTTAAGAGACAAAGAAGGACATTTTATACTAATGAAAGGGTCCATCTACCAAGAAGAAACAACGAACACAAATTTATGCACCTAACTATGGTGCCCCCCCAAATATTAAACAAACACTAGTAAAACTGAAGGGAGAAATAGACACCTATAGACCACTCTCATCAATAGATAGAACATCTAGAAAGAAGATTAATAAGGAAAGAGAGAACTTAGATAATATGATAAATGAAGGAGATCTAACAGACATATATGAAACATTGCACCCTGAAACAACAGGATGTATATTCTTCTCAATTGCACATGGATCATTCTCCAGGAAATCACATGTTGGGTCACAATACAAGTCAGTATATTTAAAAATATTGAAATTATACAAAGCATCTTCTCTGATCCAAATAGAATGAAGTTGGAAATCAATAACAAGAAGACTGGAAAATCAACAAATGTATAGAAACTAAATGATACACTCTTAAACAATCAATCAATGGGTCAAAGAAGAAATTACAAAGAAAATCAGTAAATATCTTGAGACAAATGACAGTGAAAACCCTATTATCAAAAAAGTATTTGCAAAGTCCCCTTCGGGGAATGATGAGAACGGGGGAAAATTCAACTTCCCCAAGTTGAATTCTTGATATTCTCAGAAGCAGTGGGAACAACCAAAGCAATAGGCTGAGCCTCCAATCTTGGGGTTTGTTCATAGGAAACTTAACCCCACAAAGGATAGGTCAAGCCTACTTAAAATTAGGCCTAAGAGTCACCCCCCAAAAAACCCTCTTTAGTTGCTCAGATGTGGCCTCTCTCTCCAGCCAACACAACAAGCAAACTCACTTTTCTCCCCCTGTCTATGTAGGACATGACTCCCAGGGGTGTGGACCTTCCTGGCAACATGGGACAGAAATCCTAGAATGAGCTGAGACTCAGCATCAAGGGGTTGAGAAAACCTTCTAGCCCAAAAGGGGGAAGAGTGGAATGAGACAAAATAAAGTGTCAGTGGCTGAGCGATTCCAAGCAGAGTCGAGAGGTTATCCTGGAGGTTATTCTTATGCACTTAACAGATACCACCTTGTTAGTCAAGATGTAATGGAGAGGCTGGAGGGCACTGCCTAAAAATGGACAGCTGTGTTCCAGTAGCCATGTTCCTTGAAGATGAATGTGTAATGATACAGCTTTCACTATGTGACTGTGTGATTGTGAAAAGCTTGTGTCTGATGCTCCTTTTGTCTACCTTGTCAACAAATGAGTAAAACATATGGAATAAAAATAAATAATAGGGGGAACAAATGTTAAAATAAATTTAGATTAAAATTCCAGTGATCAATGAAAGGGAGGGGTAAAGGGTATGGTATGTATGAATTTTTTTCTGTTGTGTTTTATTTCTTTTTCTGAATTGATGCAAATGTTCTAAGAAATGATCATGATGATGAATATGCAACTATGTGATGGTATTGTGAACTACTGATTATATATGTAGAACGGAATGATCATTAAAAAAAGAAAAAAAAAGAAAACCCTATTTTCAAAACTTTGGGAATGCAGTGAAAATAGTGCTGAAAGGGAAATTTATAGCCCTAAAAGTCTACTTTAAAAGAGAAGAATTAAAATATGGTAATTCATACTTTAAAACTTTAACTTATGTGTGAGACTAAAGCAAAACCTGTATATTTGGTACAAAATTTATATTTTGACTAGTGCATTTCCTAATATAACTTATGTGGACAGCTTAATTGAACACCATAAGTACATGGAACCTTGAGTAGGGCATGAGATCTTGTAGGTTTATCCAGAGTGATGTCCCGATAAATCCCAGAGTGATTTGAACAGTGAATAAAAAAGTATGTGCAGAGTCCCCTTGAGGGAGTGGTGAGAAGGGGAAAATTCAGATTCCCCATTTGGAGAATTCTTGATATTCTCACAAGCAGTGTGGACAAGCAAAGCACTAGGTCGAGCCCTCTATCTTGGGGTTTCTTCATATGGAACTTATCCCCACAAGGGACAGGCTAAGCCTACTTAAAATTAGGCCTAAGAGTCACCCCCAGAGAACCTCTTGTTGCTCAGATGTGGCCTTTCTCTCTCAGCCAATATGACAAGCAAACTCACTGCCCTCCCCCTCTCTGTGTGGGACATGACTCACATAGGGGTGCAAACCTTCCTGTGAATCTGGGACAGAAATCCTAGAATGAGCTGGTACGCATCATCAAGGGATTGAGAAAACCTTCTCGAGCAAAAGGGGAAGAGAGAAATGAGACAAAATAAAGTGTCAGTGGCTGAGAGATTTAAAACAGAGATGAGAGATTATCCTGGAGGTTATTCTTACTCATTATATAGATATCACCTTTTTAGTTAAGGTATATTGAAGAGGCTGGAGGGAAGTGCCTGAAAATGTTGAGCTGTGTTCCAGTAGCCATGATTCTTGAAGATGATTGTATAATGATATAGCTTTCGCAATGTGACTGTGTGATTGTGAAAACCTTGTGACTGATGCCCCTTTTATCTGTGGTATGGACAGATGAGTAAAACATAAGGATTAAAAATAAATACATAATAGGGGGAACAAATGTTAAAATAAATTTAGTAGATTGAAATGCTAGTGATCCATGAAAGGGAGAGGTAAGGGGTATAGAAAAAAATAGAGGAAACAAAGGCTAAAATGTATTGGGTAGATGGAAATACTAGCAGTCACTGAGCGGGAGGGGTAAGGGGCATGGTACTTTCAACTAACAAATTTATAAACAGATATAATAGGCTTATTTTTTGCTCTGGGCAAAAATCATGGCATGGATAAAGGGAAAGAGATCTTAGGTCTGCTCATAAATGATGAGTATAGCGTCATTATATAACATAATCACGTGGGACCTGACTTAAGCTCTAGAGAAGATATCTTCATTATGAAGGTGGTAAATTCACACATTTAAAAGCACTGGATTAAAGCATTTTAGTTTACTAAATGGATGTCAGACCAATGTTGATGCATGCTCAAATGACACAGGCTCCTGAGGATTCTAATCTCTCCACAGTGAAAACTAAAAATTGTCTTTGTATATTCTAAAATATTAAAGAAGATTTGAGATTTAGCTTATTTTCCAATTTTTCAAGAGAAAGAAAATGTGATATTGTCATATGCCAAATAAATTATTATTTTCCCATTTTATTTGAAAATTAATAGCTATAATAGGAATTACTAGGGATTCATTAACCTCAGATTTAAGAATGTCATTTTACGTTTATTTTCTGCCCATACTATATTCCTATTAAAATTCTAGAAAATTATTCTAACAGAAGAGCAGCTGAATCATCAGTCAATTTTTATTATAAATTCCAAGTAGTCTTATATGTACCTATTTTTTTAATTAAATGAAGGCAGGAAAGGTTAGCTTCATTTATTCTAAAGAATAGTATATAATGCTGTTTCCAAGTCTTATTTGTCTATATGAAAACAACCTTGCATTTTTCTCACATCACATTATAAATGACATTTATTTATAGTAAAATGTAACCAAAGTTTATACCTTTAGGGAATAGATAAGAATTCAAAAATATTCACTGTCTCCCTTGTACATCTTGGATAAACACATATTCTTTGTTTTTGTCTGAGTGAAATGGCCAATTTGGTGAGTCTTCAAGCTCAGGATCTATTATGATGTAGTTTCCTTTGAAAGCATTTAGCAGCACAGTATCACATGAACTATTATTCTTTTAATGAATGAGAGATATTTTTGATAAATTATGGAAAATACATGTATATTTAAACCAACATGCATTTAAATCATAGCAGATTAGACTGCTCTAAAACTGCAAATTCAGGAGGTCGATGAGTCATGGATACAACAATATATTTAATGTTTAATATTTTGGAAATATCATGCTACCTATATTTTATAATTATTTAATTGTAAAAAAGTTTAAGGTAAAAAAAACAAAAAAAATCCTGTGGTTTTTACAGGTCACGATTTGTTATCACGAATGCTTTATCAAGCTCTGTGCTCAAAGGCTATGAAGGAAGAACACCACAGGCAAGGTACAAAAGATCTATTTATAGGAACTTTAAATACAAATTATTTTTAATCTGTAAAAATTACACTAAAATTTAATACAGTTCAAATGTATTTGGTAGATACATACATGATCATGGCAGCATGATTCACAATAGCCAAAAGAAGGAAATAGCCCAAATGTCTGTCTGTGGATGAATGGATAAACAAATTGTGGTATGTACAAACAGTGAAATATTATGCAGCCAGAAAAAGGAATCAAGTACTGATAAATGGTAGAATGAGGATGAACCTCTAAAATATGTTAAATGAAAAAAGCTAGACACAAAAGGTCACATATTGTATGTTTCCATTTATATGAAATATGAAAAATAGAGACAAAGACTATCTTGTCTCTGATAATAATTCTTCAACATTAAATCTTCTCTGCCATTTGTTCTAATATAGGCTCATTTCTATGGATGGTCATATTTTGTTTTTCCACATATCTTTCTACACTCAAGAGGGTCATACAATCTTATTTGACAATTGTATTATTTTAATCTTGATTGCCTTTAATTAATGTTTTACTTCTTTTACTCTTCATTTCAAAATACCAATTCTCGGGCCACAGTGGCTCAGCAGGCAAGAATGCTTGCCTGCCATGCCGGAGGACCCGGGTTCGATTCCCGGTGCCTGCCCATGTTAAAAAAAAAAATACCAATTCTCTTCATTTGAATCCATGAAAATTTACCTTTTTGCTTAATTTTCATCTCCCTTTAGCATATTTTCCCATGCTTTATGTACTTTTATGCTTTCCATTATGCTTTTTTTCCCTTGCACCCTCCCTTGCAATCTTTTAATTTTCTTCATTCTTTTTGTTGTTACTCCTGTTCCCATGCAGTGATTTTTTTCTTTTCTATGCTCCTTAAAGAAGGACAACATGGTGGAAGAATGTTTTTGCTCACTAAAGCCACCAAAGTGCAACATACAAAAAATGGCCTAGCTTTTAACAATGGGAATTTATTAGTTTACAAGCTTACAGTTCTGAGGCCATGAAAATGTCCAGATTAAGGCATCAATACATGATCTGGTGATCCTGGATGCCCCTGTCCAATGGCAAGACACATGGTGGCATCTGTTCGTCCTTCTCTCCTGGGTTTCATTGCTTTCAGCTTTTGGCTGCTTTCTTTCTAATCTCTTGTGTGTGTGTCCTTCATCTTCTGTGCTTTCTCATGATCTCATATTCCTTATAAAGGGCTCCGATAAGAGGATGAAGACCCACCTGGGTCTGGTCTCAACTGAAATAACCTAATCAAAAGATCCTACCCACATAGGGGTATACCCACAAGAATGGATTAGCTTTAAGAACATGATCTTTTCTGGGGTTCATTAAAACTCCAAGCTATCACAAAGGATGAGAGAAATTGTCCTGGTTTAAGTCACCATGATTCACTCCATATTAAATATCCACATAATGAAGTGTTTTGTATATGAGTGTATTTATTGTTGGTGGTTATAAGGGGATGGTTCCCTTTTTTTTTGCTTAGCTCAATAGATATTTGAGCGTGGGTAGTTGCCACCTGATAAAATGCTCCTTGCAGAGATGATGCATCTGCAGCCTTCTTTGTTCAGCCCTATCTGTGCTACCATTCCATAAGAAAAAGGGCTCTGAAAGGCTTCCTCAGTTAACTCATGTTCTAAACAAAGGAACATTGGCTTTGTTTCTAACGATTTACCCCTTATCGTGGAGAATTCTGAGTTTTGTTGACTATGACATGAAATTTCTGACTTCTTGTTTCACTCTAGTCAATTTTTTCTGCTTTAGCAGAACTTCTTTATTTACAAATGGATCTCATTTATAGGATTTTCTTGGTTGTATTGAATATAGTGTCTGGGTGTTTTGAAATTTGTACTTTTGATTGGTTTTAGAGAAAATAAAAAGGACAAAAAGAAGTTATAATCTGAGTTGTCTACCTGGAAGGAGGAGGTTTGACCTCTAATGCCTAGGAATATAGGAGACAATGGGGATGGATCAGTTTGTCTTAAAACATAAACATATAAATTAAAGTGATAAAACTACTTTGGAGAAAGCAAGTGTGGTAGTTAGATTCAGTTGTCAACTTGACCAGGTGAAGCCACCTAGTTCTGTTGCTGTGGACATGAGCCAATGTACGTAAACCTCATCTGTGGCTGATTTACATCTGCAGTCAGCTAGGAGGCATGCCTGCTGCAATAAATGACATTTGACTTAATTGGCTGGTGCTTAAATGAGAGAGCACAGCATAGCACAGCCCAAGCAGCTCAGCATTCCTCATCTCAGCACTTGCAGCTCAGCCCAGGCCTTTGGAGATGAAGAGAGAAATCACTCCGGGGAAAGTTGTTGGAACCTGGAGACCTGGAGAGAAGGCCAGCAGAGACCATCCTGTGCCTTCCCATGTAGGAAAGAACCTCAGTGGAAAGTTAACTGCCTTTTCTCTGAAGAACTAACAAAATAAATCCCTTTTTATTAAAAGCCAATCCGTTTCTGGTGTGTTGCATTCCAGCAGCCAGCAAACTAGAACAGCAAGTCTATCCATTTCATTAATAAAGAATATTTTAGAGTAATGTCAATATTCTGTTGAAGATATAGCAATGATGTGTTAGGAAGCTGGATTTCTTGAAAGCTGAGCTGAGGGAAATGAACTTAATATTAAAAGGCCGATAAAGGCTTAAATGGAAATACTTTGAAGCTTAGTGACTTTCTGAGAATATGAATATTTTAACAAAGGCAGTGTTAACTGAAACAAATGAGCTCATAAACTGAATGTAGTACGTATACCTGGAAAAGGGAAAATGTAAGAAGTTCTTTATAGTTAGTAGATGAATCTCTGATAGCTTTTGTAACAGACAAAATATCTAATATGTATTTGATATTTTTCCATGAATGTTAGTAAAACTTTTACTAATTCAAGATATTTTTCATGGAACATATAAGAAGACAAATTGGTTAGCTTAGTAAGCCATATTTATAATTCCAAGTGATCTGTCTGCTTTGACCTTTTTAATCTTAATATACCCAGACTGATTCTAATTACAGTACTTAAACCTACCTAATAAGACACCTGGTGGCAGATACCAAGTGAATGAAAAAATTATGAGGAAGAATTTGAATCTTTCTCTTATTCTTGAACTTAACTTCTTAACTTCATCTAAGATTATCTGAAAATATGCCACCAAATTGACATCAGTAGATGTTTTGAAATACCTAAAATATTTCTTTCTCTTGATATTACATTTTGTTAATTACAAAATGAACAGATTTTTAGTTATGTAAAATTTAGTTGAATTTTTTATCTCTATTGATGCACTTGTATATTTTATCCATGGAGATGAGTCAACTTTAGAAAAAAGCCTTCAGTAAAATAAGACTCTTTTAAAACTCTTATCTACTTTTGAGAGGCTAGAATCATAGATGTCTGAGCTTTCCTGAACCAGGGAGACTACATAGTGTTCATGGAAATATCATATGCAGCATTCATGGCCCCTGTCGTCAATGCAGATTGCCTTAAGAGAAGTCCAGCTCTGTCATTTGCTATTTACATGACACTGAAATAGGCAGTTAACCCCCTTCAATCTCATTAATCAAAATCACTACAACGGGATTGCAATATATACATCATCAACTAATCTTTTTCCGTGTCTTCACTCCTTGGTTTAACATTTTTGTTTGGAACACTTATTATAATGTAGGCAAAGTTCTAAAGTCTGAATATTGTTGTGATTACAAATACCATAGTTCAGAGCTCTGCTTTCATGACAAAAATGTTTGATGCTTTCCCATATAGGTTCAGTTTCATGAACAACCTGGAATGTCTTTTCAAATAAAAACAAACCTCACTTCTATATTCAGTTTTTTTGAGGAACCGCCAAACTGCCTTCCACAGTGGTTGCACCATTTGACATTCCCACCAACAGTGGATAAGTGTGCCTCTTTCTCTGCATCCTCTCCAGCATTTGTCATTTTCTGTTTTGTTGATAATGGCCAGCAATACCATTGCTAGGTATCTACTCAAAGGACCTAAGGGCAAAGACACAAATGGACATTTGCACACCAATGTTTATAGCAGCATTATTTATAATTGCAAAGAGATGGAAACAGCCAAAATCTCCATCAACAGAAGAGTGGCTAAACAAACTGTGGTATATACATACGATGGAATATTATGCAGCTTTAAGACAGAATAAACTTATGAAGCATGTAATAACATGGATGGACCTAGAGAACATTATGCTGAGTGAGTCTAGCCAAAATCTAAAGGACAAATACTGTATGGTCCCACAGATGTGAACTGACATTCGAGAATAAACTTGGAATATGTCATTGGTAACAGAGACCATCAGGAGTTAGAAACAGGGTAAGATAATGAGTAATTGGAGCTGAAGGGATACAGACTGTGCAACAGGACTAGATACAAAAACTCAAAAATGGACAGCACAATACTACCTAATTGTAATGTAATTATGTTAAAACATTGAATGAAGCTGCATCTGAGCTATAGTTTTTTTGTTTGTTTGTTTGTCTTTTTTCTTTTTCCTTTTTTTATATATATTTTATATATATTTTTTATTTATTATTATTATTATTTTTATTTTCTTCTCTATATTATCATTCTATGTCTTTTTCTGTTGTTTTGCTAATTCTTTTCCTAAATCGATGCAAATGTACTAAGAAATGATCATCTTACATCTATGTGATGATATTAAGAATTACTGATTGCATATGTAGAATGGAATGATTTCTAAATGTTGTGTTAATTTCTTTTTTTTTTAATTAATAATAATAAAAAAAAAACCCTCACGTGTTCTATTATGGGCCATTAGCAGCCTAACCATTGTATCTTCTCTGAGTGACAACCAAGGGAGATGGTGGTCAGGAAAGAGGGAAGAGAAGCTGAACTATAAAGGGGAAGCATGGGGGTTAGTGACTTTCAAGAGACATTTCCAAAGAGGAAAAGGACATCATATTTGAATGTAACTTGACAGGGGAGGTGAATGATAAAAAGCCACAGAGTGTACAATGGATAGGAGAAGAATGTCATTGCAAACTACAGGCTGGTTCTGTGGAAGAGCTGGATTTGGAAGGAAAGCAGCCAGGGGTGCCCTAATCTATATGTATCGGGCTCACTAAAAGATGCTGGAACTAAAATACATTGAAATTCCATAGTGATAAGTCTGGTAGAAAGAATACAAGTCACTCAGCAGTGGAAGCACCAGACGCCTAAGAAACTCATACTTTGAGACATTTTGAGAGGGGTCATGATGTGCTTCAAGGTGAATTCCAGTTCCCTCTTTCAATTAATTTCTCGGCAACTTTCTGAAAGCTTCTTTGAAGGGGGAATAATGCTTTTGGTTATTTGCTTCTTTGTTTGTATTTAAAATAAAACTAGGACAGTGAATGAGACTTAAGATGATTTATACATTGCCATGGGGACAAACAGCTTGCATATATATTCTACCATTGGAAGTCAACTTTTCCCATTATCCAAAGGGCATGTTTGAGAATGGCTTAAAAAATATCTACTTCTCACAATGTCTTTTGGTAGACAGGAGAGGTTCTTCTGACTCAGCTGGTTGCATGTCTCTAAGGGACAGGTAAGGACTGGGTCTGCTGCCTGAGTTTTTTTATGTTTTATTTTATTGTGAAATATAACATTTATTTTTTAAAAAGCAGTACATTTCAAACTATATTGTAAGAAGTAATTACAGAACAGTTTTCAGAGTTCGGTGTGGGTTACAATCCCACAATTTCAGGTTTTTCCTTCTAGCTGCTCCAAGACACTGGAGACTAAAAGAAATATCGATGCAGCAATTCAGTGGTAATACTCATTTGTTTAATCCTGTCTTCTCTGTGATAACTCCTTCTCTTTTGATCCTTCTCTCAATTTTTAGGGATATTTGGGCTATGTCCATTCAAACTTTTTCATATTGGGAAGGATGTCAATAATATGGGCTTGGGAGATAAAACTTGTTGTTCTTAGAGAGGCTGACCTTTCTGTGTTTCATAACTTATATGGTCTAGAACACATCTGGAGGTTGTAGTTTTCTGGAAAGTAATTATAGTATATGAAACTTTTGTAGAATCTCACATATAACCCTAGGTGTTCTTAAGGGTTGAGAGTAATGGCTTTGGTTGGGGTTTGTGCTGCATATGAGTTTTTCATACTCTTTGTACTGGTGAGCTAGTAAGTACATCTACTTTTCATACAGTTATATAGGTACAAGAACATATAGGAACATGTGAAACCACTTTTAGCCTTAGGTCAAGTGGGCGCAATCAATTTCACATATATTCTGTAGGCAAGAACACATCACATAGCCTAGCCCAGTCCAGAGACAGGAGAGTACACTGCCTTTAAAGGGAGGAAGTGCAAAGTTATATGGCAAAGGGTATACAAGGAGAGGGGAAGAATTGTTGGTAGTGATCTAATCTACCAGAAGAAGCAAAACTCTATTTACCCCCAAGTGCTTAAGAGCAAAAAAAAAAAAAAAAACACTTAATAAGTAAGTCTTGACTAGTTACTTCTTACCATCAACCCTCTCTCTCTCTCTCCCTCTCTCCCTTGTACTCCTCAGGTTGGAACTTCGTGTATATAATATTTGGCCTCACAGAGTCAAGCTTGGGTCAAAAAGCTTGTGCTCATCATTTTATTCTTCAGAAAATCTGTACTCCAGATTTTAATCAGTCACTGATTAAAACACTTTCTTGACTCTCTCTATAAGTAAACACAGGTTTAATTTCCCACATCATGGTTTAAAGTTAAATACTAAACTTTCTTTAGCTTCCTGCACTGATAATATCATTTCATACCTCTACACATGTGTTTATATCATTTCATCTGGAAAAATGATCTTCTTAATAGTACATGCTGAATATACATTGCAAAATTAAATTACTAAAAAGATAACATGTGTATTTTGGTTTGCTAAGGCTGCTGGAATGCAATATACCAGAAGTGGAACAGCTTTAAAAGTGGAGTTTATTAAGTTGCAAGTTTATAATTCTAAGGCCATGAAAATGCCCAAATTAAGGTACCAACAAGAGCTTACCTTCATTCAAGAAAGACTGATGCCAGCTGGGTAGTCATGTGGCTGGCATCTGCTGGTCCCTTGCTCCTGGGCTCCATTGTTTTCAGCTTCTGTTTTCCGTGGAGTTCCTCACTTGGCTTCTCCAAGGCTAGGTTTCATCTCGTAGCTTCCCTTGACTCTCTCCAGGTTCTGGCTTGCTTAGCATCTCATGGGAAGGCACACCCACAATTAGGTGTGTCACATCTCAGTGGAAGTAATCTAACCAAAATGGCACACCCACAACTGAGTGTGTAACATCCTGATTGAAACAATCCTGTCAATTTCCCACCCTAAACAATAGGTCTGGCTCCACAAGATTGGCTCAAGATTAAAACATGGCTTTTCTGGGGCACATAATAGTTTCAAACCAACACACATGAATAACATTATTTCATATAGCAAATGGAGAAGTTACATAAAAGCATTGATTTGATTATACTGCAAAATCAGTATTACCAAGTTGGGCACCCTGGGCACAGTTGTAACTAATACCAGTAACATGAATCCAGATTATTTTAATTTTCATTTGTAAGGAATAACTCTGAAGACTAGAGAATTGGGAAAGGACTGTAGCAAATATGATGTAAAATATTATTTAAATTTTTCAAAGAGATGGCAATGTAGAAAGTGTAATTCTCTTGCTATAAGGAAAAATTATGACATAAGAGAGCCAAATGAGATGGACTATAACTAAGAGCAACTTAAAGAGCAAATAGAAGGATGGCAGTGGCTTGTTAATGGCTCATAAATTATTCTGCTATGATCATTGTAAAAAGCATATTCATGTCTAATTTTACTTGAATTTTTGACATTTATTAGCACAAAACTGTAAATACTTACATGAACTTATTGAAATATATCTAAGACTTCACCTTCTGGTGAGCATGATACACAGAGTGCTGTATCTATATCTATTTCTATATCTATATCTTTATCAACATATAATACATATGCACGCTCTTTATAATATCAAGATACTCCAGTTAAATATCTTGTTGTTAAATATCCTACAATAAAAAGGGGAATGAAAATGAAGAAAAAGACAATTACTACTATGCTATGGTGATCTGAAATTAGCCTGAGTAGTTTCATTGAAATCAAAGGTACATTGACACAGTATTGACCCCTGGACAAGACTTGGGATGTTCTGATTAATGATATTTATTGTTTTGTTTTGTTTCTGTAACCATAGATTCAAAGCAAATTTCAGGGCAGCATATACTAGCTTGTCGGCATTTTTATTGGTATCAGTGAGATTGGTGATTGGAATCTACTTTTAGTGAGACCTTTAAGAAGCACTTGCCAATGAGGCTGGTCACTCAATGAGACCAGGAGTATTAGAAATCCTGACTGATAATCCACATTGGACTCCTGGTCATGCACACTTCCTGGCTCCTGATTCAAGAGAGAAAGTGCATCTCTTATGGCCGAACAGAAGGAGGAAGCTGGAGCCTGTGCTGGCATTTCTGGATCTTTTATTGTGAAGAAGTTTTGGCTGTGAGTTTGTGGAGCCTTTTGCCATGTGGTGCAGCATGAGAACACTGACTCAGGCACCACAAACTTCCAGCAAATGACCACTGTATTACTTACACAGCACAAAGTGTCCAGAAGAGCAGGGGAAGAGATCATATTGATGTCAATCCCCTAGGAAGGCCAGGTGCTCAGATCAGAGTGAGTAGAGGACGGTCTGGACCCACAAAGAGGAGAGATACTTCTGTGCTGCCCAAGGACAGGGTATTTATACAACCCAGGGGGTTGCCGCTGAGAGTCCCCACCCTGATAAGCAGTTAGGGCTGCTTGTTCCTGCATATAAGGTACGTTCAGGCCATTCCATCAGACCCATGGTATAGTGCCCCCTCTCTCCTGTGGAATGGAAACATATTGAAACATCGACACAGATAAGGTATCAGGGTAGGTCTGAGGGGAAGGCTGAGGGATGACCCTTAGGTGTGTCCCTGACTTCTTCAATAGAGACATAACCCTTCTTTAATGCTGTGGCTGTTTTGAATGTTTTTCCTGCAATAAATTGTAGATTTATGGGCATTGGCCTTTGTGAGCCTGTGAGTTTTCTTTAAGTATCAAATATGTTTGACTGCAACACTGTTGCAATTGCAGATATTATTACAATAAAGAAAAAAAAATAAGTTTGCTTGGTGAAGTCGAAATACTTTTTCCTAACAGGCAGATTCCTTTAATGTCAAGGATCTGGGGCTTGCATTTTAAGCAGGTATTTCTCTTGGTCCACAATGATTGCGCTGAGTCTCTTGCATATTATGAAAAAGAATTCTGAGTTTACTTGGAGAGACTTTGGCCATATTTACTGGCCACTTCAAGTGCAGCAAAAGTGAAATTATTGCAAAGGCTTATGAATATTTTGTTCAATAATGAAAGGCATTTAAAGTTAATTAAAAATCAATTCACCTCTATGCCAGGAATTTTGCTGTTCTCACAGTGTGCAATATAATAAACTTTTTGGCACATGTCATTTTTATTTCATATAAGTAAAGTGTATTTTTTCATTTAAAATGACTAATTGCCTTTTGTTATTGTTCAAATATTTTCCCCCCCGAGCATATTGATGGCAATAATTGATAAACCCCAGCATCCCTCTCTATTTTCATTTAAGTCAGGCCTTAATATTTTCTGAAGTTGAAGCATATGTATGTAGTTGAAATCTGTTTGATGTTTTTACCATGCTTGCACAATTTAATTGCTTCATTTTCATTTATATTCTTGAGATCTCTGAAAAGCATCATGGTAATTATTGACCATGTAGTCCAAATCAGTCTGCTCAGATTTTTGAACCACAAAACCAAGTGAAACTTCGTATTTGTTTTATTTCAAGTTTATTGCACTGAGTGATCATTTGAGAACTTTCTGGGGAATTTTATGTTAAAACCATTATTATCTTGGCCCATCCCCCTATCAGGTGCCTCACTATTTCATCTAGGATTTTACAGTCGCAGCAGCCTGGACCTCAGCACTCTATAAGACTCTCACGGTCTTGGAGACCCCCGTGCCCGAGTGTCTCCGGTGGTTCCGGAGATGGCGAAGAGGTTGACCGCCAACTTGGTGACATTCTGCAGCAGCTACACAGCATTAATGCCACCAAGTCCTCAGAGGGAGGTAAGAAGGCGGGGCAAGTTCCTGTCCGCATCGCCGTCTTCTGGGCGACAAGTGGGTGAGCTATTCGGACTCGTGTGGAATTGCTGTGTGATCACGGCATGGGGCTGCTCTTCAAAGACCCCTGTGCATCAGCGGGGTAGCCTGTAGACTCCTCTACCTCAGCGGGGTAGCCTGCGGTACACTGAGCGCAACGGCACATTTCCTACACCACCCTGGGCGCCCATCCCGATTCCCCGAGGAAGATCACACTCCTGAAATTTCTGCAATTTCTGAAATTGCTGGCCCCGCTGCGCTTCTTGGGTTCCTGGTTCTGCTCCACACAGAGCAATAGCGGTGTGGAGATCGACTTCCAGGCCACACCAGACACATCTTGTGCCCCCTGATGGCGGCTGGGACCTATGTGGACTGGAAGCGGGCGGTCTGAACGCACTGTCTGAGCCTCCTGGGGGGGGGGATGGCCGCTGTGTCTGCACGCAGCAGTGGGGACAGGCTGCTGAGCTCATGCTTCAAGGCCTCCTCATGGACTTTTCTCCTCCCAACTGCTGCCCCTCGCCACCTACCCACCCCCTCCAGCACCACAGGCCGGCTCCCCCAGTGCTAGTATTTTGGGTGGCGGGGGGTGAGGGGGTGAGTTGCATGGTCCGGGAATCGAACCGGGTCTCCCGCATGGCGGGCAAGAATTCTACCACTGAGCCACCCTTGCACCACCCCCAGTGTTAGTTTTTTAATGTACCTCCCAGTCCTCGTGCTGGATGTGGGGGGAGCAGCAGCACCTTCGCAGGTGGGGTCGCTATGTCAGTTATTTCTGTACATGTTCTGGTGTGCATCCTGTAGCCCCTTCCCCTCAACCCCACCTTATGAATTGTGCAGTTATTTTTTTAAATTTGGGGCTGTCCTTTCCTTGGCTTTGTACACATTAAACATACTTGAATCTTATATATATAATCTGTTTTATATTACATATATGTAATCTGTATTTTATTACCCTATAGCCTATAATGGTTGCTTCCTACAGGGATGCACAGTGTTTGCCTGCTTCCTTATTTTACCAACAGTATAACCCCCTGGAAAGAGTGGGGAAGTTGCTGCTTTAAAAACAGACTGTTTCCTTTTATGTACATAATAGAAACAAGTAGTTGCAAATGTGAGAGAATATGCCTTTTTTTTTCAGAGAATAATGTATAAAGAAATTTCAGGAGATTAAATTTCTATTTCCTGCTTCAGCTGTTTGCTAGGTGGTTGATGGCAATGAGTCTCAAAATGTGGTACTATGTAGGTGATTGCATCACATTTTAAAATAAGGATATATATACTTTCCTCAGATGTTCCATTTTAAGCGTGAACTCATATAGTTTTATGGAGTTTTAAGGAGCTCTCCCTTAAGGGCTATGCACACACATAATAGCATGGTTATTCAAAATACTTTCCCTGAGCTAGCCACAAATGTGTGTGTTGGACAAACCTTTTTTTTGGCTTAAGAAAATGAATTCAGTATCAAAGATCATTATTACCTAGTTCATAATCTCTTCTAGTTAATTTATAACCATAATTTCCACCTTTCATTTTTGCTTCTGCTTCTTATTGATTTGACATGTTACCAGAACTGAGGTTAAAAAAAAAAAAAAAAAAAAAACTCTAGGCAAAGGCTCTGAATCTATTTCAGATTCAACTTTATCTTATCAAGAGGTCACGGGTGTGAAATTCCAGGTGTCATATCCTCTATGACCACTAATATTTAAACCCCTTTACTAATTCATAATCCTCTAGCAGACTAAGATAGTGAAGTTACTTGATCCCTCTCTCTCCTCCTCTTTTATTTGTTTTACTCTATGTTGTCATCCTTGGCAAAACTATCCATAGCCCAAAATTTTGATTCCAATTTCTGTGCAAATAACTCTCAAATTTATAATTATGTTCTTGAATTCTTTCTGACTTCCAGGCTGTGTATTGCATTCCCAGTTTGTGCTCTGCTATTAGATGTCTCCATATGTACTCAAATTCATGTCCAACATCAAAGCCATATTCTTTCCTTTCAATGCACTAAGGAGTTTCAAGTACTATTTCTTAGCTTAATATAGAACTTTTCAGCACCTTCATATAGAATGACAAATGGTAATTATACAAGCATTTATTGATTATTTGATTGATACTTATCCTTCTTTTGATAGTATAAACTCCATGAATGCAGGAAGCATGTATGATTCAGGTAGACGTTGTAAACCTTTCTTGCCTAACAGTATCTGGAATGTAATAGGCATTTGAAAAATATGTGTTGAATGTTAAATGAAGTGACATTGTAGGATGAATAGTAGGAAGAAAAAAAGATTGAAAAATACTCTAAAGCTTTTGAGCATCTATGACACTAGTCGGTCTAACAGGCAATAATTATAGTTTTTATTAGTCAATAAGTAAAATGATTTTGGCATATAAAAATTAGCCTTATTTCAAATAAATAATCCTTCCACAAAATATGCATATCTATAACTGGTAGATAAATAGATGATAGATAATATTGATAAAAGGGGTAGATGATAGATAGGTAGGTAGATAGATAAAGATATTTTTGCAAAAGAAATCTTCCACTTGGAGGCATGTGGAAATGTTAGAGTAATATAATAAAGGAATTCTGTTTGGAGAATACATTAGAATTTCAACACTAGTTTTATTGTTTGTTTATTACCAGTACATGGCTGAGGATAAAAGAATGCAATGTGAGATTGATCCCTGATTCACTTTAGCTTTCAGCCTGACTCTGGATATTTTTTTTTTCAAAGCAGAGAAGCAAACAAGCTTTAGTAAGGGTATACTGGTATCTTAAAGAGATGATCAGACAGCTTAAATCAATAGTTGCCCAAAGCTGCTATTTTATAGCTATTTTGAGAATAAGCAGTATTTTTATTACATTGTATTAATTGTATTGAAAGTGCTGAAATAATAGTCTAATTCTAATTTATTTACAGATTGGTCTTAATCCATTAAAAATTTAATGAATTCCAGGGCTGGCCACAGTGGCTCAGCAGGCAGAATTGTCGTCTGCCAGTTTCAATCCCCAGTGCCTGCCCATGCAAAAAAAAAACAAAAAAACAAAACAAAGAAATGTAATGGATTCCTAATTTTCCATTTTGTTCTGTACTTGTTCTACTATTTTTCTTTTCTTGAGAGCTTGAGCACTTTCTGTTGTTCAGATATAGTGCTAAAGACTATTTATACTGTTCCATTTAACCCTCTCAATATTAGAAAATAATGTTTTATTCCTAACTTTATGAATGAAGATATGGAGGCTTACAAACTTGATCAGGACCATAGAATGAGAAAAGAACAAACTCCCTTTAACCAGGACTGTCACCAGAACCACACTGTACTCTCTAACCCTCTTTATACCTTCAAGCAATTTTTTTCAAAACGTGTTGCCAGAAAACATAGATAATTCACTTAAAAATTGTGCATGCTTTGAAACAGCACTGAGATCACTATCTTAGAGGAAAAATTAGAAATAAAGTATATCATTGCAGTTTCTTTTTTAAATATTCCCAATTTGACCCTATTTTTACCTTCACCATTTCCTTCCTCTGAACCTGAGAATATTTTATTGCCTATTTATATGCAATATATTAGTCTTTCAGACTTGTATATATCCTTAGTTTATGACCATGGTTTTACATTGTAGCAGTCCCTCTAATTGACTGGATATCGGGTTTTGCATGTCACATATTTTTTTCATGGATTTAGAATAGGATATTGAATGTATTCATACATTATTGTATGAATAGAATATTGATATATTAGGTAGAAGGACTGTACTATTGTTGATTAAATTTTATTCAACAGGCATTTTAAAGTAACTTCTATGCTACAACTGTGTGTGAATTGCTAGATTTTTTGTTTTTGATGAAGCTCAATTTTTTAGAAATTAATTTTACAAAGGAGCTATGTTACCTTTGAATAATTCATTAAAAAGCCTAATAGGTTAATTGATTTTCTAGTTTTTCAGATGTTTAAACAACTTAAAAGAATGAATTTTTAAAGTATAATCCAATAGTATAGAATAATATGTCTATTTAGCATCGATATATTGATCACAATTCATTATTATTCAGTGATTCAACTCTACTTTCTAAGGTAATGATTTAATTCAGATTTGATGGTAAATTTAAGTTTTGGAAAGTGATAAAGTTAGAACTTAATAAAGATTCTATCTGACATTCAAAAACAGTTACCAAATTCTTCATATGTGGGAACCGATGTGCTGAATGCACAGGTAAATATCCTACTCTCAAGAAATTTATAATTTATTAAGCAGGAATGACATATGATAAATAGCCTTTATTTCAAGTAGAAATTGCCAAATGTTCTCACTTAGATATAAAAAGTATGATAGATCAAAGTTAAGAGGAAGAAGATATTACTTTTTATTTTCTGATTTAATACCTTATTCCCCTCTCTATACTCAATAACTCTCGTTCATGCATGTAACTGTTTTCTGGATGCTTTGCTAACAGGAAAGCCTGAAAACTGCCTTTCCCTCAATCATCTTTCCTGAATGTTTCCTGGTTAGAACTGGCCAAGAGGGGGATTTGCATGAAACTTAGAAGTTGGAAGAAAAGCAGAGGCCATTATTCCTACAAGGTTATTATGGCCCCACTGGATGATAGAGATGAGTCTCAGCTTGTTCTCTTTCTCCTTTGTTCCTCATCCAATTCACAACTGCTTCACAATTGCTGACACTGGCTCACCAACACAGCCCCTATACTTCCACCAGATGCTTGTTTGATGTTCACAACAGTTATGGATAGATCTTTCATGAGCTCACACTTTGTAGCCTCCTCACTGGCCATCTCAGATTGCTTCTCGGATTTTCCTGTGAACTCTGCCCAGGACAATATGGTGCAGGTGAACTGGAAGGCGACTGTCCTCTGATTCTCCAACTTGTCCATCACAGACTTTAACTTCCTCATCATCGCTCAAGTTTCTGTTAGGTGTAATTTCTATAGTAAAACTCTCATTCACAAAATATTTTTGATGGTTGTATTTTTTTGAGGAAATAACAATTGCTACTGCACGTAGATCACATTATTACATTGCAGAATTATAGGTATGCTTTACATTAAACTTACCCTGCAGGATAAGTATTATTAACTTTATTATATAGGTTTAAAAGGGTACTAAGAGAAGTTACAAACTTTTCTCAAGCATAATGAAGTCATTTGCCAAAGAGTGAGATTAGAATTCTGCTCTGAGTATTCTCTTCCCATTGTGATAATAGCCCTCCATGTAAAGATGTGAGATGGCAAATCAAATATATTTGTTTTTCACCCAGAAGCCAGATATTTTGAAACTGTGTAAGGTGGATGAGTGGCTGACGAAAACTACATCTAATGCAGAATTAAAGCTGGCAGTAGTTCTGCTGTAAAAATTGAGCAATCTCAAAAGTGCATTAAGCAGATTATCTCAGTAAAACAGCAGTTTCTACCTTGTGTTTAGCTTATCCAGTGTACCCAAGAAATAGATCATAAAATATATTTCCTAAAATTCTTACTTCTAACATTTTGGTAGACATCAGGCTTTTAGGGTTGTGTTGTATTCTTCCCAGTGTTGTATGTTGACAGATCTAATCCCTATTAGAATTCATTTCCCATCCGTAGATATTTAGAAAGTGTTTTTAGTTCAAGGAGACTTGAGCTGTAAGTTGCTGACCTTTGGACTGATGCAGAATCAAGCGTTTCTATAATGTTGTCTTCTTGACTCATCTCAATTATAACAAAACAAAATCGGTCTTTGAGACAGAAATGCACTTAGGATAACTGACTTACTATTGTTCTAAGCTAACAAAAGTCTTTTACTTTCTTCCTAGTGCATTTCAGATGTGATAATAACAATAACAAAATAAATCTCTTAGAAACAAACAAATCTCTTTGGGAGCTAGGGAAAAGCTCTTAAAAGAGCCATTTTGAGGCACCCAATTTCCTCCCTTCCACATTTGGATGTTCAGAAATGTTTTAGAGAAAAAACACTTAAAAAACTAGATGTCAGATACCTTGTCTACTTTTTGGGACACTGTGAAAAACAAAATGTGCTGCCTAGTAGCACATTTTATATTTAGCCATCTCTCCTATTCCTTCCTAGGTGTCAAATGTGCTATAATGGACTCATACTTAAACTAACATTTATATAGAATAAAAAGAAACATTTTGAAAAAGACATAATACAGTGTTTACCCCATAAAACTCTCAGAAAGAAACAAACATGTTCATTGTTCTCATAAGCCTGGACAGGGAGTTGGAGAAGCCTACAATTCTGAACACACAAAAGGCACAGACAAGAAGAGTGGAGAATAGAGAGAGAAAGGGCAAAAAAAAATATGTGAAGCAGTAATGACCATATAGATTTAAGAAACTGGGAAAATTCAAAACAGTTTAAATATCAAAAATAAACACAAAACACCTACATATATGCACACACACCTGGTCATATTATGTTGAAACTGCTTTAAAATAACAATAAAGACAAATTATTAATTGCAACCACAGGGGAGTGAGTATTCCTCATTTCACACATGGAAACAAAGTTGAGAATAAAAGCAGACTTTTTATAAAAAAATATGCAAGGGTGCACGGGTCATTCAGTGGTAGAATGCTCACCATCCATGCATTGAGACCCGGGTTCGATTCCTGCACCATGCACCCCCTCAAAAAAAATATGCAAGCCACAAGTGCTTTTTAGTATTTTCAGCATTCTGAAACAAAACATGAAACCAGTGTTCTATACCAGCAAAAATATCTTTCCTGAGGAAAGAGAAATACAGAATTTTCTCAGATAAACATTGAGAATATTATTAGCAATTGATGCACAGGTCAATAAAAGTTAAAGGAAAATCTCTAGGCCAAAGGTATAGGATACTCAATAAAAATATGAATCTGTGCAAAGAAATGAAGTGTGCTGGAAACGGAATAAAGGAAAGTAAATGTCAAAATCATTTTTTCTTATGTTTAATGCCTCTAAAAGAGAACTCATTGTCCAAAACAAAGATAATAGAAATAAATCATGTGTTTTAATATATGTAAATGTAAAACATATGACAAAAATAATACAAAAGATGGGATAGGGGCAATGGAAATAAAGTGCTGTAAGTTCTTTACATGACAGAAAAGCACTAGAACTAATTGAATTTAGCCAGGTTGTTGATACAAGATCAACATATAAATTTCTATGCACTAGCAATGAACATAGAATTTTAAAACACATTTATAATGGCATCAAAAACACAAAGTAAGAGTAAGTCTGAAAAAACAGATGGGAAGGACCCGTACATTGTTGAGAGAAGTTATGTACCTAAAAAGAATTGAGAGATAGACATGTTCGTGGGTTGGAAGATTCAATTTTAAGTCGTTGTCCCTAAATTGATCTCTAGAGTTCACATCCACACAATTACCACAACAATAAAAATAAATAAGAAATTTTTGCAGAAAATGACAAACTGAACCTCAAATCGCATGAAAAGGCAGAGGAGCTTTAAAAGCAAGCCACTTTTTTTTTTTTTTTAAATCGGGCGTCTCCCCAAAAGAATACACAAAGAATAGCATCTTTTTTTTTTTTTTTTTAAACACCAGAGTCATCTAAAAACTCTGCAATCCAATGGAAGGTATGAAGTAGCAGGTTTGGTGATTGGAGTGAAGAGTTAGGACTGCTTTAGACAGGCGTTTCCCATCATTCTGAAGGAGAATGGCCACCATCCTTTCCAGCTTGTCATTGAGAAAATAATGGGGATTTTGAACAGCTCTCTAGCTTCTCTTAAATCTTTTTTTTCTACTGCCTTTTAAAAATTTTTTTTTTTTTGTATAGTATAACATATATACAAAGCAAAGAAATGAAAAACAGTAGTTTTCAAAGCACTCTTCAACAAGTAGTTACAGGACAGATCCCAATGTTTGTTATGGGCCACCATATGGTCCTCTCAGATATTTTTCTTTCTAGCTGCTCCAAAATATAGGAGGCTAGAAGGCTTAAATATTTTTTTTTAATCATCACAATCGACTTTTTTTCCTTCCTTTTTTTGTGAAAAATAACATATATACAAAATGCAATAAATTTTAAAGCACAGCACCGCAATTAGTTGTAGAACATATTTCAGAGTTTGGTGTGGATTACAATACATAATTTTAGGTTTTACTTCTAGCAGCTCTAAGATACCAGAGACTAAAAGAGATATCAATTTAATGATTCGGCACTTATATTCATTTGTTAAATCCTATCTTCACTATATAACTCCACCATCACCTTTGATCTTTCCATCTCTCTCTTTAGGGGTGTTTGGGCTATGATCATTCTAAAGTTTTCATATTGGAAGGGTCTGTCTCTAAAATGGGGTAGGGAGATGGAACTATCTGATATTCTGGAGAGGTTGGGCCCTCTCAGTTTCAGAACTTGGCTGAACCAGAGACCCATCTGGAGGTTGTAGGTTTCTGGAAAGTTACTCTAGTGCACAGAACCCTTGTGGAATCTTATATATAGCCCCAGGTGTTTTTTAGGCCACATTTTTAAAAATAAGAAACATTTGGAGTGTTTGCCCTACCTATTTTTCAGAAATATCATTAAAAAATTTCCTAAGACAAGTCCATTATGCTCATTGAAAGAAACTGACACAAAAGACTTAATAGTATATGGGTGATTCTATTTATATCGTATTCTTACAATGGCTAAGTTATAGGAACAGAAAACATCAGCTGTGGCCATGGGCTGGGCGTAGGGTTTCATATCAAAGTTGCATGCAGGGTATTTTTTGCATTAATGGAAATGTTCTATTTGCTGATCGTATGTAGTGGTGGTTACATGACTATACAAATTCCTTTGAAACTCAAAGAGTTGTACATTTACAAAAGTGAATTTTTATAATGCCAGCCGTAGATCAATGAAGTAACTCCATAGCTTTTAAAAATATTTTTAACTGAGAGTAAATCCAAGTGTCATCACATTTTGGGAGGTGAATTGTGAAAAGGTGTATTATGGTGGCTTCAGAGATAAACACACTGATAAAAGAACCTCTTAGCTGGCTGTGGAAAAATCACGTCATAACCCAAGGAAAAAAATACAACTTTGCATGTATAATGTAGATAATTGGAAAGTGGTAGAGAATATGATAATGTAAAAATAGAGTTTTGTTTCCACGCAACTGACAATGGAATCAATTTCTAGGGTATAACTTCAGAGAGTATAATTGTGAATTATTTAAAGTCTTTCTAAAGGGAACAAAGCATTTTAAATGCAGAGGGGTAAAAGGCAAATCTAAAGTAGTTTGAGCTCTGGAAGTTTAAGTTGCTAACAACAATAAGATGATTGACATTGTAAAAGTTAAATCATAAGAAATACAGGAATTTAAGTAACTTTTTTGCTTCATTAATGAAGTAATCAGAGATATTGGGAATAATCAGAGATGCAGCAAATTTTATTTCATAATATGGCAAAATGTTAATGACAGATAGTAAACTAACCCATCCTTTATTGTTTAACTGTTATCCTAAATTGATGGCTTGATCTACAAAATCTTTTCAATATATTTATATGGATTATTATATGCAATCACAAATACAATATTAAATTATTTACCATTTAGTAATTTGTCTTAAGTTTATTGTTTCTGAAACATAAACATGATAAATTATATAAATATTTTGTTTAAATCTACACAATTCCTAAAATAGATCTGATGGCATAATCACTTGCATTAAATTAAGGAAGTAGCCTGTAAGAATTAAATTATAAAAATCTAGAGTCATAAACTGTTTTGCATCAACTTTAATTATTTTAATATTTAGCCACTGATCATTATTGAATATATTTTAAAATATTTTCAGAAAATAAAAACAAGATGAAAATTAATTGGGTGCACGGGTAGTTCGATGGTAGATTTCTCGCCTGCCATGTGGGAGACTCAGGTTCGGTTCCTGGCCCATGCACTCCAAAAAAATAAATAAATAAATTCAACAAGTGGTGCTGCAATAATGGGATACTCAAATGGAAAAGGAAGAAATGTTACCTCCACTGCACAGCATACAAAAAAAAAAATTATTGAATGGGGAAAGCATAAACAAAATATTTAATAACAAAATGCCGATTACTGATAGAGGTATGCTATCTCTATCTATAGATCCACAAATATTTTATGAAGAGTCAAGTGGACAATAAAAACTATCTTTGCCCAGTGCTTCCTCATTATTTTCTGGGAATGAGCCATTGCCCTTTTCTTGAACTGTAGGTTGTCCACGGAGCTGTATAATTATCAAGTGACCATTGCCTCCCATCATGACTGGCTACATAGCTTGCGGGATCCAGTACAAAATGGAAATGCGAAGTGTCTCATTGACATATCAAGAATTTCAAGATGGTGACAACAGAACATTAAGCCAAAAGCACATGTCTTCTAAACACGGGACTCTCTGTGACTCCAGCAAAGAGTGTTTGCCACTGAAGCTGGCTCTGTCCCCTATAGTCAGTTAAGCCTAGGGCCATTATTTGTCTCAAGCACTGGTATGATTAGATTTCTTTCTTTTGTTTTTCATGTTCATTTCATCTGTAATATTCAGTTTACATCTGTGTCACCCCCACCACACCAATACCACACTTAACAACCCACAGTGATCCCATAACATCTAAAATCATTTTAGATCATTCCGACTTCTCCAATTGTCCTAAAAGTGTTTGCTTATTGTTAGTTTGCTCATATCTGGATCCAAATAAAGTCTATTTATTGGTTGCTGTATCTCTTAAGTCTCTTTTAATATAGAAGTGTCCTCTCTCCTTTGAAAGGATGCTTTTTCCCATGCCATTCACTTGGTCGAAGGAGGCCATTTGTCCCATAGAATGCCCCTGTTCTGGATTTGATTGCTCTTCCTGAGGAGTAGTAATGTAATGTAATTTGGATGCTCTCCAGCTTGCATCTCTTTGGTAGTGGAGGTGAGGCTGAAAGGTTTGAAAGATTCAGAGGTGGTTCTGGGCATCATCAGATCCCATCAGGAGGACACAATGTTTTTTCTGGGGAGCTGGTGTTCACATTTACTAGAAACATTGCTCTTTTGAGGCTTCCTCCTCCTCCTCTTTCTCTCTCTTTTTTTTAGTGCCTTTTTCATTGTAAAATATAGCATATTTACAAAGCAAAGAAAGAAAAGAGCAATAATTTCCAAAGCACATTTCGACAAATAGTTACAGAACAGATCCCAGAGTTTGTCATGGGCTACCATTCCATCATCTCAGATTTTTCCTTCTAGATGCTCCAAAATACTGTATAATGGGCCAGAAATAAAAGAACAAATAAGCTAAGGTCTCTCTCAGAAAATACTCATAAAAAAAAAAATTGACACCCCCCCCCCTTAAGTGCACACATGTCTTTGCCCTACTCTCTCCTAAGGTTTATTTTACTATTAGCATAAAGTAATTGTTTTTTTTCCGACTTTTTGCTTAAAAACATTGGAAATTTAACTTTAACTGCTGAAAACAGAATAACCACACATTCGAGAAATGGGGGGGTTGAATGTTTCAGGTGTTTCAGAAAAGCCTTAGTAATACGAAGTTTCACATATTCGTTTGCATAACATGAATTCTAAGATTTTTGAGGTTCACTTATTCCACATACTGATCTTTAAAAGCAGCATATGCATATTTTGAGATAGCAAATGTATAATCTTGGAAATGGTATTTGAAGTACAAAATGCATTTAATGAAGTAAAATGATTCAGGAAGAGCATATTGCACTTATAACACTTATACTCTATACTATGGGCTTCTAAAGAGAGGTGGGTGTGATGCTGTGAAGAAAAGCAATTCCATTCTCAGTAGGTTATCACAGTGTATTTTCAGAAGTTTCTAATTGAAGGCATGCTTCATTTGCTTTGGCTATAAAAAAAACCTACATTTGCTCATGATTATGTCTATAAATGCCCTCATAAAATGTACTCTAACACACACACACACTTGCTCATGCACACACAAACATGCATACATGCAAATGATTTACAATATGCTTAGGCATTTTTTAATGTGGATTACTTCTTATCCCTCATGTGATTTTTCTAAGCTCTAAAAGAAATTGGAAAAATAGTTTAAAAATAATTTAAATGCATTGAAACACATTAAGTAACCCTAGCATTTTGATTTAGAAAAATTAATTAAAAATGGAAGAATGTCAGAAAAGATTTCCTAAACTATGTACTCCATACTTGGATTTTCTTGAGCAAAAATTTTTGAAAAATTCTCAAATTTCATTCCATCTCATACTTTTCTAGCTCCTTATTCAGTTTTTATTGAAGAAAAAATAGGTGCATCTCAATGCATTTTTCTCTATTTCCAAGGTAGCTATATGGTATTGTAATTGTTATTACAACTGGAAGAATATAGAACTGAATTAGGAATTAAATGTTAGTAGCTCCTGTCATTCACTGAAGAATGAAGAGCATAATGTTAATGGATAGTGATATTCAGGTTCTTTTCTCTTCTAGCCAGAAGAGGCTAAATAATACTGCATACTAAAATAATCTCTACCCTGAACTGTGTTCTTACATTCCTGATAAGATACCTGCAATTCTTGATATTCTTCCCTTAACAAATTCCTGTTTAGTAATCATATCCACGTTCAGAATCAAGAACTTATATAAAAATTTAAGACTTATCTCAGGCTTTGTTGCCAAAGAAACATATGCCCAAATCTTGGCTCTGCCACACTTTAAGCTGTGTGATCTTGAACAAATTACCTAACACTTTAAGCCTCAGTTTCCTCAGCTGTAAAGCTACAGTGCCTCTGAATGAAGTAGAAACATTATGAATAGAGTTCTTGGTCCATAGTAAGACTAAATCAATGGTAAATATTGCAATTACAGTTGTGTGGAAAGAATATATTCTTGGGGGAGGGGGCAGAGAGTGAGAGAGCTGTGTTAGAATATAGGTTTCATTTGTGGGTAAAAAAAAGTAGTCTACAGATTATTAGTCGTGGCTTTTCATAGAAATGTGTCCAGAATCATTCTTAAGTCCTTAAATATCTGTAAGCAATGAGTATAACCATGTCTAGGCATTATATATGATTATACGGTATCTGGAGGGAGAGATATGAGAATTCAAAGCTATGACACTTACAATCAATAATAGAGCTTAATTCCAAATTCCTGTGATTCTCTTAGCTCTTTCTAACTGTACAAATAGAGCTAAACTGGGTAAAGCTCTATTCTCCTCAAGATCTTTTAAAATCACTAAAGTAAGGAGAGGAGAATTTTCACTAACACAGGAAGAAAAGCCAGAAGTGAGTTTTCCATATTGATGCCTACCACATTTCAGGTGTTTAATATATCCAGATGTGGCTAGTGGTTGCCGTATTGGACAGAATCAAAATAGACTATCATATAAAATAGAGAATATTTCTATCATTGTGGAAAGTTCTGTTGGACCATGCTGCTTTGGAGATTCAGGTGTCAGGAGGACTTGACAGTAATAGTATTTTTAAATGTTTTGAAACTCAGAAAGAAGGTTGTGACTACTCATAAGTAATATAAAATTAAATAAGTGATAAAGTAAGAAAGTTAAATGTTTGCCCAAAGAAATAGGAAAAGACAGAAATAGTGGTAGGAGAGAAGAAAAATGAAATAGCAGGAAATAAAAAATCTTCTTTTGTCGCAAAGAAAAAAAAAAGGAGTGCATTTCCTAAAGGGATACACAGTCTAAAAAACTAAGCATTTTAATAAAAACAAACAAAAAAGATGGTTAATGGAGACTAAAGATTAAGAAAATACTTAAATGTGTCAATTACTAGTTCTAATATGGCATTTACGAGTGTAATTTCAGTAATTTCCTTAAATTGGAGGGCTGAGAGATGAGAAGAAAGGTCTGGATTTTAACAGTAATATATTTTTAATTATTTTGGTTGATTGTAATTGGAAATAAAGTGGTTTTGAGACATATTGGAGCATTTTTCATACAATATACTAAAAGTGCACACACACACACACACACACACACACACACACACTCCTGGGGATTACCAATGTGTACTGTAGGAAAGAGTGGCTATTCCCAGATTATGTTTTAACAGGAACCAGTCCTTATTAGTAGGCGAGGTTGACATAGAACTTGTCTAATCACTTGTGTGCCTGTTTGGTAGGGCTATTGCTTTTTCTACCCTTTAGAGTTATCCTTACTGAACTGCACTTGCACTGATGGAGTTTACCTTACCTTCTTTTGTCTCTGAGTAGTGGTCGTTGTCTTCTAATGGTGATAACTGGATTAGAGGAAGAAGGGTGTAATACCTTCAGCCCCACCTAAAATCCTACATTATTCTAGCATGGATAACGCGTGTCCTTTACCCAGGTGACTCTGTCTTACTGGACTCCACCAAACCAAACTCACATAATTATGATGAAGTTACTTGATATTATTTACTGGAGGACTGGATGATTCTCCAGCATGTAGTACTGTTTAAGAGGAACATGGTTATCACTCTAAAGAGATTTTCTTGTATCGCTTAAAGCAGATTATCACCAAATTACAAGCATCTGATTGAAGAGGGGAGGCGCTCTGTGGCAGCCACTTACCTCTCAACATCTCTCTGCCTCTTTCAGCCCCTCCAATTCCCCCTTCCTTCTACCTGCAGTCCTTAATTTTCAGTCTGCTGAATTTATCCCTACTGTCTGGGAACTATGTTCTCCATTGAAGATGGGCTCCTTTTTTTTTTCTTTCTATTTTTCTATTTTTTCCTAATCTCTTGATTCTCTGTGCAACATGATCTGGAACAGAACAGAGGTTTGCCTCTGTTCTGTTCTGACTGGCAGACTTCATCTAGGAAAGATGGGCTCTAGTTCTACAAAGGGGAAATGAATGGTTTGAATGAAGTCTTCCCTCCAGAGGAAACCTTGGCTGCTTTCCTTGTAGCTCGTAAAAGAGACAAATAGAGAACACGCTTCTCCAACGCAAGTTTTTTTTTTTTTTATAGCACAATGTGATATTAATCTTATATCAAGGGAAAGTTAAGTTTTGGGGTCTTTTCTTTGTAACAACAGTAGACCATTTCACCAATATACTAAGAAATAATGACGAGCGTCTGCTTTTCTTTCTTGTCATACAAAAGAAACCATTTTGGCTGCAAGCAGTTCCCTCATTGGCATCCAGTATGTTGCAAGTACCAATAAAATTATTTGAAATATTATGTTAGCTGCTGTCAATAGGGATAGCAACATCAGTGACATGGCTCAGGTAAAAGCTGATAGGAAATGTGGGAAAATACTCCTGGCACATGGCATAGAAATACAATAAAGTATTCCAAAAGTATTGACTGATCACCTAGAAAATTTATATTTTATTATATCTAATTTTTATATTATAAACTTTACAGAGTTAAGTGTGACAGTGAGGAGGCTGGTTTTCAGAATTAACTTTGTTAGTCATTATTATTCAAGTTGACATACGAATATACTAAATGAAAGCTGAAATAACATTTTTGAATGGAAAGTGTTATTTACTAAAGCATACCTTTGAAAGGGCCTACCAGTTGTTGATCTTAATGCCCATTTTTTTCTTTTTTCTTTGGATGCATAGTCAGGAACTGTACCTGGGTCTCCCACATAGAAGGCGCACATTCTACCACTGAACCACCCGTGCACCCCATTTTCTCCTTCTTTAATGACAAAACACATGCTTTTTTAGCTGAGCACATGGGTGCTCAATATGCAGAATAAAATTTCTCAGGTCTCCTTGCAACTGCATGGACTACGTGGATAAGTTATGGAAGCTGAATGCTGAAGTTTCATGCATGATTTGTGAGAAATGCTCGTATATAAAAGATTCACACTCCTCTTTGGTCTAAGCGCATTCTTGCTAGTTACAATATGGGCGTGATGAGTAGAACTAAAATTGCCATCTTGAATTAGAAAGAGCACTCCAAGGACTACAAGACGGCTAGAAGGAAGAAGACTGGGTCCCATTGGGCTGTGGAACTGCTATGCAAATGTCTTTAAGCCTAATTGAATATCACTATACAAGAAACATAAACATATATTATCTTGCTTAATTAAGCCACTGTTGCTTGTGATTTTTCTGTTAAATGCAGCGAAATCTAATAATAAAACTATTTTACTTTGGAATCACATCCTGCCAAAAAACATACATCACCAGTTAGTATCTGATAAATTATAACATTTCTATTTGGCAACGTATAATCCATTTTATGACACTTTTAAAAGATAAAATTGGAATTGTATTATTTAGTGTGCTTGCCTTCCTTGTTCTGTTCCTTGTTCATAAGTTAAAAGTTTAAAAAGATTCATTTTGACAAATGTGCTTCTATTTTCTAACAATTGATTGCTCAGTAAATACATGGAACTATTTTGTTTATTGTATGTAGAACTCTATAGATACTATAAGACATGAGGTACAAAATATTTTGGCTGGGCAATAAAGTTGCTCTGTCTTTGAAAAGCTGGCCCAGCTTTTGCTAACTGTGTGCTCTGAAGCTAATGACTTCACCTCTCTGTGCCTCAGTTTCCTCATAGTAGAATGAAGCGATATTATTTCTTTAGACCTTTGTGAGAGTTAATTATTATATGAGAAGAAAAATTGTTAATATTGCACCTGGAATCAAATTTTTATTTTAAATTGTCAATTATTATTATAATGATGGTTAAAATAATGCTGGAAATGATCAAAAAGCAGGATAAAAGTAGACTTGAAATGTACCACACTGTCTTAAATTTTATCTCATTATCAGGATTAGAACTTGATTTATTTATATATTTACTTCATGTAAACTTCAAACCAGAATAAAAATGGCAAGGATGGCCTTGGCCCTGAGTGCATCAAAATGACTCAAAAAGCAAATTCTACATTAAGGAAACTGTTAGGAACACTAGAGTTTGTACAATAAAGTATAATATACCTCAGTGAACTGAGTGAGATACAATTTTCCTTCCAAATTCCTACAGTACCTCATCTTAAAATCGAATGAGTTAGGACTAATTTGGTGTTTCTATTATAATTTAAGAAAACCAAATTTTCCAGCTTTTTCCCCCCTAGAATTAGACCGTAAACACCGTATTACTTGCTCATTAACTAGAGTTTATATGTCAATTGGCAGCCTCACATGATATATTTCTAAATTTTAAAATATCAGCTTAATTGAAATATTTAAATATTCAACTTGGTTAAATTATCTGGCAATTTATTTCAGATTTTGCTCTAAGAAAAAAAGTAAGGTTATCAAGTCATGGAGTTCAGGAGCACACTGTCTAACGCAGGCAATCATGGCTACCAACAGTAGAACATATGCAACTTTACGATGCAATTTGCCAAAAATGACAAAAGTACGGAATCCCTGCTGAACACTGTTAAGTGCAGTACCTATCTTCAGATGCTCTTAGTTTGCATAATAGCTTCCCAGATGATATAACATAGCAAGAAGCAGGAAAGACTCACTGGTAACGCTTGACTTCTTCCAACTGCTTGTGAATTAAAAGCAGCTGTGGACAGTAGGAGGTTGGTCTCTCCTTAAATACAATGTTAGAAACATGGATAAAGATATTATTTCTTACTTTGATGCAGAATGTGAGAATAAACAAAAGGAAGCAAAGAGCTTATAAATGTTTTCAAGCATTTTGAGAGGGGTAGTTCTATTTCTGAGCTTTTTAAAATATTTTCAATCACTTGATTTCAAACTGCTTGTTGATAACCTTTCTAAAAACCACTTTTAAATCATGAAAAATATGATAAGTCTGACCATCTTGTTTTGATTACAGAAAATCTGAACTGTGATTAAAGGACACAAAAATTAAATAATTATATAACAGTAGGAAATATTTGTATACTACAGTGCATTTTACATAATTTCAGAAGAGAGGCCTTCGGAAATTTTTTATAATTTCCTAAAGCAATAACACAAATGTCTCTGCTGTGCTTGCATTCATTGCTTACATCTTTAAAGATCTCCTATTTTTTGGACAGGTATATACTAGCTGATATTTTCAATAATATTCACAGTTCAGTGAAACTAGAACATTGCTTTTATGAATCCTATGTTTGTTTATTCCTGGAGTCTAAGACTCAAACAGAGAACAGTATTTGAAAACTGAAACATGAGAGGATTTTTAAGAGACTACTAGTAGCAGATTTTATGATTCAATAATTTATTTTCATAGAGAAAAAGTTCAATTGCTCACCTGTACTTTTGTTTCCTCAATTGATAAACATGTACATGTGAAAAATGTTAGCCTCTGGAACTGCTTTTTGGGTTTGACTTTTAATTCGTAATATGTGTACTATGAAAGTTTAGTATTCCTGAAAAGAATAGGGCGCACTATAATCAATAAACAGTGTATTTGCTCTTTTCAGCCCTTATGTTCAGATTTTACAAAGGCAGAACTGCAGGGAATGAATTGGATGGGAGTTAAGATATCTTAGCTTTAGTCAATTTATGATTTCACAAGATCTGAGAGCTTGTTAACTTCAAGATTTCAGTTTCTCCAATAAAAGTTTGGCATGACAATCTGAAATTTCAGAATTTTAAGAGTCTATAAACTAAATGAAATTTTTCATAACAGACAATTAAAACAAGATTACCCATTGGGAAGCTATATCAACAAAATAAAAGAAAGAATCTGCACTTGGGGGGAGTTGTGTTAATTCATTGTAGCAACACTGATTATATCACTCAGAAGTTATTTCAAGATGTAACTGACTATACGTGTATATATGTTTGTATATGTATGTATGTATATTTATATACATGTATGTTTATATGTATATATCTTTCATTAAAACCAAGTAAAAAAAGTTACTTCTGCATCTTTGTGCACTGAAATTTCATTTCCTACAGTGGATGGGGCAGAAAAAGGAAAGCAGGGAAAAGTTTTTGAATATGACAAAGTTTGGGACCAACTGAAACAACGATCAGCATATTCTTTATTTATTTCACTTCTTCCCTGTCACCCACCTCCTGATTTCAATTATCACCTCAATGTTAACATGCCCCCAATATAAATCTCTCTTCTTCCTTTGATTACTATCTCATATTTCAAATCACATACTGAACATTCTAAATCTATAATCTTATTATCACCTCAAACAAAGATATCAACTTTGTTTCATTTCCTAATTTAGTTTTCCTGTCCATGTTCAGAGACCACTATTCTCCCAGTTGGTCTGGCTCAGTGTCCAGTAATCACTTTTTAATGTGTTTGACTGAACTATAGCAAATACACATACAAAGACATAATTGTACAACTTGATTAATTAACCCAAAGTGAAAATAGAATGTAATTATCACCAAGGTCAAGAAGAAGTAAGCAGAGGGATTTATGAAGTTCCTGAGAGACAGAGGACCTAGAAACTGAATCACTAGCCCCATATTGTGAGGTCCTCACTCTGCAGGATAGCATGACTCCTCAATCTCATAATTTGAGGGTGAGTGAATGGGTCTCTAGTGAGAGCTGTGCTGGGCCTGTGCATTTTCAAAAATTTCTGAGTGTACCTTTTCCAGGACAAAACTTCACATCAATGAAAAACTGCTGAAAACAAAACATAAGTTTGGCAGGACACATACATTAAAGGCAGGAAAAGAGAATATCCTGATAAAGTGGAGAGAAAACAGAGAAGGTAGATTTCAGGAGATATAAGATCATTTGTGTACAATTCCTGATAACAGAAGAATGAGTTTCATTGTCACAATGAGCTAAATAACATGAAAACAAAAACATGTCCAGAAGACATGTCTATACAGCAGGTGAAAATTTCAGCCTAACAGTTCAATATGAAATGAAAAGAATTCAGGAAAATGGTAAAAATTACAAAAGAACAGCATGAGAACTATTGAACTACAAGCTCTCTGCTTCATACAGAATCTCCTACACTCTGCTTTATGATGCTGGAGCAGGGAATGTGCAAACTACACGTCTCCATAGCCAACTGTCTTCCTGTCATGCCCTGTCAAAAGAGAGCATGACCAATGGTCTGGGACGATAGAGGAGTGAGAAGAGATGCATGCCTTCTGTTATTTACCTCCTATTTCATTTTTTTTTTTTCCTGCTAGTCCCTGGCAGCATGACCCTAACAAGGTACCTTAGCCTTATCATAGAACTAACTTTGTTGCACCCCCTCAGAGAACCCAGAACCAGCCAATCAAAAGGTGCCCTTTTGCTCAGAGGTCTGTGTCCTAGCCTCACGGAGATCTGGGTCACAGTTCTGCAAAGTCCCAATTTCATCCTTCGAAGCATTCATTACTAACCACAGCCTCTGAGCTTTGTTACGTGAACCCTAAGAGCAGGAGCTGTTTCCTGCAATGTCTCTCTCTCTGATAATTCCATGAACCCAAGGCTCCCCTCCCACCTAAATCTGTCTTTGTTCTTGAATACCTAGTCAAGAAGCTTTAAAGTAAGTGTTTTTGTTAAAAATGTTAAGAAGGTTTGTGTTTATATGTTGTTTTGTCAATAAAATTAAAAAAAAATAAATTAATTAAAAAAACCCTGAAAGTATGGAATTGTAACTCATATCGAACTCTGAAATCTGTTCCACAACTAATTGTTGTGCATTGAAATTTATTGCTTTTATCCATATACGTTATTCAAGCAGGAGGAATATATCAGAGAAGATAGGATTTAACAAATGAGTATGACTGCTGAATCATTATATTGATATTTCTGTTTGTCTCCAGTATGTTTCAGCAGCTGGAAGAAAAAACGAAAAATTAGGGAACTGTAACCCATTCCAAATTTTAAAATCTGTTCTATAACTACTTGTTAATATGTACTTGGAAATTTCTTGCTTTTTTTTGTATATATGTTATATTTCACAATGAAAAATTAAACAAACAAACAAAAATCATTGGTGTATTTCCTGTTTCCTCTGGACCCAGACTCATACAGATGGAATGAATCAGAATTAGAAAGCTCAGAAATAAGATGAACAAGGTAAAGTGATAAATATATCAAATTGCTATTTGAAGAAAAAAATAAAAACATAAGCGATAGTAGTAGACCCAATCTAGAAAAAGAAAAGAAGGATGAAAAAACATAGACATGACAAGAATAGCTTAGTTATCAAAATGGAGGAAATAAAATAATGATAGGTAAATTTTGCATAATTCTCCAAATAAATTTGAAAAATCTAGTTAATGTGCATTTTTTTTAAGAAATGCAACTTATGAAAAATGACTCTAGTAGAGACAGGAATTTTAAAAGGAACAATTATCAAAAATGAAATAGGAAAATTAGAACATCCTTAATGAATATGACAAAACTAAAATATATTCACAACAGAATTATAGCAAAACATTAAACAAGTTAATTAAAATGCTACTTCAACTTTTCAAGAGTACAGAAAAAGAAAGTAAATCTCTAAATCTTTTTATAAATTGTATATATCTTCAAATCTCAAAATATGACAACAATATCAGCAAAACACAAAACCACAGACCAAAATGTGATGAGTGTGGACACAAAAATCCTAATAAATATTAACAAATGAATAAATTTGTTAATTTGTTCTTTCACTACATTATAACTAAATAAATACCATGACCAGAATATTAAAAATATAATATGTCCTGACCTAGTGGGGCTTGTTCTAGAAATGTAATGATGGTACAACATTAGTATACGTATTATTATAATCCATAAAAAAAAAAAACTAAGGGAAAAATCATATAATTATCTTCATTGATACAAAAATGCGAATTCACAAAATTTGTCACACACTTACATCAAGAATACTCAGAGAAATAAGAAATGTTCTTAACATGATAACTATATTATGCATCATTCTACTATATTTTAACATTGTTTTAGTGGCATTATCCAAAGCAATCAGAGAGCAGAAAACACTGAATGACAAAGAATGAAGCAAGAAATGGTAAAGAAGAAATAAAACCACCTCTATTTGCAAACAGTATGACCATTTGTCTGAATAACCTAGAATAATCCATGGAAAAATTTATAAACAATAAAATAATTTAGGCAAGTAGCAGGTTGTAAAATCACCATACACAAATGAATAGTTTTCACATATCCATATATACAAACAAAAACTAGCTAGAAAATGTAATGCAAGACAAGTTCTTTTATATGACTATGAGTGAATAATACATCCATTTACATACATGCAATCATAACAAGAAATGTCCAATAACTATATTTGGAAAACTGTAAACCACATTGAAAAACACAAGGATACTATGCTAAATGGAAAGACATACCATGTTCTGGGATAGGTAGTCTCAGCATTTTAAAGATGTCAAATCTTGCCAAAGTTAATTCATAACTTTAATGTGATCAAAACAAAAATTATCATTCATTTGTTCTGGAATTAAGAAAGATTATTTAGTTTATTTGGAAAAAGAAATGAGCAAGTCAACCAAGAAAAGAGTACAAAAGAAGAGTAATGGAGCATTGCTGCATTTTTTCATGAATAGGTAGACACGCCAGAGTATTCACCAAAAAAAACAAAAAATACATGCTTCTTAAACATATTACAGTAACTTCTACATCATTTAATAGGAGAAATAACAATTAAAATTGCATACACATGCATTCATTTTCTAATGTATAAAAAGGACAATGGATTAAAACTAAAGAATTACTCTTGATGTGGCTGTGGAGAAACAGGTATTCTCATATATTATTTAAAAGAATGCAAGATGGCATAATCCTTATGAAGCGGAATTTTGAAATATCTATGACCATATATATGTGTGTGTGTGTGTGTATGCTTATTCTTTGAATAAGCAATCTTATAGGAATCTGCTCTCTCTATATACAGGTAAAAGTTTAAAGAAAAGAAAGCATCAAACAACAAAAAAGGCAAACAATACTCCTCCCATACATAAATATCCATTAATAAAATGTTTTTATGAAAATAACACAGGAGAACTTCTAAGTAGGCCCGTGTAGTAATAAGTAGTACACTCTGGAATATATTGCTAAGTGAAAAAAATAATAATAATAAGGTAGGGTAAAGGTGGGAAGGGCATGCTACTTTTTATCTAAAAAATGGAAGAACTGATCAAACACTAAAAATGAAATTAAGTTTTCTTACTGGGAAGGAAGAATCTAGACTGCTTTAAATATACCTTGTTTTATATATTGAAACAAATATACCCCTGGAAGAAACTTGGTCTCCATAGAAAAATGATCGTTTCCAGGTCTGAGGAATTAAATCTATAAATAAAATGCTAACATCTTGTCTTTAATGAAAACAAGAAAATTATCAAAGATTACTGGGCTCATGTTACTAGAACACAAGATTTAGGCTCACTGTCAAGGACCAAGTAATTGGATAGTACAAGCATCAGTTAGAATCACGACTGCCATCAATAGAAGTACATCGATATGTTAATGATGAGACAAAAATAAAACAAATTATTCACCATCGCCCCATCCATGTAAACTTGAAAAGCATGTATATCCTATGATTTTTGCAACTCTTCTATATTTTTATTGGATTTATTTTATCCTCTTTTTCTATCAGGGAGGATGCACATGCATTTATTGTCACTTATGCTAATACTTTATGTAGTATAAACAGCACTACTCAGTATGATGTATTTTTAACAGTCAATCATCATTTCAGTTTATCTACATATTTGTTGTTTCTGGTACTCTTCATTCATTTGTATATGCTTCCTTATGGGATTATTTTATGTCTGCCTGAATGAAACACTAGAATTTCTCTTAGGCGATAATCTACTAGCGACAAATTCTGCATTTTTGTTTTTCTTGAAATATCTTTATCTCACTTTCATTTTTAAAGATAATGTTGCTGGGAATAGAATTCTATATTGGAAAATAGTTTCCTTTAACACTTTAAAACATCATCCCATTGTATCATCTTCTCTTTAATGAAAACAAGAAAATTATCAAAGATTACTGGACACATGTTACTAGAACACAAGATTTAGGCTCACTGTCAAGGCTTTTATCGTTTCTACTGAAAAGTCAACCTAAGTTTTCTTAAAAGCTAATGGCTTCGTTAATATCTACCCAACTACTTTTAATATTTTTATCTTCATCTTTCATCAATTTTAATATGATGTACCTAGGTGAGATTTTCACTGCGTTTATTCTTCTTATAGCTCATAGTAGATCCTAAACTTGTGGTTTAATTTAATTTTCAGTTTGGTAAAGTTTTATCCACTACCTCTTAAGATATTGCTTCTGGTCTGCTCTCTCTTTCCTCACTTTCTATGACATAAATTGCATCTATTTTATATTTTTACACCTCATTGGCTATGTCTCATATTCTCTTCCCAATTTTCAATTCCATTTGCTGCGTGTGTGTTTGTTTTATTCCCTTAGCTATTTGTAACATTCTGTTATATCTATCTATTCAATTATTAATTTCATTTTTATTTTACATTTAAGTTACAAGATTTCATTTCTTTTTATAGACTCTAGCTGTCTGGTGAAATTCGCTATCTTTTGTACATGTACTAGTGAATATTTAAAATATGTCAGATAACTCCCATAGCTAGAGCAATTGGTCAGCTGTTTATAATCTAAATTCTCTCTCTCACTTGATTTTGCCTATTTGTGGCAAGCCAGGTACATTTGATCAAATGCTGTAAATTATGTATGAAAAGTATAGAAGTTCTGTGTGATTTTTTTTCCTTCTGGCTGGCAGACAGAGGCTGTTGCCTCTGTTGTTTCCACTTTCTCCTTTCTCCTAAAGCACTGATGCTAGATAATCTCAATTGAAAGACTTGTGTGTATACCAAGACCTCATTTCCTTGGCTGATTTTGAACTCCAGTTTCTCCCTCATTTACACTATCAGATGGTTGAAATATCTTTGGATTTTTAAGCCATGTAGCAGTTTTATTCTTCGTCTCCCTGGGCACACCCAGTTTAAGAGCACAAAAATGCCTCTAGTTACATTTGTTTAAAGAATAGCAGGTTTACTTTTCAGTGATTCCCTTATCACTGGGATGTGGGCCTCTTACATATTGGTGAATCTGAAGTGCAGTTTTTGCCTCCCATCCCTCCCAGTGGTATTGCTTCAAGCTTTAGGCCCTTAACTTTCTTTCAGATTCTTTGCTCTATGCAGAGAATTGCCCTGAGGAGAAGTAGAGACAAGAAAAACAAATGGTTTCCTTTTATTCAGTATCTTGTATCTGGAGTCCCAGCTTTTTTTTTTTTTTTGCGCTCGTATCTTTGGTACTTTAAATTGCTTTTATAAACTATCTTGAAAAGAGTAAGAACAGGAGTCAATCTAATAACAATCTACTCTATAGTCAAAAGGAAAATTTTGTATGGTCGCTTTTGATGTGGTTTTCATTTATGTAGATACCAGCCACAGGTAAGCATTTACTAGATTGCTGGTATGTACAATTTATTGTAGCCTTAGTGGAATTGTTGACAGTTCTTGATTAATACATTAGTCTTGGTGTCAGCAATAGTGGTTCCTTGGGTGACACAAGTTGTTCTGGGACTGTACCCCTGGGTCTGGCTTAGAACTGCTCCTTTAATCCTCTCAAATATATCATAGACACAGAGGTATCAGGGAAGTTTTTCTTTGTTAAATTCCTAGAGTAGTTTTTTTAACATGAACCACATACCAGCCAAAGTAGATGCTGAAATTGAGATTTAGTTTGTCCTTTCCTAACATAAGTATTTAAGCTATACGTGTCAATTTCATTTTAATTTTAGCTCCACTCCATAAATTTTGGTAAATGGTTTTCACAAATAATTAGTTATTTGAGTGTTTTTAAAAAATGTCCAGATATGTGATCTTTTGTCAGATATAAGCTTCTTATTCAGTTGCTTTTTGTTTTTGTTTTTGTTTGTCTTGCTTTGAGTACTTTGAAAATATCAGCTCATGACCTTCTTGCCTTCACTGTTTATACTGAGTCAGCTGTTAATCTTATGGAAGTTCCCTTTTAAGTTATGCATTGTTTCCTCCTGCTGCTTTTATGAATTTTTACTGTGATGTGTCTGTATGGATCTCTCTGAGTTTATCCTACTCAGAGCTCATTGACCTTCCTGGATGTGCAGGTTATTGTTTGGATGTTTTTAGCCATTACTTCTTTGAATATTTTTTCCTTTTCTTTCTGTCTCCTCTCCTAGCACTTCCATTATGGTGTTTGTGTACCTAATGGTGTCCCACATTATCTGAGGCTTGTAATTTTTCTACATTCTTTCCTCTCTGTCCTTTGTCTTGTATAATCTTTATTGATCTACCTTCACATTTACTAATTCTTTCTTCTGCCTGTTTGAATCCATCCTTGAGCCTATCTAGTGAATTTTTAATTTAATTGTTGTACTTTGCACCTCTAGAATTTCCATTTCTTTTTATATATAATCTGCATCTCTTTATTAACATTGTTTATTTGATGTTGTTCTAGTTTACTAGCTGCCAGAATGCAACACACGAAAAACAGATTGACTTTTAAAAAAAGGGGATTCATTTCATTAGTTCTTCAGAGGAAAGGCAGCTAACTTTCACCTGAGGTTCTTTCTTATGTGGGAAGGCACAGGGTAATCTCTGCTGGCCTTCTCTCCAGACCTCTGGGTTCCAACAACTTTCCTGGGGTGATTCCTTTCTGCATCTCCAAAGGCTTGGGCTGAGCTGCAAGTGCTGAGATGAGGTATACCGAACTGCTTGGGCTGTACTATATTGTGCCCTCTCATTTAAGCACCAGCCAATTAAGTCAAAAGACATTCATTGCAGCAGGCACACTTGTTAGCTGACTGCAGATATAATCGGCAACAGATGAGGTTCATGTACCACTGGCTCATGTCTGCAGCAACAAAACTAGGTGCCTTCACCTGGCCAAGTTGACAACTGAATCTAACTACCACAGATGCAATAGTGTTATATCTTCCTTTACTCCTTTACACATGTTTTCTTTTAGTTCTATGAGCATACTTATAATGGCAACCTTCAAGTATTTTTCTATTAGATCCAACATCTGCCCACTCTCTCAGGAGTTTTTAGCCTGATTTTCTTCTGGTGTATAGGTCATAGTTTCCTGTTTCTTTACAGACCTCACATTTTTTTGTTGGGAAATGGAAATTGTAGCAACTGTGGTTATTCACCCCCCACCATCACCCCAGCCCAGATACTTGTTATTGTTATGTGCTTGCTCATTTAGTGACTGATTGGATTACTTTAGTGAAGTCATTACTCCCATTCAGAGGTTTTAAATATTTTTTTGTCTTTACATGACTTTTACCAGCTTAATGGAATAGTAGATCACTACTGCTCATCATGCCATCATGACAGAAGTCAATCTCAAGAATGCTTTCTCAAATAAGGCAAAACACTGATAAATTAAATTTAAGCCTTTTTTAATAAAAACACACCATAATGAGGAAAAGATGACCTCATTATGACCAAAAATATGACCAATACACTAGGAGAAGATATTTGGAATACATATAACACATATTAATATCCATATTAGTAAACAGAATATATAAAAATATCCAAAAAACTACAACCCAATACAAATAATGGGTTGAAATCTAAATATGTTCATAGAATAGTGAAGAGAGATGTTCAGTACATGCAAAAATATACTCACATTGCTAGTCATTAGAGAAATGCAAATTACAAGCATAAAGAAGTCTTATTTGACAAACACAAGACAGGTCAAAACAGAAGACTGGCCACAAGGAAAAGACAAGCAGCACCATGTGCTTGAGGATATAAAAGGAGAGGAACTCACACTATTTGGTGTAATCATGTTAGAAAAGTTAATATTTACATAGCTTACAACTCAGAACTGGTACTTCAAAGAATTTTGGATAGAGAGAGTCTTGAGTTTGTGTATCAGAAGATAGGTACAAGACTAGTCATGGTAGATTTTTTTTATTTAATTTTTTTAAATTTTTATTAATAAAACCAATCAACATACAATACGAACATTCTTTTTTATCACATAGTTGTATATTCATCATGATTGTTTCTTAGAAATTTGCATCAATTCAGAAAATAAATAAAAAGAAAACAGAAAAAAAAAATTCATACATACTATACCACTTACCCCTCCCATTCATTGATCACTAGCATTTCAATCTACTAAATTTCTTTTGACATTCATTCCCCCTATTATTTATTTATTCTTAATCCATATGTTTTACTCATCTGTCCATAAGGTAGACAAAAGAAGCATCAGACACAAGGTTTTCACAATCACGCAGTCACGTTGCGAAAACTTTATCTTTATACAATCATCTTTAAGAAACATGGCTACTGGAACACAGTTCTACATTCTCAGACAGTTCCCTCCAGCCTCTCTGTTATGTCTTAACTAAAATGGTGATATCTATTTAATGCATAAGAATAACCTCCAGGATAATCTCTCGACTCTGTTTGGAATCTCTCGGCCATTGACACTTTATTTTGTCTCATTTCGCTCTCCCCACTTTAGTTGAGAAGATTTTCTCAGTCCCTTGTTGCTGAGTCCCAGCTCATTCTAGGATTTCTGTCCCACGTTGCCAGGAAGGTTTACACCCCTAGGAGTCATGTCCCACATTTGGATGGGAAGGGCAGTGAGTTTGCTTGTTGTGTTGGCTGAGAGATTGGCCACATCTGAGCAACAATATAGGTTCTGTTGGGGGTGACTCTTAGGCCTAATTTTAGTAAGCTTAGCCTATCCTTTGCAGCATTAAGCTTTATATGAACTAACTCCAAAATTGGGGGCTCAGCATGGTAGATATTTTAATGTCCAACAAATACAATTGTGAAATGGATCAATGTAAATTGAGATATATTAATAAATGGGAGTTTATTTACAATGAAAATTAGTGTCCAACTGCTGCATTCAACAGTATGGATCAGGTTCGAAAGAGATTAGGTGGAAAAGAGTACTTAAAAAATATTGTCTTAAAATGTTAAAAAATTTGGAAACATAAATAGCATTGGTACTGAGGTTATACCTGTGGCAAAACTATTAAAATAAGTAAGAGGATATTTCACATGAAAAAATAGTGCAGTAGATACCTTTTGAGGGAGAAAGTGGGTCAACATATATGGGGTGCCCATTTTATTGCTCATTACAGATAATGTCCTCTCTCTTAAGCTAGAGGATATGAATATGAGGCTTTATTTTGTTCTTTTCTTCAAATTGTATATCATTATATGTATTAACTAGAAAATTGCTATATTCAATAATAAAAATGTTTTTAAAACTACTTTAGAAAAAAACTTTCTGTTACAAAATACACCTCAATTTGGGGTCCTTTGATAGCCTAATAAATCAGTCAGGGTGGGAAATAAGAAAGTGCATAATTTTCATAATAAATAGAAGCACAGTGATCAAGTATTAAGATGTTGGATTATCGATTCAGTCTGTATAATTAATACCAACAAAATGATTTTCTCTTTTGTTAAAGATTTTTTGACAGAATTTAATGCCACCTTCCATTTGATTGAGAGATTAAAGTTCTTAGCAGACAACTAATTAGAAAGTTCAATTCTTATTCCATTGAGCTCTAAAATCTTTTAGTATTTATGTAGTTTAATACATTTTGTGTAACTTTATAAATTTCTGAAGCAATTTGTAAAAGCTCAATTAGTGTCACAGTTATAAATACATTGTTAGCTACTAAAACTATTCTTTGATATATCCTTTGCTCAACTTTCTTCAAAATTATATCCATTTAAACTTGCAGCTAATCATTTTTAAACGATGCATTAATTTTAGATTAACACAGAAATGCTGCAAAAAGTGTTTGAAAATATAACTTTAAAATTAGTTCATTACGTTAAATTATTTATATTATTTATTTTTATTAATGAATTGATTATATATTTATTCATTAATATTTTGAGAAGAGTTACTCAAGCGCTACTTAAGTGAGATCAGAAATTTTTTTTTTCTGGCTAACTGAAAAATTGTTCCTTTAACTCAAGATCTTGAAGATTCTAATGTACAAATTGGAAAAAACATCAAACCTCAACAAAAAATAAACAACCAGAAATGTATTTATTTTACCATCAGCAAACATTTTCTCCAAAGAGACAGATAAATATTTTAAGTTCTATGGGTCATATAATCTATGTTGCACCTACTCAACTCTGCTCTTATAGCTCTAAAGCATCCATAGAAAACACATCAACAGTCTGACACTGTAGTCCTTAGTTTGCTAAGCCCAGCTCTAGAATCCTATTCACATTAATAAATTCAGGCTATCCTAAAATAATGAAGAGGGTGAAGTCTGTATGTATACCCCAAATTTAACTTTTTCCTCTATCTGTTTCCAGATTTCTACCCCCAAACCATTTTTTCTCTATTTACTGCAACCTCCTCTGCTCTAGATCAAGTCAATGTTAACTCTTGCCCTGCATATTTACTGGGTTATGTTCCCACCCATTGTCTCTGAAGACAAGTCTATTCCCCTTGTATCCATTCTCCTTATTTCAGCCAGGGGGATAGTTTCAAAACACAAGTTCCATAACATCTCTCTGCAGCTTACTATTTTATAAAGATCTTCAAATGCCCTTACAATTGTTTACCAAATATAAATTAAATATATAATTATCAAGAGAATAATAATAATCTCAAATGCAAATTAAACTTAATTTTTCAGAGATTTAAACTTAAAAACCTAATGTCTTATTAACATTTCATGTGTAACATTTTAATAGCTAAAAATGAAATTTCATAATATATAAACTATTTTATTTCTCAACAAAATAGCGATATTTTAAAGAACAAAACATAGAAGGCTTACCTGTAAGAAAATCCATCTGTTAACTCTGTCTTTACCATAGTACATATTCTAGGAAACCTCCATGATTCCAGCTTCAAGATGCAGGATATCCTGAAAATTTAGTAACTAAGTGTGTTGGTTTGAACTTGTGGATTCCAGCAAAACCCTGTCCTTTAATCCTCATTCAGTATTGCTGGGTGGGAGATTTTTAATTATCCATGGAGATGTGACCCACCCAATTGTGGGTGGTGACTTTTGATTAGATGATTTCCATGGTGGTGTGTCTTCACCCATTCAAGATGGGGTTGCTTACTAGAACCCTTTAAGAGGGAACCATTTTGGAAAGAGCTACAGAACCCACACAGCCAGAGTTGGAAAAGAAGAAGGGAAACCCCCTGGGGGAGGTTCATTGAAAAGGCGTGGTGAGAAAGCTAGCAGATGCCACTATGTTTGCCATGTGCCTTTCCAACTGAGAAACCCTGAACATCATTGGCCTTCTTGAACCCAAGTATCCTTCCCTGGATGCCTTAGATTGGACGTTTCTATAGCCTTGCTTTAGTTGAGACATTTTCATGGCCTTAGGATTGTGGACTTGCAACATAATAAATCCTTCCTTTTAAAAATCCATTCCAGTTCTGGTATATCACATTCTGGTAGCTTACAAACTAGAACACTAATTCAAGGTATTTTTAGAGAAAATAAAGATTGAGTGTAGTAGGCAGAAAAATGCTTACCACAGGATATATTCACTTCCTGATCCCCAAAACCTGGGTATATCACCTTATTTATATGGCAATGTAGTAATGATAAAGATTTTAAGAGGAGGAACTTATCCTGAAATATTCAGGCAGGCCCTAAGTGCCATAACTTGCATCTTTGTAGGAGGGATGCAGAGGGCAATTTGGGACAGACATACAGAAGAGAAGGTGATATGTCAGTGGCAGTGATTGAAGTGATGTCCAATAATACAAGCGCAGCCATCAGGTGCTAGAAGAGATGAGGAATGGATTCCCCCTCCCCAGAATGCCTGGAGAGACTGTGGCCATGTCTACATCTTGACTTTAGATTTCTGGCCTCCTGACTGGTAAGGGAGTAAATTTGTAGTGCTTTAAACCACCAGGTTTATGGTAATTTGTTAAGGCAGTCTTAGGAAATTAATACAAGGAAGATTCTTCTAAAAACTTTGCAACTTTTCCTTTGAAATGATTTCCACACATGTTCATCACCCTATTTAAGAAGAGGAAATCAATTGTGAAGTATCCCAAATAAGTATTAAATCTGTCACTTCTGCCCCTGAATTTCATCTCCTCAGTGCCTAGGAGATGGAGGGACCTTATGGATGTAACAGAAGAAAACGCATACTAATTGCACATTAATGTTGTGTATCTAATGAAAATATATAGCATTTTAATAAGTGTAAAGACTCATCATTCAAACATTTTAAAGGACTCACAGAACTGCACAAAACTTATTCAATATTTTTACTTAAAAAAAATGCTGAGAAGCCGTGGAGTCCAATGGTTATTTATGTATAAGCTCCCCAGGTCCTTATTTGCACGTGAATTCACTTGTTTCCAGATTGAACTGCACAATTGTGGGTGAGGAATCCTATATTTATGAGAGCTAAAGGCTGAAATTCCCAGGAGGAAAAGTAATCATTTGGATACTTGCCCTCCAGGGAAACTACTTTAGCAGAGCCTACCCCAGAGAGGGGAAGGGAAATATCCAACTCCAGTCCCCTCTCTCTAGTTCTCCTTTCTCATTTAAGGGGAAGATAGCTGATAAGCATTTGTAAAGTTCATAGCCCAGGGGCACAGGCCCATTCAAATACTGAGACTTAATCATAGAATTACAGAGCACTTCCCCAGACCCACATCTTACCATAAAGTCAGCAGGGCCTTTGTACAATAATAATTGTAGCTGTAATAACTTCAACTTCAGACTCTACTAAAGGAGTTTCTAAGAAAACACAAAAGTGACAGGGGAGACAAAAATAAGGACACTAAAGGAAATTTATGTCTTAGATACCTATAGCTACAGCAAACTAGTAACACAGCATACATCCTAACCAAATAAACAAGAACTCTCAGAAAAGACCTATTGTCAAATATTTCATGTCAAGTTTTCAACAAAAATTTACAAGACATGCTAAAAGGCAAGAAAAAACAGTCTGAAGAGAATAACAATGAACAGAACCAGAATCAGATATGCAGAGATTTTGGAATTGTCAGGCCAGGAATTTAAAATAATTATTTGAATTCCTACTTTCTATATGCCTCAGCTTATCCCTTTCCCCTTGCATTTTACTATAAACTGCAAGGAGCAAACTGGCTGCACTTTCCACTCTGAGCCTGAAAATTTCCCCAACTAAGTATCTGAGTTCATAGTTTTCAAGTTGTGCCATCCATCTGACATCAGAACTGAATTACACCAAGTTCTCTGTCACTTTAAAACAAGAATTACCTTTCTTCCAGTATCCAATAACACATTCATCATTGTCTTCTAAGACCTTGTCAGAAGTCCCTTTAATATCCATATTTCTACCAACAGTCTCTGCAAAGAAATCTAGCTTTTTTTTCTATCAAGCACCTCACAGTTTTTCCAGCCACTACCTATTACTCAAGTCCAAAGCCATTACCTCATTTTTGGTATTTTGGTGCTACTCAGAGTAGCACCCCACTCTGAGTTCCAAAATTTTCTTTAGTTTCCTAGGCTGCTCAAACAAATACTATGAAATGGGTCAAGTTAATCAATGGTAATTTATTTGCTCCTAGTTTTGAGGCCAAAACAAAATTCCTAATCAAGATGTCATCAAGACATTGCTTCCTTCCTGACAGCAGTGGTCTGGACTGGCTGCTGCTGCTTCTTGTCTCCTTTGTCAAATGGCAGGGCACATGGCAGCATCTCCTGATCTCTCCCCTCTCTTCTGGGTTCCTATGATGTACAGCATCTTGCTCCCTGTGGCTTTCTCTCCCTGTCTAAATTTTACTCCACTTTTAAATTACTCCAATGATAGGACTAAGGTTCGCCCTGGTTGAGGTGGGTCACACCTTCTTAACCGAAGTAACTTTATCAAAAGTTTCTATTTGAAGTGGGTTCAAACCCACAGGAGTGTATTAATTTAAGAACATGTATTTTTCCTGGGGCTCATACACAAAGATATAATTTTTCTCCCCAACATACAAATTCAAAGCAATCCCAATCAGATCCCAGCAACTTAATTTTTTGAAACTGATAAACTGATTGTATAATGTATTAGGAAGGGCAATGGACCAGAATAGTCAACAAAGTATTAAAGAAGAAAAAAGTTAGAGGATGAATACTTCCTAATTTGAAGATTATTATAAGACTACAGTAGTGAAACAGTATATAGTACTGACAAAAATAAGTAGACAGACTAGAGAGACCAGAAACAGATTTATTCAAATATAGGCAATTGACCTTTGACAAAGTAGCAAAAACAATTCAATAGAAAAGAATTGTCTTTTCAACCAACGGAGCTGGAACAACTGGACATCCACATAAAAAGAAAAAAAGAAAAAAGAATGTTGACATCAACAAATTCTTTGTGGAGATAATCAAGTTTCCAACCTACAATCCTAAATGGCTGCTGACACAAAATTGCATCAAGATTAAAACATGACTTTTCTGGGGTATATAATACTTTCAAACCAGCACAGCATGCAATAACATAATTTTCGAGTAATGATCATGTGCTTTCCTTTGTAATGGCCTAGAATTAGTGGTATTATTATTCTGGTATTACTGCATACTGCTTGATGATGCTTATTCATGAATTGTACGTTAGCTTTTATGGCTATCTCCAAAGATATGAGGTTAAAAATTATGCTTTTAAAATGTATTTTGTGAATACACTGTTTGGTATGTATAGTATGCAGTATTTTATAATTTTCCATCGCCTCAACATGTAAACCAGAAAAAGTAAATAATAAAAGTCGATACATGAATTTCTCCCTCAGGTGCCAGGAGACAGCAAGATGTGGGCATTGGAGGAGTTCCTAAGGATCACCATTTGTTCCTTTGCCCCTGGGATCTGAGTCATTGTGAGGAGATCAGTGGGCTAAATGTCAGGAATATTTTGGGACATCCCCTATAAAATGCTTAATTCTTAAATTGCACTTTCTTTATTTTTATGAGGGAACGCTCTAAAGAAATAGGAAATATCTCCTTTAACCAATGAATAAATCATTCCCAGGGAGGGATTTCCTTTAGATCCTGTAAATAGTTAGAGATATTTAGGAAGAAACATCTAGTCCAAGCACCTTCAGAAATACTATTCTTTCTTTGTAATATTATCATCGTATTTTGTCTCATATTAACATAAAATGTAAAATATATTTTGTTCCAATCCAAAAGATTGTCATTATTGAAAAATGATGCATACAAGGCATGTGTCTATAATAAAAGGTTTAATTATCACTCAGAGAAGATATATCAAAAGTTTAATTTTAGAACAAATCAGTTTTGTCAGAGAAGAAAAATATTTATGTGAAAAAACAGAGTTTAACTCTAATGATCCCACAAGTAATTTTGAAATAATCTTGTCATAATATTGCATTACCTTGGAAGGATAATATAAACTGGATGCTCAGGATTGCTTAGAAGGCAGAGCAATTGCTAGTTAACAAGATGTGGATTCTATTTTTTTTTAAGAAAGAGTACTTGATCTGAATGTATTTATTAGAATCACCACTGAAAAATGCTATAAAATTCTACTTAAATCAACATACCAAGAAAAAATTCCCACTTAATTGTTTCCCCAAATATCTTTTATGACTGACTCAACTTGGGATAAATATTGAAATAAATACTTCAGAGCCAAATCTAAGCATTTAAGCTGTATAGAAATGTCCATTCCTTTGTACATTTCAACCATGTTATCTATAACTTCTTTGGATTTTTCTGAAAGCATTTCATTAACTTGAATTTGTAAGTCTTTCGATAAAATTTGTAATATTGTATTAAATTAGGAGTGGTAATCATTTGGTATTTTATAACGTGTTCAGTAATCTTTGTCTCAAAATTTTATAAGGTTTCCAAGGTATGTAATTTATGTCATTTTAAAATATAGGTAATAAAGACTTTATTGAAGAATTTCTCTCAATAGGTAGTTCAATGGATAGATACCTAGATAGATAGATAGATAGATAGATAGATAGATAGATAGATAGATAGATAGATAGATTTATATATCTAAGGAATGGTAGATATCTCCCTATATTGATAGATACACATGCAGATTTTGAGCTTAATGCTTATTAATTCTCAAAAAGGGAAGACATCCATGCTACCAACACCCATGTCAGGATAGAAAGTTTGCAGCAATGCTCAATCTTCCTCATGGTCCCTCTCAGTTACTTCTGACCTCTTTCTCCTGAATGTAGCCACTATCTATCTTCTTACATTATACATTTGCTTTTTGTGTTTTTAAACTTCGCATGAGTGGAATCTTATTGCATTACCTTGGAAAGATAATATAAACTGGATGCTCAGGATTGCTTAGAAGGCAGAGCAATTGCTAGTTAACAAGATGTGGATTCTTGTTACATATATCTTACATATATCTTCATTTGTATTTGGTTATTTTTACACATTATGTTTGTAGCATTAATTCTCACTCTTCCAGAGGCAGTAATCTGATCATACTCATTGCTATATACTATTTTGTAGTTGAAATATACCACAATATATTGAGCTGTGCTACTATTGTTGGGCATAAACTTTCCTCCAGCTTGGGGCTCTTAAAAATAAAACTGCCGTAAACATCTTGGTGCATGTTTTTGATGCTTAAATATGCACTTGTCTATTGGCTATAGACATAATATTGAATTTATTGAAGATAGAATATGCATATCTTCAATTCATTGCCAGTGTTCCAAAGTGCTAGTACCCAATTTACAATCCCAACCTGAAGAATAAATCTGAGCATTCTAAATGCCCCACATCCTTGTCAATCTTCAATAGTCAGTTGTTATCTTTTGCCTTTAAAAGAAGTGTGAAGTTGTATTTCACTGTGGATTTAATTGGCACTTCCCTGAAAAATAAATAACAAGGCTGAGCAGATTTTCCAATGTTTACTGGGCATTTTGATGTTTTTTTTCTTTTTTTTTGTGAAATGCCAGTTCAAGTCTTTGGACCATTTTTCTATTGTTTTGTGTCTGTTTTTTTACTGTTTTTTGAGGGTCTTTATGTAATTCAGACACAACAGTTTAACCCTATTTATACATTGCATATATCCTTTCTCATTCTGTGGTCTGTCTTTTTAAACTTCTTAATGGTATCTTTTGATAGAGAAAGCTTTTAATTTTAATGTAGTTGTATTTAGCAATAATTTTGCATTTTTTTCTGTTACCAAAACTATACTAGAAATTTGCTAAAAAAGAAAAGCAGGGAAAGCAGAATAATCCGTTTTGTGGAAGTATTACTTTTTTTTTTAATATTTTAAAATACATATTTCTGACTTTCTTGAGAAATGTTATTTCTGAAAGTGTTGGGGAAAATTAAACTACATTATTATTTAGGCCCAGCATTGAGATATTTTAAGGATATTTTCACAAATCTCAAACATCAGCTTTGTTTTTAATATTTACAGAGTGCAGAATAATTGCACTAAAAGATCTCTCCAAGTGAATGTACTTACCAGGTTCTTCTTTCTTTCATTCCTGGAAATAACTATAGCATTTTGACTATCACCTTTATTGGCTTGAGCTATTCTACTGTAATGAACACCAGAAGGCCTGAATGTTGTTTAATTATTATTACCTGCCTTTAGACCGCCTTTAATTGGCATTTGATGATAAGGCATTTGAAGTTGTATGCATTTGTTTTCTATTTGTACATATTGGGGATTTGTTGATTATTCAAAAAGAGAAAAATGAATTTATACTGGGAAATAAATTGTTACATTGATATAACAGATATTAAAAGGATTTGAATGGACTCTGCAGAGAATATATTAGTCTGTTCCTTTCTCACAAAGCAGGGGCAGTGGTTTGCAGCAATCAGCACTAACTGAATTCCTGAGGAATGAAGTAAATTGAATATTTTCCAAACCCTGTTTATTCAGGTAAGTCAGTATCCTATTCTTACATTTTAAAGGATATTACAGTATGAAAATCTCAGAGATATTGGTCAAATTCTAATTTCTTCTAAAGAAAATGATGCTTCCTTCAGATAAATTAGGGTGAGTAGTTGCTCCCAGGAAGTAATTTAATTCGGCTGTGTCATGGATGATAATGAGAAAGTAAAAATCTTTATCTTCAAATGGAAACTCATTTTATGAGATGAATTTCATATTAGAGGTACAAAATACCAGAAAATGTGATTGTGCCTAATTCAACAATTACTTATTGAGTGTTTCTTCTGTGTTAGAATATTAGAATTTGAAATTATTATAATGCACAGATAATTATATCCACTTATGTTCAGAACATTCGTGTTACAAGGATCAAAAGATATAATGCATCGGCCCTGCTCTTCGGAAGTAGTCTCTTAAAATTTTATATTTAGATTATTTAGTTTTTCATTTTTTAAAAAAATATTACAAAGATCACTGTATTGGGCAACCAAATATAAACCCCTGCATACACAAGAGATGTAAAAAATGGCACAGGCTGTCAAGGCTCAACAAAGGGTATGGCACCTCAGAGGAAGCCATAGCTTAAGAGATCAGAGGAAAAAAAAAAAAAAACTAAACAAAACAAACCCACAAAGAATGTTCTGCAATACAGGGCTGCACCCTTATGTCCTGAAGCTAAATACTTTGTTTACAAGATTAGAAACAGTAGTGGTAGTTTCTACCACAAACAAACAACCCAGCATGTTTGAGGGAAACAGAGGAATAGAGAAAAATAATTACCAAACACTCACAAAAAACTAATTTTCCTGTTTGCCTCTGAGCAAAAAGGTTAAAGGGGAGACTTGACAGTGTGCAAAAACCCACTAGCAAAATTAAAAACCACAAAACAAAACAAAAGCAAACCATTAGCTGTCAATCTGCGAGTGCTGGCTAAAAAGAGAGCAGGCTAGGCTAATTCACATATGTTTATAATCTTAGGTCTTTACAAAAATTAGAGTTAACCCATTCCGGGGTCTGACTTTTATTCTACAAAAAATCTCTTTTAATAATTAGCCTAAGATAAAACTCAGGTTTATCTGGGACTGCAGGGCATACCAAGACAGAAAATTCCTAGTAAATCAGGCTGTTGGTCACCATCTCCCTAAAAATTAATATTACAAGAAATAGTTAAAAGTACTATAAGAAAAAGCAGGACAGAAATAAGGAAAAACAATCACAGCCCAAAAATTATTCAACTGAGCATTATTGTCACGGAACAGATGAAAAACTGTGTTTTCACATTTAAACAAGAGTTTAAAAATATAAAGAAGCAATTGTCTTGGCAGAAATACAAACCAAACAAATAACAGCTCCAGGAAAAGACAGTAAGATGTAAAGAGGAAAGGGAATATGAGTTGATAGCACTCAGGAAATATGTGAAAGAGAAACATAAATATGTGAAGAAGAAAATAAAAGGAGTAGACAAGGTAAAAATCTATCTTAGTAACATACAGTAGAGACTAGGACACAAATTATAGAGATGAAAAAACAAGCAAATTTATGAAAAAAAACCCAAAGAAATGTGTTTTACATTTCATGGGAGCATTAGGATAAATAATGTGAAGAAGCTTGGCTTTCTCAACAATAAATTTGACTAAATTTCAATACCAGAGTTGTTCCCTTAAGGTGTTTTTATTTTTGTATGCTGTGTGGTGGGGTCACATTTCATTATTTTTCCATGTGAGTGTCCTGTTATTGCAGCACCATTTGTTAAATTTTTCTTTTTTGTTTGTTTGTTTGTTTGTTTTTGGGCAAGTGCATGGACTGAGAATCGAACGGGTCTCCCACATGTCAGGTGAGAATTCTACCACCGAACTCCCCATGCACCCCCTTCCCTAAATATTTTTAACAGCATCCCAAAAATGCACTACACATGCAATTTCCAATGACACGAGAATTAAAGTCAGATGGCAGTGCTAACAAGGACATGTATAGGACCTTGTTAAAAGCAAGAATAGGCAATACTAGTATACAATTCTGAGTTCAATTCTCGTATTCTGACTCAGAATAATTTCTAGATGAATGCTTGTCTTCTCCACTTAACAATATAAGTAAAGAGAACAATCCAGTGAAGGGAAATATTAATTGGTGAGTTGCTATAAGGATCAGAACTATTGGCCACTTTGATCCTGTGAGATATCATAATTAGATTTAGTTGGGAATAACATAATAAATACTCTTTCTTGTTACTTATTTATAATATAAGTCAGATCCCACTTAGAGGTCAAATGATACTCAAAAATTGTTATAAAACATATATTAGAGATTCAAAAATAAACTATATTCCTTCCCGGAACCTTCATTAAAATGCTTACATGAGGAAAACTTTAGACTCTGATTAACAGATGGGGCAGATTTCTGTCTGATAGAAATTCCATTGCTATAAACATCAGGTATTCAATTATTCTTTAGGCTCTTTGACATAACAAATGCACTTACTAAAATGCAAATAACTGTCACATTGTTACTGGTTGGAAAATTGTTCATTCCATCAAAGAAGAGAAAGTAATCTGAAGATAAATTTTATGTTTAAGAAATAAAAATTGCTTATCCATTTGTGGCTCTTTCTTCCTTTTCTTACATTGGAATTTAGAATTTCAGTGGCTAAGGTAAAATAATGATCATCTAATTCAATCCCTTCATTATACAGATGAAGAAACATCTAGAGAAACTATGTGTATGGTCTATGGTCAAGTGGTAATAACCACAAAGATGGAATGTATGTGAAGTAAATCTACGGTTTAAAAAATCAAACAAACCAAGAAACAACCTAAGTTTGGAGTTTATCATTTCTGTGCCCTGGGAACGTCACAAACTTTTTTTGTGATCCTTTCTTTCCCTGCCAAGGAATAATAATCTGAACCCCTTAGAGTCAATTGATAGACAAGAAAATATATTCTAAATGCCCCAACACTCTATTTACAGTTTTAATAATGATGATATTATTATAGAATAGCAGTGGTGAGCATGTTATTATTAATGGGAAGTAGAAGCAATACATTTATATTTTCAGCCCGATGCATACACATTGCAGTGAACTTTCAAACTTTACACAAAATCAAAATAATTATCTCAAGTCATTATTTGACTCTTGTGGTAGTTAGGGTCAGGTGTAAATTTGGCCAGGTGAAGGCACCTAGTTCTGTTGTGTGGACATGAGCCAATGGTACATGAACCTCATCTGTTGCTCATTACATCTGCAGTTGGCTAGGAGGCGTACCTGCTGCAATGAATGGTATGTGATTTAACTGGCTGGTGCTTAAATGAGAGAACTCAACATAGCACAGCCCAAGCAGTTCAGCATACCTCATCTCAGCACTTGCAGCTCAGCCCCCCAGGCCTTTGGAGATGCAGAAAGAAATCACCCTGGAGAAAGTTGTTGGAACCCAGAAGTCTGGAGAGAAGGCCAGCAGAGATCACCCTGTGCATTCCAGGTAAGAAAGAACCTCAGATGAAAGTTAGCTGCCTTTCCTCTGAAGAACTAACAAAATAAATCCCCTTTTATTAAGTCAATCCATCTCTGGTGTATTGCATTCCAGCAGCTAGCAAACTAGAACAACGCTGAATGAATAAACCTAGTTTTCATTTGGCAATAGATACCATTTAAGCTCTCTGTCTTCTTTGATATACCTGTGTAGATAGAATAGAAAGAGGGAGAGGGAGAGGATGAAGTAGAGGTAGAGAGAGGAAGGAAGGATGGAAGGAAGGAAGAAAGGAAGGAGAAAGAAAAAGATAAATTTATATAAATGTATGTATATACATGCTACCTTGGGATTAAGTTCCAGTCTTGTAAACACCATGGCAGATGCATCGTTAGATTTTATTAGCCAGTGATCCAATCAAGTCATTTGTTCAACCACACACTCAGTTTTAAATTGTGTTGCCAGTACCATCCCAAGGAATCAGTTCTCCTTTCAGTGACTCTTCTTTTAATAATTCGAAGACATCTAGGAAAGAAAAATGTAATTGTGAGCATGAGAACATGTCAGTTATGTCAGTTTACCTACTTTGACTTTGTTTTCATTGGGTCTTGGTGATTCACAATTAAATTTCTAAACAATTATTTTGAGATTGGCTGTATATTAGATATTTTTGAAGTTATTTGTCTGAACCATCAAGTATTTTTTTCTCTAATGCACTTTGATAAAATAGTGCTTAAGTTGATACCTTCTAATTTAGGTGTCCCTAGCTCTAAGGTTAGTCACATTTAAAAATACATAATGGACCATATTTTGCTGACTAAACATATTTTAGCAATGCCACAAGAGAGTGTTCCTAAGAAGTATTTCTCTTATATCCTTTAATTTTATTGAACCAAACAAAATTGTTATTGACCTTTAGTATTAGAAAACAATCTGTGAGTTATGGCATATACTTTGTATTTTTTTGACTTAACAAACATTAATGCATGCTTACTATAAAATACCTAATACAAACTTATAAAGGGAAAATGCAAGACATCCACAAATTGACATCCAGAAATAACTGCCATAAAAATTTGTGAATTTTTTTTCGGTGTGTGGACATACATACGCACATTGTTTTGGTTTGCTAAAGCTGCTGGAATGCAATACACCAGAAACAGATTCGTTTTTTCAATGGGGATTTATTAGTTACAGATTTACAATCCTAAGGCCGTGAGAATGGCCAAATTATGGCATCAAGAGGAAGATACCTCCTTGGAGGAATGACTGCTGGCAGCCAGGCATTCCTCTTTCATAAGGGAAGGCACATGGCCACATCTGCTGGTCTTTTCTCCTGGGCTCCGGTTTCAAAATGGCTCTCTCTCTCTAGATGTCTCTGGGCATTTGTCTAGTAGTTTTTCCCCCATAGAGGACCCCAGCAAGGGGATTAAGATCTACCTTGAATAGACTGGGTCACATTTCCATGGAAACAATCAAAGAAAAACATCCCACCCACAATAGGTCTGTACCCATATGGATGGATTAAAAGAATGCAGGCTTTTCTGGGGCACATAACAGATTCAAACCTGCACATACACATTTGGGCATGCACAAATATGTGCCCTATTTTGGCATATAACTAAGATCAAATTATATATTTTTATGATGCTTTGTTCAACTGTTATCCATACATAGCCTTCTGTGTGTTATTGTATCACTTATAAAAATAAGTTTAATTTTGATATAGTCTATCACATGAATGATACTTTGATTTTTTTTTTACTAATTTGACTATTTCAAGTACTGTGCTTTGTGAAATGATGTCTCTAGTGTCTGTAAAAACACATGCTTTAAGAAATTTAATGTACACACATATATTTACATATGTATCATTTGTATCTTGATTAATTATATTTATATCCAGGAAATATTTAAAATTTTTCATGTCTTGAATATCTAGTTTTCAGACATGCTATTTTCTAACATTTCCCATATTTCAATGCAATATTCATCATTGCTCTTTCTCTTGAATAATTGGAAGTTTGAGAGAGGTTCCTCTTTTTTATTTCATCTATTAGAAAGAATAGTGCTCTTTCTGCTGGAAAGGGAGGAACTGGAATTTTCTCTGAATTTGGGGCTCCTGGAACTAGTGTGGGGATTGCCAATTAGAATTAGAAACGCTAATTCTTCATGCAATGAGACTTTTACAAAGGGAATGCATAAATGCTACTTTGTGAATTAGCAGACCTTTTTACTAGTATCCATGAGATAAAGCTCCAGCCTACTAAGAATGTGTATCTGTCTAACAGATTATTAAATAAATAATTCAATGTGCTTTTTGTTTCAAGACATCAGGCTTCTTAAAGTATGGTACTTGAAAAGGTGGTGCGAGAGTGGCTCAGTGGCAGAGTTCTCGTCTGTCATGCCAGAGACCTGGTTTCGAGTCCTGATGCCTGCCTATGCAAAAAAAAATATATATATACACACACACACACATATATATATATATATATTTATTTATTTATATATATGTGATACTTGACAGAGGAAGATTTGGGCTTAAGTTTTAGCACTTTTTTATTTGTGTGAGGGCGCTTATTCTAAGTTATTTGACCTCTCTGAGACTTAGAATTTTCCAATATAACAAGTCTCTTTAAAATGATAATCCATAGACATTGTTCAAAATTGTTGGGAGGTTCTAATTAAGTAACATGGAAGTGTTTTCTAAACAATGAAAATATTATTGAAAAATATAAACAGGTTTCATCTCTCCAGGGTCTGATTTTGTTTATTGGGAAAAAGCAGGCTTAGAATAGAGAATGTCTAAGATTCAGTCCAATGTTCTATCTTGAAATATTACGACAGTGCTTGGCTTAATTTACTTTAACATTACTATGTATTGATATTGCATATTCTATGCTCTAGAAAAATATATTTGTATAGGCAGTCTATTTAGAACTGTGATATATAACTGCTAACATTTTCATAAAAAGTAAAATAAAACTTTATTCAGCAGATATGAAAAGTTGAAATATTTATATCAGTATGGATGTTGGTTTGTATAGGACATGATGATAGATTTCTTTCCCTAAGTATTTGGGTGAAGCTCTTGAAAAACATTACATTACTAGAATATAAAGCACCTTTGGGCAACAAATGTAAATTAATGAAGAGTAGAAATGTCTTTGAGGGGATTTTAATAAACTTTAATAGCTGCTAATAGCAGAAAGTATCTCTCATATTCATTATATATCCCCAGGCAGAAATTCATTTTCTCTTCATTCTCATTCATTTATCTTTGTATATCTATAAAGTGGAGATTTTGCTGAGGTGCTATGTGATCTGAAATGCTTGGATAGAGACAAATCGATATTCATGTCTGTTTTGAAGTTATATTTTAGAAATTACAGATTTTTTAAGAATGCTGCAATTGACTCAAGTTCAATCATAAGCCATTTGTACAAAAATTTCAAATATTCTCTGATCCCACACTTTCACTGACCAAAATATATTTTTAAACACCCTAATTCAAATTACTTTTACTAAGCAAAACTATGGAAATAGTCCTCATATTGAGGAAAGAAATGTTTAAAAGCTGACATGACACAAAGAGTTCATGTGTTTTACCTATTTTATTAAATAGTTAATAGGTCACTGATTGAATCAGGTCCCCCACAAAAGACATGTTTATGTCTTAACTCCCAGTCCTTCCAGTGTGAACCATTTATAAATAGATCCTATCTAGTACCAGAGATTTTCTTTTGCTCCCTAATTTTTCTTACCATAGCCCAAATATTTAGTTGCAATTTTCTCCCATAGTTAGTTGCAAATTTGTCATAGCAGAAAATATCTATATATTATTCCATCTGCTATGACTCCTTCATAATTTCATTCATAACTCCACAATTAAATAAATATTGATTAAATATTATTTAAATAAAAGTAAATAAATTCTCACCATTCCTCTGTGCCAATATTTCCATAGTCATCTCTTGGTTGAATTAAATGCATCCTCTACTAGAGGATTCACCAAACTACTTCCCTTTTTTTTTTTTTTTCAACCCCTTTGGTAAAGCCCGGACGCAAATGAGAGAGAAAAGAAGAATAAAGAGGAGGATAAACAGAAGGAGGAGAAGAAAGAAGTGGCGCCATACATTGTCTCCAATGCCTCAAATATTTCTCTCTCCCTTTACAGAAAACGTTTCCTAATCCCTACTTTAGTAGTTACTTAGAAGGGAGACATGTGTGCAGTATTCTCTGAGCTCATAAATGTTGAGAACATCGTTTAAAACGTCCTACTTGGATAACAGTGTGGGCATAGAACATCTTTGGTTCACGTTTTCATGTCTTAAAGAAGATAGTCACTTTTGCGTTATTTGTATTTCTTTCGTGAGGAGAATTCTAATCGCTTACTTTTATAAGAAATTGAATATTTTTGCCTGGGAACTCTGAAGAATTTCTTTTGACTTTTGTAAGGATATTCTCAGTATTGAGTGTTATCAGTTATCCCTAGCAGCTGGTGGACATTTTCAAAATGGAAATTCAGGGCTCCTTTATTTCCCGAAAAGGTGCTCAAGTACTCCCCTCTCTTGCCCGTGTTTATCTCTTTCTTGATCTCATTTTTAAATTCTCATTGTTATCTTCCTGCTTTTCTTCAATACCTGCTATTAAATTTTATTTTAATCTATTTTACCTTGGGCATTTTGTAATTTAATCTTAATTTCTGATTTGATTTTGTTTTTTTTTTTACTTCTATTTCTTTCCTGCATAAAATCAAGTCTTGTTTTTTTCTCTTTTGTAACCATTTTTGTTCTATCTTTTCTATTTCTGATTCAAAATTCTTTTCCTTTCTTTGTGCTCTAGTTTATAGTGTGGTATTACAGATTTCTTCAGCTTTGTGGTAATTTATTAGGTGAGAATTTTCATCAGATAAAATGCAGTAATTCATATTTTCTGTTTTTGTAGCAGTTTTGTATGAATGTGATCTTTTTTTTTTTCTTTCTACTTCTATTCATTTTATGGTTGGGGTTTCTAGCTCAAAAACTTCCTCTTCTATCAGTTGTCTTCTTGTGTGCAGGATTTTATGCGTGTGTGTGTGTGTGTGTGTGTGTGTGTGTGTGTTTGAGTGTTGTTGGTGTTGGAAGACAGGGAAGGAGGTGGAATGTCTCCTTTTTCTTTTGCTTCTCTCAGACCCTTAATTTTCCTCTCCTTCTTTTTTTCCTCCTTTTAATGCTGCCATTACAAAGGGTACCTCAGTTTTCTACGTGCCCAATTCTCCCTAAGAAATAGTGCTGCTAGAGGCTGCCACTTCCAGTCCCATTCACTCCAAGCCTCATCACTGTCACCAGTGATTTTACCCTTGTTTCCTCTAAGTCCTCCACTCCTGATAAAATGTGTTGAGGCTTCTTCAGGCTCAGTTGCCCCACTTAGCACCCACCTGCCTACAGCGGAGAGCAGGTGCTGGGCTCCGCTGGAGCGTGGTCACAACCAATGTGGAAGTGTTGGTAGGTGCTCTCTCCTCGTAGTGCCAAAGGGAATCATGTATGGTTCACTTCTTAATTTTGTTTTTTTTGAATTCTGAGGGGTGGGCCAGGAAGGCGATTCAAAATCAGGCAACCATCATTGCCCTCCAAATTTTAAACATCAATATTTCATATAAATTTGATCTATTATTAATGCCGTATTTTGCTTCCTCTACATAGGGTGAGCTACCCGTTCTCCTTACATTCTTCTCAGAAAACCCTTATGTCTATTTCCGTATTTGACCGCTTAACTTTATGTTTACAATGGGGTTTATTTACATGCATATGAGCTGATTATAAGGAAGTTCTCTCTATGCCTATTTTGATAAGAGTTTTATTATAAATGGATGTTGAATTTTATCAAATGATTTTCTACATTTATTGAGGTTACCTAAGAGCATTCTAATTTATTATAGGGTACATGATAGGTACATGTTTATAGGGTACATGATAGTGACTTTTGAATTATAAAATAACTATGCATTTTATGAATAGATCCCAAATGATAGTGATGTATTATTCTTTTTCCACATCATTGCACTTGCTTTCTAATATCATTAAAAAATTTTAAATACATAAAGGAAATTATCCTGTAATTTTTCTTTCATATAACTATCAAATATCATAGTTAATATTTCTGGAAACATTGTTTCAGACCTGTGCTCTTTTGCTTCTCTCCTTTTTAGATACAGTTACACGTGCTAATCATTTTCTCCGCTTCTCATATGAATCTTAGTCTTTCCTATATTTTTGATCCTCTTATCTCAATCTTGATGTTTTCTTCTGATGTATCCTCCATCTAACTAACCTTTATTTCTGCCTCATCTGCATTGAGTTTTTAAATTCAATTATTTTATTTTGCAAAAATTCCCATTACATTTAATATTGTTTTGTTTTCAAATTTTCTATTGATATTATCCATCTTCCCCATAATTTCTTCTGAATATTAATCATGGTTGTGTTAAAGTCCATTCCTTGTAATTCCAATGTGACAATATCTCAATTTTCTGTGGTTCCTACTGTATTCTTTTTCTCTCTATTTTCAGTCTTGTGGTCTTCTACTACTATGCTTAATAATGTTTGATTTTGTACACACATGTTGTAAGATCAATTGCAGAGATAAACCAAGGCTGTGGATACTTTTGCATCCTTGCAAGACGTTTTCCATTTGTTCCTAACTTGCCAGTAGTCGAGAGGGAAGCAAATCACATTTATTCAATCAGTGATTGAGCCAATTAGGCACTATTCTTCACCCTGTTAAGATTGGTATAATTTTAATTAACTCCTACTCCTAGGATGGAGGTTTACAAGGGTCCCAATAAACTGGAGGTCTTTGCCAAAACAGTTCCCCTCGACATACCCTGAACTCCAGTTTTTGATCCTGAAGCCCTATAAGACAGCTGGGAGCTTTCTGCTCATCTTCTCAGCCTCTCTATCACCGAATAAGCCTCATTATAGAACAGCAGCTTGCATCAGACTCATTTCCATGCACTTACCATTTCTCTCGAAATCCTGACTCACTCGATAGTTCTCCAGTGCCTATTTTCAGATTTTATGTCTTGTTTTACTATTTTGAGCTTATTTTCCCATTTTTCTCACTTAGATAGGTGGTATTCAAACTAGTTCGCCAGTGGCAGAGGTGAAAACACTTTCCGTTTATTTAAGCAACTGGTATTTAGTATTCCTGTTATTGTAGTGAACCCAATTCTAATCTACAGATTATCCCTTAATATCTTACATCAAACAGAGCTGTTCACATACCTGTTTCTCCCTCATTTCTTCAAGTTAGAAAGCTGATTCCTATAGTTAAATTATAGGTTTGCACATTGAATACATCCTCTTATTTCCTGTCTCTTTCAGGTATCTTGAATATTTTCCTACTTGTTTCTTCTTTTCTTACCTGAATTTACATATCTCCTGAACTTTCACACTGCTTTTCTTTCCAGTTACCACTTAATTTTTGTTTTCTCTCCTTGCCTGCACCTGTAGGTGTTTATACTCACTGTTTCAATTTCCCACTGCCAACATTAAGTTCCTGACATCTACCTTCATCCTCAACTTAAGAAATTAAAAAAATTACTGTTACTAAGACTGCAAATGGTGCTTTTGTTTAGAAAGTCAACAGACAATTTTTGACCTCATCTATTTGACCTCTCTGCCATAATGTTGCATTGTTGAATGTCCACTCTTTCTTTCAATGCTACATTTCTTAGACTCTTCTTAGTTCAAATTTTCCTAGTTTATTCCTATATCTCAGGCAATCAATTGTCTGGTTAACCCAATGACTTCTAAATATAAATCTCGGGCAACGGTGCTCAGTGGCAGCATTCTCACCTGCCATGCTGGAGACCCGGGATCGTTTCCCAGTGCCTGCCCATGTAAAAATAAATAAATAGATATGAATCTCTAGTCCCTCTCTTATTCTAAATCTAATAAGTAGCATAAGTGCTTACTAGATATTGCTAAAGACAAACCCAGCATCTCTGTCACTTAACCAATCTTGCTTCTATTTCCTAAATATCATCTAAATTATTCATCTATCCAGCTATCCAACATAGAAACCTGAGCAACCCTGGCACTAAGCTCTCTCTTTTTCCTCACTTGCAATTAATCGCTATTTTATTTTATATTTGACCTACTATTTATTTATCATGCCTAACAATATCGTGATATCCCCCATGTCTCAAGACTTATTTAATAGGACCAGGTCCTAGATATGAGAAAAACTTAGAACTCTAAGTTATCGAACCAGGATATATTATCCTGAGTTATTTTTAAGAATAGGGTATGTATTTGTGTAGGAGTGATGAGAATAAAAGCGTATAAATAGTGTGAAGGTGGGAGGAGAACATGTGCTGCTGGATGTCATAAGAAGACTCTGAATTTTCCTACCTCTAATTCCTGCCTGGTCCTGGCTAGGTGATTCTAAGGTATCAGGTGACCTGGTAGTAGAAACATCTCTGACTGAATTTATCCAGCAAACAAGAAAGCCTTCTTCTTCCCAGAAAGAATACAAAGATGTAGCTAGAAAGAACAGGAACCACCTGAAATTAATCTAAGTTCTCTCACCTTTCCGAGGCTTTAAGTCTATCCCATCCCACTGCTTGACTTACCATGCTTCAACACTCATTTATTCGTTCAAAAATGTTGAGAGGCTATGATGTGTTAAGTCCGACTTCAGGACCTGGGGATACAGTAGGAAACAAAACATATCAAATACCTAAAAACTGGAACTCACAGTCAAATGGGGCAGATGAACAAATAAAATGATAGATAATTAAATATAGCATATTAAATGATTATAAATGATAAGAAAATAAAATCAAGCAGAGAAGGAGAATATGCAAAGGAAGGTGGATATCTTAACTAGTCAAGTGACCCTCCCCGAAAATGTGAATTTTGAGTGAAGACATAAAGAAAGTGAGGGAAATAGCCATGTGGATATACTAAAGAAGAACATTCTAGGTGTGTTGTACAGCAGCAACTAAAGCTCAGAGTTAGGAGCAAGTTTAGTAAGCAAATAAGAAACAGATAGTAAGCAGAGAGTAAGCAACACAACATGCGTCAGTGACAAGAGCCAGGGGTCAGTAAGACATGATGTAGACGTCATGGGGATCCAAATCAGCAGAACCAGTTACCACTAGTAATTTTTATTTTCCCTCAAGTGAGATGAGAACCATTGAAAGATTTTGAGGGGAAGGAAGGCATATTTTGACTTTTGGTTTGACAAGATCACTCTGGCTGCTATGCTGATATTAAACTTTAAGAAACAGGATAAGAAGTGGAGGAATGCAATAGGATACAAATGTAAAAATCCATGTGAGAAAATACTGTATTCAGACTAGAGTGATGACCCTAGGGGTAAAGCAAAGGGGTCAAACTGTGGGTACAAACAGCAGAATCTGCATTTAATATATGAGAAAGAGGGGAGTCAAAGTTAGCCCCATGAATAGGAGCTGCATATTAGATGAACAGAGGGTTTCCAATAACTTATGAGAGAAAGAACATAGAATAAGATTTGAGAGAAAGATATCAAGAGTTTAATTTTGAACATGTTAAATTGTGATGCCTGCAGTAGATAGATCCAGTGGAGATTTCAAGCAAGAAATTGTATATATGGGTCTAGATTTCACAGCAAAATTTCCGGTTGAAAATAAAAATTGAAGAGACATCAGCCTATCAGTGGTAATTAAAACCACTGAACTGAATGAGATACCCTTGGCTGAGTGTAGCTAAAAGAGAAACGGTTCCATGTCAGAATACTGAATTATTCCAACATTTCAGGCTACAAAATTGAGGAAGTTCCAGCCAAAGAGGTTGTGAAGAAGCAGCCAGAAATATCAGAGTAAAGCCAGGAGACAAAAAGTGGAACCAAAACTGGGAATCCAGAAATCTTTTTTTGGAAATTCCTGGCCAGAGTGCAGGAATTGTTTCCCACATGGCCTATTTTACATAGGCAGGACAGAAAAGGACTTGGGGTAAGAAAAAGGAATGTAAGTATTTCAGTAGATATCTTACAAAAGACTCTTGCCTGTCCATGTTACTGCCCTAAAATCTTAACTGTTTCAGGACTTTGGAGTTTAAATCCCTATTATGGAGAATAGATTTCATAAGAATAATTTAACCGGTTATCTCTCAGCTCTGTACTTACTCTTCTCTAGCCTGTGTGACTAGGGATGGAGTTAGACAAACAGAATTTCCAAGTCCCTGATATTGAATTCTGTGTTTCAGAGGCACAGGTGAGAAACCAAAAGTCAGGTGGAAGAGATGGAGGCAGTGCAGAGTGGCTGACAGCTGCTGGCTGTTTCTGATGTGGCAGCGGGAGTCTAGACTCCAGCATTCACAGCAGAGCCCTCTCTTTTTCCAGGAGTCGGAGTAAGAGACAAGGCAGTCCCTGTTTGGCAATTTCCAAACCAACGCCAGCATCACAGCAGCAGGTGTGAGCTCACGAGCCTCATCCCAGACATAGTAAGAGCCTCTGATCTCTTTTTATACTTTCATCAAATTTGTAACCTATTTACTGCATTTACTCAGTTGTCACATGTGATGAGACTCAGTTTTTGGAAGGAACTAGTCAAGGACTTTTTGTTATAATGGTCCTATCGAGTGGCAATAGGAACTCCCCTGCCCTTTAAATCTGAACAGGCTTGTGACTGCCTTAACCAATGGAATAGGGTAGAAGTGACCCAGTACAGCTTCTGAAGTTAGGCCATAAAAGGTCATGCAGCTTCCTCATTGTCCCACAGAACACTCATTTTTAGAAGTCTGAGCCATTTTGTAAGAAATCTGACTACTAAAAGAGGCTGCCATGCTCTAAGTCTGAATCACATGGAATGCCCATAGGTAGGCATTCAGACTGGTAGTGCTGCAGAGCCTAGATTTCTTGTCAGTCCAGCTCAGATGCCAGACATGTGACAAGGAAACATCTAAATGATTCTAGCCCACAGATATTTGAGTTACTCTCAGTCATTTAAATCTTCCCAGTTTGGTCCCCTACATATCACAAGAGTAGAGACAAGTCATCTCCTCTGTGTCATTTTAAACTGTTGAGCTATAGAATAAGTAAGTAATATAATCTCTCTGGTTGTTTTGCTTGTTTTTGTAATGCTACTAAAGTTTAGAGTGATTTGTTACATAGCAATGGATAACTAGAACAAAAGTTATACCACTTTTTAAACAACACTTAAGATAAAAAAGCTCCCTGAAGAATATACTATAAAAAGTGATATTTCAACATTACAGCTTTAGGGAGGCAAGGACTTTCTATCAGATAAATTTCTAAATACTTAAAATTTCACTTATCCTCCTTTCTTCAATTTCTTATTCTGTAAAACCAGATAGACATGAAATCAACCTCATCCAGGTGATCCAGTACCTGGCCAGAAAATTTCAAAAGGTAATCTTTAGATACTAAAATCTGCATCTGCTACTGCTGTTCTGTTTTTTTTTTTTTTTTTTCCTATCTTCTTTGGCTAGTCCATCCTTATCTTTATTGCATATATCTAAATATTGTAGTATGTCAAAGCTCAGAACTTGGACCTCTCTATTTTTAAATGCAAGTTGGGTACGAGACATTTATAAGCCCTGCAAATTATAAAAGTGTTAACAAGTGTGCTGCATAAAGGGTAACGTACACAAAGAATAACTCCACTGAATCCTTCCAAATATCACTTCCCGCTATTTGTCTTTCCTTCATCTTTTGGAAATAAAACAATTTTTTTTTATATTATGTGTGATGTAAAACTTTATATAGTTGTTTACAAATTGTTTTTTCTTTATTGCATAGATATAATTTTTATATGTGAAAATTGCTTGGCTATCTTGGTTTGACATAAAATGGAGAATTTTTTCCATTAAAATTAATGTAAAACAAATTTTTTTTTTGCATTTGACAGTTTTTCATTTAACAGCAAGTTTTTCGGGAATGAATTAAAGTCACTAAGTGAGGAATAAGTGTATTGATCTCCAAGAATGTTTGAAGCATGAAGTCCATGGATATTTATGGAAAGTTTAAAACTTGAGTCAAATTTATGGATCATAATAAACAAGCTTTATTTGGGTTTAGTGACTGTACTAACTAATTATAGCACTTGTTCCTGTAATATAATGATGAATATAATTTAATGTTAGGGCTATACTTTGGTTTTGTGGGAATCCAAAAAGCCAGAATATAAAACAAATTTTATTTGTAATCAATTGAGTGGTACTGTAAGGTTGGGGTATATATAAGATGTTTTAAAATTTACTATGCTATCGACAATTAATAGATATTAGGTATGAATTAAAATTGGTCATATTTTATTATTTTTAATTTTGAATGTATTTACGAAGTTTGTTTCTCTTTGTCCTGCTTTGTACTATTTGTTGATTGGTTTATTTTCAGACTATTTAATTAAATAGAATTTCCTACTTGTTTGTTAAGTTTGGGAAATGAGTTTTAGCTATTCTATATACTGTTATTTTGTTCAATTTTAGTCTTCTAAACAAAATGGCAAACTTGAAACTTCAAAGGAAGAACTTCTCTCTCTCTTTCTCAAATGTAATTAAATAGTTTTATTTTCAGCAGGGGCTCAAATTAAATGTTCTTCCACACAATTGACAAAGCAAGTATGGTGCCTACTTCTCATTCCTTCAAAGAATCTGCTAAATTACCCTTAGCATCTCTTTGTTTAAGTACATTCCCATGTATCCTATAGAGCTTATTTTCAAGGAACATTTGACAAGAAGTATTCTTTAATGTTTTGCTTGCCTGCTTTTTTAGTAGTATCAATCCTGAACTCCCATTGCCCTACAAAATGTATTTCTTCAGGCAAAGTGACTTTTTCAACTAATTCTCTTTACAGTGGAAGAATTCAGGTAAGCAAAGACAGCATATGGAATAATATACCAGGCAGTGATTAATCAACTCTAAATTTGCATATATTTAAGAGAAATATATAAAGAGATAAGAAAAAAGCATATTTAGATATTTGGCAACTAAGATTTAACATCTGAGACCAAATTTCCAGTTAATATTTATTTAAAATGATGACCTGTATTTTTACTTTGAAAAATAGAGTTTCTTTTAAAACTTTTCAAATTTGATCAATTAAATGTTTCAGGACATTTAACATCATAATGGGGAATGATAAGAAAGCAGAATTTTCAGGAGAATGCTATTGTATCATCAAATGGACTGTTTAAAAACATTTGCATTATAGAAAAAGAGTACGAACAACACCCAGTCAGAGATTTTAAGCTAAACATCTTTTATATTATTTGTTAAATATTAGGAACAGAAAGGTAATTAGTCTCAAAATCAGCACCCAAATTTAGAGTTATTATTTATTTGTCTAGAGCATTTTCTGAGTAAAGGCCTAGGAACAGAAATCAGTGATTGAACTTTTGTTTTTCCATATATTCTTTGATTCATCAAACAAATCTTTCTTAAATGAATCATGTACCCTAAATATAATATATGGTAAAGTACTAATGCCATTAAAATTGTGATTAATAATACTATTCGGCTAATTAATGGCTCATTACTCCCTTTTGTCTTATAATATATGCACTATTTAATATTGTAGTAGTTGTAGAAATTAGTGGTAACTGCCAGAAGAAAAAACTCTAAAATCTCATTGACTTAAGCAAAACCAAAAATGTATTTTTCTTGCCTTTCCTTAGCCTCTTGCAGGCTAAGCAGCTCTCCTATATGACTTTCCTCAAACAAGGGCTTTGGAACTCTGACTCTTGTCATCATGTGACTCCATTATTTGGGAATACTTTGCTTCCAAACGCAGCCTGGAAGGATGAGCAGAGTAGTTTAGTCTGAGGGTGCACGGGTGGTTTAGCAGTAGAATGAATGTCTTCTATGCAGGACACTGGTTTCAACATCCAGACCATGCACCACCACCCCCCCCCCAAAAAAATGTCGTCTGAGGACTACTCTGAAAAGGCTGAAAAGCACATGATATTGTGTTCTTGGAGGATTTCTCTGCTGGAAATAATATAAAGGATCATATTAAAATGCTAATAATAAATGACATTAACATAAACATGTTAAGAAATTCAGAAAACAGGAGAGATGTGTGTAAAATACGAAAAATAAATGGTCAGAAGGACCAAGATTGAACAATAGCATATCATGCTACTTCTTAGAGACATCGTATATATTGCCAAGTGGGGAAACAGTCTTCGGAAGGTAGATTATTTCAGAAACAGATAAAAAATGAATATTAATAGAGAAGAATAAGGAAGAAAGTGTCTTGATTTGTCAAAAATATTCAATAATTGAACAATTATCCAATTTCTGGAGCTCTGACTAAACTTTCACAGATGGAAAAATGGGTAGAAGTATTAATTATATAAAGGGCCAGTGTATTTGATGATATGTCAGTATCTTAAACATATTTGTAAAAAAAATAAGAACTTTCGGCTAGATAAGTATTCAAAGTATACTTTAAGAAGGACTTTTGCTTAATAATATCACTGATATTATAATAAACATAAAATATTAAAATGAGGACTTCTGGGAAGATGGTAGAATAGGATAGGCTGAGTTCACCCCGATCCATGAAAGATGACCAAGACAAGGTATGAGTAACCAGAGAGGGACTTCTGCATTATATAAGGAGTACCTGAATAAAAAAGCAGAGAAATTATGATTGAGAGGACAGGGAGTTTATCTAGTCATGACTGTACCTGGGGTCAGCTGCAATATGCAGACTGGAGTGGGTGCCAAAGGAGCAAAGCAGTCCCCCACTCCTACCTCCATATCAGCTTGAGAGATCTTCCATTTCATCTCTGCAGCAGCGAGCTCCTGTGGGGAACCCAGAAACTGGCAGACTTAATTACCTATGCACAGAGGCCTTGTGCAGCACAGTGCCTACCTCCCACCCCTGATGCAGGCTGATTGGGCACTGGTTTTGGCTGAGACTGGGGGACTCTCCCTTTGGGAGAATGAGCAGTATTGATGATTGGTCAGTGAAAGAGACTCCCTGGGTCCCTCTGCTTCTATCTTTTCTCCAAGGAGGCCCAGAGCACTCACAGGGTGCATGGGTGGAGAGATGGGGTTAAGGGAGTGAGCTTCGCTTCTCTGCCAGGCACTCCTGAGTTGGTGGTGGGTAAGAGAGTTGAAATATTCTCAGTCTCACAGTCCAAGGTCATTCCACACAGGAGCTACCAGACCCATTATGCCCACCAGTGGATTCTCCACTAAGGTACACACTGCTCACCTATAGCCCCAGATTTGGTGGCTTTCAGCAGGCACTCAGACCTGTTGGCCTTGATTGGAATTTTACCTGGTTAGGTCCCAGCCCAGCCTGTGGACTTAGCCAGGGAAAGGTGGGCCTGACAGGAAAAGGTGGCCCAACAGTGTCATCTGCTGGGAAGATGCAGAAAGTGAAATCTGACAAACTGCCTTTCTGCCTAGCTTTTAACAAATCTTTAGAGTTGTACTCCCTGCATGAGGTCTCAGCCTTGGTTTGGCAGGGAATTGTGACAAAGCCGGTGCAAAAGGAGACTTTCAATGCAGATCCAAGCAACTATAAAATCTTAGAAAATGAGCAAGGGAAATTGACTTTAAAAATAACCTTATCAACATAATCAAAGGTCTCAAAATCAGCAAAACATCACAAAGTATATGAAGATGCAAGAAAATAAGCTCGAGCTAAATGACTGAATTTAAACATTGGAGGAGACACAGAAATAAACATAGATGTTCACACAAATCTCCTAAATAAGATCAATAGGCTGGCTAATGACATAAAGGATAACAAGGATAACTAGAAGAGTATAAGAAGTATTTGAAAGAATAAATAGAAAAATAGCAGATCATATAGAAATGAAAGATGCTTTAAATCAAATTAAAAATATACTAAAGACACAAAAACAGTGGATTTGGAGATGCAGAAGAAAGAATAAGTGAACTAGAGGACAGGATAAATGCGTTTGAATATGCAAAAGAAATGAGGAAAATGAGAGAAAAATCTGAATTGGATATTAGGGAAATGATGAACAACACAAAACACACAAAGGGCTAAGAAGATTATTTGAGGAGATAACTGGGGAAAAGGGCTAAGAAGATTATTTGAGGAGATAACTGGGGAAAAGTGTCCAACCCAAATAGAATAAATACAAATAGACAAACTCCAAGACACATACTAATCATACTGTAAAATGCTGAAGGGGAGCAGAAAGTCCTGAAAGCATCAAGAGAAAAGCAATTCACCACATACAAAGGAAGTCACATAAGACTAAATTTGGCCTATTTGGCATGCATGGAGGCAAGAAGGCAGTGGTATGATGTATTTAAGATTCTGAAAGAGAAATTTTTTCTGCCAAGAAATTTTTATCCAGCAAAGTTGTCCTTAAAGTGAGGAAGAGATTAAAATTTTCACAGACAAGCCTATGCTGATATAATTTGTTAAAAAGAGAACTAAACGGAGTTCTGCCAGCTGAAAGTAAAAGACAAGAGATGGAGGTCTAGGGGAGGACACAGGATTGAAGATTATTAATAAGGGTAACTTAAAGGATAAAAATAGAGAGGGAAAAATATATATATGGATCTAACAAATAAAAATCAAAGGATGGTAGATTCAAGAACTTACCTTACTCAAAAGTAATAATTTTGAATGTTAATGTACTAAATTCACCAATTAAAAAGTACAGATTCACAGAATGAACTAAAAAACATGATCCATTTATATGCTGTTTACAAGATACTCAACTTAGACCCAAGGATACAAATAGATTGAAAGTAAAAGGATGGAAAAAGATATCCTACGCAAGCTGTAACCAAAAGAAAGGAGGAGTAGCTATACTAATATCAGACAAATAGACCTTAAATGTACAGATGCAATAAGAGACCAGGAAGGACACTACATATTAATAAAAGGGACAATTGACCAAGAAGAAAAACCAATCATAAATGTTTGCACTCCCAATTAAGAAGCTCCAAAGTACCTGAGACAAATATTGGCAAAACTAAAAAGAGCAATAGATATTTCAACAATAATAGTGGGAGACTTCAATACACCACTCTCCTCTATGAATAGAACAGGCAGAGAATCAAGAAGGAAACAGTCAAGTTTAACATTTTGATAAGTGAATTAGACCTAATAGATATATAAAGATTGTTACATCCCAAAACACTGGGATATACCTTCTTCTCTAGTCCTCCTGGAGTGTTCTCCAGGATAGATCATATGCTGGGGCCAAAACAGGTCTTAATAAATTTTAAAAGACTGAAATTATTCAAGTACTTTCTCTGATCCCAATGTAATGAAACTGGAAGTCAACAATTACCAAAAACCAGAACATTCAAAAATATATAGAGACTAAATAACACATTCTTAAATAATCAATGGGTCAAAAAAGAAATTGCTAGAGAAATTAGTAACTATCTGGAGACAAAAAGAAAATGAGAACACAACATATCAAAACTTATGAGATGCAGTAAAGGCAGTGCTGAGAGGAAAATTTATTGCCCTAACTGTCTATATTGAGAAATAAGAAAGAGCAAAAATCAAGAAATAACAAAGATTAAATCAGAAATAAAAGAAGCAATAGAAATAATAAAACCAAAAGTTGGTTCTTTGAGAAACTCAATAAAATTGATGAACCCTTAGCTAGACTGACAGAA